>NC_083431.1:31799860-33070694 GCF_020745735.1 Hemiscyllium ocellatum | reverse complement strand
GAGTAGTCTTTGCCTTGAGGTCTTAGATTTCTAGACAAGGCAATATCTTTATGATTGGAACAGGTACTCTCACTTCTTTCTGTATCCTATATTTTTAAGTCTGATAATTTCTTCTTCTTGACTGTGTGTCCTGAGGTGGTTCTTCACACATTTAGCTACTTACAAGCATGGGTGAAAAGTCATTGACTTTTCTACATACCTGGCCTTGAGAGTTGGGTACACAGGAGATTCCTCACTTGTTCTCCACACCAACCAATCCCAATGCCTCGTGGCCACCAACCAACCCCGCCACTCCGTGACTGAACATTTCAACTCCCTCTCCCTCTCCACCAAGGACATACAGTTCCTGCGCCTCCTCCATCACCACACCCTAACCACCTGATGTCTGGAGGAAGAATGACTCATCTTCCCCTCGGAAACCTCCAACCCCGTGGCATCAATGTGGGTTTCACCATTTTTTTCATACCCCCCCCACCCCCCACTTATCGCAGATCCAACCTTCCAACTCAGCACCATCCTCATGCTTTGTCCTACCTGTCATCTTCCTTTCCACCTGTCCCCTCTGACCTATCACCATTACTTCCACCTCCATCTACCTAATGCACTCTCAGCTACCTTTCCCCCAGCCTAACCCCCCTCCCATTTATCACACCACCCCCTCGGCTCAGGGCTTCATTCCTGATGAAGCCTTTGCCTGAAACGATGAATCTCCTGCTCCTCGGATACTGCCTGACCTGCTGCGCTTTTCCAGCATCACATTCTTGTCTCTAACTCCAGTATCTTCAGTCCTCACTTTCACCTAGAAGATTTCTCACTGTCTGTTTCTACAATTATATATCAATGACACATGGTGTACAACATTCAGTCATGTTAATTTGTTTTCAACAGAAAGTAAATATAAACATCTTTACAATGATAACTTGCAACAAGAACAAAGGCATTTATATCTATCAAGCATACAGCAGTAGCTATGTGTCCTCAGAGGAACTGGCTCCTCCTGATGTTTCACCCAGACAGGACTATGCAGGACATGCACCAGTTCAAAGCTCTCTCCAAACTCCACTCAATTGGAAACAGATGCTGTTCCTCAGAGTCATCATTAGACAAGGTGCCGGGTATTTCAACCACACTGATCACAATTGGAGGGAGAATGTAAGTAATTTCTTTTGCCTCAAGACCCTGCTTTCTGTGTCATAACTCCTGTGAACTGTACCCCTCTACTGTTTCCATTTCCGCTTTCGAGCTACTTGATTTTAAAAAAAACATCTTTCATGGGACATGACATTACTGGTTAAGCTGTCATTTGTTACCCATCCCAGGCTGCCCTGATGACAATTAAGAGTGAAACACATTGGTCCAGAGTTACATGTCGGATGGCAGATTTTCTTCCCTGTGGAACATTAGTGAACCAAATGGGTTTTACAACAATTGATGTTGGTTATCATGTTTACCATTGCAAAGACTAGCTTTATATCCTGGATTTTTGTAAATTGAATTTACATTCCACTAGCTATTGTGGTAAGATTTGAATTCATATCCCCAGAGCATTAACTGGGGTTACTAGATTACTAGTCCATGATGTTTCCATAACGGCATATAAAATGATGCTATATTTTGGAAGCTTGAAGGTGTATCTTGAAACAATGTTCTAACATAGGCCCACCTCCTGTTGTTATAGGTTTCATAGAGCAGTTTACCAGTATTGGATCAGAATAAGAAAACAGTTCACAGTGCTGTTCAACCCTATCATCAATATTTCAATCAGAAATGCAGCCACAACACACCCTGCAGGTTGAAGGATGAGTTTGAGGAGGTGGCATCTGATGAGTCACAGCACACTAGTGAGGAAAAGTAAGAGGTGGTGTCAGAAGAAAAACCTCTCCTCTCTAATTTGAGAAAGCTGTGTCACACTCCTGTTGCTGTTCAGTAGGCAGAGAAATGAATGCACTGACCCTACTTAGCAATGCACTTGACCACTAACAGTCTCCTTGTTTCTGCAGTTCACAATGAAATACATGGAAAAAACTCAAGGTACTTGATGGTGGAGTATATAAAATAGGCTTTATTCGTATTCTGCATAGGTGATGAGTCCAGCTGTTTGTGAAGATAAGCTTTTCCATTTTCTGAGGTTTCCAATTGCTGCTAAAAAGCATGTTTCTTTTATTATTCCTTTAATTTGCTAACGTCAATGTTGCACATCATAGATATGACCTCATGACTCTAGAGTCCTTTAAAAACTGTCTATTTAAGAAAACAGTTGCAGTTGTTTATTTCAGTTTCACATAAGGAAGATTTCCTTATTTAATTCTTCTTAAATCCTTTGAGAAGCAGTTTTATTAGTTGTAACTTTCTATACTACAGTTAATTTTGTAACGATGTTTTTTTTATCCTGACCACTAATGTTATACTTAGAATCAGATATGGTCCACGTCATTTGTTGCCTTTCTCATAGATTATACTTGGGCATTAAAAAGCAGAAGGTAAGTTCATGTTCTTTTCTTCATGACATCCTACTTCTATCTCGATTACCATATGGCCTAAGATGCAAGAAGGTTTGATTTCCAATGTATAATTCTCTAGGGTTTCACTTGCTTGATAAGATTGTGAGCAGCCATTTCACTGCACACATAGATATTGCCTTTCTGATGCTGGAAGTGGCCTTGACTGTTAAATACTGATGTTCCCAGATCTTGCATGATGTTGATGGCATCACATGACGTGTCTGTGGTTTACCAGATTTGATACCTCCCATTGAAGAACTGCCTTTAACTAGCATGATTAGAGTTGGAAGCAAATCTTTTCTTTTCCTTCAAAGATATCTGCCCAGATGAACAGAACAATCAACTAGCAGACACAGTTTTGTTATGGCTCACAGTCTGTATGTTAGTGCACCTTTAACAGACATCCCCCTGATACTTGGGCATGTAACATGAGAGTGTAGTGATCTCAGACTCCATCGTATCTCTGGGATCATTTGAAGCTCTATATACTAGTCAAAAAGGACCTGCCCTCACAACAAGCTCAAGTTGCAGACAAGGTAGCTCTATTTCTTTGGTCTAATCTGCCTTTTAAAGTGTCTCCTCAAGGAAAGCGTGGTAATCACCTGGATTGTGTTTCATCATACTGCTCAGAGGCAGCTCATTAAGTGGGAGAGCACATAGTCATCATGTGGCTGAATCGACACCTTCAATGGCAAAGTCCAGGCATATCAGGATTTACATGGAACAACAACCAAGGCTACCTGCAGCTTAATGGAGACATCATCTGTACTGCCAGTAATTTGGCTGTCCACATTTGTAACAAACAAGTGACATTCTCTGCAACTACATATTGGATGTTTCAAGGTGTGAGGGGTTAGTAATCAACCTTGCTTTCATTTTAGATTATAAGGCTTTTCACGATCAGTCACTCTCAACCTCTTTTAAAAACTGCTAATCATGCACATTGCCCTATCACTGGGTTTTGTTTCGTGATGATGCTCTAAGTTATGTCTTAAGGCAGTCAATTTCTTGCCAGTTCTGGCAATTAGTGGTCGGTGATTAACTCTGAATTGTCACTGAAATAATGTCATTGAAATGAAGAGTTTTTGCGAGAATGTATGCTTTCCAGGCATGATTTTTTTGCCAGCCCTGCACAAATAAAAATGGTATTTAAGAGTTTCATTTGAGTTAAGTGTTTCAGTATGTATATTTTAGCAGATATTGTAATTTCTTGTGAGGACTGGGTTAGTGGAAGATTCATATAAAAATAAAATGGCTTTTGCTTAACAATGAGTACTGTATTTCAAAGGAAATGCATTTTAAATTGTGTGCCTTGTAAAAGCAATGGGACGTTACATAAATATAATACTTCCTTTGCCTCCTACAACCACCTGATGAAGGAGCTGCGCTCCAAAAGCTACTGCTTCCAAATAAACCTATTGGACTATAATCTGGTGTTGTGTGATTTTTAACTTTAACACCTCAGTGCACCATCAGCATCTCCAAATTATATTTACCTCTTGATGTCGACTATTGCAATTGCTTTGTCATAGTTGTCTGTTAATTTTTATTTTGCCAATGTTTCAATTTTAGGGAAGTGTGTCTTAAAGCATCATGCAGGTGTGTTAAGGTTATTATGGTGCTAACTGTGCACTAATTCTGCAATAATTGCTATATAGTTCTTTACACTTTATGGGGTAAGTCAATTGCCCTGTTGAAAAAAATTTGGAAATTATTCACATGTTATATGAGGCTCCCATAGTTTGCCTTTCAAAAATATCAGTTTGGACCCTAATGAGCTAAATTCAAAATTTTATGGGCAAGAATTGGAATCATGGGGATGTTAATAAATAACATGCTTTTGTTCAAGGTGTTGAGAAAAGAGAGAGTTATGGTGGCCTGGTCAAGGCCATTTTGTATATAAAAGAAATTGCTTTGAATCAAATTTGGAATTTTTGTACAACATATTTTTAGGATAGATATGTCTCAGGTAGATTTGCTGTTGGTTCAAATGAGAAAAACCACTCCAGTTTCTCCACATTGGACAATTAATAATGGGCATGTGGACCTGCTGTCTCATTCAGGCCAACATGCAGGCTGTTGAGAGTAGCCTTGAGTAGCAACTGAAAAAAGGTTAGTGTAGAGAGCCTCCAAAGCCTGATCCCCTAATCCGCTTCTAATAATAGGTCTCAGTTGCTGATTATCTATCCAAATTGGCTATCCATTGCTACTGAGTAGTTAGTCCTGCTGCCATCTCCATCCTGTCACAGGAAAAATTGCCTGGGGGATGGTTACAGCTGAGGAACCAGCATGTCTGCTTATAGCCCACCTATTTCCCGTATTGTACCCATAAAGTCTAAAATCCAGTTCCTAATATGGGAATAATTAACACAGCACTCAGCACAGTATATTGGAACATACAATGGCAATGTAACTACTGTTGCTTCATATCAGCAAAACTGATGAGCAGTAGATACCAGACTGAAACAATGCATGCGTACAGTGAGGTCTTAGAATCTAATGATGAAGCTGTATTTCATAACATGTATGTCAGACAATTGAAAGAGTGCAAAGCTTTATTTTAGAATGAGGGGCCAGCAGCCTCTTAAAAGTAATGTGTAAACCCACGCTGTCCAAAGATATTAAAGAAAATGATCTAACTATGCCTGCAGCAGTTTTAGAATAAAGCATGGCGGCAGCAAGGAACCTCCAGCAACAGGATCTGTTTTCAGCACACTCCATGAGATGCAACAGAAAAGCTGGACACTCCAAACAACATAACAGGGCCTTTGATGACTTTGAATATGAAGCACAAAATGTGGAAAGACTCCAAAGGGTGGGAATGGACTTCAGAAGACTCTTTGAAACTAACGCCATATATTGGGAAGACTCTAGAGAGCGAAGACACAAGTGAAGACTTCTAGTAAAGAAAAGCAAAAGTTTCAAAATACTCACCTGGTCTATGAAGTTCAGAAGTCAATTGAGGCAGCAGATAGTGACACTGCCATTGCCAGGGCCATTCATAAACTTGTAGTGCTTACAACAAGGTCAAAAATGGAAGCTCTGGAAGTGCAGTTTCAGTGCAACAAAATGTATCAAGCTTGTATGCAAAGATACAGCAGCATCAAGCCAGCAAGGTTTTTATACAGTCAAGGGCCAATAGCAAATGATGTTCTAAGAATCATACGGTATGGAAACAGGCCCTCAGTCCAACCAGTCCATGCTGACCATAATCTCGACACTAAATTAGTCCTAGCTGGCTGAGCTTGGCCCATATCCCTCCAAATATTTCTTATTCATGTACTTATGTAAATATCTTTTTAAATGGTGTAGCATCCACCACTTCCTGTGAAAGTTCTTTCCACACTTGAACCACATTCTGTGGTTTCTAAAATAAAAAGTCCTTTTTTTTATCTTTCTCCTCTCAACTTAAAAAAATGCGTCTAATTTTGAAATCCCCCACACTTGCCATTTATCTTATCTATGTCCTTCATGATTTTGTAAACCTCTACAAAGGTTACCCCTCAAATTCCTATGCTCCAGTGACAAAAGTCCCAGCCTATCCAGCCTCTCCCTATAACTCAAACTGTCCATTGCTGGCAACATCCTGGCAAAAAATTTCTGCACCCTCTCCAGTTTAATAATATTGTTTCCATAACAGAGCAACCAGAACTGGTCATAGTGTTCCAGAAGAGGCCTCAGCAATGCCCAGTATAATGTCAACATGATGTCCAAATTCCTTTACTCAAAGGTCTGAGCAATGAAGGCAAGCATGCTGAATGTCTACTTAACCACCCTACCTACATGTGAGGCAAACATGAAAGAATTATGTACCTGAACTCCTAGGTCTCTCTGTTTTACAATACCACCCGAGGTCATATTTTTAATTGCATAAGTCCTGCCCTTGCTTATGCAATGAAAAATATGCCCTCGGGTGGTATAGTAGAACAGAGAGATCTAGGAGTTTAGGTACATAAATACCTTGCATTTATCCAAGTTAAACTCCATCTGCCACTCCTCAGCCCATTGACCTAATTGATCAAGATCTCTTAGATAACCTTCTTCATTGTCCACTATATGACCAATTTGGTGTCATCTGCAAACTTAATGACCATGCCTTCTTTATTTTCATCTAATCATTTATATAAATTATAATCAGAAGTGGGCCCAATATTGATCCATGTGGAACACTGCTATTATAAGGCTTCCAACTCAAAATAATCCTCAATCACCACTCTCTGTATCATGCTGGTAAGCCAATTTTGAATTCAATTGGCAAGCTTATGCTGAATCCTATGTGATCCAGCTTTACTAATTAATCTACCATGCAGAACCTTGTCAAAGGCTTTACTAAATTCCAAGTAGACAACATTTACTGTTCTGCCATCATCAATCTTCCTGTTTGCTTCCTCAAAAAACTCAATCAAGTTAGGGAAACATGATTTCCCTTGCACAAAACCTTGCTGACTATTGCTAATTATTCCTTGCCTCCCCAAATACATAAATCCTATCTTTCACAATCACTTCCAACACTTACTCATCACTGAAGTCAGACACACAGGTCTATAGTTCCCAGGCTTCTCCTTGTATCCCTTCTTAAACAAAAGCACAACATCAGCCACTCTCCAGTCATCTGGCACCTCATCTGTAGTCATTGATGATACAAATATTTCTGCAAGGGGCCCTGTAATATCCTCCCTAACTTCACATAATGTCCTGGAGATTTATCCACCTAAGACCTCCAGACTTCCTCATCGGTAATGTGAATTGTTTTCAAAAGATCTATATTTATTCCCCTGAGTTCTCCAGACTCCATTAATTTCTCCACAGTAAAAAGAATGCAAAATATTCATTTTAATATCTCTCCCATCTCTCTGAGGTGCAACATAAAGATGACCTCTTTGATCTTTAAGGGGCCCTACTTTCTCTCTCTCTCTCCAGTTGCTCTCTTTTCCTTTATGTACTTGGTTGATAAGGTTATCTCATATTCCCTCTTTACCTTGCTGATCTCCCCCTTAAGAATGCCCTGACAGTCTTTGTACTATTCAAGAAATCCATTTGAACCCAGTTGTCTATATCTAATATGATTTTTGTTACTTTTAATTAGAACTTCAATATCTTTATTCATCCATTTTCATTAATCCAACCAGCCTTACTTTTCATTCCGACAGGGACGTAATGGCTCTTGTAGGACAAAACATGGATGAAGGTGCAATAGAATAAGAAATTAATTAAAGGATCTACTATGTGTCATAGATATATTGAGTAAAAGAGGATGTGATTCAGCAACAGTAAAAATCAATTGAAAACTTTTTAAACAGATTTTTACTGATTGGCAGGATGACGCTTCTGGGAGTTTTAAAGGAGAAGTTAATTAGAGATTGCCTTGTCATTGGTGTTAGAGATTTTCTTTTTAAAAATCAGTCAACTATTTTCAGTTGAAGGAGGATCTAATATTGAAATAGTCAATTCAATATGCTACTCAGGAAGAGATCAAGGCACCAAAATCTATTCTTTGAAGAAACATCTGGGGATCCTTCTGACATACTCAGATGGATAGGCACCAAGATGGAATAATTACCATCCTGAAAGTTTTTAAAATGCCAAAAAAGCAGAAGCAGTGTCTTTGCCCATAGTAAGTTGCTCAAGGTGTGGATCAATGCATGACCTCAAGTATAGCATGCCATCATGATGAGTTCAGTGGGTGACTGGGAAACTTCAAGAAATACTGCAAAGCAACAGTACATTCATCACCTCAAACAGAGGTTAAGTCCTACCATGGGAAAAGTTCCAGAAAAATGGAATTCACAGGTGATGAAAAAGTTGAAGAAATTATGGATGAAGAACAAAACATTAAGACTGCATTCCTAGGTGAACTCAAAGGCAGCCAAAAGATATTCTGGTCCAATCAATTTTAGATGTACAAGAGTCTGAAATAGAATTAAACTCGACACAGGTGTCTGTTTGTTTCAATACTGGTTGAAAGTTTGCTATAGTTTGAAATCTGTGAATGTTTGTACTGCAATCATAAAATTCTTAAGGTTGAGAGGGTCCCATTCTTCAGGAGCATGGTTAATTGACCATAAAACAATCACAAAGCTCAAGATGTCAGTGAGACACTACATCTGCTAGAGAATCATAATACAGGGTACTTCGCTATTAAAGGAGAAATCCTTGTATTTGGCTAGGTCTCCCAGAGAAAGTAGATGCTCCAGGGTGAGAATGAAAGAGAATTTTTGATGGCAATTTCTAAATTTTATCAGTGATTTAAGCAAGCTAAAACAGGATTATCACTCTATTCAGCAAATAAAAAAAGATGCAAAACACATTTGCCTGTATATGCCAAGGAAAAGTCCTTATTCACCATTGGAAAAAGTGAAAGCTCAGACAGCATGATAAAACGTGAGGTCATATCAGCAGTAACAGAACCAGAAAAATGGTGCTTAGGGCTAATAACTGCTCCAAAGACAGACAGAGAACTAAGGTAAAAACAATGACTGCAGATGCTGGAAACCAGATTCTGGATCAGTGGTGCTGGAAGAGCACAGCAGTTCAGGCAGCATCCAACGAGCAGCGAAATCGACGTTTCAGACAAAAGCATTGTGTGGGGATCTCACTTGGTTCAAAAAAAGAGTTTGAAGTGAAATCCATTCAATTTCATGAAACAATGACTGCATGTCTAAATTAGCAAGAGGCATGTTTTTTACTGACACTAAAAATAACATGTTTGGATGATATCCCTAAACTATGAGTCAAGTTTGCTGACTGCACTCATTGCATCATTCAGATGGGATTGTTTTCACCATCCACAAATTTGGGATCTACTATGTCAGAAAGCTTTTAGACAACAATGTGAAGAATTCTGGAAAGAAAGTAAGGAACCATTTGTCACATGGATGATAACTTACTGCATGGTCAAACAACAAAGGAACATGACCATTTGGGTCAGGGAAGTGTTCAGGGCATTGCACAGGCCTTGTACTCAATAGGAAATGCAATTCTGAAAGGTGATCAATCACATTTATGAGACCTATAATGCAAGAGGCTGAGACATCACTGTGGATTCAAGGAAGACAAGGAACATAAGTGATTGTTTTTTCCCAGCACCAAAGTGTGTAGATGACACAGCACCTCTAAAGCATGGTGAACCATTGGAAAAGTTCTTCCCTAACTTAGCCAGTTGAATTCCTTCGATAAATAAGTTTGATAAGAAGTTAGTTAAGTTGGAGTCAGTAAGAGATTGCGGGGTTTTCAGAAATTTAAGCAAAGCTACTCTCCACAGCTCTATCCAGTCATTAGAATCCAGGCTTATTTATCATTATGGCTGCAGATGCATCATTTACAGGATTAGGAAGAGTTGTTATCCAGGTACAAATTAATGGAACAACATATGTATATTTCATCTTGCAGGCCTTAATAGAAACTAAACACGGGTATGCAAGCAATAGAAAGGGAAGCATGGTACCACATGAGGATGTGAAAGATTTCTTGACTAGCTCATGGGTCTGAGCGTTTAGTTAATATGGGCCAAAAATCCTTAGTAGTATTATTAGAATCAAAGAAAGTTGCAAAAAAGCCATTGCAGGTATAGTCCTTAGAGCTTAGATTGAGGTACAACTATATAATAGTCTATATTCCAAGTAAGGCATGAGTAACAAATGATATACTTTCAAGAACAGTAGTGGATCAAATGAATCAATTAGGATAGCAGATAGAGATATTAATATTTCCAGAGCCATTCAAAAGCTTAGTGCCTATAACAAGATCAAAAATGGAAGCTCTGGAAGTGCAGTTTCAGTGCTACAAAATGTATCAAGTTTGTATGCAAAGATATAGCAGCATCAAGTCAGCAAGTTTGAGCACAGTAGGTTTAATAGCAAATAACATTCTTATAAGATAAAGCATGGATGAAAGTGCAACAGAATCATTGAAGAAATGAGGCCTTATTCCACTGCAATTACCAGCGCACTACCAAGAACTGACGAAAAAAACGTAGAAATTTATGCAGGAATCAAAAGGTCAGACAACTCTGTCTGAAAGGTTTGTGTGGGTAGGGAGTTGATACACCATCTAGCAGATCAAATATTGAAAAGGTACCACAAACAAACATCATCTACAGTTTGTGGAAGACCTGTTGGTGTATAGACTGAATACACCAGAGTCAATGAGTCAAGAGATTGATGGGAGACTGCCCCCATGGAGTCTGTATACACAAAATGCAGAGGAAGAGCCCAATAGTAAGTGTATTGGCCAGACACTTCAAAAGAAATAGACCATTTCATCTGCCACTGACAGTCACATGCTAAGATGCTTATTAATTTCCAATAGGCACATGGGGAAGTCTGGTAATGAATTTATTTTACTTCATGGGAAGATGTGTTTCGTCTTCGTAAACTGCAGTCGATTAGGGAACTGAAATGCACCTTTGCAACACAAAATACTCACAACAAATAGGTACAAAATACATTATTTTGTGAACGAAGAATTCAGAAAGTTTTTACTTCAGAGGCAGGTATCAACTAGGTGACAAAGTTCTCCATTTTGTCCTCAACAGAAGACAGAAACTGCAAATGCACTGATGCAAAATAATGCAGATTTGGAATTTGCAACTTTCAGTTACAGAGCAATACTGTCAAGAAATTGGTATTTGCCAACTGGTTTACAAATTGCTCTGGAAATTGAAAACAGATTAGTTAGGACAGTGTTAAAGTGGAATGTCAAGCCAAATATTACCTTCTCGTGGTTGAGAGGTTAAAGGTCTAGAGAAACACTGCAGCACTCATGGCATAATGTCTAAACACAGGGCAAAAGTATAGTCAACTTTCGACCCAGGTCACAAGTCTGGTTAAGAGACAAAACATTGGAAGCAACAGTCATTGGAGGAACAGATTGACCAAGATCATGTCTAGTCTGAATCCTTCAAGAACTATTCAGAAGAAACAGGAAGGCATTCATCTTACTTAAGCCAAGTAGTGAGACCCAGTATAATTTTCACAATATGTGGGACAAAGATGCTTATGCTACATTGGAAACCATACAGAGTGATAGAGAACCATCACTCTCATGTGGAAATCAGGGAACCAGATTGAGGATCCAATCAGATTTCCAGATAATCCCAGCATGTGAGATTCTAATTTTGGGAATGTGCTGATTCAGGAGAAATGTTCATAATGATGACAGTGACAATATAAATTACAGAAAATTGCTTTTAATACTCATGTAAAATGGGTAAGATTGAAACATGGAATGGGAGATGCAGTGTACAAGAATTTGCAAGTGATGAAGTAACTGATGTTGGTTTGACATTAGAGTTTGAGAAGTGGAGATTAGACTAGGAAGAAGCATGTCAAGAGAGATGGCTTGTTCTTTACATTAGCGAGCAGCATGCAGTAATCTGTATTTTGGCATAAGTAAAATGTTATCATACTAAAGAAGTGAAAAAAACTTGCGCTAGGATAAGGAGCCAGTAGTTTTGAAGAGTGTATGTGTAGACAGCAACAGATCAATGAAGCTATGGTAAATTATCAAACTATGCTGATAACAGTGTTAATCGAAAGCATCAAGAGGAATGGTCAATATGAGAAATAAAGCATTTTGCTTTAGAGATAATAGAGACTTATCAGAAGGGTGTAGTTAATGGATTATTTCAATCCACCAAATATAAATTTAGAAAATTGGAATTGTCAAAGTGTCAGAATTGACTAAATTAAGCATGGACTTTGTAAGAAAAAATTGTGGATATCAATGAAGCCTTGACAGGCAGTACTCATCGTGATTGAGATTTCATAAATAGCCCAGAGAGGCATTTGAAATCTTGGCAACCTTGAACGAATGATCAAGTTTGTGATCTAAGATACAGTATCATCAAAGGCCATTTAAAAGAACAAGGGAACAATTGAAGTGAATTGCTTGAGGGGAGATGTTTAACAGTGCGTCAGGAGAAAATAAGTGAAATTTCAAGAAAAGGAATCATGTTGAGCCCGATGACTGACTGTGTGGAATCAGAAAGTTCAGACAAAATTGAAATGACATTAAATGGATTAATAAACAACTCAAGTGGAATAAAAGACAAAAGGACTGAAATGAATATAAGAACACACGATACCTTAAAATGATGATCTGAGAGCACAGAAAACCCTTGAGTGGCAAAGCTGCAGAGATAATTTAGCTCAGTAGAAACTCTTTCAGTGCTTAACCAACAAGAGTTGGGTCAGAAAAGAGGTAAAAGTCAAAAAGAAGAAGCAGATGAGATTTAAAATTATAATGGGCACAAGGTAGAAAATAATTAATTAGACACCCTCCAAGTGTCCATAACGCAAGACCTGAACACAGTGCTCCTCCAAACAGAAAGTTCCCATGGGTAATGAATACTGAGTCCTAAACAAGCCTAACAGGTTCCAGGTAAACAAATTGCCAAACTGAAATAAGCCAGGGCCATTCCACTGACGTAAATATATTTATGTACATTTTATTAGTTATTTCTATGATAAACTATTTCAGTGTGTGCCTGGCTCAGTTGATAACTCTCTCATTTGTGGTCAGAACATTGTAAATTCTAGACCCTATTGCAGTACTGTACAGAAAGACTACAACACATATGCACAAAGATTTGACTTCTATCAGCTGTTATGTGTACTGGCAAAATCACGTAGGGATAAAATAAAATACATCACGGAGGGAATGGGAAAAGTGCTGCAGTGGGAGGGGAATGAACTGTGGTAATGAAATCTCTACCTGTTGTCTCTGTAATCCATTTGGCAGTAAACATTCTAAGCCATTAGATTTGAAAATATCAGATTCAAAAGCAAATTCAAGTCTCTATTATTGCAAGTACAAATTACACACAAACTCAAATGGTCAAATATCATTTAAACTTGCTGTCAAAGTCCTTCAACATCACCTCTCGGGTTGTGTTAGTTATAAGTGTCAACTGGATGCCATTTCCATACTTTTGGTCGATTTGTCAATAATTAAAGAACATCCTGCTCACATCATTGACTGTTTCAATTATGTTTTTCAAGAACATTTGAAAGGATTGAAGCACATTAAACAATTCCAGATTGTAATGATGCCTGATTAACAGCTCCAAAAATAAAACATATATTGTGGCTTGGTACTGAAAGGATCACATTCAATTACTTGTTTCCAGAAAATGAGGTTATATAATTTGATAATGTAAATTGAAAGCTCTCTACAATTTCCTTCAAGTTACAAGATATGGCATTAAAATGTTTTAAACTTGTATGCACAGTAATCATCTAAATAAATTGAAATGAAGTATAACTGAAAGCATAGAATAAAGTATAATAAATAAAGTATAACTGAAATGGATATTAACCACAGTCCTGATTATCACTGTATTGGATTGAGATTGTATACAGCATTGATATGTTTTCTATTGCATTTCTATTGCATCCGCTGCACCCGATGTGGCCTCCTCTACATTGGGGAGATGGGCCGCTTACTTGCAGAACGCTTCAGAGAACACCTCAGGGACGCCTGGACCAACCAACCCAACCACCCCGTGGCTCAACACTTTAACTCTCCCTCCCACTCCACCAAGGACATGCAGGTCTTTGGACTCCTCCACCGGCAGAACATAACAACACGACGGCTGGAGGAGGAGCGCCTCATCTTCCGCCTGGGAACCCTCCAACCACAAGGGATGAACTCAGATTTCTCCAGTTTCCTCATTTCCCCTCCCCCCACCTTGTCTCAGTCGGTTCCCTCAACTCAGCACCGCCCTCCTAACCTGCAATCTTCTTCCTAACCTCTCCGCCCCCACCCCACTCCGGCCTATCACCCTCACCTTGACCTCCTTCCACCTATCACATCTCCATCACCCCTCCCCCAAGTCCTTCCTCCCTACCTTTTATCGTAGCCTGCTTGGCACACTCTCCTCATTCCTGATGAAGGGGGCTTATGCCCGAAACATCGAATTTCCTATTCCATGGATGCTGCCTAACCTGCTGTGCTTTAACTAGCAACACATTTTCAACTACAGCATTGATAAGCTGGGTCATGGTCTAGTTGGTAGTTATTTTCATGTTTGGGCCATATTTTCATGTTACTAGTACAAGGTAGATTTCCTATTATCAGGTTGTAATCTAGAACAGTGCCAGTTAATTGTCTTGGGTGTACAGCAAAATATTAAAGCTCAAAAAGCATTTGGCTATCACCCTGGTTTGTCTTGGAGTCTCCAGAAATTAAACTAATCTTCAGGATTCTGCAACAAGTGTTGTGATACATTCCAAGGTTCAGAACTCTGTGCTGAAGGACTCACTAAACCTTGAGGCAAGATGCAGTCAGACAGGCCACTATGTAAAAGCCTAGAAGCTATACTTCACTCAGCAACCAGAAACTGTGAGAAAACCTCTCTGGCTGTGCATTTTGATATCTAATGAGTGTGGTAAATATTAGTTGTACATATGGTGAGGACCATAGAATAGTGGAACAATCTGATTTAGTTTTCAGCTATTCTCAATTACTTTTTCTAATTTAATGAACAAATAATAGTTTGAAAAGAAAAGTTTCCAGGAGAGAAATTGTATAGGGTGAGGAGATGAAATAATTCAAAATCTTAAGGCTCAAAGTACATGAAAAACTAATGAAATATTAGTCACCTGAGATACTTATTTTGTTTCTCCATCTGTAGACACAGCCAAGCTGTTTAGAATTGCCCACATTTTTTTTTTAATTTCAAACATCCATTGTATTTTGGTCCTGCATTAAAGTTTTTTTTTCAAATTGTGATAAAAGTCAATAAATAACAGCTTTGGGATTTAGAATCATAGAATCATAGAATTCCTACAGTATAGAAACAGGCCCTTTGGCCCAACAAGTTTACACATACCCTCCAAAGAACAACCCACCCAGACCCATTCCCCTACTGTATTATCCTATATTTGCCCCTGACTAATACATCTAAACTACACATCCCTGAACACTATGAGCAATTTAGCATGGTCAATTCACCTATTCTGCACATCTTTTGACTGTGGGAGGAAACTGGAACACTCGAAGGAAACCTGTGCTGATATAGGGAGAATGTGCAAACTCCGCACAGCCAGTTGCCCGAGGTTGGAATCGAACCAGTGCCCCCTGGTGCTGTAAGGCAGAAGTGCTAATCACTGTGGATAAAGATAAAGCCATAGTTGATAAGATGAATGGATACTTGAATAAATTTCAACTTCTGAGGAAGACTCACTGGTTTGGTAATACAAGTCTGGTGTTCAGATAAAATTACAACACTGCAAAATAGTTCTGAAGTAGCTTTAAAACTGTATACATTTGCAGCAGAAAAGGTGCTTTATCCATACTTTTTGTGTCAGTTCTCAGTCAGAGCAATTCAAACTAATCCCAATGTCCTAGCCTCCCCTTGCTTACAGAATCTTCCTATAAAGAGTTAATGGTTTACATGTCACCTTCAATTATGGGCAAAGTAGTCCATGTTCCAACAATTCTCTGTGTAAAAATATTTCTCCAAATCTGCAATCTCACTTCATGTCCTCCATGACAATTTCAAATTAATGATTCATTTCTTTTGATTCTGTAACAAGAAAAAGATGGCTTATTCACTACACAAATGACTTATTTTTCTTTCAAAATCTCTGTGATGGGATATTTGAAATTTATGGTTGGGGCAAAGTTTCAGTTGTTAATGTTCAGTGAATTTTTTTTTAAAAAACTCACACAAAGGAATCTGTTTGGAGTGGCAATGGTGCTGGTCTTTGGCCTTTGGTCTTTGACGAGCTCCTCAGATCTCGTTACTTCTGGTAGGACTTGAAGAATTTTACACCACTGATACTTCATTTCCTATTTACAATGGTGACTATAGTTTAAGGATTCCACACTGGCTGTAAACACATTGGGATATCCTGAGATCATGAAAGAAAAGATATAAAGCCCCTTCTTTTCTAGGTCCTGTTGGTCTGTAGTTTGGTTCCACTTTGAATGTTATTTGCAGGTGACTTTTGACCTCTTCTATATTGAGAAGGTTTCCACCCACCTGTGAGTAACAAATTTGAGTTCTGGTAAGTTCCTTAAAAAACCCTTCATTTACATTATACTTTGCAACACATTCTACGCTTCTTGTAACTAAATCTGTCATTTGTACAAACTATTCACTCATGCACCTGACAACTGATGTCACTGTCATGTCATGATGCATATGACTGTCTTTTTAACCATAGTCGTTCACCCATCATTCTACATATGCCTCGGTCAATGGCCAAGGTGTAACGCATACAACTCAATAGTTTCAGACCCCTGATATTACTCATGTTCTCAATAGTTGTTCTCCTAATAGGCTGAATATAATGGTGTGCTAAACACATTACACTGGTGCCAAGGGTGGAGTTCTACATTACTCACTAGCCTTTAAAGCAAAACAGACCATTATCAGTAATAATTCATTTCAGCCAAGTGATATTCCCTTAGAGTTTGAAAGTCAGAAACCCACTTGAAGACAAGCTGCTAATTGTCTTTTTTTTAATTAGGATGAACTAACTCTTTTCAACACCCAGTTCCATCAAAAGACAGTCTACACCAGATTTACTGTAGGTGTACGGCCCTCAGCAAAAATAAGAAAATTAGATGCAGATGCTCCTAACATTGTTAAAATGAAGTTTTATTAACATTTGCAAATAAGCACATGACTTAGGCAAAATGCAAGTGGAACGTTTAAAGGAAATATCTGGAAGATGTAGAACATCATAGCTTTGTATTCTTTCCTCATCCCAATTGTACTATGCAGCTAGGCATGAAACAAACTTTCATTCTAGACTTATTGGGTGTGTCTACAGATTTGATGCAGTTTTAAAGGTTGCTAAGTGAATATGATGTTCCCACTTACCCAAGCTATAACCTTGAATAGATATGAATTCCTCAGTTTCATGAAGCTTAACTAGTTGCTTCAGACAGGCAGCCACAACTTTTGTCGAGATTTCTTGGAAGTGGCTATGTGATTTTTCTTCCTCCCCTCTGCTCACCCGTGTCTCTCAGGAGACTGCATAGTTAACAGATGTGTGAAATCTTTACACATTTGCAATATTGAGTCTTCTGTAATCTATCCCTTCTCATTCTGTGGTTAATTAATAAAATAATAGAATAAGTTGATAAAATTTCAAATCACTTTTGCAAAGCAAATCTTATTTTATCACTTGGTGCGAATGTATTGAATGCATTTCAAATCATTTATCATGTCTTGCTCCACAGAGGTTTCAATAAATGTATTGTCAATTCTGATATATTTTAATGGGAAAAATAGATGCCGTTGTCCCATGAATGCTTGCTTCACTTTATTTCTTGTTGCATATCCCCAAAAAATATTTCTCACCAACAAATGATGACAAATCCAAGAAATGTATGTAAGTGTCTTTAATATAAGAAGAATAGGCCAGCGAAAAACCCAGAAATGCTTGTAAGTGAATTTATTAATCATTATTGAATTACATATTTAAATATACAATATGAGTTAGACCAGTAGGTATTATTTAGAAATTCTGCTGTTCTTTTTCCTTCTGGGTATAGATCCACTTCACGTAATTTTCAGGATATGTACCAGGATTGGAGACGTAGTCACAGCATTATTCAACACCAAGTCCTTAAAGGAGAAAGTGAGGACTGCAGCTGCTGGAGAGTCAGAGTTGAAAAGTGTGGCACACAAAAAGCACAGCAAGTAAGGCAGCATTCAAGGAGGAGGAAAGTTGACATTTTGGGCACAAGCCCTTCATCAAGAATGTGTGTGTGGAGTGGGGCGTGGTGGGCAAGGGGAAGGGGGCTGAGCGATAAATCGGATGGGGTGGGGCAAGGGGGAAGGTGGTTAGGAAAGCAATAGGTAGATTCAGGTGGGGGTGACAATGATAAGATTGGTGGGTGTGGGAAGGAAGATGGAAAGGTAGGCTAGTTCAAGAGGGTGGTGCTGAGTTGGAGGGTTGGATCTGGGATGAGGTGGGGGGGTACAGGAGATGAGGAAACTGGTGAAATCGACATTATGGCCATGTGGTTGGAGGGTTCCAAGGCAGAAGATGAGGCGTTCTTCCTCCAGGCATCGGGTGGCTAGGATTGGGCGATGGAGGAGGCCCAGGACTTGCATGTCCTTGGCAGAGTAGGGGGACAGTTGAAGTGGTTGGCCACAGGGCGATGGGGTATTTGATCTGAGTGTCCCAGAGATGTACCTTGAAATGTTCCACGAGCTGACATCCTGAGACCACGTTGATAACTTTGGACACAGTAGATGAGGTGTTTGGATGTGCAGGAAAATCTCTGCCGGATGTGAAAAGATCCTTTGGGGGCTTGGATCGTGGTGAGGGGGCAGGTATGGGTGGAGGTTTTACACCTCTTGCAGCAGCAGGGGAAGGTGCTGGTTCAGAATGGGCTGGTGGAGGTGGGGGCTGGAGGGGGTGTGGATAGGACAAGGGAGTCACAGAAGGAGTAGTCTCTGCGGAATGCAGATGGGGTAGGGGGGGAACTATATCTCTGGTGTTGCGGTAGCGGAAATTGTGGAGGACTTGTGAGATGGAAGGTAAGTACCAGGACTTTCTATTTTTGTTGTGGTTGGAGGGGTGGGGTTCAAAGGTGGAATTGCGGGAAGTGGGAGAGATGTGCTGGAGAGTATTGTTGACCACGTGGGTGGGCAGATTGCAGTCCTTGAAATAGGAGGCCATCTGGGATGATCTGGAATGGAATTGCTCCTCCTTGGAGTAGATGCAGTGGAGGAATTGGGAGTAAGGGATCGTGTTTTTACAGGCAGGGAGTGGGAGGAGATGTAGTCCAGGTAGCTGTGGGAGTCAGTGAATTTGAAGTAGATGTCCATGTTGAGACAGTTGTCAGAGATGGAGATGGAGAAGTCCAGGAAGAGGAAGGAGGTGCCTGAGATGAAGTTGAAGTCAGGGTGGAAGGTGTTCGTGAAATTGATGAACTGTTCAACCACTTCATGGGAACACAAGTTGGCGCAAATACAGTCATCAATGTAGTGGATGAAAAGCTAGGGAATGGTGCCAGAGCAGCTGTGGAAGATGAACTGTTCCACGTTTGCCAGTGTAGCCGCAAAAGATGCAAGTCCTGGGCCTCCTCCACCACCAAATCCTAGCCACCCAAAAGGCTGGAGGAAGTACACCTCATCTTCAGCCTTGGGATCCTTTAACCACCCAACATCAGCATCGGCTTCATTAGTTTCCTAATCCCCACTCCCCTTTTACAAGGTCTGTCTCTTTTCTTCTTTTTTTATACATTTAAAGAATCTTTTGCTTTTATGTCTTGGTATTATTCATGAGTTTACCCTTCAAGTTTATTTTCTCCCTTTTCTTTTTGTGGTCTTTTTTGTTAGTTTATAAAACTTTCCCAATCCTCTGGTTTACCACAAATTTTTGCCATTTCTTTGTTCTTTCAATTTGATACTATCCATAACTTCCCTGGTTAACCATGGTTGGCATGTTCCCTTCCCTGAATCCTTCTTTCTGACTGAAATTCTATTTTTGTTGTGAGTCATCAACTATTTTCTTAAAGTCTGCCACTGTTCCTCAACATCTTCTCTGTAAATTTCCTTCCCAGTCCACTCCAACCAATACTACCCCAATGTCTTTGCAATTACCTCTGTTTCAGCACAATTGTTTCTGAGCTGAAAATGTGTTGCTGGAAAAGCGCAGCAGGTCAGGCAGCATCCATGGAGCAGGAGAATCGACGATTCGGGCATAAGCCCTTCTTCAGGAATGAGGAAAGTGTGTCCAGCAGGCTAAGATAATAGGTAGGGAGGAGGGACTTGTGCGAGGGGCGTTGGAAATGCGATAGGTGGAAGGAGGTTAAGGTGAGGGTGATAGGCCGGAGTGGGGGTGGGCGCGGAGAGGTCAGGAAGAAAATTGCAGGTTAGGAAGGCGGTGCTGAGTTCGAGGGATTTGACTGAGACAAGGTGGGGGGAGGGGAAATGAGGAAACTGGAGAAATCTGAGTTCATCCCTTGTTGTTTCGAAAAGACCACTCCCTCTGTGACTCCCTCGTCAGGTCCACACCCCCCACCAACCCAACCTCCACTTCCGGCACCTTCCCCTGCAATCGCAAGAAATGCAAAACTTGCGCCCACACTTCCCCCCCTTACTTCCCTCCAAGGCCCCAAGGGATCCTTCCATATCTGCCACAAATTCACCTGCACCTCCACACATATCATTTACTGCATCTGCTGCACCCGATGTGGCCTCCTCTATATTGGGGAGACAGGCCGCCTACTTGTGGAACATTTCAGAGAACACCTCTGGGACACCCGGACCAACCAACCCAATCACCTCATGGCTCAACACTTTAACTCCCCCTCCCGCTCCACCAAGGACACGCAGGTCCTTGGACTCCTCCATCGCCAGACCATAACAACACGACGGTTGGAGAAAGAGCGCCTCATCTTCCGCCTAGGAACCCTCCAACCACAAGGGATGATTTCAGATTTCTCCAGTTTCCTCATTTCCCCTCCCCCCACCTTGTCTCAGTCAAATCCCTTGAACTCAGCACTGCCTTCCTCACCTGCAATTTTCTTCCTGACCTCTCCGCCCCCACCCCACTCCGGCCTATCACCCTTACCTTGACCTCCTTCCACCTATCGCATCTCCAAAGCCCCTCCCCCAAGCCCCACCTCCCTAACTTTTATCTTAGCCTGCTGGACACACTTTCCTCATTCCTGAAGAAGGGCTTATGCCTAAAACGTCGATTCTCCTGTTCCTTGGATGCTGCCTGACCTGCTGCGCTTTTCCAGCAACACATTATCAGCTCTGATCTCCAGCATCTGCAGTCCTCACTTTCTCCATGGCTGACTCTTTACTGTGTTCACATTTGGAAATATATGTTTACTTTTCATCAACAGCTGTGTGAGTGGATGTCTGTCTAACAGATTTTACAAAACTAAAGATGCAGAGCCAAGCCATCCTTGATGGCGCGCAATGGTTTACAGTCAGAGTTTGTAGTAAGGTGAGCAGCTCCTGCACACTGTGTGGCCTGTGGGAACTTGGTAAGTGACTGCTACTTTAGCAACTGTCCTGGGCTGGAACACATTGCGTGTGAATGGCAGCCATTAGAGGAATTGATTGCTGGTGCTGCATGATGGGCTCGAGAGTGCTTGGGCTTGTAATGCAAACTAGAAGTATTGGCAAAGTCCATATACAGCATGTAATGTTCACAGGTATCTTTAGGTTGTACCTTATGGGTGTCTGTATAATGCCATTCAACTTTTAATCACTTGGCAATAAAACCCTCTCCCTCCTTTGCAGAATGAAACACTTACCCTGCCTACTCTAGCTTGGTGACAGGCAACTTCAGTTCCACTGCGTACTTGTCATTTCCACCATAATAGAAAGAATTAACAGTCGCTCCTCACACAGGGTCTCAAGCTTGGGCTCTTGCCTTGGTGAACACCAAAAGCAAATGCTTGTTTGTCCCCCCCTCCCCCCTCAAACGCATCAACTCTGATCTTCCCAATGTCCCCACCTAATCCATCTGTCTAAATCTTCATCTCCCCATTATATCAGCTCCTGGTCACATTCAGTCCACATGCCTGACACATTAGTCCAGTGCTTAACACCTCCTCACAATCAATTGCTGACTATTGATAACCTCCACTCCTTCATTGCTCCTTTCCTTTCCATTCTTTATCATCATCTCATATGTTGAGATGTCCCCTCCCCTCTCAATTGTTATCCCTCAGCATCTCCCATGCTGCCTCCAATCACCAAAGTTGCTTCTCGGATGCTGCCTGAACTGCTGTGCTCTTCCAGCACCACTAATCCAAAATCTGGTTTCCAGCATCTGCAGTCATTGTTTTTATCTAGCAGATTTATCCTAGGCTGCTCCAGGAAGTGAGAAAGGAGGTTGCTAAGCTGCTGGTGAGGATATTTGCCTCCTCACTCTCCATGGGAGTAGTACCGGAAGATTGGAAGGAGGCGAATGTTGTTCCTCTTTTCAAGAAGGGTAATAGGGAAATCCCTGGCAATTATAGACCAGTCAGTCTTATGTCTGTGATCAGCAAAGTTTTGGAAAGAATTCTGAGGGATAGGATTTGTGACTGTTTGGCAAAGTATAGTGTGATTAAAGGCAGTCAGCACGGCTTTGTGAGAGGCAGGTCATGCTTCACAAATCTTATCGAGTTCTTTGAGGAGGTGTCAAGACAGGTCGATGACGGTCAAGCAGTGGATGTGGTGTATATGGACTTCAGCAAGGCATTTGATAAGGTTCCCCATGGTAAGCTCATTCATAAAGTCAGGAAGTATGCGATACAGGGAGATTTGGCTATCTGGATTCAGAATTGACTGGCTGACAGAAGGCAGAGAGTGGTTGTAGATGAAAAATATTCTGCCTGGAGGTCAGTGTTGAGCGGGGTCCCGCAGGACTCTGTTCTTGGACCTCTGCTCTTTGCAGTTTTTTTAAATTGATTTGGATGAGGAGGTTGAGAGGTGTGTTAGTAAATTTGCAGATGACACAAAGATTTGAGGTGTTGTCGATAGTATACAGGGCTACTGCAGGCTGCAGCACGACATAGATAGGAGGCAGAGCCGGACTGAGAAATGGCAGATGGAGTTCAATCTGGATAAATGCAAAGTGATGCATTTTGGAAGGTTGAACTCGAATGCTGAATATAGGATTAAAGACAGGATTTTTGGCAGTGTGGTGGAACAGAGGGATCTGGGTGTGCAAGTACATAATTCCCTCGAAGTTGCCACCCAAGTTGAAAGGGTTGTTAAGAAAACATATGGTGTTTTGGCTTTCATTAACAGGGGGATCAAGTTTAAGAGCCACAAGGTTTTGCTGCAGCTCTACGAGTCCCTGGTGAGACCACACTTGGAATATTGCGTTCAGTTCGGATCACCCTACAATAGGAAAGATACAGAGGCTTTGGAGAGGATGCAAAGAACAATTACCAGGATGCTGCCTGTACTGGAGGGCTTGCCTTATGAAGAAAGGTTGAATAAGCTTGGACTTTTCTCTCTGGAGAGAAGAAGGAAGAAAGGAGACCTGATTGAGGTTACAAAATGATGAGTGGAATTGATAGAGTCAATAGCCAGAGACTTTTCTCCAGGGCAGAATTGACTGGTACAATGAGTCATAGTTTGAAGATATTAGGAGGAAGGTATAAAGGGGATGTCAGAAGTAGGTTCTTTGTGCAGAGAATTGTGAATGCATGGAATGCGTCGCCAGTTGTGGTGGTGCAAGCGGAGTCATTGGGGACATTTAAGCAACTACTAGACATGCACATGGATAGCAGTGAGTTAAGGGGTGCGTAGATTAAGTTACTATATTTTACATTAGGATTAAACCTTGGCACAACATCATGGGCAAAAGGGCCTGTTCAGAGCTGTACTTTTCTATGTTCTATGTAGTATGCCTCCTTTGACTTGATGGAGGACTTGCTCCCCGTTAGACTTTGCATGTATGTCAGTCAAATGGCACTTGTTTGGCACATATACAGCTGGCACATGGGGAGATTAACATAGCATTATGCCATACTCTGAAAAATGTGTTGCTGGAAAAGCGCAGCAGGTCAGGCAGCATCCAAGCAATGACACCAGGATCCCCGGGGTGTAGTCTGGCCAAATCCATCCATCCAATGTGCAAATTGTCCTAGCAGCAACATTCCACTGATGAGTGCCAGTGGGCTCCAAAGAACAGTAGTGAGGTGCAGAACCAGATTATATGTGAGCTGGACATATGGTAGGAAGCTGCAGTGAGGCTGGTATATGTCAGATGCTAAAGTTGGTGAAAGGCTGCTGCCCCTTGAGTGTAACTAGTATCCAAGTTGGAGGGGAAGAGGGGCAAACAGTGAGCTGGAGTTCTGAGATAAGTGTTATGACTTGCATCTGGCAGATTTCAGGAGATAGTTTCTAAGTGGCTGCTGATAGAATGGGAAGCTGCATATTAATGGATTCAATAGGAATAACGAGATGTTAATGCATACAAATGTATGCAAATATGGCTCTTGCCACTCAATAGTGACAATCTTACATTCATTATTCAGTTGGAAAAACAGACATTTTGCTCTCAATATCAGGAAGCTCCATCTTGACCATCTCACGTGACTTTTCCAAGTTTCTCACTTTTCCAACTTTATCACACAGGGACTCGGATGATTCTGTCCGTTTTACGTTGCTTTAGATTTTAATTTGTCTTTTGGTTCTCTTGGTAAGATCTCATCAGCTGTGATTCAAAGATGCAATCACTTTTGGAGCAAGAATACTACAGAGTATTTCTAATTCGCGGTTATCAATTTTCTTACACATCTCAATCTTGAGACAGGTGTATGTTATTTAATGTGGCAACAGTTCAAATTTCACACTGGTATCACTAATCAAGATGTATCTTAAATTCAAATAACATTTCACACTGTTCATATCTCCTTTTTTGTTTTAATTCTTTCTTTTCTGCGTTGATTATTTTTCAATGCCATTTGATTTAATTTTGGATTTGAATTGGAAACTGTTAATTTTGCTTTCCCCACCATCTGTTGCATTCATTTTTTTTTCTTGGGGCATGGGCATTACTGGCAAGGCCAGCATTTGTTGACCAATCCCTAATTACCCTTAAACTGAGTTGCTCAATACACTATTTTAAAAGGGGGGTGGGGGCTAAGAGTCAACTATATATCTGTAGGTCTGTAGTCACATACATGTTGGACAGGTAAGAACAGCAGATTCCCTTCCCTAATGAGCATTAATGAACCAGATAGATTTTCACAAAACTGTTGGCAGTTGTTATGGTCACCATTACTGAGACTAGTTTTCAAGTCCAGATTCTTTTTATTTAATTGGACGTAAATTCTACCAGCTGCCATGATGGCATTGGAATCTACTCGATTTTACTAATGCAGTAACATCATTTTCACCATTCTCTCCTTATTTGGTTGCTTTGAATTCCAATTCAATTATTTCTGATGCTAAGAACATAGAACATAGAAAAATACAGCGCAGTACAGCCCCTTTGGCCCTTGATGTTGCGCCGATCCAAGCCCACCTAACCTACACTAGCCCACTATCCTCCATATGTCTATCTAATGCCCGTTTAAATGCCCATAAAGAGGGAGAGTCCACCACTGCTACTGGCAGGGCATTCCATGAACTCACGACTCACTGAGTAAAGAATCTACCCCTAACATCTGTCCTATACATACCACTCCTTAATTTAAAGCTATGCCCCCTCGTAATAGCTGACTCCATACGTGGAAAAAGGTTCTCATGGTCAACCCTATCTAAACCCCTAATCATCTTGTACACCTCTATCAAATCACCCCAAAACTTCTTTTCTCCAATGAAAACAACCCCAAGTGCCTCAGCCTTTCTTCATACGATCTTCCTACCATACCAGGCAACATCCTGGTAAACCTCCTCTCCACCCGTTCCAGTGCCTCCACATCCTTCTTATAGTATGGCGACCAAAACTGCACACAATACTCCAGGTGCAGCTGCACCAGAGTCTTATACAACTGCAACATGACCTCAGGACTCCAGAACTCAATTCCTCTACCAATAAAAGCCAGTACGCCATATGCCTTCTTCACAGCACTATTTACCTGGGTGGCAACTTTCAGAGATCTGTGTACATGGACACCAAGATCCCTCTGCTCATCCACACTACCAAGTATCCGACCATTAGCCCAGTACTCCATCTTCTTGTTACTCTTACCAAAGTGAATCACTTCACACTTAGCTACATTGAACTCCATTTGCCACCTTTCTGCCCAGCTCTGCAGCTTATCTATATCCCGCTGTAACCTGCCACATCCTTCCTCACTATCAACAACCCCACCGACTTTCGTATCATCCGCAAACTTGCTCACCCAACCTTCTAGCCCCTCCTCCAGGTCATTTATAAAAATGACAAACAGCAATGGTCCCAAAACAGATCCTTGCGGAACACCGCTGATAACTGCACTCCAAGATGAACCTTTACCATCAACTACTACTCTCTGTCTTCTTCCAGCCAGCCAATTCCTAATCCAAATCTCCAACTCCCCCTCAATGCCATACCTCCGTATTTTCTGCAGTAGCCTACCATGGGGAACCTTATCAAACACCTTACTAAAATCCAAATACACCACATCTACTGCTTTACCCTCATCCACCTCCTTAGTCACCTTCTCAACAGAAGTGAGACTCACCGGCCTATAGTTACTAGGGTTATCCCTACTCCCCTTCTTGAACAAGGGAACCGCATTTGCTATCCTCCAGTCTTCTGGCACGTTTCTTGTAGACAACGAGGACATAAAAATCAAGGCCAATGGCTCTGCAATCTCCTCCCTTGCTTCCCAGAGAATTCTAAGATAAATGCCATCAGGCCCAGGGGACTTATCTATTTTCACCCTTTCCAGAATTTCCAACACCTCTTCCCTACGTACCTCAAAGCCATCCATTCTAATTAATTGTGACTCAATATTCACATCAGCAACAATGTCCTGTTCCTGAGTGAATACTGACGAAAAGTATTCATTCAGTGTCTCCCCAATTTCTTCAGCCTCCACATGCAACTTCCCACTACTATCCTTGACTGGACCTATTCCTACCCTAGTCATTCTTTTATTCCTGACATACCTATAGAACGCCTTTGGGTTTTCCCTAATCCTACCAACCAAGGACATTTCATGTCCCCTCCTTGCTGCTCTTAGCTCTCTCTTTAGATCCTTCCTGGCTACCTTATAACTCTCAATCGCCCCAATTGAACCTTCACGCCTCATCTTTACATAGGCCGCCCTCTTCCCTTTAACAAGGGATTCCAATTCCTTATTAAACCACGGCTCCCTCACACGACCTTTTCCTCCCTGCCTGACATGTACATTCTTATCAAGGACACTCAATAGTTGCTCCTTGAACAAGCTCCACATATCGATTGCACCCTTCCCTTGAAGCCTACTTTTCCAAGCCACGCATCCTAAGTCATGCCTCACCGCATCATAATTTCCCTGCCCCCAGCTATAACTCTTGCCCTGCAATGCACACTTATCCCTCTCCATCACTAGAATAAAAGTCACCGAATTGTGGTCACTGTCCCCAAAGTGCTCACCTACCTCCAATTCTAGCACCTGGCCTGGTTTGTTACCCAGAACCAAATCCAGTATGGCCTCACCTCTTGTTGGCCTGTCTACATATTGTGGCAGGAAACCCTCCTGCACACATTGGACAAACACCCCGACCCATCTAACGTACTTGAGCTATAGCTTTCCCAGGAGAAAGTGAGGACTGCAGATGCTGGAAATCAGAGCTTAAAAATATGTTGCTGGAAAAGCGCAGCAGGTCAGGCAGCATCCAAGGAACAGGAGATTCGACGTTTCGGGCATAAGCCCTTCCTGCCACACCTCCCCCCCTTTTACCCCCACCTCTGACCCTACTAAAACATTTAAACCCTGGAACCTGCAACAGCCAATCCTGTCCCTGTTCTACCCATGTCTCCGTAATAGCCACAACATTGAACCCCAATTATCCAGAAACCGGAATCCTTCCCTCCTGCACCATCCCTGTAGCCACGCATTTAACTGTTCTCTCTCCCTATTCCTCGACACTCTATCACATGGCACGGGTAACAAACCAGAGATAACAACTCTGTTTGTTCTAACTCTGAGCTTCCAACCTAGCTCCCTGAAAGCCTGCCTAACATCCTCATCCCTCTTCCTACCTATGTCGTTGGTGCCAATGTGGACCACGACTTCGGGCAAGTGTAATCAGCAGGGACGACCATGGCATCCCTCACCTCAAACATGTTGCAAGAGGAACATTGCACTGCCTTCACTGCCATCCCTCTAAAAGTAACCTTTTAAAAACAAACTAGGTCTAAACAATAGAACAAGCAATATGCAGCACTTACCTGCTTACCACAACGGGATGCCTCAGATTCCTCTCCTGCGCACCTTTATAGGAAAAAAACAACTTACCCAGGTAAGCTTGCGCTACACAAGCTTCTGGGTCCGCTCTGCGCTTTTTTTTAAAAAAAACTTTCAAATTTAAACCGCTAAACAAACGTCACCAAGCTTTCAAGCAGCCACTGCCAAACAGCCCTTACCTGCTCCGTTGAGAGAGAAAGGCTTGGCAATAAGATCTGATCACTTTTCTTCCGATTTATGATTTTATTTCTCTCTGACTTGCATGGAGTTTCCTCGGTTAAAGCCTGGTGATTTTTCAACAACTTCTGTAATGTCAAAATAAGTTCCTGCTCTCCTCCAAAAAAAATCAACAAAAATGCCAATAACATGTTTTCATAAATAAAAATGAGAAACACAGGTATAAGTTTATGCCACAGTTGCAACTTCCTTTATATGCAATTTAGGAATGACTTCTTCATGTGTCATTGATGTTACCATCATTCACAATTCAGCGATATTATTTGTTCAGAAACAGCAAAACCTTGTAAGTGTTTTTGAATGCCAGTCCTGATATATTAATATTTAGTTGCATTTATGTGGGCAAAATAAACCAACTGAAACAAATGCAATTCATTTCGAATAATTTATAAACATGAATTCTCATCTTACAAGCTGACATTTTTAAAGCTAACACATTAGTGACAAGATGTAAAAATTTTGTCAATTTTGTGCATGCTTGCGTGTAGCTTTTGGGACTGAGAATAGTCTTTGCATAAAACATTTTCTGGTGTGATCACTGCCTTGTGATACGAGTCTCACTAAGGATGAGGTATGTCAGGAGTGTGAAGGGACTCAAGGAACTGAGATAGTTCTCCGTTGAAGTAGAGAAGATTAACAGGAATTTAATCAAAGAGTATTGACAAGGGGTAGATTAATTTCACTGGCAGCAGTTTCAGTAACCAAATGACACAGTCGGAAGATAAATGGCAAAATAATTCCTTTGATATAGTGATTCCTAATGATCTGAAATCCACTGTATTGATCATCGAAGCACTCATATTAACTTTCAAAGGAAAAATGTAGAAATTCTTTTAATGGTTAGACTTTGGAGCAGGAACAGGGGTCTGGGCTAATTGGATAATACTTTTAAAAGAGCCAGCATGTGAATAATGGATCAAATGGCCTCATGTGAAGTATGATTCTATGTTTCCTTCCACCTTGGATCCTCCACTGTTGATCTCAATGGTCCAGGAGGACTTTGGATTAAGGGCTAATTTAAATGATGGCACCATGAACAAGATTCTTTGTACTATATTGAATTGTAAACCTGGATGACACATGCAGGCACTGGAATACAGCCTGAACCCATAGTCATCTGAAACCAGTTTGATTGTAATGGAAGCAGTTACAGAGGACAGAAATGACACAGGCTGCTTTGGCTCCATAGAAGGCTGTTCCTTGTTTTGGAACCAAAAATGCTGGAAATATTCAGCAGGTCTGTATCAAGATAGAGCAAAAACAGAATGAATGGGCTGAATCTTAAATCATTTTGGCTAAGTGTTAGCTTTATCGGGTTTCCCAGATGATTTCTCTCTGCATATCCTAGGAGTTTTCCTGATACATCTTACTAATTTTTTTCTAACTTATTCTTCACGTCAACTTGTTCAGAGATGTTATCACACACCTCTGAAGCAGGTGGTACTTGACTCCTGGCCCTCATCTGTTTGGTAATGGAGTTGGGGCCTAAGGCTTTGGTTTTTCCACCAGCCTGACACATCCTGAGGAACCCTGTATCAGTGACATCTTGCCTGGTTGGGTGCTTCTGTATGCCCACTGCTGCTTGCTACTAGCTCTAGGCTTGCTGGTTGTTTTGCATTCTACCTGCACCTCTTTAACAAGGCGGTCACAGCAAGCAACACCCCATGAGCAGCTGGATAAACTGCTGTTGCTGGCAATGATTTATGTTTGAACATAAGAAATAAAACAGGTTCTTAGTTCTCTGAATGGTCAGTATTTATATGCCCTGCAGATGAGGGCTGCATACATTCCTCCAAGACTATAACTACAGCCATGTCTCTATCATTTATTCAACTCCAGCTGTGTGCACTGATTTGCTGTAGTGGCTAAGTGTCCCACACATAACATAAATCTGGGTGTGCCTACTGCACTCAGACAAATTCCCATATCAGATCCATATTGACCATGAAACTTATCACCACTTTCATTAGACTGCAGCATCAAGCTGTCATGACAGACACTGAATCAGTTGGGTACATATCCTATAGCACCCTTGCAAGTTTTACAAGTTATTTCTCACTTTTGGCTGGCACTGTCTGTGGTTTATTTCATTGCTACTAATGTCAGAATCTTTGAGATGTCACTGTTCAAAATGCAAGGACTAATGACATGGTGCAAATCGCCTTTGACCAGAATTTGAACCCTAGATGCATTGATCCTGAGTGCATTCATGCTTTGCACATAGACACTGAAATGATTGCAAATTAAATGTAACTGTATTTTTCAGTTCTGTTTCATGTATTTATCTGATTATTCTCCAAGAGTCGAGCAGATGTTGATCCGAAGCTTTTGCCCGTCAAGTTGATGGTTGTCTCACCACCCTAGGCATTGTCCCAGCCATTTTCCAATGGCACTTTGCACTGGGGGAAGCTGCAGATGACAGCAGGGAAAGAAGCTCATGGTGGATACCCTCAGTTCTGGGCTCTACTTGGTCACCAGGTAACCCCAGCCCCTCCACCCACACAGAGTCTCCCTGTCCCTTTTTAATCTTGCATCACCCAGTCAGCCCATTCCATTGATCCATGTACTGTGGAAAGTCAGCAAGTTGAACTTCTCCTTCAACTTCCTTCCCTTCCCCTAATCCCCAACATTACACCTTTTAAATGATGTCTACCTGGTCCTCTGCACTCCTACAGTGAAGACTGCAGAGATAGTCCCTGTCAATAACTACCGCCTGTGCCTCCTGTAGTAAAAAGTGAGGTCTGCAGATGCTGGAGATCAGAGCTGAAAATGTGTTGCTGGTTAAAGCGCAGCAGGTCAGGCAGCATCCAAGGAACAGGAAATTCGACGTTTCGGGCAAAACGTCGAATTTCCTGTTCCTTGGATGCTGCCTGATCTGCTGCGCTTTAACCAGCAACACATTTTCAGCTCTGTGCCTCCTGTAGCCTACTTTGGTTTCTGATACTGTACCACTACACTGACTACCCAAAACCCTGACCATTGTCTTTTTAGTTCTCTGACTGGTACATGATATCAGTCCCATAGCAGTATAGTCAACTCTGAGTTGCTCTCTGATAGTCCACTTGTTTCTCGAATGCTGGTGCAGCCAGCAACACCTAATGCCTGTAAACAAATTATAAAAAAAAGATAATTGACATTCATAGCCACATGCAGCAAAGTAATAGAATTAACAATATACCCGTATACTGAAGTGTAACATAATTGTCAGTGATCTTCATTTCTAACTGCCTTATTCCTCTTCCAATCAGATGCAGTATCCTCTAGGCAGGACAGGTAGTGAAGATCACCATTTTGATTGCTTCCCTTTGTGGCCGAATTGTCCATTTAGTAGTTAGTTGCCATTTCGAATCCATGGAGAGCATTTCTTTCGTTTCCTCATATTTCTGAAGATGCATAACTCATATCAGTGCAATGGCCCCTTTATGCCTCAGTTCTGTCTGTAAAACTTCAGATTGTGCACTGTAAAGATAGATTAGCACATTTTACATTCATTAGATAGCTCTATATGAGATAAAGCAGTAATAATGCTGCTTAATACATATTTTGTTTGATTACAGTAGTGGCCAAGCTTTCTCTTTGTGGTAACTACAAGTGCTGTAATGAACAGGGCAGAAAAAAATCACCCATTTACCACATGGTCAGTGAAGTAAGGTAAAATTAATTGCAAATAGTATGTAGGCAACAGTGAACAATCTGCTAATCACATCTGGACAGGAGTAACAGTCTCTTTTGAGAGATGACTGCTTTTAATAGTTTCTTTTGAATGACGGATACAATCAATGTTCTCTCTTAAATGATAGAAGCTATGAAAAGTATTTTATACAGTAATGGATAGTCAGAATACGCATCATTTATCACAAGCAATGAATTTCCATTTTAATAAAAGTATTAATTGATCTGTTGTTTTCCACAAACTAGATTATTGATACTTTTGACAATTTTTTTTCCACCACCCATTTTCTTACTATTTCAGCATTTACAATGTTAAATACCAGACTCTTGGCCTAGTCCCTAAAACTTGGTACTTTGCCTCATACTTTGTTTTTGGATGCCTGCCCCCTAAAACTTGGACTTGGCTATTTTGTAAATATTATGATGTGTATAAATAATCCAAAATTTCCAGCATACCAATTTAGTATCCTTAGGGACAAGTAAGTACTCTAGTGTTCTCAGCTGAAACTGGAGACGTTAACGTTTTCCTTTCCTGTCTTTGGTTAGTGAAGAATTTTCCTGGAAGATTGTCCCTTTTCATGTAATCAACAAAAAAAAAATCATTTTTGGTTCACTTGTGACCTTGTGGTGAACCCTTTCGAAAAAGCTTGGAATCAGACCCATGGGTGGCTTGCAGCTGTGTTGTACTGAAGTTTGCAAGGAGCAGTAGAGTCTCATTTCTGCAAGTTGAAAATACAAAGAGGCAGAAAGTCTGAAAGTGATACTTTTTGTGCTTTTTCTCTGTAAATGTTAGTCCAGATAACATATACAATGTATAGTCAAATTCTGTTGAGTCAGATATCTTGAGGTTTGATTACTTGGCTATAATACCACAGTCATAGACACAGTCTTGGTTTGTGCTCATTGATATTACTGTTCATTATGCACACATAATTGAGGGACTACACTGAAACCATCACATAGACGTTCCTAATGAAGGGCTGATGCCTGAAACTTTGATTCTCCTGCTACTTGGATGTTGCCTAACCTGCTGTGCTTTTCCAGCACCACACTTTTCGGGTCTGATCTCCAGCATCTGCAGTCCTCACTTTCTCCCAGATATAGTGGGGGTGACAAGCATCAACATGAATACCTTTATAACAGATGGGAACATATTGTAGTGTCACGTAAGCTAAAGGTACAGGCCTGACTGGTCAAGAAACTATTCCATTGTAGGACAACCGCACCTTTTCATTTTCAAAAGTGCATATAGATACAGTTGATACTTTGGTGTACATACAACCCAACCAAATACAGTTATCATGATTTATGGTGGGGCTTCACTCTGTATTGTTCAATCTGTCATTGCAAGTAGATGTGCAGTGCTTTTCACACAGGTTTTGGTCAGCATGATATCCCAAGTATCCCTGTTAGCATTTTGTATGATGTGTGATTCATGATATGCAATTCTGGTGTGTTTTCTATTTCTCTGCAGGTCTTGGCCATTGTTCATTGCAATGTCATCTGACTTACACTAGTCAGAGTATTTTTCCATGAGTCCATGTACTCATGTGAAAATCACAAATTTACATGCTTCGTCTTAGTTCAAGATGGGATAACTGTTCGCATGTTCAGACTACCATTTGGGAATAGTGACCACAATTCTGTAAGTTTTAGAATACTCGAAGCCAATTACATCAAAATTCAGCAGGAGCTGGTAGATGTGGATTGGGAGCAGCTATTTGAGGGGAGGTCCACATCTGATATGTGAGAGATTTTCAAAGATGGGTTGAAGATAGGGCAGGACAGGCATGTCCCTTTGAAAACAAGGGATAGGAAAGGCAAGATTTGTGAAACCATGGATGACAGGAGAAATCGTGCAACTAGCCAAGAGGAAAAGGGAAGCGTATGTAAGGTCCAGGCAGCTAAGAACAGAACGGGCCTTGGAGGAATATCAGAAGAATAGGACCAATCTTAAATGAGGAATCACGCGGGCTAAAAGGAGTCATGAAATAGCTTTAGTGAGCAGAATTAAGGAGAATCCCAAGGCCTTTTATTCATATATAAGAAGCAAAAGGGTAACAAGTGAAAGGGTTGGTCCACTAAAGGGTAAGGAAGGATGGTTGTGTGTTGAACCAGAGAAAATGTATGAGATTCTTCATGATTACTTTGCATCAGTGTTCACTGAGGAACCAGATGTTGATGAATGCTGAAATTATAGATAGAAGTTTGATAGAAGGTGGACAAATCCCCAGGACCAGATGGGATCTATCGCAGGTTGCTGAGGGAGGTGAAAGAGGAAATAGCTGAGGCCCTGACAGATATCTTTAAAGCATCCTTAAATACAGGTGAAGCGCCAGAGGACTGGAGGGTTGCTAATGTTGCCCCCTTGTACTAGAAGGGTAGTAGGGATATTTCAGGTAACTACAGACCAGTCAGCCTGATGTCAGTGGCTGGAGAAGGTACTGAAGGATTAAATCTATTTATATTTAGAAAGGAATGGGCTTATCAGTGATAGGCAACATGGTTTTATATGGGGGAGATTGCGCCTTACCAACTTAATAGAGTTCTTTGAGGAAGTGAACAAGTAGATAGATGAAGGAAGGGCTGTTGATGTCATATACATTGACTTTAGTATGGATTTGATAACCTTCCCCATGGTAAACTATTGGAAAAAGTGAAGTCACATGGTGTGCAGGGTGTTCTAGCTAGGTGGATAAAGAACTGGTTGAGCAACAGGAGACAGAGAGTAGTAGTTGTTGGGAGTTTCTTGAAATGGAGAAAGGTGGCCAGTGGTGTTCCACAGGGATCAGTGCTGGGGCCACTGTTGTTTGTGATATACAGAAATGATCTGAAAGAAGGCATTGTTCATCTGATCAGTAAGCTTGCAGATGATACGAAGATTAGCGGAGTAGCAGAAAACATAGGGGACTGTCAAAGAATACAGGAGAATATAGATAGACTGGAGAGTTGGGCAGAGAAGTGGCAGGTGGCGTTCAATCAAGGCAAATGTGAGGTGATGAATTTTGGGAAGTCTAATTCTAGAGTGAACTATACGATAAATGGAAGAGCATTGGGAAAGGTTGATGAGCAGAGAGATCTGGGAGTTCAGGTCCATTGTACCCTGAAGATGGCTACACAGGTGGATAGAGTAAGCTTGCCTTCATCGAATGGGATATTGAGTATAAGAGCTGGCAGGTCATGTTAAAATTGTACAAAACTTTGGTTCTGCCGTATTTAGAATATAGTTCTGGTCACCGCATTACCAAAAGGATGTGGACACTTTGGAGAAGGTGCAGAGAAGGTTTACGAGGATGTTGCCTGCAATGAAAGGTGCTAGCTATGAAGAGAGGTTGAATAGGTTAGGTTTGTTTTCATTAGAGAAAAGAAGATTGAGGTACAAAATCATGAAGGGTATAGACAGGGTGGATAGAGAGAAGCTTTTTCCCAGGGTGAGGGATTCAATAATGAGAGGTCACGTGTTCAAGGTGAGAGGTGAAAAGCCTAAGGGGGAAACACATGGTAAGTACTTTATACAGAGGGTGGTAGGTGCCTGGAATGTGTTGCTAGCAGAGGAACAGAGGCAGGCACTGTTGATTCATTTAAGGTGCATCTGAACAAATGCATGAGTAGGTGGGGAGCAGAGGGGTATAGATCTTAGGAATTGGGTGATAGGTTTAGACACTGGATTTAGATTGGCTCAGGCTTGGAGGGCCGAAGGACCTGTTCCTGGGCTGTAAAATTTCTTTGTTCTTTGTTCTATTTTCTTACTTCTTTTCAACAATGAACACACACATTTATGAGAGTGTGGGAGGGAAGAACAGTGTGGGTCTGTTTGTCAAATATTAGAGAAGCTGATGAAGGTAAGTTCTTGCCTTGAAAAGTATCAAGTAGGTTTGTTTTAGTAATAAAACAAAGCTATCTGAAAATCTTTGCAAGTTGCTTTATATTTAATGATCATGGATTTTACTGGACTAACAGTGCATGTTCCAAACTATTAAGCTGACAGTTACGAGGAAAAGGGGTAGTATGTTGGACAACCGATTTGCTGCACATGTCTTGGAAGGATGCACTAGTGTAATACTAATTAATGTACAGGTCATTCTGCTATAACCCACATTTTGTCAATGCCAATTTGCTATAATGCAATTGACAAATTGGGGACACTTTTTCTAAAGGGTGAACTTTGAAATGTGTGTTGACTATAGTGCGATTACAGTGGTAACACTTTAAACACTGTTTCTAAAGCTCAATTTTTCTATAACACAGGGTTGCACAGGAGCACAACCATCACATTATAGAAGAACACTGTATGACAATTTGTTGAGATACACTCAACATACTGAATATGCTAGTCAACGCATCAGCAACCATTGTATCAGTGGCCTCTTCAGTTTTTCGTACAAAAAGGAGTTTGTTGAAATAGTCAGTCACCAGAATGTGATTGTGTCTATGGGTATGGAAAATATTAGCTGCAAACATGCACCATGGATTGACAGGAATCTTGTGTGGAGGGAGAGGTCTTCTGAATTGTTAAAGTTCATGGAAATAACATGGAACACATACTTTGACTAGTTAAAGAGCAGTATAGCACAGGAACAGGCACTTCAGCCCATCAAGCCTGCATTGATACATGATACCTTTCTATTCCCTGCCTTTTCATGCATCTGTCAAGATGCTGCATAAAAGCTGCTATTGTATCTGATTCTAGCACCTCCTCTGGCAGCACGTTCCAGGCATTTACCATCCTCTGTGTAAACAAAACAACATACCATTTATATCATCTTTAAACATTTTCTCCCCTTTTACTTTAAACCTATGCCCTTCAGTAGTTCACATTTCTACTCTGTGGAAAAAGATTCCAACTATCCATTCTGTCCATACATCTCATAATTTTGTAAACTTCTTGCAAGTCACCCCTCTGCCTCTGACATTCAAGTAAAAACAAATCAAATTTGTCAGATCTGTCCTCATAGCTAAAAAACTCAAAATCAGGCAACATCCAGGAAAACGGTTTTTGTACCTCTCTGAAGCCTCAACATCCTTTTGGTAGTGTGGTAATCAAATATTCCAAATGTGGCCAAACTAAAGTTGATCAAAGTCCTTATTAGATGGTTAATAGATGGATTCACATGCCAATATCTTGTGTTTTCCGTGTCCACATGTACATAATCAAGTATGTCTTAAACTAGATCTTGCTGAGTTATGAATGGTTTACATTCTTGGAAAGCCCTAGTTGGTCTGTAAATGACTGGAAAGAACATATTAGCTCAGTGACCAATTGGAGGCCAGCCATTGATGATAATTTCTTTGAGCTTTTGCTGACATTTGGGGTAACTTACTGAGTCTGTTCTGCTTGGCTGTGACCAAATTATGAGATTGATGTTGCAGTCTGCAATTTATAATGTTGCAACTGATAAGTTTGTTATCTGATAAGTTACAACATGTAGATCTTTACAATGATAGAAGTTCTATCAATTTCAATGATGTAAGTGTTTTCAAGTGTCCATCCCAAGGAATTGTATTGGCATGATAACGTCAATGTATGAGGTGTCAGACCCATTCAGCAATGAGCTTGCCTTGTGTGGATTACACCATAGTCTGCCAATTTCCCAAGTACATCTTGTGCAAAACAAGTACGTGGATGGTATTTGCATTTGGGCCAGTGTCAATCTTGACATAGAGTGCATCCTGCTCATTTCCTTTTGGAAAGACCACTTGAATGGAAGTAAAGGCTTCAGATTTTCTGAAAGTATCTATGTCTATCAATGTTACCACATGTACTGTCAAACTAGGGTCTGCAGGCTTCAATGTTGCAGTAACCTCATGGACTTGGTTAACCTGCTTGTGTGCCATGAATGGAACATTGGAAACTTCATCGTTGCTCAATTAGATGATTTTCTTCATACACTATTGTGGAGCACTGTGTTAAACTTTGTATTTCACTGGACAAATGGGTAGGCCTTTCATAAAATATAGTTTTCATGTGTCAAAAACTGTCACTGTCTTGGTGGATGAGACAAGGCATATCTCACGTAAGACTTCACTGAACCTGTTGACAGCTGCAGGTCAAGTGCTTACAGATGCTACAGGTCTATGACAATAGCTTCAACTTATATCCTTCTTTTAGCACAGTGTTAATGGTATATTTTGGGGTTTGTCCAGGAATGCTTTTTTGAGATTTGGTGGGTGTGGAGCAATGGCCAGTTCCATAAGCCTTTCTGCTACATCAATTTCAGTAAAATCACATTTTATATCTTTGCATCAACAATTGCCTATAAATTAATCTGCTATATCACCTGGTTGTTGACATGAAGACATGAACTCTGGCCTGTGATTTCTGAAATTAGTTCAAACTTTAACTTGAACTTCTAAAATCTGAAGGATTTTGTAGTCATTATGAGAATTACCAGCAGATTTTATTCTTCTTAACTGTTCAGTGCACAAAGCAAAAAGCCGTTTCACTGCCTGTCTTTCTTTGTCAGCTAACTGCTGATCCATTTTTTTTTATAAAACAGCTGAAGTTCTGACTAAATGTCAGTGATGCGCCAAACCATGCTTGGATATCTGCTTTCATCATTCTTGTATCGCTTACCAAAATCCCCTAATTAAATAGCTCACCCTTGTGTTGATTCTCAAATCTGACTTCCACCCTCTCTGAACATGCACCATTCCTTAGCAGCTTGCCACTCACCAGGCAGCCTGAAATTGACAGGCACCACTTGTATGCATGCCATCTTGAAAAGACAGTTCTGTACTCGCACTGATACTTTCAGTCCACAGCTGGTTGCTGACATTTATTCAGGACAAAGCAAAAGAGGAAAGCAATGCCTGGTATGTAGGAGGGAGCCAATAAGATCCTGCTGGAAGGGCTAGTGCTGATGTGTGACTACCTCCTCCCCTTGGCCCAACAGTGGAGCCCATAAGACCACACCATGGACTAGCATGATGTTGTCACCTGGGTTAAAGTTTTCACAGCTGTCTGGAGGAATGCTCAGCACCACAGAAAGAAGGTTAATGTTCTTCTCGACTCTGCCAGGGTAATTTCCACCACTTTCTCTCCAGTGCTTCACCCTCACTCCATCTCTGCTCCTGTACCCACCTCATTTTTGTTTGTGGCAGCATCTTTCTCGCTCCTTCTCACTGACCCCAGCCTCTGACACTATTTAAGCCTGCAGCTCCTCTGCAACGTCTCTCACATTCTCAGGATACCTCTGCCATCCACTTTCTCATGATACCTTCTTTGTTCTCATGCCATGAGGAAAATATGTCAGCCCAGGCACTGAACAGGGCAGGAAGATTCAAGGCGGGTTCTGTGCTGCCTAGTATTGGTCTCCTTAGCCCTTGTGAGGAGAGTATCGCTGACCCTGATTGCTTTGACTGTACTGGTGCCAGAATCTGCCAATGTTGAGCAGATCTTGCTGTAATTGTTGCCCAATTCTTCCAAATATCTTTCTATGGTCCGCATCACTCAGTCTTACACAAAACGCTGGCCTATTTCATGTATTTGTTTTATTTCTACCAAAGTTCCAGCCTCACACTGTGCTGACAAGGACAGCATCCAAACTCCAGTATCTATTTCTTAAATGTGTGGAGAGAATCAGTGTTAACTTTCAGAATTGAAGAAGGGTTGCAATAAACATGAAACGTTAACTCTATTTATCCCTCCACAGATGTTGCCAGACCTGCTGGAAAATAAAATGAAAATTGGCAATGTTATGTTAATGACATTGATCCTGTGATGGACAGAGAGGTGTTAGGTGAAAGGACAGTTAGGGGAGAGGAGTTATGTGATGGGGCATAGTGCTGGTAGATGTTACAAGTCCTACCAAAGTTTCACTATCAAGACGATTAGGGAAGAAACAGCATGGATATTTTTTCCATATTTTCCTTTCTTTAAATAACTGCCAGCCATCTGACAGCAACTTGTGTAAAATTTACCAGAACTTGCTGAACCATTTCATTACAGAATGTTCTCTTACTTGATCCTAATAAAAAAGTCAAACATTTGGAAGTAATTGTTGAGAATATAGTTATTTGTGAGTTTGTAAATTACATTTAAATGGGTTCTGCTTCTTGCTGGTTATCTTGATCAAATGCGGTAATGCTTACATTATTCTCTGTAATATAAGGAACTGGTATGGTCAATTCTGCTATAACATGATAGTTCCGTTCTCATGCAATCTCATATTACAAGAAAATAAGGTAATAGCAGCACCATTTAATCTAATGGGGTCAGAATTGTGTTATAACCAATACGCACATCAAAAGTTTGCACTTGAGAAATAGTGTCTCCACTTCATCAGTCGTGTTATAGTGAATTTGCATTAATGAGACACATCCTCTAGCAGAACGACCTGTAAGTGGATAATGTGAGATTGAAGAATCCAGTAGCTAATTGTTACAGCTCACTAACATATACAAATATTACGTTCATGGGTATATCAGTGCCTGGGCTAACATTTCAGCTATTTGTTGGTGAAGGGCAGAATGCTTCCCTCACCCTGTCACATTTCAATTGACCCAAATTACCCTGGTGTCTGAGACCATTTTAACCCTCAAGTCACATGTTATTGTAGTGGTATCATGAGCATGTCTATTAACGCTAAGTTGACATACAAACTGTGAGATATAACACATCCCAACGACTAAACATTTATCCCAAACAGACATCGATGGTTGTAAATAGGCAGGTGTTGCTAATTCAATATTATACAAAAACAGGCAAAAACTGAGTCTACAAATCAAACATTTCAAACTTCAATGTGATGCTTTAGACGTTTGACAACTTGTCCTGATCTGGTGAGTGTACACCCATCTGGAGAGGTATGCGTTGTTCTCTGGTGCACTATTTAACAACAAATTGTTTGGTTGTTTTACTGCTGCTTACTGCCAGTCAACATCGCTTCACAATCATCAATGGCAGATTGCTTTTCCTCTATTTTAGTGCAAGGTAGGTGTTTTAGATTGGTCTGAGCTGTTTGCTGTTCTTTTGCTCACTATAACATAAACAGGGATATCTTTGTATGATCTGGACTGATTGCATATTTTAGAAATATTTTGTTGGTATCTGAGTGTTTGTATTTGTGTTTGCAACTTACCCTCAGTTTTCTGTTTTAACAGGTTTTTACCTGCTCATGCATCATGTAGCTGTTTCATTTTCTGCTGTCTTTAAAGAGGGATGCTCTTTCTCGGAATGTTTAGACAATCACCTTACATCCATAAGTTGTTCCAGACATTGTAATCTTTCACTGTATCAAAACGCAGCAAATGGAATACAAAAATCTTGTTCTGTTACTCAACATTTACTCATTGATTTCATAGTACGCACCATACGATTTGTTAGATCATTTGAGAAAGGATGTATTATGGATCACTCCTCACTTAGTATTGATCTGGTCAAAATAAATACTTATTTTCAATGGAGGTACATTGTGGACAAGCTGGGGAATATATTTCAACATTGCAGATTTTCTTTATCCTGTGGGATTGGCATTTGTTTAACACCCTTGAACTTGCCAAAACCACAATGGACTCCAAATGAAGTAAATTGATCAAATGTTTTGGAGAAGATTTGTGGCTCGCGTGCTCGTTGTTGTGGTTCTGTTCGCCGAGCTGGGAATTTGTGTTGCAGACGTTTCATCCCCTGTCTAAGTGACATTCTCAGTGCTTGGGAGCCTCCTGTGAAGCGTTTCTGTGATGTTTCCTCCAGCATTTATAGTGATTTGTATCTGCCGCTTCCGGTTGTCAGTTCCAGCTGTCCGCTGCAGTGGCCGGCATATTGGGTCCAGGTCGATGTGCTTATTGATTGAATCTGTGGATGAGTGCCATGTCTCTAGGAATTCCCTGGCTGTTCTCTGTTTGGGTTGTCCTATAATAGTAGTGTTGACCCAGTTGAATTCATGTTGCTTGTCATCTGAGTGTGTGGCTACTAAGGATAGCTAGTCATGTCGTTTCGTGGTTAGTTGGTGTTCATGGATGTGGATCGTTAGCTGTCTTCCTGTTTGTCCTATGTAGTGTTTTGTGCAGTCCTTGCATGGGATTTTGTACACTACATTGGTTTGCTCATGCTGGGTATCGGGTCCTTCGTCCTGATGAGTTGTTGTCTGAGAGTGGCTGTTGGTTTGTATGCTGTTATGTGTCCTAGTGGTCGCAGTAGTCTGGCTGTCAGTTTGGAAATGCTCCTGATGTATGGTAGTGTGGCTAGTCCTTTAGGTTGTGGCATGTCCTTATTCCGTTGTCTTTCCCTTAGGCATCTGTTGATGCAAGGACTACACAAAACACTACATAGGACAAACAGGAAGACAGCTAACAATCCGCATCCATGAACACCAACTAGCCACGAAACAACATGACCAGCTATCCTTAGTAGCCACACACTCAGTTGACAAGCAACATGAGTTCGACTGGGACAACACTACTATTATAGGACAAGCCAACAGAGAACAACTAGGGAATTCCTAGAGGCATGGCACTCATCCACAGATTCAATCAATAAGCACATCGACCTGGACCCAATATACCGACCACTGCAGCGGACAGCTGGAACTGACAACCGGAAGCGGCGGATTCAAACCACTACAAATGCCGGAGGAAAGATCACAGAAGTGCATCACAGGAGGCTCCCAAGTACTGAAGATGTGACCTCAGTGTTTATCAAGCTGAGATTGGCTTGGCATTTTAAGCCACTTTATGTCACTCAATCTTGTTGCATTGCTTGTATTAGTAGGTAGAAGTTGAAGTTATATGTTTTCTTGGTCTTACTAATAATTGTGATATTATCAGATATGCAAACATAATCAGGTACATTCTCAAAAATCCTATTGAAAGGTTCATAGAATATGGCTTGGCTAACTGATAGACCAAATGGTAACTGTAAGAAGCAATGTTGTCCAAATGGAATTTAACATTTCATAAACTCCTGTTAACTAGATAGGCAAGTAGCCATGCTTTGCATCCAGCTTGGAAAAATAATTTGCTCCAGAAAACTGAGCATGTAATTCTTACAACTTCAGTACTTTATGTGAACACCTTTTTTACATGAAAAGCGGAGGTAGCTTGGATCTAGGCGCACTTGTATGATGCTATATTTCTTTAAGACATAGAAGATGGAAACACATCAATATGAATGGTGGTCTACCTTCTGAATTTATATTTTGCTCCACTTTTTTTAGTCCAGTGTGTAGCTTCTCCTTATGATTCACTCTGCATTTGCTTTGAGAATCAGTAAATGGAATTGTATCTTACTTGAGATGCAGTTTGGGTACGAACTGTTTGAGATTCAGTTGCATCATACATGGTGTGTTACCACAGTGGATGTGGTTTGTATTTGATGAGATGTGACTGCACTGCAATCTGTGCACATGGAATGTGATGAAAGGTGTGTGGTTTTCATTTTCTGAAGTTTGGAATTTAAATTAGTGACACATGGGCATTGGTCTTCAGTGAAGGGTTTTAATAACTAATAGGTAAGTCTTTTTGGAATCATCATGATTTTAAACCAGTATGTCTCAGAAGACTGAAGACCTCTTGGAGGGTTAATGAAAGTTTGTTTATATTGTAGGAGAAGAAAACAGCATCAGCTTAGCAGATGCTAAGAGGATTTTACAAGTAATTTAACTGGACTATAGGGTTAAGCTTCGAGGAGAGATTACATAAATTCAGTGTAAGAACAGTTTTTCCATAGATGCTATTCAAAATTTATTTCTCTTGGCAATCTTTTGAAATTGTGTATTTATTTCAATAGCCGATGTTACTGAGAAGTAAACAGGAAAAACTGTCTATCCTTTGCCTGGGCTACTTTTGGTCTCTCATTCACAAATTAATGTCACACAGATATTATTTGTCTCTCCATAATATGAGGTGGAAGCAAATAACCAGATTATACAGTGCAGAAAGAGGCCATTCAGTTCATAGCTTTTTGTGTCATCCCTTTTGAATCTCCATTGAGTACTTGGAGATGACATGTTACCATGTACTAAACCTAGCTAAAAGTTTCAATTTCCGTCACCACAATCCCTTGCATTTGATAGCCACCCTTTAAGTTTGTGGCACCTATTTCCAGATAGTAGGACCCCTCAGGAGAAAAGACATTTGTTGCTGCAACCATTCCTGCCCTTCTTCTCTGTTGTCACAACATACCTATGGAAGAAACATCACAGTTTTATTTCTGTACAAGTTGTGCTCATCATCCAAAACAGTGAGATTGCATTTACTGAAACTCCCATATAGCCAAGAATCATTCTCCATTGATATCTTTTGACATGTGAAGATGAACAAGCACTTCTTTATTATATTCTGTTCTTTTGTGTGAATGGTGAAAAACATGATGAAAAAGCTGAATTTATTTTGTTAGAGGTAAGAAACAGATGAAGCTGTCAATCCACTCGGAGTTTTTTACAGGCTATTTACTGAAAAGAAAAAAGATCGAAGAAGAGGTATTGATGACCACTTTCATTTCACTGTGGTAAGAAAGCTAAATATTTGCTAGGTCAGCCATCTGCTAAAAGGGCAGATTCCAAGAACAACGGGTCAAAGCACTTTTTGATATTAGCTCAGGATTCTCAGGAGCTGAGAAAGCAGCCTGATTCACAGAACCTGACCTTAATTCAGATAAATGTGAGGTGCTGCATTTTGAGAAAGCAAATCTTAGCAAATACACTTAATGGGAATAAAGAGGTCTTGGAGTGCAGGTTCATTGCTCCTTGAAAGTAGATTCACAGATAGATAGGATAGTGAAGAAGGTGTTTGGTATGCTTTCCTTTATTGGTCAGAGCATTGAGTACAGGAGATGGGAGGCCATGTTGTGGCTGCATGGGACATTGGTTAAGCCACTGTTGGAATATTACGTGCAATTCTGGCCTCCTTCCTATCGGAATGATATTGTGAAACTTGGAAGGGTTCAGAAAAGATTTACAAGAATGTTGCCATAGTTGGAGGATTTGAGCTATAGGGAGAGGTTGAATAGACTATGGTTGTTTTCCCCAGCGTTGGAAGCTGAGGGATGACCTGAGAGAGATTTATATGAGGGGTATGGATCGGATAAATAGACCAGGTCTTTTCCCTGGGGTGGGGGAGTCCAGAACAAGAGGGCACAGAGTTAAGGTGAGAGGGGAAAGATTTAAAAGGGACCTGAGGGTTAACTTTTTCATGCAGAGAGTAGTGCGTGTGTGAAATGAGCTGCCTGAGGAAGTGGTGGAGGCTGGTACAATGCAACATTTAAAAGGCATCTGGATGGGTAAATGAACAGGAAGGATTTGGAGGGATATGGGCCGGGTGCTGGCAGGTGGGACTAGATTGGGTTGGGATATCTGGTCAGCATGGACAAGTTGGACTGAAAGGTCTGTTTCCATGCTGTACATCTCTATGACTCTTTAAGCAAAAAAGGGTGTCAACTTTCTTAATTCTTGTTTTGTTTTCGGTACTAGGTGGTCCCCATAGCAACGAGGCATGATGAAAAGATGATAACATGGCCATATCCATGAGAAATGTTCCTACTGAAATATATAAGGTCCCGAGGGTGCTTGGTAAATGGAGCCTGGAAGTATTTTTCCCAATGGAGGATTGACCAGAACAGTTAGATACACTTCAGCAGTGGAGCTGAGCGGGAGTGAGCTGAGAGTAACCTGGGTAGGTAAGTGATATAAAAAACTTGCTTCAGGAATTTGCGGCCATCACGTCAGCGGAAGAGCAGTCTGGGAAGGTAAGAGTTTTGGATTTTGAGAGGGAAAATTGAAAGTGATGTCACAGGAGGTCTGTGATTTGATTGGCTAATACAAGGCCTGCAAAATTCGAATCTTGTTAAATTATTAGTTACAACTTGTGTTTACTCAGATTGCAGTAATAAGCAGAGGTATGAAAACCATTAAAATCTTTTTTTTAAGAAAGCAAATTCAAAACTGATTAAATAAAATAAAAATGGAGGTTCGGGTGATGTGTTGTTTCTGCATGATGTAGGAGTTGCTGGACCACAGCTGTAATAAATATTGGTTGCAGGAGCAACTCTGGCTCAGAGCCGGTGAACTGAAGTATGAGCTTCAAATATTTACGACACATCAGAGAGGAGGAGAGTTACTTGAAACATGTAAACTAACTAACTCAAATTCAGCCAGTGGTCAGGGACAGGAGAGTGCGACTGTGAGATAGGAGGGTTGAGGGATCCAAGAGATGGAGTTGCAGGAGCCTCAGCCCTTGTCCTTATCCAACAGGTTCAAGAGTCTTGCTAAGGGCATTTGAACATCTAAGAGCTAAATTAAAAAGCAGAACCAAAAGATAATAATCTCTGGATTACTACTTGAGCCAAGAGCTAATTAGCACAGGGTCAATAAGATTAAGCAGGTAAATACGTGGCTCAAATACTGGTGTGGGAGAAATAGGTTTGAATTCATGGGATATTAGCAACAGTATTGGGGAAGAAGGGACCTGGTCTGATGGGATGATCTTCATCTGAACCATGGTGGCACCAAAATCCAATTGAATCACATAACTAAGGCTGTAGACAGGGCTTTAAACTAAACTTGGGGGTGGGGGAGGGATTAGTTTGCAGGGAAATTAGAAAACCCGGATTAAAGGAGGAGGTAAGAGTGGAAGTTAGCAATGTGGCAGATCGTTGCCAAACAATAAAGGTGAGAGACAGAACAGGTGAATATCTTTAAGCACCAAGGAATTATTTTAAAAAGTAGGCAAATTTACCAATGGAACAAATTTAAAAGCTTTGTATCTAAACATTCAAAACAAAATTGTTGAACTAATCATGCAGACAATTATAAACAGGCACGATATATTTGGGATTACAGAGACATGGCTGCAAGGTGACCAGGGATGGGAACTGAACATCCTAGTGCATTCATTATTCAGGAAGGATGGGCAAAAAGGAAAAGGTGATGGAGTAGCATTGCTGGTTAAAGAGGAAATTAACACAATAGTGACAAAGGATATTAGCTCTGACAATGTGGATTCTGTATGGGTTAAGTTGAGAAATACCAAGGGGCAAAAACCATGACTGGGTGTCATATATAGACACCCAAACTGTAGTGGTGATATTGAGAATGGTATTGAACAGAAAATTAGAGGTGCACATGATAAGGGAAAATCAGTGATCATGGGTGATTTTAATCTGCACATAGATTGGGCAAATCAAATCATCCACGATGCCATAGAGGAGGAATGCCTGGAGTGTAAACGGGACAGTTTTCTTGACCAATATGTGGACGAGCAAACCAGAGAGCAAGACATCTTAGACTGGGTACAGTGTAAAGAGAAGGGAATCATTGCCAATCGAGCTGTGTGACACCCTTGAGGATGAGCGACCATAACATGGTAGAATTTTTTATCAAGATCAAGAGTGAAATAGTTGGTTCGGAGACTAGGGTTGTGAATCTTACTAAAGGAAACTATGAAGCATGAGTTAACCTTGATAGATTGGGGAGAGTTACTTAAAGGAATGACAGTGAATAGGCATTGACAAACAGTCAAGGAATGCAAGGGGAAAATATAACAACTGTTTATTCCTGCAACAAAAGAAAAATGGGTAAGAGCACCAATCCATGGATTACAAAGGAAATTAGAGATAGTATCCGATCCAAGGAAGAAGCATACGGATTGGCTAAGAAAAATAATAGGTTTGAGAATTGGGAGCAATTTAGAATTCATCAAAGGAGGACAAAGGGATTGATTAAGAAGGGGAAAATACAGTGTGAAAATAAGTTTACAGGGAATATAAAGACTGACACTAAGAGTTTCTAACAGTATGATGAAGACAAATGCAGGTGCTCTACAGACAAACATGAGGGAATGTATAGTTGGGAACAAAGAAATGGCTGAGTAATTGAATACATACTTTAGTTCTGTCTTCACAAAAGACACAAATCATGTACCAGAAATAATGGAAAATGCAAGATTTAGTGAGAGGGAAGAACTGAGGGAGGTCAATGTTAGTGGAGAAATAGTCCTAGGAGGTGGTTTGAGGTGGATCAATCCCCAAGGCCTGATAAGCTACATCCCAGGGTACTTAAGGAAGTGGCTATAGAAATAATGGATGCATTGGTGGTCATCTTCCAGGATTCTACAGACTCTGGAAGAGTCTCTGCAGATTGGAGGGTATATAATGTTACTCCAATATTCAAAAAGGGAGAGAAATCAAGGAATTATAGACCAGTAAGCCTAACATCAGTACTGGGGAAAATTCTAGAATCCATTATCAAGAACTAGATAGCGGAGCATTTATAAAGCAATGGCAAAGTCAGACATATTCTGCAGGGATCCATGAAGGGGAAATCACGCTTGACAAATCTGTTAGAATTCTATGACGATAGAAGTAGTAGAGTTGACAAGGGGGAGCCAATCAACTTGGTATATTTTGACTTTCAGAAAGCATTTGACAAAGTCCCGTGTGAGAAATTATTGTGCAAGATTAAAGTGCATTGGATTGGGGTAAGTGTTTTGAGATGGATAGAAAACTAGTTGGCTGTAGGAATTAATGGGTCCTTTTCAACTTGGCAGGCTGTAACTTGTGGGGTGCCACAGGACCCTAGCTATTCACCATGTCCATTAATGATTTGGATAAGTGAAGAAAACCTAACATCTCAAAGTTTGCAGAGGATATAAAGTTGGGTGGGAGGATGAATTATGATGACGATGCAGAGATCCTTCAGCATGATCTGGACAGGTTGGGTGAGTGGGAAAATCAATGGAAGATGCAACATAATTTGGATGAGTGCGAGGTTATTCGCTTTGGAAGCAAAAACAAGAAGGTAGATTACTACCTGAATGGCTGTAAATTAGGTGCAGCGGAACCTGGGTGTCCTTGTGCACCAGTCTCTGAAGGTAAGCAGGCAGGTGCAGCAGATGGTAAAGAAGGCAAATGGTACATTGGTCTTCATTGTAAGATGTTTGAGTACAGGAACAGGGATGTGTTGTTGCAGTTATGAAGGGTCTTAGTGAGGCCACACTGAAAAGATTGTGACCAGTTTTGTTCTCCTTTTCTGTGGAAGGATACACTTACTCTCAAGGGAGCACAGTGAAGGTTTACCAGGCTGATTCCAGGGATGGCAGGACTGACATATGAGGATAGATTGTTTTCACTGGAGTTCAGATGAGTGAGGGGGATTGTATAGAGGCTTATAAAATCCTAACAGGACTAGACAGGGTAGATGCAGGAAGGATGTTCCCAATCATAGGCGTGTCCAAAACCAAGGGTCACAGTCTGAGATTCAGGCTGGACCATTTAGGACATAGATAAAGAGACATCTCTTCACCCAAGGAGTGGTGAGCCTTTGGAATTCATTATCACAGGAAGTAGTTGATGCCATAACATTGAATGTATTCAAGAGGTGGCTAATGAAGCACTTGGAATGAATGGGATCAAATGTTATGGGGAGAAAGCAGGGATTTGACAATCAGCCATGATCATAATGAATGGCAGAGCAGGGTCGAAGAGCCAAATGGCCTCCTCTTGCTCCCATCTTCTGTGTTTCTACAAAAATAAGGTGTTTCCCATTTCAGAAAGAAATTAGGAAAAGTTTTTTCTCTTAGAATGTTTGAATCTATGGAATTCTCTCCCTCAGACAGTGGTGGAGACAGGGTTATTCAATGTTCTTAAGGCAGAGGTAGGTAGATTTTTTAGAAACAAGGGAGTACAGGGGTACAAAGGTAGACAGAAAAGTGGAGTTTAAGCAACAATTTGATCAGCCAGAGTCTCATTGAATAACAAATGTGACTCAAAGGGTCAAATGGCCTACTTGGGCTCCTACTTTGTATGTTTATATATACCCTGACCCTTCCTAACTGGAAAGGCCAAAGGATTGTAGAGTCAAAAAGTGTGATGCTAGAAAAGAACAGCCAGTCAGTCAGCATCTGAGGAGAAGGAGAATTGACGTTTTGAGCATAAGGTCTTCATCAGGATGAAGAGCTCATGCTCGAAACATCAACTCTCCTGCTCCTTGGATGCTGCCTGACTGGCTGTGCTCTTCCAGCATCACACTTTTTGACTCTGATCTCCAGCATTTGCAGTTCCCACTTTCTCCAAAGGGTTGCAGATGCAGACTAAAAATTTCAAGGTATCATGGAATCCTTACAAGTGCAGAAGCAGGCCAGTCAACTCATTGAGTCCATACCTCTAAAACGCATCCCAACCAGATCCTCCCCGTTACCCTATCTCTGTAACCCTGCATTTCCCAAGGCTAATCCACGTAACTTGCACATCCCTGGACACTTTGGGCAATTTAGCATGATCAATTCACCCTAACCCACCTGTCTTTACACATAGGTAGGTGACCTGAATTGTTTTGTGCTCTGTTCTATGTATCCATTCTCCATTAACAGCCAAAAGATGCCCAAACCAGTCTGTGATTTCAGAAGCCTTCAGTTAGCCATTAGTTGTATAGCAGCAGTAAAGCTCAGGTATTTTGCCGTTGCCTAGCATCTAGACAGAAAATTGTTCCAAGAGAACCAAATATTGAGTTAAGATTATTTATCATTCATACCATGTAAAATTTGCCTAGAAAAGAGTGGATATTGTATTAAGTTCCTTCGGAGAACTGATAGTCCTTGACATTTTAGGGGTATACTCTGCCTGCCATTTTGAGGAATGACTGGTAAAAGATAGTTTTTATTTATAACAGAGGATGTGAATATGCATGGCATCTTACTGCTGATTGGTCAGGCTATTGTTTTGGAAATTAGCACCACATCATGACATTTTTGGGACAGGAATCATTTTATGGAGGCCACTCAATCCATCATGTCTCTGCTGGCTGTTTACCACTGTAATTCATATTTGTTCTACTCTCTTCGAACACTCTGTTTCATCCTTTGCTTTAAATGTGCATCTATTTATCACTTAAAAATAAAATGAGTTTCATCTCCTCAGCTGTTCCTCGTGGCAAATTCATCATGCTCGAACGATTTTCTGCATATGGAAGATTCTCATAATATTTCTGTTTGTTTTCTTGTTGGCAATTTTAAATTGATGTCTACACCTGATTCCCCAGTAGGAGAAAACCTCTCAGAAATCTATTTTTCACTTTCTTTGTGCAAATGTGGTAAATAATCTCAATATTTCAATATCCTGTTCGTCATATATATTCTCAGCCCTGCTATCATCCTGGTGGAACTGTGTTGTCTATTTTGTATAGCTTTAAGGTTCTTTCTGAAATGAGACATCCAAAACAGCGCACCCCTAGCTTAACATCAGTCTGTCTCACATTAACGTATAATATTCTATATTCCTGACCTCCATACTGTACATTTATTTACAAATTTTTTTTATGGATTGCACTTTTTCAAGGAAATAAATATTTGAGTCCCTGGATTTTTGTCTGTGAGGTGGGTGTGCAGTGATGAAAATTCGCAAACTAGATTTATGCAAATAATGATCCAGCTATCAGAGTTTTGGTCTAGGGCAGAGGTGGGGAACCTTTTCATGTTGGAAGGCCGCATTATGTTAGTTGTAATCTAATAAGGTCGCATCCAAGAAACTTTTTAATTGTGGCAGTCAGTCTGTGAGGAGTATTTCATTGAATTTTCTTTTACTGTCTGGTATTTTAAATACATTCATTCTAAGATTAAAATAAAAATAACAAAGGTTGAAAGAAAAACATATTAATAAAAAATACAAGATTTGTCCTGCAAAATTTGGATTCATTCAAAAGGCCACACACAATGGCCTCGAAGGCCGCAGGATCCCCACCCCTGGTCTAGGGGATGGGGTGTTAGGAATTTGCAGGCTATGCAAGAATTCATTTGGGTTCCCCTGGACTGAGATTGGAGGTTGTTAGATATTGAAGTGGGCTAGACAGAGGAGCCGCCTCAGTGCAACAATACTGTATTGAAGATTCAAGAAAAAAATATATATCCCCTCTCTCATACCCTCTGAATCTCATCCATACCATACTGCCTTAGAAGAGCAAACATTTAAGTGCACAATACCTTGAATGTAGCCCTGTTTTAAAGCATTTAAAACCACTTTGGAATTATCAATCAAATTGAAATGGCAGGCACCCTACTGTGATAATGTAAGGTTGTGCAATCAGTCATGTAGCAGTAATCCAGTAATGGAATCACTAGGTTTATATTCACAGACAGAATGAAATATGAAGTAATTTTTAAGATTTTTGTCAAAGATTTAAAGGTAGGACTTTTAAATGCTTTGCTAGTTTGATTGCCCCTTTTGACATGTCCTCTTGATAAATTTGCCATATCATCTTGACAGGTGTTTTTGACACATTTGACAGTGATTTTGACAAATCTCTTGACAGTTCCAGTTTATGCATTTTTACACAAATTCGTGTCTGCTATTAACCTTTCCAAAGGGCACTTTATCTAACCCATAAGAGCATCATTCCTCTGTAAAAAGCACATCCAATTTATCCCAAAGGTCAGTTGTCCTCCCACAAAGGGTGTCCCAGCACCATACTTCTCCAAGGATACCCCAGCTATCCAAAGAAATGCACAAAGTTGAGACCTCTTCCTCCTGGGTGCACGCTACACACTTCAGTTTTCACACTCCTAGACTAACAAAAAGGCAGAAAGAGGGAGGCAACTGATAGTTTTAATAATGAGCTGGCTCGCATGAACTGTGTATGTGTGATTTCAGATCAGATGTCAAACCGCGCTCACAGAAATTCAAGGTGCCATATTTGAGAACGGGGGATTACAATTTAACAGCTTAGCTACCATTTTCACCACAATGCAATGCCTCACATGGCCACCATGGTGAAACTCCAGGCCCAGGTGATTTTGTTTGTCTGTGCTATTTAGTATCTGTCTATAAAGTGTGAACACCATTTATCTAACTTGTTGGTGCCTTCAGCAGACTGTTATCATCCTCCTAGTTTTATTGTTATACTTCTTTAGATTTTCATACAAAGAGAAACTTCCCTATCAAAACATATAACATACCATGTCGGAATCAGAAGTGGGAGCAGCCTCCTGAACAACTTTTGTTCTCCAGTCAGCAAAACTTAATGCCAATTGTATTTCCAGGTTTTACCCAACATCATGCCAGCACCTGAACCCCAAAATAATTTTTGATGATCAGGTCCATTTGTGGCCAAGGTGTTTGGAGAGACAGTAATAAATAACAAGTACTATTCTAACAAACATGAAGAGGCAAAGAGATGGTAGTGTTAATGTAGTCATTAAAGTGCAGATTAGTTTGCGAGAAAGTTGCAAATAAACTGTACCATGTTCTAGGCTTCATTAACAGGGATGTTAAGTATGTGAGCAAGAATATTTAATGAACTTATTAAAGACATTGGTTAGACCTCAACTGGAATGCTATTCTGTTCAGGGCACTGCACCATATGAAGAATTGAATGAATTGGAGAAAGTACAGAAGAGATTTACAAAAATGGTCCATGAATGAGCAACTTTGGGTATGAAGAACATTCAGAAAAGTTGGCATCACCCACTGCTTAGAGATGTGTAGCCATCATGGAACCTTGAAATTAGTATTTCTAAAAATAGCCTTGTGGCCAGAATATATGAACAAACAGGCTGGTGGCAGGAAACGGTGTCCCTGTTCACCTCTGATCCTGCCTCTGTGTCTGCTGTTTTAAAATGTGGCTCCTAGCACTCGATAAATCTGGGCAAAGGTGACGACTGCAGATGCTGGAAATCAGAGTCTAGATTAGAGTTGTGCTGGAAAAGCACAGCAGGTCAGGCAGCATCTGAGGAGCAGGAAAATCGACGCTTCGGGCAAAAGCCCTTGATCAGGACTGAAGGCAGAGGGCCTCCAGGGTGATAAATCTGACCATTCTGATATAAGAAGCAAGAATTATTTGTTCTAAATCATTCTTTCCTTTCCATCTAACAGCATCCTCTCCAACTGCTGCATCTCATTTACTAAGATGCACACTATTATTTATAACAAATTTGCTGTGGGAAACCTTCGGAAGTTCCAGAGACACTAGTTTCATTGCATTCTCTTTCTCTGCCTGATCAGCTAATTATTTAAAACCCATTCCATAACTTGCCAAATTTGAGTTGTGTTTGACTCTTCAGAACTGGAAGAAGTAAGAGAGGTAATGAGTTTTGAATCAGCAGAGAGGCAGGGAAAGGGTGTAGGAGTGGAAGGAAAATCCATCCTGGCCAAAAGACAGGACAGGGTTTGTGTTAGTTCTCGATTGATGAAGTCAAGCAAGGAGGGAAAGATCCCCAACTTTGTACACAATTGAAAAAGTTAGTGTGACAAATATCATGGGGTACATTTTCAAATTACTGTCCAGTCATGAAAGTGGCATTACCAGCTGTCCTGATACAATTATCATAATCTAATCAGATTTAGAGTTCCATCAAAATCAATGGAAATGAAAATTAGGCAGTTTCCATAAAAGACAATCAATCCATGAAGTTAGTTTTAAAAGCAAACTATTTGTCCAATCAATCTGTTCAGAGATATTACTCTACATTTCTGGAGTAGATGGGCCTTGAATCCGGATGTCACAGGCCTCCTAGTCTGGAGATAGGTACTGCACCACAAGGGTTTTATCCTGGGTATTAAGTTGATAACCTCCCTCCATGTTTTGTATGTCACTGTATAGTAGTTTTTATTGTTTTATGATGAGCTGCTTTTTGTTTTATTATTTCCCTCCATTGAGATCATAAAAAGCAAAATAATTATTTGGTAGTAATTTCATAAATTTGAAGAAATTACCAGCAAGATTGTACTTCGTGCCACTTTCTCTTTACCCTGAATCTGAACCAACGTAAATAAAACCCAAAGTTGCAGACAATCAAGGTAAAGAAGCACTACCTTCTGCCACCATACTACAGCAGGAACTCAGTGCTGCTAATGTCAATATTGTGCTTTGTGCAATGCTGGAACTGGAAGATGATGCCACTGACATCATTGTTGTGTCCCCATTGTTGCTGCCTCTCCCTTACCATTCTGCTCACTGCCTCCCTCTCCACATCCCTCAAGGGCTGCGGAGCAAGTGAGGTGGTGGATAAAGCTGTGAGGGCTCTTTCTCAGAGCTCCTTTGGGTTATCAGTTTCAATTCAGGAGCATGAGACTACAAAATTGAAGTTTCAAGCCAATATGTTAGTGATGTGGCACACTGGCAGTGACGTTATGTGCACTGTGACTGCATGGTCTTTAAATAAATTTACAGTGGCAACAAAAGCAGCATTTTTTAAAAAATCACTTTAAATTGTCAATATTGTACAGCATAGATGCACCTTACTTACCCACAGCCATTCACATTACACCCCTCACGCATGTGTCACAATATAGCTACAGAGTTCTACTATATTCTACAATAGGGTAGCCGAGCAGTCAAAGATGCTGGATTAAGGTTCCAGTCTCTGTGGAGGCATTTGAATCCCACTGCTGCCACTTATGCAAGGGGCAGCATGATAGCTCAGTGGTTAGAACTGCTGCTTTGCAGCGTCAGGAACCTGGGTTTGATTCCAGCCTCAGGCAACTGTCTGTGTGGTGTTTGCACATTCACCTGCGTCTGCATAGGTTTCCTCCAGATACTCTGGCTTCCTCCCACAATCCTCAAGATCGATTAGCTATATTAAATTGCCCCCATAGTGTGTAGTCAATGTAGATTGACCATGGGAGATGCAGGGTTATAGGATAGGGGTTTGGATCCTGCTCTTCAGAAAGTCAGTGTGGATTGAATGGGCCAAGTAGCCTGCTTCCACACTGTAGTGATTCTATGATTTACACAAAGCAGTTCAGGTGTTCTATCTGACAGCAGCTTTCATCTCCACATTTTACAGGTGTCACTGGTCAAGCACACTTTGAGAAGTGTGCCCCATCCATGTGGGCACGGCCATCCAAAAGGAGTAACTTTCTTGAATTCCTTTATAACCCAACTAGTTCATGATTTGGCTACTTCTTCAGAAACCCTTGAGCACCCCTGGGCTATTCATATTCCTTTCCATGGTTTTAGACCTCTTATTAACAAGCTCACATACTTTCTCCTTTACTGCCAAACAATGAAACAGATCTGAAGGGTGATTTGCTTCTTTTCCTTAAAGAATTCACTGTATTTGTCCTTCTCCCACAGTCTACTTTCTCTTTCTCCACATTTGGACCTTCGCCCTTCAATTCCTTTAGTTGTCCTTATTGTAGCTGTCCTCTGTGTCTGTAGTTGTCCTCTGTGTCTGTAGCTGTTCTCTGTGACTGTAGCTGTCCTCTGTGTCTGTAGTTGTCCTCTGTGTCTGTAGCTGTTCTCTGTGACTGTAGCTGTCCTCTGTGTCTGTAGCTGTTCTCTGTGTCTGTAGCTGTTCTCTGTGACTGTAGTTGTCCTCTGTGTCTGTAGCTGTTCTCTGTGACTGTAGCTGTCCTCTGTGACTGTAGTTGTCCTCTGTGTCTGTAGCTGTTCTCTGTGACTGTAGCTGTCCTCTGTGTCTGTAGCTGTCCTCTGTGACTGTAGCTGTCCTCTGTGTCTGTAGTTGTCCTCTGTGTCTGTGGTTGTCCTCTGTGTCTGTAGCTATCCTCGGCGTCTGTAGCTGTCCTCTGTGTCTGTGGTTGTCCTCTGTGTCTTAGCTGTCCTCTGTACCTGCCAGCCTCACAATTTCTATTCTTAACTTCTTTCCTTCCTTCCTTCCTTCCTGTCCTTAACTGCTTCCAGGCCAACAGTTACAAGGTCCCGTAGAACCATATTCCCATAGAACCATATCCAAAAAAGGCACAGTTGATTCCTTTACAATTGATGCTAACTCTTAAAATCCTTTTCAAACATTCTTAAAAATCATTTGTAAGTATCATAAACATATTAAAGAAGTTACACTTCTTCTCTTACGGTACTCCTTGCAAGGCAAAGATTGTTATAGTTTTTATCACCATGATTGAAGCTATACTCTTGCAAATCATTTGTTTAAAAGTCGCCATATAGCTACAATTTTGTTAAAAGTTGAAAACAAACTATGCTTTCCTCTAGAATCAAATAAGGGAATATATCAATCTATCCAAAAAACAACTTCTGTACTTTAATGAGTACAATGATTGCTAATTCTTAACTTTGCATGGATTTCAGAAGATTAGATTATCTCTTTTGATGGGTTCAATATTTTTATTCTAAATTTGCCCCTGCATGCCTGGAAAAGATTCATTAAATAAAAGTGATACGGTTATACATAAGGGAATTGCTCTCTCAGCCGTGAACACTGTTGAGTCATAGATTATACCCAGGCTTTTAGCATTTAATAGCAATCTTATCAAAGCTGAAAACAATTGAATGAAAAGTATTGCTAGGAGAGCATTGGACAGCTTTGCAATTCTTGAGGCAAGTTGATGGATGGATTCAGGAATAGTCTGTCAATTCTATTCACAATCAATGATTCAAAAGACATTTCTAAGTGCAGAAGCAATAATCAGCTACCAAATGTAACAATTTTTCAAGATTTTAGAAATGATGCAAAGTTGTTATCCATGAGCAACAATCAATTTTCTAAGACGGCACAACATCAAGGGCCGAAGGGACTGTACTATGCTGTACTGTTCTATGTTCTATGCTCTATGTACTACAGGATGAATTTTACTGGGTTTCATGCAGAGTTTTCCTCAGTGAGACTTGGCAATCTTTCTCATATAGAGTTAACTGAGTTCACTTCGTTAAGTATGGTTCCATGGCGCTGCTCTTGTGCTAACTTGCGCTCAACAGCAGAGAAATGCTTGCTGGTCCTGCAAGTTATGGTGTTCATGCCACAGGCACCATATTGAACCCTAGTCTGCCATCACATCAAACACAGTCAGACTGGTCTGGTGTGACCACCCCAAGTCAATGTAGTGTCCACAGTCTGAAAGAATTGATGCCTCAAGGGTAAGTGCCACCATCTTCCATTTGACGCCCCACACTCACACTACCTCTGTCATTGTACTCTCTTTTCACCAAAGTGAATGGTCTCCCACTCTTAAATATTGCTTGCAGCACTGGTCTTCAATGGCTCTCATCTACCCATCTCCCAAACCACTAACACTTCCTTGCCCTCTATATTTCCTGCTCACTCACTTTGGGCATCTCTGTCCTGATCGATGTACCAGTCCCCTGACCTGCCATAGTGCCCCTTGTTCATTGCTGGAAAATATGACAAGCTGGCTGGTTGTACGTCTATGCTGTGAGGTATAGCAAAGCAGAGATGCTATGAGCGTCCAAGTAGGCGTAAAGTGAGTGAGCGCTAAGAAAGCAAGCTAAGAGCTTTGAGCTGATGCACGAACTGGGTGTCTATCCCTGTGTGCAAAGCAGAATGGGAACAGCATTGCAACGTAAGGTAGTGGTGAGCTCCAAAGTATTGAATTGTTGAACCATATTAGAACTGTGGATGTAGTTAGACCAAAGTTTTGCCAATGCCAGCTTTGCTGGGTAGAGGGTGCAAGTGGTTGTTACCCTGGAGCATACCCTGAGGTGATGGGGAATGATAATCAAATTGAAAGCCTGAAGATGCCAATGAGCTACAGCCAAAAGATACCCATTCAGACCTTTAGGCAAATTACCTATTCCAATCTACTTCCTTGCCACTGCCTGACAAAATGGCAAATTGCATATAAATTAGGCAAGATTAGGTAATAATGAGATGCTAGAATATTGCTCACTCGTGATATTCTCATTAAATTATTGAGTGGAAATCAGACTTGCTTTTCTTCACATTGAGAATCTTATTTTTTACTGATCGCACTATATTTTGCAAAGTGACCCTCCAATGTCTGCATCAGGCCTGTGGTCAGCCCAAAAGGCTTTGACAAGGTGCTCCACAAAAGACTGCTGCATAAGATAAAAGATGCACAGCACAATGGGTCACATATTAGCGTAGATAGAAGATTGGTTAACTAATAGAAAGCAAAGAGTGGGGATAAATAGGTTTTTTTCTGGTTGACGATCAATGGCTAGTGGTGTGCCTCAGGGATCAGTGCTGGGACACAATTGTTTACAATTTACATAGATGATTTAGAGTTGGGACCAAGTGTAGTGTGGCAAAGTTCACATGATACGAGAATGAGTGGTAAAGTAACTTGTGCAGAGGATACTGAATGTCTGCAGAGGAATATAAATAAATTAAATGAGCAGGCAAGGGTCTGGCAAATTGAGTGGAATGTTGGTAAATGTAGGGTTGTCCATTTTAGTAGGAATAACAGCAAAATGGATTGTTATTTAAATAATGAAATTTTGCAGCATGCTGCTGTTTAGGACGTGAGTGGCCTTATGCATGAAGTATAAAAAGTTGGTTTGCAGGTGCAACAAGTAAATAAGAAGGCAAATGGAATATTGTCCTTCATTGCAAGAGGGATGGAGTTTAAAAACCAGGAGGTTTTACTGCAGCTGTGTAGGGTGCTGGTGAGGCCATACCTGGAGTACTATGTGCAGTTCTAGTCTCCCTACTTGAGAAGTTATATACTGGCACTAGAGGGGGTGCAGAGGACGTTCACTCAGTTGGTTCCAGAGTTGAGAGTCATAGAGTCATAGGGTTCTACAGTACAAAGACAGGCCCTTTGGACCAAACAAGTCCATGTCAACCAAAATGTCTACCCACACTAACCCATTTCCCTGTACTTGGCCCATATCCTTCTAATCCTTTCCTATCCATGTATTGTCCAAATGCTTTTTAAATTTTGTTAATGTACCAGCCTCAACCACGTCATTGATATAGATAACATACAGCACTGGGCCCAGCACTGAAAACTGAGGTACATCACGAGTCACAGGCCTCCAGTTCAATATGTATCCTTCCTCTATTACCCTCTGCTTCCCATCAAGGTTGGCTTATGAGGAGGGAGTGAGACTATACTCATTGGAATTTAGAAGAATGCGGGAGATCTTATAGAAATACATAATATTATGAAGGGAATAGATAAGATAGAAGCAGGGAGATTTTCCACTGACAGGTGAAACCACAACTGAGGGAATTGCCTCAAAATAAGGGGAAGTAGATTGAGGATTGAGTTGAAGAGGAACTTCTGCACCAAAGGGTTGTGAATCTGTCAAATTCACTGCCCAGCAAAGCAGTGGAGGCGACCTTGTTCTTAAGTTCTTAAGGCAAAGATAGATTTTTGAACAGTAATGGAATTGAGGGTTATAGTGAACGGGTGGCTGAGTGGAGCTGAGTCCATGAAATGATCAGCCATGATCCTATTGAATGGTGGAGCAGGCTCGAAGGGCCAGATGGTCTACTCCTGCTCCTAGTTCTAATGTGCTTATGTTAGCACATACTTGATTCTTTAATGGCTCCAATATCTGCAAGATTTTGTAGGAATTAACAGGGCAGTTTGCAGAACACTCTGACTTCCCTCCAGCATGTTTTCAGTAAAGGACTTGGGAGAAGGGGGGAGAATGAAAAATGACTTGGAAAACTACACTTTCACAAAGGTCATAATCTGATTGCAATTCATACAGGTGCCAATTCAGGCCAGTGAAGACACTGTTTTGTGATAAACTGTGGGACTCAGTTCTGTTTCTAACTTCTGTTAGATGCTTCGCCTGATGCAAGATTCTTAGTCTGACGGACCTTTAAAGGTGGCACCAGCACCTACCTTCTGTTAGTTAATGCTGCAATTAGCCCCTTGCTACCTGCCCTGGGACATGATCAGATGGGCCCTTTGTTTCCATGATGTTAATTGATTGGTTCCACTTGGAGCTGGACTACATTCAGTGATAGTATCTGTTTCCAATTTCACTGGCATCACCTATGCAGCAGGACTTAAATCCAGCCAACCCCAGATTTATACTCTGAGGGGAATTTTAGACGTGAGATTTGGTGATTTGGTACAGAATTGCGTAGCTGGGGATTAGGTAGTTGGTTGAGCTGTGTTATTGTTGCACTTTACACAATGTGCCCACTTCTACGATTGATGTCTCAATGACAGTGGGGCCCATGATTTGCTAAAGTTGGGATTTCCCAGTTGGATGTAACTGAATATCTTTACTGGTACAATTAATGAGATAATTTTAAATTGCTTCTGACTCGGTTCCAAATTTTACTTTAGAAACACATGTCTCACAGGAGTCAGGAAACTGAGCAGGGGAACATGAGTGAAATTGAGCAGCAGTTTGGTTAAGTAATTGAACTTGTCCTTCTTCCATCTTAATACATCCTCACTTCCTGTATTTTCTGTCTCAGTTCCCAAGTGTTTGGCAGCAATTGCTTTTGTGGATTTAGTTTTGTTTTTGTTAGACTTTGAGGATTTTAAACCAGCTGAATCAGCATGGGAGATACCTATGAAAACAGGAAGATGTCTACTATTGAGTTGCTATGGTGGAATCAACATAGATAAGGGAGGTCACAGAGTAGAGGGCTATGGTCACAGGAGGTATTACTATGATCGGGGTGTATAAAGTGTGATGACTGGGTGAGGAAGGGGATATAGGCTCTTCCCTTGATAATCCCCCCACCTTTAGTGTCTTTATTTCTATTTCAGCTTCTGTATACCTCACTGCAATGAAAACATAATGAACTAATTATGCCTCAACATACAATAAATTGACTGCTCACCTCCTTTGGCTGGGAAAACTGATTCTACTCCTGCAATCCGTAAATTCCTCATTGGAAGCTGATGAAAGATACCTCAATGTGATTTTCTTTTTTTTAAGCCACCTCATAAAGACCAATAAAATTCAGCCCTTTAAATGTATTACCAGCTATCTTCAAATTCCTTATCTCTTTATCTCCAACTGAGAGGACATAAACGTGCTACTTAGGGGCATTTTCCTCTGCATCTGTGAGCTGGATTATTTGTGGTGGCTCCTGGTTTTAGGTAAAATGCTGGACCCAACATCCATCTCTTTTGCCAGTCTCCTCTTTTGCCAGTTTGAATTTCAATCTTCTCACACTGAGTGCCTCACATTCCCGCTACCTTTGCAGCAATTCCCATATTCTAGTCTCCTTCTCCAACCATAAACTCACTAATATGAACCACTCCATCTCCCTGACCCAACATCTTTCACTCTCTCTATCTCCCCTGACTCCATAAAGCAGATTCGGAAGTACCACCATGCTTCTGATGTCTCAGTTCCTTCTTTCTTATTAGCCCCAATTCCCAGTTTCTCCTTTATGACACAGTTCCCTTTTCTCGTGATCCAATGCCATCTGCCAGTCTCTAATCGAACAGTGGATTCCTCTATCTCATCTTGCCTCTCCTCTTCCCCCCATCAACTCCTTCCCCCACCTCAATCCATCCCCCAGTGATTTACATTTCCCAACTGATCCTGATGATTCACAATGACCATGAGGTTACCAACTCACAGATTTCACTGTGGTGACAGATAACAAGGCCACAAGATGGAGGTATTGAGGAAGAAATTACTGTTACATTTGTAAATTTAAGTTAAGAAAAAGACCTTGATTGGACTGCACCAATGACTGAGAGATTTGTGCTGCATTCTGGGAGATTACAAAATGTTATTAATGTGAGTTCGCCTTGAACAGAGGTGGCAATATTTATGTTAACTCCTGTAGCGTAAGAAATTGGGTGTGGATATTGTGGTATTTAAGAATTCAACAGACATTTATAACTGCTAACTGCTACATATAAACATTATATTCTTCAGGCATATGAGACTGACATTAAGCTTTAAGATTGCAACAGACATGCATGCTTCCAGTCATGTGTTATGGTTCAAGTGATCCATTGTAAGATGGAATAGAAGATCTTTGTAGCTTTTGATCACAGTCAAAAAAGCAATGGTGATATCATGAGTGTCTGATTTAAAGGCATGCTCTCATTCCATCCATGAGACAGAACACATCCCTCCAAAGGTAATCAAGGTTGTACAAATGCACATGTTGGTAATTTGATAATTAAACTCACAGATTAAAGACAGTTTGCTAGATTAACATTTCAAACCTCCATGTGATGCTTTTAAGATTTGGCAACACACCCTGATCTGGAGTTCGTAAATCCTTCTGGAGAGATACATATTATTCTCTCTTGCACTTGTTTGGCGACTAGGTTGTCTTACTGCTGGTTGGTGTCATTCAACATTTACTGCACAATCATCATCCTCAGAATATTCTTCCTCACTATCTTTGTAATTGATTGGTGCATCATACGTTGGTTTGAGCTGGCTTCTGGTCCTGCAAAAGTAGCACCATGTTCTGTATTAAAGTCATATGTCCTGGGTTGGCTGCATCTTTTAGAAATGTTTGGTCTCCAATTTACTTGTATTTATATTTCTAACCAGTCTTTGCCCAATGCGCAGTTTGAATAGTTCTCCATCTGCTTGTTTATCATATACCTCTTGCATGTTCCATTGTTTTGAAGAAGAATATCCTGTGTCTCAGAATCACTTGACATTTGGTTGCTCGGCAAGATCATGCATACTTGCCTTCAGTGCATAAGTTGTGCTCAGGATAATAGTCCTTTCTCCATTGGTGTTGCATGGAAGTGCTGAAATGCAATATAAAAATCTTGTTTTGTTGCTCACATTTGATGATCACCAATTTGACAATACATACCAAAAGCCCTGCTAGAACATTTGTGCATGAATAGTGGGTCACTGCCGACTTAGTACGCACATCCTGAAATGGTTTGGTAGTATGGAGTCCATTGTCAGACACTATCCAATCTGCGACACACTAAACCTGACATAATGCTCATGGTGTCAGTAAGGGTTGCACTTGTTACATTGTTAAATGATTGAACAATGGGAAATTTAGAGATGTAATCCATCACAAAGATGTAATCTTCCTTATGGAGAAAGTGAGGACTGCAGATGCTGGAGATCAGAGTCAAGAGTGTGGTGCTGGAAAAGCACAGCAGGTCAGGCAGCATCTGAGGAGCAGTAGAATCAATGTTTCGTGCAAAAGCCCTTCATCAGGAATCTTTCTTATGCACCGTGCATCAATCTGTTGCTATTTTAATCCAAGTAGAGGATAGAGCATTGTGTGGATATGAAGGTCCTGGGGGTGATATATTTGGTACGCCTCACATATCATTGAATATTCTGAATCATCCCTAGCCAATACACGGACTCATGTGCTAGCAATCCAGTGTATTGAATAGCCATATATCCCTGATGGATCATGGGCATGATATGTTGATGTAATGTTCTTGGTATTAGGAGATGTTGCTTTTGAAAATGACTTGTACAGCCAAAGTTAACAAATATTCTCAGGTACTTCATCAATCTGTCAGATCAGCACAAGATATTGATCTTGTGCCACCTTTTGCAGTTGCTCATCTTCAGCAGTCACTGATTTGTGGCTCGGGGCAAAGTGTAACAAATCAACCTTGAGAACAACTTCAATTTCATTGTCTAGGGCATCAGGGTCCAGATCAAATACAATATCTTGGATTTTTTGTGGATTGGGTCATTTCTTCAGTATGCAACTAATCCTGCTGTAATTACACTCTTACCTGGCTTCTATCTTACTTGAAAGCCACGTTCTCTGAGATTATTGATTATGAACAGTGTGTTCAGAAGAAATCATACTGGGCTCAAAACATTAGCTCAATTTTACTCTCTACAGATGTTTCTTCAGCATTCTCTTTATTTGTTTCAGATTTCCAGCAAGAGCAGTATTTTACTTTCATTAGACATAGAAGCAAAAGTAGGCCATTCAGCCCATCATGTTGCTCAATCAATGAGATTTTCAATGAACTAATAATCCTCAAGCCAACATACAACTAATAATCCTCAAGCCAACATACCTTGGTTAGCTAACTGAATAAAAATCTGTCTTATCTCAGCCTTGAATATACCTTCAACCCAGTCTCACCAGTTGTCTGTGGCAAAGAGTTCCACAGATTCACTTCCCTCAGAGAGGAGAAAATCCTCCTCCATTCTGTTTTAAATGTGCAATCTCTTATTCTGAGATTATGCCCTCTTGTCTTAGAGTCTCCAACGAGGAGAAATCAACCTTTCCACGTCTATCCTGTCATGTCCTCTAAGAATTGTTTATGTTTCTTGTTTGCATAATAACTCAGAAAAATGCTCAGATGGAGCTCTCCCAGTAATTTTTGTTTCTGAATGGTCTGGGCCTAATACTCAGACAGTGGCCCCTTGTTCTCGAATCCTCAATCAGCGGAAATAGCTTATCCTTGTCTTCCCTATCTTTTCCTGTTAATATCTTGGATCGGATCATTCTATCACCATTTAAATTCTAGAAACAGAAGTAACACTAATTTGCATTATTTCTTCTCACTCATGGGTGTCACAGTGGCTAAGTGGTTAGCACTGCTGCCACACAGCACATGGGGCCTGGGTTCAATTCCAGCCTTGGGAAACAGTCTGTTTGGAGTTTGTACATTCTCCCTGCATTTACTTGGGTTTCCACTGGGTGCTCTGGTTTCCTACCATAGTCCAGGTTAGGTAAGGTAAATGCAGGTTAGGTAAATTGGCCATGCCAGATTGCCCTTTGTGTTCAGGGATGTGTAGGCTAGGGGCATTAGTCAGGGGAAATACAGAATAATAAGGGGAGAGGAATGGGTCTGGGTGGGTTACTCTTTGGAGTCGATGTGGACTTCTTGGCCAAATGGCCTTTTCCATACTGTAGGGATTCTATGACGCAGGTCTCCAAATATGCAATAGTTTTATTTACTACTGGTTTTAAACTACCACTACAATCACAAAAAAAACCTGCACTCGTACATGCAGCTAAGTATCTAGAAGCTTCTGCAATATCTGCTTACATTCTGTATGTAGGTTTAACCAATCAAGGACAGCAAGCTGAGGTCAGTTGTCAGATTCATATATTTGAACATTGCAAACCTGAACCATTGAATGCTGCACACAGGGAGCACATGGAAAACCCTCTCTATAAAATCTACATGTGCAGTATACTGTCAACTTCGAAAAAGAATTGGCTTAAACGTCACACAAAGTATGTTGGAACACAGGAATGTTATCTGAAGAATATTAGGCTAAGAAGACACCTGAAGCTTCCTGCTATGGCCTAGAGCTCTGAACAATGCAAGTTGGTTAAATGAAGGTACATTTAATTTCATAATCCAGAAATATATTAGTTTGTTTTGTATTCTTGGTCGAGGAAGACTATTTTCAACAGCAGGAATTTTATCCTCTGAGAAGCAAGAAAGATGAAAAATGAGAAAGGGTTGTTCTAACACAATCTGTTTGAGGTTTTCGTGAGCTTCCTTTAACTCTTTACATATAATGGGTCAAATTGATGGAAATAAAACAAAATATATTTGAAAATCCAGCCGACTAAGATAACCTTGCCCCCATGAGGAGTTGGAGCTGCTGTGGCGACTTACATATTGGATCCAGGAGCAGTGGATGATGACGGTAGAGGCCACAATTTCTTTCCATCACATGGTCAACAAGGAATCCTTCCTGCTTTTTACTGCCTGCTCTTGGCATCTGTTGAAAGAGGATGAAATACAACATATTTGACTGTGTTATAAACACACCTTCCTTGGCTGTTAAGTCTTAGGAAAGAGAGGCATCCTGAACCAGGAGCTTTCAGCTCAGTGTCAGGAACATAACACATTGCACCACACAACCTCTGTGCAGTCATATCGTCATGAAGAAATTGTGTTGACCTTTCTTTGACATTGAGATCTTTGGAGCACAATCCACACTGACTTGTGATTGACCAAGTCAAGTGCTATGATCAGGTTGTTGAATGTAATGAAGAATTTATGGTGCTGTTCTTGATAGTTGTTTTGGATTTGCCTGGCAACAATGTCACAGATTCCTCTGAAAAGTCTAAATCCATACTGTGTCTCTGTGAGACTTTCCTCAGCCTTGGAAATAGGTGATTCAGGAAAATGTATGTCAGGGCCTTCCCTGCTTTTGACAAGAAGAAAATGTCGTGCTAATGATTTGGCTGTCTTCTTAAAGATGCAATTATCATATTCTTGAAGTCATGTTTGGAGGCTGGGGGTGCAAGGACAGGGAGGAATCCCTTTTTCCTTCCAAATCAATAGAATGGGTCTTGACGTGAGCTAAAGCCTACTTGCTGAGAGCTGCAGGCTTTGTGGTTTCTCATCAGCCTGGTTGCTCATTGCAGATCTCCAAGCATTGTAATGGAATTCATGAGTGAATCACTAGAGAGATGGCTCACGGGCTATCAGCTGCCACTGTGGATTCACAATTGAGGAGCTGTTCAAAATGTCCTTTCCAATGTTTGATGGATGACATGGAAGTGAAATGAACATTGTAGACAGGTCCTTTTTTACGGAGTCTCTGCCTTGATTTTCAGGACCACCTCCTGATCTTGTAAGTGTGTGTGAAGGTGTTCCAAGAAAATATGTTCTGACTTTAAGTTTGTAAGTGGATAATGGATGATTATATTACGTTTTGACACTTTTCCAGTGGGACGTCTGCAGGGAAGTTGAAAAGAATGATAAGCCTGAGTTTGTTCAGTTTTGTTCTATTATTGCAAAGAGAACTGCAAAGGACAGATACAAGGGTCAGGGAGCATTCCATGTCGATAGGGGGTTAATTAACTGTAAAATCAGTGTTGGTATAGGAATGTGCTTTACTTATAAACTTCTTCACATTTAAATTACCTTTTCTCATCGGGAAGGATGAATGTCTCAATTGTAGAATTCATGTTAAATTGGTACCCATTCTCTTAGCAACACTGACAGCAGGCACTTTTTAAAAAGTGCTACCTTGTAATTGCCTTGCTGAAGGTGAACTCCAGGACATTTCAAAAAAGGAAATTGTATTTCCTTTTCTCATGTAATTTGCAAACTTCCAACTTCTTAGCAAATTCAAACAAGTTTGGTCTTTTTACACAGAACAGGAAGTGCAAGTGCAGATTTAAGGAGCTGCACTCTTACTTTTGACAATTCTGACCTAGAAAACCTGCCTTTCCTGAGTTCTGTACCCTCAGGTGGAACATATATAATGACACTGGCAAGTAAAATTTCAGTCTCTCAGACGCACGTCAATCAGTCACCACAGAGAGTATAGGCTATAAACAACTGTTGATGATATTCTACTTAAAGAAGCTTAACAGTTAATGGTGAAAAGTTATGTTATATGAAATAAGAAATTGCAGTAGCCCGTTATGAAGGTATCTCCATGATTTTGACCAGTGGTAGTGAAGGAAAGGTCATTTGTTTCAAGTCAGAATAGTGTGTCAAGTAGAAGGGAACTTGCCATTGCTGGTGTTCCTCTGCATCTGTTGCTGTTGACTAGGTGACAGGTCTCTCAGGTTTGGAAAGTAGCGTAGAGAAGGATTGCTAGTGGAACTTGGAGGGTATTACCTTTTGTCATATGGCTTTATGTCCACAACCATGAAATTAATTTGATGATTGAGGAGAAGGCCTACCTTCACGATTTACCTTCAGAACTTACGTTGCTTTAAGCTTTCTTAGATTGCTTGTTGCTAAATTTTCAGCTGAGTTAATCTTGTCTGAAGATCCTGTGTGACTCTCATATAATTTAACTTTGCCTCCCAGCTAGTTTCATACATTTTTGTTCTGAGGGATCAAATCTACTTTTGGTAATCGATCTCTTTCACAAATGCTCAATCCACATTTATCCCCTTGGCTACCAGTGGCTCCTCATTGTTTATATAATCTGCTTTGCCAAATAATTTCAGGCCTGTTTCTTGAGCTTCATTAGTGCCACAAGTTTCTAAGCAGTGGGTTCTAACATTTCCACCATTTTTGTTCTATGCTTTTTCACCCCCAACAATGAGTTTGGGTTCAAAATAAAATGATCAAAGAGAGGGCAAGGTCAAGAATGCTGATCAAGCTAAGACTTCTTTGGAACGCTGTTTATTACAAATTAGTATTAAATAATCCTCGACATTGTTATTTGAGATGGACCAAGCCATAATTTTGCTGTTACATTCTTAAAAGATGATTCACTGAACTCTTTCATCATCTGCCCAGCTGACATACACAGTCCAAGAGTATGGTGCTGGAATAGCACAGTCAATCAGGCAGCATCCGAGGAGCAGGAAAGTCAGTGTTTTGAGCATAGGCTCTTCATAAGGATGACGAGCTTATGCTTAAAACGTCAACTCTCCTGCTCCTCAGATGCTGTCTGACCCGCTGTGCTTTTCCAGCACCACACTTTTTGATTCTGATCGCCAGCATCTGCAGTCCTCACTTTCTCCCAGCTGACATACACTAACCAACTCCGTCTACACTGTGTTACTTACGAGCAGTGGGAGACATTTCTGTTACAACATCATAGGGTTACCCCAGGGTCCTAAAATCTTTACAGATTAGTATGAGAATAGATATGATAAAAGGTGATATAAATCATTATGTAACAGTGACTGCAACAATCATTGGAATGAGTTTGAAATGAAAGGTTAAAATAGTCTGTACTACTGAGAGAAGTGCAGACAGAGGACAGTATTCTGCAAAATAGTGTAAAAATATATATTTTGCAGAAACCTATTGAGTCAGACAGCAGTCAATCATAAGAGTAAACCATCATAGGAAGCCTGCTGCCAAGAAGAGATAAGGATAGTGATCTCTCTAATGTGCAGAATAGAACCCTGAGCCGCAAGCCTCAGTCAGCACAAACCATAATCTAAGTGCCACATGAATTGCCTCCAATGTTGCTTTTGCAATTTTGTGAGGTAAATTACAGATGAACTGCGATTCTTTCAGAAAGCCTAGATTTTTTAAAAAATGTATTTGTTGAAAATGTTTGATGGATTCTGGCACCTTGTCAGAAAATTTAACTTTTCTAAATTATTCCTTCTCTTGCTCTTGTATGACTAGACGGCTCAGAGCCAATGTTTTAGCAAAGATATATTGGTACCAAGTAAGTTATCAGTCATGCAAGGCAAGTGATTATTTTACTGTGATAGGACAAAGATAAAAACATAAATGTTGAACTATTGATGGGGTACAGAATACAAGTTCTGCTTGACAAAGTTCATATTCTTTGGCATTTTATAAATGAAGATTCACAGATCTCTGTTATTTTGAGGCTAGAAATTATAATGGTATATATTTGTGTATTTGTATGAAATTACATTTATAGATCAATGATGATATTAATCTGTTTAGTTTAATGTGGAGCAGATCTTTGTGAATATAATCAATATTGGAACATAGAAACAGATGTAGGCTATCTGGCTTTTTGCTCCTATTTCTCCACTCAATTAGATCTGTATCTTAACCACCAGCAAGGCAGCTCGATTCCAAAATCTGTAATGTCCTTGTTTCAGGGTAGCAAACAGAAGTAGGCTCAGAAGCCTGGGGTCAATTAGACATCAAAATAGAGCTTTAAGCAAATGAAGTTTAGTCACCCACCTTAAACACAGGCCATAGCAGAGATTAGTTTCCAGCTTCCACCTTCTCACTTTCAATTCTTTGCCTGTCAAACTTTGCACTTCAACTGAATTATTTCCCTGACATTATCTTTGCATTCTGGAAGGCTTCCAGATTTAAATACAATTAATATCAAGGATATCTATAAGCTATTGGCTTGGTCACCCTTTCATTTTGGGTATATTGATGAAACTTTTATACAAATCACACATAGAGAGACCACTAAAAAAACTTATGATCACGTATCATCCTCTCACACTCTGCTATACTAATAAAGATTTAACAATCTAAATATGGACATTATCAATTGACTTCCCCCAACAGCTTTTTGGAGAATGAGGTTTGAAATTTCCATGTGGAAGGCTCCTTTAGGGCCTTGGATGGAGGTGAGGGAGGAGGTGTGGGCGCAGGTTTTGCGATTCCAGCGGTGGCAGGTTAAGGTGCCAGGATGGGAGGGTGGGTTGAAGGGGGGGGGGCGTGGACCTGACCAGGTAGTCACGGAGGGAATGGTCTTTGTGGAAGGTGGAAAGGGGTGGGGAGGGAATATATATCTCTGGTGGTGGGGTCTGTTTGGAGGTGGTGGAAATGTCGGCGGATGATTTGGTTTATGCGAAGGTTGATAGTGTGGAAGGTGAGCACCAGGGGCGTTCTGTCCTTGTTACGATTGGAGGGGTGGGGTCTGAGGGCGGAGGTGTGGGATGTGGATGAGATGTGTTGGAGGGCAATTTTAACCACGTGGGAAGGGAAATTGCGGTCTCTAAAGAAGGAGGCCATCTGGTGTGTTGTGTGGTGAAACTAGCCCTCCTGGGAGCAGATACAGCGGAGGCAGAGGAATTGGGAATATGGGATGGGATTTTTGCAGGAGGTGGGGTGGGAAGAGGTGTAATCCAGGTAGCTGTGGGAGTCGGTGGGTTTGTAAAAAATGTCGGTATCAAGTCGGCCTTTATTAATGGAGATGGAGAGGTCTAGGAAGGGGAGGGAGGTGTCAGAGATGGTCCAGGTAAATTTAAGGTCAGGGTGGAATTGTTAGTGAAATTGATGAATTGCTCAACCTCCTCGCGAGAGCACGAGGTGGTGCCAATGCAGTAATCAATGTAACGGAGAAGAGGTGGGGAATGGTGCTGGTGTAATTACGGAAGATCGACTGATCTACGTAGCCAACAAAGAGACAGGCATAGCTGGGGCCCATACGGGTGCCATGGCCAACCCTTTGGTCTGGAGGAAGTGGGAGGATTTGAAGGAGAAATTGTTAAGGGTGAGGACCAGTTTGGCCAAACGAATGAGAGTGTCGGTGGAAGGGTACTGTTGGGGACATTAGGAGAGGAAGAAACGGAGGGCTTGGAGGCCCTGGTCATGGCGGATGGAGGTGTAGAGGGATTGGATATCCATGGTGAAGATGAAGCATTGGGGGCCAGGAAAACAGAAGTCTTGGAGGAGGTGGAGGGCGTGGGTGGTGTCTCAAACATATGTGGGGAGTTCCTGGACTAGGGAGGATAGGACAGTGTCGAGGTAGGTAGAAATGAGTTCAGTGGGGCAGGAGCATGCTGAGACAATGGGTCGACCAGGGTGGTCAGGCTTGTGGACCTTGGGAAGGAGGTAGAATCGGGCAGTGCGGGTTCCCGGACTATGAGGTTGGAAGCTGTGGGTGGGAGATCTCCTGAGGTGATGAGGTTCTGTATGGTCTGGGAGATGATGGTTTAGTGATGGTGTGTGGGGTCATGGTAGAGGGGGCGGTAGGAAGAGGTGTCCTCGAGTTGGCGTTTGGCTTCAGCAGTGTAGCGGTCAGAGCACCAGATTACCACTGCGCCCCCTTTATCTGCTGGCTTGATGGTGAGGTCAGCATTGGAGCAGAGGGATTGGAGGGCTGCACGTTGTGAGGGTGAGCGGTTGGAGTGGGAGAGGGGAGTAGACAGGTTGGGGCAGTTAATGTCCCAGCATCAGTTGGAAATGAAGCAGTTGAGGGTGGGTAATAGGCCAGCGCCGGGTGTCCAGGTGGATGTGGTGTGTTGGTGGTGGGTGAAGGAGTCTTTGGGCGGGAGTCCTGATTGTGAAAGTAAGCTCAGAGGCGGCAGCGACGGAAGAAGTGCTCGATGTTACAGCGTGTATTAAATTCATTGATGCATGGATGGAGGGGGATGAAGGTGAGTCCTTTGCTGAGGAGGTAGTGGAGCCGGTAACTGGAGTGGGTGTGGTGGTGGGGGTAATGTGGGTAGAGTCATGAGCAGGGGTAGTGTTCCCCTCAGGGTTCTGGGGGGCGGGAATGGTAACTGTAGGATCTGTGGGGGGGGGAGTGTCAGCAGAATGCAGGTGAGTGGTGTTGGTGGGGGCGGAAGTGGTGGCAAACATGGCAGTGGGGGAGGGACGCGAAGTCACTGAGCATGTGACATCAGCGATGATGTGAGGGGTGGAAGTGATGTCACGTGGGGTACATGAGGAATTGTGAGGGGTGGAAGTGGCTGTGGGAGTGGCCATGATGGGGCGGAAGTGACATTATCAATCAGCGTGGGGGTGGCAGCCGCACCAGCCGCATGGCTAATGGCATCCGAGCAGTTCCAGAGGGCAGGGGAATCTACTAGAATGTTTGAGGAGCGCTGGTTATGGAGGTGGGTAGATAAAACATTGTTGTACTTAGTTTTTGATGTTTGAGGTGGTGTTAGGATGTTAACTTGCACATAACGTCCAGAAATGTGTAAGTTTGGTAAATTAACCATGCAGGGTTACAAGGATAAGGGAGTAGGGTGGGTCTGGGTGGGATATTCTTTGGAGGGTTGGTGTGAAATGGCCTGCTTTCCTCTATGTAGGGATTCTATGATCTGTAGGTAACTTTCTCCCAACATGATCTTGTTTTGGATTGCCTCCCACAAGAAATAATCTTTTTCTATCTATTCTATCAATTATTTTAAATATTTTAATTAGATCAGTACTTAATCTGCTATACTCAAGGGGATATAGGCCAAGACAATGATCTGGAAACCTATTTCTTTTAGCACCAGTTTTATCCTGATGGATCTGTACAATATCCAGTTTAAAGCTAACATTTCCTTTGAGGTGTGGTGCCCAGACTGAATGCACCACTCCAGAAAGAGATTAGCCTGAAGTGCATGCAACTGTAACTGAGCTCACTTCTAATTTAAATGCTGATTATGAGATTTTTGAAGGGTAAGTTTTGATTGGGGACTGCTCTTTGGCTTTCGGGGGCTCCTTCTGCAATCTTATTAACTCTTTAATTCGATTATACAGTAATTCAGTAATCATATCTTCTGTGTTTGTGCTGTTGAATGGAGGATTCAAACTCCCATATAGGCAGAACAATTCACCAATATCCCTAATAATCGTCCCTCATCTATGAAACTTAAAGCCACAACACACCAAAAAGAATATTGATTTCCTCATTATCGAAATATTTGAATTGGCACAAGACCATAGGCATTTTATATTGACTTGAAATTATATTGTTTCTTCCTTCATTGTTTTTACAAACAGTTGAGGTAGCGGGATAAGTTTCCCCTTTCTTCTCATGTTTCAATTGTCTGCAACAAGATGTCCTTTAGGAAGGAATGTTTTATATCTTTTGAGTGTTGCAACTTTAAAGGATTGACATAAATAAGCTGTCTAGTAAATTTAAGGACTGCAGAAGGGTTATACCCGAAATGTCAACTTCTCCATCTCCCGGTGCTGCCTGGCTTGCTGTGTCCTCCCAGCCTCCTGCTTGTCTACACTGGATTCCAGCATCTGCAGTTTTTTTTTGTCTCTATTCTGCTAAATTTAAGTCAGACAAAAGGCTAAATGTTTATTTACACAATGCCCAGAATTTGAACTCAAGCAAATGTTCACTCCCTCAAATACACTGACACTTACATATAAGAGTCGGTCTAGAGATGCACTGAGATTATTAACAGGACAACAAAAACAAATCCTGTATCCTTAATTTGACTTGATGATGCAAATGCTCAAGACCTGAAAAATTTCTCTTTCCTGTATTAGACTTTACTTCATTAACAGATTTGTATAATTCTCATAGTTCAAATTATAAGCTAGTGAAGTAATGTCGTATTTTGTATGTTTTATTAAGATAATTTATAAATTTTCAAGTATGTTATTAAGAAGTCTTAAAGTTGACAAATACTGTGATTGTAGATTTCTGAAAATAATCTGAAATTATGATAAAGGAGGTGATTTAAAATATCAAGTTCCAAGGCTGTCTGTCAGAAGATATATGATGATTAGCAGTTAAAGAGAATGCCAAGGCTTCAAAGTTGATTGACTAGATTGGTTTTGGAGTTCTCTTGCCTTTACAAGTATTGGATTAGAGGACACTAGTTGTGTTGACAGAAGTACACATATTTGGGCTGAATGGTGTGAAGATACCTGCAAAATGAATATAAAAGTAACTGTGCATCACTGAGGTCATTGTGCTTGCAAAGGAATTGTATCTGTCACAGATACTTACTGGAGGCAATGTTCAGAAGAAAGAGTTAGGAGTGGGCACATGACAAGAAGTTAGTACTTATGTAGAGCATTACCAGTCAATCGATTTATGTCACAGGTTTAGAGACTACCATAAAAATCCAGTGTTAGGTTTAATTCGTGACTAAAACAATTGTCTCAAAGCTGAGTGCTGGCTGTAAGAATCTATTATTAGAGATTAAGTGCTTCAATCAGTGAAACTTTAGCTTGGGAGAAAAATAGCAAAGTATCATTCAATTTATTTCAGGAAAACTACGTTTTATATTAGGAAGTTGTTTCCATAGAGAGAGAGGGAGAGCGCCAGAGGGATAAAGAAAGAGTGAGGCATTGGAAACAGGCAGCTGTGAAGTGACTAGCTTCAGCAGTTAAGGTTGACTGGGAAGTTATGGGTTGAGAAAAGGATCCACAAGAGTTGAAACCTTAAAGCTGATACAGGCGTTTAATATATGTTAGTTAAACTAAACTCATGAAGGATGCCATGAATTAAGAAAACCAGATCCATAAAACTTAAGGAAGACCTGAAAATCCTGAAAACCATGGAAAAAGCAGACCAAAATGTTGAACTTGTGTGTTATGTGATGCCTTGACAGGTTGACATGTTAAGTATCAATCTGTGTTGGCCAGTAAACTTTGTCAGTTGATAAATCTAAATAAGTGATTGTTGTTTTTGCCAAGAAGGGTACTCCTTGACAAGACATGGTTCTTGGAAGAGAACTGGAAGTGGCTAGATTTTGGGTCTCTGTATGAAGCTGTAGTCAAATCATCAAATTAATGTGCTCAGTGCCTGTGCTAATTATCTGTTCAGGGAGCATTGTTTTCACATTGCCGGAGAGGAGATGCTTCCACTGTCCTGAATATTTGCAGAGCATTTTGCTGACTTCTCTTACAGGTTAACAATATATTGACCCGCCCCTTCCTCTCCCCCCCAGCCAGTTTTGATCACCTGACAGCAAGATTAATGTTTCCCATTATCCACGTGAACAGTTGGAGCCAATGTGATTGAAATTGTGTGTTGTCTGCATCATCCCCCAGTACAGAGATTGTCAATCGGGTGAATATTGGAGTCACAACATAATCTGGTGAGCATACCTCTGACACATGTCTGCAGCTAGCGGAAGAAAAAACATCTGAGATCTCTAACGATCAGGACTGCCAGAAAGTGACATCTACTCAGTCTCTTCCAGAGGACATGTCTCTGTCCTTAAATCTAACTGATGAATTCAACTTGCAGAGAAAGACATACCCTTGGTAAGCTGGAATGGAAGATGGATGTTCCACAATATGAGGACTCAGCTACCTCCAGGGAAAATTGGCCACCTTTAAGACCCAGATCCAGCAAAAGTATCAAGTATTAAGAAAATTGCTGTACACGTGTTTGGATTTGCATTCTATTGGACTAGCCTTGAGCATTCAACATGAATGGCAAGGTGAGAGGTGGATAGGTTCCACAGCTCTACCTTCCTCTCGAGAGACAGGGTATTGCCAGAAGTTACCCAGAAGGTGGAGAAGAGACAGCTTCTACTGGACGCATTCAAGTGATTCCTTGCAACTGCCACCTTCCCACTGCCAATAGAGGTGGATCGCAAATGCTTCTTTAAATATATAAAAAGGAAAGTTTAACACTGGCAATGGAGGCAGTATTGAAGATTCACTAGGCTGATTCCAGGTAGGGAAGAACTGCCTTATGAGGAGACATTGGGTAGATTGGGCTTGTACTTGTTGGAATAGAAGAATAAGATGTGACCTTATTGAAACATGGAAGATTCTTAAAAGGCTTGAGAGAGTAGGTTTGTTTCCCGTTGTGGAAGAGTCGAGTCCCGGAGGGCACAATCTCAGAAAAATGGGTCACACACCCGAACAGAGATTAGGAGGAATTTCATGGCTCAGAATGTTGTGAATCTGTAGACTCTATCCCACAGTGAACAATTGACATGGGTCTTTAAGTATTCTCAGGGCTAGGGTGGACAGGTTTTTAATCAGGAATGGAATCGGGGGATATGGGAAAAAGTGAGGAAAGTATAAGTGAGAGTTTTCAAATCAGCCATGATCTCGTTGAACATCAGGGCAGACTCAATGGGCTGAATGGCCTATTTCTGGCTTTATGTTTGTATTGATGTATCTTTATGCTTGTATTGATGTATCTTTCTAGCTAGATTTTTGGAAGACATTCAACAAGGTATCTTAAACAAGGTTAAGTCTTAAGTTAAGAGTCTACAGTGTTAAAGGTAATTTATTAGCATAGATACAGATTTGGCTAATGGGCAGCAAACAGCATATGGGAATAAAGGGTAGTTCTTCATGTCGGCAATCTGGAAGGCTAATCTGGAATCCCGGCCCTTATTTTTAGAGGTTTAGAGCATAAGAGTAGGGAAGTCTTACTGTGACTGTACAAGGTGCTGGTGAGACCACTTCCGGAGTACTGTGAGCAGATTTTGTCTCTTTATTCATGGAGATATATTTCATTAGAGTAAGGTTTACCGGGATTATCCCCAATCTGGAAGGATTGTCTTATAAGCGAAGTTTGGGACTGTACTCAGTTGAGTTTAGAAGAATGAAGGGAGGTCTCATTGAAAGAAATAAGATTATTAATAGATTTGACAGAGTAAATGTCGGGGGAGTACAGGACCTCTGTCTCAGAATATGGAGGCACCAATTTATGGCTGAGATGAGGAAGAATTTCTTGTCTGTGAATTATGAGTCTTTGGAACTCCTTGACAGAGAGCTGTGAGGTCAGAGTCCTTATAAATATTTAAGGGTGAGATAGATTCTTGATCAGTAAGGGAATCAGGGTTAGAAGGAAATTGCAGGAAAATGGACATGAAGAAAATTGGAACAGCCATGCCCCTATTGAATGGTGGAGCAGGCTCGATGGGTCAAACTACGTTTTTCTGTTCCTACGGCCTCATGGTCTGAGTTTTGTTGAAATGTATTGAATGTATTTTTTGGTTGAACATGTTGAGTCTTTTTAAAATAATCCTGTTTATTTACAAACGTACATTTTAGTCTCATTACTCAATCATCTAAAGCCCGTTCTCTGGTTCTATTGTCTTCATTTATGTTTAAGAGTTTATTTTCAGTCTTAATGTTGAATTCAGTTGCATTATGATCACTATTTCTCAGTGGATCTTTTGTTGTGAGATTATTAATTAACTGTGCCTCATTGCACAAAACTACATCTAAAATATCCTTATTTCCAGTTGGTTCCACACCATATTGTTCCAGGAAGCTCTCAAAGGCTTTGTACAAAATCATGTTTTAAACCCCCTTTGTTAATTTGATTTTATCAAGCATCTATAGAAGTCAAGTTCCCTGCAACTATTACATTCATTTTGTTATAACTTCACATTATTTCTTGTTTACTGTTCTGTCAACTGGTATAACTTCAGTTAGGGTGCATTATCATAAGATATAGTGACTGGCTGATATAGTAATGCTGAGCAGTGCTTGGCATCATTCCTTGTTAATATTAACAAATGTTAACAGCTCTTTAATACTGATTGTCAGAAACTAGACTGCTCTTGCAAAGAATGCATCTGTTCATTTAATAACCGATATCCTCAATTTGGCTTGAAAGGCCGAGGAATTTGGAGCTAATGGTCCAGATAATTGTAATGGCATTGAAATGGTCAGTGTTCTCCATCATTATTCTGTTAAACTATCAGAACCATCTAGAATCTGCCCATGTGCAGTTAAACACAGAAATCTAGAACTTGCTGTCACTGATTCCTTATTCCCCACTACAATGGGTGCTATTGAATCCTTCCAGATGAAAATCAGTTAGAAATCACTCAATCACATGAATGTCCACTTTAAATGATGACATTCTTATTCTAAGAACATTTAAAAATGTATATTTTGAATATTAAAGGTACACAAATTCATACTTATTGGAGCTCTAAGGCCTGAAAAGCTAATTTTATTTTCGTGAAATGTCAATATTCTGCACAGACTCTTATAATACAAACATTAATTCAGATTTTAAAAAATTAACATCTTAGCTGCTACCTTAATCCGAGATGCATGTCTCAATTGTTATTTTGCTTTCTGGAAAATTCTAAACGCTGATAGAATATATCTACTTGCCACTTCCTAGTCTCCTGTCTGAAAATGCTTCAACCTACGTGATGACACAAGCTTTGCTGGATGCTGGATGCCAGAGATCCATTCTATTTAAAAAACACTGGGGAGTACAGGCCCAACATATTCCCTTTAAGGTGAAATGCAGGAACAACAAGCTCAGAGAACCCTGGATGTCTAGGAATATTCCGAACTGGATAAAATGGAAAGCAAAGATGTGTAACAGATGCAAAGAGAGCAAAACAATCTTAGAGAAGCATACAAGGTAAAAGCGGGACCTTAATAAAATGAGGAGAGCAAAGAAGGTGAATGGTTAGGTTACAGCTGGAGTACTGTGTGGAGTTCTGGTCACTGCACTGTGGAAGGATGTGATTGCACTGGAGGGGGTGCAGAGGAGATTCTCTAGGATGTTGCCTGCAATGGAGCATCTAAGCTGTGAAAAGAGGCTGGATAAGCTTGGGGTTGTTCTTTACAGCAGAGACGTTTTGGTGAGGGGAGGAGGTCCTGATAGAGGTGTATAAAATTATGAGGGGTGTAAATGGGTTAGATAGAAAGCAGCTGGTCTCCTTAGTTGAAGGGTCAATAATAAGGGGGCACACCTTTAAGGTGAAAGGCAGGAGATTTAGAGGTGACCTAAGGAAAAATGGTTTCACCCAGAGGCAGATAGGGGTCTGGATTGCACTGCATGGGAGGTTAGTTGAGGTGGTAACCTCACAAACTTTTACAAAGTACTTGGATGGGTATTTGAAGTATCATAATATTGAAGGCTACGGGCTCAATGCTGGAAAGTGGGACTAATGTAGATTTAGTGTATCTTTGATGTTGGAGACTCAATGAGCTGAAGAGCCTCTTTTATAACTCTGTATCTGATGCTAAAATGTAATTAATACCAGGAAAGGTAAAACCCACACAGTAATGCTAGTTTGATCTTTTTTGGGCAGGTTTTTTTCCAAGATCAATGGTGAGTGTCACACTTCATTGATGGTCACAAAATCAAGCTACTTTGAAGTTCATGGATAATAGTAAAGCAATGCTTCTCTTCGAAGTAGATAACAGGCCCAAGCTGAGAGACTAGCACCACCATTCTGCACAAAGTACCATTATACACAGAGTCTACAGTCTTTTCCCATCACTGAGCTTCAGCATATAAGTATGTTGATCTATAAATAAAGTGGCATAGATGGCTACAAGTGGATGCTGGATGATAAACATGGTATCTGCATAGTTTGATCACCCTCTGTTGCACCTCCTCATATTTATTTCTTCATCACTACTGAAAATGCAAAGGGAAATCATTAGCCTAACTCCTGTGGGTGAGCACTAACTGGTGAAAATTGCAAATTTAGATAGAAGCCACAAAAAGAAGCTTTACTATTCTTCTCCTGTAAAGTTGCAGCAAAGAAGATGATGTGAATGTAAAAGGGATGTCACCCAGCAATTCTGAACAATAAATAAAGAGGCAATTCACCTCAGTCTTCAGGGTGTTTCCAACACTGCCATGATTCGTTCATCCCAGATCACATCTCTATGATACCTACTGTGACCTGTGTGCATCGACTGCGGCAGATCACCCCTAGTCTTCTCTGCTTCCTCATCTCGAATGCCACTTTGTCCTGCAACTAATAAAGTTAAAGTTGAGTTGTTGGCATTTTGAACAGCAGATATGTGACAGCTCTGTCCACACCTGTTGTGTGGATAAATGAACACACAATGTGCAGGTTAGTTTTTTGGCAAACCTGTTTGGGGTGATGTGCAAATATTGCCAGTTTTCATTCACGGTGAGAAAGCATAGAGAGCTTTGCATGCTCTCCCATTCAGCATGTAACAGGATGCAAGTAAACTATTATTCATCTGCGTAATTTGCCTATCTACTTTGTAATAATACTGGTAACCTTACTGTGGTAAAAAATGAGAGGCTGCTCAACTTTATTCTCATCTGTTCCAATCTGCTAGATGTTTTGGACCACTGGTTCTCCGCAAATATCCTCATTACTTCCTTTAAAGAATACAGTGCCGATAGTCATTATGTCTTCCTCAGAAAATAGGGGAGATCCATTCATTTCTCTATTCCCTTTTATTGTGCATACAATAAGAGTATATCTTATAGAACATAGAACATAGAAGGATACAGCGCAGTACAGGCCCTTCGGCCCTCGATGTTGCGCCGACCGAATCCTACCTAACCTATACTAGCCCAATAACTTCCAAATGCCTATCCAATGCCCGCTTAAATGACCATAAAGAAGGAGAGTTCACCACTGATACGGGCAGGGCATTCCATGAACTCACAACCCGCTGTGTGAAGAATCTACCCCTAACATCTGTCCTATACCTACCACCCCTTAATTTAAAGCTATGTCCCCTAGTAACACCTGACTCCATTAGCGGTAAAAGGTTCTTAGTATCTACCCTATCTAAACCCCTAATCATCTTATACACTTCTATCAGATCTCCCCTAAACCTTCTCTTCTCCAATGAGAACAGCCTCAAGTGCCTCAGCCTTTCCTCATAAGATTTTCCTACCATTCCAGGCAACATCCTGGTAAACCTCCTCTGCACTCGTTCTAAAGCTTCCACATCCTTCCTATAGTATGGCGACCAAAACTGCACACAATACTCCAGATGAGGCCGCACCAGAGTCTTATACAACTGCAACATGACCTCAGGACTCCGGAACTCAATTCCTCTGCCAATAAAGCCCAGTACACCATATGCCTTCCTCACAGCACTATTTACCTGGGTGGCAACTTTCAGAGATCTGTGTACATGGACACCAAGATCCCTCTGCTCATCCACACTACCAAGTAGCCTACCATTAGCCCAGTAATCCATCATCTTGTTATTCCTACCAAAGTGAACGACTTCGCACTTAGCTACATTGAATTCCATTTGCCACATTTCCGCCCAGCTCTGCAACTTATCTATATCCCGCTGTAACCTACCACTTCCTTCCTCACTATCCACAACTCCACCGACTTTCGTGTCATCCGCAAACTTGCTTACCCAGCTTTCAAGTCCTTCCTCTAGATCATTTATAAAGATAACAAAAAGCAATGGTCCCAAAACAGATCCTTGTGTTACACCGCTAGTAACTGCGCTCCAAGATGAACATAATCCATCAACTACTACCCTCTGTCTCCTTCCAGCCAGCCAATTCCTAATCCAAACCTCTAATGTATCCTCAATGCCATACCTCCGAAGTTTTAGCATTAGCCTACCATGAGGAACCTTATCGAACGCCTTACTAAAATCCATATACACAACATCTACTGCTTTACCCTCATCCACTTCCTTGGTCACCTTCTCAAAGAACTCAATAAGGTTTGTGAGGCACGACCTGCCCTTCACAAAACCATGCTGGCTATCCCTGATCACGTTATTCCTACCCAGATGTTCATAAATCTTATCCCTTACCATTCTCTCTAAGACTTTGCCCACCACTGAAGTCAGACTCACTGGCCTATAGTTGCTAGGGCTATCCCTACTCCCTTTCTTGAACAATGGGACCACATTCGCTATCCTCCAGTCCTCTGGTACTATTCCTGTTGACAACGATGACATAAAAATCCAGGCCAATGGCTCTGCTATCTCCTCCCTAGCTTCCCATAGGATCCTGGGGTAAATGCCATCAGGCCCAGGAGACTTATCTATATTCATCCTTTCCAATATTCCCAAAACCTCTTCCCTGCATATTTCCAGGTCATCCATTCTAATTATTTGTGATTCCATATTCACATCAGCAACAGTGTCCTGTTCCTGAGTGAATACTGATGAAAAGTACTGATTTAATGTCTCTCCAATCTCCTCCGCCTCCACACACAACTTCCCACTACTATCCTTGACTGGATCGATACCTACCCTAGTCATCCTTTTATTCTTGACATACCTATAGAAAGCCTTTGGGTTTTCCCTAATCCTACCAGCTAAAGACTTTTCATGTCCCCTTCTCGCTTCTCTTAGCTCTCTCTTTAGCTCCTTCCTGGCTACCTTATAACTCTCTATCGCCCCTACTGAACCTTCACGCCTCATCTTTACATATGCCGCCTTCTTCCCTTTCACAAGGGACTCCAATTCCTTACTAAACCACGGCTGCCTCACAAGGCCCTTTACACCATGCCTGACTGGTACATACCTATCGAGGACACGCAGTAGCTGCTCCTTGAACACTCCCCACATCTCATTAGTGTTCTTCTCTTGAAGCCTCTTATTTTCTACATTTCTACATTTCTCCCACAGATCTACTTGAGCCAAGAATTTTCAATATGCAGCAAATAAGGTCAACCTTGGGAAATGGTGGAAGAGCAGATTGCTGGAATTGTAGGAAATATTTCACTCATTGATCCAACCCTGCTGCTTCACGTCAGAAGCAGAATATTTTCCCAACATTGCTGAGGCTGAAATAAAAGAAACTCCAAACAGCCAGCACTGGCAAAAAAAATGGCTAAATCAGATGTGCTCCATAAACCACTCGAGGTGTGAAGACGGGAACTGAATTAGAATAGCCAGGGTTAGAGATTGGGGAAAGATTTTACTGGAGAATAAAGAATGAATGAGGAGGAAGAAAAAGGAGCTATTGATCTATGTTGTCAGGTAGGAGCTCATGCCAAATATGTACAGTTTAATAAAGTATACAATTTATTTTTCAAAATTACATTCTTGGATTGCTGGAACACTCTGATCTAATCAAAATGCCTAGTTATACTTCCAGATAGTTGTGACATTGAAATGGATTTTTAAAACAGAAACATCAAGGCCAAGTGTGAATCATCACGCCACAGCACCAGCCCTGATTATATGAAATAAATGTTTACCACAGTCACCATTGTTTATTACCTTACTCCTGTTATAGGAAAACCCCAGGAGAGAGATTTGAATCTAAATGGTAATGTCACATTCTGGTGATGCCATCAGTAGATGGAGATAATTTTAAGTGCAGTGGGCTGAGGTTCAGGTGGTTGCTTTGCAAATGCTGCCATCTGTATCTTCGAAGTGTGTGGGCCCTTAACGGGCTTACATGTTCTAGTGTGTATGGAAAAAGTCCAAGGAGAACAGTCTTATACAGTAAACAAGATCCAGTTGATTGCAGCTCTGCAACTATTTCCAGGCTACAACAACGGTTTCTAACATGACTTCTCAGACTGTTTGCAGGATGCAACCTTCAGGCTGTCTTCCATTACACTTTAGGTCTCCCACCAAATCTTCAAGACATCATCACAGGTTCTTGCATGCAATGAAATATTACCTCTTTTTGATCCTTCCAGACCCACATTTCCAGCTCAGCCACAAAAAGTAGCAAAGCAAGATCCAAGTACATGGAAATTCCTTCATTGTTTTTAAAGGTTCTTTGTGGTCTTTGGCAAGAGAGCTCCTCTTGGCCAGTCAATGCTCCTTGATCCTAATCTGATTATAGCTGAAAATGTGTTGCTGGAAAAGTGCAGCAGGTCAGGCAACATCCAAGGAACAGGAAATTCGACATTTCGGGCATAAGCCCTTCATCAGGAGGGCTTATTTCCTGATGCGCTTTTCCAGCAACACACTTTCAGCTCTGATACTCCAGCATCTGCAGACCTCACTTTCTCCTAATCTGATTATAGCCAAGAAATGTTTCCATAGCTCTTGGGGAAGCCCACCCATTGATAACCCTCCCCATATCCCACACCACCTCCACCACACCATCTCCAACTGACCGTACACTACCCTTCAACTGTGAAGCTAGCTGGACCAGATTTGATAGAAGTCACATTTGTTAATGTAAAAGGAGACTGAGGAGTTAAAATCCATGCTCTGGGGTCCAAATGGATTGCACACAACTTTGCCCAAGCCCCAGGATGCACACATTTTAAAATCTGTCAATTTATTTCTATTTTTGTGAAACATTTTTTTAAACTTTCTATTCATTGAAACTGAAGTGTATTTTTCACCACAGTGTGAAGTAGGGTTAAAAACAGAACTGGGAGTTTGATTTGTTTTCTAAATGTTGCTAATTAGAGCATATAATTAGCATATGTTAAATTATCATGCATCCCTGCACTTCGGCTGTTTGAGAAACAATGGCAATGTGAATGGACAGGACAAGGATCTGTTACCCAGGGAGCAAAGATTCGCACTCACGAAACGCTGCTCTTCTGATTTTTCATTAGCTATAAATTCAAGCTTCCTCCTATTCATATCTCTCAGTTCAGTGAAATTTTTTTCCTATTGCGGGCAATATTTTTCATTCTAGAGAATAATTTTTTTTAAAAACTTCACCTGAAATGTGTTGACACCTGTCGCCTCAAACCCCTTTGTTTCTTTATAAAATGAATTCAGACACTCAGATGTGAAGGCAAAAGTTTCAGTTTTCTCCAGAATCCTCATTGTTTCAAGGCTATTGTATCTTCTAGCCAATGTGACAGGAGTGTGTCGCCCAGGAGTGTGTCGAGTACTTAATTGGCTGTGAAACATAGAAAGGTGCTACGCAAACATAAGTTAAGTGTCAATTAGCTCATTTGGCTGATTTGTGATGCAGTGTGACACCAACAATGTCAGTTCAATTCCTGTACCAGCTGAGGTGACCATGAGGGACTCTCCTTCTCAAACTCTCCCCTTGCCTGACGTGTGGTGGCCCTCAGGTTATACCGTGATCTTTCATCTCACTCTAATGAGAGAGCAGCCATCTGTTCTATTGAGTCTATAGCAACGTTACATTTATTCTTTCTTTTTACCGCTATCATTATTTTCACTGTTCAACGTCCCAAGGCAGCATCGCACCATCTATAAATCTCTTTCTTTTATTCCTATGACCCTATCCCAGAAAGAAAGGTGGTTGGCTTCTGTTCAGCAGTAATGTGCTGTATCTGGGAATCTCACTGCAGTCTAAGATCGAGCATGTATTCCTCCACTTACTGCATATGTTGCATTAACAACACATTTGTAAATATATTGCAGTCATTACACAAGATGGACTTCAGTGTAATGACACAGTGTTTATCTACAATTTGTTAAGGTAATCAGAGCAATGATGTTGGAGGGAGTAGCAGCTACAGGAACATTGTTCAATAAAAGACAGAAAATTCAATTAGATGGGCAGCACCAGCATGCACTGCATGACAATCCAGACGCAGTTATAAATATGCAGAGTGAGTTATACTGAAGCAACACAGTTTACTTTGACCAACAACCTGCTTTTAAATCTACACTTTAAACTTGAACATTTGCTTCATTTTCAGGGAATAATGATGCATTAATCCTATCTTTTACTTGACAACACTCCAGGATAGCCTGTTAGACAGAATTAGACCTTTTAATGTGGAACACATACTTTTGGTTTGAAGAAGTCCTTTGGAAAGATTCCTCCCAATGTAATCTGGTCATTTAGGCTGTCTTACACAACATCTTACAAAATGTATGCAAAGACATAGACCATACATAAACAAAGGGCAATCACATTTCGGTTTTCCTTTTTGTTACAAGATCAGTCTATGAGCCATTCAGTAAATCAGTTCCGTGGAAGCTTTGACATCGTGGATAGTATACTTACATCTTCCGTCAGATTTGTTACATGGTTAAGGTAATGTCTGAGACACACTTCCTCGCTTCATCCTGAGCATCCAGCAATAAATAGGAATCTGGTTGACCGCTAATTGACAGATTATTTGCAGGGACCAAGTAGTTAATGTGGCGCTTCTGGTAGGTTGGAATAGATGGAAGAAATGAAGTCCAATTGGAGTGTGGGAAGCGGGGTTGATGGGGGTGGGGAAGGGGGCGGGGTTTCAGATCCTGCAGTGGTGGGGGTGATCAGGTCGTGTTCAACAGTAGGCTGGTGGTCAGGTTTGGAGCAGGTGAATGTGCCCAGATGAAGGAATAAGGTTCAATGGGATCAGGGATAGAAGTCAGATCCAGTTCACCGGTGGTAAGGGAGGTGTCAGATAACTGAAGGATATGCGCAGTGGTGGAGGAAGGAGGGTTGGGTCCACTAGTGGGACATGATCCAGTCCAGGCAAAGGCATGTTGGAGGATGTGGAAAGGAGCAGACTGTTTAATAGTTTAAGATTTTCCAAGTTACTATTTGCTTATATTCATCAAAACTCTCCTCATTCTTAAAAACATAGACCTTCAGAGGGAAATGAGTCAGTGAAATCTTCAATTTCAAGGAAAATTCCCTCGGGATGTGTTACGATGGGGATTCGCTTGGGAGCCCACATATGCTGGAATAATGAGTCTTTGGCCATCAGGACTAATGGATGAAAAGTAGGTCTGTTGCTTGAAAACTGGATAGTTAATACCCACAGTAACCCTTACTGTTGTGAGCAGACTTCAATCTACAGTAAGGAAAGATGTAATCAAATGCATCAAATTGTGATGAAATGTCTTATTATCAAATTTTGAAATTTGGATTGTTTTGAAAAGAGAGGTTGGTGGATTGTGGTGACTGCTGTGAAGACTTTTTTTTGTGTGAAAGGTAAGCAAATCTTTCTGGAAGAATGGCCCACATCAAGGATTTCTTAGGAAGCAAGTGAACACAGGCCTCTGCGGTGTTTGTGGAAAAAATGTTTAGACTTTTGAATCAATAGCAGGCAATATTAATCCATTAGATTAGTTTTTCAGTTTGGGTCAAACAACATCAGACCGGAGCTCAGAAACAAGTTTCAGTTTTCTGTCCCAGCATGAGTTCAGGGAGACCATTAGTCCAGTACAAGTGTTCAGTTCATGCAGATCCCAGATCAAGGAGTTTGAAAATAAAACTCCAAGTTATTGGAAATTCAGGCGCTTGCATTCATCAGCGGATTCAAAAAGGAATAATTAAATTGCCTCTGAAGTATTTAACAACTGCCCAATTGTTATTTCAATTGTCTACCCATTTGCTCTATCAGACTCTGATGGGCTTTCACTGCCACAGCAAAACTGCATTCCTTACTGCATCTTTTGTTTGGTTTGTCACACCCATGGTTGTTACTGCAGAGAACTGAGCTCCTGATCCGGAGAAGAATCTGATGACCATTCTAATCTTACTCACAGCCATGAATGTTAATTCCAATGAATCACTTTGACCCCTCCACACTTCTTATCATCTTATAATGAGAATATTAATCCACTTCAAAATACTTTACTGCTCGCCGGCCCTAATATGAACCATGTTTGGTTCACCCTGTTAAAGCAATTTTCAAGCTTATCACCAGCAAAACCTTCTTCAGATTGATGTTTTGGAAAGTCTGCCTTTTCTGTCAATATTTCACAATTGTGTTTTTTGTGTCTCAGGGATAGGTAGGGGTGACACACTTGTTTTTATATTGTTATGTCTCATCAGGGTAGCTCACTGGAAATCAAGCCTCACAATGCTCAGAGTCTTCACAGAATTTGATGATTTTAAAAAGTACAGGAAATTCCCCAATTGATGCGCCTGAGAGACCTAGGTCAACAGAAAGCATGGACCAGGTTTCTACACTTCAGAAAAATTATTATTTATTTCAAGTAATTTGATCTTAGCAACAGGTAAACAGTTATGACCCATCAAAATATAATTCTACTAATTGAAACTTTGACCCCCTTATAAACTCCTCCTTACACAAGGATAAAAACATGGGCTATGTGGATGGACGGAAATAGTGGGAATGTAGTTTAGAAGTTCCTGTTTGCAGGGTTGCTGTGATTTCAGTACAAGTCAGGATGGTGATTCTCAGTCTCCCTTTTCTGGTTTGCAATAGGCTCAGGGTTGCTGGTTCAAAATGGTTATTTTTTAAATCGGTTTAAAATCACAGCTTAACAGCAACTGCTGATGGGTAAGATGATTCTTTTTTCAGGGGATTTTACTTCAGCGAACACAGCTTCTGATCTGGAGGAGATCTGATGACTTTTCTATATCTTGTTCACAGCCCCAAACCATTCACCCACCTGAGAATCAATCACATAATTGCTAGCAAACTGAAAGCTAATCCACAAACCAATTAGTCATTCGTTGCCAACCAAAGCTCTATCTATATACAATCCCTCAGCTCTAGTTTATCAGTAACCACACTTTAACCTACTCTTACAAGCAGCTGTGTAAACAATGCTTTCAATGAATGTCAAGTTACTTGTTTTCAAATTATGCAGTGATCCCACAGTAGTCCTTGGTTTTTACACAGCCCTTTTCTCATTACAATCCACAACTAAAAATATGAGTAAAAAGTCAGTCATTAAAATGTTTAAACAGTATGCTTTGTCTACATGATTTTTAAAATGTCTGCACTTGCATGTTTCCAGCTTTTTGTGTCAGTTTGTTTTCTATTTACCTCTGTAGCCACACCAAGCTTGACCATTAGCTCAGAGAACAGTCAACACTGACAATCAAACATTAAACATTAGATATTTCCTCTCTTGTAATGCCAAAGGATTATATTTTATTTACACCATGCTAAACTACAAATGTACGGACAATGAATTATTTCTTGGAGTCTGTTTCCTCTAAGTACAGAAATATTCTTCGGGTTGTGAAGGTTGCTGATGACAGCTCTGAGATTTATAAACTTGAAGCTGGTGTTATATATGATCAGCTAAGTGAGGCGGATGATCAACATTGTTAGCAATCCTCAGAAAAGAGAGTGGATCCTCATAATTGCTGTCCTTGAACTATCCTGTTATATTCAGTATCTATTGTCTCACATTCCACTTTGTATAGTTACCCAGTTCTTTGACATTGATAACAAAAAATGTTTGATCTGCTTTGATACTGATAGAGATGATGTGAACTATATAGTTATCATCTATTTGACGATTGTCTTTTCAGTTAAGGGTTGTGGGATGGATTTATATGTACAGAGTAGGATATAACTGAAATATTTTCCAATGGCAGCCTGCTATCAGACTGCCATTGACTATTGTGCTGAATTTTTTGACACAACCCACAACTGAATGATGGTATCATTATGTCAGACAGTGGTGAATTCTGTGGTTGCTAAATGCTCTCTGCATTGTCTAGAAGCAAACTGCGATGCATTGTCTTTGGCAAAAATCTCTGACAAGTCCCATTTTGTTAGTAATGTATTTAAAATGTCAATGATTGAGGTGGTGCTTATTGTTGTAATGTGAGTTCTACACTGATAAAGCCTGTTGCAATTCACATACAACAATCTCTGTAAATTGTAGTGTTTAATGAGAGAAGCCACTTCATCTGGAATCCCACATCCACAGGCTCCAGTCCACATGATCTGATTTCACAGTGATCAGCAGTTTTTGCCTTTACTTGGTAGTTTTCCTTAAACTAAAGTTATAAATCCCCTTTGCTGTACTGTTATGGAATTTGTTGTCAGGCAATTAGCTATTTAAATTATGAACAAGCAAAACATATTGATTGCTTGGAGCGATTTGCACTTCTCAAAAAACATCTATTTGGAATTATTGCTGTGATCTTGTTGGCCATGCTGTCTATTATTGACAACACACGGTTTAGGAGGTAGCTATCTGTTTCTGGGCCAGCTGACTGCTTCATATTGGATCATTGTTTCAACATGACACCCAAACATTCTTCATGAGCAAGTTGCAATCCGTATTGGTGTAGCAGTTTTGGATTATCAATCAACTTTTGCATGTATACATTTATCATCAAACAGTGTAATTTAGTTGCACACCCTGTGGTATGGGACCAGCTCTTCCACTATTTCAAAGTTCTGATTTTAGTCTACACAGTATTCAATGAATAGGCACTGAAACACACCTTTGTCAGTAACAAAAGGTGCAAAATATTGGTTTACTCTGTGAATGGTATTGAACGGTAGCTTCATAGGTCAAGTGTCAGATCCAGTATTGCATGTCCTATTCTGAACTTCAAATTAATTTAATATTTTAAAACTGGACACAAAAGGCAGTAAAAGGTGACTGCCTGAAGGTCACTTGACTCTTTTGAATTGAAATTACTTGCCTATCTCAAGAGGGCAACGCTATTGATCTTTAAAATGACATGAACAGGTCGAGAAAACAATCGACAAAGCTAATGAGACCTTCATATCAACAAGACTGGAGTATAAGAATGTAGAAGCTGTGCTATAGTTATTCAAAACCCTGGCTAGACTCCACTTGGAGTAATTTGAGCAATTCAAGGCACCAAATCTTAGAAAGGATATATTTGGTGTGGAGGGAGTACAACATGGATTACCAAGAATGAGACCATGACTTTAGGGGTTAAGTTATAAAGAGAGATTAGACAACTTAGTCCTATTTCCTCTTGAATGTATGGGGTGATCTGATTGAAGTCTTCAAGATATTAACAGGAAAAGGCAGAGTAGATACAGATAAATTATTTCCATTGGTTGGGGATTCTAGAAATGAGGGTTTATAGTTTGATAACTGGGGCCAGACCTTTTAGGAGAGATATTAGGAAGTACTTCTACACAAAAAGTGTTTTAGAAGTTTGGAATTCTCTTCCACAAATAGCAGTTGATGCTGGATCAGTTGTTAATTTTACATCTGAGATAGCTTAACAAAAAAATTAAAAATCATCTAAGGAATAGGGACCAGATACAGGTATGTGGAGTTTGGCCACAGATCAGCCACAATCTCACTGAATGGTGGGACAGGCTCAAGGCGCTGAATGGTCTATGTTCTCTTTTCTGAATCAAAAATATTGTTACGCTCAAATTGAATGGGTCATTTAAACAAAGTCACAACCTGTTCCAAATGCTGAAAGTGTTAAACCACACAATGTATCATCAACAGAACTACCCTTATTGTTTGGAAGAAGACTTTGAAACTGTAAAGATCATATAATGACACAGCCATATTTCTGACCATTTTTTAAGATCAGCTAGAAAACATTTACAGAGTTCCACCAGACAACTATCAGATTAACTACAAGTTGTCAAGCAGCCAAGGAAATTAGAAATATCTTGAAAGCGAGAGATCCCAACAGCAAGGACTGCCCACAACATGTTCCAACTTTAACTTATCTCAGAAACAATTTCCTAGAAATTTGACAAGCAATGTCACAGTCTGATGACAATCATTTTCATTAAAAGGACTTTGCTTCACAATTAAAGCATTCCACTTCATTTGAGGAATCAGGCCTGCTACACGGGAAATGCAAATTGTAAATGAGAAACTGAGTTAACTATAATGTGTAACAGCATGTGTAGTAGTATCTGTGTGACGTGTATATACATGTGGGAACCAATATCTGACACATTGTATTTAAAATTCAGAATCAGTGTATAGGAATAAATAACTTTTTTACAGCCATTTGGAAGTATAGAATTGAGAATTCCTGAAAAAAAACATTTTGTTGAAGCCTTTTGTCATACAGTATAAATGTTAGACTTTGTGCTGTTGCAAATTACATTGGTGAGTGCAAGGTGAAAAGCTTCAAAAAAGTGCCTTTATTCTGCAAAGGCTCCTTTATTTTAAAGCCACAAACACTTATTACTGGGAATATTTAATTGGAATACACACGCTGAGGATAAGAAAACTCTTATCTTCTTCCATACATAGTACAACGAACATGAATTGTAATGGGAACACATAAATACAGTCTGTTAGACAAGGTTCAAACAAACCAGGGAATCGTGAAATGGCTCTAATAGCTCTTGGAATGTAGCAAGTGGATACTTGGCTGGACCAATGGCTTTGGTTATCTTAATTTGCTTAATCATATCATCTGCTTCAAGTTGTTTCAGCTCCTGTGACACTTCAGCAGAGAACGTAAACAGCAACTCTTAAATTTTGTGAAACTGGCACGAGAAACATGTCAACCTGAGAAACATGACTGTCCCTTTTCAATCACCCAATTCCTGCAAATAAGGAAGGTTATCATTGTACATTATCTGCATCATTGATCATGTTAACTTGTGTTCCAGTGGGGTCAAGTGTGAAGCCAAACCTACTGATAAACTTTACCCATAAGGCTTTATCTTTGGCTATAGCTTTTCTAGAGTGATATTTTGTTGCACACTGCAACTATAATCATTCCCAAAACTGGAATAATTGATTTGCTGTAGACTTGAAGACTGTAAGTCATAAAAGTTACAAAAATTGGTTACTGAATAGATACTTGTGTACCAACACTGATGCAAAGCTGAAATGCCTTTATTCTTCTTTGAGAATTCCTTAAAGTGACCTGGTCCTTTACCATCAGTGATGGTATACATTTGTCATTCCTCACTGTCAGGGGGAGACTCTAGGTGTCAAATCCTGAAATAGAACGATTCCACAACATGGGTCGATCTCCTGAAGAAAGAGATGCTGGAAACCGCAAATTTAAATTAATTCTCTATCTTGTCGCTAAATGTTGTGTTTTGTTGCCTCAGAGATAGGTAGATATGACATCGTGAGGTCTATGTATACACAGCTTTATTTACAGGGTTTTAAAGTGCTCCCAGCTTCTTGCTTTCAGTTTGCTTTCTATTTTTACTCTATAACCATACTCAAAGGAAACACCAGCAAAGACAAAGATCAACAGACACACAAAACAAAACAGGGGATGACTGAAGATGACAAGTGACTGCTTCTGTTTCCAAGTATGGATCTCTGTGTTTTCCACGGAGATCGACTAAAATATTTATATCTCCCATAGTTAAAATTCACACAACATCAGCTTGTAGTCCAACAGGTTTATTTAGAAATACAAGTTTTCAGAGCACTGCTCCTTCATTAGGTAGCTGGCTGATACAGGAGCAGTGCTCCAAAAGCTTGTACTTCCAAATAATCCCATTGGAATATAACTTGGTGTTGTGTGGTTTTAACTTTGTCCATCCCAGTCCAACATCGGTCTCCAAATTATATCTCCCACGGTATTTTAGAAACAGACTTGCAGATCATCATATCTTGTCATCCCAATTAATCCATAAACTAATCCCCGTTGATGATTTCATGACCTTTTCTGTTGCAATATTTAAGTTTAAAAACCATTGAAAGACCATCCATTTGCATAAAGTGAAATAGGATGGCGATAGCGATGGTTGGGGTGTTGAGGGAACCAGTAAAATTTCCAATGCTGATAGCTGGTGCACTCACGGGCTGTCCCTGAGGTGGTGTTGGTGAGCTGCTTACTTGAACTGATGCTGTCCATTCATTTCAGGTGCACCCACAATGTTGTTAGGGCGGGAGCTGCAGGACTTTGACCCAACGCTGCTGAAGGTGATGTATTTCCACATCAGGACGGTGAGTGCCTTGAAGAGGATCTTCCACATAATGCTGAAGCGTAGATGAGAGGTTATCTCCACTACAATTTATTTCAATTTATTCTCTTTAAGTCTGGGATTTAGTGCATGTGCGCAATGTTTTCGGGCCAGTGACTTCAGGGGTGAGTTAAGCTCTGCCTCCGCCAGTGAGAAAACTCACTGGATCAGCACTGAGGCATTTCAGCACTGTCTGATGAGTTTTTTTGTCAAATCAGGAACCTGATCACTGACGTTTCTCTCTGCCACTCCCCCATCCCACTCCACCAAATGAAGCTGCCAACCAGAGGCTAGCAGTCTCAGGCAGCTGGACAGCATTACTGAAGGTCTGGTTTGAACCTTGAAGCAGTGAGCAGTTAACTGTTTTGTGGGGAGATGACCTATGGGACAAGGGTTGTCAGAGACAAAGGCAGCAAGGCAACGAAATTCAGCAGTTGCATCTCCTGCTTCCTCAGTAGGCAGGTAATTTGATGGTAGTCTGAGGCCCTCAGGTCTCTATTAATTGACTACTAAGGGTATTAATCAGTTATAGGCCCAGAAAGCCATCACTAGACCTTCTCATTCAGAGCTCAATTGCTGAGGTGGAGGGGTGGGGGCCAATACTTCTGTCTGGAGTCAACTCTGCCAATAACTCAATATAGCAGTCATTGTATTGCTTTGCAATAGATCTATTAAAGGAGGATTTTCTAAGTGGGATTATGACAAGGCACTTGCAAAACCTCGATGCAATCAGACAGCACCAATAATTTTGTGAAAGGGAAACTTTTCTTTGACCAATTTATTAGAATTCTTTGAGGGAATAACAAGATGTGATGTACTTGGATTTTCAGAAGGCATTTCATGCTGGATGTGTCAGAGGAAGTAGTTGAGACTGATGCAATATTTAAAATGGATGGATAAATGAAAAGAAGCGTTTTGAGGGCTATGGGCAAAATGCTGGTATATGGATCTAGATTTATTTAGGATATCTGGTCAGCATGACAAGTTGGACTGAAGCTCTGTTTCCGTGTTGTACATTTCCCTGATTCTATTTTCTCTTCCCACCATCTTCCTTGCCATCTCCAGAGATGGGGAAAATCGTGCCTTAATTTTTTTTCCCCAGGATCTTGTTTTCTCTGAAAATGGAACGGTTTTCTCAAAAAGGTTACTGAGTGGTTTGGGTTTACGGCTACCTTCTGATATTGCCATCCTTTACAGGGAGCCACCTCCTCCTCCCTCACTCGCCTTCCTGACCCATTTACAGACACCATGCTACTGTTACATGATATGTTGTGTAAAATGTTTGTCACCAATATAAGATTACAGATTTTTCAGGATACACTTGCTCTGCAAACTCCGTGGGAAATCATGTCTCACAAACTTTGATTGGGTTTTTTTGAAGAAGTGACAAAGAGGATTGATGAGGGCAGAGCAGTAGATGTGATCTATATGGACTTCAGTAAGGCGTTCGACAAGATTCCCCATGGGAGACTGATTAGCAAGGTTAGATCTCATGGAATACAGGGAGAACTAGCCATTTGGATACAGAACTGGCTCAAAGGTAGAAGACAGAGAGTGGCAGTGGAGGGTTGTTTTTCAGACTGGAGGCCTGTGACCAGTGGAGTGCCACATGGATTGGTGCTTAGTCGTCTACTTTTTGTCATTTACATAAATGATTTGGATTTGAGCATGAGGTACAGTTAGTAAGTTTGTAGATGACACCAAAATTGGAGATGTAGTGGACTGCGAAGGTGGTTATGTCAGATTACAACAGAATTTGGATCAGAAGGGCCAAAGGTCCGAGAAATGGCAGATGGAGTTTAATTCAGATAAATGTGAGGTGCTGCATTTTGGGAAAGCAAATCTTAGCAGGATTTATACACTTAATGGTAAGGTCCTGGAGAATGTTGCTGAACAAAGAGATCTTGGAGTGCAGGTTCATAGTTCCTTGAAAGTCGCAGGTAAAAAGGATAGTGAAGAAGGCGATTAGTATGCTTTCCTTTCCTGGTCAGTGCATTGAGTATCGTAGTATAAGTTGGTTAGGCCACTGTTGGAATATTGCATGCAATTCTGGTGTCCTTCCTATCGGAAAGATGTTGTGAAACTTGAAAGGGTTCAGAAAAGATTTACAAGGATGTTGCCAGGGTTGGAGGATTCGAGCTATGAGGAGAGGCTGAACAGGCTGGGGCTGTTTTCCCTGGAGCATCGGAGGCTGAGGGGTGACCTTATAGTGGTTTACAAAATTATGAGGGGCATGGATAGGATAAATAGACAAAGACTTATCCCTGGGGTCGGGGAGTCCAGGACTAGAGGGCATAGGTTTCACACAGAGGGTGGTACATGTATGGAATGAGCATTTGGAAGGGTATATGAATAGGAAGGGTTTGGAGGGATATGGGCCGGGTGCTGGCAGGTGGGACTGGGTTGGGATATCTGGTCGGCCCAAGGGTCTGTTTCCATGCTGTACATCTCTATGACTCTAGATAGAATTGGTTTTGGTTTCTTTCTTCATTCCTTGGTTTCTGATTCTTCTTTCTGCAGCACAAATCTGAGAATGGCTTCACTGAAAGGGAATGGTTAAATTACAGGAAGTGGCTTAAAATATTCCCAGCAACATATCATACCTTCATGTTTTTCAGCTAATTCCACCTGCTGACACACCTCCCTTTACAGCCATAATGGTGTATTTTGTTAATGATTCTTTTTTGAGATCCTGGTCTCTTTTAGCTCTGAGTCTAGCCAGGTTGTAGTGAGATCTGTGTAACTGTACCATGTCATGCCATGCAGCTGTATTTATGCATACAGTTCCTCAATTCTGTTTTTTGACTACCCCTTCATCTGATAAAGCGAATAGTGACCGCTAATTTACAGGAATGGGTAATTATTGATAAAAGGGTTATCAAGTTGAAATAGTTTTTGAGAGTATGAGATACGTTAGGATATATACCTTAAAACTTTGCCACAGCAATAGTTCAGGTAGAAACTACTCTTGTTCTTAAGGAAACAGAGGATAGGTTTTTGTAGGAAAGGAAGATGCTAGGTTGAAGGGGAGGATGCAGGGTAGAGGTATTAGTTTCCAACTGCACTAGAAAAAAGCCAGCACACACTTTGGGTGGACTCAGTGTTAATGCCCCTATCTCTACACAAGGAGTCTTGGGTTCAAGCTCCACCTGCTCCAGAGCTGTGTCATAACATATCTAAACAGGTTAGATTAAAAATATCAACACACAGTGAACTGAATAGTCTCCTTCCGCTCTTCTGGGTTTCTATTATCTCAACATTAATATAAAGCTTAATTCCTTTGCCACCTATTGATTTATCTTGCTTATACCCATCAAAGCCTCTACCCCCACTATCCCATCCATACTATCTACTTAGATTTGCCCAGCTTCCCATTGATAAATTAATAGATACAGAGCAAGAATCTAAATATAGAGTTTCAGTTATGACGTTTGAGAGTGGGTTAAACCATCTTAACCATGCGAATGTTCTATGACAGCAACTATTAAGGCTGTTCCAATTGATATGTAGCTGAAAAGGCAGCAGAGTTTCTGGTCTTGGTCACTGTCCAATGGCTTCTGCTTTGGATGTTGGATGAGAACATTACTGGGCTTGACTGTGAAGTCTTCCATGGTACAAACAATAACTGTCACCCAACTATTTAAAAATGATCACTTTTGCAAAATACTATTGAGATACGTGATCTACAAAAGATATCTAAACAGAAGATAACACCTTCCAGAGAATTGGTAGAACAGGTAAAAATTGTGAGGAAAAGATATTAAAAAGAAGCTTCTCCAAACAGCTTAACTGGTCAAATATCCAGTTGTTCATACAGATAGCTTGTACTCAGTCCAAGTAATAAAACTAATGATAAAATAAGCACCTTCCATTTCTTCATTTGTTTGTGTTTTTTTTAAGTCACTCAGTCTGTGAAATGCCAATAAAGAGAGCAAAGAATATTAACACAAGCTTACAGCACAGTTAGACTGAGAACACTTCAGTTCGATTTTTTAATAACATGGCACAATTTACATAACACAAGTTTTGTTTATGAAGCACATGCCAAAGATTCAGAGTCGCTTCACTTTACAATAGGATCTGTAAAGGACTTCATTACGTACATGGTAAACAGCATATCTGCAAATGAAAATCTATAGGCAATATTGAGTTCTAGCACTACTGATCCAGTGTACATTATTTTTTGTTCCTCAAAAACACTGCACAACATCAGGAGTTCACAAATTTGAAGCGCACAACTAAACCTTCAGGTGACTACTAAAATAGATCTCTGCTCATAAGAAACAACTGTCATAGATAGAATTTTTTCAAAACAGAATAAACAACTTCAGATAGCACTTTAATACACTATTAGACCAACAGAACTAATTTTACTTCATCAACATAGTTTACAATCCTCAGACACAATGTAATGTGCTAGACTTGCAGTTAAGTGAATTGTGTGTTGAAAAGGCTCCGTTGAGGAATGCAGACTTTTGGATGAAAAGCCAGGGCATTCACCTGCTTGCATAGTTGGGAATATCTGTACAGCCACAAAAAAAGTTATCTAACACAGCACAAGCAGACTGTGTTAACAGATAATTAATCTCCCAATAGCACGCTTTGTCCAACACTTCTGAATCAGCTGTTACACAGCTGCCCTTAAATTTATTTACATTTGTACATGGTAAAGCTTTTTGTCTCTTCCTTTTTGCATATATGTACCAAGTCCCATCCAACCAAGGAACTACCTTTATACACAATTGTCTATACAGCCTGATGCCTTCACTCCAAGTCTTAACCATAATATTTCAAAGACAATTCAGCTCTCCTCAGGTTGCCTCATTTACCACATACCCAAATTCTTGATAAATATAGCAGTTACTCTTTTTAGCTTGCTCTTTCTTCACAACACATTTTTTATATATATACTACAAATAAAATTAACAGGAAATAAGGAACAAATTGACATTAAACATTTGCAAAATTTAAACTTAAAATGTACAAAACTGTATTTCCTGCAAAGTATTTTTACATTTTTATGGTGGCGGAGGCCACACCCACTGAGTAGGGTCCACTGAAGTCCAATGCTTCATTTGGTGGGTTCTCACACTACAAAAGTTGCCTTTACTGACAGGGTGTCTTTAATAAGTTAGATTGGTTGATAATTTCATGTTTGCATTATCGTGCTTCAATGTCTTTGTGTGTGTGAGAAGGTGGCCTTTCCCGTGTCTCTGTGTTTGTCAAGGGAGTAGTCCTTCTTGGAGAACCAGCACGTGCTCCACCTGTTGGTATGAGAGGGGGAGGGGCACTCAGCGCTGCTGTGGGAGGAGTCTTATTAAGGATGCCATTTTGATGTGCTGCTGAAGGGCTCACTCTGGGATAGTGCATGCTGGGAAGCCCAGGTGTCAAGAGGCTTGGATGAGGCATGTGACCATCCAGGGTAGCTGCATGAATGGGATGCAGGCGGCCATGTTCATAGTCGTCTCTAAGCATGTTCAATCTTTCGCGTTCTTCCAAGTGGCTCATTCTCTCATGTTCACGCCTAGGGTCGATTGCTAATGGATGATCACGACTATAGTCATGGGGCTCCCTGTCCCTGTATGAACGTTCTGTCTCATAAAACCTTGGTGCTGACAGCCGTTGCAAGGGATCACTTCTTAACAAGAAATCTCTGGCTAGTGGATCTCTCCGATGAATGTCTAATCCCCTATAGGGATCTCTCAAAGGATCCCTCATTGGATCCCAGTGGAAAGGGGGATAGGGAAAGCGCTCACTTCCTGGTATTGGACTGATCCCCATAAAAGGAGCTACCATTCGTGTCCTGTCCAATGTATTAATGCTATTCATGGGATGCACCCCACTCATGGCCATAGCCATAGGCATGGAGGTCATCGAGGGGTTAGGATGGACATTGGGCAACGAGGTGGGTTGAGAATGCTCAGAAGACCTTTGTGTCTGGATCACCTCAGAAATAATATCATTGTCTTCTTTCCGTTCCTCCTTCACTTTAACCTCATTGGCCTTTTTCTGGTGGTCATATGAAGACTCACTTTTCCTATCTACATCTCGGCTGGCAATGCTGCTGGATCTTGCGTTATCTGTGCTCGGTAGCCTGATATAGGGCGAATTCACTCGATTCATATGCTTGCTGGAATCTTCCACAATCCTGCTTTCCAATCCCAGGCTTTCCTTCTCAAGAGCATGATTTTCCTTAACTTTGTGCTCATCAACAGATGAGTCCTTCCAAATATCTGTGAGATCCCGTTCCCGGGGCTTTTCTTTATCTCGCAGTTCGTTATTTACATGATTTCTGTTGTGCTCACTGGAACTGCGATTGTGTCCCAAAGAATTTACTTGATTTACAGAAGGTGAGGATGCATGGGTGGAGTGTCGCTTCTCAATACTATCCCTGTGGATAAATACACAAATAAAGAAACAAGACTTAGACTCCAAATCTTATTTTTTCCATAGCAAGTCCTTGCCTTAAAATCTCATTTGCCACAGATGATTTCAGACCATTTATTAAAAAAAAGGAATCCTAAATAATCCTAAATCCAATCAATAACTTTAATATCCCATCTCAGCAATCATGTCAATGTTATCAAGGCAAACTAGAAAGGTGGGGGAGTGGAGACTCAGACATGTTGTGGACCGTATGAAGGATTGCACAGGGCTGCCTTGATCATGTGAGAACTAGTGAAGTGTCATTCCCATTCTAGATGAATAGGAAATGTATCTCTATTATATAATAGCTTTTATGAAAAAAGTACCCAACGGTGAGGGCAATCCATTTATGAAAAATTAAGAACCAGCTTGTGTAACAATGTATTTTGTGTGTGCATTAAAATTCTTAGAGCTTGCATGCTACCTGGACACAGATGTTTGGGCATGTGGAACTGAAAAGACAGGAGATAATTTACAATAATATTTATTTGGCCATAACAACATTTTTTTTAATCTTTCATTGCATTTTAATGTTGCAAACAGTTTGTGACTGAGCTGACTGACAATACTGCATGAATGAGGAGGGACATTCTTTCCTCTGTCTCAATATCTGACACTGCTCAGGTCAGCCTTTACAGAATAAAATCTAGTTAAATTGGAAATATCTAAGGTGATGTCTAAGATTTGAATCTTCCAAACCCACGTATCGTCTGTCAGTGGTTTTTGTTGCTAAATGGTCCTAGTTCAGATACAAAACCTATTTGGGATCATCTCAATATGCTTATCACGATTTTATCTTAGGATGAATAAGTCATTAATCCTTACTGTGTCAAGAAACCATTTTTATAAGGAATTTTGAATTTGTGTGTTCTCGATTAATTAAAGATAGTTTCAAACTATTTCCTTAATGGTGGCATTCTACAATAAGTCTCACCCTCTGTTAAAAAAAAACACTTCTTATCATTAGCTTCCAACCACCTTTGAACCTGATGGATTTGACCAACAGCTAATCGGAATCAAAACGTTTTCCTACTTTTCCTTTCAATGATTCAGTTTTGTCTAATATTGGGCAATAGTTCTCAGTATAATGTAATGGAGTAAAGCAAGCAAGTTTAGAAAGCAATGTTCTCTAAAAACTGCACCGTATTTTATAACCAGCAATATTTGAGAATTACTGAAACTACTCCAGACCAATATACTAATAACATAATCAGTACCTAACTTTGCTCAAAACAAAGCACAAACATTAGATTATCTTCTGCTTAAATTTCAAAATAGTGACTAATTCTTTTTTAGTGAATGTATTAAAGGGTCAGAACTGTTGATGGCAATGTTTAAAGTGGGCAGCACGGTGGCACAGTGGTTAGCACTGCTGTCTCACAGTGCCAGAGACCCAGGTTCAATTCCCACCTCAGGCGACTGACTGTGTGGAGTTTACACATTCTCCTCGTGTCTGCGTGGGTTTCCTCCGGGTGCTCCCACAGTCCAAAGATGTGCAGATTAGGTGAATTGGCCATGCTAAATTGCCCGTAGTGTTAGGTGAAGGGGTAAATGTAGGGGAATGGGTCTGGTTGGGTTGTGCTTCCGCAGGTTGGTGTGGACTTGTTGGGCCGAAGGGCCTGTTTCCACGCTGTAAGGAATCTAAAGTATCTAAGAAAGAATTAAATGCATCTGCAATTTGGTGCACACTACATGCATCTGCAATTTTTAATATCACTAGAGAAGTACTACATTGTCTGAATGACAAAACCTACTTGCTTCTCAAGCCCTAACATTGCTACATATTACCTTAGAATGCTGTCAGATTTCCAATTTTATACAAAATAAACCCAATTTGGCAAAACTTTGACTTGGTACCGGCTACTTTTCCACTTTGGATACAAGACTTCAGGATTGAATTTGTTTCCTGTGGAGTTTCCCATGGAGGCCAGGGTACATGTTACACATGATTTAGTCCAGCTTGTAGTTTGGTCTAGAATGTCCTATCATGATACAAATCCTCACAAAAACCAAGCAGCCATGAAAACTCGGGGAATGTTTAGCTAACTCTGATCTTTTCGAACACAGTGAAGTATTTTAACACCGTTGTACTGCAAGTACACATTGTTTAAAAAAAGCCAGACATTTCACTGGAACTTTATAAGCTTTAGATAAGCCTTGTGGGTGAATTAAAATCTTAAAAAGACACACATTGAGCGCTGATAAGGTCCGAGGTATCACCCCGATGCTACATTTCCCCTGGCACAATTCCTTACAGCTTTAAAATAATGCCACTGCCGTTGGGTACTTTGATCCTCTGATACACAGATCTAAAGAATTGTTGGACATGGATATGTACCCACTTGCCCATTAGCGGGGGGGATAGGGGGGGGTGCTCAGCAGGATATAGGGACAAGAGGAAAGTTGAAAAGAAGAGCTACTTTGAGGCTCTTATACAACTCCAGTAGCGGCACTATGAAACTAATGCATTGCCAGCAGCCTCTCCTGCAAGCCAGTCCTAATATTTGGTTCATGGAAGGAGACTCTAGACAATAAAAAGGAAGAAAGTTAAAATATCTTGCTCACTAAGTAAATGTTATTCAAAACTACTTCAGCCACCATTTTGAAATAGTGGTAAAATAATTCCAGTATTCGTTTAAAATAACAGTAACAAGCAAACATGAAAAAATTCTGAACATATTTAAGTATCACAAGGTGCAACAGGGAAATGATAGACCACGACAAGCAGGAATATGCTGAAGCATGCTACCGTTCTCCACTTCACAATACTATGAAAGGCAGCTCATAGATTACACCTCACCAACTGCATATTGTTTTAATCAGTGACCATATCAAAAATGATGAGAAAGTCACAACTTTAATAGCCCCAAGGTGTTGACTTTGATCAAACTTGGAATTTTCTTTATTTAAGTTAGTTAACTCTCTCCAGCCAAAGATAAACCATTTGTATTAAAAATCTCTTATTCTTCCCTCACTATCTTCCTTGTGTTCTTTTATTTTGTTGCCATCACAATGGTCAATTATCATTTGGTCTTTTCTCTGTCAATCATTTTAACATAACCAAGCCACAGGGAGCTGATGTGATTGGTTTTCCTAGCTAAACTTTCTATGGGAGTCAATGAAAGCTAAAGGCAGGCAGTGTGTAGAATGAGTGATTGTTTTGTTCATTGTTGTTTCCCACTGACTGGATTGGGTTAAAGTTACCTTCTTTACTCTGGTGAGTTCCAAGTCCATGCCCTACCCACTCCTCCACTTCCCTGCATCCTGACTTCGAGAAAATGTGGTCTTTCTCTCTGTTTGTCCTTGCCCTGGCCTTAAAACACTTATAATCCAACATCCAGCTATTCTGCTTCATCCAGATTACTAGATAAAAATGAAAACGATCAAAGGAATAGGCCCAAATAGACTGGACTGTTATTCACAGTACAAGACATGGGACATTTAGAACATTAAGTACCTTAAGACTGTCTTTGTGGTTACTAAGATAACCCCATAATGCATATGCTTTAGAGCTATGTCCTGCTTATTACGTAGATGCCCAATGAAACACAGCAGCAAGAACTGCTATCCAATATTTTACAGAGACTGAGCTAAGCAGGGTCATACTGGGTATACATAAGAGATTTGTTTAAATGTTAGATTCATAGAATTGCACAGAGTAGAAAAATGCTGTTCAGCTCATCGAATGCATACTGGTTATCTAGCACCTATCCACTCAAGTCCCATTTTCTAGTACTTAGTCCTTGTTATTATGCTATGGTGCTACTAGTGATCATTTAACCAGTTCCTAAATGTTGTGGCTTCTTGACTAGTCTACAAAGCAAGATCTTGTCAGAAGCCTTATTGAAGTCGATGTAGACTACATTGTACTATCTTCATCCACACAATTTGTCACCTCTTGGAAAAAACGTATCAAACGTGAGAAGTTTATAAAATGGATATGGGGGACATGGATAGGGTAAACAGAAAAGGTCTTTTCCAGGGGTGGAAGAGTCCAGAACTAGAGGACACAGATTCAAGGTGAAAGGGGAACAATTTACAAGTGACCCAAGGGCAACTTTTTCACGCAGAGGGTGGCGTGTTTATAGAATGAGCTGCCAGAGGAAGTGGTGCAGGCTGGTACAATTACAACATTTAAAAGGCATTTGGATGGGTAAGTGAATAGGATGAGTTTAGTGGGATATGGGCCAAATGCTGGCAAATGGAACCACATTAATTTAGGATATCTCCTCGGCTTGGATAAGTTGGATTGAAGGGTCTGTTTCCGTGCTGTGTATCTCTCTGACTCTATGATCTCCCCTGACAAAGCCATGCTGAGTAACCTGGATTAATCCTTACATCTCCAAATGAGGATTAATTCTAACCCTCAGTAATTTTTCCAACAGTTTCCCTCTCAATGATGTAAACCTGATGGCCCTGGTTTATCCATAAGACCAGAAAAAAGAAACAGGAGTAGATTGTTTGGCCCCTCAAGCCTGCTCTGCCAATCAAAAGGATCATGGACGATCTGATATTCTTCACATCCACTTTCCTTTCCTTTCCCCATAATGCTTGAAGCCCTTTCTAACCAAGAACCGTTGTCAGCCCTAAATATATGCAAGTACTCTGCCCTCACAGCTCTCCATGCCAAAGAGTTCCAAAGACCGATTACTCTGAGATGAGACACTCTTTCTCATGTGAGTCTTAAATTGGCACTACTTTGTTTTGAGACTATGCCCTCTGGTTCTACATGCCCCATGATGGGAAATATCCTCTCAGCATTGCCCTTGTCAAGCCCAGTAATAATCTCATATGTCTCAATGAGATCACCTCTCCTTCTCCTAAACTTCTATCTACGCATTAGAGTCCCAAACCTTTTAGCTTTTGCTCAAAAGACAATCTCTCCTTACCAGGGTTCATCCTAGTGAACTTTCTCTGAACTGCCTCCAATGAAATCAGATCTTGCTTTCAATAAGGGGACCAAAACTGCTCATAGTATACCAGATATAGTCCCACCAGCACCTTGTAAAGGTGCAGTAAGGCTTCTCAACTCATACTCCAACCCACTTGAAATAAGGACCAACATTCCATTAGCCTTTTCTGATTTTCTGCTGTACCTGTGTGTAAGCTTTCTGGGTTTCATACACAATCCCCCAGTGCCTTTGTGTGGCAGCTTTCTACAGTTTTTCTCCCTTTAATAATATTCTGTTCTTTGGTCATCCCTTCCAAATGAACAACTTTGTATCTTCCCACATTATATTCCATATGCCAATTTCAGTGGATTTACTTCACTTATCAGTGTCTCTTTAAGCTGTTTGTAACCCTCTCTCAGCCTGCCTGTCTGCCTATTTTTTGTGCCATCTGCAAACTGGGCTACAGTACATTCACTTCCCTTGTCCGTGTCATTAATACAGATTGTAAACAATTGCAGTCCCAGCACAGATCCTTGTGGAAGCCTATTACTTATGGATTGCCAATCTGAAAACAAACCGCACATTGCCACTTCCTGTTGCCTGACCATGAGCCAATTCTCAATCCATGCCAATATACTACCTACAACACTTTGCTCTTCTCTTATGATTTAACCTTTTGTGAGGAACCTTGCTGAATGCCTTCTGGAAGTTTCTATCACCTTTAATAATGATGTCATATTAGCTGTCCTACAGTCCTCTTTGCAGAGAGAGTTTGAATGTTAACATAAGGATCACTGCAATCTCTTTCCGTGCCTCGCACAGCAGTATGGGAGACATTTCATCTGGACCTGGGTATTCATCAAATTTTAAGCCTGCTAAAACCACTATTACTCCTCCCTCTCAATTGTGATTTGTTCTGGTATATCACGGTTTCCTTTTCTACACCTACATTGGTCTTTGCGTGAGTACAGACACAAAGTTATCATTTAAAACCTCGCCAATGTTTTCCGACTTCACCCAGTTTGCTACTTTGTTCCCTAATGGACTCCAACCTTTCCCGAGTTATTATCCTGGCCCTATTAAACTTCTAAAAATGTCTTGTGGGTTCCATTTTACTCATCAGTATTTAATCAGCCCCTCATTTCTTTAGTGAGTAACTCCCCCGCACTGTTTTTAAGCCTCTAAGTCTTCTAGTATTCTGAGCTGTTGGTATCTACCATAAGCTTCCATTATTTAGTTTATTAAAATCCAGTTCATTCCTCAATATTCAGAGTATTCTAGAATTTTTGGTCCCACTCTTCACCTAAAACTTCAGTTGAAATGGAAAGCTTGTCTTTCACGACCCTGAGCTAAAAGAGTGACAGCGGTGTGGACAGTCTCCTCAAGGGAAGGACAGCTGCTCTGCCATCATTTAATAACCAATTGGAGACGTCTCTCTGGTACAGCTAATCAGAGCCTAGCAACGTTGGAAGTACCAGTGCCACCAGTAATGGCAGTGGCCACTCCTAGTACAAAAATCAGGCGATGCAAGGGGGTGAGCTGCAATGCATCAGACTTCACTACACGTTTGGGTCCAGGCTGTGAGAGGTCATGGGAGAAGAAGGTTGGAGGAGTCAACACTTTAAGAAACCCTCCTTTGAGTTCCAGTAAAAGAGAGGAACCCCTAGTTTGTCATGTGCCCAACTGGCCACTTTGTGTGGCCATTGTTTGCCAGTTAAGTGGCAGCGATGTACAGGTGGGCTCCTCAGTGCCACCTTGCCGCTGGTACAATTATATTGGGTGGCAGACAGGATGTATTTACCAAAGCCCCCTGCTGGCAGGAGAAGGTAAATCCAGTCCATGGGCTCAAATAATGAACATATTGATTGACAGTGGAAACATTAAAAGAAATATTCTCACACTTACTATGAGTAAGAAGGGAATGAGATAATGGTTATGTCTTATTCTTAGCTGTGGCTATAGTCAACTACAGAATGCTACTCTGAGAACCAACAGCACTAAGAATAGCGAATGATCAGTTGGATACAATCCATATCTGATTTAGCAGAGATTAACCTGAAAGTTTGCTGAAAGCAAACAGTGTAGCTTCCTCCCTATGGTGATAACATTTTACTGATGTGATTATAAAGAGGGTGTAAAGACTAACATCGAGTATTTAGATCCACATTTTATTTAACAAAGCTGTTGACTGGAGTTCTACCTCCCCAAGCTTCATCAATTTTGTGCGAGTGCACCCTGAAAAGTGGTCTCACTGATCTGCATGGATCTTCTAGCCACGGTGGTAAGATACTGAGGGATGCCATGATAGCTACCCTGATAGACGGAGAGATTTAACTCGAGAAATGGTTGAGGCTGGAATGGGAGAAAATTCCAAATTGCTTTAAAAAGTTCAAAGTCAACAAAATTAACCAGTCCAGATTGATACAATCACACTTCCTCCACATTGAATTATTGAAGTGAACCATTCCCAATGTTATTTCCACAAATGGGAGGACACTTATTTTGATAAATTGTACCTCTCCATAGAGATTTTTATACAAGACTTAAAATACTTCTAGATAAAATTTTTATCGATAAAATATTCCTCCCATTTCATCAGCATTATTTAACTGGCTTAGTAAAAATTATAAGGTAAGAAATTGACATAACAACATTGAGGAATACAAAAATTGGAATTCATATTCATCAATTGTTAACAGAATAATAGACATTTTTCCAAACCATTCCGAAAATAAACAATTTTTTTTAATTTGCCAATCCCATTAGCAGTGTTGTCAAAGGTGTATTCTAATTGCATATTGAACTTGAAGGTGTGCCTTTCAGGATTCACATCATGTCAAAATGAATTCCGGTGTGCAACAGTACAGCATTAGCACAACTTTATGGGCATTGCAATGGTAGTCTCTCAGTGATAATGAACACCTAGGATCAATAATGGGTTCTATTTAGTTTTGTCAATATTTTTTACAAAGGATATAAAGAATTAGCACCAGTTTAAAACAGCTACATTTTAAACACCAGGCAAGCATACTGTTTCTGATTCACATTGCTGGAGTTTAGAATACTCTAGGCTAACTAAAATTTCTCTAGTTAATAGGACGGTAGAAGTACCATGTTAATTCCCTTTTCACTGGCAGCAGCTAATCAACTCTTTGAAGAACCCATTAGTGAATGAGCAATAATGTATCATTCTAGACAGAAAATGGCTTATTTGTGATGTTACAGTTACAGCTATATTTGTGGTCAGTTCTGTGCAAAATAAAATAAAAATGGAATGATATGACATTTTTAGCTTGTGGACCTCCTTAATTGCCTACAAACAGGTTCAAGGGATATCAGTTTCCAAAATTTATGAGATATTGATGCTGTTTTTAGTTGCCTGGTTTGGGTCGTTGATTATTGATACATTTAATATTAAAATGATTTTAGCAGTCTTAGGTTTCAAAAGAGGCTCCACCATTAAAAATGAACAGAAACATTCTAATTAGCTGAAGTTTTGGATCAGAAAACCACTCGAGCAATTATAATTATTTGTTAAGAAATACTTTAGTACGATCCTAAAAAATGGTGAAAAATGCCTTGTTTTTAAAATTAACATTATTAAATTCCTACTTAATTCTAATACTGCTATCATTGAAAGAGCGGCGTATTGCTTCAGAGCATAGGCTCTCTATATGTGTTCAATAAGGAATGGAATAATGGTGTTTGTCTTGTAATAGCATGATCAGATGTGCCTCACCCAGAAATGAGGCAGCACCACAGCATTCCATTTATGGTGACCATGCAAGATATCCTGTCTGTAAACCTACCCACACATCCCCCAGATTTAGTTCCCTCCATTATTTATTTTAGTTTCTTATTTATCATGGCTCTTTAAAAGAAAATTATGCATCTTTTAATTCAGTGGTGTGAAGTCAATGAGCAAAGTTTGAGAACACATGACTTCAATGTCACACCATGTTTGGGCAGAGCATATCTTCTCTTCCTCCACCAGTGAGATTCAGATCATTGCTGTGCTATGCATAAAGGGACCACTGAATCAAGAAAGGATAAAGAGAAAGATGTTTCAGAGATAGTCAACCTCGACTATGTTAACATGTGTCCTGGAGGCACTTCACAGAGTAGTGACAGGCTGCATCTAGGAACAGGCTATCCTGTATTCACTGTCAAATGGAGAGTGGACGCATGGAAGAAATGCAAAAGGAGGCTGGAACATTATCTAAAAATGGGCAGAGGACAAAACTGAGCGAATTATAGCTTGTGAATTTCACATTTCTCTGACTTTAAAGATTGAAGGTAGTGAATGTCAATTAAAATCAGAAGACTGTTAAATTTACAAATATTAAATATGTGAATCCTTAACTGAGGTAGAGGTGCCCAATAAAGCACATGAATCAGCCAATTGGATTTGAAGGAAGTTTGCCGTGACATTATATGACAATGAATGACCCACACCTTCGAGTTCATTGTTTCTTTTTAAATAGAGAATCGGACTGGATGAATTTTTTTGCTTAACCCCTCGTACCTTTCTTTTTCATCTTTACTAACAGAAGAGTCTCGTTTTTCTACATCTCTATCTCTGTCATGAGCTGCTACAGAGGAACTGCGCTCTGGCTCCCCTGGCTTCAGCCAAGGGGGTGGGGTTGGAAACGAAGGTGGCGTTCTGTGGAGTCGATTCCAAGGTTCGTGAGGGTTGCTAAAGCTCTGCATACTGGGGCCATCTTTGTGGCTGAACATTGTGTTGGATGCTGAAATGGTTGAGAAAACAAAAATACAAAAAAAAAACAATGTTTAAAAAGTCTGGCAGGTAGGCTTGTCAGTACTTACCAAGCAACGCACTCTGAGTTTAAAATGTATACATACTATTGGCAGCTGGGAACAAGAAGGGAAAGATTACAGCAATATACATTGGCATTCAACCCCTTAAATCATCAATACTTAAAACAAAATACAAGAAAGCTAAATTCATTTGAAAAGATCACATCAAATTTGGAAACAAAGAGGAAAAGATTAATTCAAAGAAAGTTCGAATTTAGTTTGCCTGTCTACCCTTATCCACACTCCACATGCAGGAGTCATGATGGAGATTATTTTCATGCAACATTTCACTTGCTGGCTCTTTTCAAGCCCATAGGTCACTAGAAGCTGACAAACAGGATGAACATTGGCTGTGTTTATATTCCATAGGTCAGTTAGATCTCCAAGATTAAAGGCAGAACTTTGTTGGCCTCCAGTCAATACGAGGGAGGTGGGGCTGAGAGGTTTGGATTGGTGGTGGTAACACGTGACACTGGCAAAAAAAAGCAAGCTGCTGTATTGGCATAGTGCCCCTTGCAGTCTTGCCCAGTAGCAGGCAGGAACCGGATCAGTTGCCCCCTTCAATGGGCATTAAGCCAGTTTTCATAAATTTAGGTCCTGATAAGGAACATTGTAAGGGGACGACTGCAATTTGTCAACAGTAGGACCTCCCCCACCCGAGTTCCATTGCACGTAAAGGTGATGAGCTTCATGGCGGTGGTTGTCCTACAGATCAGAGGCTCCATACCCCCTCTAGAAAGTGTTGCCAGAAGAACAGGAAGTTCCTATGGGCCATCACTCCCACTGGAGAGCTTTAACCTTTAAGATGATTAACCCAGCTTTACTGCTTGACTATCTATAGTATTAATATGAACTTACCTCTACGATGGTGTCTCTGTTCTGAGGTTTCCTCTGTGTGGCTTCAGCCACAACCACCTCTCGTAATGGAGCTGCTGAGACCTCAGAGAGTCTGGTTCTCTGATTAGGTCAGCAGCGCACTCATCTTTCTTGGTTGGACTTTAGGTCTGCAACTGGCCTATTAGGCGGCTGCCTATAGTAAAATAGTTTAGTCTGTCCCATTGGGAGCAAGTTGCTCAGGACCAAATTTCAGCCTAATGTCCTGAAGGACACAGTAAAATTCAGCATCAGTTCTGGCAAGCCCCAAAATTTAGTTTAACTGACACTGAGCTCCTGAGATCTTCTACTTTGCTAACTCTGTATCATTTCAACAATGCAATGAGCATCTAAAACATCTGCGTGAGCTAAGATAAATCTTTTCATGAGAAAATTTCAAATAAGGCTGAAGAATGCATTTTACTTGGGTTTGACCCCCTTAAAATAAAGCAAAGCAAACCATGCAACATTGAACTGGATGCATTCCTACTCATCAGACACCAACCAAAATTCCTAAAATTGTTGAGACACAATCTGTAACACAGGTCAGATTTATACAGGTTTTTCACATGTACATACAGATTCTTTATGATCAAGATATCTGAACAGACTAAGTGACATTAGTTTGTAATTTCACTTCAACAATTTAGACCATGTTTTGCAAGGGTTTCATCTGTGTTTGCAATCTACTCCTCTTAAGTGTACAATGCACAAGATATGTTGAGTGACAGAATGAGTTATCAATGTGAATTGACTTGGGTCTGTGAACACAGCTTTTTGATGGATCACTCGAGTTTGCCAATAGCTCAATGTCAGGGAAAGCTCAGGGAACAAGGCAATGATGGTATATCACAGAACTCAGCACTAAAGAGTCATGTCTACACTTAATAGACCAGATGATCTGTTTCTGTACTCTAACGTCTGAGGGGAAGAACACAGAGAAATAAACATGATCGCCATCAAGACAAAAATACCTGACCGTAAAGTGCCAAACTTGCAGGATACAGAAGAACAGGAGGGGGAAGAATGCTGCCCATGGAACATCGTGTGGTCACCCTTCCAGTAGCAGAAGAAATGTTGCTCCATGAGTTAACAGCGTTTCCACTTTTTAAAATATCAGACCTAATTTACTAGAGAATGAGATATGAAATTCTGGCTAATTTTTTAGATATAAAAGACCAACCGCAGACCAACAGCACCATCCTGTGCAACACTATACTGCTGCAATACTTCAGTAATAGCAATGAATGTCAATGGAGAACAGCAACCATGTTGAAGTACTTTCTGCCAAACAAACTGATTTATGAGCTAACCATAATGACCTTGGCTCTAAATCCCATTCACTCTTCTTAACGTCAACATTTTCTTGCCATTAATAGTATTTACGTTTTCCTTCATCGCTTTTCCTTCTGCATTTTAATTCACTATTTCGCTTTATCTTGTATTTTTTTCAAAATCCTTTCATTTTAACGTTTGGCTCCTTTTCCTTATCAACCAGAATATTTTGGGTTCTTTGACTATCTTGCTATCCCTGCCTCCAGGCCTGTTCTTTATTATTGTTCCTGTACATTTTGCTCCATCTAACTGTCTCTGTTTACCCATCTTGCTGTTTTCCTAATGATTCCAAATTACTTTCCTAGTCACTGAACTGGTTTTACTACCATTACATTAGCGCTACAACTCTGCTGCATCAAATCTCTGCCACTAGCAAGCAAACTGTCTGTTGTGGATTTTAATTGGCTTCCTTCCTCTTTAATATTTCATTTTCTTCCGGAAATCATTGGTGTAGAGGACAAGCCAGAGATCATGGCATGTTCCTAGCACTGCTAAATCCAGTCAGCAAGATCAGCAGACAGAGGTAAATCAACTAATATCATTTATTGTATCTGTTGCTCCCGATGCGGTCTCCTCTACATTGGGGAGACTGGGCACCTCCTAGCAGAGCGCTTTAGGGAACATCTCCGGGACGCACCAATCAACCACATCTCCCCGTGGCCCAACATTTCAACCCCCCCCCCCCCCCCCCCAACCACTCTGCTGAGGACATTGAGGTCCTGGGCCTCCTTCACCACCGCTCCCTCACCACCAGATGTCAGGAGGAAGAACGCCTCATCTTCCGCCTCGGAATACTTCCTATCTGCTCATACAAGACAACCCAGCATTATCAACACAACAATTAATTCATATTCCTATGTGTTTTGAAGTTCTTTAATATGTAATATTCCATCAGCATATCTAACTATACATTGACATTTCCCTCAAGTAGTACAAGAAAGCTTCTGTAAATTACAGAACTCGCGTGTTAGGGGGTTTGTAACATGAAATAATTCAGATCAGGGCAGTGCGTGTGGAGTCACTGAGATAAGTGTGAGCTTAAACTCTACCAATTTGAGAAATGCACAGTATGACTCAGCACTAAAGGTGTTCCCTATTATAACTGCAAACCATAAATGCTGAATTTGAATTTTTTTGTCAACTCATGGACACATGAATGGAATCACCACATCATAGGTTCTCCAAGACATTTTCAAAATTACAATGTGGAATGGCAATCTATCAAAACAAAATGAAGGCAAGGGAAAACAAGGGTTGATAATGCAAAAAGACCATAATAGTGTACATCAGAAACACAACGTAAATTTGAATTTATCAAAAATTTTAAAATGCATGGAACTAAATCCAGTAAAAGAACTGCCAATGTACACTACATCACCAACGGAATGCAGTATCGCTTTGGGGCAGGTGTTAGCTAACATACTGCTAAGTACAAGGACTGGAATTAAGAGTGGATGTAGACTGGAAACTCAGAGACAGCTTAGGAGTTCAGGGACATTCATCTGTGTCCGGGCTTCTGTTATGAAGTCAATCAGAGTTACCAAAACCTCAATAAACTTTAATTTAAAACATTTCAACTCCTCTTTTGTTTGACTTTGAAAATGCACACCCTATTGTGGAAGTGACCCTCAGTCCAATGGGCCCAGAAATCTGCTGTCATTCAAAGTTTGGCTTGCGTAGAATGCATGATGACTTGGACAAAGCCTGGGAATGTAGCCTGCACTCAAGGAGACAGATATAATCCAATACACCAGCACAGATTTTCTAAAACATTTCTCATTCAAGGATGTTACAAAGAAACAGTAAAAGGGATACTGCAATTCAGATAGGTCAGCTGTTTGAATCTAAAGATAGATGTAATTAATTCAGATCCATTTGATATACACAGTAGTGACACCAATATACACAAATACTTTCCGTATAAATAGCGTACAGGTGTGGTACTGATAATAATATGTACAAGCATAATACAAATATTCACAGATAGGACATGACAAAGATGTACTACACAGCTACATCACAGCAGTAATAAAGACAAATGCAACCAATAGGTGTAATATGCACAGATAGGTGCAGTATACACAGGTATGATCCAAAGAGGAAAGATTTACTCAGGTCAGGCATAGATGGGATAATATACACAGACGTGGCACATGCACAGACTGCATAGTGTATGCAGGTGTGAAACACAGGTATATAGAATGGTACAACATATAGATGTGACACACCCAGCTGTAACATATGCAGGCGTGATCCACACAGATGCAATCTAGTCCAATGACAAGCTCAAGAGCATATGCTTATCTCTCTTTTGGTATACTAGCATGGAGTTGGTTTTGTTTTATGGCTAAACAATCCTGGCTGTGCTATAACTCTCAGTACTGGCTTAGTACTGCTCAAGTCTCAGCCAAAGTATCACTTCTCAACGTAAAACATGAGAGAGTCATACAAAGAACTGAAAGGACAGAAATACTCACTGATTGAAGGGTTCCCCAGTCCACCAAAGGCGCTGTTACTTAAGGATCTCAGACCACTCAAACCACTTGGTCTATTAAAGGGCTCTAAAAAATACAAACCAATACGTGTCCACCAGTTACTCCTTCGATCAAAATCAATGAATTTTCAAAAATGTTTCTAACTGCAATTAAAAATAATCCTTCGACTTAACTAAACTCATCTAACAGGAAGAATGGCCACCCAGAGTCAGGAGTATACCAGTACAAGTGATGTCAAGTTGAGATAGAGATAAGACCTTGTTCAAGCTGCAATTAACGGGGATGTTTCACCATTTACACATCCCAAGAACATGAAATACTCAGTAAAATTTGAAATAGCATCCCTATTTTCTTTCTATTCCAGATTAAGAAATATCAAGTTAAACAGTGGACACACCCACCACACTGGATGTTCACTGGCAAGGAGCTTAGCTGCATCATGGAGTTCCAATCACCAGCCCAAAAGCACACTGATCCTTTCATTATAAAGAGCTCCCTTACTGTGTGGGAAGGTTTCCAATGTTTCCACCAGCCTGATTCTAATTTCCACAGGTCAGACAGGAGAGCTTCTTCCCACCCAACCCCTCAGGATATTGTCGGGTGTGGAAGGTTTGAGTTATAAAGAAAAGCTGGATAGGTTGGGGCATTTTTCACTGGAGTGAGGAGGTTGAAAGGTGATGTTATAGGAGTTTATAAAATAATGAGGAGTATAGATAGAATTAATGGTAGTTGTCTTTTCCCTCGGGTGGGGGAATTCAAACGAGGGGGCACATTTTTAAGGTGAGAAGAGAGAGATTTAAAAAACACAGAGGGGCAAATCGTTTCCACAGAGGGTTGTTCGCGTGTGGAATGAACCTCCTGAGGAAATAGTGGATGTCGGTACAATTACAACATTTAAAAAAAATTTCGACAAGTATGGGAATTGGAAAGACTTAGAAGGATATGGGACAGGAGCAGGCAGGTGGGATTTTGGGAGTTTAGCTTGGGATTATGGTCAACATGGACTGGTTAGACCGAAGGGTCTGTTTCTGTGCTGTAAAACTCCATGACACCTTCCACTGATATTATCAACTATGGGCTCAAAGCACAGCAGTCAACCTTATACTCCTCTTCCAACACAGAAGACTGCATTATGCTGCATATGGTAGTCACAAACAAGTTGCATATTCATTGCCCATGTGTGTTCATAAAAAAAGTGAAATTGTTGGCAAGATTCTGTGGAGGTCTAGAGTAATTGTAGATAGCCACTGCATCCCCACAATCATCTAGTTTTTTTTCCCAGAAGAGAAACGTGTTTCACAGGAACCTTTTCCCACCCTATTTCATGATACTTTTCTATTCCTCTCTCTCACATCCATAATCTTTAACATTCATTTCAATGCACAAATGCATTTGCTTCAAAACTACTCCATGTGGGAGCAAACTTTCATACACTCCTATCTCTATCATCAATTATTTCCCTGCTTATCTTATTGGTCCCATTAGTCACTTCTATTGATGCAACCTGGTTTGCAATCACACCACAAGCGGAAGGAGCTTTGTGATAACTACCCTACTGAATTCTTTCATAATTCCCGAGACTATCAGATAACCTCTTTTCCAAAGAACAGAGCCTCTGCTCGTTCCTTCGTTATTCAGTTATCATGGAGAACAAGTTGAAATATTCTTGCAAGTGAGTCATATGCTGCCTGCTTCATGCACTTGGTGCATCATTTGCTGAATTTTGTGATTGAAAATTCCAAATGGCAGCCTGGAAGATATCGGAGATGTGAAAACTCAGGGTTGCTATGTGCACCCAACAGCTGTTGGCAATCCCATGCTTACTGTGCAGTACCTGGAATGGCATCATCACTGCTTCTTTTGTGAAATGTAGTCTTCAGAGACATGTTTCTACAGAGAAATCCTGACAAATATAGGAAATTTAAATTTCACTCTGTTCCAATGATGTTCCCTGCTATTCATGTGAATTTTTTTGCACCTTAGGTGTCACTCGACTGGAGATTACTATGGGGGTGTGTTCTGGTCAAGTACAACTTCTATCTTGACCACTTGCACTAATCAGCAGAAAATTCTTCCGTTGATTTATCAAAGAGGAGAAATGGTGTGAGGTTGGGTTCATTGAGTCAGGTCACGGAAAGAGTCAAAAAGTGTGGTGCTGGAAAAGCAAAGCTGGTCAGATAGCATCCAGCAGGAGAGTCAACATTTTGAACCTAAGCTCTTCTTCATTCCTTCTCCAGGATCTGCAGTCCTTACTTTTTCCTCAGGTCATGCAAACCCAATACTATTTGCTTGACAAACCTGTTAGTGTATCAGAGAAAGTGGACAGCAGTCAACTGAGACTCATTATCCCTGAAACTTTGAGGTACCCCCTCTCTGAATCCTTCCACCATCTCTGACATCCAAAATAGATGAGAAGACATTTCTTCCAACTAAATAACAGGAAGATTAAAGCTACTGAGTGAGAAAATAGGGTTGGATAGACACTATGAATGTACTCAGAGCTCTAATATGGAACTTGTGGGGTGAATCACCCTGGGCATCATGTTGACAAAGGTATGAACACTTGCAGAGAATGGCTGCTTGAAGTTTGCACAGCAGGCTGATGGTGCTGTGTCCACAATGTTACACCTTGGAGATCAACACTCCAGTTTGACATTTTCAAATCAAACCATTCAGAGATGTTCAGACACATCTCTGGAGCAGGTGGGACTTGGACCCAGGACTTCTAATCCAGAGGTGGGGACACTCCCACTATGTCACATGAACCCTAAGTCAACACTGCAGTTAACGCTCTTTCTGAATTTAACATGGCTGAACGTTGGTTCAGCAACAGGAAAGACACACCTTCACAACAATAATGTTATTTAACGCAATCTGCTTCCTATAGTATGTTCCTTGTAGATTCCTTTTGGTTCAATACTACAGGTGTTTGGTGCTTTGAGTGGTTGTCAAAGTCTCCAGGGAGCATAGCCACAGAAGGGGGTTTGCTGACAAACCGGCTGCTCTCACACATGGGTTCAGTAATAAGCAGCATGAGAGTGAACAGTCATTATGCAGGGTGGGACATGCTACTGAAAGAGGGTGAAGGAAGAAAGTGGAGACAAAGGTTCTCATCTGATGGCTTTATCTGACCATAGTTTCTCTAAGAGCAACCTTAAACTCAGTGTGGAACAAAATGTGGCACATCTACCTTAACGCAATCTTCCCAGTGCCTTTACCAAGCGAAGTGCTCCTATTCAGCATGACCTTACTGCCTGCCTCAGAGATGGTACAAGGCTGCTGACTTCCAGTGAAAGAAATGCAGGTGGCTTTGGGGAAAAGCAGAACCCCAGGAAAGGGCCTGATGCTCAATTTCAATACAATAACAGTGCTCTGGCCAGCTGGCACATGGGCAATGGCAACAGGAGTGGCAGGTGGTAGTTTTGTTTGGGAGGAGGCTGCTGACTTTATAAAAGGGGTTAGCTTAATTGAACTGTTGCCCCAGTCTAAGAGATTCCAGAGAGCTTTAAACAGGCTGAGTGGTGTTCATACTGCAGACTTCTTACTGATGCCCAGTCAGTCAATGGATCCTTTAATCCCTCCTGGGTACCAAAATCATTGGAATGAGCAGGCACGAATGATGTATCCTGTGGTGTGGGTAATTAATTAAGCATGGTGGTCTCTGCAACCCTGTTCAGGAGCCATTGGATTTGCCTTTGGTCCCTGTCCCAAGCTCTATTGGTCAGCCACTATTTCCATCTTGGGCAGCTAGATGTTGAAGTTGAACTGGACAATTCACACCCCATCCTGTTCTGAAGAAGGGTCACGGGAGTTGAAACGTTAACCCTGCTTTTTCTCCACAGATGTTGCCAGACCAGCTCCGATTTCCTAAAAATTTCTGTTTTTGTTTCAGACTCCTAGCATCTGCAGTCCTGTGGGGTTTTTTGTAACAAGTTCAAGTTCCACCTGCTTCATTATAACATTTCTCAACAGGTCAATTAGAAATATATCCAAAAATGTTTGGCCGCAAGATGAACTTACCATTAGCTATTTACCCAATCAGGAGTGCCTAGTTCCATGTCTGTACCAATCAATTCTGACCCTACCTCAGCTCTTTTGCTGCTGAAACTCTCAATCCTCACTTTGAGACTTCTACACTTCACTATGCCAATGCTCTCATGCCTGACCTCTATCTTGGCACCACAGACAAACTTGTGCTCATCTAATAGCACTGCCCAAATCTTAACTCCCGGCAGCCGTCATTCACCCAACACACCGCTCTGCTAACTGATCTACAACAGCTCTCTGTTCAGCAACATACCAATTATCAATTCCACACCCTTGCCAATATGCTTTCCCATTGTTGTAACATCCCTCAGTTCAATAAGCCTCTAAGGATTATCCAATCCTTGAATCTGGCTTTTGCATTACCATTTTTAATCCCTCCAGCTCTTTACATCTCTCTCCTCCTTTCAGCCTGTCTTTAAACCCTAGCTCTTCAATGCAGCTTTTGGTCATTTGTCTTGACAACATCTTCTCATCATTTTTTTTTGCTGATACTGCTGTTGTTGAACATCTTTGGGCATCTTGTTTTGTCAAATGTGCTATATAAAGCTAAGTTGTTGTTCAATGCAAGGAAAATTGTGTTTCTTGTTTCAGACGGCTGTCCCAAATGCTGTCAGTGAAATCTCTTGAATAATTTCCAAGGATATTTTTGATCTGGGGCACGACATAATGCAGCATGCTGGGAAGAACTATCATAAACAATGTGAACGTGTCTTAGGAGAATGTACAACAGTTAAAAAGAGGGAGTTTATAAAACAGACACACTGCACTAAAGTTGTAAAATATTGAAAGTTTCGCCTCTTCCTATAGGTGAGCAGTTGGATGTATTCAATCTCACATCCACAAAAGGTGCCTTACTTGGGAATTATTTGTGACATATGACCTTGACTAAGTCTAGACTGCTTTCTACATTTGATTCAATTCGATTGATGTTTAAAAAATCTAGCTCAGTTGTGATTTCCGACTGATATCAAACATGTGACTCGAAAATTATCAGCAGAATGGAGTTCAATTTTAGATTAGATTTCGGGGTTGTGTTTCAACATCTCACTTGAAAAACAGTGAACAAGCAATTAAAAATCTCGGGCTCAGACTAGTCTTTCAGATGTCCCTACAACACGCAATGCTCTCTTATTGTAATAATCAGGTGAGCCTGTCAGTGGGTAATGAATTCTTTCACCTCGAACAAACAGGCAATTGATTCACAATGTACACTGCACAACTTCTTGAGAATTGAAAATTCAGATTGGACACGTAAGTGGAAAACATATTTTCCAATCAGATGCTGCTAATTCGTCATCGTGTATGGCAAAAATGTTGCTTGTCCATCTATCAAACACCACTGTGTCATTGCATTTCACTCAGGTTTCTTCTCAGCTTTCCATTTTCAATTTATTTCTTCATGTTCCTCACTAAAGCTCTTTCTTTGCTCTCTCCTTTCAGGAATCATTGCACATCATCCTCAGCAAACTAATAAGGCGTAGCCAATATCTGCCTCAGGCCTGAGAATTGCACTCCTCCGGAGGCCCACTCAAGTGGCTGGGAGGTACTTTCATCTTCCCCTTGTTTGGGAAATGCCAAGCTTCTTCCAAGGTGATACGCCTCCAAAATCAAAAGCATATCTTCAAAGGAAACAAAGACACAAATCTGTGCCTACTGCTGCAAATTGTATTGTGTTGAGTATTGGGTTGCAGTCATTCATCCAGCATTTTGGAATCATAGATTTCCATCAGATCAGGTTTTCCAGCAATCTTATTCAATTATTATTGTTCGTGCTACTCAATTCACTCTCTCTTTTTCTATGAACACAGATACAAGTACATCGCTTAATTGAAGAGAACTGGGTGAGCAATTCCTCTGCCTGTGACTTCTAACCAACTCAATTCTACAGGAACAAAAGATAATCACTCATCAAAAAGGTTATGTAGTCTATCTTCAGTTGTCCATCATTTTGAAGTGCCAATTTTTGCATAGTTCAATTTTATTTTCAAACAACTAGACTTGTGGATGAGTACTGGTTAGTGAAGCCACCTCACCAAAGCTCCTGCGTCCTTCTTATCCAAATTATATTTAAGTATCACTAACTTGAGACATTTCAGAAGAAAAGTCTCCAGGTCTAAATTTGTCAAGCTCCCTGCTTCTGAATCAACAGTGGTCAAAAATTTGGGTGCATATGCAATGAGTTGAGACAAGGCTTATCCCTGAGGCATCGAGTCAAACAGGAGGGCTTCACTTCAAAATACCATTGCTGGCTAGGACATGTGTGGGCCTGGTTCTTGCTTCAAAATCCAAGCCAATCAACTTGTTGGAACAGGCCGAAGACAGCTGTTAGGCTCATTCTTTAGCACATGAAAAGAACTAGTATCATGGTGTGTGTCCTAGAGGCTTCTTCTAATACTTGTATTGATATTATGGATGAAGGACTTCAGGCTAAAAGCATTTGGATGCCTTGGTGCTTGTTTTACACCTGAAGTTTCCACATCAATACATCAGATTAACCAGACCCTTGTCAGATTATAGCTCTTTGTATCCATGGCGATGAAATTCCATGATTTGGAAAGATAATGTAAGAAGCAGTTACAGGTACTAAGCAGGTGGCAGTGCTGCTCAGAAATCACAGAATGTTTGCTTCCAGTAGAGGAGAGTACTGCCGTTAAGAATAGCTGCCATGATATATCAGCGCAGTTTTACCACTGACATCATGCCATTAGTGAAACTCAGGAGTAAGTGAGGTCTGCAGATGCTAGAGATCAGAGCTGAAAATGTGTTGCTGGAAAAGCGCAGCAGGTCAGGCAGCATCCAAGGAACAGTAGATTCGACTTTTCGGGCATAAGCCCTTCTTCAGGCCATTAGTGAAACACAGCCTGGAGTGCACAGACTGTGTAGATCTTGATGCCTTTTCAACGCCTGAAAAATACCATTTATTTTAAGGACATTACCTCTAAAAAGGCGATGGGCCTTAATACGAATGATTCACTGTCAAGTATGGTCAGTCTACGTCCAGCACAATATTTAAAATAGCCTTTTCCCAGAGAATTAAAAAGACAGTGTTGATATTGGTTATATGAATGACAGCCCTGAAAGGCTATCAAAGTTGGGGAAAATAGAATAAAGTACTGAAGTATGACTAAAAGAGAAGGTGAAAAATAAATCTGTGCAAAATTCCAAACACAATCAGCACTCAGAAAGCGACTCTCAAGGGCTCCTGCAAATGTATTAGTTTGGTTCTGGTGACCTCACTAACTTTCATTTACAGCACATGGGGGCTGGGTGCCAACTTAAAAGCCACCTTCCAATTCTAAACATGTGGATGGGGTGTATTACCCACCGCCAGGGTTACCCACAAATGCAGCCGAGAATCAACTTCTCCAAGCTCAGCAGTGTCACCAGCAGGCATTCCACTGACATTACCACCGTTTGCAAAAGGCATATTCTCGCCAAGAGACTTGAAAACCTCAATTTTCTTGACACGGCAGATTTGCTTAATTAGTTAGCGTCTCCTCCTCACTGCAGAGAGAAAATCAGGAGGAAAATCAAAGGGGGCTTTTAGAAAGAGAATGAAGACTCCTCGTTCACTAGTTGTAAAATGCTGGAGCTAGAAAGGAAATAGCTGTTCGTCTGACGTCAGTAATCATTCAATTGGGTGATCCAAGTGGTTGGCATCTCAACTGGCAGAAAGGTGCTGTGCTATAATAAGAGGGATCAAACCATGCATTCAAACCTCTGAGATTGCAGCCAACCTGAGGTAGGAACTTTATTCTGATGTATTTTTTGAGTTTAGTTTCAGAACACAGCTCAGACTAGCTTGAAATGGCATCCAATGCCAATTGTAATGGATTCCCTATTCCGGTGCAAGGCAATTGTTCCTACAATTAATGTCAGTGGAACAGCCCAGCACAGAGTGAACATCACCTCAACAGTCTTTCCATTCCAACAGCAATTTGTTTCCCAAAATTGCCAGCTATTGTTATCTGATATAAAAAGAGGGAACATCCTGAATCAAAAAAATATACTCACCATCCCGCTAGATTTTCTCCTTCCCCTTTCAATTTTGTGATTTTGGACACAGCAGCGTTGCGTTGCTGAGTTTGTGGGAATTAAATGTTCCTAACACCACCACCATCTGGTACTTTGAGGGACTGCAGCCCATGATCATAAACGCAACAATTTTTAACAACATTTCAGCCACCTAGAGTGCTACCATTTTTCCGACACACCTCATTGAAATGCACAAACACAACAAATTGCCCAGGTAACCAATTTTAACCAATTATTTACATGTCTATCAGGAGTAGGAATGCTCTATAGTGCACTGCAGCAAGCGAAGCTTTCTGAAATGTCATTCTCTATTCGCTATGGTATGACAGCGGAAGGCAACTTAAATAGCTCAAGGGCTGCATGTTCACTGATGAGCAATACAAGGATGCTGTGTGGTTTTACCGTCTCTGGAGCTGATGGGAAATGGAAATAATGTGTGGGGTTTTCCCTTTAGAGAAACTTACCTTGGTCTCACCACAACTAGCTACTGAGTGACTTCCTTAACTTGCCAGTGATTAAGGTCAACTAATGGCCAACTAAGGGCCTTAAATTGCCACCTCCTTGTTCATGTCCCCTCTGCGGTGGGAGAGGACGATGGCTCATTTCCCTGAGTGGGAAATCATGGCAACCTGTTTGCCCAGTTAGGAAACAGGACTCCAATTCCCCAAATCCACCAATTACTGGGGGTGTAGGTGGGGGGCAAGGTCTTGTAAAGCCCTCTGTCCTGAACACATTAGCCCTGCAGCTGACTCCCAGACTGAGGGAAGGAGGGGAAGATCAATTTAGCTTCTTTTTGTCAGATCCTCTGAGGAATTGGCCTTAACCAGCAGACATCAGGGCTCAGAGATTGCCAGCCTCTTACTGGTTGGCCGCTGGTGATACCTGTGCCTTTGCTTGCCGGTCAGCTGTGAATGGGCTGATGGGCGGATAGAGCAGCACATTGGTCATTACCTTACAGGCACACCCCGCACGCTCAGAAACAGGAAAATCGTGCCCTGAATAGGAATGTAGTTTACAGTGAATTCTGCCATTAAATGCTGAGTTATTATCATGCAGCCATAACCAACTGAGCCAAATTTGGACATTTTCCCAAGAGCGTACACTTAAGTGGAGTAGACTGTACTGTATGTGCTAACGTCTTGGCAGTTGTTTCAGTCTGCGACCTCTTTCCCCAACTTTTCCCCAAACACCAGCCAGCCCATGATTACCTAAGTGAGCAGCTGGACTCAGAAAGCTGTTGTGATGAGGTGGAGGTCCAAAGGGATTTCCACTTGGATGGGTAGTACCTGCAAAGAGACAGAGAAGGCAGTTTTCTTCAAAGTTATGAGAGAAGCATTCACACAAAATGGTTCACTGTGATCTGCAACATCTTGAAATAGCTTGGCAAACCAAATGCATGAGGTAAAACACATTTTTTAATTGCATCTTAATAGTGTCAATGAGATTTATCATGACGCTCAGGAAGTGGAGATTAGTTAAGCTTTCATTTTGAAGACTTCTAATCCCAATGACTATGCAGATTAGTGGAGAATACCACCTTCAAAAATGAAATAGTTCCAGGAATTCCGTAGGTTGTGTGCACAGTCTGTTAACGATGATGCGAGGTTTAAAATTTTTTGATAACTAGAGAGAGTGACAAATTTATTCTGAGAATCAGACTGAGTAAGTAAAGCACAAAGATTTGGGTGGGGTGTGCAATTGAAAGAGGGAAAGATAAAAATACAGAGAAATAGAGACAGATGGAAAAAACAGAGAACAGTAGAGATAGGGGAGGCGATGACCTTGTGGCATTATTGCTGGACTGTTCATCCAGAAACCTAGGTCATATTCTGGCGACCCAGGTATGAATCCTGCCTTGGCAGATGGTGGAATTTGAATTCAGTAAAGAAGAATCTGGAATGAAGAGCTGAATGATGACCATGAATCCATTACTGATTGTTGAGAAGAAAATCTGGATCACTAATGCTTTTTAGGGAAGGAAACTGCCACCCTAACCTGGTCTGGCCTACATGTGACTCCAAACCCTCAACAATGTGGTTGACTCTTAACTGCCCTGGGGGGGGATGAGCAATAAATGCTGGCCAAGCCAACAATGCCCACATCCCGTGAACGATTAGCAAAAAAAAAAGAGGAGACAGTGAGGAATAAATGAAACACGGACAGATCAGCAGAGCAAGAAACATTGAGAGACAGGGAAAGAGGGAGGAAGAGACAAAGAATTATGCAAAGGAGAAAGACAAAGATACCTTCAGTGATATAGGGTTCACAGAGCTTCTAATGAGGGAGAGTGTAATTAAATTGTGACAAGGTTAGTCAGGTAGGTTCCAGTGTGGACTTTGTCACATTTTTCACAATAGGTCTATGTGCACAGAAAGGCTATGAAAGCATGAAAGTCATCCCAGGGGAGAAGCGAGCTGGTTAAATATTCTGTCTGGATTCTATTCCCTCTTCATTAAGGATGAACTTGCATTGCTCCAGTGTCTTTTGTGACCTCAGCATGGCTAAAAGCACTTTACAGGCCATGAAGTGCATTAGAAGCAGTCACTCTTATAAACTAATAGAAAGATTTCCCCTCAGGAACTTACTGTTACTCTGAACTCAATTTAGAACAAGCCTAACACAGTCTGACTGTTCAAATCTATTTACACAGACTTTGCTGAAAATAAATGCTTTTAAATATCATTTATTTAAGAAAAGATATGGAATTTCTGTGAAAGCATAGTCACAGGAATTTACTACTTTTCACTTTCCACTGCACAGAAGTAGATTGTGCACGAGGTTAACGCTGGAGGGGCCGTACTGAATGTGAATAGTGCCATCTAGTGGATATGGGTATTTGTACAGGTAAAATACACAAAACTGGCAACCCAACCAACTATTCATGAATTTGACCTCCTAGCAGTAGGACAAAGTGAACATTACTGCCGTTCAGTCACTGCTGAGCGGATGACCATGCTCTGAAGTGCAATTCCTTACCAGCGGTGGAGAAGAGAGTTGCTGGGCGAGCTAGCTCATGAGGATGGTGGATAGCGCCAAACATGCTGGGGCCAGGTGGCCGGCTTAGGAACTCCGGCTTCAGGCCAAAGTCGAGTTTGTGTGGATCGGACTGCATCTGCTGCTGTAAGGTGCAAAATCAAAAAACATCCCGGTCAAGCTATGTCTCACCACCTCACACTCCATGCTCCTTTTGTACAAGTCTGAAACCTTTCATTGAAAATGGGTAACAGCCTGAATCACAATCTGTTTCTCTCCCTCCAGATACTGCCAAACCTGCTGAGAATTTCTAACACTTGATGTTTTTATTTACAAAAGCAGGCTGACATATTTGACAAATTAATATATGTTCCAATCAGTGGTGACTCATATATTCAAGCTTACGTTAAATTATGCAATAATTACTCTTTCAGCAATAACTGTTTCAACAATGTGCTAGGTTTTTCACATTGCCCAATCTAAACTTTGAAAATTTCCTCTTCGAAATAATACATTTTGAGTTACCAGGACTGTTATGTGGGTTTCTGTGGGTGTGGGAGAGTGTGGTCCGTTCTTGCAGGGTGTGTCAGGACTCTGCAGTTTAGTCCTGAGCGCATTTCTCTACATTTGGACTGGGGTGGGTCTATTGCTATCGCAGAGTGGGGAGATGCAGTTTCTTGCCAGGAACAGGATGGGTGCACATCCTGGCATTTAGGCAGAGGAGGGAGATTCTCCCTATACTCCATCATAAAACTGGTTGTAGTGATTCAGAAATATGAGAAAAACATTGTAAACTGCATTTCCACAGTTTATTCAGAATTCTTGCAATTTGTCCAGCAAAGTTAAACATTGATTTTAGACGATTCACGTTACCAATGATAGAGATTAAATATTTCATGAGAAGGCGGGACTCAGGTATCAGGATTTTGGTCTAGTGGGAAAGATCAAGGTGTAGACTAACAGGAGTGATCGGGATATGGACAAACATAAGTGATCAGGATACAGACTACCAGAATGCTCAAGATGTGGATCAATAGGAATGATCAGGATATGGACTAACAAGTGATTGAGATGTGGTTGAACAGAAGTGTTTGGAATGTGGACTACTAGAAGTGAATGGGTGTGGATCAGTGAGAGTGATTGGGATACGATTTATGTGAAGGTATGGCTTCCAAAGCTTTACATCACTGAACCTTCTTCTGTGCACTGGACTGTCATAATATAATTGATCACTTTGCTTAGACAACAATTCCATCAATATCGTATTAATTTGACTACAATGATGCAAATGCTTTGGTCTTTCTTTAACAAGTCACTTTGATCTTGCTGTGTATTCGTATCTGCCCTGGTGCATACAGCTTTTCCTATTTTAAACACAACCAAGCTACCCAAAGAATCATTAAGATGCAATATAAATCCCCCTCTAACTCAATGCTACGATATAAGAACCTTGGAAGAGGACACCTTAACCTGGGAGTGTGGTTTTCCAAATGATTAATTCGAGATTCTCTTAAGTGTGAGCCGTGAGTTGAATGAAATGAAGCAGGGATTCCTTCTCTAAGCTCGTGGTGACCAGGACTGAATCAGTGTAATCTAAACCTATTTCACCTGGATTTATTCTGTCTGAAATCCATCATTTGGATTGGATCCCTGATGAGTACACAACATGGAAATAAAATGAGGAAGAATTTGACGATGAATGACATAAGTGTCAGGAAAGTATGTGATTAAAAAAAAGCTGACAGTATCCCAGTGTGCTCTGAACTTCCCGAGAATGTGCCACAGACTATCCCCTGGAACACTGCTCCCACTGAATGCCATTCACCATCCAACAAGGTGCTGAAATACTCTGGGGAAGTGACAATACACCCTGCAAAGAACTGATGAACACTATAACAGGGAAATTTAACTGAGTTGAGATTCCAAATAACAAGGTTCTAAGCAGGCACTCAGCTCTTAAGAAACTAGGGATGGGCAATAAATGCTAGCCAGCCAGCAATACTCATGTCCTACAAGTGAATAAAACAAAATTTAGACTTCTACTGATTTCTTAAGTTGCTTGACTCGCATGGTATATGCCATCAAAATCTTTTGATTAGGCTGGTCCTTATAGTGATTGACTTGAACGGTTTATGCCATCACTTCTTGTTCAGGTCAGCCATTTTAGCTTTCTCCTGAATAACAATCGTGAACAGATAACCATTTAAATTAAGACAGTGTGAATAGAACATGAATGGAATTTTGCAGAGAGAGACTGACCTTGACCTTTTGCTGGTGATGGTATATCTGCCATGCTATGTGGACATGCATGGCACACCACTTGCCAGGCTTCTGCAGAACACAACAGTTAAAGGGTAATTAATCAGTATCTATGACAAGAAACCACAAGCTTTTCATGACCAATGTAAATTTTAGCTCAGACCTCCAAACTGAGGCATTGTAACAAGTTTCTTTTCCAAATGAAGCCAATGTCACATCCTGGCCCCCTCTATTGGCTGTTATCATGAACAGTTTTTCTCTTTAGCTGCTATCTTTCTCTCTCTCTCTCCTTTAAACCTGGAGTCCTTTAATCTATCATCCTTGCAAACAGCCAAACTGCTTTTCCTCACCAAACATGATGCTGCCTCTTCGGATATTACCATCTTTCCGTGAATCTTGTATTTGAATCATTCATTGCAGTGTGCGCTCCTATCACGGGACCAAAATTGCTCTTAATGAAGTCACAAATTATTTTCTAGGTGACTGAGAGAATGGTAAACCATTTCTTCTCAGTTTTCACATCCTTCCTCATCCTGTGACACATTTGGTTATAATGTTCTTCTCTCCTTTGTCATCCAGCTAGCTGGGTGGCACTTGCCTGTTTTCACTGTTATCAATCCAATCATTGTGGAGTGTAATTGGCAATGATTCCTCATCCTGCTCCCATACCACTACCTCTAAAGTCTCCCAAGGAAGTATCCCTGTATTGCAACCCCCAACACTCCCGTTTCTCACCGACATGCTGTCCTTCTACATCATTGTTTGTAGGCCTGTGACACCAAGCACTATCTCATTTCTACCTCTTCTGATTCTGCTTTATTACTAAACTACCAAACTGCACATCTAACATCCAGTCCTGAATGATCAGAAAACACCCAAATTAAATATTGGCAAGGCTGAAGCCACTATCTTTAATCAACCAATTCAAACTCAGTTACATAACTAACCAACCTCTTCCTCCCAAGCGACTGATTGAGTCTGAAGCAGACTGTTTGCAAACTTGGTATCACATTTGATTCAAACCACCATCATTATGACCACTGGTGTCCATCAGTGTAAAATTGCACAAGTTAGCCCCTGTTTTAGCTCATCTGCTGATGAACCATCATTCATGCCTCCGTTACTTCTGCACTTGGCTATTCTGGTATAGTCCTGAAAAGCCTCCCCCATTCTACCGTCCGCAAACTTGAGCTCATCTAAACCCTTGCTGCTTCTGAAGGGCCACTGGTCCCGAAACATTCACTCTGCTTTCTCTCTCACAGATGCTGCCAGACCGGAACTTCTCCAACTATTCCCGTTGCTCTACCTTTGGTCGCCATGTGTTCCCATAAACTCTGGAAATCCCTCCCTAACGTTCCTACTTCTCACTTACTTTAAGCTACTCCTGAAATCTACCTCTTTGACCAAGTTGTCAATTGTGCTGATATCATCTTAACTGGTCCAGTGTTTATTCTTCTTTGTTGATCTCATGTGAAACATATGGGGCATTTTATTCCAGTAAGGAATTCTGTAAATGTTAGGCATTGTTGATGTTGGAGAGAATCTTTCCAGGCTACTCCATTTCCACCGTCTTATTTGAAGAGCACACTGGCACAGATCCCTTTCAGCTCCAGTGCTCTTCCTTCAAACATAATTCTCATCTCCAGGATCAAAGAACTTAATTTTTTTGAAAATGATCAAACTTCAATGAGAATAAGGCAGCCTATATTCTAACTTCAACGGCCCATTTATAAGCTTCTGATGGTTCTGAGCCTCAGAATCTCCAAGTTCTTCCCAGTTGTGGACTGTGGTGCACCAGTTTAGAAGTATTTTCCTGTCAACATTTGAAGCTGCACCATTTTCTTTTGGATGTATTTTACAAATCTAATAGATTGATACAGCGCAGAAAAGGCCCTTTGGGAATCTCCACTGTTGTAACTATCACTAAAGGTGCACTAATTCCAATTTTCTGCACTGTCCTACATCCCTGAACGTTACAATATTTGAAGTACTCATTCCAATATCTTTTAAAGTTTATCCAGCAATGCATTCCAGATTCCCACCAGCCGCTGAGTTAAAAAGTTATTTTACTAAATTCCCTCTGAATCTACTGCCCTTTGCCCTAAACAATAGCCTCTCATTATTGAGCCCTTAACTACTAATCACCCTGTCCATACCCCTCATTATTTTATAAACCTCAATCATGCCTTCTCCCCAACTCAGGCTTCTCTGTTCTAAAGAAGATAAGCCAAGTCTGTCTAGTGTCTCCTTATCATTCAATTTCTCCATCGCGGGCAACATCCTGGTGAAACTCCTCTGTACCCTGTCTCTTGCTGTCACATCCTTCCTGTAGAGAAGCGACCAGAATTGCAAATACTACTGCAGATGCAGCTTAACCAATGCTCTATACAACTCCCAACATTACACCCTTGCTTTATACTCTACGCATAACTGATAGAAGAAAGTGTCCCATTTGCAAAGCTTGTTTCAGATTAGTTTAAAACTAATCATTATTATAAATTACAGCAAAATATTATTGCTATGCTCTTAAGTCCCCAAGAGTGGACATGTCCTGCCCAAACAAAACACACCAATCATTCTATGCAACAAGATGGTTTACCTCTAATTAAACAACCTTGCACTGTCACCACCATTTAACATGCAAAGTATGAACAAAATCACTCAAATTCCTCAAGTAAACACATTCATAAGATTTTACAGGATCTCAAAATATTGCACCCTGACTAATTATAATTGTCAAAATTAATTCTTTTATTCTTTCCAATTTCCTTTCTTCAGAAGTTGGTTACACGCCAATTACTCATGGACATTACATTCTCGAAACCATTATCCATGTGTGAGCCCTGACAGGGAGTGCCAAAGGCTATTTTACAGATTCAGTGGGGTTTCTACTTTGCATTTAAAGAGAAGGGTCACAACCAATTAGATAGCCATCAATGCACTGTATGCCCTCCATCATGGCAGGGTCACTGATTAGTATTACTGCTCCTTATATATCAAATGTAATGCCCTAGATCCCACCCTGAGTGAGCCCAATGGACCCAAAGCTCCGTGCTACCTAGCTTCATGTGCAAAGCCAACTAGTTCTTCCAAAACCTGCTGCCACTTCAACAAATAAATCACAAAGAAGCTGTGCAGCCTGTCTAAATGTTTGAAAATGATCTTGCTCGAGAGGACTCTGACACTTTAATAAGGTATAATTTCTTAATCATTCACTTATCTTTCCATCCCAGAGGGAGTACACAGACAGATTATAATTCGAAAGGAATAATTCTTACCCTCAACATCGGCCTGAATGGATCTGTCAGCTGCAAATAAAGAGTGACAGCTCAGTTACACATCTGTCAGTCAAACCAGGACAATAATTGCAATTTTTATTGCCTCGTTAGTCAGTAATTTGAAATGTTAACATTTTACTTTCAGATGAAACATTAGTAGAAAAAATAATCAGCAAAATTTCATACATTTGTCTGACCTTCTGTTCTTTGTCATTAATTGTAGGAATAGAGAATGTTTCATGCACATGATCATAGAATGAGATTCCTTTGGAATACAGAAAGTAATTCCTAAAAGTGTAACCCCTTTCCTTAGCAATTCTTTGGTGTATTAGGGTTTAGTTAAGCAGGATCACTGAATTATTTTAACCTTTACTCTTCTAACCTTTTGCTACTTTGGCACAGTTAGAAATTCTAACTCCGAGCAAGCACATACCTCCTATCAAAAAACGCAATATTTAAAATGATAACTACATTTCCATCCCAATAAGATTCAAACATCACATATGAATAGAATGAGACGGGCCCCTGTAAAGGAAAAATTATGAGAAAAGGACAGAGAAACCTGGACTACCCTTCACCACACCAGACAGCGGGATGGCTTGGGGTAGCACGGTGACTCAATGGTTACCACTGCTGCCGCTCAACGCCAGGGCCCCAGGCTGGATTTCAGCCTTGGGCAACCGTCTGTGTGGAGTCTGTACATTTTCCCCCTGTCTGCTTGGGTTTCCTCTCTGTACTCTGGTTTCCTCCTACAGTCCAGATGTGCAGTTTAGGTAGGTTAGCCATGCTGAATTGCAAACAATGTCCAGGGATATGCAGGATTAGCCATGGGAAATGCTGGGTTATGGGGACAGGGTGGGTCTGAGTGGGACAGTCTTCGGAGGGTTGCTGTGGACTCGATAGTCCGATTGGCCTGCTTCCACATGTTAGGGATTCTGGGAATGATTCCATGAAACAATGAGGCCTCACTGGTATGTGCAAAGCAGTGCACAAAATGGATAGGGACAGTTCATAACATTGCTGCTTGGTAATGACTGTCAGAATAGCAGTACAAACAAAAGTCAAATTCAAAACTGATATCTGCATACACTTCAACAAACTCTGCAGTCCTGCTGCATCCATATATGTATTGTGCTGGATGTTAAAACCATTACCTCCATAGTATCCCCATTCTCAACAGCAGGGGAGTCCAATACATCAGAGTAAAAAGATAAGGCTGAAAAATTTGCATCCATCTTCAACCAGAAGTGCTGAATCTATCTCAGCCCCAGCATTACATATTCCAGTCTTCGGTGACTTTGGTTCACTTTGTGTGATATTAGGATGTGGCTAAAGGCACTGAATGCTGCCAAGTATATGGGCTCGACAAGAAATGAACCAGAACTTTCCATGCCCCTAGTCCAAGCTATACAGGTAGAACACTCTCATCTACCCAATAATGTGGAAAACTACTGACGCATGTCCCGTCCACAAAAGGCAAGACAAATCCAAAATGGCCAATAACCACCTTATCAGTCTACTCTTCAGTATCATTACAGTGATGGAAGGGGTAAGCAACATTGTGTCTAGGGGCATTGCTTAGCAACAACCTGCTCAGTGACACCCAGTTTAGGTTTTACCAGGGTGACTCCACTCCAGACCTCATCACAGCCTTGGTCCAAATGTGGACACAAGGGCTGAATTTCAGAGGAGAGGTGAAAATGACTGCACTTGACATCGAGGCCACATTTGACGAACTGTGGCATCAAGAAGTCCGAGCAAAACTGAAGTCAATGGGAATTGGGGGAAAAGAATTTTCACTGGTTGGAGTCCTACCTAGAACAAAGGATGAGGCTTCTGTTTGTTGGAGGTCAATTATTTCAGTCCCAGGACATCTCTGCAGGAATTCCTCAGAGTAATGTGCTATGTCCAATCGCCTTCAGTTACTTCACCAATGAACCTCCCTCCATCTTAAGGTCAGAAGTGTTGATATTCACTGATGATTTCTCAATGTTCAGCACCATTCATCAGTCCCTAGATAGTGAAGCAGCCAGTGTCCTTACATAGCAAGGCCTGGACTTGCGCTGATAAATGGCAAGTAAAGTTCATGCTATGTGTATGCCAGGAAACAATTATCTCCACCAAGTCAGAATCTCAGCGTCACCCCTTGACATTTAATCATTGATGTTCTATCATTATTGAATCTTCCACAATCAACAGCCGAGAGACTACCATTGACCAGAAAGAACAAGGGCTGGCCAGGGGCTAGGAGTTCTGCAGCAAGTTACTCATCTCCTGTTTCTCCAATACCTGCCTACCTGTCTAACAAAGCACAAATCTGGACTGTGATGGGTGAAGCTTTAACAACATTCAAGGAACTAGATGCCATTCGGTCAAAACAGCTGTTGGTCAGCACTCTATTCATCACCTTCCAACATTCACTCCCACATCACTGACATACAGTGAAGCATGAAGGTATCCTTCCAACATTTTACAAACTTATCATCTCTACCAACTAGAAGGACAAGTCCAACAGATTCCTGGGAACACCAGCATTGCAAGTTCCTCTCCAAACTGCACAGTATCCTGACTTGGAACTATGCCACAGTTCCTTCCCTGATGGTGGGCAAAATCTTAAAACTGTCTTCCTGATAGCATTGTGTGCATCTCTACACTCCAGGGATTGCAGTGGTTCAAGAAGGCAGCTCACCACTTAATTCTCAAGGGCAATAAATGCAGCACTTACCATCAACTCTTATGTTCCATAAATTATTTTTTAAGAAGTCAGTGGCATACAGAATAATAGCAAGGTCAATGCACTAGATAATAATGCTGTTTATATTCTATTGACCATTTTGATGCACTACTGGAGTGACACACAAGGATAGTTTCACTCATTCTACCCCCATTAATTGCCTTACATTCATATTGTTCTCTGGTGCCATAAAAAAGTACACAGCACATTCAACCTATTGTGACTCTGCCCTTGCCCATTCTTGAACTACACTTTTGTGCCTTTTCAAGTCAAATACATTCTTGCTTTGCAAATACCTATGGAATAAAAGGTTTTACAGCTCATGAGGAGCCCATTCAGCCCAGTGTCCCTGCACTGACTTTTTGCAAGAACTCTCCAATTAGCTTGACACCGTTTATCTCACAGATCCACAATTTCCTCCTTTATCAATTATTTATCCAATTCTCTTCTGAAATTACTATGTTTCAGATAGATCAAAATAAATTGACATTGAATTATCCTGCTTCCTTGAGAAAAATGCTGACCCCTTTGCTTGGGGTCTTTGAATCATAGAATCCCGAAAGTGTGAAAGTAGGCCATTCAGCCTACTGAGACCACACTGACCCTCTAAAGAACATCCCAACCAGACGCAATCCCCTACCCTACCCCTGTAACCCTGCGTTTCCCATGGCTGACCCACCGAGCCTGCACATCCCTGGACACTATGGGCATGGCCATACCACCTAACTTTCATATCCTTTGGCTTGTGGGAGGAGACTGGAGCATCTTGAGGAAACCCATGGGAGAAAGCGCAACTCCATATAGTCGCTCAACGGTGGATTTGAATCCAGGTCAATGGCGTTGTGAGGCAGAAGTGCTAACCATTAAGCCACTGTGCTGCCCTGATTGCCTAACATTTTCCCCCGTATCTTTATCTGACAAAAGCATAATAACTTTTTGTATCTCTTTTCACAGTTGAGAAAACAAATAGCTACAATCAACATAGTGTCAATATTTCCATCCCAAGCACAGATAGTTTCCTGGTCTAATTGTGCATTTATAGCCTATTTGAACATGTAGAATGCAAATATGGCAGACATTAAAGAGTTGCCGATTATCCAAGGACAATGTACCGATATAAAATGAATAACCAAGGGACAGCTTTTTGAAAAATCTGATCACATTTACCCTGGGGTCTTTTTGCAGCAGGGTATGGGGAACTGCTCCAGGCCGTCCTGCTACATCAATCGGATTGGAGGTCTGCAGAGGAAGATAGAAAATCCTGTTAATATGGAAAGATAAACTATTTCTGACAGTCTGATGAGTAGGTGAAATGTTTAATTTAAGCCAGCAACTGTAAAAGAACATAGAGGCCATTTTCTGAGCAGCTGGTGAATTTTCTTACACATTTTTGACCTTTCGTTAACAAGTGCAGAGCTGTAAGTAACCATGAGAAACAATATCATGCTGCTCTCATTTGTCGATGTGAATTATGTTACATCAATCCAACCTCTTTTTGTCAATCACTGGTCATTTCATTGTATTGCTCGCCACTCAAATCCCCCTCCCCAAGCTCTCGTTATTTTTGGATCTGCCATTGGGGAAAACAAACTTATTTAATTCATTTACAACAGGGCTTTCAAAATCCCACCAGTCTTCTTTTGGCCCTGATGTCATTACAACATATCTACAGCTACTGATTTGATTAACCACACCCTTTCTAACACCTTTGAAACACAGGTTTCATTAAAAATATATGTATTTCTGTCTCTCAAGCTGACCGTACCCCCAGTACATCCCTCAGCTTCACCCCTTCAATTCAAGGGAGACAGAAATGAATGGTTATAATGGACGACTTGGTTAACTCTCCACTGTCTGGTTGGACCACGTACAACACTTACAGATCCTGTGCTCATCATCTGAAACATCTCACTATTCCCGGATCGTTTGAAAATACAAATCCCCTGACTTTGTTTCTCCACTATAAACAACACTCTTAACTCTTCTCTCGCATTCTTCACCTTCCATTTCAACAATGACTGTGAGGTGCTCATGGACTCCTGCACCACTAAGATTGAGGCCATTCAATCCACTTCCTCTCCCACTTCTCTCCCTTCTCCAAATTCCTCTCTGCTACTGTCCATGCCCTGAATTCACATCTCTCTCTAGTTTCGGCTTCATCTTACTTCATTCATCGTCTTTCCATCTTGTTCCCGGGACTGCTTCCAACATCCTCAAAACTGTTCCTGATAAATGGATGACCGACAAAATTCCCTAAAATAAAACAAAGAACTGCAGAGGTCTGAAATAAACAGAACCAGAAATAGCTGGAGAAATGCAGCAGATCTGGCAGCATCTATGGAGAGAAAACAGAGTTAACATTTTGAGGCCAGTGACTGTGAAGAAATGTCAGACTAGACTTGAAGCGTTAACTCTGTTTCTTTCTCTACAGCTGCCGTGAGATCCTGCTGAGTTTCCACAGCAATTTCTGTTTTTATTTGTGACAAGATTCCCTTCCCAGTACACCCATCAATGTGCTTGCTGATCCATACTGACTCCCAGTTAAATTCTCATCACTGTTTTCCAAACTCTCCGTAGTTTCCACAATTGGCCACCTAGGCATTAACTGCTCAACTAATAGTGGCTGTGTCTTCAACTGCCAATGTCTTATGTTCTGGAATAACCCCTCTATATCTTTACCTAGCATTCATGCTGTAAGACACACCTTGCAATGTGCCTCTTTGATCAAGCTTTTGGTCATCTAACCAATGAAACTGTACGTTTCTCTGTCAACTTTTGTTCAATAACCATTCCAATGAAGATTCTTGAGGTATTTTCATTTGTTAAAGACATCAGATAAATACAAGTTACTGTAGCTCAAGCCATTGCTAGGTTATCAAGCAAACAATTGTTTCAATGAGTTTGGGCAGAAAGCAAAGCCAAGCATTATTAATACAGAAAAGTGCCATATCCTAACTCAGGTACCAAGCACTAAAATCATCTGGTACACAGAAAAGAGTTCTTTGCATAAAGCCCATAAAGCCCTACCTCCGTTCCAATCTCCTCCAACTGCCTGCATCCCTAAGATATTTCATAAACCAGCTGCTCTGCAGTTTCCCTATCTGGGATTGTATCTGCATAATATGAAATTCCTAGACAACTAACATTCTGCTTCAACCTTACAGCAATGTGGACAAATTTAAGTTTCTGAGCAGCTCTCTAAAACAAGATACTGATTTCACCATTCGTGCTGCATCAACATACAGATCAACTACTTCTGACTTTGAGTCCTTTTGCTTCATCATACTACTGCTTTGAGAGATCATGGTCAATGGGAACTGGTTTGGAATTTCCCAAATGCATTTCACAGAGGACCTAAACAGTCTTGTCTGCGCTAGACTTAACCCAGAAAGCTCTCTGTTAACACACTGACAAACCATAATCCATTCTCGCCTCCATTCACTTCTGCAGATGGCACTTCCCACAGCCTATGGTAATGAGGTCAAAAGAGATTCCAAGTCACACTGTATGTGAGAAATTCAATAATGTGGCTTCAGAAGATAAGACAAGGGAATCCTTCCTTATATTCAGTGTTATTCATAAAATGTATCTGACCTCACTGAGTTTGAAGTTAGAATATGACTGGATATCATAAATTGCTGAAATTCAATTTCCATCCATTAGAATTTACTTGAAAGAAGTCGATAAGATTTCACTTAGTTGGTTGGTTTGTGAACGTTAGTCTGCAGAACATCTCAAAATCCACTTTACAGAAGCAACTTTGGAAAGAAAAGCAAATATGAAGAAAAATCCAATGCACTGTTTTAACTGGATAGCTCGAAAGTAAATTGCTGACGATACTTTTTACTAAGAGACCGTGGTAATGTTTTCTCAGCACTGACCAGTAACAGATAAGATTAAATCAGGAACTCCTCAGCTGGTGAGTGCAGATTGCCCATCTCTCCATGAGTACCAACAGCTTTGTTCCAGGCTCAGCCGAGCTGTCTGTGGGGCACTGCTGGCCTAATTCTTTTACCTTCGGAGTCAAGGCACTTTGTTAACAAAATATACTTTGATATGCAACTGCCAAGTGTTGGCAAAACCAGTGGAATTGCCAGATGTAGGTAGGTGCATCTTTCTGCGATAACATAAATCAGTTTCATCACATATTCTTTATATAAATAAGGCCTATAAGATGAGCTGCCAAAATAAAAATTGCATTCTGTTTCTCTGTAGCTAGGTCACATTGAAACAAATCATCATCTTAACTGGATGTGACTGTTACAATTTGCGCCTTTCCACAATACACTTTACTCAGTAAAAAGGTCATTTTCATAAGCAGACCTGTGTGTCGGAGAAAGTGAGATCTGTAATCCGTTTCCTGATGTGAATGGAACATGACATAGGGTGAACAATTACTCTTTTACCAGGACATGATGCAGTGGAAATTATGGGAGCAATCAACCACATTCCGTCTGTTTCAACAGATGGATAATACTGGAGTCTGAATGAAACCAATAATCATACATATATACAAGCGGTTTGATAACGTATACTAGTAAGAAGCCAGTAATTCAATACTTGATTCATTACCTAAACTGTTTCTAATCAGCAAATTTAGAAATCCATTCCAAATCCTTCTGAATTTAGTCTGTAATGGAATGTGTGTAACACCCACTCACTGTTTCACTGTAGAAACAGGCAGAGGAAACAATGAGATAGTTGATGCAGACTTGATGGGCCAAGTGGACTCCTTCTACGTTGTGCAATGATTCAATGAAGCAATCGGAACATTCCATTCAATTTAATTTTTATCCCTTAGGATTTCAAAACCAGATTCCTTCTGATTATCAAACAGATTCCTCACAATCATTATACAATTACAAATGCTAAATGTATTAAACTTAAGACAGCAATAGCTTTCATTTTCATGTCTTTGAGGCAAACACATGCAAATGATTATTCCAAAGACATGAATAATTTTTGATACAATTAATGCAGAAATAAGAAGCAATTCCATTGAGAGGATCTGACTGAAGATTATCTGTGTCTCCAGATAGGTCTGCACGTTGGTTTTCCCTCCCAGTGCCAAGACGAGGGTTTTATCTCAGAAATTGAAATTAATTATAAATTTGCTTTATTTCACTAAAGTTCGCATTAAAAATGACACACTCGGTGTTTGAGGAGCTCTATGTCCATCACAGTTGCATCAACCTGACAGGAATAATGTAGTGCTCCTCCTTCCCAAACCAAGAAGGGGATTCACCAAAAATCTTTTATCAAACACAAACAGACATTTCTGGAGAAACTCAGCAGGTCTGACAGCATTTGAGAGTATAAACAGAGGCAACGTTTCAAGTTGAGTGACTCCTTGTCAGTTCTGAAGTTCGTTCTTGTCTGATCTTACGGTTCTCTTTGCTGCTTACAGAACGAGTGCCTTGGTAAGTTCTAAGGAAGGGTCACTGGACACAAAACGCTAACTGTTTTCTCTCCACAAATGATGCCAGACTGGCTGAGCATTGTCATAAATTTCTGTTTTTGTTTGTTCCAGATCTTCAGCAACCACAGTTCTGTACTGTATTTTAGTCACCAAAAAGCTTTTCCTGTTTGATGATTCGAAGAACCATTTTCAATCATGGATTTGATTTGCAGTCATTGTAAGCAGACGATGGAAATCCACCTCCTTCAGATAGTCTTCAGGGGTCAAGATGACCTTAATTCAGATCCTAATGGATAAAAGCTCCCAACACAGACCATTGACCATGAGTGACATTTCAAAAACACAGGCATGGAAAATTGGGAAGAGGGACTGCTGGGTTACCTTAGGCTGAAATGCTCCTTGCAGAGAGCCAAAAGGACCTGTAGGTGGAATCATGGGAGGAATTCCAGACATGGACGGAGGATATGAATGAAACAACTGCAGGAAGAAAAGGAGGAATGTTTCAGGTTCGCTGATCATAATGATAAAGTGAAGAAAGACAAGCAAAGCGTTCAGCACCTCCTCTGTTAAATACTGCGCAATTTAAAATTAGGTTAGAAAGGTAGCTTTGGAACAGGATTTGGTTTCACCAGCATTTTAAATTCAATCAATGTAACAGATGCATTTCTTAGCTCACAGGAATGCTGAAAGAAGAAACAGGCATATACTGTGTTGACCCTGAGGGCTCAAACTTTAATTCAGCACCACCAAAAATCATGATGACAAGCAAGTCCGTGCTAAACTGGTTTATTTATTTTCCTGCTACTACAACATCGGCAAAAACTTAATGGTCTGTCACCACGTTTCCCTCCTGTTGCTAATAGCAGTTAAAATGGCAGCGTGCATTAACCTATGCCAGCACAAAGTAATAGTCCAATCCCCAAAATAGGCTACGTGTTTGTCTGAACTCTCACATACCCTGCTGCCAATGAAGCTATTCACGTGGAAGCCTCGGCACACGTGTTCTTCAATTGATTTAATATATCTCTAGGGGAGTACAGTTCAATCTGAATGGTATTCCAAACACACAAATTCAACTACATAAATCCAAATCCAAACAGCAAAATCTCAACTAACTCTCTTCAAGTAGATGTATGTAGTTCAACTAAGTTTTAATTTTGTGACAGAGTTCATCTATACTCACAGTTCTACATCATCTTCTAGGTGAAAAAGCATCACCACATTGGCTAAAAATGTCTCTATGATCAAAGTTGACCAACTACCTATCCCATGCCTGAGTCTACACAGGTTATTGTGCCAACTCTATACAGTACTCTGCAGCCATCTTGTATGGTCACACCTGTATGAACACATTCTAATTCTTTTTTTAAAGGAGGATGCATTGTGAAACTTTAATGAATGCACTTTCAATCACGTTTCCCATAAATTTACAAATCCTAACAAGAGAAACTCCACTTAGCAAAAAGTCTTTTATTACCTATTTATTATAAGCCTCCTTGAAGATCCTCCTTTATAGTAACAGACGAGAAAGGAATGTTGCTTTTCCAAACTAAAGATGATTTAAGTAACACTGCCCTTAACACTCTTTTCCTGCTCTTAATAGATTATGACACCCGAAGTACCTTCCAAATAAGTTTGCTCATCACCATTTGTTTTGGGTTCCCATGATTACTGAAAACAACGTTGAGGGATCTGTAACTTGTCGTGTATTGTTTACAGAATACTGGTGCAATCACTTCCTGTCAGAAGCAAGATGCAATATGCAAGCATTACCAATAGCCAATGTCTGAAATGAGGATTATGAGAACCTGTGGTTTTTGATGCCTTGAACTTACAATATGTATCATGCCTATCAAAGCACATATACATAATATTTAATGGCATGGACCTTATGGCTGAGATTTGGAACCATCTAATGGTGAATGATCTCAGTCTAAAAACAATGCACGAATTGCATTATGAGAGAACAAGGAGATGACCTGCTCCAACGGCTCTATTAACAAGACTTCTCTTTTGGATACAACAGGCCTTCAAGATGGATGACAGCTTTTTCTGTAGATTTGCTTTCTTACTTTTAGAGAAAACAAAGTCTCCACACAATGTTTTTTGACAGAGAGCCATTTGTAAAACATTTTTTATGCATAAGGAATACAATAGCAGCTAAGATGGAAGGCATTTACTCAGAACTAACATGCCACTTGCTTTTCACAACAGATCACTTCCTTACAAATTTACTATTCAAAAATGTCCTGAATCTCTTAGATTTTCGGGACAGTTTTCCATTTTGCTTCTGTCATAATCAATGCAGCCACCTACCAATCAGGTCTGATATTTGTTCAATGAATCTTACGCAGGGAAACAGAACAAATTTGGCTAGCTATTCAGCGATAGACCTTTGTCCACTGGTGAGGTTCCCATGGCTAATTAATGGCGTTTGGTGCACTTTGACTATTTGGAGGCTGCAGGCAAACATTTGGCTCAGATAATCTGTGCCCTCAATGTTACATTAAGTTTGAGGCCCAACAAATATTACTGTAGTACAAGACTACAAAGAATTTTGAACCCTAGTTACATGACACACGATTCAAAGATTACCGATAGCTTTAAATCATTACTCCAAAGCTCAAGCACCCTCAAGAACAAGGTCTGGTTTCTGGAGGGTATTAATTCTGTAGATAGATCCAGCGCAATGAAAAGCAGCAATAGCAGCAAAGAAAATGAATAGCTGTTACTGATTATTGGTATGGAGGATTAAGCTTAGAAGTAGTAACTGAATTAAGTCAACCATTTTTACTGCACACAGTTAAAAAAGATCTTAGCTATAGACAGAGATAACTTCTTGCTCTATCTACAAAGAGTTTAGAGTATGTAGCCACTTAAAGATGGAATATATCACCTATTTTGAATTGCATTTAAAGTTATGCCCTACGAATCTAATTGAACAATATATTGTATTGCATAAGATGCTTTTGAATTGGCCTCACTGAAAACAATTCTCCATCAGTAACACTGAAACTGGATATTTCCTTAACTTTTAACAGATGTCACCTCAAGAAGATGGGATTCTGTAAATCCAACTCAATACTGCTGTCCCTGTGATTAGCTTTGTTCTGACCACAAACAGTATATCCTTTTGATCTTATTTCTGAAAGCAGATGTAGGCCTCCAGTTGATTAAAACACTATACTATGATCTCACATATCATCCATGGCATTTTGCGAATGCTACGGTTTGTTTTTATTCCTTTCAAAAATGAATTCATTTTGGCAAAGTTATGTGCAGAAAATTAGAGATGAGTTAAGGTCATTAACAAGTTTCTTAAAAAACTGCCTAAATTCATATTAATCTGCTGTCACTAAGCACTGATCAGTATTTGCAGTTCAGTGTCACATTTGACACTTGCATGAATCTTGCTACTTTAATAAAACATACTTCAAGTAATCTCAAGGATTGATTTGTTTATAGCCAATTCCTGAACTTCTGCAATGACTTGATTTGATATTTTGACTGTCTCAGTAGATATTGATTTGAAGTGCTTGAAAAGTACTGAAATATTGTGAAAGAAAATTGCTCTATGTATAAAAAATGAAAAAAAAAACATTTCTGGTGACTTTCCAATGGAAAATAGACCTGCACAGAAAATACCTGCTCGGTGATTTCGGCTCATCTGGAGACCGGGAATTGTGCACGCCTCCTGGTAGAATGGCAGTTCACCTCTCGTAAACTCCATTCAATGAATTTAATTATCAAATGATTATTTAGAAGTAAGATACATAAGGCTAGGGGTGTCAGTTACATTACAATAAAGCAGTTGAATATGCACAAAGTTCGAAGGGTGCTGGGATTTGTAAAATGCTCCTTTCTATTTTATTCTGCATCTCCTACAGATGTGGAGAATGGGTCTCTATCTGAAAGCTCTGGCTCATATATTCCTTGCACATCGTATTCATCCACAGCTCCTGATAATGTACTTAATTTTGTTACTACTTTTAAGCTCTACAGCTGAAAAAACAATGCATCAAAGTGTGTGCATAGCATGGAAGCACACCAATGACCAAGAAAAGCTTTGGATGCAAGAGATTTGAAAATGAAGTGGGTAAGCAGCTCAGCTGTGTGAATACCAAAGATCACAGCACAGACCAAGAGCAGCTCACAATGATGATCTAAAACCCTTGAAGCACTGTCTGTTAAGTGTGATCTCAAGCATGCAACAACCCTATTTACACACGTGGGGATTTAATCAGGTCTATGCTGCATGAAAGAAACCACTGTATATGTGCAATATGTGCCAAATCAATAAGCCATTTTCTTTTCTCTCCGACATCAGTAATAGACTGGACTCTGCTATTTACTTCCATTCATCAACAAATTATGACCATAATTATCCCTGCATGTCATGTATTATCACTGCATATCACATGCAAGCTGAAACTCACCATATTATTCTCTTACTCTAACCCACTGACTCCCAGAGCTTCTAAACTTAGCAAGTCCTTAACTGCTTCAGAGTTTCCATCTTCCTGGATAAATGGAAACATTTTAAATCCACGTCTGGTTTCTTCAACCTCAATTTGCATCTTTTAAAAAAATTATGATGTATACAAACCAAAAACATTAATATCACGTTCCCTCTTTACATCTGACCACTGACCTCCTGTCTGCCTCCAGCAATATCTGTTCTTATTTCTCCATGTGCATTTTTGTCTCTATTTCATGAATTGTGGGATCATTGAGTTATCTCAATTCATAAACAGTAAAAGAAATACACACAATCTTGCTACAAACAACAAAATTGATATGAAGAGCACAACCTCAGTTAAACTTTATTGTTGGGTTTCCAAAGTCCTACACTTAAGCACCCAAGCTCAATAAAACATCGAAACCAATTGTTTTAATACAGGATACCTACTGCTTCCCAGAGGCTCCTTCGGCCTCCGTTGAAAGCTATGAGACATCAGTTTTACTCAAGAAAATCATTTTATAACTCTCTCGTGATCAGATTTTAATTTTGTTTCTCTTTTAAAAAAATGTTACTGGGTGTCAAAAGTTGTGGAGGAATGAGAATACAATTGTAAGTTTGAGTGGATACAGTCCCTGAAACTATACTTAATAGATTATAGCCTTTACATTTCTGACTGTTGTGATTAGTTCAAAGGAGTTTTCATGTGCCTTTGATATCCAGGCTGTTTAAATCATTGGAAAGGATGTGGTTTCTTAAGGAAAGGCTCTGGTGTGAATTAAAATGCACAATGCACTCAGTGATGAACAACAGGTGGTGCACTGAAGTTGTGCTGGAAATCATCTCCTCCAGAGGCCTGCTCTCAATTTGAATTGGCTCTGGTGCAAATGGACCAACCAAAGTCAATCTGGTTTGATTACACCATTGTTCCACTGTTTACTGTGATATGAATTCACTGTCTCTTCTCCTTGGCAGGAGAATAAGTATCTTGTTAGATTAATTATCCTGATGCGCTGTCATGATGTTACTGAGATTACACATGTTTGTGGGGGGTGGGGGTGAAAACCATTCTGTCAGCATATAATCACAGTCCCCTGGGTCTGCGGTAGCATCCTTACCTCTGAGCCAGATTGTCTGCAGAGGTGTGTAATGTCTGAACAGGTTGATGAATAAAATACTTATCATCACAAGAGTATACTACTTGCTGCATTTCGAAGAAATGAAAAGGTGGGGGAGGTGACACATCGAACACTTACTTGAGAAATTATTTTAGCACTATTATATTTGCTATGATTTAAGTGAAACAAAACAGAGTTTGGTTTTGGAAAAAATAAATTTTCAATGCATCATGTGACTTTTAACTTGAGCATGAAGGAGGATATACCAGACCTCTATTTTGGATTACACCTCCAAGCCATCTGATCCTTTTTACCCAGTTCATAATTTGTTGACTTCCAGAAAAGAGGGCTAAGCATCCTCTGAAGTCTCAAATAGACAAGCCACATGAACAAGACTTAGCAGTTCAACTTGATGGTACATGGTCCTTTGCGTTGGATCACAGGTTTTGTAACTAGTGCTCTGCAATGAATTCCCTGCTTCTCCTGAAGCCATTGCCATGTGCCAAGGCACAGTTCCACAAATGTTAGTGATCCTTCAAGCCCTTCATTCAATGGGCTATTCCTCACAAATAAACTTGAGTAAGTGACTTCAAATCATTCAACCATGGAATGGAGTGCACTAAAATCAAATCCTTCCTTATCCAGCAGCCCCACACACATTTTCAATAGAATCATTGAAGAACAATCAGCAGTAAGAACCTTACTGTAATTTCATGTTCTGTACACAATTCCCTAATCACAGAGATACAAGGAGAAATGCAACAGGAACTGGGAATAGAATCTGGGATCTACTTGCTCAGCTGGTATTTTCACCCATAAGTGAACTTGAGCATTTAAACTGTTAGAATACAAGTAAAAATCACAGTCTCCCTACAACAAGGAAACAGGCCATTCGGCCCAACAAGTCCACACTGACCCTCTGAAGAGCATCTCACCCAGACCTATCTCCTTACCCTTTTCCTATAACCTTACATTTCCCATGACTAACGCACCTAACCTATATATCACTGAACACTATGGGTAATTTAGCATGGTGAATCCACCTAACCTGTACATCTTTGTGAGAGGAAGCCGGAACACCTGGAGGAAACCAATGCAGACACAGGGAGAATGTGCAATCCCCATACCTGAGGGTGGAATCGAACCTGGGTTCCTGACGTTGTGAGGCAGCAGTGATAATCACTGGGCCACCGTGCTGTCCCTAAAAAAGTTTGCTATACTCCAAATGAAGCATACATTAACTGAGATCCATATGCATAGATATTGGCAGCCAACCAATCACTAAATTCCTAAAAAGAACTGTAGAATTCAAATGTGACAACTTTTTATTCAACCATCAGGTGACTCCCAATAGTTTCTCTTTTAATTTTGATTTTCTCACCCTTCAATTTTTGGTCAATTACAGATCTTCAAAAAATTAATTTGAAAGCAGTTTGGGCAAATGGTATATTTTTTCCATTCTAGTCTGTATCCAGTGTTTTATTAAAAAGGTACTTTTTGTTAGTTTTTACCCAAAATTGTTCCATCTTGAATCTATATTTAGTCCCTATTAATTAAGGTCAGTTAGAGTATCTGACTGATGAAATGCTCCGGTAGTTGAAGGAGTGCTGAAGCATTGCCATTTGGATATTGTAAGCAACTGTAGGTCTAAAAGAAGTCGGATCCCTTGCATAGTACAAAAAGCAAGTGTGCACATCTTTAGCTGGTTTAACAAAGCAGGATAACCAAACGGGGAAAGCAAAACCAGGGAAACAAACTGCACTCAATGAGGTTACAGCAATATAGTTGTGCAGGAAGTGCTTCAAAGAAAGATGGCCTTTTTGAAGCAGCCCTACCCTTCAACACTGCCGCCATGCCTGATACTGTGATTACCTACGATCAAAATTAAGAGTTTCTGGCTGAATGTATCTGAACCAAACTCTTCCTTATGCACCAAGACTGAAACAAACTTCTGTGTAGTCACTCAGGACAGATTGTGAGGATCAAACCTGGGATATTCCTAATCCGCACAACTGAGAGTTCACAAAAACCTTTCCAAGCACGCTTTTGAAAACTTGCTGGTGTTTATATTAGTAATGGTAAAAAAAATCTGTGAAACTTAACAGCAAAGTTAGCATTTATTTTCCTGTAAAAATTCTGAAATCTTCAACTGGTTGATCTGAGGGGAACAGAATTCCTTAATTAGTTGGTAATCAAAGGGTTAAACATAGAATAGAAAGAAAATAATCTGAAGTCTCCCTCTAATGCGTATATGACTTCTGGCAAGCTTGATTTGTCTGACTCATTTGAAACTCAAGAAAGACAGAAGAGGAAGCTTCAATGACAGAGGAAATAAAAGACAGACAGCAGAGCTGGCTTGACTCAATGCACTGGCTTATCATGTAATGCCAACACTTGAATCAGAGGGCCAAATAATCATTAGTTTCTGCAGTGTTGCAACCCTGAAAACTTTGGTAAGCAACTACTGAATGGTTTTATTGATTAAATAAACTAGGAAAGTCATGCTAAATAGTAATGGTTTCACAACATGACTGAAAGGGATGCTGTGGCATGTCACATACTGCAGACAAATTGAGTTCCGAGTTTCAGTTCTGCCATGCTTCTGAAAGATGCCTTTCTATAAAAGAGGAGGAGACAAAGCAAAATGCGACCAGAGAACATTCCCCTCTCTCTCCAATCGCGCCATTCCACCTCTGAAGCCCTGCCACAACAGCAGCTGTCTCTCACTCCCCCTTATCTCACTTGCTGTAAGATACCTGGCAGCAAGTCTGGATTCAGAAGTCTCAGATAGGCTATGCCATATGACATTAGGCCTGAGAACAGGAGAAAATACAGCATTTTTTACGCAACATAGGGTTAAGCAGTAATCTCCAGACAGGATTCATCAAGCACACTGAAACTGAATGTTCTGTCGTAAGGTTTTCCATTAACATCTTCTCAAGCAACTCTAATTGCAAGAAATGTTCAAAAGGCCAAAAATACATTAGGGGTTGAATAGTATAACAAGTATTTTGCCTCAGCAGAAAGTAATGTTTTGCTAACCTGGCTGTGCTTGTTCTTGGCATGAATTCATGCTGCAGCTTAGATGAAAACAGTCCATTTATGCCAACTTTCAATCTACCTTTGACACATTTACACTATCCTGAAGTATTAAAAACAAGTACATGCACACAGGGCGTTGATACAAGCCCGCTAATAGCCTGATTTTCTTTCACATTTTGGGGTGGTCATGAAATAATTAAGTGGTTCAAATCATTACACTAATAACTTCGATTATAACAGTGCTTCAAGGGTTGTTTATGACTGGAGCAAGCTTGGTGTAATGGTGAGTTCACTCACACTGTGTCGGTAGAAGGGATCAACTTTTGTTGGGTATTTGTCAAACTGCAAAGGAATCAAAGCACGTAAAACAAGTTATGGTCTATTAATACAGATTCATTCTCGTTGCCATGGCTACTCACGTTGTGCTGTTTAAAAATGATCTGTCATACTGAACTGGAGCTGCTAGTGTCAGATATTATAATCTGCCCATGTGATAAAATAAATTAAACTTGTGTTCAATTTGCCATCTTGACTTAATTATTTTAACCCAGATCCAAAGTGTGTACTGTGCAAATTTTGTATTTCACAAAATTTGACATCGACATCCTGTTAATAATACAAAGAAAAAAATACATTCAAGGGAGTCATTGATTTCTAGGTTAGGATTTTCTTGTTTCTGTGCATGCCAATGTTCAATTATCTATCTATTCACTGTACTGGACATAAAATCACTGGCTTCTATTCGCAATAGTCAGAAACTAAGGGCATAGCATTTATATTTGGTGGTAATGGGAGTTTTCTTTTTCCTTCCCTTCATGATTCTCTCATATAAATCTCACTAAGTAAGCAAAATCCTTTCACCAAAGTGCTTCACCATCACCACTCCTGGTTTGGCTTCCAAAAGACTTTGCTTGAAGATTACACGCTGTTACTATTTTCTCTCACTTAAGGACAATGCTCTGTAACTCCCTCTCTCCTAAGCAATAGCAGGCCAGAGCTACAGAAATAGCTATGTAAAATATCATGCGGTGCAAACCCAACTTATGGGCAGTATCATCCTTCACCATTCTCTACACAGTTTACTTTTAACAGAATGTCACTCCTATGTGTGATGGAATTGGTGTTGGATTTAGCTAAGAAAGAACCTCAGGAATTTTCAGATTATAAAATGACAATATAAAAACTCAGTAACAACACTAAGACCAGCTTCAAAGTATCATGAGGAAGATAGGCTGACTCCTTCCAAGCCAGGGTAGTAGGAGGGGAATACCCTGCAATCCAAAGGGTTAACATGGTAATGCAGTAGAAAGATGTCAAATCAATCAATAATTTAACTTCCACCTAAACGTATAGGTTTTCAAGTTCAAAACTGAAACTGTTTTCTCAAAGAAACTACATTCCTCTTTCTCCGTCTGTCCCAAATTAACAGGCCACATGTTACTGACCTTCTCAATGAGCTCTGTGTAGGTTGTTTAAAGAAAAATTACAGTGCTCCAAATAACCAGTGACCAACATAACCTTTACATTTTACTCGGTTCATTCTGTTTAGATTTCTGCAGCCTCACAATAAACAGGTCAAATTTCAGACTCTCAATTTTTGCCCTTACAACAATTCACCCTTTTAGGCTAATGGAAAGGGACAGGTGGTCTTCAAAACAGTAATGAATACAAATGATCTATTTGTCGTTCCCTTCATAGTATAAAGTATAAAAGAGAACTTAAACTATTTGGACCAAGTCTCTGCAAGAGGCACCCTTTTTGCTATTCTTGTATTTGGAAATCCACAGAGAGTGAGCATCTATAAACATGAGACTATTAAAAACAGACTAAATAAAAAGTTAAAAAATGGATGTGATTCTACTTACTGTGAAGACTCCAAACCATATGCATTACTGAAATGCTACATAGGTCTCATTTTTGTTATAGAAATGAACAAATTTGCATTTATATGACATCTTATCACATCTCCAGAATTTCTCAAGTGCTTTGTGGCCAATTAATTATGACTGAAGTGCACTCAATGTTGTTTTGTAGGCCATCATGGTAATAAATTTGCAGAAAGTAAGGTCCAGCATTGAGTGAAGTGACGAGTTAATCTGTTTTTGATGGTGTTGGCTAGGGCAATAGGAAAACTTGCCATCATCCTTGAATAAGTAGATGAAGCTTCACGTTAATTCACTGTTTGAAAGACAGCATGTCCTAGAAATAAAATATTCCCTCCCTACTGTAGCCTAGATTAAATATTCAATCCTGCATTTTTGTCTTGAATGCATAACTTTCTAACTCAGATATACAAGTGTTAATCATGTTACCTATCTAACTGGAAAGTTCAAGGCACCTACAGAAGAATGGATGAATTAGTGTAATTTTGAAATAAAGGACTTTTATTATTACAGACTTATACTAGGATTATACTTCAATTCTGAAATTACTTGTGTATTTATTGGTAGAGTACTGTCATTCATGGAAGCCACCAAGCTGACATTGTTATGGACTGAACTTCAATGTTCTACACAGCTATGTTCATGGTGCTTTGCATAAAATAACAAACAGAAATAGTTCACAGAATATTACTGTTGCTCTATATTACCTCAGCTCCATTTTATCCCTCTCCTCTGGCTTTCCACTTAAAATATATTCTTGAATCCTAGAATAGAGGCAAAACACTGCAGATGCTGGAAATGTGAATCAAACACAGAGAATGCTGGAGGAACTCAACAGTTCTCACAGCATCTGTGGAGACAGAAGCAGAGTTAATGTTTCAAGTCTGATATGACTGTTTTTCAGAACGGAAAACCCATGAGTTTCAGCCACACATTCCTCCAGGTGGTCCGAGGTGAGCTCTCTGGAGCTTCTTGTGCCTTTCCTCACCACCTCAACTATATCACTTCATGTCTAGCCTGGCTGAGAACTAGCCTTATTCAGTCAAAGAACGGGCACAATCACACTTTGAAACATTGTTCCAAATCACAGTTTCTATGAATGACACTGCTCCACCAACAAATACACACCTAATCCAAAAGTGAAAATATAACCCAAGATAGGCACAATCAGGGTCCTTCATTTTAGAATTACACCAATGTCTTGCATAGGTGCCTTGAACTCTTCAATCTTTTTTAGTTCAATGGGTAAGAACATTAACATTACAGAGTTTTTCATGATCACTGCTATACTCTCCAAGACATTTCCATTAAATGTATAAGTCCTGCTAGGGTTTGCTTTCCCAAAATGCAGCACCTCACACTCATCTAAATTAAAATCCATCTGTCACTCCACAGCCCATTGGCCCATTTGATCAAGATCCCGTTATAATCTGAGGTAACCTTCTTCACCATCCACTACACCTCAAATGTTGGTGTCATTTGCAAACTTACTAACTATACCTCTTATGCTCCCATCTAAATCATTTGCATAGATAGCGAGAAGTAGTGGATCCAACACCAATACTTCTGGCACTCTAGGCCTCCAGTCTGAAAAACAACACACCACCACCACCCCCTCTGTCTTCTATCTTCAAGCCAGCCTGTATCCAAATGGCTAGTTCTCCCTGAATTCCATGAGATCTGACCTTGCTAACCAGTGTCCCATGGGGAACCTTGTCGAAGTCCATATAGATCACGTCCACCACTCTGCCTTCATCAATCCTCTTTGTTACTTTTTCAAAAACTCAATCAAGTTCGTGAGACATGATTTCCCACGCACAAAGCTCACTGATCACATCTGGAGTAGTGTGTGTAGTTTGGATCGCATTACCTAAGAAAAGACATACTTGCCATAGGAAGAGGGTGTGAAAGTTAATCAGACTAATTTCTAGGAATGGCAGGTTTGTCAAATGAGAAAAGACAGAGTCCACTGGAGATTAGAAGAATGAGAAGGGATCTAATTGAAATGGATTAAATTCTGATAGGAATAGATGGACTGGATGCAGGAATGATGTTTCCCTGGCCACAGATCCAGAACAAGGGATCATGGTCCCAGGTTACATGATAAGTCATGTCGCACTGAACTGAGGAAAAACGTCATCACACACGTGAACCTATAGAATTACCAACCACAGAAGCCTGTAGAGGCCGGATCGCTGAATAAATTTAAGAAAGAAATAGATTTCTAGAGGCTAAATACATCAACGTATATGGGGCGAGAATAGAGATCTAGCATTGAGATTGAAAATCAGCCATGATCAGGTGGCAGAGCAGGTACAATGGCCTTCTCCAGCTTCTATGATTTTCTAAGATTTTATCGAAAACCCTGTGCTGTCTTGCAGAGAAACTTAAGGTGCAAACAGTGGTAACAGGTTATGGCAGCAAGTAGCTGCTACTATGGAAAAGTTGCTACCAATACAATACTGAGGATGTAATATTGAAACCGGACAAAATAGGTTTGGACTGCTTATCAACCATTCAGAGGTTTTCTTTTTCTGCATAATTGTTTTCTGGTTTACAGCTTAGAAAAATGAGACAACAGTTCCATCTCGTTAGAAGCACAGACTGAAAACTGGACGCTTGATTCTTTTCTATAATTTAAAACCAAGACTCAGAAAATTGTTAGCAATGTCCAAATTCCCAGCATGCATCAGGAACACCTCAGGCCTCCTGCCAGATGTACAGTCAAATAATTATCCCTCAGTCTTAAGTTCACGACAGTCAATATAGTTGAGGAAAACTGGGAATTAAACTCATTTTACAATTGCTCTGACTAACACGAAGAAAACTAAGTATTTCAGGCTCAATTATCCAGACTGAGCAATAATTGCATACCACATAGTTGGCGCAAACAGTTTTGAATCAGCTGACAATACACAGTTATATGCTGGTCATGCGGATCAGACTACTGGTGGTATACGGGGTAAAAGGTTGCTTGTGCTCTACTTATCCTCACATTTCTGCCTTGGGTACGCACCATGGGTGGTGCAGGAGTTGGCATAATGGCCGTTGGTGGAATGGTGTGCGGGAACGGGGCAAACGTGTGCTGATGAGTGTGCTGATGGGTATGCTGGTGTTGATGCTGGTGGAACTCCGCTCGCATGTACGGAGGTGGCCCCAACGACGCCCCTCGGTCAGCACTTTGAGAGGCCAGAAATCGAGTGTTCAGCTCTTGCCGCAGAAGTTCTTGTTCTGCAGGAGACAGATAAACATTGTGAAGAGCCTGCTCAAATGCCACATTATACAATAAACAGAACAGATGGAAGTTTCATATTACAGTGCAATCATTATAATTCAGTTAAGGTTATGAAGTGATGAGACTCAGCAAACCATTTGTAAAGAAAATCTCAGAACTTCACAAAGAGGGCATAAATAAAACTCAAAATTGTGCATACATATTGTGTACAGCATCAGATATAAGGGAGTGAAAATGTCCAGACATATTTTATGCATCATTCAAATGACTTGCACTTCTTTCTGGAACACTTTTTGTGACAACTTATCTAATAAAACCTCCAATGTAAACAGTTATTTCAGGATGTAGTATATCAACATTTGAGAATGGAAAAATCTTACATAAACATTTTGCCATCACAGTTAAAATGTAAAACTTCGTGTGCTATATAGTGGCTGGTTGTACAGTGTCTGACCCCTATTCCCACTGTCCACATTAGGTTAAAATATACTAAAAACACCTAGTTCCAGGAACCAAATCACAAAACGCCAAAGGTTTGGACACCAGACAGATTGAAGATTGGTGCTGGTAATGGATAAAAGTTCCATTCCCAAAATCAGTACATCAGAGCTTTGTCAAGTCCATTTCCTTCTTCTCACTTCGCATCTGACAGACTCCAGGAGTCTACTTAATCCAATGCTGCACCAGCAGATCTGCCAAACCTTAGATTTCTGCTCTTTAGCAAAACTAGGGTCCTGTTAATATGATGCCATACTCACAATACATGAAGAAGCTTTGCACGATACGATGACAAGCTGCCTGGAAATGGTCCAGGCTCTAACATGGCTTAAAAATACCTAACCGATCATTATTCTACTAAGAAATTTGCAACAATTGATGAGTTCAAAAGGTACAAGAGTGTAAGAGTCATTGCTTTTTTCACACACATCAGTGAGCAGCAACAAGTCATGTATAAACATACAAACTTCGAGCAAGATAAGACCAACAGTCTCTAGCTACTGTACCATTCAATAATATTTTAGTTGATCTGATTCCTCGACATTCTTGTTGATTCCTGATAAATGTTCACATCACTGTTTCCCAAAAATCTATCCATCTCTTTCTCAAGATCACTCACGGACTCTAATTCCACCACCTTTTGTGAAAGAGAGTTGTGAAGACCCATGACCCTCTACAAGAAACAATTTCTTCTTATCTCTGTCTTAACTGGGCCTATTTTTAAACGGTTCTACATGCTCCATCAAGAATAAACATCTTTTCCACATTTACCCTGTCAAGACCCCTCAGGATGTTGTTTGTTTCAATCTATTCACCTTTTACACTTCTAAACTCTCGTCGATAGAAGTACAGCCTTTCCAACCTCTTCTTATTCGACAACCCACTCATTCCATGAACTCATTGAACAATCTTTCCCTGAAATCATCCAACAGATTTACACCTCTTCTTCAATAAGGATACTAAAACTACATACAATAGACACCAAAGCCTTGTTTAACTGAAACATGACCTCTTCACTTCCAAATTCAGTTCTCATTGCAATAAGTTATAATATTCTATTTGCATTTCTTATTACTTGTTGCACCTGTATCATCTTGTGATTCATGCACCAGGAAACCTCTATGTGATCCCTCCATGTCTCAGAGCTCTGCAATCTCTCACCATTTCGATAATATGCTTCTTTTCTATTTTCTTGTCATAATGGGAAATTTCACATTTTTCTGATCTTACGTTCCATTTGTCTGCAAGGACCAGCGACTTGTGCATTAACGTGCATGACTTCCAGTATATGCAGGTGCATGAAACCTCAAGCCCAAGTGACAAGCCTAAATTGTTTGTCAGTGTAGCTCTACATAGACACACACACACGAATTTAGCAAATGTAGTCCAATTGCAAAATCACAAACAATGTTGAAAGCTTTACTGAGTTTTTCAAACATGGGCTTGTTGGGCACGGTCAATAATGCGTTTATTTATATGTACACATACTGTGTCTATTTCAATTACACAACATAGATTACAGCAGTTCGCTGGCTCATTGATCAGGACAATGGATTGACCAATCACCTGCCTGGTTTAAAATTTAAACAAAGATCATTCATTATTAACTGGTGCATTCTCTGTGACAAATATTCTACCAGAGTCTGCTGGCCAACCAATCAGCAATCTGCTCTCATATAGTATAAGTTTCTTGCACTTTGACACCTCTTGTGAACTGTCCTGTTGTGTGCAAGACAAAACGTTTCCAGAGAAATGTGTCTTTGTTCAGCAATAGTCAAGAAGCTCAACATCATTCAGATCAAATTAACATGTCATCCATCCACCTTAAACATTTATTCTATCCACTACCAGCAAATAGTGACATCACTGTGTACATTCCACCAGGTGTTTCATAGCAACTTGGCAAGGCTCTTTCAAAAGCAACTCCTCAACCTTTGGTCTCAACAACAAGAACAACAAGTGTAGCAGACACACAGGAACCTAACAACTGCAAATTTTCCTCACACAGCACCCTGACTTGGAACTGAATTCTGCTCCATCACCATCACTGGGTCAAAAGTTTGGAATTCTGTCCCAAATAGCATCTACACCACTCACCTTTGTGAGTGCAATCAAGATTGGGTAGTAAACACTGGCTTGGCCAGCTCCACTCACATCTTACACAAGTAAAATAAAATGCAATTATTTCTGATTGGTAGAAAGGCACATGTTCACCTGGTAAGTTTCTCACTCGCAATGAATCAAGCAAACAAATAGTCTCAGCTTATATCATATTGTATTTGCAGAGGTGGTGACACAGTGCGCTAGAAGAAAGCGAGGACTGCAGATGCTGGAGATCAGAGTCGAGAGTGTGGTGCTGGAAAAGCACAGCAGGTCAGGCAGCATCCGAAGACCAGGAGAATTGACATTTCAGGCATAAGCCCTTCATCAGGAATGCCTGAAACGTTGATTATCCTGATCCTCAGATGCTACCTGACCTGTGCTTTTCCTGCACTACTCTCTCAAGTATTGATTCAGATACCCTAGATAATGTTCTCAGGACATGGATTTGTATCATACAATGAGGCAAAGTATAAAATTCAAAGTGAAAAAATATTTTGAATGAGAAACTAGTCTAATGGTAGCATTTTCATTTGTCATAAATATCCACCTGGTTCCCTAATGTTGTTTGGGAAAGGAAATCTAGCAACCATGTATTGTTTTGCCTACAATGCTTCAAACAACAATGATAGCTAAATGGCCTCGCAATCCACTTAGTTTACAGGCAATGAAGGATGGGCAAAAAATGCCAGTCTTGCCTACATCTCATGCATGAAAAATAAAACGAGCTACGAGAGAACAGTCCAGCTGTCTTCACTAGTGTAATACAACTCAGAGGTCTATCTTTAAAAGAACGCAGCAGCAATTTATTAATAACACAGCCTACCACTTACAGTGAATTCTCTCTGGTATTTGTCAGCTTAGACATGTTGAAAGACATGCAATTCAAACTGTTTGGTATCAGCACAAGGTACTATTTCATCTATGGAAAAAAAAATAAGGTTGAACAAATTGTCGGATAATGAAATAATTGAAAATGCAGATGTACATACTACTGCACCTCAGATTCCATTTCTGGTAATTATCAAGCAAAAATTCCCAAAACGTAACTTAGATCTAAAAGTAGAAAATGATGCTATTTAACATAAATGATCGGGTGTTGCAGTCCTGGATGAAATTGTGAGGTAAGCAGATCAGGACAAAGCTAGACCTGGATATCACCAACCAGTGCTTGACAAAAAAGAATCATTTTACACAAACAACACTATGAGGTAATAGAAAAGGTCAACTTTCACCACAGCTTCAGCAGGAATGATATTTTAACAGATCCCTTGACAAGGTATTGACAGAATCCACTTATACAATTGCAGTTAACAATTTGAAGAATCAAAAGATCTGCAGCCTTTGTTTCCTGTGCCCTCCAAGACACAGATTAAACCTTCTTCTGGTTTCAGCTTCAGGTCTGGTCTTATTCTATCAATGATAATTATTGACTTGGGTGCAGACTTGAGCAGTGGTCTGTACAACATGTGTAGGTTCTACCATTACCACATTTGCTGGATCAGATCAAGTGCTAACATACGTTGTCCTCTATCAATACCATTTACTACTCCAGGGTCATTATGGAAGCCAAAAATACTGCACAGTTTCTCTTCTCACTATTATCTCACTGAAATCCCATCCCCCATGACTCTAAACCTTCACCCCCAAGAACATGCGTATGGGTGGCTCACACTCTTTTACACACCAACAACTTAAATGCCATCTTCTCAGTTGGCAACCCTCGTCCCCTTGACTACAAAGCCAAATCGCTCATCTAGGCTTCCCGCTATATTAGCTCTGAACTCACACCTTGGTTCACTTTATCATCTAGTTTCTCTTCTGCCATGTCTGAACTCACTTTGTTGACAAGACTCCCCTTCTTTTCCTTGAACTCAATCATCCAGCATCCAAATGCTCTTTATTCTAGTCCCTGACAATTATCACCCCCTCCTTTTCAAAGCTACTATCTGTCATGGAATTTTAAAAATACTACCTCTACCGCTGCCTCTGTGCCTCTGCTCCTTCTCATACTCCCTTTCTCCTCCAAAATTTTTGAACCCACTTATTATCCCCCAAATTACTGCCCACAATTCATTGCAACTCCAAATTAAAATCTTTCCAATCTACTCTGCTATAGCACTGAAATGGCCCTCATCCAAAGTTGCAAAAGATGTCCTTTGTGAATGTAGCCAAAGCGTGTACTTTCTTCAATCTGTGACAATCCTTCTCCAAAGTCACTCTGCCGTTGTTCAATTCAGCAAGATTGCCTCAACTCAATTCCACTCTTACTTGTGCAATCCATTTCCAGATCGTCTGCTCTGTGCATTTTTAACTCTCCAGTCGCCCACAGGCAATACTCTAGGCCCCATCTCTTCATTGTAGACATGCTGGTCCTTGGCATTATCAAAAATAGATATGAGGTCAGCTTCCACTTGTAAACCTGTAGACATTTAGCTCCAACTCCCTATTGCATTTGATGATTTTTTCTGATGTCTGCACTGTTAGTCTGCTTGACTAATGACTAGTCTTGGATTAAACACAACTATTCTCAGGGTCAGATTGAAAGATCACAGCCCTTAGCTACTTTGTTCCCTGTCAGAAACTATTGTCCCTTACAATCTTCTCGAATAATCACCTCTTTGACCAAGTGATGGACTACTTGCTTAGCGTCCGTTAATTCTGATTATACCTCTGTGAAAGTCTCGAGGGATGTTTCTATAATGGAGATAACATATGACCCCAAAGAGTTGTTGCGGTTGTCATTCCTCACATACACAAATCACAAGATCTAGACATCAAAATGGAGGCACTCTTGCAGATATAATAACAATTACATATTTATGAGGGACCAAGCAGGCTCAACACGTGAAACAGAGAAGAATTTCCTCCCATCCAGCAGCAGTGCCACAGTTACAGCCTTTGTTGCTGGTGGCCACTTTAGAGTATTGGAGCTCCAACTGTCACTGGATTGCCACTGAATGAGGGAGACCAATCCACCAGTTGGCAAAAAAGCAACTAGCACTCAGACTAACCACTAACCCGGGGCCTCAAATATGCAAACTGCAAGTTGGCCACCTTGTATTGGGCAGTTGATTTGCTGTCAGCCTGTCTTCCTGCTACCTCCCCAGATGCTTCATCCCTAATCTCACCACACTGGGACTGGGAAAATTTGTGACCACTAGTGAGGGAGAAATGCATCCAAAACTACTGAGCCTATAAATACTCAAGTGGATTGGAAAAGGAAAATATTGCTTCTTCAGGCAGAATCATTGGACACAACTTTCTGCTATATTCCGGGTATCAGGGTGGCAAGCACAAAGATTTGGGGATCCTGGGAATAACTTGTCCTGCTTTCCACAATCTGAAAATAAATCAAATCCTCAACCTTCTACAGGCGTTTTCCTGTACCTCTAGCATGGCAAGAGACCCTTCAGTCCAATTCATCCATGCTGACCAAATTTCACAAACTAAGCTCGGCCCACTTGCCTGTATCTGTCCCATCCCTCTCTAAACCTTTTCTATTCATAAATCTGTCCATACATATCTGTACATTATAACCGTATCTGCATTTATCACTTTTTTTGGCAGTTCATTCCACATACAAACCATCCTGTGTGTCTGAAAAGGTTGCCCCTCAGGTCTCATTTTTTGCCAGGGTTGGAGTACTTGAGCTAATCAGGAAGGCTGAATAGGCTAGGGCTGTTTTCCCTGGAGTGTCGGAGGCTGAAGGTGACCTTATAAAACCATGAGGAGCTTGGATAGGAGAAATAGACAAGGTATTTACCCTGGGGTGGGGGAGTCCAGATGAGAGGATACAGGTTCAGGGTGAGAGGGGAAAGATATAAGAGAGACTTAAGGGACAACTTTTTCACACAAATAGTGGTGCATGCATGGAATGAGTTGCCAGAGGAAATGGTGGAGGCTGGTATAATTACAGATTTAAAAGGCATCTGGATAGTTACATGAATAGGGAACGTGAAGAGGGATATGAACCAAGTGCTGGCAAATGGAACTAGATTAGGTTAGGATATCTGGTCAGCATGGGTGATTTGGACAAAAGGAGCTGTTTCCATGCTGTACATCTATATGACTCTATGACTAAATCTGTCTGCTGTCACCTTTAAAAATATGCTACCTAGTTTTAAACCCACCCATGCTAGGGAAAAGATCTTTGCAATTCAACATATCAATGTGCCTCATAATTTTATAAACATATATAAGGTCACCCCTCAACCTTTAAACTCCAATGAAAGAATCTAAGCCTATCCAATCTCACCTTATAACTGAAATCCTCCAATTCTGGTAACATTCGTATCAATCTTTCCCACACCCTTTTCAATTTAATGATATCTTTGCAAATCAGAATGGCCTGAATTGGACACAATACTTCAATAGTGGCTTCACCAATGTCCTCTGCAACCTCAACATGACATTCCAACTCCTATACTCAATGATCTGAGCAATGAAAATAAGTATTGATAAACATCTCCTTAACCACCCTGTCTAAGGTTTGTGCTACCTAAGACCATTCTTTGAACCTTTGAACCTATTCTGTCAGTCAATAAAATAATGGCTAATCTGTTAGTGGTCTCAACTGTACTTTCCTGTCTGCCCCTCATGACCCTTCCCTCCATCAAAATGGTATGATACATCAAAAATCTGACTAACTTAGCTTTGGATGCCTTCAATAACCCCGTCTCCATTGCTTTCATTGCTGAGAATTCCACACCTTAACCAAACTCTCAAAGAAAATATTTTTGCTCAACTCCACCTTAAAAGCAAGACTATCTACTCTTTATAATTCCCATCAGAGTTGAAATTCAAAGCAGTTTACAGAACACCCTAGATTTTGTTGCATTGAAATCATTACAACTTCCTTTTGCCAACTGGAACAAAGATTTAAGGAAGCACTGATGAAGTGCCCGTAGGCTGCTTAATCTTGGCAATAACAGAATTCCTGTTGCCTTTTCTACCATTTTCTATTTAGGCATACAACATAGTAAATGGGACAACTATAAGCAACGTTGGTGTGCAGTTATCACCAGCCTTCATAAAACTTAGGATTTATGTACCAAGTAAGCTGAAGATATCCTCGAGATGACTTTAAATACTGAGCTCATTTAAAATCATCTGAAAGAGTTGTGGTACTGACATGTGCCATTTCTTTCACAAACATTGCACTTTTGGAACTTTTCAAGCTTACATGCGCAAACATTGAATTGTGTGAAAATTTTCTAACTGACGAATGCAGCCTAACTTCTATTTTAACTGTACTAACTGCAGAAGAAATCAGAACAAGCAGCCAATGAGATTCATACAAACAATTAATCAGGGAGAGAGATTAGTTACGCTTGCAAAGATACGGCAAATTTATACAGTAAGGATATTGCTGCCCTATATCTACACACCAAACTTAACACGAGCTTGTAGGAGCTCATAATCACGTAGATTTTAACTTCTTTGTTCTTTTGTTTTGAAGTTATTGGATGGCAATGACAGGAATGGGATAAATGGAACATCATTCCTGGCACAAAAATCAACTTATCGGAAGTGGATTTGCTGGAAAGTGTGTCACTCACCTGAATAGCCAGCACCAGCAGGGTGCCCTGGAACCTGAAGTGCACTTGACGTCAGTGGAGGTGGTGGTGGTAGAGCTGAATGGGGGGCAAACATAGTGGGATGATGCGAATGATTTGCAGGCTGCAAACTAGGTGTAAAAGTATGTGAAGTGTTGTGGGCTGCTAGTGCCAAAGAAAAACTTGGAGTGGAAGGATGGTGAGAAATGTGTGCTGCAGGAGCTTGAGGTTTGACTGGAGTGCTGCTTCTGCTGCTGCTGAGAAAGAGGGAGGGAAAAACAAAACAATGAGATTCATAAAGAGGCTTCATAAACTATTTATACTGAATGCTGACAAACACATGTAAACTCATTTACAATTTATTGATATTGTTCTTTTATTCATGTCTGTGGCTTTTAGAAATACAAATGAGGGTTGATTCTGTCTCAATTCCATCATCTATGAATCAACTACATTTAAATAATTAAGCAAAATTCTTGAATTAGCATTGGAATCACAAGTTACTTTTCTAACAGAGCTGTTGCCATAACAGAAGTGATTTATGAAGGACACAATAGACAATTGGTGATTTCCAGAAAGCCCAAGTTCAAATCAACATGCTCTACCAATTTAGTCATCTCAACCACATTTCCCACGCCTGATTTCTAACCATCCATACCTATTGGAAAGCGTGTGGATGTCTGGTCAAGTTTGATTGTAATGCCTTTCATTGATGGCTTCATCAATCGGCTAATAAGCAACAAATATAAATTGACCTCTTGAAACCACACTCTATGAGTCAGGGGAAGAGCAGGCAAAACTGACAGAAGTAATGTCAAGTTTGATATCGCATCTAACAAACTAGCACTGGAGGTGTCGCACAGGAGGATGAGAGTAGGAAGGACAGGGACAAGATTTCAGGGTCACAGGAATGTGCTGGCAGACAGTAAAGTGGTTTGAAGTGTGTCTACTTCAACGCCAGAAGTATCTGAAATAAGGTAGGTGGGCATGCAGCATGGATAGGTACCTGGGACTTCGATGTTGTGGCCATTTCGGAGACATGGATAGAGCAGGGTGAGGAATGGATGTTGCAGGTTCCAGGGTTTAGATCTTTAATTAAGAACAGGCAAGGTGGTAAAAGAGGGGGAGGCGTGGCCGTGTTAGTCAAGGATAGTATAACAGTGGCCGAGAAAACTTTTGATGAGGACTTGTCTACTAAGGTAGTGTGGGCTGAGATTAGAAACAGGAGAGGAGAAGTCACACTGCTTGGAGTTTTTTATAGGCTTCTGCAGAGTTCCAGGGAGGTGGAAAAGAGGATTAGCAAAATTATTCTGGGTAGGAGTGAAAGGAACTAGGTGGTCATTATGGGGGACTTTAACTTCCCCAACATTGACTGGAAATGCTATAACTAGTACGTTGGATGGATCAGTTTTTATCCAACATGTACAGGAGGGTCTCCTGATACAGTACATCGAAGGGCCGACAAGAGGGGAAACCACATCGGATCTGGTGTTTAGTAATGAACCAGGCCAGGTGTTTGATTTAGTTGTAGGTGACCATAATTCAGTTATGTTTAGTTTAGAGATGGAAAGGGATAGGTACATGTCACAGCTCAAGAGTTATCGATGGGGCAAGGGCAATTATAATGCGATTAGGCAGGAATTAGGATGCATAGAATGAGGTAGCAAACTGCAGAGGATGCAGATAATGGAAATGTGGAGCTGGTTTAAGGAACAGATATTCGTGTCCTTGATAAGTATGTCCCTGTCAGGCAGGGAGGAAGTGATAAGGTAAGGGAACCGTGGTTTACAACAGAAATTGCATCTCTTGTTACGAAGAAGAAGGAGGCTTATGTGTTAATGAGGCAAGATGGTTCAGATGAGGCAATGGAGAGTTACAGATCAGCTCGGAAGGATTTAAAGAGAGAATTAAGAAGAGCAAAGAGAGGACATGAGCAGTCTTTAACAATAGAATAAAGCAGAACCCTAAAGCTTTCTATAGGTATGTGAGGAATAAAAGGATGACTAGAGTAGGAATAGGGTCAGTCAAAGACAGAAGTGGGAGGTTGAGTATGGACCCTGTGGAGATCGGAGAGGTGCTGAACGAACATTTCTCATTGGTTTTCACTCAGGAAAAGGAGAATATTGTAGAGGAGAAGAATGAGGTATGAGATATTAGAAAGAGATGACCCAGGTAATTGTAGACCAGTGGGCCTTACTTCTGTCATAGGAAAGGTTTTGTAAAGGATTATAAGAGATAAGATTTATAATCATCCATCAAACAACAATTTGATTTCAGATAGTCAACGTGGTTTCGTCAAGGGCAGGTCATGTCTCACAAACCTCACTGAGTTTTTTGAGACAGTGACCAAGCATGTAGATGAGGGTAGGGCAGTTAACGTGGTATACATGGACTTCAGTAAAGCCTTTGATAAGGTTCCACATGGTAGGCTGTTGGAGAAAATACAGAGGCATGGATTTGAGGGTAATTTAGCAGTTTGGATTAGAAACTGGCTTTCTGAAAAAAGGCAGTGAGTGGTGGTTGATGGAACATATTCAGCCTGGAGTCCAGTTACTAGTGGTGTGCCACAAGGATCTGTTTTGGGACTACTGCTGTTTGTCATTTTTGTAAATGACTTAGACGCAGGCACAGGTGGATGGATTAGTAAATTTGCAGATGACACTAAAGTCGGTGGAATAGTGGACAGTGTGGAAGAGTGTTACAGGCTGCAGAGGGATTTGGATAACCTGCAGAAATGCGCTGAGAGGTGGCAAATGGAGTTCAATGTAGCTAAATGTGAGGTGATGCACTTTGGGAAGAATAACAGGAAGGCAGAGTATTGGGTCAATGGAAAGATTCTTGGTACTGTGGATGTGCAGAGGGATCTAGGAGTCCATGTACATAGCTCCCTGAAAGTTGCCACCCAGGTGGATAGTGCTGTTAAGGAGGCATACGGTGTGTTAGGTTCCATTCGCAGAGGCATTGGGTTCCGGAGCCCCAATATCATGCTGCAACTATATAAAACGCTGGTGTGGCCTCCCTTGGAATATTGTGTACAGTTCTGGTTCCCATATTTCGGGAAGGATGTGGAAGCATTGGAAAAGGTGCAGAGGAGATTTACCAGGATGTTGCCTGGTCTGGAGGGAAGGTCTTATGAGGAAAAGCTGAGAGACTTGAACCTGTTCTCATTGGCAAGAATAAGGCTGATAGAGACATACAAGATGATCAGAGGATTAGATAGGGTAGACAGTGCAAGTCTTTTTCCTAGGATGATGAAATACATCAGCATGTATGATAGATTTAAGAGAGATGTCAGAGGCAGGTTCGTTATGCAGGGAGTGGTAAGAGCGTGGAATGCCCTACCTGCTAATGTAGTCAACTCAGCCACATTAGGGAGATTTAAACCATCCTTAGATAAGCACATGGATGATTTTGGGGTAGTGTAGGGAGACGAGCTGAGAATAGCTCACAGGTCGGTACAACATCAAGGGCTGAAGGGCCTGTTTTGTGCTGTATTGTTCTACGTTCTAAAGTGCAAGACCCAAATTGGAATTTGGTAAATTATCACACGAAGAGTGAATTCACATTCAAGTTACAAATTGTCACCTCCATATGAGATGGACAGTTACAACTCTCTCCTGTAAAATCAAACAGTGCCTAGACTTGGGGTTCATGCATTAAATTTCAATTCATCCATGTATCTCAGAGATTATAAACACACCAAATACCCACCTCACACTGTTTAGGCTGAGGCTGCTGCTGTACACAGAAAGGGATTGTGGAAGGCTCCGCGATGTAGGCCGAGATGGAAGCTGACTTTGAACAACTGGCTGTGCAGGAGAAGGTGGCTGGGGCTGGAGCTGTGGCTGAGGCGGTGGCTGTGGCTGAGGCTGGTGCAGAGGAGTCTGAACCTGGGCTTGAGCTTGAACTTGAGCCTGAGATATGGGTTGAGGTTGAGGTTGGGGTAGAGGTACAGGTTGAGGTTGAGATGGAAATGAGGGTTGGGATTGTGGTTGGCCTTGCCCCTGGGATTGTGATAGAGCTTTTGACTGTTGCTGGGGCAGAAACTGTGGCAGCTGAGTCTGTGCAGGGACTGGAGAGCTGTGTTTCGACTGGGATTGTGACTGGAGTTGGGGTTGGATTTGGGGTTGGGTTTGGGGTTGGGGCTGGGTTTGTGGTTGGGGCTGGGTCTGGGGCAGGGGTAGGGGCAGGGGCTGGGTCTGGTGTGGAGGCTGAGCCTTGGCACCAGGCTCTTTAGCCACAGCAAACAGGAGCAGCTGGTCTTTACAGCCCTCTTGACTTTTCTCTTGACTTCGTTCTAGCCCTGATATTTTGCGGACATTTGGTCCTTTTGCTTCTCGGTTGTCATTTGTTGTTAGTGCGCTGACACTAAAGTCAGTAACTGTTGAGAGAACAGAAATAATAGGTTAAAATGGAAGTTCGCAATTTCAAATCAGTTGATTTTAATACAACCTGATCTTTATTATTCAGAAGCTCAGATCCATCAAACATCAAAATTCACTAAAATAACAATTTTAAAAACTAACTTTGGATGAAATAGGTGAATCTGTAAAACTGGTCCTTTGCTGTCAGGGCAACTTTGAGACAATGATTTGTTTTTGGTTAATTTTCTCTCACAAAGTACAGCCAGAGTTACTGAAGATTATTTCTTGAGTCACAACAGATACAGTTCTCAGAGGATAATCGGCCTGTTCTGGGATGTTATTACACACCTCTGGAGCAGGTGGGACTTGAATTCAGACCTGCTGGCCCACATGTAGGAATACAAATTCCAGAGGAGTTCAAAAAGATATATTCTCCTCACTTGCTGCAAGTGACAAGGATACTCGAATCAACTCAATAATCTCACCACATTTCGATTGTGAAGAAGAGCCTCATATTGAACACAAAAGATCAACTATTTCTCTCTCCACAGATGCTGCAAGATCTTCTCTAATATTTGCAGTGTTTGTTTTACTTCATTTCTTTTCATAATGGCCACAAACAGGCACATAAGGGACATGAACTTTGCTTCCAGGAGTGGCCATTGTAACAGGTCAAAACTAAATTTCTTGACATAAATAACAAGAAAAAACTGGAACAAGAACAGGAAATGCTATTCATTTGCACTTATACAACTTGGGGGGCATGGTGGCTCAATGGTTAGCACTGCTGCTTCACGGTGCCAGGGACTCAGTTCGATTCCAGCCTTGGGCGCCTGTTTGTGTGGAGCTTGTACATTCTCCCCATATCTGCATGGGGTTCCACCGGGTGCTCCAGTTTCCTCCCGCAATCCAAAAATGTGCAGGCTAGGTGAATTGGCCATGCTAAATTGTCCCATAGTGTTGGGTTCATTAGTCAGGGTTAAATTTAGGATAGGGGAATGGGTCTGGGTGGGTTACTCTTCGGAGGATTGGTCCAAATGGCCTGTTTCCGTACCAGAGAGAATCTACTCTAATCTAATTTAGTCCATGATCAAACTTGTAGATAACAAGTGAACCAAGCTTGACTTAATTGCTCATGTCTCAGTGTTTTCAGAAGATGTTACATTTCCATTGTATCTCATTTTTTAATGTTCTCCCTGGTATTAATCACCACAGTTAATAAACAGGTAAGTGTGTTCGCGTATGTGTGCCTGTCCTCAGTAGAAAGTAACTCTGAAACATCTAAATTGCTTATGGCTTTACAAGGAAGGTTTTTTTCTCCTTTATTGCAAATGAGATATACTCCTGAGCTACATTTGTTTGTTCACACAGCTCTCAATGCTATAAGAATCAGAAATGTTGTTTCAAAACTAAATACTATATGGGCAACTTATTCAATAAAGAACTTAAATATTAATATAAACAACTTTGATCAGAAAAATCCTGATTTCCCTTGAATTAATTAGGAACACTAATTTAATGAATAATATTAATGGAGAAATTAATGTCAGAAATTTCCATTTTTCAATTTGATACTCTGCCTGAATCTTATGTTTTACTAGCTAAGAGGCAGCTGCAGAGATTTACTTTGAAGGCTTTTCACCACAAGACCCAGAGAGATTCCTCACCGTATCTTACCAAACTCGCCTCGTTAACTAACTATGCCCCATGGGGTGCTACTCATTTGATTCTACCCCCATCTTATCACGTGCTGTTCTCTGAAGAATTCACCACTCAGCAGATATACGTCAACAGACCGAGACCCATGTTCTGTTATGTTGTGGTTCTGAAACACTATTTCCCAGTCATTGCCCAGTACAGGAACATCACATTCGGGCAAGCAGTCAGATTATTCCATAGGCAAGCTTTTATTCAGTCAGTAAATGTGAACACAAACTAAATCAATCAATGCTCCTGCTGATTCCCACAGACAAATGAAATATTGGCATCATGAGCAACAACAAATTTACATTCCATGATGGTCTGCTGAACTGAGCTCCCAGTATTAAAACTTGGTATCAATGATATCAATGTAACATCCAATGCAGTTGAGGAAAGGACACAATTCTTATTAGTTTGAAGTATTTCTCAACTGCGTGGAAGGAAAACTGAGTTGCACTACTGAACAATCATAGCTTGAATCTGATGTTGAGTCTGCCAATTCTAAACAATCTTCTTCATTCTCTGATCTGAAAAACGGTCTGGTTTTCAAGATCCATTTTCAAGTTAACCTTTGAAATTTGAGCATGGATCCTTTGTCCAAACATGTAGTGCAGAATTCTGTGCTCTCCTTTGTGACAGGTTTGATGGTGAGCCCACTGCTAATTAAGCCCTTAATGTGGGCAATTAATGGGAACCTAATGCCCTCATTCCACAACTGCTGGCATTCATTCAGCATCGGGTTTGGGACTCGCCATATGTTGCACAACAGCAAATGTTTGGTAGCTTGAGGACTATGAAATAGTGTGCCACACTCTCAAGTGAAGGATTCAGCAAAGAGCGGATGGATTGTCTATTTAGAGTCAATCCAATCCCTTGCTACTGAACCACATTCCCCACACCCAACTTTCTGCCACCATCAACTGTGCTTTGGTCCTTCCTTGATCAGGGTGACACACACCTGAGTGGCCAAGGATGTGTTGGACCTTCTCAATAAGATGCAATGCAGGAAGCCTCGACTGTCTCTTTATCAGGCATCCAAGACCCCTATAGCTTCCACAATATTCTCCCGATGGACCTCCAAATCATAGTTGGGCAGCATCAGTGGTGTTTTTAAATATTCCAGGATTATAGAGCGCACTTTCCTAGAAAATGTTAGATCTCTGAATGAAACCTGCCTTGATAGACCATCACATTACTTTTGTAACTTGGTTACCATGGTGCTCAGTCTCCGAATAAGGTTGCCAATTTACACTTAATGCAAGACTATGAGTTATCCTACAGAAATATTAAAACAAAACAACATATAAGATCATTGGAAAAGATCTTATCATATACAGCAAAGAGAAACATTTAACCATTTTTCCAACAATCCTTTAATGATACTCAACCCCAGTGAAGTATTACTCCTATCTTCATTCTTTAATGTCTCACTCAACTGACCATGTCACTTTCATTTTCTTTTGGTGATTTTCTGCACATTAACCAAACGTGGCTCTTCTTGTCTCACTCAAAGCCTCTTCCATCCTCGTCTACTCAGGACAGCTGAAATAATTTAAGACTTGTTTCCATTTCTGATGCCTTGGAGATTGCCAAAATTAAACTACTATTCTACCAGCATGAAGCTTCTCTCTGGAATTGAATTTGCTTTTGTACGGTACAAACGTTTGACTAGTAAACACTTCAGCAATTGTCTCAACAGGTGACTTACTTGGACATTTCACTTAAATCACATGATTTCTAGGGAAGGTCGTTTTGACCCCAAGCTTAAAAAATGTTTCCGACCCTTAATAAAAACAAGTCGCCTTCACTGATCAAAACAACCATTCATTTCGATTTTAGATTCCCCGCTTCCCAACAATATAATAAACCATCATCAACATAAATGAAATCATTGACAGCTGATTTTTCCTGGGTCTATGCCATGTATAGGTAGTGCCAATATTTAGTCATGCCAGCCTTGCGTTCAGCACAGACAAAAAAGATCTGACTACCACTTGTTGAGTTCTTACTTCAAATAAATTTTGCTTGACAAGAGAGGAACGGGTCAGGAGGCAATTGATAGTGACAGACCTGTTAAACATAACACTAAAGCCATCCTATTTGCCATTTATGTCACCCCCAAGCAAGAGTGACATTTTTTAAAAAATCGATTGTTCTAAAATTGAAGTAATGCACTACACGCTCTCCTAATTAGGTCTCAAGAGTTTCAAAATGACACATAATGCGTATTTAGTATCCCAAAAGAGTTCATTTGAATATATATAATGTACGTTTAATATCCCCAAAGAATCAATTTGTCAGCTTTCTGACTCTGAAGGCAAAATATGCAAATTACCCTTATGTTAAAAAGGCCTTTCCTTTCACTCTCAATAAAGTACTCCTTTGGTTGGTTAATAGCACATTACACAGCAGTGCAAATCACAATCTGCAGTTGCCTAAACAGTTTGGGTTACAGGAAAAGTAACAACATGGAACAGATAATGGAACAGATTAGCAGCAGTATGGTTTTTAAGCATTTTTATTTTGCAAGTGATTTGCTGCTTCCACACCAGCGAGGAAGAATAATCGCTTCAGCACAAAGCATTATCTTGCAGCAGGAGTACTTCCTTCCTCCCAGCTCACCTTTACCAAAGGGAGTAATACCTCCTACTAACACATCATTTAGCAAGGAGCGGAGGAGAGGATAATGAAATTGCATCAACTTCAAACCTCAAGTGACTCGGTGATATAATATGTTAACTCCTTAATAATAGATTTTGAAAAACAACACTGCACCTTTTTTTAAAGGAAAAATGTCTGAACCAGTTTTAAGAACTTTTATTTAAAAATATATTTGACTTGTTAACCCAAACTGGATAACCATGATGTGGAGGTGTCAGTGTTGGACTGGGGTTGCCAAAGTCAGAAACCACCTGACACCAGGTTATAGTCCAACCAGTTTATTTGAAATCACAAGCTTTGGGAGTGTCCAATGAAAGAGCAATGTTCCGAAAGCTTGCAATTTCAAATAGATGTGTTGGACTATAACCTGGTGTCATACGACTTCTGACTTTGTCACATTAGATCACTATTTCTGTCATTTTGCAAGGTACCTGTTATGTCAATGTGGGCAGTGATACCAATCTCTCCCAGTTGTGTGTTATTTTACACTTGATTTAGCTTAACATGAATAGATTCATGATTCAAAACGTCTGAATAAAGCTGGATTGGCCATTTTTGTTCTCGGGCTATTTAGATTATATGCAGTTCAGCAAAGGAAGCACGCCCAAATGTAACTACAGAAGATTTGAGGAAGATGTGAAATGGACAGACAAATGTCAGGTGCAACTGACTGTCAATTAGTGTAACGTACTGTAACATACTATAGAAGTGAATTCAAGAATACGTACATACATTTATACAGTCAATGAAAAGGTGTAGACAGATAGCAGGGAATCAGTTACATGAGGTTTTAACCATATGATTCCAGTGATCAAAACTGATTAAAATAAAACTAACTTTTTTTTAAAAAGCACAGAGAGTAAAGATATAGTGATAGATTCCTGTAAAATCTTTGAATTAGCGGAAGTTATGGTCCAGCGTTGTTTTGGGGGACCTAATTCTAAACCAGTGATCATACTGAATGGCTGAGCTGCAATGAAAGGCTAAATGACTGACTCCTACCCCTATTTTCCATGTATCTATGTTTAAACAAAATTATTTTAAAGCCACAGAGACCTCACAGGGTATATTCACCAGGATGTTATTGGAGGTAGGCAAGTGGAGTTGCAAAGATGTGTTTGAAATACTGAAACCACTGGTGCAGAGAGGACTCCATGATTTCACAGATGTTTGGAAATTATGGAATGTTTTGACAGGGTACTAGGGAAAGCCTATTTCTTCTGGCTCGGGATTTGACAATGAGGATCATCAATTTAAAAGTCTTTCAGAGTTGAATGTGAACAATAGTGCTTTGGGTAAAAAACCAGGGGACGATACCATCCAGTGAACTAAACTTCAACCAATAGTTTAAACCCTTGGGCAAGGAAGAGAAGAAAAAGACTGGCAGACAGCTTTAATAAGAGAAAAAAAAACAAAATATCCTACACGGTGCTCCTCAGCTCAACACTCTGTCAAACTAAAACGCTAACACATTCAGTTTTTTAGCTCAATCAAAGTGTGAGTTTTTTTTTAATGAACAAACCACAAGTATTTGAGAGTCAGTCTGTCAACATACAAAAAATGATTAACATACTTTCCTTCACAGGCTCTTCAGTAATCAAAGTACACATACCTCATATACCTCAATCCACAAAAGTCAATCTTAGCTCTGGCCAACAAAAACTAGCAAGTCTGTCCCTTCCTGTGAACCAGTGAAAGCCCCACTTGATGACTGGATTAGTAATCCACTGTTAACAATTATGGTGTTAAGATGAGCCAGACTAGAACCTTGATTCCAGATCCAAGTTCTCATGCTCGTTGTCTTTCTATTCTCGGTTCAGCTAAACAGGTTAAACGTCTTGCATCAGCCAATTAGTATCACCGTAGTAAGGGCAGAAACAAACTTGGCAAAATACATGTAAGAAAGATTTTCCATGCACTTTTGTTGATATTCTACATACAAAACTCCTCAGCCAGGCGAAACAAATTTGCACAATTTCAAGGTGGAAAAGAAAGATCGACAGAAAAAGATTTTATTCCACTAAAACCGTCACTTAAGACCAAGTGATGTGGAATAGCCAAATCAAAATCAAACTGATCTATAAAAACAGGAGACTAGGTCACACATTAATGACCAAACAGTGCGCATAATTCATTATAGGACCAAAGTCATGATTCCAGGATGTCTAGCTGGAGCACAGCATTATTAGATTTTCATCATTGTTAGTTTGGAGGAATCTTTTGCAACAGTCCAATTAAATTGGAGGGTGGTGGACAATACTCATATCCAGCTCAGGTGGTCGGGCTGTAAGTCCTCTCATATTAATGTTCACAAGCAAGGCCGGTACAAAGTTGGTTTGGATCACGTCAAGTAAAAAGTGAGGTCTGCAGATGCTGGAGATCAGAGCTGAAAATGTGTTGCTGGTTAAAGCACAGCAGGTCAGGCAGCATCCAAGGAACAGGAAATTCGACGTTTCAGGCCAGAGCCCTTTCATTCCTGATGAAGGGCTCTGGCCCGAAACGTTGGATCACGTCAACCCAGTTTCCTCATGCTCAAGATTCAAAATGACAGTTTACCCACAACCAACTACAAATTGAGACTCACATGCACACCATAAGGATGACCTGTACTGGAAATCACAGATCACAGAATCCCTACACAGTGTGGAAATGAGCCATTTGGCCCAACAAATCCACACTGGCCCTCTGAACAGTAACCAGACCCATTCCCCTACCCTATTTCCTCTGACTAATGCACATATAACCTACATATCCCTGAACACTATGGGCAATTTAGCACAACCAATTCACATCTTTGGACTATGGGAGTAAACCGGAGCACCTAGAGGAAACCTACGCAGACACGGGGAGAACATGCAAATTCCACACAGACAGTCACCCAAGGTGGGAATCGAACCCAGATCCCTGGTGCTGTGAGGCTGCAGTGCTAACCAATGAACCACCATGCCACCAATGGAAATGGAAAGGTTTGCATTGGATGCCATGGTGGAGGATGCTAAACTGGATTGGGATTGGGAACACAAGATTGTTACAGTGCAGGAGGTCTCCGGGCACATCATGTCAGCACTGGCTCTCTGAGCATTTTGACTGAATGCTAAATCCCTACCTTTTCCCTGCAACAGTGCACTTGGTTCCCTTTGAAATATTCACCCAATGGCCTCTTGAATGACTCAGTTGACTTTGCCTCCATCACACTTTCATGCAGTGCATTACAAAACCAGGCCACTTGCTGTGTGGGAAAGTTTTTTCTCACCTTACATTTACACTCAGTTGGAATCAGCAGAGGGGCTATTGCTTTTCAGACCCATGCCATAGCTACGAGGAAATGTTTAACACTATCAGCCAAACCCCAAATTAAAGTTATTTGCTCCAAGAAAAACATCACTGTTTTCTAAGTTTTATTTCCTTGTCATTAATCTTATTCCCTCAGTGCTGTGCTCTCTCTAACAAGATTGCATGTTGATATTTTTGAGATTTTTGTCACAAGATTAATGTATCTTAGTTGATGATTATGGAAAAAATACTACACACCCATCCTGATACCTAATAACCTTCACTGTTCTATATGTGAATCCAGATGATTTCTAGATCACTTCTGGTTGACAACAGCTGTCAATGTGCCTTCATCCATTTGGAATTTGTGCTACTTTGTCCCATCCACTTCCTTGCCAATGCAACGAAGATTGAAAGCTAACTGGTATGGGAGAATCTTTTTAACCTGGCTGAAACGTAGCTTGCTGAAAATGTGTTGCTGGTTAAAGCACAACAGGTCAGGCAGCATCCAAAGAACAGGAAATTCGACGATGAAGGGCTCTGGCCCAAAACGTCGAATTTCCTGTTCCTTGGATGCTGCCTGACCTGCTGTGCTTTAACCAGCAACACATTTTCAGCTCTGATCTCCAGCATCTGCAGACCTCACTTTTTACCCTGAAAAGTAGCTTGTACAAGTTCAAGAAACTCACTATTGCTTCTGGATCATTCCAATTCTTGACCAACCCCTGCAGCCACCATTGAAGCCTAGACATCAGTGTAGCCACTCAAGACCAGACTTGTAAGCTATAGCCCACTGAGGGCTCCTTTGTGGCTCCTAGATATGTTTATACAGGCACGTGTAACTGGAAGATCATGGAAGCCGCAACACTTCCAATCAGTGGTCAGGTGTCTCCTTCTGACTGGTTCAGGAGCCCATCTGAACCAAATAGTGGAGAGTGATTGGAGGAGCAGTGCAACAGAAACAATTTAACTTGACTCAAGGCCTAGAGTCGAGATGATGAGCCTGGAATTGAGAGGGTTTTAAGGGAGACACTGGCATGAAGTGAAAGGGAATAACTTGTCTGTCAGGCATCAGAGATTGGGGAAGTCAGGTAAACTGTCGGGGGGGGTGAGATGTCAACAGGTTAGGGAGGGTGGTGGTTAAACATTGGGCTGGCTATTAATAAGATCGTGAGAATAGGTAGAGAGGGTAAGAATGGGCACCAGGCAGGCTGTGGCAGGGGGATGTGAGTGACAGTCAGGCTGCTTGGGGGAAGAGATAGTGAGTGCTGGTTGGCCTTTTTTGGGTTTGGGGATGAGGAAGTAGCTGGGAGGAGATGTGAATCAGTAAGTTAATCAGCAAGGTGTGACAGTGCTAGGTGGGTCACTGAGAAGGCGGTGGTTGGGGGGGGGCGGGTGTTGAGCGTCAGCTGGACTGTCGGCAGGGTTTAGGGTTGGTACTTGATGTGGCAATGTGAGTGAATGAGTGAGGAAGGGAGGTGAGGAAATGAATAACTGAGGGGACTTGATGGACAGGTGGGACTACGTAAACCATATATCCATCCTTCCCCAAAGCAAAAGTCTGCAAATTACGTCGGGAAAAACACTGAAAGGTAACCCATTTCTGAGCCCTGCTTTCATCTGAATTCAGCTGAGGGCGGCCCAGAATGCGCATCACCAGAGACTAACGGCGCTAGTGTTTGTTAAACCCAACTCTTTCGCTTAGTCCTGGTCTCCACCTCATTCCCTGGTAATCAGGACTTGGGTCCTCATCTTTTCCTCTCTGCTTCTTTTAATGATCATTTTTATTAGTCTGACATTTGTTGCTTTACAGTCAAGATTAGAGAGGTGGTGGAAAAGCACAGCAGATCAGGCAGCATCCGAGGAGCAGGAAAATTAACGTTTCAGAGCATTTGAAAGCTGATGAAGGGCTCTTGCCTGAGACATTGATCTTCCTGTTCCTTGGATGCCGCCTGACCTGCCGTGCTTTTCCAGCACCACTCTAATCTTGATTCTGATCGCCAGCATCTGCAGTGCTCACTTCTGCCTCTTTGTTGCTTTAGGATTTTTTTTTCCCCAGAATTCATGTTTATTGTTGTGACAAACAATCTTTGCTCTCGTTAGCATTTCAGTCCCTATTAACAGGGCAGCAGAAAAGGAATGAAGACATTGTGTAGATCATGTCAAAATACGTAGGGAACTTGCCAGTGAAAATTCCCCTATGTTACAAAGCATACAAAGTGATACTTGGATCAGCACATGATTAAGGGCACATTAAAGCTCCCTTTGTTCTTCCATTTGGAAGCAGCTCAATCTGCACAATTCATTGAGATGGAATGAAAATTTTTATGTAGTTTAACAGCAGAAAGAAAAATAAACTGCTCAGACTGCTACTTTTCCAATATTGGATAAACAATGGTTGAAAATGTTTGGACTCTTGGCCCATTTTAGGTTACATACAAGGGTCTGACATTGAATCTTCAATCAACCACACCAACGGGATGCTCCGTTTCATAACAAGAATCCAAGGAATGAAATGTCTGTTCCGTTGTGGTGTGAAATACCTCCGGTGTTTAAATACTGCCCTGCAGGATGCGGCTGAAAACCAGACTCCGTATCAAGTAAGTACTTCAGTGGATTGCTGGCAATGCCTCAATTTTGATTTCTGCAAATATTAGTACTGTGCTCATCTACAGCAGACAGGCTTCTGCAACCTTTCAATTAGTGCCAATCCTCAACCTTACTATAGTCACCCATATCGCTGTTTTAGAAAGTTAACATACAAGTGATAGTTTGTTCCCCACCATTTCCTCTGCAGACATCTTATTAATTGGTAAACAAAAAGGGTGCCTTATTTGAATGACTATAAAGTGCTGTCTTCGTTTTGCCAGGTCGTTGTGATATCACTATCTTCCTAATCAGGACTTGGAGATGCTGGTGTTGGACTGGGGTGTACAAAGTTAAAAATCACACAACACCAGGTTATAGTCCAACAGGTTTAATTTGAAGCACACTAGCTTTCAGAGCGACGCTCCTTCATCAGGTGATCAGACTATCGCCTGATGAAGGAGCGTCGCTCCGAAAGCTAGTGTGCTTCCAATCAAGCCTGTTGGACTATAACCTGGTGTGTGATTGTTAACTTCTCAATCAGGAGATGGGATCACATAACCAGATTGGCCCAGTTTATCCTGAATCTCACTGCATACTGGCTCTATGCACTAATTAAGCCACATCTAAATGGCCCAAATTACAATTTCCATGATTGATTACTGAACCTGATTATTGATTATCTGATGTCAGTTGGCCACAGACACATGTTGCTCATTTTAAATCTCAGACAACTCATAAAGCCAATGCTTTCAAATTACTCTGTGTGAACCCGATGTTTAGAACCACTGGACACTGCTATAAAAAGCAACTCAAAGTGAATATTTATATCAGTATCTGTATTCAGAAAGTTTATGCTTGCAGTTTTATATTGGGATTGCCTCACTACTGCTCTCCAACTGTTAAAGGTTTTACAAGTTTTAGGATTCATGCTTACCAAAGAACATTGTACAAGAAATATTGGAAACAAAATATTTACTTTAAAATATATAACAGATATATACTGAAATATTATAACTATATATTTGAGAAGTGTGATGGTTTTAGTACCTTGCTACATGTCCACATGGTATTTTGTCCTGTCATTTGATCTTCAGAGACTCCCAAAGGCAGCTCAAGTGAAAGTGGTTGAGCTTCTTGGCATGGCACTTGGATATAGTCCACGTCTTGCAATGTGTAGAGCAGAATGGATAGGACTACTGCTCAATAGACTTTTAGCTTGACAAGCAAACTTACTCCTCTTTGTTCCCAGGCTGCTGCCTGTAGTTGCCGAGGCTACAGTTGATTTGCCAATTCTAGTATATCTTGTAGTCAAGAGAGTGTGCTCCTGAGGCAAGTGAACTTATTCATTGCTGAAGGTACTGGTCATGGACTGAAAATGTGGTCTTAAGATAGGGCTCTACTGGATCAGATTGATACATGACTAGAGAATTTCCAGTGTAAATCTTGTGTGAATAAAGTGATGTGTAGGTGTTTGGACTCCATGACTACCAAAGTCCTTCTGGCTCTACTAAATCCTTTAAACATAGCTGAGCACTTAAGCTATTGCTGCGCAGTACTGAAGGGCCATCGTTTCCAGATGTGACACTAAACTGAGGCTCTCTATGGCATGGAATAAAAATGAAAGATCTTATGGCACTTTATTTTAAGAAAAGAGCTTGTCCTGATGTCCTTATTAGTATTCTCGTCCCAACCACAAACATCAAAAGAAATTTATGAATCATTTGTCTTCTCTTCATCTGTGCTACCTTGTAGTGTGTCAACCACACATGTTGAACAGTGAAAACTGTTCCAACGTTACTCATGAAATATGGAATGGCTTGAGGACATCCAAAATTTTCAATAAATGTGCATGGTAGACAAGCAGGAGGCTGGAAGAACACAGCAAGCCAGGCAGCATCAGGAAGTGGAGAAGTAGCTGGAGGGCTGAAGTAGTCATGACGCTGTAGCAGTGAGAAAGGGACTCACTGAGAACATGTCTGAGGGAAGTCCATTATTTTCCTTTAATACAGATTTTAATATTTGAAGATGACACTAAGTTTGAAACAGCAGTGAAAAGGGTGGGTGAATGTGATAGATTTCTGGAAGCTGGTCACAAGGCAGAAGAAACTGAATACAGGAAAATTTGAAGTGATATAATTTCAGGTTTGGAAAGCATTGACGATTACAGATTGTAATCTTAAAACAGAAACTGGACCAATATTTGAAATCCAAAAGAAGTCCCAGGAAGATGGAGAAAGAGCAAGGGGTAGAATTGATTGGACAGAGCTTTGAAAGAATTGGTGGACACTTTATGAGCCAAATGGCCTCCTTCTGTGCTCCACTCTTCTATGTTCTATTCAACAAAACATAAACCATTACTTTGCTCTAACACAACACAGCTTCCATTCTTTCATGTGTGAAAAGCCAAGTACCAGGTTATTTTAGATGAAAGCAAGCCAAGTCAACAGGAAAAGAATAGTCATGATTAAAAGCATTGTCTGGGTTCTGTTTCCTTAAACCAGGAGTTGAAAGAAAGAACTAACATTTATGTAGCCATTTTCACAATCATGCAATGTCCCAGAGCACTTCATAACTTGAAGCATATTCAGATTGGAATTGCTCTTAGACTGAATGCAAAGATTCCTCATGAGGAACTTACTGTTGCCCTGACCCCAGTCCTCGCCCAATTTCTAATATGAGTACACAGTCTATTACTCTATGGCAGTTGGTTAGCTGAGTTGGCTGAACAGCTGAATTGCAATGCAGAGGAATGCCAACAGCATGGCTCAATTCCTGCACTGGCTGAAGTTACCATGAGTACGTCCTTCTCAACCTCACCACTTGCCTGAGGTGTGGTAACCTTCAGATTAAACCACCACCAGTTGTCTCTCTCAAATAAGTGAGCAGTGCTATGGTCTGCTGGGACTGTGGCAACTTTACCTTTTTTCCCCACTATCCAACACTGAATTCTTCAAGCCACTTTTGCTTACTCTGTTAGGGTAGCTAAGACTCGTTTTTCACCCTCAAATGAGGCTAAGGAAGTTATGGAGAGAAGGAAAGAGAAACTTCTTGAAGAAATCAATTTCTATTAGCAATGTTCCCAGGAGGAATGAGAGATATTTGTTACAACGTATGGAAACGTGAGTTCTTAAAAAATGAGAAGGATGAAAACAAACACTGGGTAAAGATAGTGGAGTGCCTTGACAGTGTTGTGCAATATGTAACCTTGCCCTTCACTGGTCCTTGGTAGCTCAATTAGAATAACGGTTGCCACAGTTGAGCCACAATTTCCACAAAGCTTTCCCTTTATGTCCTTCAGCAGGTCGTATGTGGGAGGCAGAGGATAACCCTGACTTATCCCTTGTTAGCTTGTCCTGTGGTAGCATTGGCACAGGTACGACACAATTTGCACCCACATTAACCATCCTACCAAGTGAATGAAGCACAGTGGTACTGAATGTCTTATGTCAAAGGACATAAAGAAACAAGTGTAGTAAAACTTTTTTTTTAATAAAATGGTAACCCAAGTGTTTGCTTTCAAGGTACAAAGACTTGAGCTGCTGAGAGGCAAGTAGTAAATCAATGCACTCTACAACTAACCTCATACATAGGAACATTCATTAAGATAATCCCCGGAGTGCTGAAACTGCGTTTGCTGCTAGGATTTTATTTTCTCTGGCTACTGACGCTTAGGGTGCTGCCAGCTACAATCAGAATGAAATAGAGATGTGATAAATGTTGGAAACAGTGTGGGATTTTAAGTTACAACTAAACTGTAATAAATCAACGAGCGACAATTTCTTCAGCAGTGATTAATTTTGACTCCACCTCTGGTGTTTGATGAAAAGTACTTCAGTCAAGGCTCCAGGAAAAACATTGTATCACAGCCAATGTGTCATTTGAAAGGCAAGTACCAAATAAATCAGCCTCGAAAATGGGTGGATAAATTGGATTCTTGAATATTCACAGTGAACCTGAGCTTCAAAGCAGTCTCAGTTAATGCAGCAGGGTCATGGAGGCAAAGTATTCCACAAGACCATTGGCTTTCTGTAGGAACAGCCAATGCCGTAACGATTTCATCTGCAATCAGCCCTTCACCATTGCTGATCTTGCCTAAATGCAGCAAGTGTTTTTTTAAACAGCTCCTGCTGTTCATGAAGAGGCTCAACCCATATTGTTGAACACTTTCCCTTTTATGTGGCACATTCTTTCACTTCCCTCTCCCCATTCCTGACCACCTTTGTCTTTCTGCACTACTCAAAACTCAGATTGCCTCTCATCTTTTTTTTTTCCTGGACACTCAACAACCCTATTCCTTAATATTGGTTTTAACTACTTCAGATCTAAGTTACATCACCTACTCTCTTTTCATGTGGGGTTGCTGCAGAGTGGGCATGTAGTCTGTATCCTACAGGAAGGTGGTGATTGAGGATGAGAGGAGGAAGTTGAAATTTCAGGTAGTTCAAGGCATCGAGTACTGCAGTTGTTGGAGGTTGGCAGAGTTGAGGGAGAGGTGGGGGAAAGAAAGAGAGAGAGAGAAGGATTTTAAGGTAAATCTTCAGTTTAACACATACATCAGTTTCCACCTTTCTCGTCTGGACCCTTTTCTGTAGAAGGACCTTGGAAACTGAAGGAAACCTTTGAGTAAAATGTAACATTTAGTTCCATTCCCAAAATGACCAACCCTCAGCTTTAAGCATTAAAAAAAAGCACTGTTTCTTAAAAAAACCTTCTTTTAAAAAACCCTGCAATAGAAACCATCTGGACTTGGCCTGTTCATGTCTACTATTTTGTTTATGGGAAATATTGATGAGTCCATGTCCTAGATTCAATACTAACTTCTCTGGAACAACCAGCACCCTGCCCTCTTCCTCCACATGAAAGAATTTTCACACTTCTTACTTTCAATCCACTTTGGTGCCTGCTTCAACAGCTCCCTCACAATGCAAAATACCACACAGTAAGACTCGCCATAACCTTAGTTTAACCCTGCCCCTCTTTTTCAGCAATTAACTCCCAAAATATTGACTTTTCTTATGAGTTGACAATCAGTGGAAATTTCATCACACTCACACAACCCTACTTCCCACTGTGTACAGTCAACAGATCCACAACATTATGGTGCTTGTTTTTCTTTGACATTGAAATTAACAGTTGTTTTGACATAATTTGAAATCAGAAGATGATTGGAACATCCGCATGGTATAAGCCAGAGTCACACTGCCAAACACAGACATAGATCTCACCCCACTTCCATCAGATTTCAGGTCCTCAAGGAATGGAGGATATTGTCTCATAAAGAGTCAGATGTGAAGTATATCTAGTAAGTTTAATAAATTTGCTGAAATAGAACTTTGCAAGTGTTACATAAAGAATTAAGTCAATGTAATAGCCACAGTGATGCTTCAAAGCTGTACATTTACAAATCTGACCATCATTATAAATATGAACAATTAGCTTAATCTTACTGCCAGAGAAATCTCCTTTGCATATCTAGTTTGTTTCCTTCCTCATCACAAATGTGCAAAGACAAAGTTCTGATACTTTAAATGTCAGCCCTTTGCAATCTCATCCAAGTGACCTTCCACAATGGAAGCTTAAATAGCAGCTTATTTTTCAAATAGCTTCAGTGTGTATCTGAATGACTCAGAATAGCAGTAATCTCCACTAAATCAAAATGTTTTGGTTCAAGCTACATTCCAGGCACTTAATTTCAAAATCGAGACTGCCCACCTGAATGACAAAATGTTGCCTAGCCACAAGTACCTGTCTTTCAGATGAGATGTTAAACCAGAAAAGTCAAATCAGATAGTACTGAATTACCACATGGCACTATTCAAAAAGGCACAAGGAAGTTCAACCAGTGTCTTGACCAATATTCAATCCTCTGTCAACAACACTCCAGATTATTAACTCTGCTCACTGCTGCTTGTCAAACCTTGTTGTGTATAAATTGACATTCATGACACACCACAAGTCGCTCTGGCATTTTACAAGGATAGGAGATGAATGATATAAAAGCAAGCTATCTTCTGCCTAAGTTTTGCTTAGTTGTAGATGAAGCACTTTGATGTGTTCCTGTGACTGATGATGCCCTGCTTTGTTATATTTTCTGATATCAGCTAGCTGCACTTTTAAAAAAATAGACCAAAGAGAGATACAGAAAACGTGGTCAATTGTTAGTTCATATTTAGCCACTTTTGGCTTAAAATAAGGCACATTTATTTCTAATGAAAGCTATTTATCAGCATAATGACCTGGTAATATAAATAAACTTTTAACTCTCTGGGTTTACCATATTCACCACAATCAGATCGGGTTCCACTGGAACTTTCTACAGGTCTGATTTTTTATATGTGAAGGAAGATATAATTCCTTTCTTTTTTATTTTTCTGCTGCATTCGAAATACATATTCAAACCTTTCTCCTCCTCCTCTATTTACAAGGAGAAGATCAAACTCAGTCAAAATTGGATAGAAGTCAACCCCGGGTGTCAGCTTCAGGAAGTTTCATGGACAGTCATTTTTCACAAGCTCGAGCAACTTTTCTCATACAATTTCATGATACTCAATTCATCAAGTACACACTATTCCCCTGCTCTTCCGCAATCCTGAGCAGCAGCTGAAATGCTCATGGGTGCCAGTATCTTCCCTCAATGGCCCTCACATGTCCACTCCCTTCAAACCACTCAGCCTTTCTGCCTCTGAGCTTCCTCCTCACTCACTCAGGGCCTCTTACTACCTTTCCCAAGGATGTACCAACCTCTGACTGACTACAGTCTCCCTTGATGGGTCGAAGGTCTGTTCCCCTAAGACTCTGGGCATAGTCATTGGCTCCGTGGAGCATTTGCAGTGTGTTTGTTGCATAAGCGGTTGGCACATGCTGTAGGTGTGACATTGACATAGTATGGGGCTGTCCACCAACACTTCTTTGACAGTTAATTGCCAACAAACATGTCAAGTTTTATGTATGTGCCAAAAGGGAAGGCAAAACAGAGATGCTATGAGCATTCATATAAGGACAAAGTGAGTGAGTGCAAAGAAAAGAAGCTAAGAGCCATTTAAAAAAGCCATTTAAAAAATTTCAAGTGGCACGTGGCTCAGTGGTTAGCACCATGGACCCGGGTTCGATTCCATCCTCAGGCGACTGTGTGTATGGAGTTTGCACATTCTCCCCGTGTCTGCATGGGTTTCCTCCGGATGTTCCGTTTTCTCCCACAGAGCAAAGATGCACAGCTTAGGTGGGTTTGCCATGCTAAATTGCCCATACTGTCCAAGATGTGCAGGCTAGGTGGGTTAGCCATGGGAAATGTAGAGTTATATAGGGAAGGGGGTCTGGGGCTAGGCCTGGGCAGGATGCTCTTCCAAGGGTCGGTGCAAACCTGATGGGCCAAATGGGCTGCTTCCACACTGCAGGGATTCTATGGTCTGATGTAAAAATGTTTTTTTTTCAGCCAAAACTCTTACAACTATGAATCAGAATGTGAACCGAACCCTTGGCTGAGTTAAGCAGATCATTTGCTTTTGAAACTCAGCCAAGTATTAATATGGGCTCAGCTATCAGGAAAAACTAAACAATAGACTTTCGGAAAATGGAAAGAACAATTTCCTAATAAGTGACACCAGATGTCATGTCAATCAAAGGAGCCCAGGTTTCCATGGCTTCTTCTTCTTCGAAGTGAAAACTGTTGCTGTTTTCCTTCTCAACTTTTTTTCCAGGCAGTTAAATAACTTCAAATTATTGCACTGGAGAGCCAAGTGTTGTGTTCTTCACTTTTAAATTCAAAACAGCATGTTTTCCAATGGAAAGTGCTCCATTACATCTCACCAACAATGGTCAATGTCAATTTACTTTTGCAGCTCAGAACCTGATGATACGGTTCTACAGTTAAAGCATACCTACATCACAGTACAGCATCTTTAGGAGTCCATAAAGCTACAAATGAAAAAATGCAATTTAATCTGATAATATAAATCAGATTGCCCCAGATTATGCATCGGACTTGCACTGCCAAATTTGTACTTACGAACAGCAGTCCACAGAAAACCTGGCAGGGTAAGTGCCTCTCTCCATTTCCCCACCAATTCCAAGCAATATAAAATTGCAAAACTTGGGTGCAAATTTCATCTTGATAGAAAACTAATGTTGTGACAGTATCAAAACAGGCTACCTTGGTCGCTCAAGGGACCCGTTGATCTGCTGTTTGTGCGAGTGCGTAAATGTAAATGGGCAGTAAAGAAAAAAACAGCACTCACATTCACTTAATACATGTGTTATTGGATTGCAAAGGCTCAAGGTCTCCGATATTGTAAATGCTGACAATCAGCAGGCAGAGTAAGCCTGTGGGTGACATCCCAAAGAGTAATAAAAGGAATTTCACAGGGTCTTACTCTCATATTGTTATTCATAAACCACATAGATGTTCAGAAAAGATTCACATTTTGAAGATCACCACTGTAAACTGTGAATTTGTAAGGTTGCTCGGTGCTGAAATTATCCTTCACGTCGATGGAACAAATAAGTAACAGGACTTCAAACAGACTCTTCCATCTCAACTGATTTGCATAGACCTTTCCCACAAGAGAATTCAAATCAATGCTACAGCAAGTAATGTAAAAGTAAGAGGATTGCAATCCAAAAAGTTTAAACATATCAAAGCCTTAATTTCTCTCTTATGGGAAGAAAGCTCTGACTGCATTGAACTCAATGAAAAAGGAGGACGGTGCAGTTATAAATATTTTATGCCGGTGTTTCCAACATGCCATAAAATGATAAATAGATCCTAAATGGTGCTGCATCCTCTTGTGCAAGTCCAACAGGAGCACACCAATTGGTCCACATTATGAAATATATTTTGGTGGAGGATGTTTAAAGAATGGAAAATCTCACCCAATCATTTTTGAAGGGAGAATTTTGTTTTTGTTTAGGAGTATTATACTGGCTAAACCAAATGACAGAACAGTGACAGTTGACATGCTTTTATCTACACCTTCTTTAAAAGTGTGTGCAAATATAAAGAGGATTTACCATTGAATGTGTTTATTGAGTGGCAGACACAGAGGAAATCATAACATTCGGAGCTTGGGTTGGTCTCTAATTAACTGTGACTAGGATTTAATGTAAACTGTGTGAAAGTGAGGGCGGGCATCTTCAATGATGATTAATCTCTGTACTACAGCGAGGAAGTCTGCTAGATCAAGTACCAATTAGCCACTTATGTTCTGAGTGGTGGGCTTCTCAGTGATCAGGTACCTTGCCAGTCAAGTCCCACTGTGCCCGAAGCTGCCAGCCAATTAAGAATCCTGTCAAAACTGGCAGATGGACATCCAGGCTGCATGGCGATGGAGACTTGGAGAGGTAGCTTTGGGAAGGGGATGCAGAGATGGTGAGGGTTTGTGGCAGGGGGAGTCATGGGGTCAGACGGGGCTAGCCGCTGCACATCATTCTCCAGCCCCACTCTGTGCTCCCATTTGCCCTCAGAATCGGGGAAAAAGGGAGGTTTCTCCACATCAACCCGGCAGCCCTGGTTTCCCTGTCCCCAGAAAGCAGTCAGTCACTTTTCTCACTTGTAGTAGGTAATCTGTCCAGTGATGGACTGAAGCCCTTAAAGCCATAGAAATATACAGCATGAAAACAAACCCTTCGATCTAACACTTTCTCTGGCAGGTCATTCCATACATACACAACCCTGTGTGTGAAAACAATTGCCCCTTAGATCCTTTTAAATCTTTCCTCTCTCACCTTAAACCTATGTCCTCTAGTTTTGGACTCCCTTACCCTGGGGAACTTACCTTAAGAAATTGCTAATTAACCACTTAAAGGTCTGAATGGTGGCAGGTCAGGGAGATCATCCACGGAGCTCCCACCCAAAAACAGATTCTTGAGGTGGCAAAAACAGGGGTGAACATCACTCCGATGCCAACCCACCCCACTGTTTCCCCTTTCCTCCATCCTCCCTGCCTCTTTTAGGGAGGGGCAAGTCTCGACTTTTGGAATAGTTCATGTCATTTCATGCAGTTCACTTGTAATCCTAATTGCTCCTTGCTATGTGTTATAACAGCTGAACAAATTGAATAGGTGATTGGGAAGGAAACCCCCATTTTACCCCAGGGATACTGATCTGCAATTGACTGTACAGATCAGCTCAAACAAAGGGGTCAATATACACACAGGCTATGAGAGAAAGCAAACAAAGAGAGGTATCAAAAGGATGCCTTGTTAATTTATTGGAGCTGCAAATTATTTATAAGTTATTATCAAAAAGCAAAAAATGATTTTTATGCACTTTTTGGAAGGCTAATAAATATAAAACAAGGCAGATGACTATTATCCCTGTGGTACTAGCTGCCTATATACACTCCCTGCCCACACATGGCCAGAATGTGAACTAATATTTTGATTTGATTGAAAATACCACCAATATTTCACCCAAATGAAAATATTCCTCACAGACATCACAGCTCTAGTGTTCACACACATATAATAAAACACTTTAAACAAGCAATCTCTTGTGGCTCAGAGTTTGGATCCATTCCAGCTTCAGACTCAGACATTCAATTCTCTCTTGCTTTTCAACACCTCATCCACAGGAATTTGCCAGACAATATGTATTTGTTTGAATAACTGCTATGACCACACTATAATTTTAGTATTTTGCGTCTCCCTAGTCTATTAAAATCAGGCATGAATCTAGCAAAAGTCACTGAAGTCAAACCCAATTAAAAGCGACCAGATTTTTAACCTGGCTGAATTCAAAAAGTTCCACTTTACACATCCGTCATTCCATCCAAAAATAAAAGTTAACTAAAACACATCTGAAGCATTCTCACCAGATTTTTTTTGAACTAATTCAAGAAGGACATGGATTGTTTATAGGATTATGTTCTCAAGAAAGGTTTACTTACAATTCCTAAATATACCAAAGGACCTTACTAATTCTTGTACAAAACGCTTTTAAAATAAAGCTCAATCACCCAAATGCATTACAATAACTACAATTTCATAGAATCCCTACAGTGTAGAAACTGGCCAGTTGGCCCAACAAGTCTATACCAACCTTCCGAAGAGTAACCCACCCAGACGCATTCTCCCTACACATTACTCTGCATTTATGTCTGACTCATGTTCCTAACCTACACATCCCTGAACACTACGGGCAATTTAGCATGGCCAATTCACCTGGCCTGAACATCTCTGGACTGTGGAAGGAAACTGGAGCACCCAGAGGAAACCCACACAGACACAGGAAGAATGTGCAAACTCCACACAGACTGTCGTCCAAGGCTGGAATCGCACCCGGGTCCCTGGCACTGTGAGGCAGAAGTGCTATCGACTGAGCCACTGTGCCACCCGGTGTATTTCTCTATGCTACCAAAAATTGTTGAGATGTCTTAATTGTCCCTCAGCCACAGTCAGTGGCCATTAACCACATCCACTCCATTCTCAATTTAACACTGCTGACTCTTACAGCACACCGTAGTGTCCCTACCACTGGGCCAGGAAGCCCAGACTCGCATTTCACCTGCTCTAGAAGTGTGTCATAGCATCACCGTACAGGTTGATTAGAAAATGTCTCCAATTCTGGCAATAACCTTGTCATCCTCAGCTTCTGATACCATACCAAGGAAGCTCCAACACTGCTTCCTTGGACACACTGATGGTCTCCACCAATTTAATTCCCAGCCATGCCTCTCTCTTGGACAGTAGCAGGGAGTTCTGGCGTACAGAAAACAACAAATGCTGGAGATCACAGTGGGTCAAGGCAGCATTAATGGAGAGAGAGCAAGCTAATGTTTCGAGTCTAGGTGACTCTTCATCAGAGTTCTGGAGTATATGTTGGTAAGGCTTTTATTTTTGTCACTGGACCATAAGTAAAAGAGCAGTGGTGGCCTATAATTGCCCATGAAGTGCAAATCAAAATACAAAATGACACTGGTTTAATAAATTATTGCAAGTATCACCAGGCGTTTCAGTCTTGATACTACAGTTAGGGTGGCACAGTGGCTCAGTGGATGGCACGATGGCTCAGTGGATAGCACTGCTGCCTCACAGTGCCAGGGAGCGGGGTTCGATTCCAGACTGTGTAAAGTTTGCACATTCTCCCTGTGTCTGCAAGGGTTTCCTCTGGCTTCTTCCCAGAATCTGAGGATGTGCAGGTTAGTTGAATTGGCCATGCTAAATTGCCCATAGTGTTCAGGAATGTGCAGGCTAGGTGCATTAGTCAGGGGTAAATATAGGGTAGGGGAATGGGTCTGGGTGGGTTACTCTTCAGATGGTTGGTGTGGAGTTATTGGGCTGAAAGGCCTTATTCCATACTGTTGTGATTCTAATTCTAAACTCATAATTCTAATTATCTCACTAACTGCTGTTGAATACTTCTGTGCAGACAATTGTACAAAATCTTGAAGATATTGTATGCGTTTTGACATTTTTTGCGATGCAACGTAATTAGGATTTTCTGAAATCACAATACTGAATTATAATTTTAGTTGTTTGATCTTTCATAAACTCTGGACATTACCATGCCACATATTGCATTCCTGTGGGAGGATAGCAACTTAGCTGGCCTGCATTTAGTTTCTACTTCTCTTCCTGTTGCAATAGGCACCAGGGATTGTCTTTGCTCCTCTGTGTGATATGGTGTGGCTTAGAGAATTGTACTGAACTCATATACAATAACAAACGTATCTTGGCTTACTTCATTACAGAATGCCTTTACCTGGGTTCATTAGGTCAGCAGCACTGCTTTGCGCTTTACCTAATGAGTACAGCGAATGGCTTTGGCATCAAACAGACTCTGCTCCCTTGCTTCAAACAAAAGACACAGAAACACGAGAAAATTTCCCAACGAATTGTACAAAACCATGTTTCCCCAAGGATCCAACATTGTTACAATGATTGTGTCATTCTCTCCAGATCAAAGTGAGAAATCAATGCATTCTCATGCCAGTGGGAAAATGTTACAATGCAATAAAATTCTCTACATGTTTCAGAAGGACATCCATTAGATTTTTTTTAAAACACAGGCTGAAAAATCCATTTAACAATGTGCAAATGATCTTTTTCTTTAATTACCTAAAGTAAATGCAGGAAAAATGAACCACCCTAAAATAAAAGTGAACTCTCAAAAAGAAATTCCATGCCACAATAGGAGTAGAGGTTGTTGATGTCTTTGAGTCAAAACAAATTTTAAAAAAAAGGTTTCTTGAACGTTTACATATTAACAGTTATCCCTGGTGATATCCATTTTGCAAACCGTTGGCTCATCACTCATAGCCTACACTATCCAATTACCACATTGCTGTGTCCAAACATGGCCAGCAGTTCCTTTCTGAACCACATTTCCCCCCTTACTCAAGTATAAGACATAGGTAAGGGGAGAAAATGGGAAAATGATACTGAGTTGGATGCTCAGCCATGATTATACCGAATAGGTGAAACAGGCTTGAAGGGCTGAATGGTTTCGTGATGAAGGGCTCTGGCCTGAAATGTCGAATTTCCTGTTCCTTGGATGCTGCCTGGCCTGCTGTGCTTTAACCAGCAACACATTTTCAGCTTTGAAGGGCTGAATGGCCTACCATAACTTCCATTTTCTACGTTTCTCGGTTTCTATGCCCACATTAACTGACAGTTTATTGTTCCATTAACAAAACAAACAGTAAATAATTGTGCAACATTTCAGCCAGAGCGGTATCTAGGTTAGGTCTAACATTTTCCATTATGAAAATCTGGTCTTTCCAATAATTCTCAAAGTTTATGAATAGTTAAAAACATGAGGTTTAAACCTCCAATCTCCACCTGAAAAAATGAAAACTTCATTCAGATCTCAAAAGATCACTTACACAGTAGCCGAGACACTGGTCTAAAGTTGAGCATTGAATAAGAAATAAAAAGATCTGGGAACAAAACATGCAAGAGGAACGAACAGAAATGAAGACAGCAAAAAGGAAAGCAAAACTGCAGTCAATAATGTAAATTGAATGAAAATTGTAGGTTATCAACACGTTTTATGGGTTTGCAATACATTAAACCTGCATATGAAACCTATCAGTTTTCTGCATTGCTATGTTCTCTCCTAGTCCACTAGTTTAGTAAATACAAGCCTTAGTAACGGGAGATGTTACATGAGACGGAATTACTCAGCTTGCAATTTGCTGCTGTGGATCAGCCAAAAATATCCCCAAACCCTTTCATCAAGAGAGCAGCTGGTCCTTGGAGGCTTTCCTTATGAGAAAAGCAGCAATAATTTTGCACCGAACAGATTACCTGGCTCCCCATTTTTCATAAGCTCACAGGATTCCTTTGCTAACAAAAACTCCCTTCTGAAAGGGTTGGTCCAATAAGCTAGAGCTCTCGCGAACAATGTAACCACACATTATGTCATTGTTTAGAACCTCTTTTTGAAACAAATTATCCTTTGGAGCACAGAAAGTGGCCTTTCAGCTGTGTGTGTCTATGGCAGTTCTTCCCTACAACAATTTAATGCATCCTTATTCTCCACTGTCCCTCTCCAATATCCATATTTTCCACCTGCATCAAGTATTGATTCACTTTTCCCTTACCAGATGCAATTAACTCTATACCAACTACTCTCAATGGCATAGCACTCCATGTTCCAGAAATTCCCTGTAGAAAAAAATTCCCTTAAATTTTTTCTTCAATCGTTTGTAACAATTTTAAATTGATTACTCTTTACCATTGATTCCTTCAATCCAATGAAGAGTCTTTCACGGTTAATCTGATTCAAAGCTCTCATGATCATTGAAGTCTGTCTTAAACCTTAGCACTCAGGGAAATTGTTCTGGCTTTGCAGGCCTTGACAGATTTGTAAAGGAGGCTCAGTGCTTAGCACTGCTGCCTCATAGCACCCAGGGGTCTGGGTTCGATTCCACCATCAGGTGACTATCTCTGGGGAGTTGGCACATTCTCCCCATGGCTTTGTGGGTTTCCACCAGATACTCCAATTTCCCTCCACAATCCAATGATGTGCAGGTTAGGTGAATTGGCCATGTTAAATGGCCCCATAGTGTCCAGGAATGTGCAAGCTACGTGGATTAACCATGGGGAATGCAGGGTTATAGGGATAGAGTAGGGGGTGGGTTTTGGTGGGATGCTCTTCTGAGGTTCGATGTGGACTCGATGGGCCAAATGGCCTGCTTCCGCATTGTAGGGATTCATTCGTTCTATGTCAATGAATGCTCCACACTTGCTTAGTTACAGACTCAAGATGGCAGTGAAAGAGCAGCATTCGGGCTACTGAGCCCAGGGTTCACCCACTTTTCTTTGCCTTTTCTCTCTGTTTTTTCTTTAAAGTCTTTTCCTTCTTGCCTCAGTTGCATTGACGGCGGCAGGCCCTGCGTGGAATGGTGGGCGAAGATGGTGACGTGGGCCCGGGCATGCCAAGTAAATGTTGAAGGAGGTGGCATCTGGCAGGGTTGGGAATGGCGACAATGCCAAGTTGAGGCAGATGCAGCTCCACCCCACCCTGCGTTCTCCCGGCAAGTGAGTACAGGTCCCAGGCTTAATCATCTGGTCCAGACTCTCAGGCTGGACTGAGGCTCCTGGTCCGTGGCTCAGCCCATATGCCTGACGACTGAGGCAAGTTTAGTCCCTGCACAGGGTCCTGTGGCACCGGCTGCAGATGCATTCGTCGAGGTCAGCCCAGTGTGAACTCATGGTGTTGGCGAGTTGGTGCTGGAGAGTTGCATCTCCTTGTTCCAGCAGTGGTGGTGTGCTGAAGTCCAGTTATAGCAGTGTTGTCGGTTTACCAGGGAGGACCTGAGGGATAGGCCTGGATGAGCCTACATCCAGGCCCATGAGTGATCTGAAAGCAGGACCTGTTCTAAAGGCCATCTCACTTTATTGAGATATATCTAGAAGACAAACTTGACTGTTTTATTGGTCTTGCTTTATACTCTTTGTTTTGGTTTATTTTCTATGTTGGTACCGGAACAACACTTTTCACTGTATTTGTAATAAATACATGTGACAATAAATCAAATCAAATTGTACAAACAACATGGCACCTGAAACTGCAGCGCACTCTAATTGTGACTTAATCATTGCTTTGTACAAATTAATTATTTACTTAACTTTACATAAATGATTTAGATGCGATCTTAAGAGGTACAGTTAGTAAGTTTGCAGATGACAACAAAAAATTGGAGGTGCAGTGGACAGTGAAGAGGGTTACCTCAGATTACAACAGGATCTGGACCAGATGGGCCAATGGGCTGAGAAGTGGCAGATGGAGTTTAATTCAGATAAATGCGAGGTGCTACATTTTGGGAAAGCAAATCTTAGCAGGACTTAATGGTACGGTCCTAGGGAGTGTTGCTGAACAAAATGACCCTTGGAGTGCAGGTTCATAGTTCCTTGAAAGTGGAGTCGCAGGTAGATAGGATAGTGAAGGCGGCGTTTGGTAAGCTTTCCTTTATTGTTCAGAGTATTGAGTAAAGGAGTTGGGAGGACATATTGCGGCTGTACAGGACATTGATTAGATTACTTACAGTGTGGAAACAGGCCCTTCGGCCCAACAAGTCCATACCGACCCGCCGAAGCGCAACCCACCCATACCCCTACATTTACCCCTTACCTAACACTATGGGCAATTTATCATGGCCAATTCACCTGACTCGCACATCTTTAGACTGTGGGAGGAAACCGGAGCACCCGGAGGAAACCCACGCAGACACGGGGAGAACGTGCAAACTCCACACAGTCAGTCGCCTGAGGCGGGAATTGAACCAGAGTCTCTAGTGCTGTGAGGCAGCAGTGCTAACCACTGTGCCACCATGCTGCCCACGGTTATGCCATTGTTGGAATATTGCATGCAATTCTGGTCTCCTTCCTATCGGAAAGATGTTGTGAAACTTGAAAGGGTTCAGAAAAGATTTACAAGGATGTTGCCATGGTTGGAGGATCTGAGCTACAGGGAGAGGTTGAACAGGCTGGGGCTGTTTTCCCTGGAGCGTCGGAGACTGAGGGGTGATCTTATAGAGTTTTACAAAATTATGAGGGGCATGGATAGGATAAATAGACAAAGTCTTTTCCCTGGGGTCGGGGAGTCCAGAACTAGAGGGCATAGGTTTAGGGTGAGAAGGGAAAGATATAAAAGAGACCTAAGGGGCAACTTTTTCACGCAGAGGGTGGTACGTGTATGGAATGAGCTGCCAGAGGATGTGGTCGAGGCTGGTACAATTACAACATTTAAGAGACATTTGGATGGGTGTATGAATGGGAAGGGTTTGGAGGGATATGGGCCGGGTGTTGGCAGGTGGGACTAGATTGGGTTGGGATATCTGGCCAGCATGGATGGTTTGGACCGAAGGGTCTGTTTCCATGCTGTACATCTCTATGATTCTATGATTTTATGTTGCTTCTTTCATTTATAAAACTCAAATGCTAGCTTTTATTTTCTTGAAATAAAACAAGGAGCTGCAGATGTTGGAAATTTGAAACAAAAACAGAAATTCTTGAAGAAGGGTCCCTGGAACCAAAACATGAACTCTGCTTTCTCCCCATTGGTGTTGCCAGACTGCTACGTTTTTCCAGCAATTTCTGTTTTTGTTTCTAGCTTACATTCTTGTGTCTATATCTACCTATCTTTCAACCCTAGTTTCATTTACCCTCTGTTTATTAACAGCAAGTAGTGTCTTTTTCTTGAGTGTGCGCCCTAGCCCTTGCTCACTCTCCCCCTTATACAAACTTTCACCTTCAAGAAACTGCTTCTGGTCCTTTTAAAAACTCATTGGATTCAAGTTCACAAGCTCGCTCCCTTTTGTTTTGGCTCAGCAAGGGATCAGCTGAGTGGATGGGTAGGGGCAGGTGAGGGTGGTAGTACTTTAAATAGATTCAAAATGGATTTAACAGCAGTTTAAATTCTTCTTCCCTGGTTTGGCCAAGTGCCATATTAAATCACAAGGTGGTAAGGCAACCCGCCTCAAGTTTACAAAGTCAATATGCAGACTGGACTCTGTTGACAACACAGGAGATTGATCTGCTATTTGACCCTGAGGCCTGTGTACGGGAGGACACAGAGGGTTTGCCATCAGGGTAAGAAGTGGCAAAGGGTGCCAGGGTTACAACTTACGTTCCTACATTTTATTCTTTAGCTTCCTTGTCCATCCAGTGGTGCTCCCTGGGGACTCTCACGGACTTTCCCCAATCCTGGCTTTTCTAGTCTCTTCTCACCCTTCTGCCCAGAACGAGAATAAGTGACATGTTAACAAGGCTCAACTGTTAAACCCACAATGCCACTGCACACCATTGCCACTCCTAACCCGACCACAGTTTCAGCAGGCCATCACTCATTGCTTCTTACTGCATATTTTACTGAGGTAGGCGTTATCCTCCATTCATTTTTTTCTGTTAGGTGACTAAATTCTGCACTCTTTCAACCCGACCACCTACGTTTTCCAAATCCAATTCCCATTCATCATGTTGTGTTTATAACTCATTTGATCAAATTTTCATAATTTTCTATCCCTTTCCCTGTTTAAAAAAAATGCTTTTATCCTCACTCTTCCAACCTCCTTCTCCACTTCCCTCCATTTCATTTCCCACAACGACCAACCCCACTGCCATTTATTACAGTCATTTGGCAGTGAATAGAATCCATTACCCAAGAAGCATATATGTAGACACTGAATGAAAAACCTTACAGCCAATCCTGAGGTTAATTTGGGAATCATGACAGAAGATCAAGCTGGGCAGATGGGGAGTTGCATGGGCCCCACTGTAAAATATTCCCACGGAGATCATGGATTTATTTGTAGCAGTTGACAAGGTGAATGCAATGAGGGCAGGAGAGTTTGAAATGTTGCTGGAGAACTTTCTCAGGTTCACAAAAAAGGTTTTGGGAATCACCTGGTTAAAAAGTGCAAAAACATTTTAAATACAGTTAAGGTCATTATTACTGAGAGAAAGCAGGTAAATTAATGTGTAAAGTCATAGGCTATCCAGCAGCACATTGTTACCAAGCAAGAGGCCGAGACAAATTGTCCATCCAGAAACAGAGGGAAACAGTCCCCACTCCTGTTTATTAGTCCCAACCCCACCTCTGGGGGGAAGGGGGGGGGGGGGGGGGGGGAAACAGTCACGTTTTGGGGACTTCGACAGAGTTGCTCCACACACTGACTGTGTGGAGTTTGCACGTTCTCCCCGTGTCTGCGTGGGTTTCCTCCGGGTGCTCCGGTTTCCTCCCACAGTCCAAAGATGTGCGGTTCAGGTGAATTGGCCAAGCTAAATTGCCCATAGTGTTAGGTAAGGGGTAAATGTAGGGGTATGGGTGGATTGTGCTTTGGCGGGTCGGTGTGGACTTGTTGGGCCGAAGGGCCTGTTTCCACACTGTAAGTCTAATCTAATCTAATCTAATTGTCAAGGAGACAGATTCCTGTCCAGTTCAGCATGGTGAGCAAGCTCTTGAAGCCAACGGCCAAGCAAATGGAACAGCAGCACGCTGCAGTTAAGGATCGTAACTGAGAGTTCAATTCAAACTGAAGGTGCTTTCTCACTAAGCTATTTTAAAAGTTTTAACGAAGAGCATAAAATCTGTTTTGTGTGCGTGTGCGCGCGCTTTTACTAGAGTTTGATTGTAATGCTACAGTTTAATACAAACATTAGTGTGGGGAGTGAGGTGGGGGAATTGAGTGATGAATGTCAGAGGGACTAGCTTCTGTTCGTGCTACTGGGAAGAAGGCCCAGGGAATGGAGCTGCAACTTTCAATAGCCTGCCATGGCACTCAGCAACCCTCTTGAGCACCTCCAACCTGTTTGTGGGGATTGTCAGCCCAAACCCTTCCTGCACACATACATCTATCTGAGTTCAAGCTACCTGCATTAGAGACAGAGAAAAAAAAATCCATGTCTGCTGCGTGGAAAAATATAGGGCGGGACTGAGGCAGACCTGGGCAGCTTTTTAACAGAGGAGATGAAAATAACAGGAGAACACTTGAAAAGGGAGTGAGCAAGTGGGAAAAGAGAAAGTGCACTGAGGATGCCAAAAGTGAAGCTTTACAAAAGGTAACATTTGAAAAGGCTAAGAAAAGGCTTGTAAGAGGATATGAATTGAAATAGTGAGTAGATTGCATTGTGGATATTGGATTGGAGAGTGATATGCAGGCAAAGTGTGAAAGACTTCACTCTCACAAAAACATGGCTTACTCTTAAAGGTACCAGTGAAATTAATAACAAATTGAGAGTTTTTTTGTATTTGTTGAAGGGTGGATGGGAAGAGACAGTTTGACTAAGCAGGGATGTCAGGACAGCTAAATGACAGCTGGGTAACCTGAAACTGGGGAGCCAATTTAAAGAAAAAAACTCAGGAAATTGAGATACAAATGAGGCACCAACAACTAAAATGTCACCAATCAAATTAATTTTAATGGATAAATGTGAGAAGGGCAAGAGGTAGAGAAACGGAGAAGGAAATAGGAGAAGGAAATAGGAGATATTACTGAAAGGAGGTGGTGAGTGAATTAAAACAGGAAAAATTCTACAACAATCAAGTAGAAATGAGGGACATAGAATCATAGAGATGTACAGCACAGAAACAGACCTTTTAGTCCAACTCATCCATGCTGACCAGATATCCTAAATAAATCTAGTCCCATTTGCCAGCATTTGGTCCATATCCCTCTAAACTCTTCCTATTTTTGTGCCTATCCAGATGCCTTTTAAATGTTGTAATTGTATCTGTCTCCACCACTTCCTCTGGCAGCTCATTCCATACACACACTACGCTCTGCGTGAAAAGTTGCCCTTTAAGTCCCTTTAAAATCTTTGCCCTCACACCTTAAATTAACAAAGAAAAGTTTAATTAAAGTAGGAATGGAGTTGGAGATGAACAAGAGGCAGGGTTGGGGGTACAGGAGACATGGAAATGGTATGAAGAAAAACAACAAAATCTCCAGCAAGAAATGCTGGGGTTGGGGAAATATGCAAAAAAAAAAGCCCACTGTAAAACCAGTTGAGTGCAAAAAAGAATTTTGAAGAAGAATACAACACTTTTGCAGATGAAGTAAAATAACAAATGTCTTGAAAAATTAGGCAAAATGGGAATAAATTTTAGAACTGTTACAGGGATGAAAATGTAAAATAAATGGGAAAATAAATAACTCTTAATTGAAAAGAGAATAGAATGGACAGGAATGGCACAGGGAAAGTGAGGAAAAATAATGGAAAACAGCCAAACACAATAAACTCGCACACCACTAGACTGGAAGAACAGAAGAACTAAATTTTTAATAAATGGAAAAAAAAGTCAGTGATCGCTAAAAAGAATTAGAAAAAAAGCATTTTTAATTCACTTTTTCCTGTCATTCAGCAAGACTGTGCTCTCCAGTTGGATTTCACTCCTTTGTCTTTAGAAAGCAGTCTGGAAGTGATGTCAGGATGAATTTTTGGCCCCGTCAAGGTCGGGAACGGAGGTGGATGAAGCTGGCAAGTTGCAACTCTGGTCAGCATGATGGTACCCAAATGCTGTCCCCAAGGCAGCTACTTTGGCTGATGGTGTCAGTGGTGCAAACAAAACAGCAGAGTTCCCCACCCTCAGTGAGAAAGGCAGCCAAAGAGGTTCATTGATTGATAGGAATTGAAGGGCAGTGAGCGGATTTTTCAGTTGGCTTCCTGTTTCCAGATTTGCAAGAGACTGGGGACATGCACCCAGCAGCATGTTGGGGAACTGTGCTCTTGTTAGGGCTAGACCAAAGCTTCTCCAACTCTTTCCCATCATAATCCTAATCTGAGGCCTGAAAATTGTTAGACCTCTAGTGAGAACTGAGAGCACTAAAGTCTCTTACATTTTAAAGAAAGCACAGTTCTTCCCCAGTGGGAAGTTGGTTTCTGGATGCAGAAAGGCTGCAGAAGGGATGAGTGAAAACTCAGTTTGAAGGTTCCCACTGTTTCCTTGACTCTGCAACAGTCCACGAAACTGCCTCTCTGCAAGGTGTCATCTATTGTGTGGCAGCATCTACTCCCATTCTTCCACACCAGTGCATCGCTTTATGTAATCAACAGGGGGCTGACTAGCTTAAAAAGAACAAGATGTAGACTACATATTGTTAAGTGGATAACTGATTATTTGGTCTGCTCTGGTCAAATTGTCTCCTGCCTTCTTACCACACTTCACCTGAAAGTGTTGAAAAGTGTGGTGCTGGAAAAGCACAGCCAGTCAGGCAGCACCTGAGAAGCAGGAAATGTTGACATTTTGAGCATGAGCTCTTCATCAGCTGCTGTGGACGCTCCTGCTCTTTGGATGTTGCCTGACCAGCTGTGATTTTCCAGCAGCACCCTTTTCGACTTTGATCTCCAACATCTGCAGTCCTCACTTTCTCCTTCACCTGCTGAATCCCCACATAACAGCAACACAAGAGAAAAAGCATGCAGCAAGCAAATAGATAACGTGAAACAGAGATGAAGTATCACTTCAAATGGTAATCAGTTTTGACACATTCATTGAATCATAGAATCCCTACAATATGGAAACAGGACATTTGGCCCATCTAGTCCATAGCAACCCTGCTTTTCCCATGGCTAATCCACTTAACCTACACATCCCTGGACACTACAGAGCATTTTTGCATGACCACTCCACTTAACCTGCACATCTTTAGACTGTGGAAGGAAACTCAGACAGACACAGGGCGAATGTGCAAACTCCATGCAGACAGTTGCCCAAGGGAATTGAATCTGGGTTCCTGGCACTCTAAGGCAACAGTGCTAGCCACTGAGCCACCATGTTGCCCCAGGATATCTAGTGAGCAAATCATATCCAAATGTGTTCCCAAATGCAAATTTCATTGTGATTTGTGCACCTCTTTTTAACATAGTTTCCTTCTCTTCCAGCCTTGAATCTTGTACGATCACCAAAAAAGGTCATTGCTGACCTCGATCTTGCCACAGAGTAAATCCAGAAATCCCCCACTCTGAGAGATTCACTTGTACATGTTACCATTGAAATTACTCAGTGTTCCACAATCCCACAGGAATGAAGTGTGCTCTGTCAATTATTGAGAAATATATGAATATATTCTCACTGCTGGATCTTATTTAGCGACTCTCAGACCACAGCAAATCAAAGCAAGAGAAACAGGGTATCATACCACAATAAACCTTAAAGCTGTCGTGTTCACCAAGACATCTTCAACAACACCTTCTAAATTCGTGACCTTCACCACTTAGAGGGACAAGGGGAGCAGATGCATAGGAACACTACCATCTGGAAGTCCCCCACTCACCATTCTAACTTGTATTGTAACAGCGTATACTAAAGTGCCATTTCTTCTCTGTCAAAGGGTGAAACTCCTGGAACTCACTTTGGGTGGCCCAACACCATACAGATTGTAGTGGTTCAAGAAGGCTACACACTACCAATGTTTTAAGGGTAATTAGGGATGTATAATAAATGCTGGGACAACCAGCAATGCCCACATCCCAAGAACAATTGGAAAAAAAATTGAAAAGCACAATACTGCAAAAACTGTGACTCTATATTAAATACAGAAGACACTGAAAATACTCAACAGGTGTGGTAAGAGGTCATAGACTTGAAACATTGAATATGTTTCTCTTTCCATAGATGATCTCTGAGTACTTAGAACATTTTCTGGTTTTTAAAGCTATGTATTAAAACCACAACATCATAAATCCAACTTCAAGGATGGCTTCCACCCCAAATGGTGATGCAGAAAAAAATTTGAGTTTAAAAAAAAGCTCCTCATCTATCTTTTTATTCAATGCATCAGGTGGGCTTTAGTGAATGACCAGATCTCAATAAAGGAGCCACTCCAATAGAACTCAGCTATTTACGAGAAGGTTCCACTGAGCTATTTTTCATAAGGGCACCTTCCAAAAATGTCATGCAATTATTCCGACCAAAACTTTTCTAACCATCATATAAAGGATATTTCACAAATTGTGTCAGCGGCATGTGTTTCACTTCAGCAAGCAATTTCTTGTTGTTCATTTTATTAAAAAGGAATCATGTTGTCAGTTCAAACCTGTGAACAGAACAACTGTCCATAACTGCATTAACTGTGTTTGGATAGATTGCAAGAGAAAAAGGATTGATTCTGATTGGGGTGCATTGCGAGTTGAACAACCAATCATTCTATGCAATTATACAGAATGTTGGGGATGAATTTAACCAGAAATTGGCAGTGTCAGTTTTCACACGTTTCATGCAGGATTTCTGTCTGTGAACCCAACTGAGTTTTATCACTATTTGTTTGTGAAACTCACCCCACTGCCTATCCATCTTAGAACCCTGTCTAAGGGAGTGCTACTCTTCCCCCAGTGTCAAGTGTAGACTCCCGCTCAGTCATATCAAACATGATGCTGCAATGACACTCTATCAAAGTTCTGGTTGTTAGCATTCTTAACCCTACCCTCCCATCCACATTGGTTATAGCACAATGTCATTCAATATACTATTATTACCTGTTTTTTTTATGCTGGGTTGTACCCCTTCACAATTCTTGCCCCTTTTGCATCTCAACATGCTGTCCCCAATCACCACACTGATTTCCAGAACTTCCTCACCACAGCAGTGTCCCTGAGTAATCCTCTTTGACTTTCAGTGCATTGACCCCCAGGATTGACCATGGCCCACCTCCTGATTTCAACTGATTGCCCTGACTGATGACTGACCAGAGTTCTGACTGATGTGTGCAGCTCCCTAACTGGTTGTGCTGGAACTTCAGGACTGACTGTGGCTCACTGCACATTGTAAATGAACAGACACCTTCATCCTGACCACCCTAAATAGCTAGGAGAAAGTGAGGACTGCAGATGCTGGAGATCAGAGCTGAAAATGTGTTGCTGGAAAAGCGCAGCAGGTCAGGCAGCATCCAAAGAGCAGGAGAATCGATGTTTCGGGCATGGGCCCTTCTTCAGGAATGAGGAGAGTGTGCCGAGCAGGCTAAGATAAAAGGTAGGGAGGAGGGACTTGGGGGAGGGGCGTTGGAATTGCGATAGGTGGAAGGACGTTAAGGTGAGGGTGATAGGCCGGAGAGGGAGTGGGGACAGAGAGGTCAGGAAGAAGATTGCAAGTCAAGACGGCGGAGCTGAGTTTGAGGGTTGGGACTGAGACAAGGTGGGGGAGGGGAAATGAGGAAACTGGAGAAATCTGAGTTCATCCCTTGTGGTTGGAGGGTTCCAAGGCGGAAGATGAAGCGCTCTTCCTCCAGCCGTCATATTGCTATGGTCTGGCGATGGAGGAGTCCAAAGACCTGCATGTCCTTGGTGGAGTGGGAGGGGGAGTTGAAGTGTTGAGCCACGGGGTGGTTGGGTTGGTTGGTACGGGTGTCCCAGAGGCGTTCTGAAACGTTCTGCAAGTAGGTGGCCTGTCTCCCCAATATAGAGGAGGCCACATCAGGTGCAGCGGATGCAGTAAATGATGTGTGTGGAGGTGCAGGTGAATTTGTGGCAGATATGGAAAGATCCCTTGGGGCCTTGAAGGGAAGTAAGGGGGGAGGTGTGGGCGCAAGTTTTGCATTTCTTGCAGTTGCAGGGGAAGGTGCAGGGAGTGGAGGTTGGGTTGGTGGGGGGTGTGGACCTAATGAGGGAGTTATGGAGGGAGTGGTCTTTTCGGAACGCTGATAGGGGAGGGGAGGGATATATCCCTGGTGGTGGGGTCCGTTTGGAGGTGGCGGAAATGACGACGGATGATATGATGTATACGGAGGTTGGTGGGGTGGTAGGTGAGGACCAGTGGGGTTCTGTCCTGGTGGCGATTGGAGGGTTGGGCTCAAGGGCGGAGGAGCGGGAAGTGGAGGAGATGCGATGGAGTGCATTGTCGATCACGTCTGGGGCGAAATTGCGGTCTTTGAAGAAGGAGGCCCTCTGGGTTGTTCGGTATTGGAACTGGTCCTCCTGGGAGCAGATGCAGCGGAGATGAAGGAATTGGGAATATGGGATGGCATTTTTACAGGGGGCAGTGTGGGAGGAGGTGTAGTCTAGGAAGCTGTGGGAGTTGGTCAGTCTATAGTAAATGTCCATGTTGATTCAGTCATCAGAGATAGAAATGGAGAGGTCTGGGAAAGGGAGAGAGGAGTCTGAGACCAGGTAAATTTGAGGTCGAGGTGGAAGGTGTTTGTAAAGTGGATGTACTGTTCAACTTCCTCATGGGAGCACGAGGCAGCACCGATACAGTCATCGATGTAGTGGAGGAAAAGGTGGAGGGGTGGTGCCAGCCTAGCTGCAGAAGATGGACTGTTCCACAAATCCTATGAAGAGGCAGGCATAGCTGGGGCCCATGCGGGGGTGCCCATGGCTACTCCTTCGGTTTGGAGGAAGTGAGAAGATTGGAAAGAGAAGTTGTTCAGAGTGAGGACCAGTTCAGTCAGTCGAAGGAGGGTGTCAGTGGAAGGGTACTGGTTGGTACGGCGGGAAAGGAAGAAGCGGGGGGCTTTGAGTCCTTCGTGATGGGGGATGGAGGTGTACAGGGACTGGATGTCCATGTTGAAGATAAGGCGTTGGGGACCGGGAAAGTGAAAATCGTGGAGGAGGTGGAGGGCGTGGGTGGTGTCCCGAACGTAGGTGGGGAGTTCTTGGACTAAGGGGGACAGGACCGTGTCGAGGTATGCAGAGATGAGTTCGGTGGGGCAGGAGCACCCTAAATGGCTGATTGACCATGTTCAATTCCCTGGACGGATAGTGGATAACGTCCTTGACTTAAGCAGAAAGTGCTGGAGAAACACAGCAGATCTGGCAGCAAATGTGGGGAAAAAGCAGAATTAATGTTTCGAATCCAGAGACCCTTCATCAGAACGAATGTCCTCCACTTACTGCGCTGGGACCCACCTGACTGAAGGCTTTTTACCTTGGACTGTTGATTACTTCCCATTGATTCTAAGACATAGCCATTTGCTGCAGTGTGTTTACTGTGTAAGCTGCTGAAATATGGTACAGGTGTTAGGTTGACAAAGCATGTTGCCACACAACTAAATGTCCACCCATTTGCCAACATTACAAGCTGCCTAGCTTTTGATTGCAAGAAGCAGCTAAGCAAGCCTTTAAGCTCTGGCTGAGGGGTCAAGGTGCAAAAAGGTTATGTAAGGAAGAGACACTGTGAGCATCCAAGTCAGCACAAAGCAGGTAAGAAGCCTTCAGATGCACCTTGGTCCAATCCACACCTGGCCTTAGGCACAAAGTGCCCTGGCAGCAATGTTATCATGAAATGTGTCAGTGTACTCTAAAATACAACAATAAAGAGTGTGATGCAAATGGACTGGAGATGTACCCTAGGGTGCAGTAAGGCTGGTACAAGTCTGGTGCCAACAGCCATGAACAATAGAGAGGCAGTGCAGGCAGTGTGTCATAAGATGTTTGGGATTGCTGTCTGAGATCAAGGTCCAGAGGAGCAAGCAGTGAGCTGCACTGGCCAGATACCCGCTCTGCCATGAACGTGTGGAACTATCACTGTCTAGTTTCCATCCAATGGATAGCAGAATTGGAACTGCACACAAATCAAGGTGTGATTAGACAATAATATCATGTTAGGACATGAAAATGGATACAAATAACACTCTTGTCTCTCACCTGCCAGATTCCTGTTGTGCCATTCAAAACTTGTTTGGAGAATCGGACTTTTCATAAGGTTGAAAATTTCATTTCTGCTGATCTCACCATATTTTCCTAACTGGCCCACAAATCAGGGTTTGGAAAGATTCTGTCTGAACACATTGAAACAGGCCACTTGGCCCAACTAATGTATGCCAGCATTAGCTGGCTACTAGGATGAAGTAATACAGGGGCCAAAAGAGGCTGCTGTTTTCAGAAGGGGGGGGGGGTTAAAAGCAAATTGAAAACAACCTTTGCAATTTACCTTTAATGTCAAAGGTCATTGCCTCCTTGTATTATACTCAATCTGATAATCTTCTGACTTACAAGCCATGTTTACTTTCTTCCACTGCTCCCACTCCTTGTTCAATGAAGTACTTCAGTGCAAACACATTTTCAATTTAATGAATGACACAAATGTGCCGGCACCATCCAAAATACAAAATCAGCTCAATTCTGCAAGGTCTGACCTACTGAAATGAGCCAGAAAACTATTTGAGCTTCATTACAGACCACCTAATCAGCAGGATTTATTGAGACTACTTAAAGCTTCTGTTTAAAGGTATCTTGTGGGGATTCCAGCACTTAAAGAATCCCATGGTTATAAAGGAATCAATGGTAAAAAGCAGATATCAGGTTTTATCTGGTTTTTAATCCAGTAAACCGTTGGCTTTATGAAGAGCTAAAGCATGAAAAGCACAGTCAAATCAATCTGAAAAGTCTAATATAACTTCAGAAAGAGAGAATACTGACAGACTAATAAGTGAGAAAAATGCGGTTTTCTAGTATAAAATGATGGAACTGTCTCTTTTCAGAGATCAAAAACTTACACTGATTACAAACTGCAGTTCAGATTGAGTGGAGTCACATGTTTAACATCAGTGACATTTGTAAATGCCTTTCCCACTGAGAGGGTTTGATCTCATCCTGAGAACCAGAAACAAAAAGTTTCCCTTTACAGAGTGCTTTTTGAATGCAATTGACAGAGGAATCGATTCATCAAACTGGTAACTTGAAAAGGACCCATAGAAGCTGTAGGCATTTCAGATCTAAATTCAAAACAGAAACAAGGCACAAGATTCTGTTGTTCTTAATATAAGTCATAACAGGGATTTCAGCTTCCTCTTGTTCTAAAGAGTTTATTTTTGAATAGCTTCAGGTTATGAAATTGGAATTTCAAATATTTCAACAGAGCTCCCTGTACTTCATGCCCTTATAGTCTATAAAAACGTCCACCAACAGTGTGAGCAATGATATCGTTTAAACGTGTGCAGGGTTAACTTTTAGACGCTAATTTCTAGTCAATTAATGCAGCTGATCAGATCTCTCTGTCGTGCTATCAGTTTAGCAAAACATTTTCCCCTCTTATCTTCAAGAGTCAATCTAATTCCCGTTCCCGGTTCTTCTCGGGAATAGCGTTCAAGCTCCAAGTTTTAAAGTACTTACTGTACTTACTGCAGCTGAACTCAGAACCCGGTGTATTTCACACCACGCACCAGAGTTGGGAGAGAAGCCAGTGCCTCCCCATAACAAGCAACAGTGGTCTCCTCTGAACAGCGAATGCAGTACCCTTCTGAAGCAAATATTCAGAAATCAACAATCTTCTCCTACGGGTTCCCAAGTCTTTATTCGAGTCAAATGGGGCTCTGGGCATGGAGTTCACAGCGTTTCCCGAGTTGTCTGCCTTCCTCCCAGATGGTGTCGGATAACACCCCAAAGATTCCCCAGGCCAGCATCAACTTAAAACTGATCTTCACTTTTGGAAGAAAGTGTGTACCATCCAACGCCATCAAATCATTTGAAAACAAGCTGCCTTGATCAAAATTGGCTTCAGCGCCCGTCCTTTCGGCTGTTGCTACCCGAGTGTTTTGTGTGTGTGTGTGTGTGTGGACAGTGGGATCGGTGGGGATTAGAATTTCACGCAGTCATCAAGGAATGGCCTTTCGCTAAAAAAAAACTGTCACACGAGATGGCTGCGGTGTGCAAAGCTTGATGGACTGCGGGACTATAATCAACACTTTGAATGATTGCTCAATTTGCAGCGGGAGCCAGTTCCTGGCCTCTGGAGCACTGAGTTGTTTATTTTAACTGCACTAAAGAACGGCAAACAGACAGCCTGTCTTGGAGTTTTGCAGACCCAACTGCGGCAATTTAATAGCCTCCAGACCTCAGTCAAGGATTCTGTTACCAACAAGAACAATACTGAGACTATACTCCATTTCCTCCAAAAGAGGTGTCTGGACATACATCCACACTTATGTCAGTCTAACTGGGATGATTTACACTTCCCCAGTGCGAGAGTTTAAATTAGACAGCTCCCTTCAAGCGCAATGAGGTCGATATTGCATTACAGTCAGGACAGAGCATCAACTTCTCACGGCAGCCAGAGGTTTTTTTTGTCCTTTTAACGGGAATTACGAAAGTTTAACCACTTTTCTCTTTGTTGCCATAACATGCCGTGGGGGCGTTAAAAGCTGCCCTCCCATGCTTCATCATTACAAGTGGCAGGTTGTTAATCCAACCCTTGGGTCAGGCTTAGTTTATCTGTGTAGCTAAAGTTCTTTACAAAGTTCAACTTGGCACTAGCTATCGTTTCTTCCCCTCCCCCACAAAGTAAGGGGGGACATTCTTCAATCAGACAAGATGTTTTCAGTTGCCAGCGCCTGTCTCTGGTTAAGCCATTCATTTCACAATTTCAAAACCATGAGGTCAGGAATCAGCCCTACTGAGATTTCGTTTCCACATGATGGCTTTTCTTAATGGGACGGCCAGGGACAACTTGATTCATGAAACCAAAGGCACACAGAGTGCTGGAATGTTTTCGCATTATGGCAAACTCAAAGTCTGCCATAGTGACAGCTTCACAGTTTCTGTTTGAACTTTCAGTGCGGAAACTTGTTGAGGAGGTGTGGATCTCCTCAGCTTGCTGCTCAGCTGGTGAGAGACCAGTACTGAGTCCTGTAGACAGCACTTTCCAAATTACCCGCGGTGGTGAGGCTATCAGTGCACCCTCTCTTGGAACCAAGAGCCTAGAGGCCAGCATCCTAACTGGGCAAGAGATGGTAGCCAGTCAAGGTCACCGGGGAGGTTGTCTGTGTTGCTGGAAGACTACCCAGGATCAGGGTAGGATCAAGAATGAAGGTTTGTGGAAGGACGGTTTCTTGAATTGAGGGTAACAGGAGAGAGGATGGGAGTGTAAGAGGTAAGGGAAGGAGGTTAGCTCTCAGCAGACACATGTCCAGTCCCTCATTCAGTTACTGCCTGCCTTTGCTAGAGGGTACATGCAGCCTCCCCCTTCCCTCCTCGGTCAGGCACACCGGATGCCAGGCCCACTTGCCACCCGGTTAAACCGAGCAGACGCAGGCTCAGGTTGTTGTATAGTGTTTTGGGTTCCAGTTGGCAGTGGGGGTGGGAAGCGTCAGACAGCTGAAATGGAGGCAAGAAAGTGGTATTGTTTAGGCACTTCATCACTCTTGCCAGCCCTAAATGCCAGCCCTCTTGTCTCCCAGCTAACCAGCAGAAGATTTTGCCTCTCACCTCAGCATGTCACATCATCATGATCCATGCAAGATCAGGAAACACCCAGGTTGAGCCTGAGATGACATGGATCCAGGTTATTTCACTTGCAGTAGCTGATTAGAGCAATGCAGTTGTCCTCAGGATTCCCCTTGCTCTTTCAAATTGAACTTTTTAACCTCTACCATCAACCAATTTAAGTTTTGATCATTTCAAATGCAAAGCTGTCTTTATTCAGGTCCTTGGTTGCTGCCCTGGACCTGTGTGTTCCCCCTGCATGGAGCTACAGCTGAAGCTTTGATTAGCTTGTCGTTAGCTTGAATCTAAATCAACAGACGTGCACCAACAATGGGCCAAGAGGCCATTCCATTGAAAGACTTGATTCTCTCACCACTTGTTCAAGCACCACTGTTCCTCCTTCTGACAAATTCTTATGCAGACTTGAGTTTCACTCTGTTCGAGCTAGCAACTGCAAAACAAGTAAACTTATTGAAGACATTTTGGTGTTCCAAGCACACCTGGTCATATTGTTTCCCAGTGTCCACTTCAAAGCTAACTGTGCAAAAGTAATCCAGAGATTCGTTTCTGCAGCTACTGAATTTGACTTCTCCCTTGTTGTTGTATATGGATCCTGCAGCATTCACATTAACACTTCACAAGTTTCATCCATCTTGGGCTCTTAAGATCATGGAAGAGATCTACCAGTTGCAGGAAGAATTTCTTTATGCATGTCAGATCTGGATAGTGTCAGGCTCAGAAGTGATGCCTCCCATGGACAATCAGACTCTTGATATTCATTATTCATGTTCACATATGCAGAAGGACTATATGGGTTTAGTTATTTGGAAAACATGAAGTGTTTTGCAGCAAAGCCAGAATCTGATATTGCAATAATCCAGAGGCATGCATTCGAATGCCAGCAACTGGGGGATTTAAATTAATTTAATCAAGTAAAAAAATGATATTATGGAGGGCTGGTATCAGTAATGTCAACTATGTAACTCCTAGACTTTCAACAAAGCCTATTTGGTTTTGAAAAGAACCCACCCTACCTTGTCCGGCCTCTCTGAGACGCTGGATCTCCAGCGATATGATTGGCCCTTTACTGTCCTCTGAAATAGCTTCGATATTCTAAAGAAATCTCACCAGTATATTCTCAAAGCTCATTACAGCTATGCATTAAATGCTGGTCTTATCAATGAAGGCCACATTCCATGATCAAATGGAGAAAGAAAGAGAGAGAGAGAGAGAGAGCAAGAAACTGAAACAATTAAAAGTAAAGACGATAGCAGTATAGTTACTATTGTTACCCAAATTTAAAACCAGATAAGGCAGTTCAGTGCATGATATCATGACTCAAGTTCTCGTGCAATTCTATCCTCCCACCACTTCAAACATGTTTAATGCGTTCATATGACATTCCTCTATCTCACATTTTAGTGTCAGTCATTCCTTTTATACTAAACCCCAATTAAAACAATGGATAGAGAAATATCAGACCAACTTGTTAAATATTTTATCACCACCAGTTATTTTTAACTTTGTGCTTTAACAGTCTAAATTTAAAAATGTCTAAAATGCAGCAACACATTGGTCAGCATTCAGAAAGGGATGACTCAAGTGTTTTTATTCACTCTCGGGCCATGGGCAAGGCTGGCTGGTCAGCATTTACTGCCCATCCCTTGAGAAGGTGATGGTGAGCTGCCTCTTGAACTACTGCAGTCCATGTGTGACAGATAGACCCGCAATGCTGTTAGTGTTTTGATTGGGGGATACATGATCATTCATCACAAGTTGTTTCTAAGATTTTGGTTACAATGACATTAATGTCCCTGTCCCGAAAACATTGTTGACTGAAAACAGCTGAATGATCATTTCTTGAATCCATTGAAAAAACACAATCTCCAAGCAACTTTGTGGCCTGGAATCAGGCAGAGTCTGGAAGGTCAGCTAGTTATGCATGTTCAATATATTGGTAATTAATATTACTATTGTGTGTTTATACATGTTTTTGGAGGGCTGGGGGATGCGGTGGAACAGAGATGCCAAGTTATGATTTAAACTGGAAGACCAGAATTTTACATCCGAGGCTTCTGGAAAATCAGGATTTGATATCCTTTGTCAACACATTGCGGAAGTTTGGAAGAGGTGATGTTTTTCACAGTGGGGAAACGAGAAACTGGATCAAGGTACATTAGAACAGTGGAGTGGTAAAGCCAACTACTGAGAAAAACAAAAGCTAAGTGTTATCACTTATTATGTACCAAGTGACCCAATTTTGACAAATGGACTAATTAGCAATGCATGATGGGATACAATTAAAGAGCCCCATTCTCTCCATTGAGCATCCCAGTGTGTCAAATCAGGCTAATTTAACATAGCGACAAATCATTTTCAGGGTCAAATCAGTGCCATTTTTATCGTAAATGTGTTTTAGAAAAGTTTTACATTTAACTGGATCATTTAAATTATTGAGATCCATGATAAGCCTAGCGAATCCCTAGTGGAAAATGTTTGATGTGGCTGTTACAATTGACAGGCTCACATGTTAGATATTCCCTCAAGTTGAACAGTGTTGGTCACTCCCAGAAGAGTATTTCAACTCCATTATGACTTTCATTCACTTTCATAACAAAAATGTACAGTAGACATTTGTTCATGGGTTTCTCTGCTTTCCGGTCATTAAAAATGACAATAAGAATGACCTCCCTAAATGTATTCAGCTTCTTGAGTTTACCTTTCAATAATCATGTCTATGAGTGCTGTTGCATTGAGGCCAAATAAAGGTGCACAAGGTGAATAAAGAGAGATAGAGCTGAAAAAATGTGTTGCTGGAAAAGCGCAGCAGGTCAGGCAGCATCCAAGGAGCAGGAGAATTGACGTCTCGGGCATAAGCTTCTATAGAAGGGTTTATGCCCGAAACGTCGATTCTCCTGCTCCTTGGATGCTGCCTGATCTGTTGCGCTTTTCCAGCAACACATTTTTCAGCTCTGAAATCCAGCATCTGCAGTCCTCACTTTCTCCAAAGAGAGATAGAGGTGGGATTAAAAGGGGATAGGGTGTGGGGTTGCTGGATGGAAGGATATCCATACAAGTCTTCTTTTGTGAGCTGCTCCCTGATGTCCACAGATGGGAGCTGGGCCACTAAAGTGTCAATATATATCATTGGCTTAAGGCAAAACCTCAGATCTTTCATTTGTGCAAAGTATCTAACTGAGGTTTCCTGCAGTACAATTCTAGTTGGCATGGTGGCTCAGTGGTTGGCATTGCTGCCTCGCAGTGCCAGGAACCTGGGTTCGGTTCCAGCCTCGGCGACTGTCTGTATGGAGTTTGCACATTCTCTCCGTGTCTGCGTGGGATCCCTCCTGGTGCTCCATTTCCTCCCACAATCCAAAGATGTTAGGAGATCTGGCCATGCTAAATTGCCCACAGTGTTCAGGGATGTGTAGGTTAGGTGCATTAGTCAGGGGTAAATATAGGATAATAAGGTCTGGGTGGATTACTCTTCAGAGGGTTGGTGTGGACTCATTGGGCCGAAGGACATGTTTCCACACTGTAGGGATTCTATGATTCTATGAATGACTTAGTGAAACCTCAAGTCTCACAAGCAGCAACCTTCTCACAATGTTCTGAAACATTAGCTTTCTCTCCAGGAATGCTTCACGGCCTGCTGTCATTTCCAGTATTTTTAGTTTTTAGTCTGAAATGTTTTCAGTTGTACATAATTATTCCAACTCCATATACAAATTCAATGCCAAATTACTGATGCTGAGATGAACACTTGGTCACAAACCTAGTGTTGAGATAATATGCTGCATAGTAGCCTTGGCATTTAACTCCTGATAATATTTTGTATGAGGTCCACTTGAAGTTTAAAAAATTCAGTTCAAGCAGCCAAAACAAAATCCAGTTAGTCAGTGATAAACAGTGAAAAGTTCAATTTCAGTCTTTTCACGACTTTGATGCCCACAGCTAAGATACCAGTTCAAAACTCTGAGCTGTAGAGAGTTAAAATAGGCTACAAGGTTGCCTGAAGTTGTGGTCCAGTGACTCTTGCTGTAAAGTGCACATTGTCATCCACAGATACAATGATTTCTAGGGTCAAGCAGTCTTCTGGCACTTATCTGTCACCAGATTGTCAGGCATGAAAGACAGACAATTTCTACGTTAACAGAAGATTGCTAGGACTGGTGAAACAGTACAATGGTTGATGTCTTCAGAAAAGGCGAACATAACTGCAGCAACTGGGTGCAATTACTTTTGCATTAGCCCCTTGGAGAAGTGATTTCCAAATTGCCATTGCTCTTCGTGTAAAGAAGTGTTTCCTGATCTCACCCGTAAATGGTCTTGATCTTACTTTAAGACTCAAGTTTCCTGTTCTGGGAATCGCCATCCAGTGGAAATAATTTCTTTCTACACACTTTATTGAATTCCTTATCTATTTAAATATCTGAACTGGATAGTTGATCAACTTTCTAAATTTAAGCTAAACTTGTGCAACTTGTCATTCTAATTTATCCCTTCAAGTCTTGGTATTAGCTTGCTGATTTATGTTTTGTTGAGGTCTAAATGCCCTTTACAACATCAATTGGAATCAGCTTATAAATTCTTGTCAATCCCACCACCCCGTGGCCCAACATTTCAACTCCCCCTCCCACTCTGCCAAGGACATGGAGGTCTTGGGCTTCCTCCACCGCCGCTCCCTCGCCACCCGAAGCCTGGAGGAAGACCGCCTCACCTTCTGCCTCAGAACACTTCAACCCCACGGCTTCAATGTGAACTTCACCAGTTTCCTCATTTCCCCTCCCCCCACCTTACCCCAGTTCCAACATTCCAGCTCAGCACCATCCTCATGACCTGTCCTACCTGTCAATTTCCCTTCCCACCTATCCACTCCACCCTCCCCCTGACCTATCACCTCCATCCCCAACCCCATTCACCTATTGTACTCTTTGCTACTTCCCCCACCCTCCTCTCTGACCTATCACCTCCATCCCCACCCCCATTCACCTATTGTACTCTTTGCTACCTCCTCCTCAGCCCCACCCCAATTTTTCTCTCCACCCTGGAAGCTTCCTGCCTCTATTCCTGATGAAGGGCTCTTACCCGAAACGTCGATTTTCCTGCTCCTTGGATGCTGCCTGACCTGCTGTGCTTTTCCAGCACCATTCTGATCTAAACTCTAGTTTCCAGCATCTGCAGTCCTCATTTTTGCCTTATAAATTCTTGTGCCTTTTAAAATTTGGATTTCTTGCAATTCTGTCCTGATGGGAATAAGATGAAATACTTTGACTGGATTTCACCTTTTTAGCTAGGATTGCAATACCCTAAGATGGCACATGATCAAGGCATTGTGGACCTGAAATATCACTTCTTCATATTCAATTTTAAACGCAGACCACCCTTAAGTAAAACATTCCTTGAGCCACTTTGATTACATTTTTATGATCTGTGTACAAACACAAAAATCACTTTGCTCTTTCACAATTCCATGTCTCTTACTAGTAACAAGGTACCTGATTTGTCTTTTCACAGATCTAAAGTGGGTAAGTTAACACTTCCCTTACAGCGAAAAAAATCTGAATCACATGATCCTGAATTCTCCACTAAGCATCAGGCTGAATTAGTGAATAAGGTACAATGACAAACATTTTCCAACAAGACTAACATTGTTGTGAACAATTATGATCTTGATGCCACCAGCATTTTCAAGGATAGAAACTGTAAACTAAATTCAGAAGGCCATTACTCAGAAAAGACAAGGGAAAGTGAAGTAGCTCTCCTGACCGACAGAAAAAAAAATCTTCGACTGAATACTTGAAACACTCAGTTCAGTGAGTTGTGTTACTATGCTCGAGGTGGCCCAGGTTTCAACCCTTGGCCTCAACTGCAATGTCTATATTAGTTAAGCTCAGAGCCAACAACAGCTGGGGGACTCTAAGTGGCCCCAGAATTCCAATGCTATTTAAAGGAATGTAGGCCATTGTTGCTGTTGCTGTTCATCACTCTGCCAGTAAAAGGCTAAATGTGGATGAGGTTGCAATACCATGTGGCCAAGTAAACCTATGGACACTCAAAAATGAGACCTGTCAGTCAACACTGTTTGAACTAATTTAAGGAGGTTAAGGCAGGCATTAAAATAACTGGTCAGTCTTCACCATCCAGGCTGACATACAAATTGTGGCTATCAGGATGGGCATTGAGAGAAATACCCACAGCCAAGGAGCAATCCTCGCTTGCTCAACTATTGCATAAGTTGACCATTACAGCAGACATCTGTTTTCTTATATTCTACCACAATCAACCCCCTTTACAGCAAATAGTCTGTTCTCCTGTTTGCAAATCAGTATCAAATTAAGCATCTCCAACACATTCCCTGAATCGAGAGCTTTAGTAATAATTTCACTGTATCAATCTTCAGCCTTTTTGTTGTCAATGCAAAGAGTCCAGGTATCGAAACTATTCTCTTGCATGTGAATCTTTAGCTCCCTAAATATTCCAGCTCTGCATCTTCCCCAGTTCAGCTGCACCCTTCCTGGAGTAAGTAGTCTGAAACCGCACACAATTATCCAGTGAGATCTGACCATCATCCTGTGCAATCCCTCAATCCACACTCAATCTAACCAACATTGCTTGCTTGACAGGTGTCCGGCATTGATTTAATGTAGAGTAAACAATCTCCTACATTTCCAGATTTCAGTATCTTTCCACTAATCCTATAATCTCTCCGCTTATTTCACAAGAGCATGGTTCTACACGTAACTGCAATAAGTAGCACTTGCCAATTGTCAGCTCATAGCTAGATTCCCCCAACATAATTCAAGACCCTCTGTAGGTTGTTCCCACATTTTACCATAGAAATCTCCCTGTTATTTCACTGTCATCCACAAAGATCGGAGCAAAGCTACTGATCACCTCAGAGAAATTGGGAATGTTGGGCACACTGAGTTTGGTTCTTCAATCCATAATCCTGGAAATGTAGCTTCTAATGTCACAATATTTGCTCTATTCAGCCACATATTAATGCAACAGACATCAAGAACTGGAGAGTAACACAGCACAGAGAGTTTGGTCAACCATACAGCAAGCACAGAATGAAATGGCGAGACTGACAGCTAATCAGCCACATTATTCCATTTGCAGCTATCAGCTACATAAACATTTACAATACTAATATTTATTCAGGGAGACAGTGGTGTAGTGGTAATGTCACTAGACTAGTCATCCAGAGGCCCTGGGTTCAAATACCACCAAAGCTGCTAGTGGAATTGAAACTCAATGAATACATCTGGAATATAACAACTAATCTCAGTAATGGTGACAATGTTCATTGACTGTCACAAAAATGCATCTGCTTCCTTAATGCCCTCAAGGAAAGGAAATGTACCATCCTTGCTTGGTCTCACCCACATGTGACTCCAGATCTACACTAATGTGGTTGACTCTTAATTGCTTCTGGAATAACCTGTCAAGCCACTTGGTCCTTAGGAAGTTTGGGAATGTTAACAAATGACACCCACATCCATCCCATGAAAGAATTAAGAAAAATCACTTCACTTAGTGATTACATATTCATCTCTCACTGTTGCTCATACCCATTGTCTTGTACTGGTTTTAATGCACTTAAATGACTGACATATTTTCTAGTTTATCACCAACTCAAATTAACAGCAAATACTGCATGCTGTCAGAATTGGGTATCGTAGTATCTTGGTGGATTCACACAATATTTTAGACGAGATTTGGAGATGCCGGTGTTGGACTGGGGTGTACAAAGTTAAAAATCACACAACACCAGGTTATAATCCAACAGGTTTAATTGGAAGCACACTAGCTTTCGGAGCGACACTCCTTCATCAGGTGATACTATCACCTGATGAAGGAGCATCGCTCCGAAAGCTGGTGTGTTTCCAATTAAACCTGTTGGACGATAACCTGGTGTTGTGTGATTTTTAACTTTATTTTAGATGATATATTCAGTTCTTTTAGTTGCCCTTTAAATAAAATGGTACTACTTGGTAAGGTTAAACTTGAGGATCATCTGTACAACGGTACCCTTGTTAACAGCAGTAAGCATGTACTTTGAAGGGTAAGGTCCTGTTGGGCAACTCTCCTTGATTTCTTTGAGACAGCAAAATACCACTTAGATTGTGATAAACCCAGTGATACGATGTACCTTGAATTACAATAGGATTGAAGGTTCTGCACAAAAGTCCCTCAAGTGAAAACTGTAAACAGAGATGTTCAGTGTTGTGGTACCAACCAATAGTGGCATGTGGTTGTGATGGGGTGCTGCCAACAATCTTCTTTTGTAATATTGATTTTTTAAAAAGTACTTTAAACAAGGTAAACATCCCTAGGTGGGGCCTTGTAACAAAAATAAAGATCCTGTGGTCAATGGAAACTTACAAAACTGTAAAAGAAAATTATCAAAATTAAAATGTCAACACTGGGGTTGAATGCCACTTCCTGTGCCAAGTAGAAGTACTGATCTGATTAGTGGTTGTAGTGGAAAAGCCACTATTGAGTCTTAACAAAAAAAAGCACTTGTGTTATACAATAAAAGATAGCAATATATACAAGTTACATTGATGCGTTAGGCATAATTACAAAGACTTACAGGAGCCCGTGCTGAAATGCCCGTCTCCACTGGTACCATGGGCTGACTGCTTCTTCTCTACCCAATGTGTGTCATCAGCAGATTGGGCACAGCTTATTGTAAATTCAACATTCACTGTCAGAGTTACCTCACCTCACACAACAGGAGGAAGGATTAAAAGAAAGATCACTGAGCACACATTAAAAAGGGCTAATTTGGAGAAGAGGTAACTAGAGAGTAGGGTGCCTCAGGGCTCAGTGCTGGGACCAAGGTTATTTCTAGATTATATCAATGAGCTGGTTAAGCAGCTCATTGTGAACTGGATGGATTTGCAGATGACAGTAAACTGGATGTGGTGGTGAAACAAAAGAGTTGTGCAAAATAGGAAAGTTGGCTAAAAAATGGCAGATAAAATTGAACGCAAACAGGACAAGCTGTTACAGGAGGACATAATAGACAACTTTCATATTTTATGGATGACACTGAAATAGCCAAAGATGAAGCTAATAGAGACTGAGGTTTCTTAGTAGATTTGAAATTTACATGTCCAATCATTGCAGAGCAGCAAGCTAGAAAGTTGATAAGATATTGAATTGCAAAACAGGAGAATACAAATCAAAGGAGGGAATGATCAAATTTCAATGTCAGATTGCATCTTGAATGCTCTATTCAGTCCTAGTTGAGGCTGATGTTCATGCTCTATTCAAATAGAGCATGGTGAATGGGGCACCTCCTGTAGATATGCCAATCATTCAGCATGTGCAACTTGTGCTAGTGAACCAGGAAGACATGACGATGAGAGATGCTTCATCAAAACTCACTAAACCATTCCAACACAAGTGCCTGGGTGATTTCATGGGGAAGTGAGGTGGCTTTCTGCACCTTTAAATTGGCCCCAGGGTCCCATCTATACGATTGGCAGCTAGGAAACTATCCATCTGTGAAAAAACAAAATTGAATGTGTTGATAGGAAGCTCTTCTGAATGACTGGGCTTCTTTCGTGGCAGCAGCAATGAAGAGAATGATAAAGTACACCTGTGCACTGATCCAAAACCACTTAACACAGCCTGCAAACATAATCATTACCCATTTTGACCAACAGATGACGTTCTGCCTGAACTAGCAAAAGCAAAACTGTTCACAGTTGCAAGGGTAAAGATTTGGTTTGGCACATTATGTTAGATGGAAAGGCTCCCACAACAATCTGAACAATAAGCACAAATCATTCCTCACTACAAAAGGATCCAAGAATAGTGTTCTTAAAAAAAACACATAATGACAATGTTTCAAACACTATGATTGGATGAACAATTAAAACTGGAATGATTGGGCCTATAAGGCAAAACTATTTAGCTATTAATTCAGAAGGTATTCTTATCTGTTCAGGACTGCATAATTGACAGTTGCACAGTCCAGTGTAATTCCTCATTCATAGACAGCACAGCTTGAAGCTTTTTTTTTGTTTCATTCAACTAGATCTAACAAGTACTACAGAAACTGGACTGCACTGCAGAACGTCGAGGGCAGTGAAGCATTAAGGGCTAATTTTACAATTGGAGTCTGGAGCTGCACTGCCAGAAAGATAACTGCAAGCTAACACTCTCTGCTGATCAAATGATATAAAGATCTCAGTCTCCATTGTTTTGGGTTCTGACCTTTGCAGCACAAAGGGAAGCACGCTACAGTACATCCAAATTGTTTAACATGTGTCCATGCAAGTGCCTGTGATCCTAATGTACATACAGTAATAAAAACTCATTGAATTTTTCCATACCACACAATCCACATCTCATCCTTGTGTTATTAAATCATGTGTATATCACAGTTACTCTTACTCCATGGTGTCAATGCAGTAGTATGAATAAGTAATCGTTTCTGAAAAAAATCCTCACTGAAGATCAGGCGGCTTTGGATTCAGACACCAATAACCAAAGGCTTCCATGAGTACAGATCTCCTACTCAAATAGCCAGGAGGCAGACTTACGTTCTTTTACTTAAGTCCAAGACATATCAATTGAGATATGTCCATCTCTTTTAACACAAACAAAGTTTCAACCTGCTTCGCAAGATTAAAGATATAGCAGTCAAAAGGTTTCTTACAGGTTTGAAAGCAAAATCAGCAGCTAAACACCTTCCTACAGGTTTAAACTGACATTGACAACTAAAGGAAACTGCCTGTTTCACCACACAGTCCTCTTATTGAAAAAAAAGATGGTTAAATAATAAATGATTTTCTAATCTAGGTGAACCGACCTGTGTTGGTTATCACATATGTTTCGATCAATTTGGTACCAAAACTGGGATACTGATATCAGTCCTCAATTTGATGTGAACTCCCCACACTGAATGAACTCTTATGCAACAGACATTTACTTCTTAAAGGCATGCAATGTCTTTAAGAGACCACAAATAAGAAAAATAAACTACAATAAAAGCAAAACAGAAAGGAAAACAAAAGGACAGAGCAGCAAACCAAGTAAAAGAAAGAAAGAAGCTCTGCATGCTACTTCAATAAAACAAAAGCTATAGATCTTTCACAAGAAACACATTTGATTATGGATGAGGCAGCAATTGAAATCTTTGCCATTTAAGCAAAATGTGCAATTTCACTTTGCAGGTCAAGCTATAAATGATCTTGAGAGGAGATCTCTTAAAAGTATGGACATGAGAAATAATTATAGGAATGAGACATTCAGTTCCCCAGTCCTGCCAACCATTTGAAAAGATAGCAGCTGATTAAGGCCAAGAACTCAATTCCTCTTTCATGCTAGGTCCTCATCATCCTCAACTCCTTGACATTTCAATAACCTATCTACTTCCTCTTTAAATGCTTTCAGTAATATTGCCTCCTCAAATCTCTGGGTTTGAGAATTCCAGGTGTTCACTATCCTCTAGGAGAAGAAATTCCTTCAGATCTGTGTTTTAAATGAATGAAACCTTATTCTACACATATGTTCCTTAGTTTGAAATTCCTCCATTACTAGAAACATCCTTTTTCAACATCTATCCTATCAAGCTCCCCCCCCCCATCAAAATCATATACCTTTCAATAGGTTCAACCCTCATTCTTCTAAACGCTCACGAATGAAGGCCTAACCTGTTTAGCCATTCTCCATAAGTTAACCTCTTCATCCCAGACATCATTCTAGTGAAGCTCTTTTGAACTGTCTCCAATGCCAATATATTCTGTTTTAAATACAGACTTGGAAACTGCAGAGTGCCCAAGGTGCAATCTCACCAACAACTTGCAGAGTTGTAATAAGATTTCCCGACTTTTAAATCCCAACCCATAGCAATGATGGACAAAATTCATTTATCTTCCTAACGACTTGATGCATCTGCTGACTTGCAATATTTCATGCAGACCCAGATTCCTCTTCATTGCATATTTTGGAGTTTCACTCTATTTAAATAATTCTCTATTTAGATTCTTCCTTCCAATTAGCATGATTAATGTCTACAGTTAACTCCATCTGCCAAGTTATTGCCGACTCACTCAACCTATCTATATCTTCTTGCAGATTCCTTATGACCTCATCACAAATGTCCTCCCACATATTTTTGTATCTTCAGTAAACGTGGATACATTACATTCTGACACTTACATGTCATTAATATAGATTGTAAATATTGAGCCCCGAGAACTGATCCTTGTGGCATATCACTAGTTACACCTTTCCCCCAAAGAAGACCCATTAATTCCAACTGTCTATCTTCTATATGTTAACCAACCTCAATCAATGCCAATACATTATTCCCAATGCTGTGACCCCGTATCCTGTGCCTTTTATGTGGCACCTTATTGAATGCCAACAGGAAATCCAAATATACTACATTTATCAGTTATTCCTTGTCAACTCTGCTTATTGTATCTTCTAAGACGTGTAGTAAATTTGTCAAACATGCTTTCCCTTTCAGAGAACTCTACTGGCTCTTGTTTTATTTTGTTGAGCTTTTCTAAATGTCTTGCTATTTCTTTCTTACTGATGTGATGTGAATAGGCCTATAATTTCTTGCTTTCTGTCTCTTTTTGAACAAGTGTTTCACATTGACAGTTTTTCAACTGACTGGCCCTCTACTGGAATCCAGTCAGTTTTGTAACATTTCAATCAATCCCTCCACTATCTCTGTAGCCACTTCCTTTAAAATCCTTGGATGCAGACCATTAGAACCTGACAACTTGCCACCTTCAATCTCATTCCTTCACCACATACTTAATCTCTTGTTAAAAGACCTTTCCTTCCCTGAACACTTTGTTTATCTGAGATGTTTACAATGCCTTCCATTGTGAAGAACGTTCAAAATATTGATTTAAATTATCTGCCATTTCCCTGTTCCCCTTTATCAATTCCCCAGTCATTTTCTCAAAGAGTTCCACATTTTATCGAAATAAAAGGCACAAGATACGAGGCCACAGAACTGGGAATAATGGATTGGTGCAGATTGGGGTTGGTTAACATACAGAAGTTAGAGAATCGGGATTAAAGGGTCTTTTTAGGGGGGACAGATATAACTAGTGAAGTGCCCCAAGGATCAATCGTAGGGACTCAATATTTACTATCTATGTTCTATATAACTTACAAAAGATCACTTCTCAGCATAAGTGGAACACTAACTCTGTACAGTGACATAAACACATTACACTCCCAGTAAGTTCAACTCGGATGCCTAAAACTTTCTACCAAAGGTTCAGCACAGGCAGGATGAGCAGTGTACACAGATTTCATTTATCATTTTTCTCTCTTTTCATGAGCCTTCTCATCACTCACAGCTACTAATGAAAAACAAATTCCCGATTCTTTGGTCTACCAGGAGTTTTCACCACTTTATATGTCCTAGTTTTTGCTTACCACTGTTGTTAACCATGGATGCATTATCCTTCTAATGGAGTTCTTCAGATTGATCAAAATAAATATTTCCTGAGAGTTATGAAACATCTGTTTAAATATCATCCACTGGTCACCTACTGACCTTCTCCTTAGTTTATTTTCCTGGTCCACTTTAGACATGTCTTTCCTCATATTGCCGTAATTTCACTGATTTCAGTTTAGTACATTGGTTTGAGATCAGAGTTGCTCACGCTCAAACTGATACCATGCTGTGATCACTACCCCTCTGAGGATCCTTAACTATGAGGACTTTTCTCAATCCTACCTTATTACACATTTCTGTTCCCAAGATAGGTTCTGCAACCTACTGTCCTAAAAGGCAATCATTGATGCATTGTACAAATGTGTTTTCCATGTTACCATTAACTGTTTGATCTTTCAGCAAATATGCAGGTGAAAATTACCAATGGAGAATATATAGCCCTCCTTACACACCTTTATTATTTCCCAATTTATACCTTATTCTATGGTGAAGCAATACTTTAGATGAGTCCAAAAGCAAACAGATCCTGGAACAGGACCCAGGTGACTAACAAGATGAAGCAACACCACAATGCTGACAGCATAATAACTCATACAAACATACACAAATAAATAAACAAGGTCAACGAACCAAATAGCAACCTCTGGAAGGTGACCAAGATTTTCATACTGTCAACTTCACATATCATGTCAACGTACAGGAAGAACAAAAGATTTTATGACCATCAACACTGCATGACCCAAAAATGCAGGTCATAAACTCAAAACTAACAGTGAAACATGAGCTAATGCTGACATATTACTACTGCAAATCCAAAAAGACATGCATCTCAACAAGTAGCATTCTGTGGTACAACTTACAAAAGACCACTTCACAGTGTCACTAACGCTGTGCACGATACTCCCAATATGCAAGTTGAGCCTGGATGCCCCAAATCTTCTGGCAATGATCCACCAGAGGTAGGACCAGCAGTGTACACAGATTTCAGCAATGTGACCATTCACAAGATTCAAACTACAGCCCTGTTGTGGAGAATGAGAGAGTCACAGGCTTTCCCTCTTCAAAGACAGAAGAGACTGAAGCAGTTACATGACAGTGAGCAGGTGGAGAACGACTATAACTCAACACCAGACAAAGAGTGTGAATCAGAAATACTCGGACCCCAAAGATTTGCAGTCATCCCAGGTTTTATTAAGTCATTATTGGCTGTGGAGACATATTGCAAAGGAACAGGAGCCAGTCCAGACCAAACTATGACTTACCAATTATTCCCTCAGAAAGTGAGGAAGGAAATTTGCACAATAATTGTGCAAAGATGCTGAGCAACAGCAACCAGCAAGAAAAAAAATCCAGTTGTCAACCAAAAGCAATAAAAATAACATTTACCTCTTCAGATCAGTATACGATCACTAGATCAGGATGAGTTGTCAAACCTCCAAAACCTTATATTGAAGTTTGCATTAGTTATCTTATTTACACTGTTTTAATATGTCCATAAATGTCATATTAGCATGTGCCCTTATATAACAATATCTATCTGGAATTTATCTTCTTTGGAAAAAGGGGGATGTTTGTGTTATGTCTCACAGCAGATGTATGATATACCTTTAAGGGGCATGCTCTTACATCATCATCATATGATGACATGTGTCCTAAATGCTAGAAAGCTCTCGCTCTTCATTTTACTGAGCTCCGCTGTCCTGCAGCATAATACATGGAGGGAAATGTGCCACAGTTCATCCAAACTGAGCTTGAGCCTTGACATGCAAGTGCCAATGATTATATTGTACATCTGTAAATACCAGGAGCTGTAATATAATTTCATTGAATTCTTCAGCACTATGCAACTCACGCCATGTCCTTGTGAGATTGGAATTAATATAAGTAACCCAAAGCGATACAGTGGATGGGTAGAGGCCAGACAGTACAACAACGGTAGACAGCCCAGATAGCACAATAGCAAATGAAGAGAGACCACACTGTACCACAGTGGATTGATAGACAAGAGAAAACTACAGCACATGGCAAAACAATGAAGAACAATAGATGACTGACAGAGATGGAAGAACTACGATAGATAGCCAAGGAGGATCTGCAGGAGAGAGAAAATATAGTTAGCCTTGAAGCAAATTGAGAGCCCAGAGAGCATACAGTGCACAGTCCAGATAGCACAACCACAGAAAAGACAAGTTATCCTATTTGCATTGTCATAACTTTCTCAGGGCAGGGCTGGTCCAGGAATTAGCGAACAGGTGTAAGTTTAACGGTATTGCTTTAAATTTTTGTCAATTAGATGTATAGTATTAATGTATTACAAACCGGGGAGTACTTTTTGGCATCATATTTTAGTTTTTAACACAACAGAATTTAAAATTACAGAACCCATAGACAGGTTTATTTATGTGTATGTTAAGAATATCAATTTTGTTTGAAGTTTAAAAACAGTATTTTTCATAAGTTGGCTCCTTGTGAATATTGCAGCAATACTATAGCTAATTATAGGCTATAAAGTAAGATGGACATGAAGCCACTTTGCTATGTTTCTATCTATATACCTTAATAAAAAAATTATCACATGTCTTAACAATGATCCTTCTAAAATTTAATACATATTATGTACAGAGACAAGCTGTGAGGTAGTAAATCTTGTTAACTAAGGTTCACTGCACAGCTGTGAGTAATTAACAGTGGCATATTGTAGAAATGAGTAATAAATAAGCAAGAAGTCTGTCTGAACCTAATGCCAAACAAAATGGAGTTTCCACAGCCGTTTCTATAATTGAGCCAAAACTTTTGTGTTTCCAACTCCTCATTTTTTTCTTTCTCCACTCAAACAGGCATCTTTCAATGCTTCACCAAATGGGAATTCGAAACCTCTGGGTGTTTTTGGCTCAGATTTCCCATTAAAATGGATGCCAAAATCCAACAAAACATGATCCTGGCCTTCCTTCACCAGAAATGTGTTTTTTATTTCAATGTGCTGTGCAGTCAAGAGCGTGAACTGATGATGTTGAAAAATGAAGCTCTTTCCCCTAGTGACAGTAGCACAGATGGGTAACTCAGTAAAGCAGGTGATATAATTTGACTTTGTTGTGAAGCAGACTCCATAGCACAAAGCTGTCTTGAGTTAATGGCAATCCCTCTCCTCATCTAATTTCACAATTGCACGCTCAGAAGGTCATGGAAAAGGTACAGAATTTCACTAAAATGCAGCATAGAGCCAAGGCATACTATCGAACCGCATTGTAAATGAATCGGGTTGAGGTAGATTTGGGAGAGAAAGGGAGTTGCGTCATAATATCAAATCTGACTGCGATGAACCAAGTTCGAAAGCACAAAGTGCAATAAACTCAGTCAAATACTTGGTGGAAGGAGGAAAAAAGATGCACCTATTATGAAGACTGTAGTAGAAGCGCTGGAGGAGCTGGATGAGAAGACCAATGGGAACCAGTGACAAGGAGCTAGGGAAACCAAGGGAGTTTGGGGAGTTGAGGAAATCAGGGATGGGGAATCAGGAAAGCCATGAAAGAGAAGCCAGGGGAAAAGGGACACAAGAAAGTCGGGATTCAAAAGACCTGGGAGTATGAAAGTTGGGGAGAAGAGGTGGGGGGTCAGAGTGAGTGGGACTGGGGGATAGGGATACAAGGGCAGGGGGACCTGAGAGCCATGAAAATAGGGAGAGAGTTCAGATAGAGGGATTGAGACAGTTAAATAGAGGGTTTGAGGAATCAGTAGTGGGGAGAAAGTTAGGGGAGAGGAACCGAGAGAGAGGAAGCCATTTTTATTACCTATGATAGCTATCTACACCAACAAGGTCAGGATTTTATTACTGGCATTTTATCCTACCCTACCAGACAAATTTAATTTTCACTAACTTTGGACCTATGCTTATGTGCACCAGCTTTCATGAAAAGGTACATACTGGTTGTGGGCAAATTAGCAAATTTCTCTCAATAATAGTCCCCAATGCATTAATGGAAATGGGCTGCATGAGCGCCCCCACAGGTCATTCAAGTGCATAGCAAGTTCAAGATTTCATTACCAGGCAGGTCAGCAGCAGTTGCTGCGCCAGGCATCCTCCAATAACAGAAACCTCTCAGCATTCATTGCTTCGAGAAAGGAAAGTCCTAACCATGAACTCTGCCTTCATGCTTATAATTTTAATGGGCTGGATTTTCTGGGAAATGGGCAGTCTCAAGCAGATTACCACTCTGCTTCCTTTTTACACCATGCAAGAGAATCAGGTCAGGTACCAGGGGAGAGTGGGTTTTGGGTCAGGGCCTGAATGTTGTTGGAGTTCTGGGGAAGGGGTGGTTGGGAATATGAGAGCTAAGTTGGAAAGTTACTCAGGAGTTAGACTCAATAGTCTAACTCTTAATAACTATTTTCTTAACTTCAGCAGAACCCTACGAATTCTCCAATTTAAATGGATACTCTCAGAGGGTTCCAAGCAAAGGATAACTCAGTGAAATCTTAACTTGCCCAGATAGTTTCTTCACAATCCACCATAATGGGGATTCGGCATGGTTCCCATGTGCACCTTCGATCTACACTGCCCAAATGAGTATCTGGCCATTGAGAAATCCAGGCTAATATTGCTGCAAGTGTAAAATTATATCTCTTGTAATATTTTTCTCAGTGGATTTTCCTCTCTACCTCTGACCTTTCAACCTCTTTTTTTTAACATCGACCCATGTGAGCAATGTGCAACTGAGCCAATAAGTGTTGAAAGTGTGATGCTAGAAAAGCACAGCAGGTCAGGCAGCATCCGAGGAGCAAGAGAATTGATGTTTCGGACATAATCCTTCCATCAGGAAGGGCTCATGCCTGAAATGTCAATTCTCAAGCTCCTCGGATGCTGCCTGACCTGCAGTGCTCTTCCAGCACCGCACTCTCGACTCTGATCTCCAGCATCTGTAGTTCTCACTTTCTCCTGAGCCAATAACTGCCCAGTCTACAGGCCAAACCTCTCTATGCCCAGATGCTGAGACCAACCATAAACAGCAAATTGCTGTTCAGGAGTGTAGTTAATGTTATTACAGGATGATATACAGCAAGATCCCACAACCAACAAATGAGTTGAGTCCAGTGAACCTTCATTTTGGTGTTTCTGGTCAAGAAAGCAATGTTGACCAAAATAAAAAAAACAATTTACTCTTCTTCAAATAGTGTCATCGGAGTTTTACATTTAGCTGAACATGTCATTGGAGGACAGTGGGAGGATGGAATTGCTCTTTAACACTTGGCATGTAGAATGCATTGAGGAACATGAGCTGTGTTGGGCTGCTTGACTGCAGTTACGCCTGGTCAACGTAATGGAGAAACACAGGAAATAAGAGGAGTAACCTATTCGGCCTTTCAAGATTGTTCTACCGTTCAACAAGATCACTTCTGATCATCCACATCAATGCCCTACTCCAACTTTCTCCAGGTACTTAGGGCCTTTGGCCCTAAGAATGATATCTAACTCCATCTGAAAAACATTCAGTGTTTTCACCTCAATTGTCTCGACATGCATCCCAGGGAACAGACTGTACAGCACGCCGTCCCGCATCACGGAGCTGCTCAGGAGGAACCTCGACATACACCATTGCATTTCTTTGCATTGGCACATTCCCAATGTGAGGTGCTGCATTTTGGAAAGGCAAATCAGAGCAGGATTTATACACTTAATGGCAAGGTCCTGGGGAGTATTGCTAAACAAAGAAACCTTGGAGTGCAGGTTCATAGCTCCTTGAAAGTGGAATCGCAGGAAGATAGAATAGTGAAGAGGGCATTTGGACAGAGTATTGAGTACAGGAGTTGGGAGGTCATGTTGGAGCAGTACAGGACATTGGTTAGACCACTTTTGGAATACTATGTGCAATTCTGGTCTCCCTCCTTTCGGATGTTGTGAAACTTGAAAGGGTTCAGAAAAGATTTACTTGGATGTTGCCAGGGTTGGAGGTTTTGAATTACCGGGAGAGGTTGAATAGGCTGGGACTCTTTTTCCTGGAGTGTCGAAGGCTGAGGGGTGACCTTACAGAGATTTATGAGGGGCATGGATAGGGTAAAGGCCTTTTCCTTGGATTGGGGAGTCCAGAACTAGAGGGCATCGGTTTAGGGTGAGAGGGGAAAAAACTAAAAAGGGACCTAAGGGCTAACTTTTTCATGCAGAAAGTGGTGCATGTATGGGCTGTCAGATGAAGTGGTAGAGACTGGTAAAATTACAACATTTAAAAGGCATCTGGATGGATATTTGAATTGGAAAGGTTTAGAGGGATATGCACCAAGTGCTTGTAAATGAAATTAGATTAGATTAGGAATTCTGATCAATATGGATGAGTTGGAATGAAGGGTCTTTTTCCAGGCTGTACATCTCTATGACACTAATCGTTGTCAGTGTCAAAGATTTCCATAGACTCACCACTCTCTGGGTGTAGAAATTTCTCATCTCAGTTCCCAAATGGCCTACATCCTCAATCTGCACTGATTCTGGACTCCTTGGTCATCGAAAAAATCCTTTCATATGTTTACCCTGCAAGTATTGTTGGAATTTTATAGGTTTCTGTGAGATCCCCTCTCATTCTTCTGCACTCTCGTGAATATAGTCCAAACCGATCTAATCTCTCTTCATAGGTTAGTCCTACCGTCCCAAGAATCAATCCGGTCTACTTTTGTTGCACAACCTCCATTATCAGAACATCCTTCCTCAGATAATGAGAACAAGACTGCATACGATACTTGAGATATGTTCTCACCAAGGCCCTGTATAATTGCTTCTGTACTCTCATTCTTTCGCTATGAAGGCCAATGTCCCTGTTGCTTTCTTAACCACCTGATGAATCTGCATGGTTACTTTCAGTGATTTTCATGAAAACAAGGATACCCTGGTCTTGTTGCACTGCTCTATTTTCCAACCTATCACCATTCAGATAATAATCAGCCTTCCTCTTTTTGCTAATAAAGTGGATAACCTCAAATTTATCCACATTATATTGCAGCTGCTGTGCATTTGCCCACACATGCAAGTTGCCTAACAACGAACATTTGAAAGCACAGAAAATCCGAGAGGCCTCAGTCATGACCATGCAATTTCTCCCCCTCACTGCTGCACTCCCTCCATCCAGTACATCTCCCTGCATTCTGCACAAGCTTTCCATTAAACATTCTAGCACAACGGAGCAAAATCTGTTCCAAGATTGACCTGAATAGACATGGGCACTTGGTTTTACTATTTCCAAATAAAATACATGACTCTGGCGCCAGAGCACGTTCTCAGAACCGCACTGAAGTGTCAGTCTAAAGTACCTATATAGATCATTCGAATGCATTCAGCTGATTTTATCTCAATTTCTCTTTAACATCAATTTGAGTCATGGTGCATTCTAACGGATAGGGCCTAGTAGTTGAAATAGCTGGATTAGGAGAATGTCAGACTAAAGATCTAAAAGATTCTTGGCTCAATCCTGGACTTGGCTGAAATAAGCAGTTCCTTTCCGTGTCAGTATTCATTTGGGACCCTCTTGTGGTACAGTGGTAGTGGCCCCTACTCCTGGACCAGGAGGCCCAGGTTTCAGATCCACCTGTTCCAGAGGTGCGTAAAACCATCTCTGAACAGGTTGATTAGAAAATTAGGTTAAACTAAAAAAAGGGCCTTTGTGGCGCAGTGGTAGTGTCCCTATCTTTGAACTAAAGGGCTCAAGTTCAAGTCCTGCCTGCTCCAGTGGTGTGTAATAATCATGCAGTCACGACTGACTGAGCTGACTGAGTCCTAAAGGGCAGATCTAGCAGAATGGGTCTGCCCAAAAGGAGAACAATACCATTTTTGACCATGTCCTCACCAATCTACCTGTCACAGATATATCGATCCATGACAGTATTGGTACAAATGACCACCTTGTCAACCGTGTGGGGTTGAAATCCTGTCTTCACATTTAGGATACTGTCTACTGTGTTTGTGACACTACCAGCCTTCTAAATGGGATGCACTCAGGATGGGACTAGCAGCTCAAAACAGCGCATTTCAGAGACACTGCAGGCCATCAGCAGCAGAACTTTATTCAGTCACAGAATGTCACCTCATAGCCCAGCATATCCCTCATTCTACCATTCCCTTAAACAACCAGGGAATTACATTTGGCTGAATAAAGTGAGTGATCCATGTTGGGCTCTGTGGAGATTCCCAGCATCACCAATGTCAATCTTCAGCCAATTTATTTTACTCCAAGAAACGGGTGAAAGCATTGGATACAGCAAAGGCCACGGATCCTGGAAACATCTCCGTTGTATTTAAGGCTTGGATTAAGACTTAGTTGCATCCCTCGTCAAGAAATCCCCTTAAGGCAACATCACTGGCAACTTTCCAACAGTAGTGAAATTCATTCTCCCACAAAATGCAGGGCATATTTGATCCATGCAGTTACTGCCCCATCAGTCAACTCCCACTTATCAGTAAAGGAATGTAAGGTGCTAGCGAATGGCAGCTACTCGGCAACAATCTGTTCAATAATGCTTAGTTTGAGTTTTGATAGACATTCCAACCTCTATAGTTATAATCCAAACATAGCTAAAAGTGCTAAGTTCGAGCAGGGATATGAAGCTAACTATCCTTGGCACCTAAGTCACATTTAACCAAGTGTTGCATCAAGGAACCGGAGCAAAACTAGAGTCAATAGGAATTAGGAGGAAATTCCTCTGCTGCTTGGAATTTCAGAAGGAAGGTACTTGTGGTTGTTGGAAGTTAGTCTTCTCAGCTTCAGAATATCTCTGCAGTAGTTCCTTAGGGTAGACATCTTCGAATCAACTGGCTCAGCAATGTTATTAAATACCTCTGAAGCATTTGGGACTTGAACCCTGACCCCCTGGCTTAAACATTGGGACATTACCATAGCATTATAAGCAGTCTAGGTCTCTTGTATAGATAATTTTAAATAATCTATTCAGAAATACGTTTATGCAACTCTACAGCAGATAAGACTTGAACCCAAGCCTTCTGGCTTCGAGGCAGTGACATTATCGCTACACCACAGGAGGTCAAAACATTATTCTTTGTAGATATTGACATTTTAAATCAACCTATTCGGGGATGTCATAACACACAGTTGGAGCAGCTATGATATGAATCTAGGCCTCCTAGCTCAGAGGTGGGGTCACTACCACTGTGCCGCAAGAACTCCAACTTCCTCAGTTCTGAATTGTTTGAGCAACTTGTTCAGAGATATTATTACACACCTCTGGAGCAAGAGAACTTGAATCCAGACCTCCTGCCTCAGCGGTTGGACCATCAGAACACACATTCCTCAGTGTTATGTCCAATACAGAACCATCTTCACCAGCTCATCAATGACCTTTCCTCGAACGTGAGTTCAGAATGGAGATATTTGCTGAAAGTTGCACATTGATAATTTCTAATTGCAACAACTCAAGGTAATGAAGCCATCCTTGCACAAATAGAGCAAGATATTTAACTTTGCACTAATAAATGGCAAGTAACCTTAGTGTCACACAAGTGACCATCACACAGTCACCATCTTGGTCTAATAATTTTCCTTGGACATCCAAAGGCCTTTAGTCCAACCATTAAATTCCTCTTGAAGAATGGAGATCATCAACCATATAAAATATGGTTTTAAGAGCAAGTTAGAAATTGGGAGATCTGCAGTGATAGTAAGAATAACAACTATGTTTAGGTAGTACATTTATCACAACAAAACATTTCAATGTCCTTCATTATGGACAAAGTATGACACTGAGTTATTGAAGAGATCTCGATCAGATAACCAAAAACTTGTTCAAAGAGATAACTTTAAGAAATGTTTTAAAGAACAAAAATGAGAGATTTTGGGAAAGAATTCCAGCGCTTGGGAACCAAAGCAATGGGAGTTATATCCAGTTTAAATCATACATTTGGAATTTAAAATAAAACTAAATCTCAGTAAATCAATTGTCAATTGTCATAAAAATATACGTAACTCACTAATGTCATTTTGAGAGAGAAACTTAATGCCTTTACCTGGTCTGGCCTACATGAGATTCCAGACCAACAGCAAAGTGATTGATTCTTCACTGCCACTTGAAATAGCCTAGAAAGCCATTCAGTTCAATGGGGATTAAGTGTAGGCAATTTATCTGCATAGCTTGAAACAATACACATACAAATAAAAAACTAAGTTTAAATAAGGAAGAATATTGCTTGTGCCTGTCTGGAAATTTCACTTGATCTCGCTCCCTGCTGACACTGGGCGACCTTTATATATCATACCCAGCATGACTAGTCACCCATGGTCCCAGGCACCTTGGTTGAGAAGTTAACCACAACCTTTCAGTGAAGTAATTTTTAAAAAAATGATTGACTCATTTTCTTTCCATAAACATGTCCCTTTATGGCAATGAAGAAGTGAGAACAGAAACCGATCTAAAGTGCAAATAATAGCAAAGAGTTGTAAGCAAAAGCTGTCAGAATGCAATTAGAATGTGCCATCTGGAAACTAAATGAAGTGGTACTCGAAGGGCCACTGTTAATGAGGGTTTTTTTTAATACAATGTGTTGCAATTAGAGTTTTGGAAGGCATAAATTCCTAAATGTAACCAAATTGTCTGTTGCAGTCTGTCCATCACCACTGGTGGACTCAAAGCTCTGTCAGAACCTTTTCAATAGCACCATTTTTAAAGCATTTAAACACCGAAGCTTCCAACTGAATGATGCACAGTTCCAACACATTAGAAATAGTGTTAGCATGAGGATTATTGCGGACTAGCAGTTTGGCAGCAAACTGGATTCCTGCTGTTACTATCACTAACAGATTCAGCTGTTCTAACTTGTATCTGTATTAGTTCACCTTTGTACGCTCCCCAAAGAGTCTAACATAGCCTGCTTAAGCAAGAGAGGTCATTAGGGCTAGTACAAGCTGTCTTCTGACGTCATTTTTGTGGCCTTTGTCCAAATGGAAATCTCAGCTGGCCTACCATTTGAAAGCAATCGCTCTCACTGTGTAAATGCTTGGTGGTCTGAGATCATAATGGATCAAGCTCATTCTCCACACTCTGCTGATCTTTTGCAGGGCATTACAATTGGCCTTAGAGAGTCCTGGGCCAGGAGAAGAATGTATATAGCTGCCTAATTTAGGCATCTTGTAGTGCATTGGTAGTGTCCCTACCTCTAGGGGAGGAGCTCCAAGTTGAAGTACCACTCGCCCTGTGTCATAATATGTCTGAGCAAGTTGTTCAAAATAACTATAGCAGCCCAGCTAACTGTTCCTGATTATGATCCGGGGACGCTACTGGAAGTCTATTTACAATATTGAGTTGGTACAAAATTAACGTGAGTTCTGGTGTATCCCAAAGATAATTAACTCACTTGATATGTAGGCACATTCATGGAATATGGTTGCTTTGGCAAATGTACAGCCACATTTGCCAATTGGCTAATACCATATGAATGTAAGGCCTCCGTGAAGGTGTCTCAAAGCTGAGAATTAGTGCTCTGGTAGCTTGCATTCAGTGACAGATTTCTGCCAAGAGGCAGCTCTATCCAGATTTCATGATGCAAGTGAAAGGGCTCTATTAGAGTAGAGACATTCAATAGAATTATATTAATACACTTTTGTTTTGTCTTCAGGGAACAGCTTCGCCTCCGTTTAGCAAATGTGTGGAGGAATTACAAAAGCAGATCCTCATCCTACATTGCAAGATGCATCAACGTTCCTGTGAGTAGCCCTCAGGCAACACATTGGTCAGTTACTTTGCAGGTAGCCTGGAACTTTAATCATATGACCTGCCCCTGCTCTTGCTCTCATTTCTTTAAGCAATCCACCACTGCACAAATCCTTCTTAAACTCATTTTTGATGCAGCTAACATTTGGGAGTTAACTGGATTTAGTAATAATCATCATCATCACAAGACACTTTCGTTTACAGCAAACGGTAGAATTTTTTTATATACAGATAACAAATAAACTTGTCCGAAAAGTCTCACATTTCCTGCTGTTTCCTGATAAATGTGCAATAAATAATTAGAGCATTTCTTTTAATTTAAAAGAAATGGACAGATTTGCAAAGGTAGAAGATACTTTTTCTCATCTGCAATACTGGTGGAAAGGAAACCATAAACCATCATATCATTCAGTCCTTTTCCTATTTACAGGTGAGGGAGAGATAGAGTTGCAAATGATAATTTTAATTTATTGAAAAGTTCTAAAATCTTTCCCATGTACACAATGCTGAGTAGTCAAGTCATTATCATTGTTTCAAATTAACTGCTTCTGTATAAATGGGTTGTTGGCGAGAAGGATCAATAACAGCCTTGCTTTGTAATTGCATCCAAATGAAGGCAGTGATTTGTGCTTCAAATCTCTCCGGATTGAGCGTCAATGTGTCCTTCTGTATTCAACTGAGGGATCTGTCTGTGTCCCCTAGATTAGCATCAGTTAAAACAATTAGATTTTTTTGGACAAGGCTGATTTCTCGTTAAGTATGTAAATTGCCATTTATTAATTGGAAGCACTTAGTTTGAACTAGGCTAGTGTCAGAAGCCAACTTAAACCAGGCTCAATCAAGTCCGCGTGACTTTAAGTAGCACGCTTTTCCATACTTTAACGAAGAGTACTAATTGAGAATTTGCCACAGATGTTGCTTGAGTAAGAGGTAGGTAAATGGTAAAAAATGAAATTTATGGAAATATGGTATTCTTTTCTTAGCCTCTGAACAGAAGAAATACACTTTTTATTAATATAAGCAAGCACACAAAACAGTGTATTCTTAGTACTTGTGAAAATTGTGACAACTATTGATCAATCCAAATTTATAAAGTAAACAGTGGTGTTAGTGATGCAAAACATCTGCCATCTTCATTTGATTTAGTATTAAATCTTCATACTCCTTTCTTCCATGTATTAAAAGCAGTTGCTATTGCTCCTTATCTGCATTCACTTCCATTGCCTTTGGACTAAGTTGAGTAAACTAACTGTAATCTAAAACCATCCCTGGCTGCTCAGGCAAAATTTCCCTCCATCTGACCTTTCAACAGCGTACTGAGATTAACCTGACAGCTTGGCATCCACCTGAGGCCCTTATTAACCCATCTTCTTGCATTAGACAAGCCATCCTCAAACAATCCCAACCAGAGGCAAAGTCTCTGACTGACAGCGGCATAATTGAGAAAGACAAACCTTATATCCAAAGCAACAGCTTATGGCTTCCCAGAGCACCCAGCTTCCTCTGCCAACAACCTCTTCCTCCTCCCCCCACCATCACCATTCCCCAAACTGCCAACATAATCCATTGCTGCAAAATAAAGCAAGAACCAAAATTTTGACCACTGCATGTCACTTCTCATTTTCCAACATGACCTAGCGCTGACAACATAGACCCACAACAAATCCGTAAATATCACAGCATTTAAAGAAAAGGGCACACACATGCAGACACGGGACAGGCCAAGACTCCCATTATAAAATGCTGACAGGTGTAGCGTTGACAGCTGAAAGCAGCTGCTGCACATTCTACAGGTAAAAATATCGACTCGAGCACACTGATCTTTCACCCTAAAATGCAAGGGTTATTTTGTCAGCGCCAGTTCGTGAAATGCTGTCAAGCTGCAGACACTTTGGAGGTTTTAAAAGAAAATCAATCAAAAGTTGCTGAAAGAAAAGATGCATAAAAACACGATTAAAATCCAGCATGTGTCAAACTGAGTAAAGCTGTAGATTAATAAACAGTACTTTGAAAACTTCTGGGGATTGAATGATGAGACAAAGGTCTTCCCCACAAGTTGTCAGGGTTTATATGGAATGGTTCTAGAGAGTCTACGTCCATTTTTTTGCAGACGTGGATCAATAGCAGATATTTCAGCATTAACTGGCAAGGACACTCAAACAGAAGTGGCTATCGGTCTGGTGCAGGTTATTCGGCGGATAAGGATAAAGTGCTGTTTACGAATAGGGATTGCTGTACATCACACCTCATGTACCTGTACGTGAACAGGGATGTGGCAATGCAAACATGGTACCTAATTTGACAAAGTCATTCAGTTTTCAGCATTAATACTCCACATACACAAATCTAACTTAAGCATCTTAATTTTCCAGGAATTAGTCTTTTTTTTTAGATTAGATTACTTACAGTGTGGAAACAGGCCCTTCGGCCCAACAAGTCCACACCGACCCGCCGAAGCGAAACCCACCCATACCCCTACATTTACCCCTTACCTAACACTACGGGCAATTTAGCATGGCCAATTCACCTGACCTGCACATCTTTGGACTGTGGGAGGAAACCGGAGCACCCGGAGAAAACCCACGCAGACACGGGGAGAACGTGCAAACTCCACACAGTCAGTCGCCTGAGTCGGGAATTGAACCCGGGTCTACAGGCGCTGTGAGGCAGCAGTGCTAACCACTGTGCCACCGTGTCCATTTTCAGATGACAGAGAAATGAGTATCAAGATCGAAAACAAAATGAAAGTCAACAACAACAGAATTGCTTGGACAACTTGTGGATATCTTTCTGCTACTGGTAAAACATAGCTGCCAATGTACGCATGACAACTTGTTTATCCCCGAGCGGCTTGGGGAAATTTGCAGAAGCTAGCAAATGTAAAATCTCTGGTCAAGATCCAAGAGCTGACGGTCATTTTCTTCAATTTTCTATTTTAAGGATACTTATATTTAGCTTTTTCCCTGGCTTGTATATGTAAACTAAAGCTACAACTGTTGTGTCCACTCCAGACTCAAGCTGATTTCACACAGTACTGGTCACTTTCCAGCTTCACTCTATTCCCTCTTTATCTCCTGCTGCCTCTAATCTCTGCCAGATTTCCCTTTTGGAAATGGACTGGATTTGCTCCATAAACTGGCTCCCTAGGACCTAAGGGATTGACAAGGCTGTCAGCATGATTTATCTGACTTTTCTTATATCAGCAATGCTTAAAATACACGAGGGCAGATCACAGATTCACCCCAAAAGCTCCCCAGGCAATCACTGGGGGAACAAATGGGAGACAAATCCTCAGTAGATTTGGCGGAATCAGTGATGAGCTGCTGCGTCAATCACAGGAAGGTTGACTATGAACCTAACAGCAATAAATATGGGACAGAAACAGCTTGTCACTGGAGCAGCAGTGAGCAAGGAAGGTAGGAAAGAGAGCAGAAAGGGGGAGAGGGAAGGGAGGAAGTGGGAGAAGGGGAAGGGAAGTAGGAGGGAGAGAGGTGAAGTAGTGGGAAAGGAGGAGAAGTAGAGGCTGGGGTTGGGAAGGTGGAGGGGGGGGCTGAAGAAGGAGGGGCGAATGGGGAGGACAACAGTGGGGGAGGGATAAGGGGAAAGGGGGAGGGGAAGGAGAAGGGGAAGGATGGGCGGAGAAGGGAATGGAGTGAAGGAACAGGGTGGGGAGAAGGAACAGGGTGGGGGGGAAGGAACAGGGTGGGGGGAAGGAACAGGGTGGGGGGAAGGAACAGGGTGGGGGGGAAGGAACAGGGTGGGGAGAAGGAACAGGGTGGGGGGGAAGGAACAGGGTGGGGGGGAAGGAACAGGGTGGGGAGAAGGAACAGGGTGGGGGGGAAGGAACAGGGTGGGGGGGAAGGAACAGGGTGGGGGGGAAGGAACAGGGTGGGGGGGGAAGGAACAGGGTGGGGGGAGAAGGAACAGGGTGGGGGGGAAGGAACAGGGTGGGGGGGAAGGAACAGGGTGGGGGGGAAGGAACAGGGTGGGGGGGAAGGAACAGGGTGGGGGGGAAGGAACGGGGGGGGATAAGGGGGGAAGGAACGGTGGGGAAGGAACGAGGTGAGGGAAGGAATGGGGTAGGGGAAGGGGGGAAGGAATGGAATGGGAGAATGGGGGGAAGGAACGGGGTGTGGGGGAAGCAGGGGAAGGGGAAGCGGGGAGGGGGAAGCAAGGGAGACGGCAGGGAGGAAGCAGGGGGGAGGGGGAGGGGGACGGAGAAGGAGGGGAGGGAGAAGGAGGGGAGGGAGAAGGAGGGGAGGGGGAAGGATGGGAGGGGAATGAAGGGAGAAGGGGGAGGGGGAAGGAGGAGGAAAGTGGATGGAGAGGGGAAGGGATGGGAAAGGGGAAGGGGAAAATAGGGAGGAGGTGGAGGGTGTGTTGGGTGGAGGGTGTGTTGGGGGGAGGGTGTGTTGGGGGGAGGGTGTGTTGGGGGGAGGGTGTGTTGGGGGGAGGGTGTGTTGGGGGAGGGGATGGGGGGGGCAGGTATGTGTGCGAAGGCCAACGCCAAGGCCAAGGTTGGAGTCATCCTCTTCTGTGAATGCCCAGCATGTGGAGTCATTTGTCAGGGATTCCATTTGATGGTGGGGAAGAAAGAAGCTGCAACTGTTATGGGGCACAGGGAGAGATAGCATGGGGGGAGAGAGAGAGAGAGAGCATGCTGAGAGAGGATGGGGGTGGCTCTAATGCAGTGTAAAGAGAAAGAGACTCTGAAGGAGATATGGGAAGTTGCAAGGCAAGAGAGAGAGAGAGAGAGAGAAAGAGAGATAGAGAGACAGAAAACAAGAATACAGGCAGCAAGAGTGAAGGGCAGACTGGGGGAGATGAAGAAGAACTGCGAAGAAGAGAGAACATTTTAAATCTGCCAACAAAGGATGATTCAGCCAACTAGGAGCCAGGAAATTTGAAATAACTGAGATAAAGAACTCCTTGCAAACAAATGTGGTACTTCTAATGTAAAGTTGTATGTGTTCAGGAGCTATTACACAGGGAAAATCAGGCAGATGCTATTGCAATGAACACTGTCTGTCAATTGCTAAATTTAAATCTAAGTTTCAAATTTTTGAAGAAGAATGAAGTTGGCAGTGATGATCTTCCTGAAATGTTCTATCTTTGTGCAGATGTGATAGCTGTGTATGACCTCACCAGTCTATTGGAGGTCTGTTTAGAGTGACTGATTTTTTTTATGCACAGAAGAGTGTCTCAGTTCTTTTGGAAAATTGGTTTTGTTGCTAATGTATGCCTATTGTTTTATGTGAGTTTAAATACTGTGGCGACTAAAACAAAATTTGTTCTTGGTTGAAGCAGCTTTAATTTTGATGAGGGTGGGGAGCATGTGATTATTGAGAATATTGATGAATTCTTCCAAAGGCCCTGCCTCACTCACAGACAAACAACACACTTCCCAGAAACCTACCCTGAGTGCTCATGCACTTACCTGGCACTCTAATATCAAACCATCTCATCCATGTAGTACCCTACTTACCTCATCCTCCTGACGCGTTACCTATCACAACCGTCTGGCACCCTAGCCCACATTTATCTGTCATACACGTTCTTTCATGGGAGTTGCTAAACTGACTGACTGTGCTGCTGGACATTAACGCCGCACACTGAGCTGCAACACAGTGTGATTTTGCCAGAGACTTTTGTCACTGCCAGATTCCTGGATAGGTTTATAAGAGCATAGAAGACATTTAAAGGTAGGTGTTGGATTCTTAATCCAATCAGGTTCAGAAATTGGGTTTCTGACCCTGATCAGAATATCTGGGCCATTATTTTACACGCTGATTATCATGGGGTAAATGGAATCAAACCAGAAATGTGAAGTTCAAATTTAGTTATTTGACCTGGGCTGAAGCACAAATTCATTTCCATATAATTCACAATCAGATAAATCAATTACTTCAAACTACAGAATTGAAATTTTGGAACTACAGTGGCAGATTTTCTGGGATATTGGTGCACTGAAAATGGAAACAATATGAGCCCATCATCTTGAAGTTAAAGGAAAATACTGGTAATATTCCTGTGATTCTGAAGAGCTCAGGGACTGTGAACAAGAGCCAATGGTAATTTAAAGGTCTGGCAGACTTGAAATCTCATTTCATTCAAGAGGACTTGATGTTCCTGTTAAAAAAAAATCTAATTAGAAAAATACCCAAAGTTTAAGTTTTATGATGTTTCACTATTTACAAACACATAGTGAAAAACAGTAGCACTTAACACATGTCAAAGACCTCCTCTTTTTAGGGGTCACAGTTGACAACCCTTTATTTTCACATTCTTTGATCTTTAAACCTAAATTCTAAAAAGCTTAAGAAGATGAAAGAAATGACGTATTTTAGGCTGTTTTATTATCAGAATGCAGCATGGTGGCTCAGTTGTTAGCACTGTTGCCTTCCAGCCTTGGGCAACTGTCTGTGTGGAGTTTGCACATTCTCTCTGTGTCTGCGTGGGTTTCTTCCAGGTGCTCCGGTTTCCTCCCACAGTCCAAAGATGTGGAGGTCAGGTGAACTGGCGATTTCAAATTGCCCATAGTGTCAGGTGCATTAGTTAGAGGGAACTGGGTTTGGGTGGGTTACTCTTTGGAAGGTCGGTGTGGACTTGTTGGGCCAAAGGGAATCTAACCTAATCTAATCGTTACTTGGTTGCTCTGATACAGAGCAGCAATTCTCCATGCATGTTCATTGTTTTCAGCTGTTCGTCATCTATTTCAAACCTTGTCATTGAGATCCAGCGCAAAAGTACTGAGCTGAGTACTTGAATTGTCAATCTTGGGTTTCTCTTGTTAGTTTCACTCTTGGTAGCATACTGAAACCAAGTGTGTGGCATTGTGATGAAGGACACAATATATTTACAGTAAAAGAAATGGTTTGCGCTGTGCATCAACTTATCTTGATTTCTGATAATGTCTGAAAGTGGGACACAGCAGCCATTTTATGTGGCAAGGATCAGTAGAAATCCAACGTGAGAATTGACTATTTAGTCAGTCTTCGGGTGCATTGCCTAAGCAACCAGGAAACAATACTCTCAGATCATTTGTTAAACTGGACATTGTTTGTTGAAGTGTAGGAGTACTCTCCTGCAGCATTTTTGTTATCACCAGGCCCATATGAATTCTATGTAGTCCAGAATATCAAAATGCGTTATCACTTTTACCTTAATGATTAATGAAAATGGGGTGGCACAGTGGCTCGGTGGTTAGCACTGCTGCCTTACAGCACCAGGGTCCCAGGTTCGATTCCAGCCTCTGTGTGGAGTTAGCACTTTCTCCCAGTGTCTGCTGGTTTCCTCCCACAATCCAAAAATGTGCAAGTTGGTGAATTGGCCTTAGTGTTAGGTGCATTAATCAGAGGGAAATGGATCTGGGTGGGTTACTCTTCGGAGGGTCGGTGTGGATTTGTTGGGTCAAAGGGCTTATTTCCACACTGTAGGGAATCTAATCTGTAGGAAATCTGAAAACAAAACCTAACATTGCCCCATATTCAATATTTGCATCATAAATTTGCAACAAAATTACTATTTTGATGTTGCACACACCAAGACAAATGAACACACTGCAATAATGCTGCCATTCAGCTAAATCATCATGATGGAGTGCTGCAACCTTGACTTGAACACAGATCTTGAAATGCTCACAGAAGGCTGTCCAGATGGTAGATGACCAATATTGTGACTCAACTGAAAGAACAATTGTGTATGTGCAGGCACACACATATCAATGAGGTCTAGCCTCGTATTCAGTTCTGATGTCCCATAGAGCTGGTCCACTGTCCGTCTATCATCATATCATGAGTGACCACTTGAATGAAGTGCCAGAAGGACCTCTCGTGCCCGTGGACCTAGACCTCAACATGAAGCAAGAAGAGAGACAACATAGGGAGGAAACTGACAGGGTGGTAGGGAATGGCCAGAAATAAGTACAGGTTTGTAATCAGGAAGCAGAAAGCAACACAAAAGTCAATTCATTCGTTGCCAGATAGTATGATGAAGCTACCGACTTTACATTATATTGAGGAGAGTCCTGGTTAACATCAAGAAGGACGCACAGATGCATTAGATGCTATCTTGAGCAATTGACATCCAGCTTCAATCACAATCAATTAACATCTACACTCAAAGGCATCATCCATTTCAAAGGAGGGTCCTTAAAGGGTTTAGTGGCTCTTTTGTTTGTAATCTCCAGAGAAAGTTAACACTAAGCTTTCAAACAGTTCTTTCAATACTGAGCAACATATTTACTGAAGGTGTGCTGTAGAGCCAGCTCCTGCTTTGACACATCAATGTGCATTTACTGAAGGGAGCTTTACACAGAATGCAGGATTGCTGATACAGTCCAGATACTGAGCTGTCACCTTTTATCAAGATCACTTTGTAAGGTCAGGTCATTTATCAGGCTCAGGTATGTTCACTTAACAACTTTGAATTTAAAGTGAACCTTTCAAGTACTACTCTAACCTTTACCTTTCAGATCCAGAAATTTTCTGTCAAATAACATTGACCGAAAGCATTTTCTACAAGTGCTTCGTGCTGAAAAGAATAGTAGGCAGACCAAGCAAACATCTCCCAGTTATTTTTCCTGACTGATATCAGACTTGTGAATCCCACTGCCTGGATCAGGAAGGGGGTCTGGTTTCTGAATTGTTTGCCATGAACAGCATCAACTCATCTGTTTGTAAAGGTTATCAACCCAGTCTGGGTAGAGATAGGGAATGCAGAACAACATACATTTTAAAACATAATAAGAAAGATGAGCAATGTTTCAGCTCCACAACCGCTTTAATAACTTTAATATATTAGTTTCTATATCCAGCTTAACAGTAGACTATGCACAGAGAAATGTGAATTGGCATATAATTATAATTGCCATCTCTCTAACTGCTCCCTGTTCATCAATTTGAAGTGTTAACCGTTTCCCTCTCTCTACAGATGTTGCCAGACCTGCTAATTATATCCAACATTTTCTGTTTGTTTCAGATTTCTATTATTCACTTTGTAACTGTCTATTTGGGGCTGTTCAATAAAGGAACTGGTTGGTTGATAACATGTTGATCTTTCTAATTATCTTATACCATTCACTCTCGTATTTACTCTTTTTTAATCTTGACTGTGGTAAGTATGCCAAATCATGTCGGGGTTAGTTCATAATTCGAGTGGTGAAAGTGCAACAGGCACTTGCAAACAATTTTACAGTTGAGATGTGAAACATAGAGAATTGGCTATGTCTATCTTCATTCCTTAAAACTCCTATAGAACAATTTCCTCCTACTGTAATGTATTTCATTAACAAATTTCAATAAGTAAATTGAGAGACAGAAAGAGTTTCCTATGGAGACCATAAAATGTCAGAGCAGGAGTAATCTATTTAGCCTATCTCTGCCCTGGCATTCGATGAGAACGCGACTGATTTGGTAAGGCTCAACTTTACTTGAGTGCCTTTTCCAAATAATCTCTGATTCCCTTTCTGGGCAACACGGTAGTGCAGTGGTTAGCCATGCTATTTCACAGTACCAGGGACCCAGTTCAATTCCAAATTTGGGTGACAGTTTGTGTGGAGTTTGCACATTCTCCCTGTGACTTGCTTGGGCTTTCTCCAGGTGTTCCGGTTTCCTCCTACAGTCCAAAGATGTGCACGTTAGGTAGATTGGCCATGCTGTAATTGCCCATAGTGTTCAGGGAAGTGCAGGCTAAGTGGATTAGCCATGGGAAATACAGGGTTATAGGGGTTGGGGGCGTGGAGTGGGGAGGCATGGTTTGAGGTAGAATGCTGTTAGGAGGGTCATTGTTTCTTCTATGCTTCCGCCCTGTAAGGATTCTATGATGAATAACGTATCTCAGTCCTGATTTCTTCCTCACGCTCCAACTTCCATAGCATTCTGTGGCAAAGAACTCCACAATCTCTCAGCATCTACCTGTCTTCTGCAGAAACCTGTATGTTCCAATAAGGTCGCCTTTCATTCTTCTAAACTCCAATGAGTTCAGGTGCAACCCACTCGACTACTCCTCAAAAGAAAATCACTCAATGCACAGGGTCAACCTACTTTAGGCTGCCTCCAGTGTTAGTATATCTTTCTTTAGAAAAGAGAACCGAAACTGCTCATGATAGTCAGGTTGTGATCTGATTAGCGCCTTGTACAATTTTAGCAAGACTCCAATATTTTTATGCCTTGTTCTATTTGAAATAAAGGCCAACTTGCATTTGCTTCCTCTATTGCTTGCTGGATTTGTATGCTAGCTTTTTGCAACTAATGCATGTGTTGAAATTATGAATTATGTTATGCTAAAACTTTCTGTAGTGCTTCTCCATTTAAACTTTATCCATTTTCCCTTTCGGTGGTCACTGGAAGGTTTTCTGTACTTAGGTATCTTTATCACCCCAGTACTTGGTCAGCTGTACAAAGTCAATTTTGTGCACCTATTAGAGAAAGTAAGGCAGGCTGTTTAATTCTGGGGAGATCTCCCAATATTCTGGTTAGGCAGAGTAGCCCTAGTTAGAATGAATATGCTACCTCGTCTTCTATAACGTATGTGAATGCTCCCTCTGATGTTGCCGAGATTGGCATTGTGTAAGCTCCACAACTGGCTTGGTTCATTTATCTGAAATCATAGACGGCTCCTTATCAAATTAGAAAAGCTGCAGCTTCCAAAGGCAAGGGGAGGACTGGACTTTCCAAACTTTAGAAGGTATCAGTTAAGCTCTTTATTATCCTATGTAGCTGATTGGGTCTCTTGTGACCCACGATCAATTTGGTTAGACATTAAGACCTCCCAAGCAAAGTGTCCCCTCATCAATCTTTTATTTATGGATAAGATGAGAGCTATTATGGACTATTGCAAAACCCCTATTGTGTTAAATGCAATTAAAGCCTGGAGGATAATGTGACAAGATGAGGGTAACCTGTAAAAAAACCTCCCCTTATACCCCTATAGTGGGAACATCGGGATTTCAGCCAGGGCTGACAGACGCTACATTTAAAACTCGGAAATCCAGAGGTATCTCTTGCTTGGGGGGACCTGTTCGAAAGGGAGGTTATGATGTCCTTTGAGCTGTTGCAACAGAAGTTTGGACTGCCTAACAGGGACCTTTTTCGGTATTTCCAAATAAGAGATTATATACAGAAGAAGATCAGAATGTTAGGCAATCCCTACAAATTAGATAGGGAAAGAAGAGTGCTATGGCCGATGGGGCCACCCTCGGTCAGTACTCTTTATCACTCATTATACAATGAGGTATTGAAAGACATGGAACAATTATTTAAAACATGGATCCAAGAATTGGGGTTAGAAATCCCTTCAGAAATGTGGGAGGACATCTGGGAAAATGCCAGAAAGATTGAGATTTGTGATAGAACTCAAGCTATTCAATTAAAGATACTCCACAGGACTCATATAGCACCTGAACGACTCACAAAATTTAAGGCAGGAGCATCCCTAATGTGTCCTAAATGTAAAATAGAAGTTGGCACTCTCACGCATTGCCTATGGACATGCCATAAGATCCACAGGTATTGGGACAGAGTAGTGAACGCCTTGACAGAGATCTTGGGTAAGAAGATTAGATTGGATCTAGTGTCTCTACTCTTGGACTTTTCAGATTTTCCCTCCCTGGACGTGCACGAGAGGAAATTATTTTTCATTCTCTCCTTTTTAGATTAGATTACTTACAGTGTGGAAACAGGCCCTTCGGCCCAACAAGTCCACACCCACCCGCCGAAGCGCAACCCACCCATACCCCTATATTTACCCCTATCCCAACACTACGGGCAATTTAGCATGGCCAATTCACCTGACCCCCACATCTTTGGACTGTGGAAACCGGAGCACCCGGAGGAACGTGCAAACTCCACACATTCAGTCGCCTGAGTCGGGAATTGAACCCGGGTCTCAGGCGCTGTGAAGCAGCAGTGCTAACCACTGTGCCACCGTGCCGCCCAAAGGAAAAATATTTTAGTGAATTGGGTAGCTGAAGGCCCTCCAGGACTTTCGAACTGGCACAGGCTAATCATGGAATATATCCCCCTTGACTTCCTCACAAATATGGTGCACCAAAAAACTGAATTATTCTATAAAATATGGCAGCCCTTTTTGAACTGCCATTGACACAGATATTTCGGCCACATTGTCCAGGGCTTTTGGCTGGCTGTGGTAGTGATTCTGGCTGTTCCGGGGACTCCTGGGAGGAAGAATCCCGTATAAAAATGGGTTTCATTATGACTTGATGTATATCTACTTTAAGCATGTACTTAGTTATTTAATTATTCTGTTGTTTATCGCTAGTAATATATGATACTGGATCAGTGGTGCTAGAAGAGCACAGGAGTTCAGGCAGCATCCAACGAGCAGCAAAATCGACGTTTCGGGCAAAAGCCCTTCATCAGGAATAAAGGCAGTGAGCTGGAAGCATGGAGAGATAAGCTAGAGGATGGTGGGATGGGGAGAGAGTAGCATAGAGTACAATGGGTGAGTGGGGGAGGAGATGAAGGTGATAGGTCAGGGAGGAGAGGGTGGAGTGGATAGGTGGAAAAGAAGATAAGCAGGTCGGACAAGTCCGGACAAGTCATGGGGACAGTGCTGAACTGGAAGTTTGAAACTAGGATGAGGTGGGGGAAGAGGAAATGAGGAAGCTGTTGAAATCCACATTGATGCACTAGGGTTGAAGTGTTCCGAGGCGGAAGATGATGCGTTCTTCCTCCAGGCGTCTGGTGGTGAGGGAGTGGCGGTGAAGGAGGCCCAGGACCTCCATGTCCTTGGCAGAATGGGAGGGGGAGTTGAAATGTTGGGCCACGGGGCAGTGTGGTTGATTGGTGCGGGTATCTCGGAGATGTTCCCTTAACCGCTCTGCTAGGAGGCGCCCAGTCTCCCCAATGCAGAGGAGACTGCATCGGGAGCAACGGATACAATAAATGATATTAGTGGATGTGCAGGTAAAACTTTAATGGATGTGGAAGGCTCCTTTAGGGCCTTGGATAGAGGTGAGGGAGGAGGTATGGGCACAGGTTTTACAGTTCCTGCGGTGGCAGGGGAAAGTGCCAGGATGGGAGGGTGGGTTGTAGGGGGGCGTGGACCTGACCAGGTAGTCACGGAGGGAACGGTCTTTGCGGAAGGCGGAAAGTGGTGGGGAGGGAAATATATCCCTGGTGGTGGGGTCTTTTTGGAGGTGGCAGAAATGTCAGCGGATGATTTGGTTTATGCGAAGGTTGGTAGGGTGGAAGGTGAGCACCAGGGGTGTTCTGTCCTTGTTATGGTTGGAGGGGTGTGGTCTGAGGGTGGAGGTGCGGGATGTGGACGAGATGCGTTGGAGAGCATCTTTAACCATGGGGGAAGGGAAATTGCGGTCTCTAAAGAAGGAGGCCATCTAGTATGTTCTATGGTGGAACTGGTCCTCCTGGGAGCAGATACGGCAGAGGCGGAGGAATTGGGAATATGGGATGGCATTTTTGCAAGAGATAGGGTGGGAAGAGGTGTATGATATCCTATTTTATGTTTTGGTTGTTTGTAGGATAGATCACTAGTTTGTTGGGTTTTTCTCTTTTTCTTGTTTTGTTTATTATTTATTTCTTTTCTTTTTTTCTTATTTATTTAATTTTATATTGGTGTTTATACTTGTTTGCATTACTTTTGTAATTTTGTAAAAAAATCTTTTAAAATTTCCTTTTTTCAATAAAAATACCTATTTTAAAAAACATTATCCAGCTCATCTATTCTTCCTACCAAAGTGCATAATCTCACGTTTTCCCATATAATATTCAATCTTTATACTCCTAGATTTTGCCCACTCAAACTGTCTATATCATCCCTCTGCAATCCCCATCATTTTCTTTCTCACCTATTTTTACATCATCCACAAACTTGGTGATAGTACATTGGCCTCCCTCATCCACATCATTACCATATATTGCAATTAATTGTGGCTCTAGCACCAATCCCTATTACATATCCTGAAAAATGCCTCCTGCCCCTTAACTCAACATATTGTCTTCTATTAGATAGCCAATCTGCTGACCTTGCTCATAATACACACCCAAAACCTTAGACTTCTATCGTATTAAGCTGTCTTATGTGTGCCACCTTAACAAATGTCTTTTTGTAGTGCACAGTGAAAAAAACTGACATCGGTACACAATTTGTATGATGATTGGGTCACATACCTTAGGCATTTGAAGTTTTAGTTCAATTTCTGTCCATTCCCTACTAATTTCCATACTAATTGTCCTCAAAACAGGTTAGAATTGGACCACGAAATGTTATTTAGAAGCTGATAATTAAGGCCACTGCCTAAAGACATGTCACACCCACTCTTGCATCTCAATCGCTATGTAAATGGCACATTACACAGTCACAAAAACTCTGTCGTTGCCTTCAATGGGTTAAGGGCCACACAGCTCTGTTGATTCTTAATTGAATACAAGCTTTCGACACAGTATGTTGCGTTTTTGTTATTGTAATTTAAGCAAACAAATGATTACCCAACACTTTCAGTCATACTAATTGGCCTGTTAATTGGTGCTCACTGAACTTTCTCCATTTCATTGAATGATTAGACTTGATGCTTAATGTTGACACGTCTGTGGGCAAGAGACTACTGTCTATAATTACTGTTAATGCTAAATAAATGTTAGTTAATTGGAGGTTTCATTGAATGCGCTATTCTCTCAAATACTGACTAAAATTAGTTATTTAACCAGCAATCTGATTGATTGTGAAGAAAAGCTTTTACACATAGGCATAAAATTTGATATGTTTTAAACATCTAGTTTTAAACAGCTTCTTAACTCTGACTTGTTGAATATCCTCAACTAAATCTACTTCACTCATTTTTTTATTTGATGTTATCGTTAATGTGGCAAGAATTTTCCGTTCTCGGTATTTGGGGATGGAATTCTATGTATTTGCACTGAGAGGAATGTGAAACAGGGCAGAGGTGTCACACTTTCAGAAAACTGACCTAAATTTCTCACTCCCTTTATGCCAGTCTCTGTGCCTGAATGCCCCTCAATTCATTGTATCGCCCTACATCACCTCCCCAAGGAAAACTACTCACATTGATCCTGCAAAGATGCCGGCAAGAGTAGCTGGCAATTTTCAAGTTTAACACACCAGACGTCCCAGTACCTCCTCTCCCTGAACTAGGTCTGCTCAGGACTTGAGTGAACTTACCAAATTAGTACTCATTATAATATATGCAATTTCATATTTCTTGGTCCAAGATACAAACTGTTTCTATCAAGAGACTTAATGTATATTATTGTACATTGAATTCCTTCAAAGGCAAAATCAAATTGTTGCCAACGTTGGACATTTAAATTAAAACATTGAAAATGCCCAGCATGTCTGATAGCATCTGTGGAGGGAGAAAGAGAGTAAATGACTTTTCACAGATCCCACTTTTTTTCTCTCTAATTTTCATAGAATCTAGAATCCTTATTGTGTGGAAACAGGCCATTTGGCCCAACAAGTCCACACAAGCCCACCCACACCCATTCCCCTATCACTCTAAATTCCCCCTGACTACTGCATCTCACCTACACACCCATGAACACTATGGGCAATTTAGCATGGCCAATTCACCTGCCCTGCACATCTTTAGATTGTGGGAGGAAACCAGACCACCTGGAGGAAACCCACACAGACAGTCTGCCCAGGTTGGAATCGAATGCGGGTCCCTGGTGCTGAGAGGCAGCAGTGCTAACCACTGAGCCACCTAATAATGTCTAATTTGTCGTTACATTTCGATCCCCTTGAGACATCGAGAACAAATTGTAAAACAAAAAGAACTGGAATGAATAGGGAGCTCCAATTAGGTGTCACATCGCACAAGCGATACAAAGCTTTTCTCCCTTTTGAGAACCATTTTTAAAATGCAAGTGACAATAACTCATTCGATTCAATTCAAAATAAGTGTGGGAGCAAGGCACTTTATTGTTGGCAAAATCAATACAATAAAATGGGCGGCACAGTGGTTAGCACTGCTGCCTCACAGCACCAGAGACCCGAGTTCAATTCCCGCCTCAGGCAACTGTCTGTGTGGAGTTTGCACATGCTTCCTGTGTCTGCGTGGGTTTCCTCCGGGTGCTCCGGTTTCCTCCCACAGTCCAAAAATGTGCAGGTTAGGTGAATTGGCCATGCTAAATTGCCCGTAGTGTTAGGTGAAAGGGTAAATGGTATGGGAATGGTTCTAAAAAATGAGGTCTGCAGATGCTGGAGATCACAGCTGAAAATGTGTTGCTGGTTAAAGCACAGCAGGTTAGGCAGCATCCAAGGAATAGGACCTTGGATGCTGCCTAACCTGCTGTGCTTTAACCAGCAACACATTTTCAGATGGGAATGGTTCTGGGTGGTTTGCTCTTCAGAGGGTCGGTGTGGACTTATTGGGCCAAAGAGCCTGTTTCCACACTGTGACTAATCTAATCTAAAAAAAAATTTAAAGTCAGTGGAATACTTTAAAGAGTGTAACCATACCTCTGGAACATAAAGGTTGAAAAACAGCACAGCCACCAAATATCAATTATTCTACACTCCATGGCTTTTCCAGTCTTTCTGAATAACATTAAAGATACTTTGGGCAGTTTTAATATGGTGCTCTTAGCAGTTTGCATCTGGGCAAGTTCCAAAATAAAACCAAGGAAGAAACAAAAATGTTGATCTTCTGACATGGGCTTTCATCAAAATTGGCAGTTCTGGCAGGTCAGATAAAGGTTGCGTCTGAAGCATTAAGTTATCATTCCTCTCTGTAGATGCTGTGCCCAATCTCCTGAGTGTAACACACATGCTTCTGTTTTTACTCCAATTTCCACTATTTCAGAGAGCAGTTGACAGTCTAGAGTCACATGTAGTTCAGACAGGCTAAGAATGGCAGACATCATTCCCTTAAGGTTTCCTGGTCTTCATAACTGAGAGCAGTTTTCAATTCCAGATTTAGGAATTTCCAAATTTAAATTCTACCCATGGCTATCTGGGATTTGATCCCTTGTCCTCATGGCATTTGCTTGGGGGACTCTGGCTTATTAGTCCAATGACATTACCAGTATACCACCATCTCCTTGCGGTATGTAAATGTTTGCAAAATAGGTGTAAATCAGACTCATTCTAGATTTAATGCATGAAAAGCTATTTTCAATCAGTTACTTAGCCTGCCAGAAATGGGAAAGAGGAATACTTGCAGTCAACTAAGACAGCTGAATTCAAGCTTAAATCAAAGAGCTAAGGGGAAAATTTCAGAACCACCACCAAAGTGGGGTATATCCATTATGTCAATAGGTGAGAATCTCATTGGAATGTTTACACATCATTGGAACCTATCATCAAAAAGTTGAAAGGCCATTGAAAAATAGAGAGCAATGTTGGCAAGAATCCACTATGTCACACATTGTCTTGGAAAAAAAACAATTTAACAAAATGAACTGAAGGGAATAGCAAATATGTCCCTTTGGCTAAAACATATTAATTACTAAGTTGGTTGAGTGAATTTGACAATTAGCTGCTGCACATGGCATGGCTCCCAATGGCAGGCATCAATTCTCCAGCTGCCATCGAGTGCTAAAGGCAGGTTAATTGCTCAGTGACCTTTACTGCATTGGAAGAGTCCAGTTTTTGGGAAGACCTTTTAAAGAGAACTCTCAATCTACAATGGAGCACAAAACATGCTTTCAAAGTCAGGCTAACAGATCGAACCTTTATGTTCCAAAGGTACGGTTACACTCTTTAAAGTATTCTACTGACTTTAGAGTATTTTACTGTATTGATTTTGCTAACAATAAAGTGCCTTGCTCCCACATTTATTTTGAATTGAATTGAATGATTTATTGTCACTTGCATTTTACAGTGAATAATAAAGTAAAATACAATGAAAGGTTTCAACTACTGCCACAATCCTTTAGTGCTTAACCTTGATGTTTTGCTAATGCTTCCAGTTGAAACACCTTTTGATTTTTTGCCAATATTGTCAATGATGACTCCATTGTACTGTATACCTGTTCACATTGCCACAGAAGCAGGCCAGAGCAACTTGCCAACACCTAAATACGAAGGGGTTAAATCTGAGAACCTGTGAAAACTGGTACTTGGTTCATGATACAGTACTAACTTGCAGCCATAGCTTTCTCTGCAGGCACTGTGCCAACTTTGCGCTATCTAATTTGCATGACTGCTGCACAGACCCATTGGTAAGCACGTTGTCCAGTGACTGCACAGCTCAGGTAAGGGCCGAAAAGTTTCTGTGAGAACTACTGAAGCCCATCCACCCCTCTTTAAGAGAAGCTCCCTGGAACAGATTCGAAGCAGGAAAAGGAGTGAATTAGGGCGTTATCAGTGAGTGTTCTCTGAAATTTTAGTGCAAGGCTTGGTGGAGAAATAAATGTTATCCAAACAAAGTCAGAAGGCTGTCCAAATAAACTGAGCATTGGGAGCGGGAAGAAATAGCTGAGGTGGGAAATAAACCACAAAGACTTGGATGCAATGTTGCATGTAGTTCCACAATGTCACCCAAGTATTCAAGGACAGTGAATTCACCTTCTAATCCACAAATCTGACAAGTGAATAACTAGTCTCATACCTGTTCAATTCACCACATCCACTTCACTCAACTATCAGCAATTTCCATCATTCAGAGCTCATCCACAACACTGATAGCTTCTCCTAATCACAGGATACTGAGCACTACTGTAAGCCTATTTCCCATATCTCACAACCAGCACATGCACTGTTTGCTATTAACCCAAAACAGCCACATAATCCCAACAGGTTGCACCACGTTGCCCTCTCTTGCAGGTCAAGTCAAACAATTAGATGTACCAGCTCATCCTGTTGTGTCACCAATATCCATTATCTCTGCTGTGTTTTAGAGCAAGAGGAATGGCTACCACAAAACACGACTGTATGCACTGGCTTGTTCAGAATCCCTGAAGTTAGACAAAAGAAACCCTCAATATGTGCCAATCCACTTCAGCAACTTTATGTTTTAAAAATCTCGACAAAGCGTGAAACATTTTTTCAATCACAGCAACAGCTAGGAAAACTCAATCAGCAATCAACCTGTAAATAGATGGTGATGCCTTGAGTTAGAACTTTCGTGGGCTGCAGTAGGCTGGTTGGTGGGTGAGGCTAGGGAATGACAGGGGTTCAGGCAGGGGCGTTTCCCTTTCTGTTGCTGAGCACTTGTTCTGCTGTGTATGAAGAGATGGTGCTAGAGGAACACTGAGTTCCAAAATGGCAGTGCTAGCATCACAATGTGTCCATTCTACATACTATGGCAAGACATTCCTTACATTGTCCAAATGCCTGACCAGAAGTATACATACACTTACCATGTATGCTATCTTGTAGGGCTGAAAAACTACATGTAAGTGAGGTAAATCTGTATATATTTGAAAACATTTTAATTCTATTTTCAGAGTATGATCATTCATGACTTAAACAGATTGTTTTTAATATCTGAAGTTCAATCTCATTGGTAAGTATGAACCAAGCTACATTATGGGCAGGCACAAATTGACATACTTTCCTTTTTAAGAATTTAATCAGAATTTACCTTTCTGGATAATATTACACAATAAAGTAATCAGATACATGAGACAGATACATAGACAACACTATGGCTGTAAGTGGTGATATTTTATCCTGATGGTTGAGACAGAGGTTTTGAGCCAATAAAGTAAGCAGCTTTGAAGCCCTTTTTTTTAAAAAAGTTGGAACAATAGAAGCAGCCTGACTGGGTGGGGTCACATTGCCTGAGAATTAGGATTTTTAGTTTTAGGTTTCTGCAGTTGCTGAGATCTTCAAGCTAGGTGAAAATGCTTTTATTCCTCTCTGTTCCAGCTAAAAGCTGGAGTTCTCTTCCTGCTGCTACAACTGCATGTGAGGCAATCTATTTTACTGAATTTGCTTTTGCCAAAGGTGTGTTTATGGGATGGAACATTTATTTAGTAGTTTTTATATATTTTATAATTTTGTTGAGCATTTCTATAGTATTATACTTAAGCAAATTAGTTTCTTTTTATTTTGTCTATATTTAACTATATTGTAAAAATAAACTGTGTTTTGCTTAAAGTTGAGCAGTTTGACCATTTGAATTGCATCTGGAATGCAATACCTCACAATTATTTTGAAATAAGAAAACATTAGCATCTCAGCTATCTTCTTAACGTATTCAGAGGGGCGTCTGGTCTGGTCCATACAGACAGTTGTGGCTGCTGATGTATATAGATACAGTTGTTGTGTAGAAGCATTTAATGATTGTTCTGTAAAAGCATGTATTACATTTTGGTATATGTATTACATAGACATGAGACTGGTATTGGATTTTGGCTGGCAGCCAAAGATTTGAAGCTTGCAAGTCAAGACATCATAATAAATGAAACCTTTGTAAGCAAAATAACTTTAAAAAATAAGTATAATGCATCAAATAGCTATGAGCAGAACCAGTCCAGATTTTGGTAGATAGTTACATTATATGGATGCTTATCATCATTCTGTATTCTTCCTGATGCTTCACCATACATTCTTTTAGCATAATATCCTGCTTACAGCTGTTGTCAGTCCTGCAGCTCCCTGTACTTTCCTCTGTTTACAAAGCCCACATATGCCTCTCTGGAGTCCCTTGACACTACACTCCTATTTACTGATTGATAGTTCCGGTTTTTAAAATGAATTCCGATATTTTATTAAGTTAGGAATATAAAACCCAGGGCAGACGTTGGCCCTTTCAGCAATTATTTCACAATCCATAAACAAGTCTTTGGTTACTTAGGAAGGTAGCTGGTGTTAATTTGAAGGGATTCCCAAAAGCCCTTTTGCTGGTTTACGTATGCCTTTGCAGAAGGCAGAAACCGGTTCCACAGAGACCATCTAGAACCCAGTCTAACTGACAGTCAATCATGTTCAAGCCTGAGCAGTGTGTGCTGGTAGACTATTAAGCACAGGAATTACAGCTGTGGATTCACTGGTAGCATTCTCATCTGAGTCAGAACGTTGTGGGATCAAGTTCCATTCCAGAGACCTGATCACAAAATGTCAGCTGACACCCCACTGTTGGAGCCCTGGCCAATTTTCAATCTTTAACCAACAACACAAATGCAGATTTCCTGGTCATTACTACATTACCATTTGTATGCCGAGATCACAGTTCATTCCCAGTACTGGATGGAGTTGGTTTGTTCTGCTTCCAGGAGTGTTTATATCATTATTCTTCTTGTTCAATTTGTAGCAGAACCCCTTTAGGTGTCGAATGACCTTAGCAGTCACTTGGATACCCAGTGAATCCAATCAAACACTCAACGTGTGGATGTTTCCATCCTTTTGAGGCGATGGTGTTTAGTAGAATCTGACATTGTGCAAATCAACTTTTGCATTTCCTACATCTGAGTGATAAAGTCAAAAGTCTTTCATTGACTGCAAAGTGCTTTGGGATTTTGTGAAAGGTGTTAAACCATTGCAATTCTTCCTTTCAACCCAATAGATACCTTAATGAGTCAAGCAGGGGTCACTGGACAACTAGTTAAACATGGAAACTCTGGGCATTTGTATTACCTCTAGCTGAAAACACAAAGTAATTGCCATGCCCTGACACGATGCTCAATTAATAGGTTTTAAAAGGGAGATTTCACGAATGTAAAGTCTAGTTTGAATTGTAACTACATATGGACTGCATAGAACTTGGGTTGAGATTCCAGTTCCCATTAAATAACACAATAACAATGTGGAGCAAGCATAAATAATTATTCAGCAAATATCACTCTGAAAGGAGGGGCATCTAGATGCAAGGCCTCAACATATAAAACAAAATGGGGCTTCTGATTTACTGACCTGATAATAGCTTCAATATTGGGAATAGTCAAAGTGAAAGCAATGTGGGTTCTTATATGTATTTTTAAAAGGCAGCAATAAATGTAACAGAAAATATTACATAATGAGATCCACATATTCCAATTCAGAATTGAGGTCAATTGCAGTCAATTGTGAAATTCAGTCATTTTCCCACTGAAGCGTTTCAAAGTAAGTGATTCATTATAGTATATTTCATACGCATTTGTACAGAATTACAGATGTTTCAGAATTTGATAAAGGTTAGGTATTAACACCTTGAAACATACTGCAGCCAAATCAAGAAAGTGTGCCTGACAATGTTAGCAAGAAATAATCTTTAATATCATAAACAACTTAGAAAACAATCCCAAATACAAAAATATCATTGCCTCATGCACATGCTTTGAAGCAAACATTTAGATTATTTTTTTCTCACAGTAATACACCACTAGAGCACAATGTTTTCAAAGCTTAAAACAGTGAATACAGGTTTCTGAGGATAAATCAGTTGCCTTATTTGCTAATCTCCACACACTCATAAAAATTCCAAAAGTCTAACCTTTCAACACCTGCGTTTACATTTATCTCTTGTTGCTTATGCTAGCAACATAAATTAACACATGGCATGAGGAAAACACTCATGAGGAGAAAAGGTTATTTTCATGGTAATAAGGGCAGAGGAAAATATACCAAAGGATTATTTGTGTGTGTTTCCTGGCAATGTTTTTTTTGTTATAAAAAGCTGCTGTTGATTTAAGGCCACACAAAGAAACCTTAATCCTTTCACAGGAACTAAATCACCTAAAAAAAACTGCAGTAGTATAAAGAATCCCTGTCAAGCATGGCCATTCAAAACTAAATGGATGCCACAAATCAAACTGTATGAGTAAACAAAGATGAGAATGTGGGAAATACATTCAAATCTAGAAAGAAAGCAGGGGCAAGAGGGAAGGCCTTTTGTTCATCAATCATCCTTTGCTTCTGCAACTTGAGTGCCCTTCACCCTAGTAACCAGCAATGAAGTAGGAATGTTGATTCACTGGTTGCCCTCTTTTGTACAGATTGCAAACAGAAAAAAAAGGGGAATACTCAAATTTGAATGCTTTTTCTGCAATTAGCCATTTAAAAGCACCACTTTGCATATGTCTTAAGGTTGGTAGGCCCATTCAGGGGACAACTGATGACAAAATGGAGGGATGGCCTACCTTTACTTGTGGTAGTGTGGAAAAGTTTCTCTGAAGTGGCATCCGAAACCTGGAAGAAATGGAAAAGATAGGTTATATTTTGGTTGAAAGAAAAATTACAATTCTAGAAAAAAAGGGCAAGTTTTTATCTGTGTAGTTACTACAACCTTCCACAAGATAGAGCCAGAGTATTTTTTTAAAACCGCATTTGAAAACCACAACTTAAGGTTCAATGTATATCTCTGGGCTACCTCCTGGAGACTAATCCTCAAGCAGAGTACAACAATTATGATTTTATTGCAGTTTTTAAAATTCCAGATTCTGCATGTAGTACTCTGCCAAAACCCATTTTTGTTTAACAGGATAGTTTCACATTGTTCAGACATACTGGATATGAACGCTTATTCATCCAGTTCAATATTCTATATCCAGAGATGCAAGCTCTACCATTTCCCACCATATTTCATCAATTCAATCACTTCCTCAAGTTCACATTTTTTAAAACCTTGTAACAATGTTTCAAAACCTTAAAAGTTGTAAAGACCCATAAATATTTCATGCACGAAAACTACAAAGCGAGCTCCAGACATGTCTGTATCAATTACAGTTCTTGTCTTCTACACTTTCCACCTGCATTCAATCTAAACTTTTAACCTAATTCATTGTCAAAAGGTCACCACATTCACAATAACTATACTGCCATTGCACCTTTTCACAAACAGACTCACTTCCAAATATAATGCAGTTTGAGAAACAAATGATTATGTTCTTAATTACATATGTTTTCAAAAATAATCATGTGAGAATATAAAATTAGAATGTTCAAAAGTAATTATAAACTCGGAGTCTTCACTGATCTTTATCTTTAAGAGGGATGTTAAGAGGGATTTCCAGTTGCGAAGATTTATTCAACTCAAGATCTGCTTTCATTTCAATTTAGCCCACTCTTCCTTGAACCCAACTCTTAAGGGGCTGTTTCAAGTCCATCACTCCCTTGTGTATTCAACTATGTAGGAAGTCCATGGTGGAAACTAGACAAGTCCTCGTGTCAAAAAATAAGCTGCTCTAGCTGGCAAAAGGGCAGGAACAGGGAGAGAGCTAGGCAGTGGGATGAAGAGCTGCCACTTGCAAGACATGTTGGCTGCTAATTATTTCCCAGTCCCTGCAGTTCAAATGGCCGATAAGTTGTCACTTAGAGCAGCGTGGCAATTGAAGTGGTACAGTGTTCTTGATCATTCATTATCAGCAACTGCCAGGGTGCAGCAGTATCAGGTTCTGTGATAAAGCACCCGACTGACACAAGAAAATCATTATTCCCTTGCAAGAAGCTTCTTTCCTCTCATTAAATGTAACCTTATCGCTTGAACACTGCAATCCTTTGCAAATGACAACGGCATTTAATCTAATTTCCCAACAAGCAAACCTGACAGCACTCTCATTTTGTTTTGACTCCAGGAACACATAGCTTCATTTCTGATAGGCTATCATTCAAAATGTATGAAACAGGACTTCCAAGCCAACCAACCCCCTATCTGCACGTAAAAGGTTGAGGGCACAGAATGAGATAACCAGCTGAAACTCAAAGTAAAGCACACGTGCTGATTACTGGACCCATGGCAGCTTCACACACGAACTTAGGACGGTCTCTGAAGGTTAAATGTAAAGGAATATTAAAGCTGTTGTGAACAGTGTTCAATAACAAGCACAATTGACTGGTACACCATCATAAATTGGGTTCCTTTCTTCAAAGGAACATAGACAGGCTAACAGAAATGCTACTTATTGACGTAATATCTAATTTCCTTTCTGTCCTGGTTTTGCACAATATCAGTTCACTCGAATTAAAATGTCACTACTGTCAACGTTTCATTGGTTGCTGTGCAAGCATCAACTCATTCTGCACTCATGAAAATCCTTTTTTTGCCGATCTAGTGACCTAATCATGTGGCTCATTTTGTGTGCAATCATCTTAATCCAACCATTATGTTTCATACTTGTAATTTCTGCCTTTCCTGCATTTCTAAAGATGTTGAGTTCTTGCTGCCTGTATCTTCCTCCTTCTCTCTGTCGTTGCAACCTTGACCAAGTGGGTCTGTGACAAAATGGCAACGATCTGTTCAAGCATGGGAGGGGGTTACAGCAATCTGATCGTATCTAGTGATGACAGGGGCAATGTCTAGCAAGGGTGGTGTTCTAAAGTCATTTTTAGACTCAGTATTTAATTGATACAGGAGTTACTGTCATTAGAATTTGAAATTGCAAACAGTAGGACTTTGTTGTTGCATGAAAAGCCCCCAGTAGTTTATATACAGTTTCGAAAGAAACCTTCTCATTCCTATCTAAGGAATGACACTCATTGCATGGAGGTAAATACTGAGTGCCAACAGGCCATTCCTCATGTTGAGTATCACAGTGGAAATGAGGCCTGAAGAGATTAGAAGTTTACCTTATCCCTTGTACAGGCAGCTAATGGTGGCAACTGAATCTGAGGTTTTCTTGTAATATTACCTTTTCTGTGCTTTTCCACTTCCATGTGAAGTGACACAGTTAAGATTTGATTTTGATTTTATTGTCACATGTACTCAAGTACAGGAGTACAATGACAGTGTATAATGTTGGCACACACGGCACCATCTTAGGTGCAAGTACCTAGGTGCAGAACTTTAAGAACAATGTAGAAAGAAAGAACAATATTAAAAGTTAAACATTGCAGTAATTATAGGAGAGCATAAAACACACAAAATAAGATTAAGAGTTACACATTGCAGACCTTCTTAGTTTTAAGTAGAAAATAAATAAAGCTGAAAGTTCAAACTTTACAATCTTTCTAAAATGCTTAGCCACAGTGGGACTACACTTTGAGGAATCACCTTGAAACTGGAAGCATTTTACCAGGAGTAGGTCATTTAGTCCTTCTGGCCTGCTCCACCATTCCATTAGGCCATAATTGGTCTGCACTTCAATTATATTTTTCTGGCTTTACTCCACATCTCATGAAAGGTTTACATCAAGAACTGTTGACACCAGTCTTGAGAGCTGCAATTAGCCAGCACATTCTAAATATCCACCACCTTTTGTGTGTGAGAGAGGATTTCTGCTTATTTGTTTGTTAATACCAAAGGGTTTGCTGATTGGCTTTGAAGTTAGAGTGATCATTTGCATCAATGACTGTTGGATTTTGTTGGATTCCATCCTTTTGACAGTAACATCCAACTTTTGTCAAGGAAAACAACCTTACAATGAAATTTGATAACTACATTTTCCTAAGCATAAGTTCTCAATTTCAGTGATAGAGGGGGTAGAATATGGTGTAAGAGTTAAAGGATGAAGAATATTAAAAAAATACTTGAGCAACAGACATGAGAATTGCCCCCTAATTTACTCCTTGCTCCATGCTGACCTCCACCGAGGCTGCAGTGAGGATACCATGACTTGTTTCAGTGACCTATTCCTAAAGCAACGACACCAAGTGCAATAAGTACATTTATGTAGCACCCTTTGTGCAGTAAGGCACTTAAGAGATATGTATTCAAACAAACACTTGCACTGAATCTCGTAAAGCGATATTATAATAAAGATATTGGTTTTATGAAGTATTTGAAAAGTGGAAGAGTACAGAGGCAGAATGAATCAGCGCAAGGTTCCTTGTCCTAAGTGTTTATAGCAAGCCTTGGTCACTAGGAATGCTATAACAATTTACGAGACATCTCCTATGGAAATTAAGTTGAACACATGGCAATAATTGCCTCCTTACAGCTGGACCATCCAATTTTCCTGTGGACATGGAGATAATGCTTTGAAACAGACAAACCCCTAAGGAGAAAGACTGCATAATTCCAGAGCTCAAGAACTGATAGAATAGATACAAAAATCAAAACATGAACAAAATGCACAGCCACGTAAAAGCTGTAAACTATAAATGAACAGACAGCCACTGCAAGTGGATTAGGCTGGGAAATCAATGCAGAGGATGTCTGAAAATATATCCCACGTTTACAGAAACTTTTCATGAAATCAATGTTTTATTTTTAACATTGGAAATCTACAGTATCCACGCTTGGATTAATCTTTAGATCATTGATAAGTCTAAAAATCATTGTTTTAAAATTAACTTTCATGTCAAAATAAGTATAATGGTGTGATATTTCACAAAATATTGCTTTTAGACCACCATGTAAAAATGCTCAAGTTAATTTTGACCCAGTAATGAGAATTTGAATGGAACAAGATTGTGCACTTGTGCAAAAATTTTCACAGGCAATTCCTTGTGAGCGTTATGAAATGCTCTACTAGGTTGTGTTAAACATAGTTGATTAACTGTTGCAAAAGTTAAATGCTGCTGTTTTGTGTGGCAATGGCAAACCTATCCGTCTTGATATTTATTGAGGACAAAGGGAAGATGAAGCCAAAAATGATCGAAGATCTCAAAAAAGCCAGGAACATGCGAAATGTAATGTCAGGGGCACTCAAGGTATTTTGACTCTGTCTTGTGCCCATTGTTTGGACAAATTGATAGACTGGCAGGATGTCACCAAGAGACTGCAGCCAAGGATTCCTCAGAATGGCATCTGACAAGAGTTAAAAATCATACACCAGGTTATAGTATAGTCCCAGTCCAACACCAGCACCGCCATACCATGTCTGATGAGAGAGATTTGAGAAAGGTCCGCAAATGGAACTGGGGAAGAGAGAAGAGGCCCATGATAGATGTTGGGGTAGTGGCCCGCAGTCAGGAGGGGAAGGGCCAAACTCCTCCTTGAGGGGTCACAGTGAAGACAGCTGCTTCTCTGGTTGACTAAGCTATGCTGGGAGAAAGAACCACTGACCCTGAGAATTCGACGGTTCCTGTTTTCTTTTCACTATCAGGGTCACCGACCTGTGGTGTGTTATATGTCTGGCTCTCAAATGCATTGCCCAATTTAAATATGTTAATAAAATTTTGCTCCAAGGCAGGAATTTCAGGATCTTTGCTATCTGCCAAGAAAGCTGATCCACGCATGACATTTTGGAACCATGTTCCTCACACTTTGCATTTTCATCACCCTCATTGACCCAACATGGATACTATCAAGGCAACTGAGCCTGCCTTTTTATTTTAAAACAATTGCATTATTTTGAAAGCACAATTAGCTAAATCTTCAGAAATCTTCAATTTACAGAGACCCAATTTCTGCAAGGAATTAAGTAATAAAATTTGTAATATTTAAGCAACTCTGGACACTTAGACAGTTGAGCACCTGACTGATGAATAACATATCCAATAGAATCCACAAGTCCAAAATACCGTCGACTTCAGAAATCTGAACTAAGAATTGAAAAATCTTGGAAATACACAGCAGATCAGGCAGCATTGTTGGAGAAAGAAATGGAATTACCATTTCTGATTCATCACTTTTCATCAGGACTTTAGATCAAATGTCACAGGTTGGAATTCAAATTCTCTCTCCACGGACGCTGACAGAACTGCTCAATTCAAATTCTTAAACAGTATTTTGGATTGCCTTTTCAAAAAAAAACATTCTCAGCATATGGGAATTTCTAGCAAGACCAGCATACACTGCCCTTAAGATGATGGTGGTGAACTAATTTTGTCAAATATTGCTGATTGTGAGGCGAATCTATTCCCACAATGCTGATAGGAAAAGAGGTCCTGGATTTTGACTCTGCAACCCTGAAGGAATAGCTCTACAGATAGGCCGGTGTGTGACTTGGAGGTGAAGATATTCCCATGCACTGTCTGTCCTTCACTGCTTGATGGTGGGGATTATAGGGGGTTCTGGGAGGTGCTGCCAAAAAGTCTTGGTGGATTGCTGCTGTGTAGCTTCTAGATAGCACACTTCTCAGACACAGTGCACTGGCTGTGGAGGGAATTTATTTTTGTAAGCTGGTGAATAGGGTGCCAATCGAGCACTGCAACAGTATTCATTTCCTTAAAGAAAGAAGATAACAGAATGAAACTTGGAAAGATACACAATTAGCGGTGGAAATTGAATTGCTCATGATATCTATCAGCTGTCTTTTTGGTTTGGAACTGTGCAAAAGTGTAAACAGCCACCTGCTACACTCAACTGACTTTATGTTCTAGTCGACAGGTCAGTGAGTCTGACAGACAGGAAGCCTGATGGAGTCCAACACACGTCCTGTGATGAGATTCAAAAAAATGCCTCCAAGAAACAGTCACTGAAATCTATTGCAGTGGTTTCACTACTTCCCCTTCTACAATGCTTTTAAAAGCAGCAATGTCAATGGGGATTACATACTGGGAAGAAAGAAATCTCTGCTGACAATCTTCTCACAAGATTCTTGGTGTTGAGAAAAGAAACTCATTGAAGATGGCAGCTGGCAGGTCAAACCCAAAGCTAGCTACATAGCCAAAATTGTTTTAAAAAATCTCAACCCAAATTTGTTTTTGCAAAACTGTGTTTGCATCAAATTCCCTTTTCAGACACAATTTTTGCATAAAATCCTAATGGACTGAATACATCACCACTATGCACCCTATCATTCAGAAAAGCTCACTCGTCAACATCAAAGGTCAGTTTTTGATAATAAAGAAAATGTTTCATTGTACTGAAGTGTTCTTCTGACAATAGCTGACAATCACTTTCGAATCTCTTGATTTCCTAGTAGTCCCTAATAGAAGGTGGATTTTCCAATTACATTTGAAAGAATTAAGGAGTGGATTAATTTGACACAACATATTCTGCCAAAAAGAATAATTTGCATTACTGCAGTTGGCAATCATCTGCTAATGGGTATGACTGACAACCTAGGAAATTTTGTGTCAGTGGGCAAGTTGAATACCACAACAGAACAAAGAACTGCGGATACTGGAGATCCGGAAAAATATTCAGAAACCGAGTCCATGTTTTTGAGTCTAGTGACCCTTCGTCAGAACTGATGAATGGTCTTGAAATGTTGACTGTTTTTGCCTTCACAGATGTTGCCAGACCTGCTGTGTTTCTCCACTCATTTCGGTTTTTGCTCGTAACGTTCCACCATTCATCCAATGATCCGAGGAGCAATCATTCCTAATATTTGGGCAAACCCAGCAGCCATTTTGTATGTCGTATCATTCCATGAAGATCAAGGAGATCAATCACAAACTCAGCTACTCTGCCTTCTTGCTGGGAACAAGGAATAATTTGCAGCTTTTAGATGAAAATGTTAGGCAGCATGCTACATTAAATCGTGTTCTAGCTAATTAGCTTTGTGCATAATGGCCGAGTTCAAATAACGTAAATCTCAGTCAAAAAATTAGGTTGAAGCCCCTTTGGAGATTTACATTGTATTTTAGATTGGTTCTAGCCCAGTTCAGTGCAGAATTAAATCTCTTGAAACAAAATCAAAACACTATTATTAATGGTTCTTAATCTCATTTCTAGGGAAAAGGAGATGCATCTACTGATCCAAATTCACAAAATGAACTTCAGTGTGCCCAGATTTTGTGCTGCTTAAATTTAAGATTATCCCAAAGGCTCTAAAACATGTGCTCACTTTGTTCAGGGGATCAAGTTAAAATGGATAAATTTAATCAAGATTGGGAAATCTAACTTTGGTTTTCTTCCATTCATGTAAAACCTCAGTTAAACAAGAACTTTGGGGAAGAGGAAGAAAAAAATCTGAATCATGAATCTAAAAGTTTCAATTGAAGTTTCTGTATCAGAACGACAAACTCCTTGGCTAATTAAATGGAGGCCCACTGGCCTAAGAGCTGCAAGAGGTCTGCTTTGCCTTCTTTCAAAAGATCTGTGATATAAGTGGCAATGAGGTCCTTACCTGGGCAACAGTGAACCTTCTCCAAGATTGAGAATCCAGGCTAGGAATTCCAGCCCGCACCCCCATCCCCCAACCCCAAGGGCTATCAGACAATAAGAGGCCTGTGTTTTAACACAGCATGGCAGTGGTTCTGGGTTGCGGTGGCTATGGTTGGCCAAGCACGCACAGACCCAGGATGGCTGAGGAACCCAGGGCACAGTTGAGTGCCAGCTGTCTAAGGGCTGGCCTTGAAGAGGGAGGAGGACTGGGAGGGAGAGGTAGTCAACTGCAAGGACCGGGGGCATTGGCTCTCACTGGGCACTCAGTTTCTCATGCTTGGCTCTTCCACCTGGCACTGAATGCCCTTGAAATAGGCATCACTAGCCCTTCATCACTGAAAGCTTGCAAGCAATCAGGGTTTGCTTCTTGGGACTCCTGCATGACAAAGCCCTATTGTCACTGCATGATTGTCAGCAGCACAGGATGAGGCAGGTCCTCCAATGAGTATTAATGACCCACTTATAGTCCTGAATTAGCAGAAAGGCTGTCATGGCAGAAGCGGGAAGGTGAGGTTCCCCCTGTTTGCCACTCCTTCTGATTAATTGCTCCCTTGCCACCAAACATGCCTCAGGGGAGCAATTAATCAGGGACAATCATGCAGTGACAATGGGGCCTTGCCATGCAGGAGTCCCAAGAAGCAAACTTGCCACCAAACTTGCCTTAATTCCGCCACGATTTCCGCACCTTATCGTCATTTTATACAGAAGTATAGGTCCCTTATCTGATGATCCTTTAACTGAAATTGTCGGGACCAGCTGTTTTTCAGAATTTGAAATTTTTCGAATTTCAGAAAAAGTGACAGTTTGATGGTGAAACTTTTAAAAGTCTTACCGGAGGAGCAGACTTACAAAATAAAAACAGGCCTGGAGAGAGAATCCAGGCCCGCTGGTGCTGGGACACGTGCCCCCCCGCCCCACCCCCACGTCGCATCAGACTAACGCGCATCGAGAAAAATAACTTCACAAAAAAACCTTCAGATTTCGGAGCTCTTTGGATTTTGGAACTTCGGATAAAGGATCATCTACCTGTATATTCTTTCATGGGCTTGTTCCTCCTTCACAACTTTTTAGATAATGTGTTTGAGAAACAAAGGCCCAGCACACTGGCAAATGATGGGTTAAAGCACACTACAAAAGCCCGCTTCAATCTCTGTGTTCCACTCCCGCCCTCTACAACAGGTTTAAAATCTCGACCTCACTTTCCAGACCTCTATTCTTACGTGCCTTAAAGAGGCAGTTACTGCAGAGGAAACAAGTGATTACTTGTCCAATCTCCGTGAAATACAAATCAGAAGCAGCTCCCTCCCCCCAACTCCCCCCGGAGACTGTGGGGTTTGACCTGAAGAGCAGACCTCCCAGATGTGGATATCTGCAGGCTTTGAAGCCTTGTGCCATCTCTGATCCCTGTGGAGAGCTATCATCAGACCCCTCTTTTCGCTATTTAACAATCACATTCAGCAGGCTCTCTTCTTGCAGGTCTGACAGAATGAACTCTGTGGGGAGTTTCTGGTGGTTGAACATTTCAGCCATGTTTCACGCCAGGATGAAAAGCTCCATGGTAAATGCACTGAAGCAATTGAACGTAGTAAAAGTCATTTCTCCTGAAGGCATTTCCTTTTTATTTTGATTTCCCCTGAAGACTTTTCAATGCAGCTAATGTTCCTTCAGATTAAAGGATGGAATAGCCTGAATTTGGAATCGTTGGATCACTTTTTATCAAGGAAACATAGTGACTGGCCTCCAGCTAGAGCATTCTAGCCTTTGAACCAAATACTACTTCTGTCGATGCTAAAACACCATACTATATAGCAATACTCCTTGTGCCTGTGAGCTGGATTATATCCAGTGAAGCTGCCTACATTTTTAAAAAAGATTTGCATATTTTTCTCCATGGCATTTTTTCCCCGATTGTTTGCTGTTCACCAATTACTTTTATCAAAAGGAGCACCTCCCTAAATATATATCATGGAGACAAACATTTAAAAAAAATTACAATTCAGGTATGCAGTCTGCAAAGTAGTTCCTTAGCTGACCGCATCTTCTGTCATAAACACAACATTGATCACGTACCAAATGCAGAAGATACTCACAAAACAATTCTGAAAATGATCTATTAACTGAGTGGCCACAGTATCACCTTCCACAAACACAGGGCCTTTGAATATAATGGAAATTCCATCCCCCCCACCCCCACCAATGTCTCTCAATCTCTGGTAGCTCACTGACTGAAGTCCAGCTTTTCCAATCAGTGATATTTTAACAGCAGTGGATCATTTATTTTAAATGGGCACCCGCCAGAGTCAAAATAACCACTCATCAAAAAGTCTGTGATTTCTTGTTCAGAGGCTCGAAGTAAAGGTCCTTCACGTAAACAAACAAAATGTGAATCCACAGGAGTCCACCTCCAACGGCGGAGATTACAATTCTCAGGCAGCATCATGCAGCTAGGCCTCTCTAGCATGCATAAAAGAACACATGTATTACTTTATGCGAGAGTTTCTGCCAAACCCCCTATCCTCCCTATTCTTTGTGCTTCATCAGCAGCCTCTGATACACCCTCCCTTGCTCAGTATTTGCCACACTGGCAATCCCAGTCCACTCTCGCTATGTTTTCTGCACTACAACAGGAAATCCAGCCTACTTGACACTCCCACTGACTCTCTGTGCTATATTATTGACCCAGATCACTATGCTGCATGAGTTGCTGTGATCAGCCGGACCCAGACCAGTCCCTCCTATTCCTTGCTGTGTCGATACCACAGCAATCCCTTTCTTAGGGGCAATCTATATTCCCTCACAGCACTACAAATGTTTGCAAGAAATGGAGTAAAGAGAAACATTGTAGACAAACAAAAAAATAAGGTTAAAAATGTGAAAGCGCATGTGATGTAAGTGAAAGGAAAGTTAAATAGAAGCAGAAATGAAACAGGCAGAAGAGATAAGCAGAGAGTGAGCGACAGTGCCTGAGAAAATGCATGTTTTACAATACAAGAGGCAGACTGTGGAAGCAGGAGCCGGGGGGGGGGAGGGGGGGGGGGGGGGGTGCGAAGAGAGAGAGAGAGAGAGAAATGGATAGACACAGAGATTGAGATTGAGAGAGAGAGAAAGTAAGATAGCATACTCATGCAAGAAAGCATTGCAGGAGATGAGGAGGGGCAAGGGACTATTCCTAGATAAATATAACAGATAAATAAAATGCTCTTAAGATATCTGGCCACCAAATCTCCATATTCACCATTCAAAAACATTCACTGATCAATGAAAAAGGAATCTTGATTAAATCCTGAGACTGAACTGTTCCCTATACATAATCACTTTAGCACCATGGGCTAGAGTCTTGTGGAGGCAACAAGGGATCTTGGACGTTGGCTGGTACCAGCAAGATCCTCTTCTCTCCATGTTATGGGAAGTATCCTATCCTATTCAGGCATGTAACAGGACAGCAGCGGGCCCTCCCCCAGGATCTCGGACTGCAATGTTAGAGTGCCTGCTTGCTGAGAGCTGCCAAGCCAGAGGCCAGTAGCTTCACTGACTGGCAGCACCACGGGGTAGGGTGCAGTGGCTGCTGCTGATACGATACTCACACTACAGGCACACTATAGTGATGGCAGGAAAGGGAGTCATGGGGAATAGGAGTCAGCAGGTGAACCCACCCCACCCTTCCTAATGTTACATCCTTCAATCGTGCAACTAAATGCTTTGAAACTTGCCCCCATCCCAGGAAATCCCGAATTATCTAGCATGGTTAGCTTTCTGTCCTTCCTGTGTTGTGAGTCTCCTACCCACCTATTAACTGGATTAATACCAGAGGCAGTGAGAGGTGATTTTAATGAGGTAACAGTTGCCACTCAAGGCTGTTATTGGCAACTGGTCAGAAAGGTGCTACAGATATAATGAGTGTGGGAGACAGGGAGGTGGCAGCGACCTCCATCTGAATAATCCCCAGTAAAAACCTCAATGGGGGAGGGTACAATATCGGTGAAAACTAAAAACGGTCTGGTTGATCACTTTCAATAACCTCTGGAACTCATAGAAACAAACATGAAAACATAAGAAATAGGAGTTGGAGCAGGTATTCAGCCCTTTTAGCCTGTCCCACCATTTTTATCAGATCATGGGTGATCTGCCCAAATCTCAACTCCTCTTTCATTCCAGATCATCATAGCCCTCAGCTCCCCAGTGTAACTGTGTCCCTAGCCTCATTCACTCACTACTGAAAAGTTCTTCTCAACATCTACCCTGTCTTATATGTTTCAATATAATATACCACATTCAATACCACCTTCTTCTGAACTCCAATAAATGAATGCCTAAGCTGTTCAGTCATTTACAATGAGTCAATTCCTTCATTCTAGGAATCATACTAGTGAATGGTCTCAAATGACAAACTATTCCTTTTAACTAAAAGGACCAATAATGTGGATGATCCTTCAGGTTTGGCCCCATACAACAGTCTACAGTCGCAAAAAGATTTCCCCATCTTGCAACGCCATTTCCCCAGTAATCCAGACAAAAATTCCATTTATCTCCTTAACTACTTGCTCCATCTTCACGTTGGTGTTCTGAGTTTCATGTATAAGAATACCCAAATGCTTCTGTGGTTTAATTTTTAAGTCTCTTTCAATTTAAATAATAAGGTGCCTTTTGATTCATCCTATCAAAGCATATCCATTACTGGTCCCTAAAATTCGCCCAATTCTCTGGTATACCAATAGATTTTGCCACTTTGTCACTCGTTGGTTGGTCATTCTGTTCAGCAAGTCCTTTTATTTTGAACAGAATTTCTTTTTGCTCACCATTGACCTTCCCCTTCATTTCCTGGCCACTTTAGACAACTCTTTCTTTAAATCTGTAATTGCCTTTATTTCAGTTGAGGACACTGGTTTGAAACCAGAGTTTCATTTCCACAAAGTGAAATTTAAATTTAAACTATGCCATGTACAGTGGCGCGGTGGCTCAGTGGTTAGTATTGCTGCCTCACAATGCCAGGGACCAAGGTTCGATTCCAGCCTCGGGCAACTGTCTCTGTGGAGTTTGCACATTCTCCCTGTGTCTGCATGGGTTTTTGCTGGGTGCTCTAGTTTCCTCCCGCAGTCCGAAGATGTGCAGGTTAGATGGATTGGCTATGCTAATTTGCGCATGGTGTTCAGCGATATATAGGCTCGGTAGATTAGCCATGGGAAATGCAGGGTTACAGGGATAGAGTAGGGTGTGGGTGGGCTTGTGTAGACTCAATGGACCGAATGGCCTGCTTCCACACTGGAAAGATTCTACGTTCTGATCACTACCCAAATAGGATGCTTAACTACAAGATCTCTTCTAAATCCTAATCTAGTTACACAATACTAAATCTAAAATGGGTCAGTTCTGCAATGTACTGCTCAAAGAAACAATCCCTGATGCACTCTCCAAATTTGTTTTCCATGTTTCCCTTGCCCATCTCATTTGTCCAGTCAATGTGCAGATTGAAATCTACCCATAGCAATCACCATGCCATTCTCAAACTTCCCCATTGTTTCCCAATTCATCTTTTGGCATATAGTCGGGTAACGATTTGCTGATCCACAGCTCAGGTTCCTGCTCATCAACTCTGAGCCAAAGTGTTTTGAGCAGCCACCCCTTGCTGCAGATACAGTCATCGCGGATTGCACCTCTATCCACCAGCTTCCACATAAGTCACACTGGACTCAAAATGTTAACTGCGTTTCCTCCACACAGACACTCTCAAACCTGCTGTGCTTCCCAGCATTCTCTGCTTTTATTTTAAAACATATGCACTTGTTGACCATTTGGCAATGATCATTTATGTCATAGCAACTAATATTTTTCAATATCTGGTTCTCAAATTTATGCAATTAGAAATATCTATTACATGGTTTATCATTTCATTTTATTTGTATTAAAATGTGTTTATTCAATTTCCGCAATCACTCAATGTTCATAATATAATTTACCTGCTACAGCTCTCAAAACCTTCAACTATATTTATCAGTGAAATGGGTAGATGATGAAGTACTGTACATGCTATTAATTTCTGAAGCCTCTTGTACTGCTCCCTACTCTGTTATGCATTGTTCATGGATTCTTGTGGAACTCCAAAATGTTTTGTCCCATGTATAAGCAAGCAACAATGTTTTTATGTCAAACACAGACCTTTAATAGTTAACTCTGATACCAGATATTCAATTTTAATGCTGACAACTCAAGTTAAAGTTGCGAGAATTGAATGATTTGCACATCAGAATAGAATTGAGAACAGCTCAAACATGCACTGAAGATTACATTTTTCTACACCTCAGCTGACTGCACATTGAAAATATAAACATTCCAAGCAAGCAGTGAACCAGAATTGTATAGGACTGCTAACTCAAAATGTTGGCCATCCCATGAAATAGAAAGTCAGATCTATTAGTTATGTTTTTAAGTCGATACTATTTCATTTGACTTTGCAATCTGCATTAGCCAATGACTGTCATGAATTTCGTTTCCTGACTATCAGTTGACACCATTACCGAGTATAGCTCACCTGCCAGATTTTACTTCTTTCATCCATCCATTTACATTGCCCAAATCTATCATCAATAAAATTGCTCTCAGACCAACTCAGGAACCTGCAAGGCTTTCAGCTAAATGGCTGTCAAGTGTTCTCTTTGTCATTTCAAACAGATGTGACTAGACCATGCTGAGCTAAGCTACAGACTAATCATTTCGTTCTACAAACTGTTAAAAGGTCAGCTCCCTGGAACCAAGCTAAAGATTTCACAGGGAGTTCATTGGAAACAGCCAGCGAATAGACTGAAATGGCTCCTTGAATGGGAATGTTTTCCACACTCAGTGGAAACATTTTTCAAATAAATGGAAAATAAAAAGAGAGATATGAATTTTCATCAAATAATTAGTGACAGTGAATACGTGCTCTCGTTTGTCAAATGTACTTTTCTTCCTCACAAGGTTGGAAGGCATCAGTATCAACGAATCTTTTGGTTTAAAGGGTGAAACTGGCACTGGAAGGGACCATCTAGTTAGTGAGTTGAACTCGAATCAAATATTATTATTTCTATTTGATACATGCAAACTTGAGACAGCAAAACTGAAAATGAATCATTATTTTTCAACGTCCCACTTGCGTGTATATATATCTTTAGGGGCCTCTACAATACTATATGTAACAAATAAAGACCAACTTTTAAACATTTTCTCAGAGGAAACATCTTTGGGACATGCTGGTTTCTTGAATAGTGTTTGCAGTTAGGATTTATTTTAAATACATTCCGATATGTCAATTCATTAACTAGTTTATTGGATCATTATTTTCACTCTATATTTAGAAATTATAACATTTAAAAAAAAGAGTTGAGTGATATTGCATTTTACCTGAGAAGAATTACTCTGATAACCACAAACAGCACGCAGAAAGGCCCCAAAATTCCAATAAATGTGCCAAATCAGATGCCAAAAATAAATGTTTCAGAGGGGTGCTCATTTCATCTGTGAGGGATATTCTCAAGTGTAATAAAGCATGACCTGAAGTCAGCACTGTTGTTAACTTGTTTTGAGAAATATGCAGTTCAAGTTATGCAAAGCCCACAAACCCCCGCACTGTTAACGTAGCACCTTGATTTCTTGGGTTGGAGGCCTTCATTCAGGGCTAGTTTTAAGCTGCTGACCAGTTTTTCCTTACTCACTAGGTTTGTCTGCAAAGATGAAAGCTATTTTAGAATTTTCAAAAATGAGTGAGAAGCATTTAAAAATTTTTTGAATGTGTTTGTGCGATGCCAGCGTTTATTGCCCATCCCTAATTGTTGTTTGATTTGAATGGCTAGTTGTGACCATTTCAGATAGCATTAAGAGTCAACCACTCACTGCTGAGAGTCTGGAGTTACATGCAGGTCAGACCAGGTAGGAATGACAGACTTCCTTCCCTAACGGACATTAGTAACAAGATGGGTTTTTATGACAATTGACAATGGTTTCATGATCATTGTTAGACTCTGAATTGCAGATTTTCAATCAATTAAATTTCACCAGCTGCCATTTTGGGATTCAAATCCACGTCCTCAGAACATGAACATTTGGATTTCAGATTACTCATCCGGGATCATTTCCTCCTTGTCACTGCATCCTAATGAACTATAGGTAATTGGCTTTATTCTATAATAAGAAGCTTTTTTTTGCAGTGGTAAAATGTTCCAAGTTCTTTCATCTCAAATAGAAGTTTAGGACAATTCACTTTAATTATGGGCAAGGAAGAAAAAACAACATAGCTCCTTGAAAGTGGAGTCGCAGGTAGATAGGATAGTGAAAAAGGCGTTTGGTATGCTTTCCTTTATTGGTCAGAGTATTGAGTACAGGAATTGAGGTGTCATGTTGCGGCTGTACAGGACATTGGTTATGCCACTGTTGGAAAAATGCATGCAATTCTGGTCTCCTTCCTGTTGGAAGGATGTTGTGAAACTTGAAAGGGTTTAGAAAAGGTCTACAAAGATGTTGCCAGGGTTGGAGGATTTGATCTATAAGGAGAGGTCGAACAGGCTGAGGCTTTTTTCCCTGGAGCATCGGAAGCTAAGTGGTGATTTTGTAGAGGTTTTGTAAAATCATGAAGGGCATGGATAGGGTAAATAGACAAGGTCTTTTCCCTGGGTTGGGGGAATCCAGAACTAGAGGGCACAGGTTTAGGGTGAGAGGGGAGAAATATAAAAGAAACCTAAAGGGTAACTTCTTCACGTAGAGGGTGGTGCATGTGTGGAATGGGCTGCCAGAGGAAGTGGTGGAGGCTGGTACAATTGCAACATTTAAAAGGCATCTGGATGGGTATATGAATAGGAAGTGTTTGGAGGGCAATTGACCGGGTGCTGGCAGGTGGGACTAGATTGGATTGGGATATCTGGTGGGCATGGATGAGTTGGACCGAAGGGTCTGTTACCGTGCTGTACGTCTCTGTGACTCTATGACGAGTGGTTGCAAACGGAGATAAGAACAGGCCATGACCTACCAGTTGGCATGAACCATTTGGTAAACTGTGGTAAAATGCAAATTGCATTGATACATTTTCAGATTGATATAACATAGCTTGTCCTTCATCATTCTTCTTTGCAACAGCAAAAATATCATTGCTTTGAAGCTTATTAGATACTGCTTTTGGATTAACGTGGCAGTTTTTTGTACTTCATTCTCATTTACAACTTTTTTCCCATTGCCAGAAATATGTGTTGATCCTTCTTTCCGTCTTCCACCAACAATACATTCATTGGTTACAAGCCTCTGACATAGGTAACATCAACTCTATTCTGATCTGCAATCTGTAGATTGGTGAATGAGAACAGGTTTGAGGGATGAATAGCTTATCCCTTTGTTTCGATATTACAGCCACTAAATGAAGTCATCAAATGAGTGGCAACTATGTATTTTGATTTGCACTCATTCTTTTTTTTCTTACTTCATTATGAGAGGCAACGGCCTAGTGGTATGTTTATCCAGAGACCCCGGAAATATTCTGCGGATCCAGGTTCAAATCCCACCATGGCAGATGGTGGAATTTGAATTCCATAAATACCTGAAATTACGAGTTTAATAATGACTATGAAACCATTGTCAACTGTTGAAAAAACCCATCTGGTTCACTGATGTCCTTTAGAGAAGGAAACTTCCAACCCCTTACCTGGTCTGGCCTACATGTGACTCCAGACCCTCAGCAATGAGGCTAACTCTCAACTGCCCTCTGGGCCACTAAGGACAGGCAATAAATGCTGACCTAGCCAGCGATGCACTCATCCTGTGAATGAATATATTTTAAAAACTTACTCCTTGCGTCTTCTTCCCCTTGTGACCTACAGTTATGAAAACAGGATGTTTTACATTGAGACCCTGGCAGCTATTTCACAAGTGTTGAGATGTTGAAAATGTGCTCAATCCAATTCCAACAGCATTCTACCAGAAGACAAATCGAAAACTCATTGATGAAGATAAAAGACGACCAATTGTAAGTTTAATCGGGTTTCAACATCAAATCCTGATGTTCCACCTTCAGACCAATGTGTTTTGGCAAACTAATATTCTCCTAGGTTTAGCAGCATCATTTCAATCTACTTATTTTCAAATAATTTAACCCTTTCAGAACCAAAGCATCTTTTGAGAGATAGAGGCAAAATATTATTCATCTTTGCTGCAACAGCCACCTGTTACATTACACGTCTATTTAGTACTTCAACAAAGTTCCGCTAAATACATGGTTGGCATCCCACAAAATCTACTTGATCAAGAACTTTCAGAGATGGCTTCATTTTTTCAAAAAAGACCATTCTGTAGATCTTGCAGTTCAGCATATTGAATAACTCATGACGGAGCAAAACCTAAATTAAATCTCTTTCATACACAAAATGATATTTGATACAAAGTTGAGCGGACATGAAGAATGATTAATGGTTCTCAACTGATGATTGTCAGCTTACTTGGTAATGGTGATGGAGGCAGGAAATGCGAGCCAGATCCTCATGGGAACAGATCAACCTCGGCTGCAACTCTGCAGTTCTCAACTGATCAATGGCCATCTCACACTAAACCCTCCAGCTACTCATGTCCTGAACTGCCATTACAGATGTTTCTCATAAAAGTTTACCCATCTAGCTGGATTGGGTTCAATCTCTTTTCAAAAGTAATGTTATAGTGACATTTTCCTGACGATGTGAAGAATTGTAAAATGTGCTGCATAACTGTGACAAGAACGTTCAACGTTTGGCTCTGTCAGTTATCTCAGGTGGCTGGATGGCAGGGTTACAATACCAACAGCACGGGTTCAATTCTCACAATGGCTGAGGTTTCCATGTAAAACTCTCCTTCTCAATGTCTCCTTTCGCTTGAGGAGTGGTGACCCTCAATTCAAACCACCATCAGTCATCTTTCTCCGAGCAAGCAACTCTGGTAACTTATCGAGTCAGAGAGTCATACAGCACAGAAACGGACCCTTTGGCCAACCAGTCCATGCCTAACATAATCCTAAAATAAACTTGTTTCATGTGCCTGCTCCTGGCCCATATCCCTACAAACCGTTCCTTATTCATGTACCTACCAAAAGTCTTTTAAACATTGTCGTTCTATCCACATCCATCAATTCCACATTAAACCACTGTGTAAAAAAAATTGCCCCTCACATTCTTTTTAAATCTTTCTCCTCCCACCTTAAAAATGTGTCCCCTAGTCTTGAAAACCCCATGCTAGAGAAAAGACAACTACCATTCACCTTATCTACACCCCTCATTATTTTATAAACATCTATAAGATTGTCTCTCAACCTCCTATGCACCAGTGAAAAATGTCCCAACCTTTCTTTATAACTCAAACCTTCCATACTTAGCAACATCCTGGTAAATCCCTTCTGAACTCTCTCCAGCTTAATAATATCCTTCCTATAACTGGACGACCAGAACTGGACACAGTATTCCAGAAGAGGCTTCACCGATATCCTGTACAACCTCAACATGACAACCCAACTCCTATACTCAAAGGACTGAGCAATGAAGATAAGTGTGTCAAACCCCTTTTTTAACCACCTTGTCTATGAGTAACACAAATTTTCAAACTTTGAAATTTTAGACTCCTTTCCCTTTGAGCATGTCATCTTTAAATTCACCTCAGATGCAGTTTAACTCCAGCCTGATGTCAAATATCGTTCGTTACCTGTCCTCCATCGAATCTCCAGAGTATTTTCTGAACATAGTTTTTTAGAACCTTTCTTAGTGTTGGAACACTTCTAGCATTAAAAATCAGTCACTAAGGAAAAGCAGAACTCATCTATGATTAACCCTAGTGAAACAGCCCTCTGGTAAAACTTCACTCAGTTATCATGCATGGTGTCATACACTGACACAGTGCAAGATAATCACTGTCATCTAACAGTAGCTTAGTTTAGGAAATTGGTGCTGCTCTAACTTATGGAATGCAGTTCCCTATCGAGGAGCTCAGATAGTCTAGCGCTTGGAGCTCCATTTCAGAAGGAACCCAGGTCTCCACAACAGCATAAGAGCAATGGCAGTTTATAGCGTATTTATTGAAGTAATATATCAAATGACGAAAACAAAATAAAAACATTACAAGCTGCATCACACAAAGGAGCTCTGCTGCTGAAGCAAAGACATAAGTTATTTTAAAAGGGAACGAAGGATTTGTTTGAAAAATAATATTTGAGAATGTGGGGAGCAAAGAGGAGAATGATATTGAACAAGGTAACTCATTCTAATAAAAACTGCATTGACTCAAGGGGGTTAAAAGTCTATTTGCTACAGTGAGACTGAACTTTCCATGTTGGATTTGTAGTCACCCATAAGCACTAATGTTTAAATTCATTCCTACTGTTGTGCAGCACCACACTAACACTACAAACCTCGCTGGTATATTTCACTTCAAATCCTCTCATGGATTTAATATTCCTATTAGCCCCTTCAAAAGAGATACCCAGAATTCAAGAGATGATCCTACCACATGTATAAATAGTAAACTATATTTATTCCCCTGGCATTCAAATCTTAATGACTAAATACAGTGACATAATGATGAACTCTGTTTGTTGGAAGTTAATACTCTTTAAGATAACCAAATATTTATTTAAAATAATTCAAAAAGAATATGCATAACCGCTTGATAATACAGAAAATAATATTGCTTTATAAAAGGACATCCTGTCAAATCTTTTCATCTTCACTTCTCAGGACAGATGCAAGAATGCTACATTTTCAAAGGGACTGACGATGTATACTGTCTGAGTAAAGGATACTGATTGGTCAGCAACTCTGATTAGTTGAGGTGTTGCTGTGGATAATGTACCAGAAAGTTGTTGTTCTCATTGCTCGCGTCTAATTTAAAAAAAAGAGGAATGCCCAGTCTTGTTTCTTTCTCCTGTATAGTACAGGCCCCTTCATATGGACAGATGCTGCCTCTTCCAAGCATAAGTGAGCCAAAAGAAAGATGTAATTTGAGTTTTCTTATAACTTGTAAGCACACTTTGAATAGTTCAGCAAGCGATATCCAATCACAGAATCATGTCTAACATTTAACACATGTTCTGAGTTTTGTGGGCATGGGTGGTTGAATACAATCAGTACTGTTGTGGACACCCCAAAGGTTGGTTATAATCCACCAGTCATTCAGATTTAGGCTGAATATGTGTTGCTGGAAAAGCGCAGCAGGTCAGGCAGCATTCAAGGAGCAGGAGAATTGATGTTTTGGGCATGAGCCCTTCTTCAGGAATGAGGAGAGTGTGCCAAGCAGGCTAAGATAAAAGGTAGGGAGGAGGGACTTGGGGGAGGGGTGTTGGAAATGAGATAGGTGGAAGGAGGTTAAAGTGAGGGTGATAAGGTGATAGGCCCTATTCAGATTTAGGGTCTACATACATGACATCATATCAGTACTCATTTGGGTGGTACATAGAACGTCATTTTGTCTTGATGGTGGTATCCTGTTTGTGGAAAAAACCACTCGTTGCTGCGAGATGTGTAGATTTGAAGCTACATATATTCCTACATAAAATGTCTTCTGAAGTGAAAAGGAACATGCCAAATCATTGCACCATTTCTGAATTTAAAAAAAAGATAAATGATGGAAACAAAATAGCATTTAAAATGTTCAAAAAATGTGGTGGTATTTTGTTGTTACCTTGCATCCGCTTTGGATTGCCCACACCTTTGAAACTGAATGAGCTACAATTGGCTGAAACAGGGCCGAGTTCTGACTGCCAAATAATATTAGTGCCTTTTTTTGTGGAAAATAACTGTAAAATGTATCGGTGATGATCTCATTGTGCCACATCACTGTGACTGAAAATTGACTACGTTATGTCTTTCTTTGTGCTTACACGTACTGTGCAATATTTCAATTAGGCAGGAACCACTGAAGGGTCCATGCTAACAGTTATTTTCTCCCCCTTCCATTTCCTGTGCTAAAAATGCATGTTAGTGGACTGGCTTCAAAAGATGAAACGAAATGAATTCAGACAGCTCTGTATGAATGATAGGTTTGAAATTTGAACTTATGACCTGGTTAAGACTCAAATTCTTAAAAACCCATTCAGCTCATGACTGATAATCACCATATTTACAATATCTCGGTAACACATGTTCATTCTGCAGGTGTCAAAGGTCTCAATGATATAATGGGATTCACCTATAGTAGTGTAACTAAATAATTTAGGAATTTAAACTTCTGGAAATGCTACCAAACAAGACCTTATTTAATCATAAACTGAATATGAAACAGGTCTGTAATTTGTAGGTGGCTTTTGTTATTGTATGAGCACAGAAAATGTGAGATTTCTGCTGTTCAAATATCTTTACTCAAAGAGAGCTCCATATGGGCTCCCAGGGCAATCTGATATGACAATATACTTTTGACAGTGAATGGAATGTATCCGGATCAAGCTGTGTCATTTTAGTGGTGTCACTGGCAGCATGATTTTTGATTCAGATAAATCCATCTTTGAGAAAAGAAATCAAGTGACGATGTTTGTAAACAAATTTAAATAGTTGTTTGGAGAACATGTTGAATAAAAGACAGTTGCAAGACTTTACAATTGCTTTTGAAAAACAATTGTGCAATCATCATGATGTGTGTGTGTGTGTATATGAACTAGAAAATAAACCATTTTCCAAAGTTGAAGAAGGTAGTGCAAGAAAATAATTGAAATAACACTTATTACAGCATAGTGGAAGCAGAGATTTTTACATTTAATCCCACTCAAATCAAAACATTAGATCTAACATTTCTTTCGTCGTGGTTAGGTTTGCTGCCAACGGCATTATTTGCACTGACTCCACTACAGACACTGACTCCACTACAGACACTGCATTCCACCTGGATCAAGCTACAAGCCTCCTTTGCTCCTGCTTTGCTCTTCTAGCCAACGTCAAGGTCAAATAGTGGATACATTCGTCACAAACTGGCCAAACTGTTGGGCTGTTCTTGACCATTTAGTTCAAATCAGTGCTGAGCTCACATAGAAGATTAAGAGGCAATAAGTTAGAGAAACATATTCTACAGACAGAACTACAAGTCTATGACTCACTTTCCCACCACCACCCATAGCGATTCCAGTACCACCAACTGTCTCCAGCTTCCACTCATTTCACTGTTTCTATATTTACAGAGCATAAATAATTTAAGCAGTGACTTTAATATGCCTTTTAAATTCACTTCCACACATGTGTTTTATAAATATTTTACATTGTACAATTTAGAAGACAAATGTTGGCAATATGTTAGGCAGCCTGTCTTTCAATGTTGAGCAGTGCTGAGATGCAGTCACTTTTAAGATCTTAACACCTCCTCATTGTTCGCAGCTCAAAGGTCGGCAATTTCATTCTGAAAAGATACCCGCAGTAAATGTCAACTGGTTGCGTGTCTAATCCTAGCCATCATCCTTCAGTGCAGAAGATATTTGCTTTGGGAAATTAAGAATTTTAAAAGCAATTTACGGAATCAGAGGTCTCCTCAGGAGATGGTTTCATCAGTTGATAATTCCCAGCTTAGATTGCTGCTCGTTTCTTGCTGTTTTTTTTTCAGAACTCTTCATTATTATTTATTATACCTTCCTTCAATCTGATAAATTTACCTGTTGCAATTAGGAGCCACCTTGTAGCACACAAGAGCAATTCAGACCAATTAATTTAAGGCTGACTTAATTCACAGTCCACAGCTACACTACTGAACTGATTGAGCAATCAAAGATGCCATCTCATTTCAAACCAATCTGTCTTCAAACTATCCCAAGAGTGAATTTGAAACAGTTATCTGACATGCACATTGACTAACTCTCTAATTCTAATTAGTACCAGTTTAAAATACAAAATATTCATTAATAATCATTTCCCCTTCTGAATTTACCATCAATTTTTTTTGAGAATGTATGGACAAATTTGCATCAATCTTCTTTCTCCTAATTCCCAATTTCTGTGCCTTCCAGCAAATTGTAAACACAAATTAAATTTCAGATTTTTCTTTCAATGCATACTCTAACACAACCTTGCCATGCAAAGGCTAATTTCAGCTGTTCAGAACAACTTAACGTCTAAGTGGGTCAGCACCATGTTGTAGAATGTGGAGAACGGGACAATGCACGGATGATGTCCTGGCCACCCAGCACTTCCAGACCTACCGTGGCCAACATAGGTAATGACAAAAGAGTGAAAGTTATGACATGCAATTCTCCCTCATTGTGTTAAATTCATGCACAATTCATGTTCATCCTCTTTCTGTCATATGTCAAGAACTGTATCTCTGTCTGAAATCCTCTGCTGTTGAGTAATTGACATATCATCATGTGTGGATTCACTGAGAACTGGAGCCATGAATCTGGTCACAGGTGGTTGAAGCCATAGGGTTGTTTTTCACTGGAATCAGAGAATCATAGAACCACTACAGTGCAGAATGGGACCATTCAGGCCATTGTGTCTGCACTGACCCTCCAAAGAGCATCATACCCATACCCAGACCCAGCCCCCAACCTTATCCCCATAACCCCACATTTCCCATAGCTAATCCATCCAGCTTGCACATCCCTGAACATTATAAGGCAATTCAGCCTGGCTAATCCATCCAAACTGCACATGTCTGGACATTGGGAGGAAACCTAGAGCACCCAGTAGGAACTCTCAAAGACATGGGGGGAATGTCCACACAGGCATTCGCCCTAAGATTAATTTTGCCTAAGAATGGAATTGAACCCAGGTCCCTGGTGTTGTGGGACAGCAGTGCTTACCACTTCGCCACTGTGCCACCCATAGTCATTCATGGCTGCCCATTCACCACTGGAGAGAAGCAGAAGTGAAACTCAGCCCTTTTCAGGATCACACTGCTCACTTTCCTAAAATAAGGAAGGAACTAATTGAGTGCACACCATCTGTAAATCACCAGGTGTGAGAAAGGGCTTATTGGAATAATATGGGTCCTCAACTTGTTGAAGATGAGGACTGAGCATGAGCTTCAACAGTTAAGATGCGAAGGGGCAGAAAGCAGATCTGAACCCAACTCATGTGGGAAAAATACATTTCTGAAGACGACCAGATTTTATGGGGAAGAGGGTAGTGAGAAGCTGCAAAAGTGAACAGAGGGCAATTGTTGCACATTGGAGGGTAGGAAGGGGCTTCAAAGCAGGAGAGGAGATGGAAAGTTAAAAAGAAACCTGCACATTACGCAGAAGAGCTGGAAAGGGCAATAGAGGGCCTGGAAAGGGGAAAGGATCTGCAAAATGTTGCCAATGGTGGGAAGGGTCTGAAAGTTAGAAAAGGGCCTGCAAAGAGGAACAAACAAATCCAAACTTTTCAACAAAGGAACACTCACCCATCTGGGAAAAGAAAGACAGGAAAATGAATTCTTGCACATAAATGTGGACTCTAGATTCAAGCTACAGGGCTTTGCTCAGGAGCTACCCGGTAGGGGAAAACATAACAAGAGTGTAATGAACAGTGTATCAACAATATAATTTAACCATTTTATTCCCTAAAGATTCATATGTACCATATCGCAAGCTGTCACACATACTATGAATTACTTAAGAAGCAGTGATTGTTTTAGAGACAAACATTCAAACGGTTAGCTGGGACCTCACCAGTTCACAGAAAGCATATTGAGGGTGATGGCATTTTGTGTGTAAAAGTGTATTTTTTAAGCATTTGTTGCTAACTAATGGTTGTTGTTTTGTGCCAGTTAGAATGCTGTGATGTTGATGAAACTAATGCTTGTCTTGTATACATAAACAGCAAAGAGAAAGATTCAACCATTTTCCCATCAAGGTATTTTACAATCACTCAATCCCAGTGAAGTTTCAGTCCTCTCTTAACTAGAATTTCAAATTATTATTTCTTGTCATTCTCCTTCGATTGCTGAAAAAGTTCAAACTGTTTTTTTTGCTCTGATGGCCTGGATATAGCTTTCCAATTCTGACAGCCTGGATATTTCAATCAGCTTTTATAGCTTGGACATCTTTCTTCAAACTAAAAACAAAAAAAACTGTTCTACGGCTGGGATGACTCCTCTAAACTCAACCTACTAGCGACCCTTAGCCATCGGATTCTGCATCAAAAAACTCAACTTCGTAAACATTTGGCAATTAACTCCATAGGTAGGTGATCAAATCATTTAACTTCAGTCACAGTTCAGTCCCATCAGCACAAATGACGAATCAGAATACAGAGAGGAGGTGCAGCAGCTAATGGACTGGTGCAGAACCAACAACCTGCATCTGAACATAGGCAAGACGAAAAAGATGGTTGTTGACTTTCAGGAGGGCATGGAGCAACTACTCTCTACTGGACATCGATGGCTCCCCCACAGAGATCGTAAAGAGCACCAAATTTCTTGGTGTACACCTGGCAGAAAATCTCACCTGGTCCCTCAACACAAACCCCATAGCCAAGAAAGCCCAGCAGAGTCTCTACTTTCTGCGCAGGCTGAGGAAAGCCCACCTCCCAACCCCCCCCATCCTCACCACATTCTACAGAGGGTTCATTGAGAGTACCCCGAGCTGCTGCATCACTGCCTGGTTCAGGAATTGCACCGTCTCGGATCATAACACCCTACAATGGATAGTGAGGAGAGATGAGAGGATCATCGGGATCTCTCTTCCCTTCATTCCAGACACTTACTCTACACACTGCATTCAAAAGGCTAAGAGCAATGTGGAAGACCCCACACAACCCTCACTCAAGCTCTTCTCCCTCCTGCCATCTGGCAGAAGATCCCAGAGCATTCGGTCTCTCACAGCCAGACTGTGCAACAGTTTCTTCCCCAAGCCATCAGGCTGCTTAACACAGTATGATTGGACTGTTTCCCATCTGAAATTCATTGCACAACTTTCAAATTGCTTCTAGAAAAATGTTTATTATTTATCATTCTTCATTACACTGTAACTTGCATGTTTTGTACTTCTCATACACTTTATGCTGTATCCGATTGTGTACCTTGTGCTGTCCATGTACCACCCTCAGTCCTGGAGGAACGCGGTCTCGTTTTTACTGTATCAGTTGTATTTGGTAGAAGTGACAAATAAAAAGCTACTCTACTCTACTCCGGGGAAGTTGGTAGCAGTTCACTGCTCAAAATTACTTTCTGACCTTTTTGAAAGAAACAAATCATTTCCACAGAACTGAAAACTATTTTATCTCCACTTACTAATCCAAGTTCCTAAATCAGGACAAAGGCTGCGAGCCTACATTACACACTGCAATCTGAAAGAGTTCAGCGAGCTTTTTGGGGAGGCATTAACCTCGGTTAATGTAGATCTCAGCTGTACAGCATCAGCTCCTTTGAGCTTTGCCTCTAGACAGCAGTCTGATTGCGTTCATCATTTTCATCAGCATGAGAGAGTTATCACGGGAGCAGTTGTCTGCAACCTGTGGCAGCCTGTTGACTGCTACATCATTGACAGATAAAAGCTGATGCACCGAGCTGTATAGAATTTGAACTTATTTCTGCGAGCAGCGCTAGCCTTTAGCACCAAGAATTGGTGATGATCTACCAGGAAGCTTGAGGTTGGTAGACACCATTTTAGAACACTGTACAATTTCTTCTAGTCTTTGTGGTTTGCATGTGGCTAAAGTTTGTCTTCATTCTGACTTAGTTTTGCACTTATCTGTGCTTGCACTAAACAGACCTGTGGCTGCTTTGCGAGCAATGAGCTGGAATAGTGATGACTTGTCATGGAGATAAACTCTGTGGGGATCATGTTTCTCCTCCAGTCATTTCTAGATTATCTCATTACTTTGATCAAGATGTTAGAGATAGAGCCCCGAGATAACTGTGACCATATGGGCAGCATGGTGGCACAGTGGTTAACAGTGCTGCCTCACAGCGCCAGAGACCCAGGTTCAATTGCCGCCTCAGGCAACTGTCTGTGTGGAGTTTGCACATTCTCCCCATGTCTGCGTGGGTTTCCTCTGGGTGCTCCGGTTTCCTCCCACAGTCCAAAAATGTGAATTGGCCATTCTAAATTGCCTGTAGTGTTAAGTGAAGGGGTAAATGGAGGGGAATAGGTCTGGGTGGGTTGCTCTTCGGAGGGTCGGTGTGGACTTGTTGGGTCGAAGGGCTTGCTTCCACACTACATGTAATCTAATGAGGGATAGAGTTGTGGATTACACTGCATTTGAAAATTATAAATGAGTTGAGCTGGTCACATAGCCAGGGACCACTAACAACCACCCAGAGATCAAGGGGGTAAAGCAACAGTTGGGTCAGAGGCAGAGCACTGGGGTTCAGTCGGGGGTGGAGACAAGGGCCAGGCTAACAGCAGTACCATCAGGTGTGACTTTTGTCTCTGATCCATTGTCATTTAGTGCACCTTCCCCCTACAGCAAAATCCACTTAACCAACACTTAACGGATTGCCTAGTGGTTCAGTTGAAGTCTGGAATTCATCAAACTCGGAATTTTGGCCATAAATTCAGCTTGTACCAGTGAGTGGTATGATGGCTTGGCACACCAACATACAGGAACATCCCATTGCTCAGTTTTTTATTTTAGAAAGTTAATGATGAAGGAGCAGAAATAAATATTCTCCAGCTTGGGAGCAATGAAGAGCAACTTTGGCAAGCGGCTATGAGCAGATTATTTGGTCAGTCTCCCAGGCAAATTACTTAACACAACCAACAAATAAATGTAGAAATAAACATCTCAAGAGGAATTAAGACTTGGACATGATGTTGCACACATCCTTTAACTCATGAGGTTTGGCTCCAGATTCTCAGTGGAAAGCTACAATTCTAGGCCAGAAGGAGGCTGGAAGAACACAGAAATTTGCTAAGACCAGGTAGCCACTCTTCAACTCCTGCTTCTTGAAGTGTGGCTTCAGTTTGTAACTGCAGAATCAGAGTAATCTCTGCAATGGACCTGGGCCAGAAATTCCACCCGCTGATCAATCAGCTCATCAATGCTTGACAGTACCACTTGAGGAGCTATGACTGCTGCAGGTAATGCATCCACCCACAAATAGGATTGCCATGGGGGCCCAGATCACAGGGAATAGATAAGAGGACTAGGATCATTGAGTGAGGTTACTGTCAATGGGAGGACAGCAGCAAAGGCAAGGGTTTCGATTCAGTGATGCCCCTCAGCTTCCAATGCTGAGTTTGTGGAGATGACAGGAGGCCCTTAAGAAGGTATTAGTTGCCCTGTTCAATTGACAGCAGGCCTTCCCAGTGCTTTCCAATCACAGACTTAATCGTGGAAATAATAAAAGGCAGTATGATCCTCAAAAGCCCAATTAAATGCATCCCACTCATAAATTCACTGAGAGGGAGCTCTAAGGTTGCTCCTCACATTGGGACATGTTACACATCACAATCTTATTTACTTAGAACAGAAGTGACCAAATTTATCTTCCCATCAAGGCCAGGAGATTCACCTTACAAATATCCAACTTCATCACTCTGTCAAACAGATTCTTATATGCTACATGGAAAGTAGTCAATTTATATATCTCGCCCAATTTTTTTTTTCTCTGCGTTTTGTAGTTTACTGTTGAATTGCCTGTTCTGTCACCAGAAGTTCCACAGCTTTTGCCATCCTGACACAGTGAACAATTCATTGCAATATCATACAAATAAGCAAAACAAATTCTTTTCTGAGAACAAGTTCATTTCGCTGAGGTTCTGCATTTCTATTTTAGCTTTGGCAAAACTTTCCGTGCGAAGCACGGGTAGTTGTGTCAAGACATAGAGCTGAATTTTCCCAGCCACTGAATGATGTGGACACTGAGGACAAAGTTTGGGAGAATTTTGTGAAACCTGCAATGAGATTTCAAGTACAAAATGTCCCATTTTTGAACCAAGTCTTGAACAGTGAGATGGGATTTTCATTGGTGAGTGGCAAAAGGCCTATTCATAGACATTAGTCTCGACATGAAGGTCAGAGCTGTAACCTGAAGAAGGGCTCATTCCTGAAACATCAATTCTCCTGCTCCTTGGATGCTGCCTGACCTGCTGCGCTTTTCCAGCAACACATTTTCAGAGCTGTAACCTGTCAACACCAGCTCATCACTTGCTTCCCAGGCCTCCACGTTGGACAGTTGTCACTAACACCTCAGGGCAGCCTTTTGACGTAGTGGCAGCACACCATTCACCAGAAATTGGTTGGCAAAGTGGGTGCCCATTTCCCTCATCCTAATAATTCTGGGAAAATTGACAACATCTGTGAAGGCCAGCTACAGTCTGCCAGTGCTTGACTTCAAAGTTGGTACCAGGGTCAGGAATGCTTGTAGGTCCCAGCAGTCGCCAGTTCTTCTGCCTGTAGCGAGTGGGAGAATATGACACATAGGAACATGGTGCAAAGGTAATGCGGCAGTGAAGTTAATCCGAGAGAACTCACTGGGACTTACTGTAAGAAACACCTCATGAAACTTGCAAAAACTAGCACTTCACTCAATTCTGGCCAAACGCAGCCCAGACCTTGAGATTGTACATGGTAATAATCTGCAACCCAGGCCTCAAACACCACAGGAACACAATGAAAAGGAATCTCCACCCTCTGTAATGATTCAGTGAATTCTACCCGAGCTGCACTGATGTAAATTAGCAAATTCAAGGAGAAACCTTTCACAAATGACTCGAGTGTTGGCATATTTGTCTTTAATCAGTCTCATACATGGAAGAAAAATTATGCTTAAGGGATGGAGCACTTACTTAGGAAAGCATGCATGACACTGAGCGATCCTTCAAAGCACTAGCTTATCCTCAAACTATGCTTTAGGTGAAGCGAACTATCAGCAATCATGAACATATATATCAACTTTTGCTCTTTTAGCATCTTGTCACTGAGATTAAACGATTCATGTTGTAGAGCCATGTGCAGTTTATTGAATTCAGCAGTGTTGAAAAATTCCCTGCTCCAAGTGGTTTGTAAAAACAATTTCTTTAACTTGCAAGAAAAACTCAGCAGGTTGCGCAACTTCTGCAGAGAAAAAGCAGCGCTAACGTTTCGGGTTCAGAAAGTTTGTTTTTGATTTCTAGCATCCACATGTCTTTTTAAAAATTTCCTTAACTTGTTTAACTTAGAGACTGGACTCTTTCACTATCATAAACTCACAACTTTAAACTGATTACATCTACCCTTTCACTGAGTTATAATTGGCTTACAATACAATGGAAGAATAAGCCCACATGGCAAGTGCTATTCCTTTCGGTTCAGATATAAAACATTACCGTCCCTTGTCAACAATTTCTTGACTGCAAACAAAAGAGTTCCATTGTGAACAAAACAGAGTGTATCATAGAAGGCAATGCAAAGAAAACAGGAGCAAAGCATTCTTTAAAAATGAACAGAGGACATTTATGAGTAAAGGAATGTTTACTTTCTTCAGGCATTTCAAAGAAATGACTTATAAAGATGTTGCCTGGGTTGGAGGATTTGAGCTATAGGGAGAGGCTGAACAAGCTGGGGCTGTTTTCCCTGGAGCGTCAGAGGTTGAGGGGCGACCTTCTAGAGGTTTATAAAATCATGAGAGGTATGGATATGGGTAAACAGGCCTACCCTGGGGTAGGGGAGTCCAGAACTAGAGGGCTTAAGTTTAGGGTGAATGGGAAAGATATAAAAGGGACCTCTAAGGAGCAATTTTTTCACGCAGAGGGTGGTGTGTGTATGGAATGAGCTGCCAGAGGAAGTGGTGGAGGCTGGTACCATTACAACATTTAAGAGGCATTTGTATGGGTATATGAATAGGAAGAGTTTGGAGAGATATGGGCCGGGTGCTGGCAGGTGGGACAAGATTGGGTTGGGATAGATGGTCGGCGTCGACAGGTTGGACTGAAGGGTCTGTTTCCGTGCTGTACATCTCTATGACTCTAAATATACTATTGAGGGGATCAGGTTTAGTTGTAAATTATATCATCTTTGTAATTTTAAAGTCATGCTGAATTGAAGGCAATTAATTCAGTGATGTTACTTCATATGGAGCTGCATCAGACAGAATGTATCTGGACCATAAAATTCAATTTGAGGTGCATTCAGAAAAATACATGTAAGCACCTCGCTTCCAGTATCTAAAAAAGCCTGCTGACTTCAGAAGATTGTGGGGTGCACTGGAAATTTTAAATTTTCAAATGCAACTTACAATGGAAGACCAGTAAACAAGAAAATGAAAACTTTAAATGAAAAAAAGAGAGGAGTTAAGGCAATCATGTTATCCCTATCACTTCTGGCTGATAGCAGGTATCAGTCACACTCAGACAAGATTGCTATCAGTGAGTTAATGCCTTTATGCTGAAAGGCAGGACTTTGAAAGCCCCATACAACGTGTTATCAGGATATCTGATAGATAGGTCCTTACTCCTCTTTCGCTCAGCACTACTTCCTGAGTAATGAAATGGCAAATGCTTAAGAGACACCAGATTCCACGGAAGGGTTCACAGGTAAAATGTTTGTTCTCACATCAACTTGAAATCAATTCAGTTATGCTAAGATTGCAACGTTCTGTCAACAGCAGGATTTTATTTTCAACCCGTGGATCAGAAAAAGTATGCTTTCAAGGGGAGAGGTGGAATTTGAACTTTCCTAAACAATTCAACAATCATTAGATATTTATCTAGACAATTCATATTTAATGATTGTAGACAAAATGCCTGGACATTGTCTGGGGCTTGTTTCCTGAAGTTGAGAATTTTCATGATCTAGTCAAGATACCTTAGCAACAATTTTCCTGTATTTTCAAAATTTCAGCAAAATCTTTGTCTGTAGGGTTGTTTTAGTTTTAATATAACATCTGTCAGTGTGTCTGCAAGTCTGATCATTGTTAGTTTTCATCTCACCTTACCGCATATGACAGGAAAATCACCACTCCAATCACCACTCCGTTCCAGCCATCCCCTCACAAAAGAATGGAAATAAAAATGGCCAAGATCTTTTCAGAACCCTAACCAGTATTTATCCCTTAATCAACACCTCAAACCAGATCATTCCCAGATTACTGCATTACAGTTTGAGAGATTGTGCTGCATGCAAATTGACTACAGTGCTTTCTACACTGCAATAAGAACTATGTTTTAAACAAAAACATAATTGGCTGCAAAGCACTTTGGACTGACTTGAAATCATTAAGTGCTGTCAAAATGCAAGTCTTTCTTTGCTTTATCTTTATGGATTTTCTTAAACCAAAAAGGTACCTATTAGAATTGGGTGAACTATTTGCATCTCCAACAGCATTTCTGTTAAAATGATTCATACACAAGCACTATGTCAACTGGAATTTGGTATCTTGTGTCCATTAGTACAATGAATTGACAACCCTCTAGCTTCTTTTTGGGTCATCTTAACTTTAACTTTCATGGTGAAGGACATATTTGGTGATGTCAAGGTGATAATAATGCCAGTCTGATGAAAAGATAAAACATTTTGAATGAACATAAACAAAAGCAACAACTTGGATTTAGACAATGCCTTTAATGTAAAAAATATCGAAAGGTACTTTTCAGGAGTTAGCTCAGACAAAACTTAACAGCAAGCCATAGGGAGATGTTAGGACATTGTAGTAGAGAGGTTTAGGCTAAGAGTTAAGGTCCGAGGTAAATGAGAAGATGGCTTCCAAAGATGGAGCAATGAAGATCATGGATGCATATTCGCCCAGAAGTGCAGTAAAGGGTGGGCGAGACGTAGAGTGTGGAGTAGAGAGAGTGGTAAGATCAAAACAGACTTGAATACAAAAATGAGAATTTTGTAAACAATGTGTTTCTGGAACAGAAGATTTTTATGAGACTTAAGTGCACAGAAGGAATCAATAAGTGTTTTCTCCATTGGGTTTGTAATTCCTTGCATAAGTGAAGAAAAAAAACACAAATCTCCACAATGATCAGTTTGTTGGTAATCTCTTTACAGGGAAAACTATATCCTTTATCCCACAGAATTTGTTTCATCTGTTGAAGATGCTTGGTTGCAATCTAGGAAAATAAAGGAATTTACCTAAGGATTGGATTTGAGGATAGAAAGTGAATCAGAATTCATTTATTTGCTGAATACTTTTTCCAGCCACACACCAAAGACAAAATAAGATTCTGATTACATTATTATCAAAGGAGATTTGCGAAGGTAGGCTGGTTTGCCACAACCGAGCTTCCTTTTGCATCCCAGCCTGCATCAGGTTCTGCTGCATTTCTCCATGGAGGCAGTCAATAACCAGCTAAAATTCCGAAGAAAATTTTCCCAAGGAAGTAATTAGTTTTCATTTAGTAGGATGACAAATTGATCCAGCGTGAATCACACCTAGCTATGAATCTAAACTAAACTGCCGTGTCTGCAGCTCCATTTGCCAAGCTGCAGGTGTAAAGATGTGTTCACGCTATGGAAACACAATCCTATCCAAACACCACTCACTTTCCACATTCACCACCGCCCCCCCACCCCCCTCTACAACCTACCCACAACTCCTCCTACCCCCAACACCCACCACCGCAACCAAACCCCACCCCCTCAGCATTGGGTGTGAAACTGAGCTGGAGAGAGAGAAAAAAATGCACAGTTCTTCTCGAGTTCATTATCACCTCACTTAAAGCGTGAAGGTAGTGTGAAATGGGTTAGTTGCAAGAACGCTTCTGCTAGTGGCAAGCTGCACATCATTAGGAATCGAATGAACAATACTGTAGAGCGGGTCAGAAATGATTTGACTGTCAAAGTTAGGAATCAGAAATAAAAACTGGAAAGGTTCCAAATAACTGGAGAAGACAGTGCTGCTCTGAATAGCTGCACTCAGCAACCTGATCATTTGACACATAAAATAACCAGGACATTAATAACAATGACAGTCAATTAATGACACAATTAAGACTGTTCAAATTGAAATTGCATCCTCTGTGTATATTAGTTCAAATGAAAACTTTAACCAAAAATGTGAAAAGATGTTCAATATTATAAATGATACACCAAGTGAGTGGACAGTTTATTTTATTTTCTCTAAACTGGGGCTGGGAGCTGAGAAAAAAGCTAAGGGGTTTGTGGGATTTTTAAACTGAGTGACAGCAGAGGGTGGCATGGTGGCTCAGTGGGTAGCACTGCTGCCTCACAGCACCAGGGTCCCGGGTTTGATTCCAGCCTCGGGTGACTGTGGAGTTTGCACATTCTCCCTGTGTCTGTGTGGGTTTCCTCTGGGTGCTCCGGTTTCCTCCCACAGTCCAAACATGTGCAGGTCAGGTGAATTTTTCATGTTGAAATGCCCATAATGTTCAGGGATGGGTGGATTAGGTGCATTAGTCAGGGGGAAATATAGGGTAGGGAAATGGGTCTGGGTGGGTTACTTTTCAGAGGCCTGGTGTAGATTTGTTGGGCCAAATGGCCTGTTTCCACACTGTAGGAATCTATGAACAGGATGATCTAGAATACAAAAAGGATGATGAAAGCAGACTCAACAGCAGTGTTTATAAAGAAGTTAGATAAATGTGTGAGTACTGATCACACCTAGCACATGCCCTGTGCAATGTAACCTGTATGGCTATGTCTAAGACTTTCTGATCTGAATGTCCTTGCTTACTATGATCTGCTTTTACTGCTCGTAAACAAAAGCTTTCACTGTACCTCAGTATACATGATAATAAATCAATCAATCAACCATTCAATTGTCATGGGATGTGGCATCACAAAGCCAGTATTTATTGCCCATCTAGAGTGAACCATATGGCTGCCAGAGCAGGTAAGGTGGCAGACTGCCTTCTCTAAAATGTTTTAGCGAAGAAATGGACTTTTTTGCAACAATTGACACAATCAATAAACCTGCTCTTTATTTAAGATTTTACCAAATGCAAATTTCAGGTCTGCCACTGTGGCTTTGAACCCCACGTCCCCAGATTTACCTGGGGTCCTGGACTGTTGGCTCATTGACTCCCTATTTCAGAGTTGGCACAGCCATGAAGGGTCGAATGACCTCCACCTGTGATGCAAGATTCTACAGTTTGTATGTTTTGTACAGGTCTTCCATATCATTAAAGCTATGCATTCATTGGGAAGGAGCTTTTACGGGCCCTGGTGGGTTTACAGTTTACCTTTATGTATATTATTTGTGGCCATATAGTTGTGATCTGTCCTGTCCACCAAGAACATGCAACTTCAGACACAGTTAAGTGTTAAATCTTGCCACCTTTAAAAAGTACTTGGATGAGCACTTGAATGTCCATACAGACAAGGCTTTGGGTCTAGTGTGGGAAAGAGGAATGAGTATATTGTTGGTGGTGCAGGTTGTTTTGCTGTAACGTACATTTTGTTAATGCAAATTTGCTGTAACACCATTGACAAATTGGGGACAACATCTCTAAAGTGTGAACTTTTAAAGCATGGATTGGTTATAACGTAATTCCAGTTCCATTAGTTTAAATAGTGCTGCTATTGTGCTATTTTCTCATAACACAAGATTGCATGAGAACGGAATTACCATATTATAGCAGAACGGACTGAGCAGGCTTGATGGGCCGAATGGCCTCTTATGTACTATGTGATTCATGATTTTAAGGCTTCTTAATACTGTTACATATCACATCGAGTGCCCATGTGTGTAGGATAATTTTAAAGGGCCTAGATTGAAGGGAGAGCAACCTTCCAGTTAAATATACCTTGGTGCCAGGATGTGGCAGGGTTGGATCAGTCAAGGGCAGCTCCAGGCAAATGTCCAGCAACACGTCTCTGACCTGAACGAGGCCAGCCTCTCCTTGCTCATTTTGTATCACTTTGACTTGATCTTTAACTGACCATTACAGGAACTCAGATCCCAGGTCTCCGGTTTGGATATCCCTTTGACACCCGGACGCTACTGGTCCCCAAAACCGTGGGCTTCATCTGCTACTCCACCTTGGTACCAATTGGTAATGACTGGTGGAGAATGAGTTTATCTTCTTCCCCATCCCTATTCTACAGCAGATCCTGGTCTCCAATTGTCTCGGGGTATCCTTCACATTCGGTCAACATCTTACGCTGCAGGAACCATGTGGCAGTTGGTCCACTCCACATAAAAAGAATCTAAGAACAGGCATCCACCACATCCTCCACCCCAAATTGTCCCTCTGTAAAACAACGATAGGAGCAGAAACTAAAACACAACAAAGAAACACACTTGCTGTTAATCCACTGTCTCATCACCCTCGCCTGAAAGCAAGACAGCATGCTGGGAGATCTCAAAGACACCAAAATTGTGATCATTTTCAAAAAAGGAGGCAAGTCTGTTTGTGGAAATTACAGAGGGATTTTCCTTCTCTCCACCACACTAAAAAGTAACCATGAGAATCCTCCTCAACTGGCTCCTCCTAGTGGCTGAAGGGTAATAGGGTTACAGCGAGGTTATGTTGGGTTAACCTAAGTCTGATCTTCCTTCCTAAGTCTTGGTGCAGCTTCTGCTTGTCAAGAGGCACAGCAAACATGATTTCCAGTGCATGATAATCCCAGGAAACAGCACCCAACTCTGTATAGGACCTTCTTCGACCACACAAAGGTCTTCCAGCCCTGCCAACTGTGAAGGACTGTGGAATATTCTCTTCAGATTCACTGCCTGCAGGAAATCATCACCATTCCCCACCAGCTGCATGATGACATGCAAACCGTGATCCTTACCAGCTGATCCAGCACAGGATCCAATACGAGGGGCAAACTGGGGTCAAGCAGGACTGCATCATCGCACCAACACTCTTCTCCATTTTCCATCCCATCTCCACTGAACCTTCCTGCTGGAGTGGAGCTCATCCTCAGGATAAGCGAGGAACTGTTCACCTTCAGCGTCTCCAAGCCAGAGCCAAGACCACCTGAACTTCTACCATTACAACTACAGTGAGCAGAAAAGCTGCATATTCATACACTCAGAGGTCAACACATCCACCAAGGCGAGAGAGAGAACAGGCCTCAGACTAAACATCAGGAAAACAAACTTTCTCTATCAGGCCACTCCTGCTACACAACAGTGAACCTCTGACAATCAAAATCCATGGAGAACTTCTGGATAATATGGTTTATCGCCCAAATCTCGGGAGCCTCGTCTCAGTTCAAGCAGACCTTGACGACGAAATGCAACAATGATTCCAATGCACCAGTGCAGCCTTTGGATGTCTGAGGAACAGAGTATTTAAAGTCTGACAGCTCAACCCAGCACCAAATTCCAGGTCTACAGAGCAGCTGTGGTGCCCAAACACTTGTATTCATCAGAAATGCAGGGTTGTAATGGCTGGGTGGAGTGCTCTGTGGAGTGGCAGTATGGACTTGATGGGCATATTGGCCTGGTTCCACACTGTAGGGATTCTATGTTGCTATGAAAATCAGGAACTGCTAGAAAAACTCAACAGGCCTAGCAGCATCTGGGACAGAGAGTTAACACTTCAAATCTAAAGATTCACCTTCAGAACTAATTTGCTAATTGTGTATCTCCCACCACAGACACTGCCAGACTTGCTGAGGTTCTTCAGCGTTTGTTCTCTGAAACTGGCTAAGCTATTTTCCCATAGTAGCCCCACAGGCACCTTTTCAAGCCATGGGTTCTGCCATTATTGGCAAACAGACTTGCAACCTGCCTGATTATTTCCAGCAGTCTCGAGGATTTCCAAAGTACTCTCTGTCTTTGCAGATCCAACATGTTTGCATTCGAATAAAACAAACAAAAACTATCCTCATGTTACCTCACAATACAAAGAACATAATGATTTATTGCAAGACCAAGACTGGAACTGTGCCAAAAAGACAAAGTGTCAGCAACTGAGCCCAATTCATTGAGCTGCTTTCAGTTTCAATTTTGGCAGATTTCTATGTTCTTTAACGTGATAAGCAAATGATAAGCAACTCGGTTGTTGGGGAAGAGCCAGACTTACCTGGATCATTGACTGTGACACAGCAAATAACTGTAGAATTTGAATATCAGCGATCTGAATTAAGAATGGATGGATGTGAATCATTTGACTGAATGGAGTTAACATTTGCAACTAAGCCTTATCACTCAATTCTGCTGCAGAGATCTCAAGTGCAGCATAGTATACAAGTCATTTTTGCACATTTATTACATCAGAAGAAGAATGTAGTAATTTGGAAATGGAAATCATCATGTGTTTGTGCAGACGTCCCAACCTTTAAAGAACATCAGTAGCAAACAAGTCAAATATTAAATTAACACTTTAACACTTGACTATGGAGAATCTCAAGCTACACAAACTTATTACTAAATTACTGTTCTGACATAGGATCTCTGGACTTGAAACATTGTCTCTGTTTTTCTGTTTACAGGTGATGGTCAACCTGCTCAGTTGCTTCAGCGTTTTCTTTTGGGTTTTTTGATTTCCAGCATCCAGAGTTATTTGTTTTATCATTACTTTGGCTTTCATTAACTTTTGCTTTATATTATCAGATGTTATATGCAGTAGACCCATCCAGTGTTACACACAATGCTTTCTAATGACTGACCACACTACAGTCAGAGCTAAAAGGCAAACCAAACCTTGGAAGGAAGTATTTCAGTGCATATAATTGTTCTCAAAAGACAACATATTTGCTCATCAGAGAATCAATTGTCTAATTTTGGTTCTCTCCTTGGACATTGAGATCAATTTTAATATTCTCTATTGAGAACAATCTGTTTGTAGCCTTTGACCATGTTATCCTTCAATAGCATCTCTTCTCCATCACTGTTTTAAATCCCTACCACAAACCTCATTCCCTAAGAAATGTGTCTATCCTTACCTCTAGCAACTGTCTGAAGGTGTAACATGGTGCCACATTTGTCACTGAGATGAGTTCTACAATCCCACCCAATCATTGAGACCACCAACATCCACTTTTTCAACAACACCCAACTTTGCCCTGACTCAGCTCACCTGCTGCTGAAACCATGATTCATGCCTAGTTCCTCTCTCGAGTGGACTATTCCAAATGGCTCTTGGCCAGATTCCAAGCTCACACCTTTCATAAAGTTGAGTTCATCCAAACCTTGCTCATCTGAGTCCTAGGTTCAGCTACCAATATAATGTGTGCTGAGAAAAATATTGCCTCCCCAACTGATAATGACTGTCTTTAAAATGTTCACCATTCTTTTCAAATCACAGATTCCCTCCTCCCTATCACTGTAAACTCCCCCAACACAACAATTTTTTTTTCATTTCCTTGTGCACCTCCATTTCTGGCCTCTTGACCAGACCCCATTTGATACACACCTCCACTGGTGCCCAAGCCCTAGACTCTGGGAATTCCCTTTTTCAAATTTTCTGGCTCACTATGTATCTTTCCTGCATTAAAGTGCTTCTTAAAAAACATTCCTCTTTTCCCAGGCTTTTGGTCATCTGTCCTAAGATCTTTCATGTCAATCAGCATCAATATTTTGTTTGACAATGCTCCTGAGAAGCACCTTGAGTTACTATGTTAAGCATACTATATAAATGCTGATCCAACCATTCCACTTAGCTTCAAATTAGGTCCAAACCATTTCCTGTCTGGAGAATGAACCTGTACAATACATTGAACAAAATTAATTGAACCTTTTTCAGTACTTTACAGTTATAAAGTTTGCAGAAGACTGACACAAGACAATCTTAGATTCAAATCTTCCATTACTTTCAAGTTTACAGAAGTACGCCCATTTGTTCATAATGGCCAAGATCCAGAAAATGTGCGGTAAAGAAAAGGACAAATGTTATTTTGTCCAACGTCAAAGTTACATTGTTAACTGAAATTATCATTCAAGATAGCTCATTCCTTTGTGTCAAACAATAATATTCTGAGAAAGTGACTTCTTTTCTTTTAGTCGTTGATAGGGCAGGAGTATTACTGACAAAGCCAGCATTTGTGCAGATATCTAATTGCTGTTCAGAAGGTGCTGGAGTTCACGTGGTGCAGGTGTGTCCAGAGTGTTGTGAGGGAGAGAGTTCCAGATTTTCAACTCAGTGATGGTGAAAGAATAGTGATAGCCTGAGGTTAGGATGCTATGCTGATTTGAGGGGAACTTACTGGTGATGAGGTCTTCATTGCCCTTGTCCTTCAATGTGGTAGAGGTTGCAGTTTGTAAGTTGAAATATCTTCGTAATTGACAGCAAAAAAAATGTATATTCAAAAATTAACATAGTTTTTCAGAGCAGGAAAAGTATACCATCTACATAAACTGGCCCAAAAAGAATATCAACATTTTACATGAGCATACAATAATCGTTTGATGCCTAAATTCAGATCAGCTCACTGATAAAATGGAACCAATTTCCCACAAAATCCTGAAAGCCTTAAATCAGGTTTCAATAAATATTAAAATGTTGATTAGTCACAACTCAGCTTGTCCTGAATTAATGCACAAACTGTAGAATTCAGAATCCATTTTAATTTGAAGGTAGTGTTCACACAGTCCTGTGTTGTCAGGAGAACACTGTTCTATTAATGACATTTTTGTTAACAATCAGATCCATTAAACTATCAACTGCAATTACCAGCATCTGAACCAGCAAGAGAAATCAATCAACAGTATCAACATTGGGTTTAAATGGATTAGCTGGCAACTTTCTTAAGTCTATGCTTCTTTCTAATCCTCCAGTTCTCCTTTGTTTCCACAGAACAGTTTATTCAGCTAGAATGTGAAGTAAACCGTGCTTGCAGCTCACTTTGTCAATGCTGATAGCTAATAGGTTCTCTGTTAAAACCCAATGCTTAACAGTCTGAGGTGCTCAATTCACACCCACCAGCATTTTTGCTAAAATCACGAGCATGCAATTTAACACTGTGAAGCTTTGGACATTAGCAAGATTGAGTCATTTACAATCATTACTCGCCTGCATTGCCTTTTAAGTTGACCAAAGACATTTATTTGGATAATGATTAATTTAACTTAATTCAGATCTCTACTGATCTGAAATGTCTGTTAAAGATAATTGGGGTGAACAAGGTTGTCCTACAGCATCATGAATGAGCTTGACTTACCTCTTAAAGTCAACCTTGTATTTCTGTCCCTATCTCAACAATGACATGAAAACCCTGACAGACAACAACCTTTGTAGTATCAAGTCAACAGGATACTGTTACCAAGAATGCACTTAAATCAATCTTGTAATGCTCAGATTGTAGACACATACCAAACCTGTGAACCCAGAAGCTCAGAGGATGGGTAAGGTTAAATTACATGGCTGGGCTTCAATGTGGATAACAGAAGTAACACAGTCTTTAACCCAAAATGATCCTAAATGAAGTGGCTGATGCCAAAAATGAAAAGTGAGAAATTAATACCCCTGAAAGGAGCTGGTCACTGTGAAGCAGATATTGAGGCATGCATCTGTAGGGCATTGAATCACAAGTCAGAACAATTAATAATGAGACTGCACAAATCAACACTGAGACAAACCCTGAAATACTGTGTGCAGGTTTGGGTGTCTGATCTCAATTAGAAAGGATTCAGAGAAGAATCCAAAAAGATTATTGTAGCCTGAGGTAATAAAATTCTGAACAAAGCCTATATTTATTTTTAATGATGAAGTGACAGTAAATAGGACTTATTGTGGACAAGGAACACAGCACCATAGGAATTACTTAAATCCTGAGCAAGTTTACAGATTAGAGAAGAGAATTTTCTCCCAAAGGACATGTGGAGCAAACTGCAACAGAAGATTGTTGATTTGAGGATCAACTAATATCCTAAAATAGCAGCTGGATTAATTTCTATTAAGAAACAAGATTTAAGGTTATAAAGCTGTAACATTGCTTGATTTAGTTTCAGATGACATAACTGCAAAATGCCCACTTAGATTAATTTGAGTCCAGTATCTACCTGGTGTACACACAAAGCTTACTCCGGCTAAAATTCTAAACGACAATTTCTGTAACTGCAATCAATGATGAACTGTCTCTTGTGACCTCACTACAGTATTTGAAATAGTTGACCATGTTATTTTTGTCTATCATCTATCCTCCATTGTGCAGCTGCATGGATTACCAACGCATTGTTTCACTCCTGTCACATGAATTCATTTCCACAAGTGGCTTATCTTTGGTTATCTTCTCTTTTTCATGTGCATCTGTTGGCATGGGATCAGTTTTCACCTGCACAGTGACAGCAGGCAGCTCTACATCTCTCATAATTCTCCTGATCCCACAACAATTTCCTTGCTGTCAGAATGTGCATCCAATATGAGGCTATGAATCAAAAGTTCTTTAAAATGAGTGTCGAAAAGACCAAAGACATTGTTTCTGGTCTTAGAGGCTGAGACTATCGTCCTCTCTGGTTCCATACTCAGATTGAAGCAAATCTTGCTGTCCTCTTTCAATACCTCTCATCTATTAACCAGATTGCTTATTTCTCCTCTTCAACACTGTTCATCTTTACCTCTCCTAAACACCATGTGCCACTGGTATCCTTATTTGTAAGACAATCAGAAAGAGAGATTGGAGTGGACCGCACAGACCTTCAGGTTTAACCGAGCGTTCAATATGTTCAAGTCTGCATCATCTGGACTTTTCCACCCCTCGCTCCATTTGCTTTGATTTCCTCAGTGTTCAAGCATCCATCAATCTCACTGATACCTTTAGGTCAGTGTAGTTAGTATGAGCTGGACAATGGGCATGCCTCCAAGGATTACTTCTACTGTTGCCTCCTTTTTCGGGCATCCCTATTTGAGCTGAAAAAATCTTCCTTTATCTCTTCCGCTGATAAGTAGAATCCAGAGCTGGATCTCCGGCCAATGGATATCAACGTTGCTTTTCTGTAGCATATTGTACAGCAGGCCACCAGGATGCACAACTACCTGACAGATTTTATAGGGGTAGTCCTTTCAAGGGGCCAAAACATTGAAATCATCTTTTTAACAGGCTCAGTGCTCAGTGATAGACCCCGCCTGAAGGCGACCAGTCTTATATTGAGGTTATGGTCCTGTCTCTGGTTTGTACTGAAGAGTTAGCAACCATCTCCTTGATAAGTACCAGTAGACAGGCACAGAGCCAGAATCTAGGACCAGAAAGCTGCGTGACACAGTCACAATGCAAATCATGGTATCTTTTGGGGAATCATGCTCACGTAAACATATGCAGTCACAAATGAAATGGTTTTCTGTTTATGAATTTCCCCAGCTCCAGCAATGGCACTCTGAAGGTGGCCTGGGTGCCACCTATCATACCTCGAACTTGTGAGAAGATAGTAAAGGAGACAAATCCATTGTAATCTGAATCTATGACATCACAGAGCAAAGAGTGTATCAACGACAGAGATGGGTGGGTCAGCGGGTGTAACTTGGGCTGTGCTGCACAGTTTGACAAAAGAGCCCTGAAAGAGCCAGCTGCATAGACACTGAGGGCTGCAATGAGTTTGACCGCAAAATAGCATATAGACCTATCGGTCAAGACACAAGTGTGCCTCCATCATGACAGAGACATCTGCAACCATTATCCCTGAGTATCCCACAGTCTTCACTGACACAATGTTCCGGTCATGATGAGGTCATTTATCTCATTACAATACCTTCTCCTCTTAGGGTTATATCACACCCTCCTCCTTGCTGCTCTCTCTAGGCAGTCTGCCTCCCCGATGTCCAGCCACACTAGCACTGGCTGCAAGATGCTGCCACCACCTTTTTCTACATGTGGGCATTGAGCTGGCTAGTCCAACCTGTTGCCCACTTGAATGAAGTCAGACACCAGTTTCAGTCTTCTTTAGTTTTTCAACTGCTAGTTTGCACAATGTTACACAAGGCCCTCACGCCTTAAATCAAACATTCACATTTATCCATGTCTCCGTTACAAAGTCTTGATTGCCCATTGCTAGTTGAAGCCATTTGTGAAGGAAAAATCAGATTTAAGTGACCCAGCCAATCCCTAATTGCTAAATGCACACTTTCTCTACTGAGCAAAATATTGCCTGCAAGAAATGTGTCAGAATTTCTGGATTTGGTCCACCATTTTACAAGGTTCATAGAACTCTAATGAGTTTGTGCGATCTCATTGAGTAGTGCGACACTCCTAAATTTTTGGTGTGAATATACTGTGAAATGTCAACATGTTGGTCGATCTGAATTTCGAATTTCTTTGTTGTGCATTCTTATATGAGAAATGTGCAGCAATCATTTGTAACCAGATATTTTATCTCACTGCAAAATTATATTTTCTTTATCTTTTCCACTCTGTAAAAGCTAAAAATTTAAAATGCTATCTAATCAGGAATGCATTACATAATGGCATCATACTCATGAAACTCCAATTACACCATTAACTGAAAGAACAAAACCCAAATGTTTGATAAACGTTGAATTGACATTCTAACCTTGCAGTTTTCTGAGTGATTAGTTTTCTGAGTGTCCCCAAGAGTCATAAATCGACATTTTTAATCATAATAATCTCTAAAGTTCCAAAATCAATCCTCACTCTGTGGTGCATTAGTTAATCTCAGTTTGAGGAACAAATACAAGAATTGTAGTTGGCTGCTCAATCCTGGAGTAGGAATGGGAGACTTGGCTCGGGTTCTTGCTCTTAATTGCTATTCAGAGAGCACTGACGGACTAGACTGGATATGAGATCAGGTCAGGCCTGTACTAAATGATGAAGTCCTCTACAGTCAACGCCCATTGTCAAGGTTCACACAAGAACGAAAGTCCCTTTGACAAGATACCAGAGGTCATGCAACTCCAAAGAAAATCTACACCTTGAGAAGTGGATACTTCAGCACAAAATAAAAAGGAAAAATAAAGGTGACACATTTGTTGTTGACAAAGTTTGTGTACATTTCAATACATTGCATTCATCAGGACTTTACAATCTAAATTCTAAAACAGAACGTATCACTTTACGAATGCTGCTTTTTCGTAATGTATTATCCATTGTGCCATCTATTCCTTCTTTGATTGTCACCAGACTTTGTTTTGACTGGCTCTGCTACAAGGGATCACTGCACTATAGCTAAAGAGAATACAAGCAAGTTACAGTTTGTGGTTTTGTTACAGTCTGCTACTTGATCAAAAAATTAAGTTAAATAATCTGACAGGTCCTGACAGTGACTCTGTCCTGTTGGCTCAATCAGGAAGTGAAAGATCGCTATGTAGCAATGGAAGCATCAGGTTAGTCCACTCCCTTGTATATTCTGATAAATCTGTTCTCAGTCAAAATGCCAAAAAAAAAAGAATTAGCCCTTTGAGAAATAGAAAATAAAATTCATTTCTAATACCTAGTATTTTGTTTTTGCATTCAATCATGGGATATTGTCTATCTTTAATTGCTCTTGAGAGGGTGACACTGAGGTGCACCAGTCTCTCTCACATAGAGAGAGCTTCAGGATTTTGACCTAGTGACAGTGATTGAAAAGATAGTTTGAGAATCAAAGGGGAAATTGCAGAAGGTTGTATTCCCCTGCATTTGATGAACTAGTGGACTTGTATGTGCTCGCACAGATACATTGGATGGGAACAGAATTGGCTTCAGCTGTGAGGTTCCAATGGTTGATATATTTCATTATTGTTCAGTTGCTTTGAGTGAATACACTGGAGGGTGTCAGCTCCTTGTGGAATTGCATCACAGCAGACATCACTCTCTATGGAGGAACACTTACTTTCAGTTAAAAATTTAATCACTGTGACTCCAGAAATGTGCACTTTGATACAATAACTGCCAGAGCACCATATTTTATAAAAATATCTAAACATAACTATATTTGTCTGGTGTCAATGAAAAGCAATCATTTCAAGAAAATCATCCTAAATGCTTTTGATTTTGTGAGATGAAGTTGAAAGGATTACACTCTCAACTTCTCACAGAAAGCATTTTCTTTTGGCATTGATGTTGAGATGTGTTTAATCAGCTAGCAACATAAAGGATTAGTCTCAGTCTATTCCCGTCAGCGACACAAAACTAGCCTGAATTCAGCAGCCTCGCAGTTCAATGAAAATCGGGTTAATCGTGTGGAAAATGTTGTCGCCACTTTCATGTAACTCACTGCTTTTGCCAACCTTCAGGTTCAAACCGTCTCGACAATAGAGAAGGCTATTATTTTTACTCACAACAGGCAGTTCCAGTTAATACCAGTCATCACTTTTTTTTTCTGCAGTTTTGTTCTGCTAGCTGTTGAAAACAGTTACAGGGAAGAATTGCTTTGGCCGCTGTGTGCACTTCCATTATAAATGTGTTGAAAAAAAAAGGTGTTTGAATTCCACTGTACATCAACATCATCTTCGCTCTGGGTTTTGACAATTTGTCTCTGACTATTGCTAACAGCAGCCAGTGCTCATAACTTACATTTGTATGGTGCCTTGAATGGAGACATCTGCTGCAAGGCATTTCATGAGATTATAACCAGATGACCCTGAGACTGATATTTGCAATGAGTGGGTAAGGCATATAGAAAGTAAAAATTGCAAACTGCAATGAGTTACCAGGTTCCTTACATTTTAGGCTGAACAGCTAATTATTTTACAACAACACAGATTCTGTATATACTCCAATTTACGACATAAGGATAAAGCTATCCATATCCTCTATTTTAACAGTGTTATTAGCCAGATATAGTGATGCAACAGCAGAATGCATAAAGTAAGGTAGTATTTATCTCAAGCTGCATCAGAACTTTATTTTCCACTAATTATTATAATTATTTCAGGATTTTACAAAAATTCCTGTTATCTCACTTTTCTGTGTCGCACTTGTACAGGGCGTCATACAGTGGCGAGTACAACCACAGAAAGACAAGATATCGTGTAAGACTGGGTCAGCGAAAGGCTTAGAGAGGCAGTGTCACTTGCTCGCCAAAGCTGCCATATGTGCTTACGAACAACTGTGATGATTTGGAAAATGGATTGAGTTTCAGCACGATCTCTACATCAGCACAATGAAAACAAGCAGAAGAACCTTTTGCGTGGGAGTACGCATCTTTGAAATTCCTTGTCACCTGCACAGCTGTAAAACTCACAATGGGCAGGTCATTTTGACTGGTGTCAAAATCAAGCTTGCAAATGCTGCAGTTAAGTCTCATATTGCACTTGCATTACAAAATCAATTTGAGAAGCAGTTCAGTAATCCTGCAAGCTTATGCTGGACGTTTACATTGCGACTGGACTGCATCATTTGTTCAAATGACAGAATGTGCAATCAACTGTACATCACGATTTCTGACTGCCAGGCATCCTCTGAAGGCCAACATGGCTCTATGCATGCCAGGGATTGGAAAGCTATATTAATGACCTGTACAAACAGGCTAAGCAAACAACCCACCAGCTGCCCTAAGCCCCATTAAGACTCTTCTCTGGAAACACAAATTTAAAACAACTCTACGTTGCCATTTGGAGGTAACAGAAGTAGTTTCCCAGCATTGGCCTGCATTCTGCAATCCCAGTGATAGGGAAGTAATGTCATTCTGCTTGCATGATCAAAAGAAACCCTTGTACATTTTGGGTATGATACTGGCATCACTGAATATATTATCAATTTAATGATATTTTAAAGAACCATTTTCGTTTCAGGTTCTGGAGACCAATGCGTAAAAAAAATGACAAATACGATGGCCATGTTAAATTAACCAAAGCTTGCTTCACGATATTCAGCATGGCATTTACACTATGTGAATAAGCCCACGGGCCACTGAATGGGTTAATCTTCCATGATACAGAGCCAACAGCTTCCTTATGCTATGTTATGGCAGGTAGAAGACTAATAACAATAAATTACAGTCTGAAAAATCTCCAATATGCTTGCGTATGTTGCTCACAGCCCAACAGTGAGAGTGTCTCCAGGCATCTGAATGTGACATGTTTAACTTATTACAGGGTCTACAGCTATACTGTAGCAGATGAAGTCTGTGGCTGCAAGTGACTAATATATATTATTTATGGTGCTTATAAAACAGGATTTGCAGTAAATGTTAGATAATGTTAAATGTTGTCATTTGACGAGTAAAAATAAACAAAAAAATACTGTTCTCATTATTGTATTTATCAGAAAATTCCTACAAACACTGCGGTTCTCTTCCAAGGGGGGAAAAAAAACCTGAATAAACATTAAAGCCTTTCAGTCTTGCTTGTGCTGTCAACAAAGAGCAATAAAATAACAATAAGTGCCTCAGCGTGATGTGTTTGACAGGACTCCCCTCTGCTGCAGATCTTTTCAATTCCAGCTTGCAGGTAAGCTATATAATCTCTTGCTCTCCTGGGAATTCTGAATCCGATGACCTCCGAAGCCTCACAGTTGGATGGATGACCGGAGATTTGTCCCGCTCATCATCAGCTAATAACCATTTGAGCAGAAGGAGATGACTCACACCTGCTGCCCAGTGTGGGGCGAGACCCGTCTCCAAAGTGAGTGGATCAATGGGGGAAGAAATGCAGACAGCGACAAATCCACTCCTCACCCACACTAGAATTGCAAATTCACAGCCTTGCTTGTCGCTCATTAGTTCCCTAAAAGGCTCTGATTTGCCGCTAACTAGTGCCTCAGCTGCTGTCTTTTTTGATTATTGTTGCTACGTTCAGGAGCTGCTGCTGCTGTTTCTGTAGGCTTTGAGCTTTCAAGACGAATGACGTGCAGCTGTGGGGATTGGAGATCAGCGAAAGGTTTGGTTTTAACAAGCCCCCTTTTAATGGCTTACTCACTCATTTCCTTCTGGACATCTACAAAGAATTGATTTAACTGTTTCATTAATATAAATATTCCTTGACACAATTTTCCAAAGCCAAGTTAGGTTACCTTTTAAAAAAACATTAAAATTGCACTTTTGATTTGTAACAGGCAATAACAAAATGTCTCAATCTGCAATATATATATATTAAAAAAATAGCCTCATGGAAACTAAGATAATTGATTGCTATCTGGTTCATAGCTTGGATCGTTCCATACCTAAGAGGCAACAAGAGCCATATTTATTTAGTTGAAGGAATATTAGTTGTTAATGAATCGAAGTCACGGTGATGACCTGTGTACTATTGCTTGAACTGGTAGAGCTAGTAATTATGGTGACAATCCTGAGTATGCAGGAATCGGTTGAAAAACATCAAAAAGCTGACTGGAGTAAATGCCCTTAAATAGATCCTGCTCATTCCAATTCTCTTTTATCCTAGTTGCACTTCTAAGCATAAGTACAACCCTAAGTTTAAATTCCAAGCTGGACTAAACTTGGCTGGTCCAGCACAGCAGCAGGAGTAGGTTGTTCAGGAGGTGAATTGTGACCATTCCAGATTCACAAGCCTTCCTTTCCTTTCTATCTTAATAACAAAATAGAAATATGGAGCACAGCCAAGTTTTTACTTTGTGGCAGAGCTGGATGACAGAATCGTAATCATAACAGTTAGGATTTGGTTGCAATACATTGAGGGGCCATTTGCTCATCTCGAGTTTAACGACTTTACAGGGATTCATTTATTAAATATTTACAGCAAAAAGAAATTGCTTAATGGCAAAACTAGTCTGTAGATAGTTTATCATGACTTGGTTCAGTGCCAGCTGTTTTCTGTGCTGGAGCACCCATTGAAGAACATGACAGATGGTAGTTAGTTAAAACATTGAGTGCTAGCTACACATCATGGAATTTAATGCCATGACGGGAATGATTTGTCTCATTTTTATACTTTTTCTTGTACCGTGTTCAGCACAATAATACTGCACATTATTAAAAAGTACATGTTTGGGGACCTCTAATAATGTAGCTCTTGATAAGCTGAATGATGACATTTGTAGAACAGAACAAGAACATTCTGTCATACTATATACAAATTCACACTCATGAAGAACTCACATTTATACAGGTTCTCCAGGCATTCTGAAGTGCTTTACAACTAATGGAATACTTCTGAGGTGCAATTATTGTTGAATTGTTAAGGAATGCAACAGACAATATGCACAAAGAAAGACTCCTCAAAAGGCAATATGGTATTCTATTCAATAATATAGTCCAGGGAACTAAGGAGAATTCTCTTGTTCTTCAACATCATCCCACACTATACTCCACGTGGGCAGCCAAACAGGGCTTTTAGTTTAGTGTCTCATGTGAAAGACAATGCCTTTAGCAGTTCCACATTGCTGGAGTTCAGTGCTGGATGTGCCAACCTGAAGTTCTTTTGCTCAATTAAACTTGGACTCCCAATCCTTTATAGACAGTCAGAGCAAAGTTACATTTATATGATCATTAATTTACCAGTGAAGTCCACTTGGACAGCATAACACTGAGTGGTTATTGAAGGAGTAGTATGTGAGATTTAGCATCGTGGTTGGAATTAATCTCTTGGCAAAAATAAGACAAAGCAGAAATGTTTATTTTTGCTTTTTTCTTTAATGGGATGTGGGTGCATTGACAAACTTAGCATTTCATGCCTTCAGTTAACTGCCTTTGAACTGAGCAACCTTCCAGGCCAATTCAAAGGGAAATCCATTTCCATTTTGATTTAGCCCCTTCCCCCTCTCCATCATCTTTGATGGTTTGCATTGCCCTTAACAGACTTTGCATGTAGATTAATAAATCAGATAACTCAGGTAATTAACTTGTGGTGGTTAATAGATGAAAAACCTCACTAGCGATTTGGTGATGGGGATTAAAACAATACAGTTGTGTGTGTAAGATCACTTCTGGACACAAAGGGAAACTAGGCCAATCATATTGTTATGGGTTTGGAGTCACCCCCATAGGCCAGCCAGGTAAGGATGGCAGCTTTGTGAATCAGATGGATTTTTATACATATCAATAATAGTATCATGGTCGCTATTATGGAGACTAAATTTTTATTCTAGATTTTAATGTCTGAATTCAAATTACATCAGATGTCACAACAGGACTTGAATCCAGGTCCCCACAGCATTATCAGTCCAGTGACATTAAACTATGTCACGTTCTTGAGTGTGTGGTGCTGGAAAAGCACAGCAGTTCAAGTTGCATCTGAGGAGCAGGAGAATAGACGTTTCAGGCAAAAGCCCTTCATCAGGAATGGTGCAAATTCTGCTTTTGCCTGAAAGGTCAATTCACCTGCTCCTTGGATGCTGCCTGACCTGCTGTGCTTTTCCAGCATCACACTCTTGACTGATCTCCAGTATCTGCAGTCCTCACTTTTGCCTCTGTCACTATCTCCTCATGTTACAATGAATTTGGTGATAAACAGAATATTTACGTCCATATTAAGTTGACAGAGAAGTATTGGTGCTCAATGGTGCAAATTAAATAAAAAATATATTTGGAAATATCTAGTGTTGTTGCTCACAGGTAACTGAGAAGATACACATTTTTAAACAGTCATGTCATTGTTCTATATAATGCATATCATATCAAAACCACTTAAAGTAATATGTAATTAGGCTTTTATTAAAAAATGTTTGAGACTTTTAATTATATTCACATCTCTGATTATATTTTCTCTGAAAGCCTTACAAGGTTTTTAGTATTAGATCCAACTATCATTACCTTATATAAAAAAAGGAAGACGACAGGTTATGTAGAATGTATGATGAGGGAACCACGGAGGCAAAGTTGAGTAATTCTGAATTTATATTGTTACTGGGATAACAATGAGATGGCTATTTTATATTGTAAAGCATGCTGTCTGAGATACAGTAGCATTGTGAAGGAGCATGAGGTTCTAGTTGCAGAGGATGAGTCTGGCAGCACTGAGCAAGTCCAACTGGAGTACAGCCACAAGGCTGGGAAGTATCAGTGAAGAAATGCTGGTATTTCGGAACATTGAGAGGACTCATAGCACTTGGGTAGAATTGAGGGAGGCCTGGAGTTGCAGAACTGTATTGCGTGCCCAGGAATAATATGGCCAGACCCAGTCTCGTGGCAGCTTGAGTTTCAGCTTGTAGCTAGTGTTTGAAAATGAAATCCACATTTATTCCAGTTGTTGACAGTATTTCATCATGTAGTGAATTTTAATTTTTGTTTACATTTGTAATTTGGTTCAACTTGGGCTTTCACGAGGGCACAGTGCAAAAAAGCTCAAGATTTTATTGAAAAACGATTTCATTCAAAACATGACAGGTTTTCACGTTGCGATACAAACTGATTTTTAACATGCCACAGGCGACAAAACCTGCTCAGTCTAGGCTATGGTCAGCAGCTGTCGATATGTTATAGCATCGTTACTAGCTGCAGGCTTACACGCTGCCCAGAGGCAGCAGCTTTTCAGGACTCCAGCTTCAAGTTCAGTGGTGAAGGTGTTCACCCAGCCTTCCCGCAGCGCTCTCATCAACCAAGTGGATTCAAAGAACTCTGATTCTAAAGGGCATTGTTACAAATCAAATCTTGGAACTGGAGATGCTTGTAAGGAGGATGCATATGGAATTAACTCATTTTTGCTATTCAGAAGTATCAGAAGTACAGTGCTGTGATAAAACACAACAACAACTCATTATTTCTACAAATAGTTCAGCATAAATGGTAACTAAATGATTCATTTAATTGATATTAACTAGCTGGAAATCAGTTGTATTGTGTGAAGGCAGATAGTAGTTAAACATTAACATGCCTGCTTCCTCACAAATGATGAGTGTCCTTAGTCTTTGAAAGCTGCTGTTTTCTTATATTAGAAATGCCTATCATTATGTTGATGTTTTATGAGTGACAAACATTGTGCAGCTGCAGTGCTCCAGAGGCATGAAGATGTTCTGCACAAGTGGAAGAATCCTATTATCTATCAATATGCTGCTTTCCCTGTGTTGCTTTAACAACATGGGCCATCATATACATTTGAATGTTATATTGTGGATAGCAAAACTACACAATTTAAAAAAAACAGACAACAGCAACAGGAGAAATAAATCCTTTTTACAACTACATGTGAAAACAGTCAGCTTTTGGAACAATCAATTATTCCTTTCACTCTAAGAATGTTTATATTTCTGCTTTGTCCATGAAAACAGACTGCCCGTTTTCCGACATGATGTTGATGACTACACTTCAGAAACCCCCTCACTGGCTGGGCAATGTTTTCAGACATCCCGTGACCACGAAAAGCACTGCATAAATCTAATTCTATCCATTCTCCTTCTGACAGAGGAGAAAAGGGCCATGATGGGTTAGAATATGATTCCCTAGAATTCCCTACAGTACTAGTAATTCGCATCTGATGATGCGCACAATAGCACACTTTGAAATCTTTACCTGTGCCAAATGGCAAGTTAAGTGATGATGATCTGGCTTTGGCACAGGAAAGAACTGAAAAGGATCAATAGACAATAGGTGCAGGAGTAGGCCATTCTGCCCTTCGAGCCTGCACCACCATTCAACATGATCATGGCTGATCATCCTTAATCAGTATCCTGTTCCTGCCTTATCTCCATAACCCTTGATTCCACTATCCTTGAGAGCTCTATAGAACTCTTTCTTAAATGAATCCAGAGACTGGGCCTCCACTGCCCTCTGGGGCAGAGCATTCCACACAGCCACCACTCTCTGGGTGAAGAAGTTTCTCCTCATCTCTGTCCTAAATGGTCTACCCCGTATTTTTAAGCTGTGTCCTCTGGTTCGGCACTCACCCATCAGCGGAAACATGTTTCCTGACTCCAGAGTGTCCAATCCTTTAATATTCTTATATGTCTCAATCAGATCCCCTCTCAGTCTTCTAAACTCAAGGGTATACAAGCCCAGTCGCTCCAGTCTTTCAGCGTAAGGTAGTCCTGCCATTCCAGGAATTGACCTCATGAAACTACACTGCACTCCCTCAATAGCCAGAATGTCTTTCCTCAAATTTGGAGACCATAACTGCACATAATACTCCAGGTGTGTTCTCACCAGGGTCCTGTACAGTTGCAGAAGAACCTCTTTACTTCTATTCTCAATTCCTCTTGTTATGAAGGCCAGCATGTTATTAGCCTTCTTCACTACCTGCTGTACCTGCATGCTTGCCTTCATTGACTGGTGTACAAGAAAACCCAGATCTCTTTGTACTGCCCCTTTACCTAAATTGATTCCATTTAGGTAGTAATCTGCCTTCCTGTTCTTGCCACCAAAGTGGATAACCATACATTTATCCACATTAAACTGCATCTGCCATGCATCTGACCACTCATCTAACCTGTCCAGGTCACCCTGTAATCTCATAACATCCTCCTCACATTTCACTCTGCCACCCAGCTTAGTATCATCAGCAAATTTGCTAATGTTATTACTAATACCATCTTCTATATCATTTAATATATATTGTAAAAAGCTGCGTCCCAGCACTGATCCCTGCCTGCCATTCCAAAACGGAGCCGTTTATCACTACTCTTTGTTTCCTGTCAGCCAACCAACTTTCAATCCAAGTTAGTACTTTGCCCCCAATACCATGCGCCCTAATTTTGTTCACTAACCTCCTATGTGGGACTTTATCAAAAGCTTTCTGAAAGTCCAGGTACACTACATCTACTGGATCTCCCTTGTCCATCTTCAGAGTTACATCCTCAAATAATTCCAGAAGATTAGTCAAGCATGATTTCCCCTTCATAAATCCAAAATTGTATTTGATGCATGGCTCAGGGATCTGGTAAAAATGAAGTTTAAAAACTCTACATTGCAACTTGAGATTAATCCTATTTGTGAATACAGTTTAATATTATACATTATATCAGGTAAATTCTGTCATTGTATTGAATTTTGGAATACTTTCTTATAATACACGTGAGGGTGAGATTTTTGAAGAAAAAAAATCAGGATTTCACATATCAGCAACACTGCAAAGGTGCTGAACTTTGAACCTTGAAAGGCACAAATGAACCAGAAGAAAAACACTTACAACCCATTTAAGCACATTCATTCACTATCACGTCCCAGCAACACTCAAGAAGAATCAACAAACTATAGTGTTTGGCTTGTCAATTTAAATTACTGTTTATAGTAGTTTGACAGCAAATATTTATTAAGGAGAATTGAGATATAATAAGTAAACAGGTTACCAATTAACCTTCAAGCCACAACCTGTCTGACAACTTAACAGAGCATGGTAAAGATTTAATTGGGGACATTTTACTGAATTACTGGAATATATTCATGAGCAAAATGAAAAGCAACATACCACATTTTCAAGCTACTACTACATTAAGAATGTATGAGCAAAGTGCTCTTTTTATTTATTTACAGGATATGGGTGTCACAGACAAGACCAGTACTCACTGCCCACCCCAAACTGCTTTTCAGAAGTTGGTGGGAAGCCACCATCTTGAACCGCTGCAGCCCGTGTGGCCCTTTGCTCTGCCAAAATCTCCAATTCATACAGTAAGGAATGTAAACGCAAGATCTTTCACAGACCAACCTGAATTACGTATCTATAAATCGTTCACTGTCGAAGTGAGTTTAAAAAAAATCTTAATATTCATTATAAAAAATGCTTTTTCAAGAAGTGCACTCTTTTATGAAAATTTGAACAGCTGATAAGTACGCAGACAAGCATTAGACTAAGACTAAAGCCAACAATTAAATTCATTAAATATTGCAATGGTTTCAAATATAATATTTAACTGTGCTTCTGGATGGTTCTCATGGATTTGCTAAAAATGTCATTCTCCTATTAAACTGTTTTAGATCATACGTATGGAATTAGGATGACCATAAGTTTCTGGTCCATCAATAGAAAGATGTTCAATAATTTACTACGACAGTGAATTGGGAAATTGTGTTTCTGATGGCATGTGGTAAATTGAATAGCTCTTTGGAAATTATTAGTAAAGTACAAGTCTCACTATGATTTGGCGCAGTCACTGAAACAACCTTTATGCATCATTATGGATGATCGTAGTTTAAAGAATTGCCTTTGAATTGCTGAATGAACAAAGTTTCAAAACAATGAAGCTCTACCTTTGAAACACTCTGCAGTACAACAGACTGTTAAGCAACATAGCAGTTTTACCCCGACTGTCCCCGATATATAATAAGATGTGAAAATAATATCTGTAGGCTGGTGCAACAATGATAAAGTCCTATGGTGAGACATTAGCTCAAACTGAAAGTATTGTATGTCCGGCAGGGACCTACCTGGGCTCTCCGTCATTTGAGACTGACATTTTAATAGCGCCTTACCAGAAGCCAAGCGCTGTTTGTCACCAAGAGTGGCACTCTATGGGCAGACCCGAGCTGCCTGTCATGTCAGCCTTGGAGGAAGCAGCCCGTCCTGACAGACTGAGCAATAATTTGAACTTACTGCACCAAGCCTATGGGACATCAATGCCACGCTTTATCTTCTTCATTAAAATACACTCAACAAAAAAAAATCCATTTTCCTTTAAAGTCCCAAGAACAGATGGAGCAAAATTAATTGCGCCATCGAGTCCCGGTAGACAACATCAGAATGGCTCCTCTTTCAAGTGCTCATGTGTGTTACAAAGTACTCTTCGTAAAAAGCAATTACTGCAACATTCCCTTATAAAATAAAGGTTGCTTTAATGGCCAATAAAAACAGGCTTCAAATTTTTATGAAATTGGTCTCAGAAGAGTACTGTTATTTCCAGTTCAAAGACTCCACAAGCTTTGCTGTCTGTACTGAGGTTTGAGATCTTCCAGTAGATTTTTTTCATTGCCTGGATTCTATATTGAATGTTTCCTCTCCGATAGCTGCTGGTAAGGATAAACTGATAATATTCAGTATTATAAAGGAGCTAGTAGATGAAATGGCACAGAATACTGCCTGTGCAAATACCTGAATAAATAAACCCACAGCTCAGCTTCTATATGCTTGGCTGTGCCATGAGTCTATGTTTCAATGATTAATATCAACAGAGTCTGCAGAAATGGATGTCTATTCATTCCAGGCTTGTGAACCATGTACACTTCTTAGTAAGTAATTTGTTCATTTAGTAGGTATAATCTTAATAAAATACAGCCTAAAAATCGGATATTCAATAATGCTGAATTTCAGGATGTTTACAGAAATATCTGAACCAAAGGACTTATCATAAATCCTCTATTTTTTTCCTTTTGGCATTATAAAATTACGACATTTATTGTATGTAAATGTAATGCTCACAATTCGCATATATCAGCGTGTGTAGTTAAAAGTCTTTCATTTAATAAAAATGTATGGTTCAGTTAAAAAATATACAATAGGTCAGAGAAACAGGGTTAATGCTGGAAGAGATTACCAGTGAGCATATCACAGACTTTCTTGTTGAAGTCCACAGTTAAGGCTTCTTCAAGTCCCCTATCCACCACTCCCTTCCACATGCACAAAAGGAAGAAGGTATTAAAAATTAAAAACTGATTCAAATCAGCAGTGTCCTTCAGCACTGCTGCGGTTTCACACTTCCACAAGACTGAGCTCAGCAGGGAAGCCAAGGGACTCTTCAGTGCTCCTCCATTAAAATCAGATCAGGTCCAGCATGTCAATCTTAAAACATCAAACATACTGCAATTTGTTTGGCAGATGCTAATCCCATAGCAAAGCACGAGGTGCTGGTGGTGGTGGGGGTAGGTGAGGGGAGGGGGGTTTCATCTTTAGACCAGCAGAGCTGAAGACAGTGCACTCCCCCCAACTGCTCCATGCTTGCCTTTAATGAGCTGCCCTAAATGACAGCCTTAATCACTGCCTCTGGCCACTGAAAGAGCCCATTAATGATAAAAAAAGAACTGAGAACCATTTGCATCAATCAGCTTTAAATCACTTTTTATGATAATGCATCCAAGCAGAGCAGATAATCTCCAATGCCTCTTGCATGATGAAGTACCGCTGTACTGGCTGCTTAACCCTGACCGCCATATAGTAAATCTTTTAAACTCTATCTTTATTACAAACAATTTTTTCCTCTCCATTTGAACAGCCTGTATAGGAAAAGTCACAGTGTGATTAGCGAGGGCTGTGATTAAAGCTTTAAGGAATTTCTTCAATGTACTTTCCAATCCACTGTCAAAATGATGAGTTATTAGTTGTCAGGTTGTAATTTTTGCCCATAAAGTCATTCTCTTGACACTCACGACACCGCTATTGCCAGAAGTGCTGCATGTTAGAACCCAAAACTGAGGAACAATTTTATTTGGTCAGAAAAAAATGTAGCTTACAATGCATTTGTCCAAAATGAAGGTTATCCTTCAATAGAATTAATTCACTGCTACAAATCATATGCAAAATCTATTCAATTTATTTTCGTTTTCAGTAGACAGCAGCAACTCAGCACTGATAATATACTGGTGTTATTCAGTCAAAGGAGGTTATGGTTGTGATAAGCTTTTTGAAATGGACTTTCCTGTTAATGTTACAAGCAAGCATTCATTCTTTTTGGTAAATTCACTGCAATTGAAGAAACTCTGAAAAGCAACATCTCTGTCGTAGAAACAGTCTACATTCAGAGGTTGGGTATTTTTGAGAAGTGCTGTAACCTTTTCTCACTAATATGAACAGTTATTCCTCAGGCACAGCGCACCCCACGCCTTTGATCGATGCCTTTAGCTGCAACAACACCGGACATGGTCCTGACAACAAATCAGAGAGAGCTGGATTTACGGAGAACGGCTGGGCATGCTTTTTCTTTCAGGGTTTACATGCTTGTTAAAAGAAAACACTGATTTTAGGAGGAAGTCTGACTTACCACTGAAAAAGAGCACTGAATTTCTCAGGTCCCAGTTTATATCCCAAGATCTCGATCGAACTGACAGGCTACAGACATAGATTTAAATTAAAAAAAAATCCAGACACGAACAGGGTTGCCAGAATCTCCCCTGACTGTCAGAAGTGACAGTTTGTCTTTTTGTTTTCCTCCCCCAGTGGTCAGCCAGCTATGCCAATGATCTGGAGTGAGACTAGTGAAGAAGAGCAAGCGAGGCAGACACACCGGCAACAACAGAAAAAATCCTCTTTGGTAAATAAGAGCCTTCGCGAGTGAATCGTGGAGACAACTGGATTCAAACTGCAAGCAGGCATCAGAGACCCTCTATAGGCAGCCTGGCTCCTTCTTCCACACAGCGGTTCCTCTCCAGCATGAGAAATTTCCCCAGTAATCCCCAGCCACACAGATGGTAACGCTTGTTATTGCACTCCCTGATAACAACAGCAAGTCAAATTTAAGCCAACAAAAGGTCGCCTCGTATTAGTCTACTCTCTCCCTCTCCACGGATACACCTAATTCCCATGATAAGCTGCTCTGAAACTACAACAGCTCATCCTCACAGCACTCGCGCTCAAATCCTGTTCTGCACTAAGACTCTAAATCTGGTTGGAGCTAATTTACACTGCCACAGATCACAGAAGACTGGAGCTTTTCAGCGCCTAGACCAGATCCATCAAACGCAGAGACGGTGATCTCACTCCAAAATAATTTGTGGGATAACAAAGAATTAACAGATGACACAGTCGGGGAGGAGGTGGGGGGGTGCTGACAGGGCAGGGGAAGGGGCTGGGAGGAAGGGGGTCAAGGGTGGGGATGACTGCTGTGTCTGCAGCCAATCAGCTCAGACAAAAGGGGTGGGCAGAATGGATGGAAAGCTGTGTTTAAAGAAAAGGAAGGTTTCACATGCACTGCAATCTAACAGCGTAGTAAATTTGTATTTCATGGATTGCTTCTGCCTCACACTCTTCAGTGCAGTGGGCCACCCAATCAGATTGAGGCAATGTGTAGAGTTTCAAGAATTCTTATTTGTCTTTGACTGTGTCACGGAGCAATGAAAATGTATACTTTATGGAATACTGAAATAAATAGGGGCTACAAGATGAATGCAAATAACATTTTAAGTACAGACCTGTGTGAAATATTTCTGCAAATGGGTCTCACGCTGAAAATGCCAAAGGGGTGACAAAAAGGGTGATTTGTGGTGTGACGATTCTGGAGTCATATTCGTTTGGTTATTTTGATGGCTGAAAGGATTTGGTTTCGTAAGTGATTTTGAAATTGTTCAAAGGTGAAATCCAAACTTGGGGCTTCTGCAAGAAAACATTCCAAGAATTCTGATCACATGACATTCTGACCACCAGACGCTTGCCAACTTTATTGCTTGGCTGGAAGCAGCAGGATAGTGTGCAGCAGGCGGGGAGGGAGGTGTGTCAATAAAGGGCATGTGGGAATGGGCAGCCCTTAAATGGCCAATTAGTAACCAGTTTATTGTTGGCCAACTCATTCTGCCAAGGATTAAACTCAAATGTAGGCATGCCTGTTGATGTGTGGGACTATAGGCATCACAACTATAGGCCAGCTTATCAACCTGTGGTGGGGTATGATTTGGGGCTTGCCTGATTCATGCCTTACCTAAGCACTGCTAAGTTCAAGAGCTGATTGGCTCTATTGGTCAGCAGCTCTTGGTAGGTGAGATGTCAGTCGCCCATAGTCTAGGTTCCAGCAGAAGACACATTGCTAACCATACCAGAGACATAGGCCTTCCCAAAAAGAGGCAGTGCAGGCTGCTCACTGGTTAACAAGTTGGAAGGCAAGAAATCTAACATCACAACAAAGTTCCAACCACAGATGTATACAACCATCAGTTTCTTACTCAAATGATTACTATTTGTCCTATATAGTATGAGCTGCAAGAGATGTATTAACAAGATTAGTGAACAGGTGAGGGAGCAACACATCCACGCCTGATCTTCCTGTCTTCCACCATTCAAATATAAAATTCTAACATCATTAGACATTGATCAAAATGCTTCAGCACGCCTTAGCTAGCCAAAGGATTGTTAACTGAAGTGCAAAACCTCTATTGCTACCTGACTGAAGTACACATATACAGAACATTAAATTAACTGGAAACCTTCAGTATTACATCACGCAGTGATTTTATCCATTCGCTATTGTATCAAACTAAACTCAATGTTCTCCTGAAAGATATTTACACCTATATCTGAATTAATAAAGTGAACCCACATGTACAGAATCTACTCTCAGATAACCAAGGGATGGGTTCCCTGCATGCTCAAGTGTTTTTTTTTATTCATTCATAGAGTCGTAGAGATGTACAGCATGGAAACAGACCCTTCGGTCCAACCTGTCCATGCTGACCAGATATCCCAACCCAATCTAGTCCCACCTTCCAGCACCCAGCCCATATCCCTCCAAACCCTTCCTATTCATATACCCATCCAAATGCCTCCTAAATGTTGCAATTGTACCAGCCTCCACCATATCCTCTGGCAGCTTATTCCATACACATAACACCCTCTGAGTGAAAAAGTTGCCCCTTAGCTCTCTTTTATATCTTTCCCCTCTCACTGTAAACCTATGCCCTCTAGTTCTGAATTCCCTGACCCCAGGGAAAAGACTTTATCTATTTATCCTATCCATGCTCCTCATAATTTTGTAAACCTCTATAAGGTCACCCCTCAGCCTCCGACACTCCAGGGAAAACAGCCCCAGCCTGTTCAGCCTCACCCTATAGCTCAAATCCTCCAACCCTGGCAACATCCTTGTAAATCGTTTCTGAACTCTTTCAAGTTTCACAACATTTTTTCGATAGGAAGGAGACCAGAATTGCACGCAATGTTCTGTATAACCGCAACATGACCTCCCAACTCCTGTACTCAATACTTTGACCAATAAAGGAAAACATACCAAACGCCATCTTCACTAGGCTATCTACCCGCAACTCCACTTTCAAGGAGCTATGAACCTGCACTCCAAGGTCTCTTTGTTCAGCAACACTCCCTAGAACCTTACCATTAAGTGTATAAGTCCTGGTAAGATTTGCTTTCCCAAAATGCAGCACTTCGCATTTATCTGAATTAAACTTCATCTGCCACTTCTCAGCCCATTGCCCCATCTGGTCCAGATCCTGTTGTAATCTGAGGCAACCCTCTTCGCTGTCAACTACACCTCCAATTTTGGTGTCATCTGCAAACTTACTAACTGTACCTCTTATGCTCGCATCCAAATCATTTATGTAAATGACAAAAAGTAGAGGACCCAGCACTGATCCTTGTGGCACTCCACTGATCACAGGCTTCCAGTCTGAAAAGCAACCCTCCACCACCACCCTCTGTCTTCTACCTTTGAGCCAGTTCTGTATCCAAATGGCTAGTTCTCCCTGTATTCCATGAGATCTAACCTTGCTAATCAGTCTCCCATGGGGGACCTTGTCAAATGCCTTACTGAAGTCCATATAGATCACATCTACTGCTCTGCCCTCATCAATCTTCTTTGCTACCTCTTCAAAAAACTCAATTATGTTTGTGAGATAGGATTTCCCATGCACAAAGCCATGTTGACTATCCCTAATCAGTCCTTGCCTTTCCAAATACATGTACATCCTGTCCCTCAGGATTTCCTCCAACAACTTGCCCAGCGCTGAGGTCAGGCTCACCGGTCTGTTGTTCCCTAGCTTGTCTTTACCACCCTTCTTAAACAGTGGCACCATGTTTGCCAAACTCCAGTCTTCCGGCACCTCACCTGTGACTATCGATGATACAAATATCTCAGCAAGAGGCCCAACAATCACTTCTCTAGCTTCCCACAGAGTTCTCTGGTACACCTGATCAGGTCCTGGGGATTTATCCACCTTTAACTGTTTCAAGACATCCAGCATTTCCTCCTCTGTAATCTGGACATTTTGCAAGATGTCACCATCTATTTCCCTACAGTCTATATCTTCCATATCCTTTTCCACAGTAAATACTGATGCAAAATATTCATTTAGTATGTCCCCCATTTTCATGGGATGAGGGTGTTGCTGGCTAGGCTTACCATTATTCCCATCCCTAATTGTCCAGAGAAAGTGAAGAGTCAACCACAATGCTTTGGGGCTGGAGTTACATGTAAGGATGACAGCTTCCATGCATAAAGGACTTTTGTGTTCCAGATGGGCTTTTCCAGACAATCAACAATGTGGTCATCATTAGACTCTTAATGCCAAATGTTTTTAGAAATTCAAATTCCACCATCTGCCATGGTGTGATTTGAACCTGGGTCCCCAGAACATTAGCTGGGTCGCTGGATTAACAGTCCAGCAATGGTACCACTCGTCTGTTGCCTTGCCTCAGCCAATAGCATTGCCTTTACCTGTCAGCAGCCTTCATCATTTGTCAGATTTATTTTCAAGGTCAGTCAGATTCAAAGTTAATATGAGCTGGTTAAAAATAAGATGACCACTCCAGACAGCCACATCACCAAAGCTACCTGGAAGAAGTAAGCCCTGGTGTGGCACTAAGGTAAGGCATTTTATCCAAAAGAAACAAGGAGAATCTTTATATAATTTTTGTCAATAACCACCATTTTCTTGAAGGTGAGCCCAGATGACAACAGCAGCAATGAAGGATCAATTACATGTGAAACATTTTATCTGCGTAAAGGATAAAGAGGATCCTCTGCTCAAGTATTCCAACCAATTACACAATAAAAATATAGTACAATTCCTTTAAACCCTGTAAATATATAATTTTGTGTCTTAATTACAAGATCTACTTTGAATCCCTGACTGCAAGAAAGAAACTATAGTATAGTTTTGCCTTACTGAGTAAGTATTTTTACAGTGCTGCAGCTTAATGTATCAGTTTATTTTGTTGTCAATTTGTATTTCCCTAGTGAGACTTGTAAAATAATATGTCACTTTCAGATATGAAAAGAAGGTTTCTTTTCAATTGAAAACACCAGTAAATATGGCACAAGTTCTAGTACACAGGAGTAGAGTCAAATAAACCAGTGCAAGGCTTAAAGGAAATGGTAGAGTGGGTGGCGGATTCCAATCTCTAATAAACCCCAGCTGAATATATAAAATGCCTGTTGTGCTTAAGACTATAAGAGTTTCTTTTAATGGAACCACACTGATCTACAGTTTTAAAGGATGGAATTTAAGCTGAAGTAGCCAATTAAACAGCCTTGCACAAAATTCTACCTAACAAATAAAATCTTCAGCAGGTTAAAACTATGCCAGAACTGAAGGGAGTGAGAGATACAATGGAGAGGAGGAGGCCAATGACAAGCCTCATGTCAACCAGTGAACTTCCCAATAACTGCGAACACTGCGCTTGGAACAACATCACAGGCCCAGTGTGAGGAGAGTAAAGGGCAGAATTGTACACAGGCAGGTACGCCCAAGAACTAGATGTTTCTGTTTTAAATTATTGCATTAAATGACTTACTTTTAGGTTTCCAATTAAGTAACAAGGTAGCCTCCCCAAGTTGTAAAGCCAGTGCTCACTGGGAAGATGAATCAAAAATGAACAATGGGAGGTTTGTCTTCTTGCAACATTTGGTTGGGTATGAAACAGCTGGACAAGGGTATTCTCAAATTTGACCAGCGTTAGCAGGATGCTGAAAGACCACAATGAATAGGTTTAGTATCTTTCTTTTGGGTAAAGTGGAAAATAAAACATAAAGGTTTCTATATTCTTTTGCTGTTCAACCATATAAATACTGTGGTTGTATGAGATGATCAGAGGTTGGGAATTGTGCAGCGAGTAACTCACCTCCTGACTCCCCAAAGCCTGTCCACCATCTACAAGGTGCAACTTTGGAGTGTGATGGAATTCTCTCCACTTGTCTGGATGAGAACATCTCCAGTAACACTCCAAAAGTTTTACAGAATCCAGATCAAAGTAGCTCAAATGATTGGGACCTAATTCATCTCCATTAACATTCACTCTGTCTGTCATTAATGCACAATCTACAAGATGCACCACCAGAACTCAGCCAGCCTGCTTCAACAACACTTTCCACACCCACAATCCTGACCACACTGAAAAAAAAGGGGGTAGTACTAAGTACACAGGAATCATCTCAAGTTTTCTTCCAAGCCATACATCACCTTGACATGGAACTAAGTCACTATTCCTTCACTGCCATTGGGTCAAAATTCTGAAACTCCTTTTCTGATAGCACTGTGGAGTGGAACTACCATCAATGGACTGCAACAGATTAAGGCAGCAGCTCAAAGCCACATTCACAAAGGCATTGACAAACGAACAGCAAATGCTGGTCTGGTTAGCAATGTCCACATCTTGTGAAAGAATATAAAAACAAACAAGATTTACATAATGTTGCATCTTTCTGTTCCTGTGATATCCCAAATTGTGACACAATTGTGCTGTGAAGCAGGAACAAAGTAGCGCCAATTATGCACAAAATCCCACAAAAATCAATCAGATACACAATACATCTATTTTCATGGCAGTGGTTTTCTTTTGTGAAGAAAAGTTTGCTGGTTTTGAATATTGCCATAGAGACTTTATTTTTAATGAGAGTAGGCAGATGGTCCTTGGAAAAACAGTACTTTCAAAGAACAGGATCTTCATGGAAGGTGGGATTCTCCACCCAGAGATTTGGTGCCAAATGCACTTCCACCCATACCAGATGCCCTGCAGTCATTCAATGTTTGGCAGTAGTTGATTGGCTGAGGGCAAGACTTTTGCCATCATCTGGGGAAAAAGATCCCCCACAGAGAGCAGCCAAGTAGCTGACTGGCCAGGGGCTCTGTCGTCTTAGCAGTACCAGGTTTGAGTAATAGGCAATTATGGGATGACTGGAAGAAAAGGAGTTAAGAGAGGCTGGACTGAAAGAATCAGAGGGGCCAGCCTAGCGGATGGGGTGAGGTGAGGGGAAAGGCGAGTGAGTATGATCTTAGGGGAGCAAATCACTACAGATGCTGGAATCTGTACTGAATGCAAGAAAATGCTGAAAATCGCAATGGATCAGGCAGCAGAGGGAGAGAGAGTAAGCTAACGTTTCATGTCTAGATTACTCTTCATCTGAGTTTAGGAGCATAGGGGATTCCCCACAAATAGAGACCCTCCCATTACTTGCTGCACACCAGCCACACAGTGAAACCTGCTTAAGTACCCGTTGAGCGGGCCTCCTCCTGTAAGAGCTACAATAGAAGTGTGGGCAAGATGAGGAAACTACGAATGATTAGTGTTTGGCCATATAAGCACCTCAATTGTGTGTGTGTGTGTGTGTGTGTGTGTGTGTGTGTGTGTGTGTGTGTGTGTGTGTGTGTGTGTGTGTCACAAGACACCCATCTTCAAACTCGCTAACATGGGACCACAAAATTTCAGTCACACCTGCTGAGAAAGAATTGCAGACCGTACTGCAAGGAATGTTCTTTGGAACCACAGTTCTTTCTAACTGAAGATGACATTCTTTAATGCTACTGCTGCTGTTTAATATTTTAAAGTACTTTTGCAGCTAGGAAACAGAAAGAAAAGTTTCTTTTTTTTTAAATCACTGTCTACTGTATTTCTTAGCATTGTACAAAAACACACCTTTTCATTTCACAAACTACAGAACTGATCAGCATATAGAAGGCCCCCTAAAATGTTTTAAATGTTTAAAGAAATGCTCCAATACAATTCCTTTAGCTATGCTGCTCTCACATTTTTATCCCTGCAGAGCTAGAATGGAATTCAAATGAATCAATTTTGCAATGTAAAATGATTCTGTCAAAGAATTTGGATAATAGTACAAGAATAGCAATGCTCATTTGGAATATTTTTAATTGGCTTTTACCTCCAGCAACTTTTCCAAATTAAACAGAAGAATATACCAGATGAGAAGTTCTGTATCATGCCTGAGATCAGTGCTTACCTAAATGTTTCCCATTGTGACTCCAATTTGAGGCTTGAAAATTGTCGTGGGCCCTCAGTGAGAACTGAGGGAGCCAAGGCCTGTTAGAGTGGGAACACAGCTGTTGATTCAAAATCCCGAGCGGCAATTATTGCCTTGGATCTCATGACCCTAGAAATTTAGCTTGTGACCCCATTTGGAGTTCCTAACCCCACTTTTTGGAAGCCTGCCTGAGACCAAAATATCAATAATGTATTGTGCCGGAGTTAAGTGCGCAAGGAATAGGAGCAGTAATAGAACATTTTGCCCTTCAAACCAACTGCATTATTCAACAAAATCAAGGCTCATTTTCTACCTTCACACCCACCTTTCCTGCCCAATTCATTCTCCCTTAATACTCCAAATTCTACCAACCTTTCTGTGTTGAATATACTTGATGACTGAGCATTTGTCTCTGGAATAGAAAATTCCAAAGATTCACAAAGAATGAAGAAATGTCTCCTCACCTCAGTCCTAAATGGCCAACCACTATGACTGCGAATGCCACTGTGTGTTCTGCAGCCTTAACCAGGAAAAGAAACATGTACTTGAATTTTAAGGCACTGAAATGGGCAAAGATGGAGGGAGGAGTGTGCCATAAAATTACATTGGACGGTGTCATCACAATGCAATTTTAGTAGTAACCTAAGGCAAGCCATGTATGGATGCCGCTCAATATCTCGTAATGAACAACTCTGTGGTAGGCAAGTTACAAAAGGAAACAACTGAATCTAACTTTATAGGCTGCTTTGCATTAAGTAGGTGCTTGGGGGAGGGGAGTTGGGTGGAAGTTATTTGGAGCTTTGGCAACATTTGTACTTGAGAAAAGAGTTGGCAGCTCTTAGTCTTGCTACAGTCAACAGCGTAAACGTTTTTCCCCGGAAAGGATTTGGACAGATCTTGACTTGGGGTTGCAGTCTCCAATCCATTTCTAGCGATCAGGCCCCAGACAGCTGCAGTGGTCACTGGCTTCTGGGTACTTGCTGGCCTCAGTCAGGTCAGATTGCTCAGGCAAAGACAATTCAGATCAGGACATAGGCATTAACAGGTCACGAAACATAGTGCCAACATTTCTTCTGGTATCAGGTGATGACATGGTCAACATCTTACAGCCCGCCTCTGGCCACTGAGTGGTCGGTTATTATGCATGCTGGTTGTTGATTGGCCAGTCGGCACAAGGTCAGCATTGTGAATTGATGTCAGTGTCTCAGGAACAGTACGAATCCCTTTGCGTTCAACCTTAACATTCACTGTCAAGATTCTTGAGAGGTTTGTGTGTTTGGTTCAAGATTGTTTATTCTTTGAAATCCAGGGAATCTATAGATTGAGTTTACTCTTTCTCTCCTCAGTTGCTGCATTTGAGAACCAGTTAGTGCACTTTTATTGCACTCCTTTAGGTAAGGATAATAAAATCTGCACATAGTACCGACCTACAGGTAAGGTGTCACCAGTGCCCCATATATTTGTAGAAAGGCTCCTTTATTTTTAAAGTCCCATCACTTTATAACAAATGATAACATACCATTTGTGCCCTAATTGCTAGCTGTATCTGCAAATTAATTTTCTGCAATTGACAGCCAGATACCTCTGAATGCAATCATCTCCCAGTCTTCACCACTCAAAAAATATTCTGTCCTTTTATTTTTCCTTCCAAAGCTGATAACTTCACACTTTGTCAAATTGTACTGTATTCCACCTAACACGCTCTTATCCAAACTATCTGAATCACTCTGAAGCCTGGTCTGATATTTACTCGTAGGTAACTTGGAGGTGTGTCAAAAGAATTAAATGCCATTTTTACCCACAATTTATCTTGTTCTTTTAATTCAAAATAGTCTTGAAGAGGTATGAAAGCATTACTCCAAACACATGAATTATATTTCTACACGAGCAGTTTGGATCTACATTATTTATTTTCAATAAGTTGAAACTCCATATCGATTGAGAATTAAATATTTTTGATCTATTTAGACACATACTATTTTATAGAATTTAACTCTATACCTCCAGACCACTATTTGGCATCATAAGAGAGAGAAAACATAAGAACTCAATTGTTTGCCTTAAAATCAATAATGTTTTGGGTGATATGTGTAAATGCTATGTGCAATGGGGATTTAAGGCTGAGTCCCATTTGAACCATACAAGTCTTCCTTCAGTGTAGAGTTGAAGCAAATAAGCCAATAAACTCACTTTCCAGAGAAGACAAGTCGTGATAATAACATCAGGATCACCTCCTGTATTTGTTTCGTGGTGTCCAAAGAATGGAATTGTGGATGAGTTTCTACAGCCATAATTAAAACAACTTTGAAACTCATGATTAAATAAGGTTATTGACAATTCAATTAGAGATGAGCTTTAGATGCAAGATATTAAGCCAGGTGAATAATTTGAAGTTTCAGTGATAAACCATTAATGGGCAGATGCTGACAACAAGAGGCAAGATCGACAGGGCAGTAGTTAATTGTCAGTTCCATCACAAACTTAATAGTTTGGCAGATATGCTCGCAGAAAATGAAGGGGAGCATGATCTTCATATATGACAGCATTCATAAAGAATGCGTGTGAAAGCCATTATAGCATTAGAGGTGTCATGTGCCAACAGAAGATTCTTCATCAGATAGACAGTTTTCTGGAGTTCAGTTTAAGGTTACTGGAAGCCTGTCATTCACATTAGGATGTTGAAAGCAAGTATTCCTTCATTAGTTTATTTTGCTTGGTCGAGGAATACACCTGCTGTTGCTTTCTGTTTATTTCTTATTAACAGCTGATGATGGTAAGCAAATGGTGGGAAGTGCATCATTGCACTCCACCTCGTGTCCAGGCTCATTAGCGGCCTGTGGTAAAATTGAGAGATGAGTGGACATTGAAGCAGGCTCCCTTTTCCTTACATGAGCAGGCCAGAGAGCTCTCTGTAGATTTAATTAAAGCTGCAGTGAACAGATGGAGAAGATGGAAGGAAATCTAGCTTGAGACCGTTCATCTGTCTGGGCCTTGCAGCTTTCAATGAAGCTTTAGCTGTTGCCTGTTTCAGTTCCAAGCTTCTGTCAGGGTTGGGATCACGTGCACACAGCCAATCCACATCCATAACCTTGGCCGAGCTTAAAGTTATGCACTCATATGAAAAAAAACAAAACTTCAAACGAATTTCCTCTAAACTAGTTATACAACACTGTAAAAAGGCTTTTGCTTACTTCAATTCACTACTACATTAATCTCATTATCCCTTGAACCGTTTAACTGGGAATGCCAAATGCAATTTGTATTCTGGAGCAAGGCAAATGTTCTAAACTGATTATCCCAATATGAACCATGGCAATCCTCTATATTGTTGAGTTTGAAAGAACGTCTAACTGCTGAATAGTGTTCCCATATGCCTTCTGAGTTTCATGACACAATGTTGCGTCTGCTTTGCAAGGGATAAATTAAGCGTGTGAAAGTCTCAGCAAAGCCCTCATTTTCCAGTTAATCAAATCTCCCCTAATCAAATTAGCACACATAATTCCTTGAGCCGCATCGCACAAAAGTACATTATCTCCTTCTTTAGGAGTTGAAAAGAAGGAATCAGCACGGTGCTTTTCTCCTCTGCCTGAGCAGGTCTGAATAGAGGGGCTCTTCCGAAAACTCCCCTAGAAAAGCAGGGAGACTGTAAACTTCAGCACTGGCGGAGTTCCCAGCTCATTAAAAACTCTGCCTCCGTGGCCACCTCCGGGGACCACTGAAGCATTTGGTAATGAGATACTTGTTTAATTTTCTTTCAAAGCGAGACATCTGTGATAAAACTCCCTGTGTTAGCCCCACACAAGGCAGATCTATCAATGAACCATAGGCCTCAATCTAGTTGATGGAGTGTTTGTCATTGAATGAACTAGATAATAAATTTTGAAGAGAAGGGAACAATTACCATTAACTCTGCACTCTCCAAAGAGTCAAAGCCCATCATGAAAATTCAACAGTGGAAGCTAAAGGGATAAATGTTCACAGTCAACCATCTTAATTGATTTCACTCTATAAGATGAACTATTGGGCTGAGGCTCCCCAGCTAACCTTCCTGTTTCATTGCAAATGCATTTAGGACCACTAAAATAGTAATCCCTCGTGGGAAAATAAATCTGTGGGGGATAGGATTATTAGATCAATTCCCAATAGTGTCAACTCACTACAAAAGAAGAAAACATGTCCTCGCTATTTCAACACCTCTGCAATTTCAGCCTTTATTGAAAGCAAGCAATCCACATCTCTACAATTGACAGAAATAACTAGAAACAGCAATTTGCCATAATGGGAATCGGATGAACAGAGACATCTTCGTACCAAAATTAAACTAATATGATTAAACCAATAGCAGGGATTGCACGCATTGTTCGTTTTTACTTGCCACATTGAAGACATCATGTCTGTAAGGAGAGTCCTATGTTAGCATGACCCTTGCTGAAGGACTAGAATCTATAAAATGCCCAGTGAAGAAACATTAATAGAGGCGTACAATGGAACAATTGAGGATACTATTAACAATGACTTCTCCTTATTCCAAAACAAAAACACGCAGTCCTAAAGATAGTTTCAAATAAAATTTCCTGACAGCAAATAATATTTTCCAATCGATAAACTTAGGGACCATTCTCTCGACTAAATTATAGAAAACCAATGGCAGTTCAGTGAAAGATTTCTTGACAGACATGGGTAAAGTTATCCCACGGTGACCGTATTCCTTTAACTTATGAAACATAAGCAAAAATAATGCTGGTCGCCTTAAGCAAAATAAATATTAAACACAAAATAAATAATAAAGTCGAGTGTAGATTAGGAAACTGCTTCACCAAACAACTCTTTGGATATAAGTGCAGTTCTGAGCTTCTGGCTCCCTTCCCTCTCCCAGGCTGTTCTTTGTCTTTGTTCATTACCACTCTTTGAAGTAAACTCAAGACAGATTTGATGAATTTATTATTAGATCTCAAGCATTGTGTACAGTCACCATGGATGGTTTGAGTTAACCATGCAGTGAACGTCAAAGCACAACCTGTGCTGAAGTGGGTTGATCTTGGTCAATGCTGAGATACAGAGACAATTGGCCTCAACACCCACTGATTTGTGAGTCAATTTGACAAAGTTTGTTTCAATTGATAGAACTGTAGGTGTGAATACAGTGAAGCTGGCTATCAAAGGATGAATGACCAGCGAGTATATAGAATCACAATAATACAGAATTGTTATGATGCAGACAGAGGCCATTTGGCCCAAGGTGTTTGTGCTGGTTCTCCAATGAGCATCATGACCTAGTGCTATTCTCCTGCCTTTCTGCATCCCCTTGCACATTAGATGACTATTTGATTTGGAACAATGTCTTCTTTAAAGTTTCAATTAACTCTGGCTCAGCCACACTTTTAGGAAGTGCAATGTAGACTCACATCACTTATAATGTGAGAACATTTATTCTTGTATCATATTTGATAGACTTGCAAATGGCTTTCAGGCTGTGCCTCCTTTTCTGGATTCTTTTATGAGTGGGAACAATTTCTGCCCATCTATTCCATCCATATCTCTTATGATTTTTAAAACTTTAATCAGATCTTCTCTTAACGTTCTTCTCTCAAAGTAAAACAGTTTCAATCTTTCAATCTATCCTCACAACTGAAGTTTCTCATCCCTGGAACCATTCTTGTATATCTCTTCTGCACTAACTCCAATGCATTCACATCCTTCCTATATTGTTCATAATACTCTTGCTAAGGTCTACCAAACGTCTTGTATTAGTTCAGCATAATCTCTTTGCTCTTGTACTCTATCTCTTAATTAATAAAGTCTGGGATACTGTGTTAGCTGTTGTCTCTACTTGTCCTCCCACCATCAATATTCTATACACCAAGGTTTCTTGGGGCTCCTATGTCCCTGTAAGTATACCCCCCCCTCGCCAATTTATATTGTCTATCCACATTCTTTTTACCAAAGTGCATCAGCTCATAGTTCTTTGCTTTGAAATTTACCTGCAAACATCTGGCAAGTTGAACAACTTATTTAAGTCTGTTTGGAATTCTACAGCGTACTTCTCACAGTTTACAATGCTTCCAAATTTCATATCATCTGCAAAGTTTGAAGTTGTCCCATGCATACAAAATGTAAATCATTAATATCTGGAAAAACAATGATCTGAAAATCCGAGCTGGCGAGCTCCAATGCAAACCTTCTCCCAGCAATGAAAATATACATTGACCACTACTCTGATTCCTCTCACTGTCAATTTTACATCAAAACTGCTACAGTCTGTTTTATTCAATGAGTTGTAACCTTTCTGACAGGTCTTTTGTATGGCAGTTGGTGTATGAATAAACTTTTAAATGTCTATGTACATTACATCTACAGCATTCCCTTATTTTGATCCTTTCTGTCACCTCTTCAAATGACTCCAGCAAATTACTCAAATACGACTTCCCGTTTAGAAATCCATGCTGATCTTTCACTTTTTTCCATGCAGCTACTAATTGTATCTCAAATAATTGCTTCTCAATGGCAGTTACTATTCTGATCCTCACATGGAAACACAAATTATTTTATCAAATAATCCATAATTGACAAAAGTTCAAGAGTGCAGGAACCCCTTTGCTGGGGCAGAGGGCAGAGGACAGAGGGTCTACCTTTGACTGGGGGAAATGGGGAGGAGGTGGGACATATTGAAAGATTCATTAGCAAAGCATATCGGATTCTGTGCTGAATAAATAGATGCACAGAGTATTGAAGCAAACAAGCTGTGCTGAACCTTCATAAATCTCTGGGCCTCTGCCGAGGCCCAATAACATTGACAGTTTCTGAGAGACTGATGCTTGGGTTGGGGCAGAAGCAATGTACCCAGGTTAGGGGTCAAGCCAATATGTTTGGGTCAGGGTAAGGTTATGCTTGAGTCGTTTGGAGTGGTGAGGGGGGAAGCACTGTGCTATGGACAGGGTTACCGTACTTGGGTTAGGGGCATTGCTGGGGTCCCAGGCCATGAGCATCACTAACACTCCTGACTTCTGCTCATGACTCTTGTCTCAAACTAGACAATTGTGTTCATTTCTGACCGCCACACTTTAGGGAAGATGTGCAGCTCCTTGAGATGTTACCTTGGAGATTTACCAGAATGTTTTCAGAGGTGGGACAGTAGTGGTTTAACTACATGTGATAGGGTAGATAATTCGAGATTATTTGAACACAGGAGATGGATATTCACTCAAGGCGTACAGCTTAAATAAGGGAGACAATATCTTTTCATTAGCTGATGGTACAAGGACGAGGAGTCATGATTTGAAGTTCTAAGCAAGAGATGTCAGGAAATAAAACAAGGAAAATCTTTTCCCATTGCGAGTCATAATGACACGAAGCTTGGTGCCCATCAGGCTGAGGGAAGCAGAAATGATTTCAAAAGTAAATTGGATCAGCACTGACAGACACCAACAGAGCTCCTGGGATCAAACAGGGGAGTACAACCAACTGGATTGTCCTGAGGGGTGCTGCCACTGACTCAATGTGCTGAATGGCCTTTCTCTACATTGTAGTAAACGTAATCATTTGGAGTCCTAGACTAACCATTTTTGTTATTTTCACATTAATCAGAAACAAGGCTAATTAAATCTGAACTTATAGGTAATGATGTATCAAACAGAAATGTTGTTGCTGTACCTGAATTTGTAGATAACACTTCTTTCGACTGCAGGTATCAGCTATGGGTGTACATGTGATTCTTGGGCTGATTCATGATTCAGAGATCTCTGGGCGTGAGGAGCAAAGATGTCCTACAAGGTAGTGCAATCCAGACTGTTGTCTTTGACTGTCCTCCCATTGAATCTTGGGAATGCAGTGGAAGCACTGGGCGTAGAATTTCTCTCATACTGTTATGTACACAGTCTCGGTCTCACTGCACTACAGAAGTATGATGATGGTGACTGCTCTGTTCATTTGGACTTTTGTTGATTTGTGAAAGTTTGTGTTATCAAACACTGACTGTCTTAGTCTGTATGAGGCACATTCAGTACAATAGAATCAGTGTTGGATCTCATCAGCAATGATGGCCTTTTGAGAGAGGGCTACCAAAAGTATGGGAGGTATTTAACGCATTCCAAAGTCTCTACTTTAGGTATACAGCAAGTGAACTATTTGCTGATCATGTGTGGTATGATCTGGATGAAGGGACTGGGGGCATTCTAGCGAAGTTTGCCGATGATACGAAGTTAGGTGGACAGGCAGGTAGTACTGAGGAAGTGGGAAGGCTGCAGAAGGATCTAGACCATTTGGGAGAGTGGTCCAGGAAATGGCTGATGGAATTCAATGTGAGCAAATGTGAGGTCTTGCACTTTGGAAAGAATAAAAGCATAGACTACTTTCTAAACGGTGAGAAGATTTGTAAAGCCAAAGTACAAAGGGATCTGGGAGTGCTAGTCAAGGATTCTCTAAAGGTAAACATGCAGGTTGAGTCCGTGATTAAGAAAGCGAATGCAATGTTGTCACTTATCTCAAGAGGGTTGGAATATAAAAGCACCATTGTGCTACTGAGACTTTATAAAGCTCTGGTTAGGCCCCATTTGGAGTACTGTGTCCAGTTTTGGTCCCCACACCTCAGGAAGGACATACTGACACTGGAACGTGTCCAGCAGAGATTCACACGGATGATCCCTGGAATGGTTGATCTGACATACGAGGAACGGCTGAGGATCCTGGGATTGTATTCATTGGAGTTTAGAAGATTAAGGGGAGACATAATAGAAACTTACAAGATAATACATGGCTTGGAAAGGGTGGACGCTAGGAAATTTTTTTCCATTAGGCAAGGAGACTAGGACCCGTGGACACAGCCTTAAAATTAGAGGGGGTCAATTCAGAACAGAAATGCGGAGACATTTCTTCAGCCAGAGAGTGGTGGGCTTGTGGAATTCATTGCTGCAGAGTGCAGTGGAGGCCGGGACGCTAAGTGTCTTCAAGGCAGAGATTGATAGTTTCTTGATGTCTCGAGGAATTAAGGGCTACGGGGAGAATGCGGGTAAGTGGAGTTGAAATGCCCATCAGCCAAGATTGAATGGCAGAGAGGACTCGATGTGCCGAATGGCCTTACTTCCACTCCTATGTCTTATGGTCTTATGATATATGAGCCTTGTTTGGCAACCTTCAAGGGATTGGCAAGTTTCTTAAGTATAAAATTGACAAGATGAAAAGATTGACAATGACCTGCAAATCAAAGGCAGAGTGGGCAATAATCAGGTTGGTCATTTGTAAAGTTTATGTCTGTCTAGAGTGGTCAGTTTAGTTTTGGCATGAAGGTTACCGATGCTAAACAGTTTACCAGGATGTGGTTGATTTTGGATTAGATTCTAATTTTTGAAGTTTTCTTTCAATGTGAAATAGAATCAACATAAAATAATTAGGAATTCAAATGTGGTCTGTAATTCTGTGTCAAAATGTTCCAACCACAGAATTAGCTAATTCTTCCATCACTCAAAAAATATTAAATATGGCAAAACATTTTGATTTTATTTTAACAGGTTAACTTTCATTTGCCAATTTTCAATTTTCATCCCAAGCTCTTTCAGTTCTGTGCTTCTGGGACACACTCCAGTACTATCCCAAATGTTGATTGTTCAGACATAAGCTTAAACCATGGCCCCTTGCCAGACCAAAGCCACTTCTAGCTTTTCACAGACAATGTTTCAATTTTCTGCTTTCAAACAGTTATCATTTGATTTATGGGATTGGTTAGCTCAGTTGGTTGGATGTAGGATTTGCAAAGCAATGTAATGCTGATAGTGTGGGTTCAATTCTCGCACTGACTGTGGTTGCCATGAAGGATTGTCCTTCTCAACCTCTTCCCTTGCCTGAGGTGCGGTGACCCTCAGTTACAAACATCAACAGTTGTCATCAGTCTCTGTCTCTCGCACTCTCTAATGAAAGAACAGCCTTATCATTTGATTTGGTTCTTTTTAACTACATGCCACTGGGAGTTATATTGGTGCCTTCTAATTATCCAATCACTACACACATTGAACTTTCAGCTGAGGTCACTGGATAGCTGACCAGCCAATGGAAATACCTGTTTTAGATCTGCAAATTGAAAGCACTTATAACGGATCCAACATACATCTCATAGCATTAACCCACAAACACCTCACAGAGTGGTCCCATAAAGGTGCTGTAAAGTGACTCTGCAATTGCCTTGTTTGACTACCATTCCTGAGGACAACTTCACAAGCACCACAAAAGGATTCACTCAATACTATGCAATAAGCTGAGGTTTTAGATTTAAAAACACCTTCTCAAGTGTATCACATATTAAGGAGTTTTAAGTGATAAATGATTATAAGTAGTTTTTATTTTTACTTTTGTGACAGTTAATTATCACACTCCCAGGCCACAACATAATCACTCTCACGCTTGGAAAATAGCATTTTTAATAAGCACTGAGGTAGGTAAAGAAATTCAAACAAGAGGCAGGCAAACTTGGTGCAGATGTTGCAGCAATTGCTCACACAGACTCTCTAAGTGATTGTATTTGGAATATTATCATTCTTTTGAATTTCATAGATATTTTTTACTTAACGTTTTTTTTTTGTTTTCCCTTCCTATGGTAAACGCTGAAGCCTGAATCAGCATTCCCAAATGTGAAGCCAAACACCATTATGTTGACAAACTATTCATAGCTGGCAGGCATCACCCTCACGCCAGAACCATTCAAAACTATCTTCCAACAAAGAATAACAACAGTAATTGGGAAGAGGTATTCAAGTTGTTTTTTTTTTCCCCTAGAATAAGGCCACTAAATTTAATTGCAGCAGCCTGATTTGAGTTCAGTGAAATAGGCATATGAAAAATTGCAAAATCTGATGTAAAATGGCTTCAGCACCAAATTTATAAAATATTTCCTAGTTTAAACTGTCAGGGAAGCTGCCTTCTCTGTGTTTTTCTTTTAGCTCCATTAGGACTTCCATACATGCTCTTGAATGAAGAACGAGCAAATTAAATCACAAGTAAATGATATAGAAGTATATAGAATTTATAGCAGAGACACAGGTCAGGCATCCCAACTTGTCTGTGTCAGTGTTTATACTCCATATGAGCCTTATCCCATCTTATTATATGTCACTATATCAAAACGCCCTGTTACTTTCTCCCTCATGTACTTATCCAGGTTTCCATTACTGCTATTTGCCTCAACTCCTTTATTCAGTAGCAAGTTCCACATGCTAACTTATCTCAATGAAAGGTTTTCTTCTAAATTCCTTAGTGGTTTTATTCATGACTAGTTTTGAATTATTGGTACTAACTTTGAACTCCCAAAGAAGAAACAACCTTTCTACATCTAGACTTTAACAAAATTGTTGTGTTGATGTGTTACTGAAATGGTTGGAGTTTTAATTTAAGCGTATTGTTGGCACATGGATCACTTGTGGCAGTCCCAATTTCCAAAGCAATGGACTCATACAAACCTCGGATTATAAATGATGATACAAAATCCATATCATTGATGGTATTCACTTCTCAGTTAGTGAGCTGTGCTTGTGAGTATCAGTGCCCTGGTTTTATAGATTGATTTTTCTGGAAGTCATTCAGATAGTTTCTTCCTTCCTCCACGTTTCATCTCTACCATTTACCAAGGAGGCCTAGAAGTCTGCAGCTGAGAAGTCAGAAACAGTTCAAACATGGATTCCAATTATCACTTTAAGCATTCTACCAGGAATTGTATAACAATTATTATTCATTCTTGTTATTAACAATTTTATGCAGCATTTCAAATCATGAAGTAGAGATCAAGAACTCAGTGAAGGAGGGGACAGAGACTGTTGGTAGAATTTAATACTCCTCCCAGAAATAGGTTAAGTTTGACTTAGGAAGGGTCAAGGAGAGATGTCCCTTTCTGAAGTCAAGTGAGGTCTTGAACAGATCACTTCAAGGTCTCATTCCACTGTCATTGGTATTGAAGTAGCAGTGAGCATGTCTGGAGACTAGTGATGGAATATATGGGTTGGGAGACTCTCCTACTTGGTCAGCTTACATGGAGAGACTTGGCAGAGGGACAGATTTCCCTAAGTGTGAAGAAGTGTGAAAGGGCTTCCCCCAGCCTGTCCTTAAAGTTAACTCTGCTCATAACCCCACTACATCCGTGAAGCATTGGCAGGGCTCCCAATCCCACCTCACTCTAGTGGCCGCTTACACATATTGCAGGAACAACATAGCCACTTGTCTGAGTGGCACTGCTGGTACTGCCGAGCTAACTGCCTCTGATTGGCCAGTTATTCGCGAAGATAGGAAATTACTCTGACTTTGTGACAACCTTGATGCTTTCTAGGTAGTGTCTGATTGGCGTTAAATTGGGTGCAGGAGGATCTTGGAATAGTTTGACATGTTGACCAACAGCCAACTGCAAGCACTAAATTCTGTGCAGTTTCTGACAGTGCTACTTCAGAGACTGCCACAAAACATTAATGTGAAACATCCATAGTGACTAACAGCCAATAACCATTAGCCAGTCAGAAAAAGAAAACAAAGAATTTCATTTATATAACCCTTTTCACAAACTCAGGATATCTCAAGTCCTGAAATGTCTTCAGGAGTTATACTGTTGTGAAAAGAAAGGACAACTGCCCTCCTGGCATTATGTAGGCATCAGAATGTTGGCAGAACTGAGGTGAGTTTCCAACAGTAAAACAGACCTGGTTCCTAGTGCCCATCCCCAAGAGTGAAAATCCAGACCCCACTTTCAGAATTCTTCAGTCTCAGAAGAGAGACTGGTGCATCTCATCCAGTTCTGTGATTCGTCACATCGTTTGTATTTGTGGATTTTGAAGATAAAAAAAAAGACTTTCTAAATTTGACATTTCTGCATATTGTACTGTTCTGCGTGAGAGTATTGTGATTATAATTTTTAAACTTAACAAAATGCAGGACCTGAATCCAAAAAATCAACCTGAAGGCGAGAGCAGCTTGAATTTCTTGGCTCCGTGATGAACATATTCTTATAAATCTGCAGAAAATTGAGCTTAAAAAGAAAGACAGGTCTGTCTCAATGGATTGCAAAACTGCCTGCAATCAGACCGACACACCATTATCTTCTACACATTCCAGCATGGCAATTTAGAAGACAATTTAAATAAATGTAGTTAAAGATGGCGATAGTGGAGCTAAGTAGGAAATATGGTCTGTTCTTACAAGCTGGTAAAAGTCAAAATTGCAGTTAAAAAAAACCCAAGAAAAACTAAAAAGATCTGTTTCATCTGCAGGGAATTGAGGAATGGAAACTCAATTAAAACTACCAATCCAAATGCTGAATGGTTCTACAGCACTAACTCAATGGTGTCAAACAGTGAAAATGTACCGATGTGAACTGTTACTTTTAAAGAGCTGGGAATTGTTGTGCAAACTTGTTAAGTCAAAGTTTAATTAGAGTTGGACTGAAATGAAAATCTGAATACTGTAAAAGTGGCTGCTGAGATTTAAAGTAAGTGATAGGTTAATCCAACCCCTTTATCAGCTCTGCATCGAGACTATATAGTTGAGCAAGGCTCCACCATTAAATATGTTCCTGTTACTGTGAAGAGCAAGGCTGGTAGGTGTCGGGAATGCTGGATGTCTACAGATATTGAAGCTCTGGTCAAGAAAAGGGAGGAGGCATATGTCAGGTATTGACACTTGGGATCAAGTGAATCGCGAGAGGAGTGTAAGAGCAGTAGGAGAACACTCAAGAGGGAAAAGGGGACATGAGATAGCTTTGGCAAATAGGGTTAAGGAGGATCCAAAGAGGTTCTACAAATACATTACAAATACAAAAGAGTGTCTAGGGAGAGAATAGGGCCCCTCTAAGATCAGGAGAAAGCGCGTGTCGTTGTGCAGGTAAGTAATGTCACTGGGGGCGGAAGTGGCTGTGGCGATGGCAGAAACGGTGTTGTTCCCAATAGCCGTGGACCCGGCGGAGTCCTTCAACTGACTGAACTGGTCCTCACTCTGAACAACTTCTCTTTCCAATCCTCCCACTTCCTCCAAACCAAAGGAGTAGCCATGGGCACCCCCGCATGGGCCCCAGCTATGCCTGCCTCTTCGTAGGATATGTGGAACAGTCCATCTTCCGCAGCTACACTGGCACCACCCCCCACCGTTTCCTCCGCTACATCGATGACTGTATCGGCGCTGCCTCGTGCTCCCACGAGGAGGTTGAACAGTTCATCCACTTTACTAACACCTTCCACCCCGACCTCAAATTTACCTGGACCGTCTCAGACTCCTCCCTTCCCCTTCCTAGACCTCTCCATTTCTATCTCGGGTGACCGAATCAACACGGACATTTACTATAAACCGACCGATTCTCACAGCTACCTAGACTACACCTCCTCTCACCCTGCCCCCTGTAAAAACGCCATCCCATATTCCCAATTCCTTCGTTTCCGCCGCATCTGCTCCCAGGAGGACCAGTTCCAATACCGAACAACCCAGATGGCATCCTTCTTCAAAGACTGCAATTTCCCCCCAGACGTGATTGACGATGCTCTCCACCACATCTCCTCCACTTCCCACTCCTCCGCCTTTGAGCCCCGCCCCTCCAATCGCCACCAGGACAGAACCCCACTGGTCCTCACCTACCACCCCACCAACGTCCATATATATCGTATCATCCGTAGTCATTTCCGCCACCTCCAAACAGATCCTACCACCAGGGATATATTTCCCTCCCCTCCCCTATCAGCGTTCCGAAAAGATTACTCCCTCCGTGACTCCCTCGTCAGGTCCACACCCCCCACCAACCCAACCTCCACTCCCGGCACCTTCCCCTGCAACCGCAAGAAATGCAAAACTTGCGCCCACACCTCCCCCCTTACTTCCCTCCAAGACCCCAAGGGATCCTTCTATATTCGCCACAAATTCACCTGCAACCCCCCACACACATCATTTACTGCATCCGCTGCACCCGATGTGGCCTCCTCTATATTGGGGAGACAGGCCGCTACTTGCGGAACGTTTCATAGAACACCTCTGGGACATCTGGACCAACCAACCCAACCACCCCGTGGCTCAACACTTCAACTCCCCCTCCCACTCCACCAAGGACATGCAGGTCCTTGGACTCCTCCATCGCCAGACCATAGCAACATGACGGCTGGAGGAAGAGCGCCTCATCTTCTGCCTAGGAACCCTCCAACCACAAGGGATGACCTCAGATTTCTCCAGTTTCCTCATTTCCCCTCCCACCACCTTGTCTCAGTCCCAACCCTCGAACTCAGCACTACCTTCCTAACCTGCAATCTTCTTCCTGACCTCTCTGCCCCCACCCCGGCCTACCACCCTCACCTTAACCTCCTTCCACCTATCGCATTTCCAACGCCCCTCCCCCAAGTCCCTCCTCCCTACCTTTTATTTTAGCCTGTTTGGCACACTTTCCTCATTCCTGAAGAAGGGCTCATGCCCGAAATGTCGATTCTCCTGCTCCTTGGATGCTGTCTGACCTGCTGCACTTTTCCAGCAACACATTTTTAGCCCCTCAAAGATCAGCAAGGATGCCTATGTGTGGAACCTCAGGAGATGGGGAATATGCTAAATGAGAATTTCACATCAGCATTTATTGTGGAGAAGGATATGGAGAACTTAGAGAAATAAGTAGTGATGTCTTGAAAAGTGTCCACTTATAGAGAAGGTGGTGCTGGATCTCTTAAAATACATGGAGGTGGATAAATCCCCAGATTTTGATCACGTGTATCCCAGAACTTTGTGGGAAGCTAGGAAAATGATTGCTGGGCCCCTTGTTGAACTATCTGTACCATCAAAAGCTACAGGTGAGGTGCCAGAAGACAGGAGGGTGGCAAATGTGTTGCCAATATTTAAGAAAGGTGATAAGGAAAAGTCCGAGAACTACAGAGTGGCAAGCCTAACATCAGTGGTGGGTAAGGTATTGAAGGGGATTCGGAGATACAGGAGTTACATGCATTTGAAAGGCAAGGACTGCTTAGGGATAAGTCAACATGGCTTTGTGCATAGGAGCTCATATCTCACTAACCTGATTGAGTTTTTTGAAGAAATGACCAAGAGGGTTAATGAAGGCAGAGTGGTGAACATTGCCTTTATGGACTTCATCAAAGCATTTGACAAAGTTCTACATGGTAGACTGGTTAGCAAGATTAGATCACATGGAATTCAGGGAAAGCTAGCCATTTGGATACAAAATTGGCCTAAAGGTAGGAGACAGAGGGTTGTGGTGGAGTGTTGTTTTTCAGATTGGAGGCCTGTGACTATTGGAGTGCCACAAGGATTGGTGCTGGGTCCACTGTTTTTCGTTATTTATATAAATGATTTAGATATGAACACAGGAGGTATTGTCAGTAAGTTGGCAGATCACACCAAATTGGTGGGGTAGTGGACAGTGAAGGAGGTTATCCCAGAGGACAAGAGGACCTTGATTAGATGGGCTGAGGAGTGGCAGATGGAATTTAATTTAGATAAACTTGACGTGTTGCATTTTCGTAAGGCAAATCAGGGCAGGACTTCTATACGTAAGGGTAATGTCCTGGGGGTTGTTGCCAAACAAATAGACCTTGGGTGCAGGCTCATAGTTCCTTGAAAGTGGAGTCGCAGGTGGACAGTGTAGTGAAGAAAGAAGTTGGAATGCTTGACTTTATGCATACTGCACTGAGTGTACGAGTTGGGATATCATGTTGTACAGGACGTTGGTTAGGCCACGTTTGAAATAGTGTGTGCACATCTGGTTTTCCTGCTGTCGGAAATATGTTATTAAACTTGAAAGGGTTTGGAAAAGATTTACAAGGTTGTTGCTGGGGTTGGAGGGTTTAAGCTCTAGGGAGAAGCTGAATAGGCTGGAACTATTTTCCCTGGAGCTTCGGAAGTTTATAAAGTTGTCAGGGGCATGGAAAGGGTGAATAGCCCAAGTTTCTTCCCTGGTGTAGGAGAGTCCATAAGAGTAGTAGGTTTAAGATGAGAGGGAAAAGATTTAAAACAGACTGGTGTAGCAACATTTTCATGCATAGGATGATGGGTGTATGGAATGGTCTGCCAGAGGAAATGGTGGAGGCTGGAACAATTATAACATTTAAGAGGCACATGGATGGATACATGAATAAGAAGGTTTAGAGGGATCTATGCCAAATGTTTGCAAATGAGAGAAGGTTAATTCAGAATATCTGGTCAGCATGGATGACCGAATGGCTTGTTTCCATGCTGTACAACTCTGATTCTATGACTCTATACCACAGCCTAAATGTTAATCTCAACAATATTAGATGACAATTGCTCAGCACGTTTGTACACTATGTTTCGTCTGTTGTTTTAGTAAACGTATTAATCCATTTTATCAAACATGATAACAATTTGCAATAAAAGAGTTGAGAAAGGAAAGACACAATAGATTTTAGATAATGAACAGGAATTTATCATTTTCATGGTGAAAACCAAAATTGTTGGAAACGCTTTCCAGATCTGGAAGCCTCTGACCAAAGTTTCACAGCCTGAAATGTTCATTCTTTCTGTCTCTCCACAGCTGGCATAGCTTTGACTGTGTCCTTTTTAAACAATTGTACAGCTAATCAGTGTAGGTTTCCTTTGTTTCAAATTACTTTTCTCAACAATTCAACACCAAAAAGCTCTTTAAAATTAATACTCATAGTGCTAGCTTCAGTTACGAAAACTAATTACCTAAGGATGGTTGAACATTGGAGAAGTGCAGGTAACAATGGAGGGGGAGATTTGTACTTGGAAATATAAATGATCTGATGTGCAGGGTCAGTGACAAGTATGGGTCTATGCATCTGTGGTAGAATCATGATTTTCTGATGCACCACATTCGGTTTCAAGATCCAGCCTCACATGTTTTCATTTCTCCCAAGTATGTTAGAGAACACAAGAGGAGTTTGAGTTGCTGCAGTAATATACACTTCCATACACATGTTCGAATCTGAAGCTATGGATAGCAATGGTGGAGGCTGTAGCTTGCTTTCCAATAAATGGCTGGCAGGAATCTCCTTTGCATTCTGATTTACTGCATCCAAGAATAAATCCAAGACAGCAAGAGAAGTCAAGCTCCAAGGACAAATAGGTCCTTCTGGCTTTTGTTCCTATTCACCATTTGTTTAGATTTTAGCTGAATCTGTTTCTACCTCAACTCCATTCACTCATCTTTTGTTCCACAGCTTTTTATACCATGGATCAACCAAAGTCTTTAATCTTAGTCTTGAAGATTTTAAGTGAGTAAGTATTCACCACCTTTTTGAGAGCAATTTAACATATTCAGCACACCGTATTGTATCAAATACTTTCTGTTCTTAACTGTGTCATTCTAATTTTAAGATTAAGCTTCCTTGTTCTATTCCTCTAATTTTCAGAGGAACTAACTTCTGTGCATCTACTGCTTAAAATCATTGAGTCTTTGACTTAACCACCCATAAATCTTCTACACTCAATGGAACACAAGCAAAGTTTATTTAACCTGTCCTCATAATTTAGCTCTCACTGCACAAATAATATTCTGGTGAATCTGCGATGTGGCTCCTCCAAGGCCAATCTATCTTTCCTGAGGCTCGGTATAACTGAAGCTTAACGTATTTGTCTTTGCAATCCAGCCACCTTGAGATAAAGGCCAATTCCATTAGTCTATTTGATTGTTTTTGTACCTGTGCATTATCTTTAGAAACAGAAACAAAACAAAACTGATAACATTTCTAAAAGTCTTAAAAACATCATAAAAGAGGTCTTCATGTGTGTTTACAGTTCTGGAGAACCAGACTGACACAGACCAGAAGCGAGATATCTAAAATCACAGTGCCTGCAAACGATTCCACTTAGTTAGCATGTCAAAATAAGAAAATGTATCACTTTTAAGTTGGAATCAAATTTCCTGCTCTTCATATGCTTCAATTTAAAATGCATTTTCAAGGATGAATGTTACCACAAGATATCACTTTAAACATCTCAAAATGCTGGAAATAATTTCAAGTGGTATTGTTCATTGACCATATTATCATAAACAATGCTTTATTCATGAAACTATATGTCTGCCTGTCATATATCTTCATTAAATTGATTGAAGCATGTAATATCCTGAAGGGTCACAGAGTCATAGAGATGTACAGCACAGAAACAGACCCATCGGTCCAGCATGTCCATGCCGACCAGATATCCTAAATAAACCGAGTCTGATTTGACAGCACTTGGCCAATAAACGCTTCCTATTCATATACCCATCCAGATGCCTTTTTAAATGCTGTAATCGTACCAGCCTCCACCACTTCTTCTGGCAGCTCATTCCATACACATACCACTCTCTGCGTGAAAAAGTTACCTCTTGGATCCCTTTAAATCTTTCCCCTCTCACCTTAAACCACTGCCCTCTAGTTCTGGACTCCCCCATCTCAGGGAAAAGACCTTGTCTATTTACCCTATCCATGCCCCTCAGATTTTATCAACCTCACCCCTCAGTCTCTGACGCACCAGGGAATAAACAACCTCAGCCTATTCAGCCTTTCCCTATAGCTCAAACCCTCCAAACCTTGGCAACACTGTTGTAAATCTTTTCTGAACCCTTCAAGTTTCACAACATCCTTGCTATTAAAGTGAGACCCGAATTGCACACAATATTCCAAAAGTAGTCTAACCAATGTCCTGTACAACCGCAACGTGACCTCCCAACTCCTATACTCAATGCTCTGAACAATAAATGAAAGCATACTAAGTGCCTTCTTCACTATCCTGTCAACCTGTGATTCCACTTTCAACGAACTATGAACCTGCACTCCATGGTCTCTTTGTTCAGAAACACTTCCCTGGACCTTACCATTAAGTCCTGCCTTGATTTGCTTTTCCAAAATGCAGCACCTCACATTTATCTAAATTAAACTCTATCAGCCACTCCTTGGCCCATTGGCCCAACTGATCAGGATCCTGTCGTAATCTGAGGTAACCTTCTTCGCTGTCCACTGCACATCCAATTTTGGTGTCATCTGCAAACTTACTAACCATACCTCCTATGTTCACATTCAAATCATGTATATAAATAACAAAAGCAGTGGACCCAGCACTGATCCTTGTGGCATACCACTCGTCACAGTCTGAAAAGCAACCCGCCACCACCGCCATCCTCTATCTTCTGCCTTCGACCAAGTTCTGTATCCAAATGGCTAGTTCTCCCTCAACTGTTTGCCCTCATCAATCCTCTTTGTTGCTTCTTTAAAAAACTCTCAAATTAGTGAGACATGATTTCCCACGCACAAAGCCATGTTGGCTGTCCCTAATCAGCCCTCGCCTTTCCAAATACATGCACATCCTGTCCCTCAGAATTCCCTCCAACAACTTGCCTACCACCGATTCAGGCTCACCGGCCTATAGTTCCCTGGTTTTTCCTTACCACTTTTCTCAAATAGTGGCACCACTTTAGCCAACCTCCAGTCTTCTAGGACCTCACCTGGGACGATTGATGATCCAAATATTTAGCAAGGGGCCCAGAAATCACTTCCCTAGCTTCCCACAGAGAGTATACCTGATCAGGTCCTGGGGATTTATCCACCTTTATGCATTTTAAGACATCCAGCACTTCCTCCTCTGTAACATGGACATTTTCAAGATGTCACCATCTATTCCCCCACATTCTATATCTTCCATGTTGTTTTCCACAGTAAATACTAATGCAAAATACTCGTTTAATATCTCTTGACAGGTTAGATGTGGAGAAGATGCTTCCACTTGTAGGATACTCTAGAATTAGGGGTTGCTGCTTAAAATAGGAGTCAGCCATTAAAACAAAGATAAGGTGAATTTGTTTTTGGATTGTGCATTTTTTGAACTCTCTGAGAAGCTGGTTGAAGTAGATTCTTTGAACATCTTTAAGACAGAAATTGCTAAATTATTGGAAAGGAAGGAAGTGAAAAGTTGAGAGGGGTAGACAGCCAGTTGATTTGAGGCTAAAATCAGATCCATTATAATTTTATTGAATGGTGGAGTAGGGTCCAGGAGCCATATGGCTGACTCCTCAGTCGGATGTATTCCAAAATTCAGACACACACACACACACACACACACACACACACCTATTAATAAACTGTAACTCTTGTACAAATAGATACACTCCACAATTCCATTGCTCATACCAGCTTTACAGTATGGTGAGCTAGTTGAGAAAGTCCAACAGTAAGACTGCTTTAAGTTGAGCATATATAACATATGACTATGAAATATTATGCATCTTAAGGCTATTGAACAGGGATCTTTCAACAAATGTTGATGTTCTTTAGTTTCTTTGTAAGAGATGGGCAAATATCAAAAGGGGTTAAACAATGCTTTCACAATGTGGCAAAAGTTTAGCTTGACAAATGTAATGAGCTTCTACCTAAATCTCTTTCACCTGACAATTTTAAAGTGATTACAAACTTGCAGCATTATATTTGTTAATTAAGCACTGTGTGCCCACAAATTTACTAGTGATATTTTATCTTCTGGACAGAAAACTGGCCCATTGTAGTCTATGTTAATTATAACAGCAACCATTAACTTTAATGGGTTTCAACGTATGAAGAGAACATTCCATAGTGCAAGTATGGCCATGTCATGTTAATGTTAACTCCATGTTATTGCAACTTTTCCTGATGTGGAGGTGCCGGTGTTGGACTGGGGTGGACAAAATTAAAATCATACAACACCAGGTTATAGTCTAATAGGTTTACAGAGTAACTTTGATTATCCGGCATTAAATTATCTCAATTTCAGATTATCCGAACAAGATCGCAATGTCCTGATGCTTGGCTAAACTGTGTTATCTAGCATTTGATTATCTGAACAAAATACTCCCTGCCCATGTCATTCGGATAATCGAGGCTCCTCTGTATTTGGAAGTATGAACTTTTGGAACGCTGCTCCTCTGTCAGGTAGCTCGTAGAGCTGGATCATAGGACCAAGTGATCCTGCCCCACTAGCTACCTGACAAAGGAGCAGTACTCTGAAAGCTTGTACGTCCAAATAAGCCTGTTGGACTATAACCTAGGTGATTTTTAACTAGGTTTTGCCTGTTGTGGTTGATGCTCTGTTATACCAAAACTGAAAATAACCTTTTGAATAAATTCTCACATGGAGTGCAGGTTCATAGCTCCTTAAAAGTGGAGTTGCAGGTAGATAGGATAGTGAAGAAGGCGTTTGGTATGCTTTCCTTTATTGGTCAGAGTATTGAGTACAGGGGTTGGGACGTCATATTGCGTCTGTACAGGACATTGGTTAGGCCACTGTTGGAATATTGCGTGCAATTCTGGTCTCCTTCCTATGGGAAAGATGTTGTGAAACTTGAAAGGGTTCAGAAAAGATTTACATGGATGTTGCCAAGATTGGAGGATTTGAGCTACAGGGAGAGGCAGAACAGGCTGGGGCTGTTTTCCCTGGAGCGTCAGAGGCTGAGGGGTGACCTTATAAAGGTTTATAAAATTAAGGGGCATGGATAGGATAAGTAGGCAAGTCTTTTCCCTGGGGTGGAGCGTCCAGAAGTAGAGGGCATAGGTTTAGGGGGAGAGGGGAAACATGTAAAAGAGACCTAAGGGGCAACATTTTCACTCTTACTGGTACATGTATGGAATGAGCTGCCAAAGGAAGTGGTGGAGGCTGGTACAATTGCAACACTTAGAAGGCATCTGGATGGTTATATGAATAGGAAGGGTTTGGAGGGATATGGACCAGGTGCTGGCAGGTGGGACTAGATTGGGTTGGGATATCTGGTCGGTATGGAAGATAGTTAGATAGAGTCACAGAGTGCTGTACATCTCTATGACTCTATCTAACTGATGCACTTGAGGATAATCCACATTCAAGAAACTGCTCTGAAAACTCTGCTCATATTTTGATAACTGTGACAAATTACACATCAGATGAGACAATCCACAGCGTCACAAATTTTAAAAAAACACAACGTGCTTAAAAACAGTTTGTCCCAACTGCAAATATTAATGGATCCTATCAAAATTGCAGTATCTGGATCTAAATCCACATCAAAATCCATTCAGTTCTTCGTTAGGTTAAACCCTGTATGAGCACCAAGTTTCATTGGAATCTCTCTGCTAGTTTCTGAGATATAATTTTTACAGACAGACCAACAGGCACAAAAAACAGTACTTTGATAGTGGAGCTAATGACTAGAAGGTGACTGACAAACATTCATACTGAGTATATTCAGTATTCACTTTTAAAAATGGGAACTATTAAGGAGAGGCCAACTGTTCCTTTTTAACCCAATACAGCTTGTTTACGAAATTACTTGTTAGAATCAGTCCCACTTACTGCTGTCATGTGATTAAGCACTGAACTGTCAACGTTACTTTGAGGATACTGTGGGGAAGGAATGGAAATATCATACTGGAATAGATGGCCAAGCTATTCTGAAAATAATATTAAGTCATTCTGTTGGGGGCAATTAGGACCAGTTACATTTGCCTAAAGCTGAATGACACAGAGTGGAGAAAATGAATATCTTTGACTCCAGAGGTATCATCCTTCAGCCTGAACCCAGTTCCACTAATCTCCCATTCTACAGTTTCAGTCTTAAATTACTCAATTCCAGATGGTGTTTGATAAGAAAAGGTCAATCTCTATTTAATAAGTTGTCAGCACCTTAGTTAGGGGCCTATAAAGTTACTTTGTATCCACTGGGTTTGACTATCAGAGCACCTTTCAATAAAGGCTTTTGTGAAAACTAGTTCACCATTTGAAGACTTATTCATTCTCACAATCCCAGTTTGTGCACTGCTTTCCTTGACAGGCCAAATTCAGTCTGCACAAAATGACAACTGTAACAATCACAATTTTTGAATTCAAAAACAGAAATTGCTGGAAATGCTCAGCAAGTCTGGCAGCCTCTGTGGCAAATGATTCAAGTTAATGTTTCAGGTCTGATGACCCTTCTTCTGTTAACTCTGATTTCTCTCCACAGATGCTGCCAGACCTGCTGAGCTGTTTTAGCAATTTCTTGTTTTTGTTTCTGATTTACAGCATTTGCAGTTATTTCAGTTTTTATTTACAATTTTTGCATAATCTTGATTGTCCAAGGTTGCATCAGTTCAGTTATTCCTACAGCATCACTAGTGTTGTCGAATCCAACTTGTAGGATAGTAAGGTCGATTGTTAATTCATCAAAACAGTGCTGAACTCCTTCAGTGACTTCTGGTTCTGGGACTTAGCCAAGTGTAGGAACAGATAACATACAACTGAAAGGCTACAAGTTTATAAGCACATGTCCGCTTACTCCACTGCAACAAGATTTATGTAAACCCTTTAAAATTATAAATAAAATTTGTAGAAACGCGCAGTATATCAATCACCATTAGAGAAAGAAAACAAGATTGTACAAAGATCAGACATGATTATAATTGAATGGCAGAGCAGACTCAATGCCCCATATGATCTACTCCTTGTCCTACTTTTTAAGCCTTTATGCCATCAGCACAATTGTTTTTACTCTTTCGTGGAATGTGGCTGTTGCTCACAAGACCAGTATTTGTTGCCCATCCCTTTTACCCTTGTCAGGTCATCTATCTGAAATACTGAAGTCCATGTTGTGTAGGTATACCCACAGTGCTACTGAAACAGGAGTTCCAAGATTTTGATCCAGCATCAGTGAAGGTTACTGCAATATAATACCAGGTCAGGATGTTGTGCGGCTTGCAGGGGGTGACGTTCCCACACATTGGCTACCCTTATCCTTCTCGATGGCAGGGGTTAACGAGATTAGCGAGGAAATGTTCACCTATTTTTCTCTCTCACTTGTTAAATGATCCACTGCAGAGCCTCCTTTTTTTATTCGTGATTTCTAGCATTCTTAATTTTATTTTTGGCCTCACAACACTTGACAAAAATTATCTAATAGCCAGGGCCCAAGATGTCAATGCAAAGTGATTGCTCCTCTAAATGGCTTAGGAAGGTAACCAAGTTAGGAGTCCATTCTATTTTAAAACTTCAAAAGCTAGCAAAATTCAAGCTTATATACTTGAAGATTATTTTACAATTCCTTTCAAATTATCCAATCTCTATATGTAAAGAGAAAGGGATGTCACCTTTATAAACCTTTCAAGGCAGTCTCTGTAGGCTCATGGATCAACCTTGCATTTGTTTGTATCTCTCTTGCCAACAAATCAGTGGACTGTAAACCAATATGTCAAAGCTCTGGGCATCCATTTGTGAAGGGATGAATGAATGGATTGTAACAGCCAGGATGTGCACACTGATATCTGTTTCTGACAACTGTCATCCTCCCTGTTAAGGCTAAACCTTAGGTCTAAATTCTAAAAGCAGAATACGTGATCAGGTTACGAGGACAGGATGTCAAAATTCTTTGCTGTGGAAAAGAAAGGCAGCTAACTAAGCTCTCATTAGTGGAGTTTCTGTCATCTCTATCCACAAGAGTCCACGGAATAATACTGACACCCTGGAAATGACCACATATAGCTCAACTGCATACCATCTGGTCGGTGCACTGGGGCCAATCAATCACAGAGTGCTTTTTCAGTTGGACTTAGGTCAAGTACATATTGCATACTCATTTTTTTTTAAGTCAGCCAGAGTAAATATCAGGCACAAAAGCCTTATGCAGACATTCATCTGTACTTACCATGGAATATAAATACTGCATGTTGAAAAATTTAAAAATTCCAAATCTAACCCACTTTTATTGAATTTTATGGGGTGCAAATGGTTCCACACTCTCCCCTGACCATAAACGTCAGCAGGAAGCGTAGCCACGATCTCCGTCTCTGGCTGTCTCAGAACAATAATTGCTTTCAGGTGAGATTTCTGTTCCTCACTTGTGAGGAAGTCCTGCCTCAGGGAGGTGCTAGCCAATCGGTTTGGCTGGCAGCTGTGTAGTCAACTATCACCAGTGGGAACACCAGTCACTGTTGGACCACAGGCAGAGCTAACTCGCTGAAGAGCCCCCATTAAGTCTAGGGTCATAGGTCATGGCTGGGCTGAGAACATTCGGGGAATGGGTTATGAAGAAAGGATGTGAAGATGATTGCAAGGGGGTTAATGATTTTTGTCAGCAATACCAACGATAGGCCCAGAGAGCCTGCAAGGGAGGTTCTCTCACCTCTCCTGCCACCAGCCCAGGTACCTAAAGATACCAGCCTCTGCAATGGCCTCTAATCTAATCCTACAGTGGGTAATATAAATGAAGGCACAAAGAGACCAGTGGCTAGTAATTATACTCAATAGGCCTTAGGATGGCTGGTGATGCAATATCCTTCCCTAACCACTGGTAACATTTAAGGCAGTTCAAGGAAGGTGAGTAGATGACAGGAAGGCACTGGAGTTTACCTGCCTCCACCTCCAACTTCAAACCCACTGACATTAGAACATAAAATCCAGTCCAATCTGTTCCAAATACCGAGCTACTTACTCCTACATTGTGGTCAAATTCCAAAATACACCAATGACCACACTTCAAAAGGACTTCACTGGCTGGAAAGTGCTTTGGAACACAATAAATCCAGAGTACTAAATAGGTGTAATTTATTTCTCCTTTTATGGTATTTGTCCTACTGGAATTTGAAAACAAAATAGTATTTTTATTTCCTTTATGAAGGTGTTCATTGATAGTACTCAGCCCAATGATTTTGACCAGCACAAGCTGATAAACTATGCATGTTCTATCTCAAAGCTACAAAAGGATACATCCAGTGCATCACTTCACAACTACTAATACCTCTTAAAATGTAATCATTTCTGGACAGGTCTACACTACTTTATAGGTAGCCATCTGTAATTGGTATCATCTCGTCTTCAGCTTTGTTCTTAAGCAAGTTACAGATCTTGCTGGGTGAATCAAGCAATGAATATCATTTATCAGATGTTAAATAGCAATTTGTTGTTGCCCTCAAAGAAGGGATACACTACTGCATTAGATTTGGGCCCAAAGGATAGATGGAAGTACAGTGAATTGGTTTAAAGATAGCTAATGAAAAGATTGTAGGTATTCACAGTAAAATGCATATACCTGGCTGGGATTCATTTATTATTGCTTTGGGGATACACCTATTTATCATCTTTAAAAAAGACTTGGAGATTAAAGTCGGTTCCAACGTGTTTAAATTCGCAGACTGCTCTATAATTAGAGCAGCAGCAAATGACTCAAACTTCTCCTCACAACCTTAGCAATTTACAGATTTTACCTGCAGACAAGTGCAAATGGGACGAGATCAGATTGGAATGTTTGGATGGCTTGAACAAGTTGGACTAAAGAGTCAGTTTCCACACTATATGACTCCATCACTCTAGGTGATAGCCATTGTTTGATATAGGTTAAAAAAAAGTGGCATCTTGTAAAATGAAAGAGTTTAGCACAGGCATTATGGAGGATTGAGCATTTTGAATATTGTTGAAGAGCTCACCTATATTATCAGCCCTATTACCAAAATGAAGTATTACTTGGAATGTAGAACACAGAAAAATCATTCAGTCAAACTCATTCATGAAACTCTCACTTCTCTGCATCTAAGCTTATTCGGAGAAAGTGAGGTCCGCAGATGCTGGAGTTCAGAGTCGAAAGTGTGGTGCTGGAAAAGCACAGCTGGTCAGACAGCATCCAAGGAGCAGGAGAGTCGATGTTTTGAGGCTAAGCTCTTGATCAGAAAGGAGGGGGTGGCCCAAAGGGACTGAGACATGTTTTCTGAAATGTTCTGCAATGTTGGTGTCCTGCCTGCCCAATGTATAGGCGGCCACATCGAGAGCAACAGACACAGTAGATGACGTGTGTGAAACGACAGATAAATCTCTGTCAGATGTGGAAGGATCCTTTGGGGTTTTGGATGGAGGTGAGGGGGGAGGTGTGGGTGCAAGTTTTACACTTCTTGCGGCGGCAGGGGAAGATGCCAGGAGTGGAAGGTGGGTTAGTGGGGAGGGGATATGGACCTAACAAGGGAGTTGGGGAGGGAATGGTCTCTGCAGAGTGCAGATAAAGGTGGGTAGGGAAATATATCCCTGGTGGTGGGGTCTGTTTGGAGGTGGTGGAAATGGCAGAGGATGATGCAGTGTATCCAGAGATTGGTGGGGTGGAAGGTGAGGACCAGGGAGGTTCTATCCTTGTTGCAGTTGGAGAGGTGGGGTTCAAGGGCAGAGGTGCAGGAAGTGGAGGAGATGTGCTGGAGGGCATCATCAACCATGTGGGAGGGGAAATTGCAATCTTTGAAGAAGGAGGCCATCCTCCATCTCTGTTGTATTTGCTCCCAGCAGGCCCAATTCCACCATAGAACATCTCAGATGGCCTCCTTCTAGGACACACACACCAACCAATCCCACCGCCCTGCGGCCGAACACTTTAACTCCTCCTCCCACTCCATCAATGACATGCAAATCGTGGGCCTTCTCCACTGCCAAACTTTAGCCGCCCAATGCCTGAAGGAAGAATATCTCATCTTCCGCCTCTCCAACCATACAGGATCAATATGGATTTCATTAGTGTCCTCATTTCCCCATCCTCCGCCTTATCCCAGATCCAACCTCTTGAACTGTCCTACCTATCCATCTTCCTTCCCACCTATCCGTTCCATCCTCCACTCCGACCTATCACCATCACTCCCCAACTTCATCTACCTATCGCATTCCCAGCTACCTTCCCCCCAGCCCTAGCCCCACCCCCTCATCTACAATTTAGCGCTCAGCCCCCTTGGGCCACCCCACATTCCTGATGAAAAGTCTTGCTCCTCGGCTGCTGCCTGACCAGCTGACTTTTCCAGCACCACACTTGTCCAATCTAAGCCTACTGGCCTAATTATCTATTCTCTTGTTATTCTCTAGTTTCCCAGTAAATGCATATATACTATTCACATCAGTTCTTCTCTATAAAAGCAGGTTCAAAATCACTATCAAGATGCATAGAATTAACATAAAATCCCAACAGAGTGGAAACTGGCCATTTGGCCCAACTAGATGAAGAGGTTTCTTCTGAATTGCCTGTTGAATTTATTGTTGAACCAGTATTTATGGGTCTTCATGTAGGTTTATCCCACAATGCTGTATTGTATGATATATAAATTAAAAGGTTAAACTTCAGAACTTTACATGATCTTCTTGAGGTCATGTTGGAGTTCAGATCTGGTCCCCTTACTTCATTTTTAATGGAGAGATTTCACTGGAGGACAAGATTATTGCCAGAACTTTGAAGAAGGAGCAAATGAAAGTCAATCTGCACAAATTCTTCTCCCTTCAGAGGCAAAATCAAAGGAGAAATATGACAAGGATTGTAAACTAGGGAAGAATTAAGTGACTAAATACCTATCTGAAATGTAATATTATTTATATGGTTGTAAACTATAAACATTATGATCACATTAACTGTAGCAGTTGTTCATAACATGTACTGCTGGAGATGTAAATCCCACTCATAGATACATGCCCCTACCCCCAAGAATTTCCACTGGGAAGTTACAAATCACCTTCTACTCAGCAAAGTGGAAAATTTCCCGGGTATATCCTGTCCACAAAAAGCAGGACAACTCAAACGCTGCCAGTTACTGCACCGTTAATCTACTTGATCATTAGCAAAATGATGAAAGATGTTATCGACAGGGCTATCAAGCAACCTACTCACCAATAACCTGCTCACAGAATAAAATCCGAAACAACTGCCGAGGCTGTAAATCAGAAACAGAAACAGAAATTGCTGGAAAAGCTCAGCAGGTCTGGCAGCATCTGTGAAGAGAAATCAGAGTTAACATTTTAGGTCTGGTTCTGAGGAAGGGTCACCAGATCCGAAATGTTAATGCTGATTTCTCTTCACAGCTGCTGACAGATCTGCTGAGCTTTTCCCGGAAGACCTGCTCACAGAGGGTCAGTTGGGCCGCCGGCGCCATTCAGCTGCTGAACTCAATACTGTTCATCCAAACCTTTACAAAACTGCTAAATTCAAGAGGTATGATGAGAATGATTGTAACTGATATCAAAACAATACTTCCCTCAGTGAATCATCAAGGAGCACTGATGGGACTGAAGTCAACGGGAATTTGGTAACAAACTCTTCACTGGTTGAATTCATGCCCAGCACCAAGGTAGATAATGGTTGGTGCAAGTCAATCACCTCTGACTCAGTATGTCAGTATAGCAGTTCCTCATGTAGAACACTCAGTTCAACCATTTTCAACTGCTTCATTAATGACCTTCTCTTCATCATAAGGTCAGAAGTGGGGATGGTCGCAGATGATTGGACCATATTCAGGACCATTTGTGTTCCTCTGATGAAGCAATCATGCCTGCAAAATTTGGATAAAATTTTGGCTGAAGTTGATATGTGACAAGTAGCATCTGTGCTGGGCAATGACCATCTCCAATAGGAGCAAATTCTATCATCACTCTTTGACATTACCAATGCTAAACATGCCACTGTCTATGTCCTTTAAGTTACCAGAAATTGGCTGACTTTTATAAACTGTTGCTACAACAGCAGGTGAGAGGTGGGAATTAAGCAGCAAGTAACTTACCTCTTGACTCCCAAATCCCGTTAACAAATGCACAAGACACAAACCAGGAGTGTGATGGAATATTCCCCACTTCCCTCAATAAGTGCAGCTCCAACAACACTCATGACTCCATCTAGGATGAGGCAGTTTGCTTGATTGGTACATTTACCACCTTTAACATTCACTCCTTTGACGACTGATGCACAATGGCACCGTGTGTACTATCTACAAGATGCAGTAACTTACCAAGGCTCCTTTAAGAACAACTTCCAAACCCATGACCTCTACCACTGACAAGGACAAGGTCAGCAGCTCCACCAACATCATTCCCTCACTGTTACTGAGTGAAAATCCTGGATATCTATTTGTAAAAGCACTCTAAGTGTCTCTACACCATATGGACTACAGTGATTCAAGAAGTTAACTTGTCACTGCCTACTCAAGGGTAATTAGAAGCAGGAAATAAAGAATGGCTTAACCAGCGATGCTGAAATCCCTGGAACATTATGTATTTTTTCAAAAATCTTCAAGTCATTCATGATATAAATGCACAATTTCTAACTTCCACATAAACATAGGTCTGTGATTTTTCTCTTGTACATTTGACAGTGTAAGACTTTCCTCTAATTAGAATCAGTGTGGAGCGTATTATAAATGACAGCTGCACCTTGTAACTGAAGTAAAAATGAAGCAACTGCACACTGTTCTACAACCTCTATCTTGCAAAATAATAGATCTAACTGTGTCCTTGACCTAAAAAATACCAAGCAGTACAAGTAAAACAACCTTGAACTCTGCTGTACCATTGTCTTAAGCTTTACACCGACACAAATGAAGAATTCTTAAGGTTAATCCACAAGCTCAAGTTTCGCATGTTTTTGGTTGAAAAAGTGGAGTAGAATTAGCTTTGGTCTAAAACTCGCAGATCTGACTGCCTCTTCTCTTCTGGTCCGGGCTCAATCTGAGGCCAAAAGCCACTTTAGTCAAGGCAATACTCTAACTGATTTAGAAAGGCAACATATTATCAGAATGTGTGAGGTAAGAGATGCCACTCTGGTAAACAGGAAGTCAAGAATAACCTTTTGGTTATATTTTGGACTGTATAGGCTCAGGCAGGAATTACACATCAACAGTGAGAGACGGGACACGTGTGTCCAAATTGTGAATAGGTATGAATAGTCACACAGTTCAAGTAGATATATTAAAGTGCCCACTATGACTCCAAAACTTTTTTAAAACAATGTGCATTGTTACACAAAAGGCATTCTGTTATTGACTATCCACACAGGACTCGAGGGGTGGACAAAGCATGCAGCTATCTGATAGCACAGAATCTATGCATGCCATGACCTGAGTTATTTATGAACCTTTATGATAGAGGAGCTGAGGTAATGGGCACTGAAGAGTGATTAATGATCTGTCAGAGGTTTTATGACACTGGTTATAGCTATGTTTAATTTCCAGGAACCATTTGGCACCTCATGAAATGACTTCCTATGTATGAAAAGCTAGTCTGAAAACATACGCAGGCTTTTTTAGATCAGCTCTTGTATGGCAGGGTCAATAGGTGGTCTACATTACACTGTCACTTCTATCTGCACTAAAAACAAACTGCAAAGTGATGTCTCTGTCGGATGATTTAGTCCTCTCAATGACAGGTGCATAAGGTCTGCACCATGAAATTCAATACTCATAATAATCAGACCCATTGCCTTACGACCAGAGTCAGTTGACTGAAACACACTTCTGGAGCCTTTGCTGCATCATTGCAGAGGTAAGTAGATGAGCAACAATAGTTGTACATAGATGATGCATTATATCTCATGCAGAAAAAAAATTAAGGGGAAGAAAACAGCATTGAGCTCGTCACAGCATTGAGAATTACTCGAGTGCCACCACAGTAACATGGTGCGATATGATGTTAGGAAGAGGAAGTGGATTCTCTTAAAACTAGATGAAGTTGGTCTAAATCTACATGTTTAAACAATGCTTTTGATTACATTCCTCTCAAATGAGTCTTTGCTTTAAAAGCTCAGTTATCTTAACTCAACTCCCATTACTTTTTCTTGTTGCTCTCACTCCTGGCCATTTGAAATCCACCTTTTCGATAAGACTTCCATCCTTGCCCCCTTGATCCACTCACAAACAACTTCTGACAAGACAATGTCAAACTTACTCCCAGTGTTTGCTCTCCTTAATCACCATTCCGTCCTCCCCAGGTCCAAACCTGACCTGCCATCATCTCCAGTTCAAAGTCCTTGAAGGTGTCATTGCCTTCCAATCTGCGATCACATCTCCCACTACTCATTAACAAACTTTCAGCCCAATTTCAATTCTTCTCATGATGTTTTTGAGAGTAACTGGTGAGTCTGACCATACTCACAGGTCCTTGTCCTGTGTGGCTTCAACAAAGCTAATCACACAATCCTCCAACATCCACTTCCACTCCCCTTATCCTTCTGTAATTCCACTCCTATGGACACCAATGTAGTTAGCTTGCCCCACAGTTCAGGCATACCTGATGCTGAACTTTCCTAATGATCCATCTCTGTTCCCGTCTCCTGTCCCTAATTTTAGTCCAAATGTATGCTGATGGAACCCAGCTTCATCTCTATTGACATCCATGCAATGGGGGAACTGGAATCTCACCATTATATTAGAAATTAAGTATCCATTATTTCCTTCTTCCTAATTTCTTTCTCAGGTTGAGCATCTGACCTCATCTCTCAGCTTCACTCTGATACTATTGTTGAGCTCCACCCAAATCACCAGCTTCTGAAATTTTTATCCATCTATCAAAACCTTGTGACTGAATAACTTGGGCGTCTTCTTTGCCAGTCTCCTCATGTCATCAACTATAAATCCTGAAACTCTGTACTGCCTAAACTGAACAGTCAGTACCATCCTAGTTTTCACAACTCCAAACTTGATTTCCTTTTCCCGGGTCCAGGGAACTCAGCAGAGATTGTCCGGCACAGACCTTCCTTTTCAGTCATGAGTTGTAAGGTAAAACTAGCAGAAAAACAAACGAACCATTTTTTAAAATTCAATAGTAAGTTTCCAGAACCAGTTTTAGCTTGGTCTCAGAGGTTTAATACACAGGAGTGTATCTGAAACTTATTGTTAAGCAAGTCATCTCCTGAATTCAGTGTTCACCTCTTGGCGACACTATTGTGCTATGTAGATATTCACAGCAGAGAATGCAGAAGTTACTAGATTTGTTAGTGGAATGATGGATGACACTGACTTCGTTGGTTTCTTTTTAGTTATTTATTGAAGAGATCCCTTACTCCTGAGTTTCCAAGCTACCACGGACAGAAGTAGTTGTTGCGTTTGCTGCATGGCAAACTCTTTGTATTAACTGCCCACTTAAAGGCCTCATTGGTGGAGGGGCAGGAAGTCCATCCATGGGCCTTCTCATCACAAATCATTCATTCGGATAAAGGCAGGATGGTGGCAGGATTCCCACCGACCAAACTCACAATGAGGAAGGGCACCAGATTCTGCCCAAGGGGATGGTTCAAGTCATTCTTGTGGGAGAGTCTCATTTCTTTAGCATATCCAAACCTGTAGTAATCTTTTTCTGTCCCTTTGCTGACTGCAAAGTAAAACAGCTTAACTCTTTTTTTTCTGTCATCACATCACTAAAGTTGAAGCAATCTATCTGGTGAAAAGAAAATTGGCAACACACTTGAGAAAGCATATATGAAAATAAAATATTTAATTTGAATCTTTTAAGGGAGATATAATTACATGTCCTAAGTTACACTGTTGCAATATGTCCATTATTGCACAGTGACAGCAAGGAATTTGGAATTGCTTATCAGAATGACTGATGCCAAAGAACCAGTGAAGTCGAAGATATATCCAAACGTATATTGACTAAGACCTTTTTAAGTTAAGGGTCTTCGACTTTATTGCTTAGGCTGTGGGAAACTGACACAAAAGGAAGTTCTTGATTCAATGTGAGCCAAATCATTTACAAACCAAAGCTCCAGTGAATGCACAGAAGTGTACAAGACATTTTCAATGCATAAAATGGCATACTTTTTAATTCTTCTAAGGTAACAGGAATCAACAACATATCGGTGTGGCTCAGGATCCAACTATTTTATGTAATGTTGCATTCACGCAGTTGTGCATGAACACAGTCGTGAGTTGTAAGCGTCAGATCAGCTTTGTAATTTGATCTCACATATTGAATGAGTTTTTAAAAAAAAAATCTCTGACAGAGACAGAACTTAAAAGTACAACAAGGTAGTGGCTCTGATATTTTGTGCTCTTCTTAAATGGCACAACCTTTACAATTCAAATATTTTTTCTAATCTGTTTCATTTGTAGAAATCAAACCATCAGCCACTTCAAATGTTTTAGTCAAGGATTAAGACCTGGATGAAGGACTGTGTGATGACTGCAACTCCATGGGTCACTGGCTGTATTACCATTTTCATAAGTCTTCATTACGAATTGAAAGTGCATCATAGAGATGTACAGCATGGAAACAGACTCTTTGGTCCAACCTGCCTATGCCGACCAGATAGCCCAAACGAATCTAGTCCCACCTGCCAGCACCCGGCCCATATCCCTCCAAACCCTTCCTACTTATATACCCAGGAGAAAGTGAGGACTGCAGATGCTGGAGATCAGAGCTGAAAATGTGTTGCTGGAAAAATGCTGCAGGTCAGGCAGCATCCCAAGAGTAGGAGAATCGACGTTTCGGGCATGAGCCCTTCTTCAGGAATGAGGAAAGTGTGTCCAGCAGGCTAAGCTAAAAGGTAGGGAGGAGGGACTTGGTGGAGGGGCGTTGGAAATGTGATAGGTGGAAAGAGATCAAGGTGAGGGTGATAGGCCGGAGTGGGGATGGGGGCGGAGAGGTCAGGAAGAAGATTGCACGTTAGGAAGGCGGTGCTGAGTTCGAGGGATTTGACTGAGACAAGGTGGGGGGAGGGGAAATGAGGAAATTGGAGAAATCTGAGTTCATCCCTTGTGGTTGGATGCAGTAAATCGGCCTATCTCCCCAATATAGAGGAGACCACCGGCCTGTCTCCCCAATATAGAGGAGGCCACATCCACTGCACCCGATGTGGCCTCCTCTATAGTGGGGAGTCAGGCCGCCTACTTGCGGAACGTTTCAGAGAATACCTCTGGGACACCCGGACCAACCAACCCAACTATCCCGTGGCTCAACACTTCAACTCCCCCTCCCACTCCACCAAGGACATGCAGGTCCTTGGACTCCTCCATCGCCAGACCATAGCAACACGACGGCTGGAGGAAGAGCGCCTCATCTTCCGCCTAGGAACCCTCCAACCACAAGGGATGAACTCAGATTTCTCCAGTTTCCTCATTTCCCCTCCCCCCAACCTTGTCTCAGTCCCAACCCTCGAACTCAGCACCACCTTCCTAACCTACAATCTTCTTCCTGACCTGTCCCCCCCACCCCCACTGCGGCCTATCACCCTCACCTTGACCTCCTTCCACCTATCGCATTTCCAACGCCCCTCCCCCAAGTCCCTCCTGCCTACCTTTTATCTTAGCCTACTGGACACACTTTCCTCATTCCTGAAGAAGGGCTCATGCCCGAAACGTCGATTCTCCTGCTCTTTGGATGCTGCCTGACCTGCTGCGCTTTTCCAGCAACACATTTTCAGCTACTTATATACCCATCCAAATGCCTCTTAATTGTTGCAATTGTACCAGCCTCACCACATCCTCTGGCAGCTCATTCCATACACGTACCACCCTCTGTGTGAAAACGTTGCCCCTTAGGTCTCTTTTGTATCTTTCCCCTCTCACCCTAAATCTATGCTCTCTAGTTCTGGACTCCCCGACCCCAGGGAAAAGACTTTGTGTCTTTTTACCCTATCCATGCCCCTCATAATTTTGTAAACCTCTATAAAGTCACCCCATAGCCTCCGACGCTCCAGGGAAAACAGCCCCAGCCTGTTCAGCCTCTCCCTATAGCTCAAACCCTCCAACTCTGGCAATATCCTTGTAAATCTTTTCTGAACCCTTTCAAGTTTCACAACATCTTTGCGATAGGAAGGAGACAGAATTGCATGCAATAATCCAACAGTGGCCTAACAAATGTCCTGTAACACTGCATAAGAATCATGTGTAAAACTGAGTATCAAATGGAGTTTAGGATATTCTTGATCCTTTTAAGCTATTATTGCTTTCTTAGGATTTAGAAAATCCACAAGAAAATGGTCCTTTCAGAATGTCTGTTGCTTTAGTAGTGAAATCAAAAAGGAATAGGAGGCCATTCAGCCCTTCCAGCCTGCTCCACCTTTTAAAAAGATAGTGGGTGATCTATAGCTCAACTTCATGTAGCTCCTTTGGCTAACAGAGATTTGTTAATTTTAGATTTAAAATGAACACCTGATTTAGTATTATTTGCCACTCTAGAGAGTTCCAATCCAGTACTGTCCTCTGTGTGTAGGAATGTTTCCTAATTTCATTCTTTTACTCATGCAAGATTTGGCTGTAATTTTTAGATCACACTTCCTTGTCCTATGTTCATCAACTTGTAGAAATAGTTCCACTTAATCTACCCTATCCACTTCCCCTTTAATATCTCAGAATTCTTACAGTAAAGACGACAGACATTTGGCCCATGGTTTCTACTGGATCTATGAACCTTTTGACTGAATGACAAACCCCTGCTTTTTCTCCATAAGCTACACATTGGATGATTACTAAACAGAAAGACAGTTGGAAAACTTTATCAAATCACCCCACTCACCTTCTAAATCCCAGGGTGAACAGCCAGATTTTGTGTAATCTTACCGTGTAACATAAGCCTGGAGAACCTCTTGCAAATCTATGCTGCAGTCCTTCCAAGGCATCAAAAAAATGTCCTAAGGTACAAAGCACAGAACTGCTGACACTCCTCCAGGTCAGTTCTAATCAGGAGTTTGTAAAGCTGAACGTTTTGTCTGTCCCGGCCCCCTTCTTCTTCTTATTCCAGTCCACTCCATATATAACAACTCCATCTCTTTTTCGTTTGTTCTTTGTAATTGTTCTGTGATCTTTTTACCTGGATCTCAAAGTTTTCTGCTTTTTCGATTATTCTAACTGTCCACGATCTATAAAATGTTGATCTCAAAGTCTCTTCGGATCCCACTATGTCTAGCGTTTCATAATCTAAAAAGTTCCCATTCTATCCTTTTCGGATCCAAAGGGGATGATCTCACATTCACCCACTATGAAATCCAATGGTTGTAATTTTGTCCACTCACTTACTCCTTAATTATTTCTTTACCATTGTTCTGCTGCCAGTTATATTCATGATGACAACCTCCTTTGTCTGAACAAATTTGGATACTTGTCTTTCTCAACCATCATCTAAGTTGCTAAATACATTCCATGAATAGTTGAGGCATCTGCACAGATTCATGATTGACACCATGCATTTTGTGCTGCCAATTGGAGAACCTACCTATTTTCCAATTCTCTGGCTTCTGTCACTTTCAATTCCACAAATTTCAACTAAAGCTAATAGTTTTGTGCAGGAAATCTATAAAATCTCTTTTGGAAGTTCATTTTTAAAAACAAATTCTGATAGACATTCTCTTATTCACTGCTGTCAACTCTTCAAACTCTGTAATGTTCACAAGACATGATCTACATCTTACAGTTCCAAATCTCTCTGATCAACTGAAAATTTTCAAGATGCCTAGTCATCCTATTCTTACTTATAGAATTAACAAATTGCTAACTGGACTATAATTCCCTCATTAACCTCAATCAACAAACTTAAATAGCAGTGTGACAAAAGTAAGTTTCCCAGTTAAGTGAATAGAGTTCCTGAATTGAGGGAACTTTGAGAGATTATACTTAGGGTAGCAACTGTGTTATCAGTGAATTCTATAAAACCTCTGGTTCTGAGGATCTGTTACACTTCATTATTTTGTTCATTACTGATATTTTACGTATGTTAGTTTTAATGAATCCCTATACCTGATTTAAGGTTAGGTTCCTGGGAATTTCCAGCATGCTTCCCCTTCCTTGACAATAAATACTAAGGCGAAGCAATTGGTCCAATGATCATCATTTCTTTATTTGCACTGATAGCAGCCTTGATTACTCATGACCACACCTACTCCTTACTCGAGAGTTAATTTTCATGTCACCTGCAAGTTACTTTTCACCTTTTATTAACTATTTTGTCCATCTTTTCTGTTCTTTGTATTTTTGCCATTGGCTAAAATCTGTGCTATATTACCATTTTTTATATGTCTTCTTTTCTTTTGGCTTCATATTGGCTTTTACCTTTCTGGTCATTTATTGAATAACACTCATCCTCTAGATGAATAAACTGTTTCTGTGTCATATCAAATTCTATACTCAACATGCTCTCCCCTTGCCCCATTCCCCCTCCAAATCTTCTCTCCTCTTGCCTCTGAACAGAGTTATTTAGCTTCCTGTGGACAGCCTACATCTCATCCTATTGAATTCAGTTTTACCTAAATCGGCAATCTTAAACATCATGAGTTGGTTCATTGGTTCCAGCAGTTCAACTCGAGGATGAACTTCAAAGCTGTTCTGCATGTCTCCCTTTTGAACACTTTATAGTGTTAAGTAAATTTTCATTCACTGTCAGGCTGTTAATTAAATATGGTTCATTAATCATTATAGTTGGTTCTAAAACATATTGCTGCAGAAAACTATTCTGGACACTCAATAAATTCTGATGTCTATTTTTTATTTGTTGCCATGTACATTAGAGTTAATTCCTCCATTAAAAACACAGTGCTTTTGCTATAGATATTTGCAATCAACCTGTTCACATGTTATGACACACCACTGGGGTAAGTGGGACCTGAATCCATGTTCCTTTGCTTAAAGCTAAGGACTCTGCCACTGCACCACAAGAGCTCTCTACCTTTGTTGTATGCTTGCCAATTCTTCAATCTACCAAATCACAACTGGATATTGCTATAAAAATCCCAATAAAACTCTGAATTCTTTGTTATTAATTGAGTCTACCCATTAAATCAGCATCGTCTGTTTACCTCTGAAGATATTCTCTCTTACCAGTTAAGAGATTTGACCACAAACATTAAAGTTTATGAGTGGCTTGAAAAATAGTTGCCTGGTAACTTGTTCAACATATTGCCCTCAAGAAACATCACCAAAAATAGACTCCTGAGGTTCTGCAGTACAATTGTCAAGTGAGTCCACATGAGACCGTTACTGCACCTCAGTTGTTAAGTTATGGGTCAGACACTACAACAATATTGATAGCTGTAATAAGATGCTTTTTAAATGCAAATTTTTCTTTCTTCATTTCCATTGATAAATGGTTCAACGTTAAGTACAAACTGTTTCATGTTATGATTAGAAATTTATTGAGATATGTTATTTGAGCACTGGGACTATCATAAATTGTCATTTCTGCTTTAGTTAAGCTTATCTCAAAAATAGTTTACACAAATTATATGAACAGTGTTTGAAGCTCAGGTCTACTTGATCTTCATTCATAATATATTTTCAATACTTCCTCTACTTTAATACTTGTGATAATTCTAATATTGCTCCACTTTGGTTAAACTATAAGCAGTGCAGTTCTGGTTTTAATGCATATATTGTTAATTCTGATCAATAAAGATGAACATATTTGATGTTGTTTCACTGCACCACCACTTTGCAAGAAATTCAGAGAGGGGAATGAAGATTTAACTGTTTTAGTAATATATGCACTCCCAAGTTACCATTATTAGAGCTGCAAATAACTTTCACTTCCCCAAATCTTTAATGCATTGGGCAACTGAGCCATTAAGTCCAAGAAAATCACAAAAGGTAGTTGCCAACATGTACTGAGCTATGCAGAAAACACAAAAGACACTAAATAACTGCAGATTTAGAAAATCAGAAATAAAAACAGAAATTGATGAAAAAACTCAGCAGATCTGGGAGCATTTGTGGAGAAAAAGCAGAGTTAATATTTCACGTCCGGTGATCTGAACAGTTCTGAAGAAGGGTCCTTGGATCTGAAACACTAGCTCTGCTTTCTCTACCAAGATGCTGCCAGACCTGCTGAGTTTTTCCAGCAATTTTTGTTTTTGTATTGAGCTATAATGACCACGGAAAGGTGATTGCCATGTCTGCTGGAAACGCCACGTATGGAACTTGAAAAACAACCAGACAGACTGTGCTCCAATGGCTGATGCAATATACTGGCTTGTCAATTCCAGTTATCAATGATCACACATGAATCATGGCTACTTGGGAAAGGTACTTCTGGAACACAAATATGTTGGTAAGAATGTGAGGAGGACACCTTTCAAATTCGCATACACGTTCTGTCTGTCTATTTTGTTAAACACTGAGTTATGTGGCTCGGTTTGAAGGAATGCTTCAGTCTATGGCTATAAAATGAAATTCCCTGTATTTAATATCTTTCCTGAATTTTTTTTGAAACAAAAGAGATATAGGGAGAGCCTGAAAGATGCATCTCTGTAAACAACAAAAGCAATGAACAGGGAGTTGACTTTACCAAAAGTTCATTTGGTGAATGAGCCTGTTGTTACGTGCTCTGAGATCTTGCCTCAAATGGCTTTTCAAACCCAGAAAGAACAATTGAGTAATAGTCCAATCATTGGAAATTTCTGGACTTTGGAAACTGATTTCGCCCATCGTTGAGGTGATGCAAGGGAATTAAATAGCGGAAGCAATTTTGTAACCAAACTGATATCTTGAATTCATCTCCCGTTGTTGTCACTGTACCTAATATTCATCATTTGATAATGCAGCACACAACTCTTAAGAGTCAGTCAAATAAAGTCCATTTCCTCTCATAAGTTGCAGTTCAAATAGCATACTTGGATTCTTGATTATTTAATCAAGACTGTTGTTCCCAAATATTTTTTTTAAGTGAACAAGGCAGAATATAAATGTTTAGAAGTATTGAAAGGGAATGAATATTGAGCATAAGATAGTAAAGCAAAATTCAATCATGACAGAAAACTTCTGCTCTATGGATAATGTTTATCACAAGAGACCTTGAGCACAAGGGTACCAATGGATTCAGCTCAAACATCCAGTCTTGTTGAATGAAATTACCCACTGTACTAATATCTCACTGCTGGCAACACCCAAACTTTACTGTTAGGCATCTGCCCAAGCTATGAATTCAAGAATACAGTATTCTCTTATTTATACATCTGAAAAGATTCAAGTTCACTCTTCATGGGACTCACTGCTTTTCGCCTATTGACATTTATAAAGCAGCTTAAATCATGCATGGAAGGCCTCAGGCATATAAAGCACAGATAACAACCCATTCATCCCAAGGAATTAAAAACTGACCAATTGTCTTCATCAGAGTAACCTATAAATGGAAGCTTCTGCAAATGTGTTAAATCTCCACTCTCACATGCTCTCTATTTAAGTGCACAAGAGTAAGCACAAGTAACTACCAAAAGCAGACAGACACCTTGCTGGATAAAACATCCTGCTTACTATTTGATGAAATATGTTCTGAAAGGTGGTTCATTACTGAATCTTGAAGAAACAACATTGTTCTCCCATTGGAGTTGAACACTTTCCATTTGTTCCTTCCACTACATTTCTGTGAGTAGAATGACAAAAAAACTTTACTTTCTCTTGAGTGAGAAGTAGCAGATATTATCTGCATTCAATCAACTTTGATCAAGTTTCCAGATAGAAGAAAAAGGAAACAGTTGAAAAATCTCTGCAAATTATCTACCAGACATGCTACAGGAAACCTCTAAGAGTTCTTCAGCAATGCACCTCTCAAACCAAGACCTCCACCAGTTGGAAGGATAAGAAATGGCAGCTTAATGTTCCAGGACACAAATGCTACAGGAAGGATAGAAAGGGAGGCAAGAGAGGAGTGGAGGTGGCATTTTTGATAAGGGATAGCATTACAGCTGTGCTGAGGGAGGATATTCCCAGAAATACATCCATGGAAGTTATTTGGGTCAAATTGAGAAATAAGAAAGGGATGATCACCTTATTGGGATTGTATTATAGACCCACTAGTCAGAGGGAAATTGAGAAACAAACTTGTAAGGAGATCGCAACTATCTGTAAGAATAATAGGGTAGTTATGGAAGGGGATTTTAATTTTCCAAACATAGACTGGGACTGCCATAGTGTTAAAGGTTTAGATGGAGAGGAATTTGTTAAGTGTGTACAAGAAAATTTTCTGACTCAGTATATGGATGTACCTACTAGAGAACGTGCAAAATTGACCTACTCTTAGGAAATAAGGCAGGGCAGGTGACTGAGGTGTCTGTGGGGGAGCACTTTGGGGCCAGCGACCATAATTCTATTAGATTTTAAATAATGATGGAAAAGGATAGACCAGATCTAAAAGCTGAAGTTCTAAACTGGGGAAAGGCCAATTTTGATGGTATTAGGCAAGAACTTTCGAAAGCTGATTGGGTACACATGTTTGCAGGTAAAGGGATGGCTAGAAAATGGGAAGCTTTCAGAAAAGAGATAATGAGAATCCAGAGAAAGTATATTCCTGTTTGGGTGAAAGGAAAGGCTGGTAGGTGCAGGGAATGCTGGATGACTAAAGAAAGTGAGGGTTTTATTAAGAAAAAGAAGGAAGGAAATGTAAGGTATAAACAGAATAGATCGAGTGAATCCTTAGAAGAGTATAAGGGAAGTAGGAGTATACTTAAGAGCGAAATCAGGAGGGCAAAAAGGGGACATGAGATAGCTTTGGCAAATAGAATTAAGGAGAATCTAAAGGGTTTTTACAAATACATTAAGGATAAAAGAGTAACTAGGGAGAAAATAGGGCCCCTCAAAGATCAGCAAGGCAGCCTTTGCGTGGAGCCGCAGAAAATGGGGAGGTACTAAATGAGTATTTTGCATCAGTATGTACTGTGGAAAAGGATATGGAAGATATAGAATGTAGTGAAATACATGGTGACATCTTGCAAAATATCCATATTACAGAGGAGGAAGTGCTGGATGTCTTGAAACGGGTAAAGGTGGATAAATCCCCAGGACCTGATCAGGTGTACCTGAGAAGTGATTGCTGGGACCCTTGCTGAGTTATTTTTATCATCGATAGGCACAGGTGAGGTGCCGGAAGACTGGAGGTTCGCTAAAGTGGTACCACTGTTTAAGAAGGGTGGTAAGGACAAGCAAGGGAATGATAGACCAGTGAGCCTGACCTCAGTGGTGGGCAAGTTGTTGGAGGGAATCCTAAGGGACAGGACGTACATGTATTTGGAAAGGCAAGGACTGATTAGGGATAGTCAACATGGCTTTGTGCGTGGGAAATCATGTCTCACAAACTTGATTGAGTTTTTTGAAGAAGTAACAAAGAGGATTGACAAGGGCAGAGTGGTAGATGCGATCTATATGGACTTCAGTAAGGTGTTCGATAACGTTCCCCATGGGAGACTGATTAGCGAGGTTAGATCTCATGGAATACTAGCCATTTGGATACAGGCCTGGCTCAAAGCTAGAAGACAGAGGGTGGTGGTGGAGGGTTGTTTTTCAGACTAGAGGCCTGTGACCAGTGGAGTGCCACAAGGATTGGTGCTGGGCCCTCTACTTTTTGTCATTTACATAAATGATTTGGTTGCGTGCATAAGAGGTACAGTTGGTAAGTTTGCAGATGACACCAAAATTGGAGGTGTAGTGGACAGCGAAGAGGGTTACCTCAGATTACAACAGGATCTTGACCAGATGGGCCAATGGAATGAGAAGTGGCAGATGGAGTTTCATTCAGATAAATGTGAGATGCTGCATTTTGGGAAAGCAAATCTTAGCAGGACTTATACACTTAATGGTAAGGTCCTAGGGAGTGTTGCTGAACAAACAGACTTTGGAGTCGCAGGTAGATAGGATAGTGAAGAAGGCATTTGGTATGCTTTCCTTTATTGGTACCAGTGTTGAATACAAGAGTTGGGACATCATACTGCGGCTGTACAGGACATTGGTTAGGCCACTGTTGGAATATTGCGTGCAATTCTGGTTTCCTTCCTATCGGGAAGATGTTGTGAAACTTGAAAGAGTTCAGAAAAGATTTACAAGGATGTTGCCAGGGTTGGATGATTTGAGCTAAGGGAGAGGCTGAACAGGCTGGGGCTGTTTTCCCTGGAGCGTCTGAGGCTGAGGGGTGACCTTATAGAGGTTTACAAAATTATGAGGGGTATGGATAGGGTAAAAAGACAAAGTCTTTCCCCTGGGGTCGGGGAGTCCAGAACCGGAGAGCATAGGTTTAGGAATGAGAGGGAAAGATATAAAAGAGACCTAAGGGGAAACCTTTTCACGCAGAGGATGGTACGTGTATGGAATGAACTGCCAGAGGAAGTGGTGGAGGCTGGTACAATTGCAACATTTAAGAGGCATTTGGATGGGTACATGGATAGGAAGGGTTTGGAGGGATATGGGCAGGGTGCTGGCAGGTAGGACGAGATTGGGTTGGGATATCTGGTCGGCAATGGATGGGTTGGACCGAAGGGTCTGTTTCCATGCTGTACATCTCTATGACTCTAAGTACATGAAAACGCCATCAAATCTGTTAAGAAGCAATTTAGAGGCCATTGGCACCAATGGACTTCTAACCCAACACACAGCTGATATCAGAAGACAGTATGATATAGGAAAATTAGGCCACTTGGCCCATTCAGTCTGCCCAACTACTTCATCTTGATGATATATTTCTCAACTCCATTCTCCTGCCTTCTACCCATGAGCCTTTATCCCCTTACTAATCAAGAACTAATCTGTCTGTCTTAAATACACTTAAAGATTTGGCCTCCACAGCCTTCTGCAGCAATGAGTTCCACAGGTTAACCATCTTCTGGTAGAAGAAATTCTTCCTCACTTCAGTTCTAAAGGGTCATCCCTTCACTTTGAGGCACTTGGGGCCTAGTCTCTCCTCTCATGGAAATACCTACTCCACATCTACTCTATCCAGACCTTTCAGTATTCTATAAATTTCAAAACTTCTTCGAGTGTAGACCCGAGTCCTCAACCACTCCTCGCATCACAAGACCTTCATCTATGGGATCATTCTTGTAAACTTCCTCTGGACCCCCTCCAGTACTAGCATATTCTTCCTTAGATATGAGACCCAAAACTGCTCACAATATTCCAAATGCGGTCTGACCAGAGCCTTACACAGCCTCAGCAGTACATCCTTGCTCTTGTATTCCAGCCCTCTTGAAATGAATGCTCACATTGCATTTGCCTTCTTATCTTCCAACTGAACCTGCATGTTAACCTTAAGAGAACTCTGAACTTAGACCCCGAAGTCCCTTTGTGCTTCAGATTTTCAAAGTCATTCCCATTTACAAATTAGTCTAAGTTTTTAATCTTCTTATCAAATGCATAATCTTATGCTTTCCCACATTATATTTCATCTGCCACTCCTTTACCAACTCTTCAAGCATGTCCAAGTCCTTCTGTAGCCTCCCGACTTCCTCAACACAGTCTGTCCCTCCACCTATCTTTTTGGTATCTGTAAACTGAGCAACAACACCCTCAGTTCATTCATCCAGATTCGTAATGTACAGCGTGAATAGTTATGGTCCCAAAACGGACTCCTGCGGACATCCACTAGTCACTGGCTGCCATCTGAAACCAACCTCTTTATCCCCATTCTCAGCTTTCCGCCAGTCAGCCAATAATGGACTTTAAAATCTTATCAACAACCAGGGTCAGGCTCACTGGCCAATAATTTCCTGTCTTTTGCCTCCCTTCCTTCTTAAATGGGGTGTTACATTAATCATTTTCTAATCCTCTGGGACACTCTCTGAGTCCAGTGATCCCTGAAATATCACCACCAATGCCTTTGCAATCTCTTCAGCTAGCTCCTTCAGCATGCTTAGTGTAGTCCATCTGGTCCTTTTTATTTATCCACCTTCAAACATTTCAGCTTCCTTACCAACTTCTCCTTAGTAACGGCCTCCACTCACCTCTGCCCCGATTCTCTTGAAATTCTGGTATGCTACTCGTGTCTTCCACAATGAAAACTTATGCAAAGTACCTCTTTAGTTTCTCAGCCATTTCTTTGTTCCCCATTACTCCGTCTCCAGCTTCATTTTCTAGCAGTCCAATTTCTACATCTGCCCCCCACCTCTCTCTCTCACTTTTTAGATATCAAATTTTGTAATCTTCTTTGATGTTACTTGTTAGCTTATCCTCATATTTCATCTTCTCCCCCTTATTTGCATTTTTAGTTTTTAAAGGCTTCCCAATCTTCTGGCTTCACACTAATCTTCACCATATTGTCTTCTTTTCCATTTTGCCTTTATGCTGTTTCTGACTTCTCTTGTTGACCATAGTTGCCTCACCCTTTCCTTAGTGTGTTTCTTCTTCCTTGGGATGAATTCCTGCTCTGCCTCCCAAATTACCCCCAGAAACTCCTACCATTGCTGCTCCACCATCTTCCCTGGTAGGCCACCCTTCTAATCAACTCTCTCCCTCACGTGCTTGTAGTCACCTTTATTCAATTGTACATCTAATTACAGCTTCTCCAAACTGCAGGGTGAATCCTATTGTATTATGATCACTGCCCCCTAGGGATACATGCATCTTAAGCTCCCTAATCAAGTCCTACTCATTACACATAAAAAAAAGAGCATCTAACAGTCCAAGGGTCCTGAAACGTGATTTCCTGTGAAGACAAAAAAGATGAGGAAGAAAAATAGGAGTAAAAGATAATCTCAAAATATGACCGGCAATAGTAGCTGAAAATCAAAATTTAGCTACAGTTTTGATTTTCCTCTAACCCCAACCAAAAACTGGAACAATATTATCAGATTAAGGACATCACATCTGACTTTGTCAAAATTATATTTTTAGTTTGATTTGTTGTTTCTCAGGGTGTTTTGTTTTGCTGACCTGAACACAAAAATGCTAATGTCAATCAAACAGAATCAACCTGTATTAAAAGTGAAAATGTTACTTCAAGAGTATTGGAATGTGAAATTACAGCATGAAATACTTTATAATGGACTTGCTTGTGTTTATACATGGCAACCATGAACATTATACATGTGTGAAGTGCAAACTTTTATGAAAGTGAGTAAGCTAGTTAATGAACCACTGGAATGTTAAAAAAGTAAGTCCCGCTACTTCATATTTCCAAGTTGAAAATAGCTTAGACACAATTTATTATTCTGTGTGAATAAAAATTAATGTCATATGATTGCAATTGTTAAAATTGTTTGAAGAGCTTATTGTCAGGCCTTTTCACGGTCAGGACTCTAATAAAAAGATGAATAATTAATATACTGCCTTTGCAATGGCATAAACGAAGCAATGGACTGCAAAACTACACTTACTGGAAACTACCCTCATCATCTAAATGCATGATTTTGGGGTTGATACAATGTTCAGTGAGGTGATTGAATTCACGCTGAGATTGAACAGTTGGCCTTCCAGTGTCAGCATCAAGTACCATCATATTACTGGCTTGATAGTGAAGCTCTCCAACAATATGTTTTAGTAATTCACTACTATGAATATTTCGACTCGCTGTTTCATCAGTGAATGGTAGTGGCACTTTATACTGCTCGAAGCAGAAGGGTAATTGTGCATTTGTTTCCAACCAGCCTGTGCCAGATATGCTTTGTTACACTTCAGTTGGGTGCTGCTCAATATCAAGATGGAAAGACAACAGGTTTCCACTATAAACCTATAGCCTCAAAGTCACATTGCAAATGAAGCTTAATGTATGAAAAGCATGAGACCCAACAGCTTTCCTTTCCCAGGCACACTTTAAAAATAAAGTCTTTCTTCAGATTATTTGAAAGAACTTGGAAAAATAAAGAAAATCTGTGGAACGTGAGCAAGGTGTTGCTGCCCTACACTGACATGTTATTGAATCTTGTGGCTTCATGGTGAGCAGAGCAACAAGCTCAACATACTGGAACCTGGTTTCACTAGATATTCCATTGTTTACTATGTGAAGGGCCACAGTAACCTCATTATTAACTAAGCCAGAAGGAGTGAATTTATAAACCCATCTGGAAGTTAATAAACTTGCTTATTTATGAACTAGCATCTGCAACAGAAACGGAGCTGTATAGGTTCAGTGGGTAGAAACGTAGGTTAGCAGCTAGGAATACTGCTATGAGTAACTCATCTCTTGATTCCCCAAAGCTTGTTCAACATCCACACAAGGCACAAGTCTGGGGTGTACAGTCATTGAATAAGCCCCGCTTTCCTGGATGAATGCAATTCCAACAATATTTAAGAACCTTGACACCATCCACGACAAAGTAGCCTGCTTGATAATGGGGGGAGATACAAAAAACCTTGTATAAGGATGAGTTAAGAAGGTTTTATGATGCATATCAAAAATAAAGATTCAATGCTTTTACCCTCAATCGAACTTTTTCTGACATTCAAACCTCAGTGAAGTATGACCTCGTTTCCAATCTTTTTTCCACTTCAAGGTTCCTTTTTGAACTGGTATGCCTGTTTAGTTTCTTCTGAACAAATTTCCAAGTTAATTCAATGCTTTTTCTTCAATAAATGTCATTTCCTCAGACCACTAAACAAACTGTCAAGGCAGTTCATTTATTTCTTACAAGCTTTCCATAATTCTCTCAGCCACAGCTCTCTGTTGATGGAGGTCTCCTCTTACCAGTATTTAAACCACTAAGGACATCTTTTCTTCTGCCCTGCCAGTTCTAGAAACTGCTAAACTACACTGTTGTTCGTATTTTTCTCAAGATATTTTCCTGAAAAGAAACCTGTCCATTCCATAATCTTCTGGATGTTTCTGTCTTTCTAATGGGCGGCATGGTGGCACAATGGTTACCACTGCTGCCTCACAGTGCCAGACACCCGGGTTCAATTCCTGCCTCAGGCAACTGTCTGTGTGGAGTTTGCACATTCTCCATGTGTCTCCGGGTGCGCCGGTTTCCTCCCAAAATGTGCGGGTTATGTGAATTGGCCATGCTAAATTGTCTGTATTGTTAGGTGAGGGGGGTAAATGTAGGGGAATGCGTCTGGGTGGGTTGCTCATCAGAGGGTCGGAGTGGACTTGTTGGGCCGAAGGGACTGTTTCCATACTGTAAGTAATCTAATCTAAAATAACTGGTTTCTGTCTCTGTCAATAGATGTGAAGCTGGAAAAGCACAACAGATCAGACAGTGTCCAAGGAGCAGGACAGCCAGTGTTTTGGCCCAAAATGGTGATTTTCTTGCTTCACGGATGCTGTCTGACCTGTAGTGCTTTACCAGCTTCACATCTATTGACTCTGCCTTCCAACGTCGGCAGTCCTTCCTGTCTCCTGGTTTCTGTCTGTCTTTTTGTGTTGCTACAAAACAGCCATTTTTTTTTGTTGCTCAGACATTGAACTATCACTTAAAGGGTTTTAGAAGCCTCAGTTACAATAGAAATTCAGACACCCCTGCTTCACTCCCAGATCTCAAAAATGGAACTAAAATGAGTTCCTTCCCTTCTTAATCTTCACAATGTAGAAAATCAAAATGACCTTAAAGCTACATATGTTTCTGTCTACTTTGTAATCTAAGTTTCCAAACAACAACAATAACAACATATCATGTACCTTCATTACAATGCATATAAAACATTAAAATGTCCAATCAATAACAGGTTTAGCATGAGTATAACTCATCATGTCATCCTTAACAGTATGCGTTCTTTGACTGTTGTAACTATGATGCTACAATGCTGATTGATAGTGACCTTAAAGCAATCCCACAGTGATATCTTAATCCAATCAATTACGATAAACTACTACAGATGGTAGCAGTGGATTGGAATTCAAACTAAAAGATCAAAAATAAAAGGATGAAAATATTATGATGATGATGCATGGATGAATTATTTCTCTAAGTTACGATGTTCACATAAATTAAACTGTGGCAATGTAAAACATGATTTGAGTTCCAAATGATTTTAATAGTGTGCACTATTTGGGAAGCTCTTTGTTGGGTCTTTTAGGATGAAGAGGGAGATGAGAAAGCAGTGTCCTCCTGTTCTAGATAAAACTGGAAAACATGCCCTTGTGAAGACCAAGCCAAAGTTTCAGCTTCAGAAGACAAATTAGTCTCAACCCATGTTCTGCTCCAGATTTCTGCTGTGCAACTCAACCGAGAGGCCCCTGGTCTCAGGTCTCACTTACCTTACTGGGAGAATGCTGCTGGCTTCTGAAAATGAAAAAATATTCAGAGTGCTATGTGGCACCAAGTAGGGGTTTCAGGAGAGGAAACAGTCTTTATTCATTCATGGGTGATGGCATTGATAGCTAGGCAGCATTTATTGCCTATTCGGCAATTAAGAGTCAACCATGTTGCTGTGGGTCTAGACTCACATGTAGGTAAGAATGGTAGTTTCCTTCCCTAAAGGACATCAGTGAAGCAGATGGGTTTTTCTGACAATTAGCAATGAATTTATGGTCATTGTTTCTTTTTCACTGAATTCAAATACCACCATCTGCCATCGTAGGTCCCCAAACATTATCTGGGCCTCTGGATTAACAGACCAGCGACAATACCACGAGGCCATTATCTCCCTCGGATCAGGCAAAAAACTAGGAATGTGGAAAAAATGAGAGCACTCACCTGATTCAAAGAAAAAACTTTTTTTTAAATTAACCTTTAGAAAATAAACTCACTCTAGTTGCTAAGGAATTGGTGCCTCTGCAACTATTTCTTTAAAAAATAAAGTGTTCATGAGGTAGCATGTCCTATAATCTTTTAAAATCGATTTTAATATCATTTCCTGATCTATAATGGTTCTTCATGTTGATTTTCGAATATTATGAACAGCATTAGCAAATGAAACATTTTACATTCAATGTTGGTATTAGGGAGTGTACGGCAGATATGGAAAGGTTATTTGAAACATATGCCTTATCCAGATAGCTAGATAGTGGCATCAGAAAAATATCTCATATTGCATCGGCACATTTCAAGTTCCTACTTACCACTTCTTATTCTTGCTTTGAAATTTTTCAGTAAATTACCATTAACAATGTACTGCCAGAAAGATTTAGCTTACTTGAAAATGAAATCAGCACCAGAAGATTTTTTTTAACTGTAGCTTTACATGTGTTTTCTTTTAAAGGTTTGCATGAATAACATTTTGTTTTATTGCTTCTTTACTTATCTTTAATAATATCTCCCCAATGTACTTTATTTTTTAGACACTTTAATAGCCATGCTCACAAGTCCAATTGTTGGTCAGAAACAATGATAAATGAAATCACTAAAAACATTTGACATCAAAAGGAATGAATTAAAACAAGGAGAGTAAATGAGTGAGAAAGAGTGATAGCGAGCAACAAAATATAGAGAGAAGGAAATAGAGATCAAAGTAAGAGCTCCATCTCCATTTTCTCTGAACTGGTACAGAACAAGAAGGGTGATTTTAATATCACCAATATTCCGAATGGCAAATGCCCTTGTAGCCTGTGATCTTTAATCCTTTTGGCAGCATCATTCTGATCTCATAATCCTTTTGGCAGCATCATCTCATAAGATTACAGGATTACCACTGAGGATCCAGGGTGCTAGTGTTTGTGCAACATCAGGAATATTTCACACTTTGACATGGGTTCCTCTTCAGATGAGAGTGGACATAAGGACTGAAAGCCAGGTCATATATGATTTTCTGAACAATTGGCTGCAGCATGTTTGGGAATTATCACAGCTCTCTCAGGCAGCAAGGCCTAAAGGCTATGGGGTGAAGTTAAAGAATGGTCTCAACACGTTTTTAATCTCAAATTGTTTGAGTTACGAAAAGCTTCGTTGTCTTTAAGTAAGATTCAGGGCATGAAAGATATTGACTTTGAGATCTGTAAATGAAGATAAAATACAGAGTTGTGCATATTCAGTTGCCTGATATAAAGGCCACCAGTTTATATGAATGATTACAATATGGGGTAACCATTTTCTCTGGCTGGATTATAATGGTATAGCCTAACAAAAAAAAAGGTGACACCCCATTCAGCATATTCCTTGACAATATCTGACAATTTCTGTGATATAACTGCCTTAGGGACACAAAGACACATCTGCAACTGAATGTAGTAGGTGCCATCTGTACTAACTGCATTATTTAACTGCACTGGTAATGATTAACATTTGCTGTAACCTATGGTAATGGACTCTTGGGTTTTACATGTCTGCTGTGTTCTGACAGACAGTCCACTGTCCCAGCAAGCAAAAACAAGGCTGTTTAATTTTTAATACAGCACATGTTCGATTGACTATACAAACAAAATTAGCAAAATTGAACTGCACAATAAGCTCTGTTAAAATTATAGGATTCCTTTATCTTCGTGTGTCAATTCTGACACCTCTAACAAATTAAATGAACACCATTACTCAGTTCCCTTTCAATTCTAATTGGATCATTTTTCTTTCAAAAATTATTGATAAGAAGAAAAAAGTTTGCACACACCCTGCAATATTAATTATACTCAGGGAAATTTTTTTTTGCTTCACTATTGGGATTTTGCTGAAAAGAAATCCTAGAATTAAACTGTATTTCTAGGTCGTGTATAATTCCCATGTCAGATCGAGTGGTTAAAAGCTAACAAGTTAAACCAACCTAGATAAAATAAAGTCCTCAAGAACCAAAGCTTAATGCAACATATGACTGCAAAGTCAATTAGGCTTTGGTGAGTACCAAAATTTGGATACATTTAAATTCAAACAGGCCCTTTGCCCCTTCATGCTGTGCCTGCCTTTTATCTTACTCTAAGATCAGACTAATCTACATACCCTTCATTGTACTATCCTCCAGGTGCCTATCCAAGAGTCATTTAAATGTTCCCCATGTATCTAACTCTTCTACCACTGCTGGCAGTGCATTCCACACACCCACCACACTCTGTAAAGAATATTCTCCTGTTTTTAAACTCCTTTCCCTTTCCATTTTGACCATGTTACATGGAGCTGCCACAGTGCAGGTTTAGCAACTTTCAAATTAACCATCATTATTTTGAGCTGGGGGGTGATTTTCCAGATGCGTGCCCTTCCTGCTACCAGTCCACCCCAATAATTTAGGCTGGGACCACCACTGACACTCTGGCTTGCCTGCAACAGTGGCTGGGATTTTCAGTGGTTAATAATTCCTAGAGCAGGACATGGTCCCTTGGTCTTAAAGGAGACTCAGGCTCCTTGCTCCTATTCTTAAAAGAAGGCCATATGTCATCAGGAGTTTACAGAGTGCCACTATTCATCATCAAGTTCAAGCATCCTGCATCAGGAGGTTATCAGGCCACAGCATGTCATCACACACTGCTCTTTTCACAAAGCTAGTTACTTTGATGCCCTTTGACTATACTACATCAGTGTATTGTAACTGAAGGTCTACCACAACCTTGTCAACCATCCACATTCACAAACTGAACTCCCACTAGTTCAAAACAGTATCTTGAATTTATATGAGCATCAATTTATTTTGTTTATTAGATTTTCTTTCTCTTTTGCCAAATATTTGACACAAGGGGTCCATCATTAAATGAAGAGTTGGGACAAACTGTACCAGAGGTTTCTCTATAAACATGTATCTTCATACCCTGATAATATTATTCAATCAGAAGGAAATGAGCATCTTGAAATGACCCATTCTTCAAGAGAACGACACTAATCAGCTCATTGATGATTCAAGATGCACCAAATGTCATCCAAATGGAACCCATATATTTCAGTGAAGGGCAACCACTCTGCTCGGTTCAGCTGGGAGTTAATTACTTGAATATATGGTGTACCACTTCAAAATCTGATAGGCCTTTCTTACTTGGCCAGAAGGAGGCAATGGCTGTCAAATATAATCGTTAGGTAGCTATGATAACCCGTTCAAGGTTCATGGGGGATCACTAATTAATCTGCCGATGGAACTCATTGAGAATGAGTTCCGTTCATAACAGGAACTCATCACTTGAGTCCCTTATGAAAAAGACCCAAGCCCATAACAACTTAGCATGCAAATAGCTAATTGGTTGCATGGGTGATCCACTGGTGGTGGTTGACAATTAAAAATGGTTTTAAAAAAGTCCCAGTGATTTGGTAGTGGGAAAACTCTTCAGCATAACAGCCAAGAGACCAAGGTCCAGACCCCAGCTGTTCCAGAGGTGCATAGAAGTGTGCACAGAGGTATTCCAGAGCTTGGAGAAGGGAGGAGTCTGTGGAACAGACTCGTTCCAGCTCAGGCCAGACAATATAAGCCACAGATAATTGCTCTATTTTGGAATCCAACAATAAATGACATTCCTTTCCAGTTGGGCCTCCTGAGTTAAGGTGGGTAGCCTCTGGCTAAGGTGACTACAGCATCCTCCTGTTGCACCTCTCCATTGTTGCCCACCTCAATGGGATTCCCCTCTAATCCTGACTATCCAATCATGTCCAGAGCATTTCCTGTGATGTTTTCCCCACCCATTCTTACACCGTTATCACCCAGTTTCCCATTTCTCCTTGAATGCCTGCTCCTTTTGGATATATATTCTTCCACTTGACATCATCAGCCCACAAGCATGGGGGTCATGTCAACATCTTTACAAGTGACGTACAAGTCTACTTTGAGTCACTCTGCCCTGAGTTGTTGATCTAATTCTCTAATATCCAGTCTTGAGAGATTGCAACTTCCTCCAGATAAACTCAGGGAAGACCAAAGGGGTTGTTTTAATCCTGACACAAACTCAGCACCCTTGTCCTAATTCTAACACCAACCTCCCCCCCCCCCCACCCCCCCCCGCCCCACCCCACACTCTTTGCAGTCGCCAAGTTTTAAATAAACTCATTCTCAGCATCTTACTGAACTCTGAGGTAATTTCCCAATTCCATTTTCTCACAAAGGGCCACCTCCTATTATTTCATGGCAGCGTCCCTTCGGATCTCTGTAATAACCATTAGTCTCACAACCTCAAAGAGCTTTTTTTCCCCATCACTTAAAGACCCTTGCAAGTCTGCCTTCTCTTCACTCCACATTGACAGCCATTAATCATTTAAGCTCCATGCTCCGAGTTTTCTCCTTGAACCTGTCCACCTCCCTATCTTTTCTCAGGATAACGTTCGGTCACATCCCTTTGTTTGGCCCAGCATTGACTTTTGCTGAACTTGAATTTTCTGAAGCGCTTCAAAATGTCCTTCTCCTGAAAACAATTGTTGTTTTTCTTAGCAAGATCACACTAATCAATACCCTCAGCCTACTCTATGCATGTCATAGAAAAGTCATGTGTGGTATCATGTGTCAAAATGGGTCACAGATTCTGAGTGATTGAGTACAAAAGATCATTCAACAATAAACACACTGCAATTCAATAGTGAAGATAGTTTCTTTTTAATCTTTGATTTTTAATGGTACATCACATACAGAAGAGGCACTGATTCAGGCTCCAATTTAATTTTAGAAAAATTCTGTTACTATCATAATTTTACGAACATAAAAGGGCAGCAGAGTGGCTCGGTGGTGACCACTGCTGCCTCTCAGCGCCAGGGACCCGGGTTCGATTCCGATCTCGGGTGTTTGTCTGTGTGGAATTTACACATTCTCTGCGTGGCTTTACTGCGGGTGCTCTGGTTTCCTCCCACAGTCCAGAACTGTGCAGGTCAGGTGGATTGGCCATGCAAAATTGCCCGTCATGTTAAGTGCATTAGACAGGGGGGAATGGTCTGGGTGGGTTACTCTCTGGACTTTTTAGGGAATCTAATTTAATCTAATCATAATTCTGGTCTAATAAACAATAGACCGTTCAATCCCAGAATTCAGATCATGTGTAACATGCACATGCTTTAAATAAATACTTTTGCTTTATATCCCTTGATGCCCTTATCCAACAAAAGTCGACCTATCTGAGGTTTGACAAAACAATCACAGCCTTTTATTGGACAGATGTAAGAAGGAACATAACAATCCTAAGTAAGGAAAAATATTTTGTGACATTACAAGGACCAAGTAAAAATAACTGCAGTACAAACTGGATTCACAAGGATTCCCAATAATTAAATGAATAAAAAAGAAACAAAAGAACTGCGGCAACTGGAAATCAGAAACAAAAACATAAATTGCTGGAAAAACTCCGCAGGTCTGGGAGCATCTGTGGAGAGAAATCAGAGTCAACCTTTCAGGTCCCTTCTTCAGACCTCTTCAGAGTACTCCTTCAGAATTTAATGAGTAATCACTGCGACACTCAGTCACAAGGGCCCGTGTTCTATGATTGGTCTATAGCAAATTACCTTATCTCAGGTGGGGTAGGGCTGTCTCTATGGCTGGCATCTAACATGGAGATGGTGGCCCTACCTGTGCATAGTCTGGAAAGTGGAGACAAGCCTTTCTCTGCTGGCTGTGGAAACTATTTTCAAAATCTACCCAAAGAAGATGTACCACCTTCAACAAGCTGCTATAAATCAGGGGAAGAGGTGAGACCGCATGAGGCATGCTGGAGGTCTGGAGTTAAGCAAAGTAGGTGGATCAGAATCAGAATCACTGGATCAGGATCCTGTGAGAGGAGACTGAATTACTGTGGGGGACCTTCACATGAGGATCATTCTTACCATTAGGAGGATCCTTTGTGAGGTAGTAGGTGTTCAAGCAGGAAGACAGAATCCCCATGACAGCCTAGTTTGTCAGGGTCTACCTGATGTGGCATTGGAGGGGAGTAAAATCTCAGTTAATGTTCCTTAGTTAGGGGAGAAGAAATCATTCAGAATGTCTACCTCTGGTTGCTATTTCCCCCTCCCATCCACTACCAAAAAGATGACGTAGAAACAATGCCGCAAGAACAGAATTGGCCTCAACTGCAATGTGGCCATGATCAAATAGCGTGCCAGCACTCATTACTTGATCCCACTCATTAAGCAGGCACTGAAGCCCAATTCAAACTCATAGAACAGGAGCTATCAAAAGGTGATGTCTCTAAATCAAGGAGGGAAGAATCACAGCAAATAGAGCAATCCGACCACCCACTATTTAGCTCTGGTCCTTTTGTTGACCTTATATACCTGGCCTACAGAACAAGTAGTTTCAATGTTGAAGTTTTTAATAGTACAGAAGTTATAAATCACAGTATTCCCCTTGCATTAGGACAGCTTCTAAGAAGTCAACAAGCCCCAGTGTAGATCAGTAAGGTTATACTTTTCCTGGGGGGATGTTTCAGTAACCTTGTGAAACTATACTGAAGCAGTTTTTAAGAAATCATTTTTTTCCAGTGGTGAATATTTGAACAGTCTACTAAAAATACAGCCAAGTTACATGACTGTGATTTTGCTGAGTACAGAAAAATGCAAAGGAAAATTACGTCACTCCATTATTCGTGCAATAACAAGGCTCTTTTAAACCTGTCCATGTTTTATTGATGAGTTGATTGATTCTGACCATCTTGGCTGAACTGAAGAAAATGGGAACATTACAATGCTTGTATTTACATGTAGTCAATAATTTTGACTTCTTTTCCTTGTCAAACATCATCAGCCTGGTCAGCAGAATTAGAGGGATCATTACTTGTTCATAGGTGTCTTGTCAGCACTTTTCAGGCTAGTTTTTGCTGGAAAAACTAGAAGTGCCAAATAATTTTTGGATTGTGTTATTCTCTGGTATGATGGACTATGAAGGGAGGAAATCTTACAGTCAAAGACACAATCAAAATTTTGTGATTTAGTGACTAATTTCTATCAATTTTGAATTACCATGTGAACCAAGTATATGTAAAAACCCAGCCTTCTGAACACTGTTAGAATAAATTGCGGTTTCTCTGACTTTAAACAAAAAGAAAATCATCTGACCATCTTACAACCGAAACACAACTTAGGTGCTCTGCCAAAATAGCCAACTTATCCAGCGTACTGATCACAACATAACTGAACAAAACCAATGTACACATAGGTGCAATGTCTCAGTCTGTGTTCATCAGTTGGAATATTGATTTATACATTGCAGTGGATGTCAGTGAAGGAGAGAATCATTCACAACTTTCCATATTATCTCACAGCCTTCTAGAGAATGGATAGAACCTCTGGTGCTAAATCACACCCTGTGCCAGGCAATGATGTGCTATCAAGTCTTGGCAGTGCCGTAAAGTGGTCAGTTGGAGATGACATTCAAGACTGAAGACTCAATATCCTTCCACTGCAACTGACTCCCTGAAATATCATAAATTCACAATGTGGAGTCTCTTTCTGTTCTGGAAGAGTTCATTGATGCAATAACTATCTGAGTCACTAAGCTGTTCCACTTATGTTGCTGATATATTTAGTTTCTCCCTAACCATGAGATACATCACTTAACCACAGCAATCAACTTTGTCACATTGCATGATGCACAGCTTTACTATTCCAGTAAACGACAAAGATAAATAGAGCAGGGAAGGCAGGCAGTTACACCTGGGTAAATGAATGGTGCTGATGAAACTGATGAAAATGCAATTATTATTATCTATTATTGAATCAAAAAATAATATACAGCTACTCTGTCCTCCCATAGCACAGTGTTTAGTATAGTGCTCTATCTACAAGTACACATACTGAGACTCAGATTCAATCAACACCTGAGTAAATTGATAGGGGAAGAATTACATATCACTACAGTAGTAAGCATCAGGGAAAAAAAATTAATGGTGCGAATATCAGAATATCTGCTTCTCCTTTTAAAGAAATTCTCTGTTGGAGTCCCGTCATTTTTCTGCATTCAATACTCCTTAAGAATCAAAATATCAGTTTTTTTTAAAAATCTAGTACAATTTATGAAAAGATTTGAATTCAAACTGCCTGTCATGAGAACTTGCAAGTATTTGAGAGATCACAATATATCATGTCTGTACTCCAACTTTCACATTTATTTAACTCACAGTGGGAAACCAATTTCAAAGAATTTGTTTATTAGATCCAAAAAATAGTGGCAAGTATAGAATGGACTGGTTTGACAGGTAAGAGTGAATTTCTTCAGCTCTAGTATTAAATTAAAATCTAGCTAAAATTGATATGGAGAGTCTTATTTATCGTCTGCAGTAATAGTTTGAGAAGTTTTGATCCATTACCTAGTGGGTCTGAATCAACAGCACAAAATTGTCCCCGAATCAGAAGTAATTAGCAATTTCTCAGAGGGGTGACCACCTTCAGGGACACAAAATCTGGTAATGATTAATTAACCTATTTTGAACGTCTGCCACCACTACTAAACCAGCAAGTTCCCAACCTGCAAAAATCTCTTGCATGTCAGTCTGAGGAGGGAGTTACAGGTAGGCAGATTGAGGATGCCACTGCATGTTTTATTTAATTTGCTTATAAGACGAGGGCACAACTGGCAAACTCGGCATTAACTTCCATCCTGAACTGTCTTTGAGAAAGTGATGGTGAGATACCTTTGTGAACAGCACAAGTCCAAGTGTACACACTCTGCTGTCAGGGAGGGAGTTCCAGGATTTTGATCCAGTGACAGTGAAGGAATTTCTAAGTCAGGACGGTGTGTGGTTTGGAAAGGAACTTGCAAACGGTGGATTACCCAATGCGCCTGCTGCTCGCCCTTCTAAATGGTAGAGGTTGCAAGTTTCAAAGCAGCCATCACGTTAGGGATTGTGTACACTACTATCACTGTGCTGGAGGGAGTGAATGGTTAAGGTGTTAGATAAGGTTGTCAATCAAACTGGCTGCTTTGGCCTGAACAATGTCAAGCTTTGAGCGTCAACAAAGCTGCACTCATCCAAGTAAGTTTTAAGATATTCAAATACACTCCTGACTTGTGTCTGCTGAGGCTTTGGGACATTAAGAGATGAGTTATGTTCCACTGATGTTTAGTGTCTGAATGGTCTTGTTTCTATAGAATTTATATGGTTGCTCCAGTTATGTTTTGAGCCCATTCATAACAGGACAAAATGAGGACTGCAGATGCTGGAGATCAGAGTCGAAAAGTGTGGAAGAGAGCAGGAAATCAGGTAGCATCCGAAGAGCAAGAGAGTCGACATTTATGCCATAAGCCTTTCATATTCCTGATTAAAGGCTTATGCCCAAAACATCGAACCTCCTGCTCTTTGGATGCTGTCTGACCGGCTGCTCTTTTCCAGTGTCACACTTTTCGGCCCATTCAAACCAACCTGGGTTATTTTAATTCCTGGGTGACAGTCAGGATGTTGATGGCAAGGGATTCATCGATGGTGATGCTGTTGCATGTCAAACTAACTTGGTTAGCTTCACTCTTGTTGAGGATGATCATTTCCTGGAACTTATGTTGCACAAATATGACCTGCCACCTAACAGCCAGGTCTTGCGATATGCCAACACAGATTGCTGCAATATCTTATGGGACAATACCGAGGCTTTAAAAAGTATATTTTGCCCTATTTTTTAAATGAAGAGAGGTTTTAAGACAGAGATGATTAACTGTTTATTGAAAGCCCATAAAGTAAGCAGCTTGTGAGGTCTTGGGATTTTTTAAAAATTGGAACAATAGAAGCAGCCTGATGGGTGGGCCAAGCTCCCACAGAGACAGACTTTTAGTTTGGGTTTCTCAGTAGTAGATGTGGGGTCCTGAAGCTTGATTTGGAAGCTATTTTTCCTCTCTTGGTTACAGCTAAAAGCTGGGGGTTATCTTCCTGCTGCTAGAATTGTATGTGAGTTTTACTGAATTTATCTATTGCCAAGGGTGTGCTTTAGGTTGTTATGATATTGGAACTGTTACTTTTTTGTAGTTAAATAATCTACTATACTGTGAAGATTTTCAAAAGAGTTAAGTTATTCCAATTTCTCCTTTCTTTTGTTGTATTTTAACTATCGTGAATGAATAGTTTTTTTTGCCTTAAATCTGATTGTTTCACCAATTGAATTGCATCTGGAACACAAAGCCAGGCACTTGCCTCTAAAAGAAGAAAAGGTTAGGATCTAGACTATCCTCTTAATATACCTTGAAGGGGTTTAGACTGGCCACAATACTTAGGAGTTGTTGAATAATACTGAGGACTGTGTAATTGTTAATGAACAATCTCTCTTCTGACCTTATTAGGGAAGGAAGCCAAAGCAGATGAAAACCATTGGGCCTAGGACACCATCCTATTCTAGTATAGGTCTTAAGAATGGTAAACTGGAGTAAGACTGGTATTTCTTTTGCTCTCCCTCTTCCAGCAGTATCAAGCCAACAGTAGAAGCATAATTGGCACTGCAGCTGTGATTGGCAGGAATTAAAAATTAATCAGAGGGTGTCTAGGCTTGTATATGGGTGATCAGCTCTCTCCAGTCTCTGTTTATTCAGTGATAATGCTAAGGCTTTACCCCCAACACACAGACAGCAAATATAATCCACTGGCAACTGAGAGAGAAAGATAGAGAGAGTTTTATTGACAATATTCCACAGAATAATGTGCTGAAATGGAGTTCTGCTTTTTTCACCATTTAATATCCACAAGTTATCACTCTGCTCCAGTTTAGTATAAATGAGGATTGCATATATTTTCTATGTTGAAAAAAATGATTGCTTTTCACTCACAACAAGAGACTGATTGTTTCTCTCATTTTTTTGTTATTGTAAAGGCATTAACTTGCAAATGTAATTTTCCCATCGAGAAAACTACAAATAGTATTATTGAAAAAAAGACATATTTTGTGAAAGCTTTTTTACTTTTCACTCATCAGAACAATGTGCAAGAATACCAATTTAAAGGCAAAACCAGCATTATCTAGTATGAAAGTTGACAAGTTGATTGGTACAGGCATTGTGGTGGGAAATGCACCAATGAATGGTGATTGACAGTTAACCATCAGGCTTTATCTAAATTTTAAATCAGGAAGGTTGATACTGATTGACTGAGACATTGCCTTGAGAATTGGATCAGTGAATGACTGTAACCCTATTTTCCTGAGTTCTAACTACAAAGAACAGAGGCCCTCTTATTAATACATGCGACTTCACACTGCAAGCCTGACTGACAATCCTAAATTGGTTCTCAGCATAAATCTTCACTTGCAGTTCACAGTTCAACATTAGATGTCATTTTGCAGTTGGACAACAGTTGCCAGATAATTCTGAGTGTATAAAGAACGAAGCTGACAACCAGTTTAGGGCTGTCAGTCAGTTTTTGTACATACATTTGAAATTTGAGTATCACTAGAAATTGTAAGACCCAGCATTCCCAACGCTGAACTATTTTAATGTAGTTTTAGATCTTTTAATATTTGAATTTCACCAAAACTTACACAATAAAAGAATAATGTATAATGACTAAGTTAATCAAACCAGCACATTTTAAATATATCAAGTGTCTGTATTCCCACTGCAGTGTTTGAGAGTGGGGTCCAGTGTTACTACGCTCAGCTATAAATAGAACAAGAAATTAAAAATGAGACCTTGCTTGTTCTGTAAGTGTGAAAACCAGAACACTTAGTTTTGAAACTCAGCTCTTGAACTTCACAGCCTGATTTCACTTCATTTATAACTATAGCACACTTTACTTTCACAAATTAGATCAGGATAAACAACGGTTAACATTGAATTTGAATTCATTTTTGTTATTGAGCTGCAGAGCAATACCTTCAAATATCAGCATTGCCAAAAGCGCAAAATTAATATAAAATATTCCAACATTCAGCTTCTTCCTCAACTGGAGGTCTGAACACTTCTCAAGTACCACCAATCCCCTCTGTCTGGCTGAACATGTTCTCTCACTGAATAATTTCTCCTTTAATTCATCTCACTTCTGCCAAGTCAAAGGAGTGGCTATGGGCACCTGCATGGGTCCCAGTTACACCCTGCCTCTTTATCGGGTACATGGAACAACCATAGTTCCAGTCCGACACTGGCCCCCTCCCACCACTCTGTGTTCAGTACATTGACGACGGCTTTGGTGCCACTTCATGCTCCCGTCAGGACCTTGAAAACTTTGTTAGTTTTGCCTCCAATCTCTATCCCACTATAACTTTCACATGGTCCATCTCCAACACTTGCCTTCCTTTCCTTGACCTCTCCGTGACCATTTTGAGGAATAAGCTATCCATTACCACCCCATACAAAGTCACTGACTCATATAGTTACCTTCTTCACACCCCATGTCCCATCAGGATTCCATCCCATTCTCCGAGTTCCTTTGCTTATGTCGCATCTGTTTGGACAAAGTCACCTTCCTAAACAGTGCTGCTGACATGGCATCCTTCTTCCACGACCGTGGTCTCCCGCCCACTGTAGTTGACAGGGCCCTCAACCACACCCAACCTATCACCCGTGCTTCCATCCTTGCTCCTTGCCATCACTCACAACAGCGTGATTGGGTTTCCGTTATGCTCACCCTTTCATCCCACCAGCCTCCACATTCAAAGGATCACTCTCCACCACTTCAGACAACTCCAGCAGAATGCCACCACCAAAAACACCTTCTCTTCATTCCCCGTCTGAATTTGCAGGGACCTTTCTCTTTGGGAAACCGTAGTCCATTCCTCAATAATCACCAACATCAACCCCATCCCCCATGTAACTGCAGAAGGTGCAATACCTGCCCCTTCACCTCTTACCTGCTCACCATCCAAGGGGCTAAACAGTTTTGCCAGGAGAAAGAGCATTTTACCTGTACTTCCTGTAATATGAAGTATTGCATCTGCTGCACCCAACGTAGCCTATTTTGCATGGGAGAAACCAAATGCAGACTGGGTAACCACTTTGCAGAACACTTATGGTCGGTGCGCAAGCGTGACTGCCACCTTCCTACAGCCAGTCATTTTAACAACACGTCTTGCTCGCATGCCCTCTTGTCTGTCCTCAGCAAATCACAGCGTAAACTGGAGGAACAATATCTCATCCTCAGAGTGGACAGTTCACAACCTTCTGAATGTAATATTGAGTTCAACACCTTTGAATTGTGAACTCACTCACATTTCTTCCCTTTCTTTTAGCTTTATTTATTACAATCTCTGTCACCATGTCTTCTCTCCCCTCCTCCCAACCCACCAATTCCGAGTGGGATTTACTGTTCTTTCCAATCTGGCAGTTAGACACATCATTGTTCTGCCATTCTCACATTCCGATTACTTAATTTGCATTATTAACAATCTTTCTCCCCCAGCACTCCGCACACCCCCTCCCACTGTTGCATAAATACTGACCCCTCCATACTTCATGTCAGCTCTGAAGAGTCATTTCAAAACATTAGCTTGCTCTCTCCCCACAGATGCTGACTGACCCACTGTGATTTCCAGCATTATTTGTTTTCAGTCATAAAGTATTCCAATCCTGAAAATATAGGGAAGACTTTCAGTAGCCTACATGAGTGAGAACATGGCTGGGAGGTGGTGTAAATTCAGGGGAAGGTATAGAACCCTTCTCTCTGGGCAAACCCTACTCTTGGGGTTTTTATTTTGAAATATACAACACCAGGTTCGGGAATAGACAGGTGTTCTGGCATAAGGAAGCAGGATGCTTGCTCAGATATACAAAAGTCCTATCAAGGGTCATCTTAACAGGTTGTTAGCACATCACCAACAACAGACAGAAAACCTTGCTGGGTGTCGAGGCTGCACCTGCAATGCAGGTACCTTCCTAATGGCAACCAGAGAGACAGCAGTGAGCAAGAAAGTGGCCCAATGGCCTTGAAATTCATCCCATAGGGATTTCTCCTCCACAGGCCAAGACCTGTTTATTCACCTTCACCTCAACTTCAGGGGCCATTCCTTCCTCAGTAGTGACCATTATTCCCAGTAGACATTACTGAGGCAGTTGGGCTGCCAACCAGTTATAATGGCTTGCAGCTGTCTAGTGCAGATATCAAATACATGGTCGGAAGGCCCATCTCCAATCAATACCTGCTCCACAGAGTGTTAAATGACTGCATTGCTGAGGGTGCATTCCTTGCCAATTTGTGCATTGGTTAGAGACAAATAAAACCTGCAGATGCTGGAATCCAAAATAGCCAGGCAGGAGACTGGAAGAACACAACAAGCCAGGGAGCCTCAGGAGGTAGAGAAGTCGACATTTTGGGTGTAACTCTTCTTCAGATTTGTGCAATGGCCCAGTCGCTACAGAGCTATGAATGGAGCATTTATTTCCTTCACAAGGTGGAAAACATCACGCGGCCAGCTTAAGGTTAGGATACATGTCCCTCGGATGACAGCTCTTTCTTTTGCTGAGTAAACACAAGGAACATACAACCTTTATACCAACACCACACCATGAAAAAGATGTCATTTTTAACGGAAAATGAGAGGCAAATAAATTGAGCCTGCTTTTAGTAGCAATAAGTATAGATCAACAGAGTTTATTTTATGAAAGAATGAGTTTATCATAGAAGTTTTATCAGGGCAATGTTTTGCTGAAGCTTTGCAGTAAACAGTCTGATGACTGACCCATGGGAGTCTGCTCACCCGTCTCTGGGTGGTGCTGCTTTATGAAACTAGTTATTGTTGACGTCCTTCTGATCTAATTGCCATCTGTGTTAAGTCCTCCTGGGAGCAGAAGGTTGTAGAACAGTTGTAGTTGTCAGTATCCTAAATCAGTTTCTATACGTCTATTCATTCCAGATAGATACCTTATGCTTAATTCTTCATGCCCTAATTCCTAGTGGAATACCTTAATCCATTGGATGGGAGGATCCTTGTTTCCATTTGCCAGCCCCTTTATTAGCCAAATCCCTCTGATTTATGTAAAACGTTAACTTATTGTTACACGTCTGTTTTCTTGTGAGTTTTGGTTTTGTTGCTTTATACATTAATTCCATGTGCATGGTTCTAATGCTTGCTAATTTATTTTGAGAGACACAACATCCAAAGGAAAGCCGATATAACCCTGCAAGCACAGCAAGGAAGAAGTTAAAACCCTCACGGAAGAAGACTGAACTTATTGTAACTGTTTTCTTTTAATAAAAAAAATCACCTGTAGCAAAGAAGACATATTAAATAAGGTTGATTAGATTCTGTAATCAGCATCCGTGAAACATCCAGGAAATGGAAATCATTTCAAGCATTGCTGGATATCTCATTTCATAAAAATCATCAGTTTTAATTTGACTAATGAAAGACTGAAGCCTTTTATTTGCTTTAAAAAAAACAAAAGGCGTGTAGAACACAGCAGAAATAAAGTACCATGGTAGAAGGTTAAACTGCTTTTGAATTTAAGGTCAATTATCTCCATTGTTGGGGAATGAAGGGGAGGAAATTAAAGCAGAGCTGCTATGTGGCTTTTTCTGAATCTTGCAATGAGATAACACAAAAGCAATGCACGGAGCCATAACTTCTATTGTTGTATTAGCATTTGTCAAACAAATGTGACAAGGTTTTTGTGTTTTTTCAACATGCTTTCCCTTTTAAAAATATGATGTTTTAATATAGCGTACTTGGCCTTAACATTAATTTCAGAGATTCAATTCCCACTGAGAGGGGTTATGTAGTCAGTATCGCATCCTTTGTGTAAGTTCGGTGTCCACGAGGGTTTCATCACATAGCTGGCTGTGTGCGCTGTGCTCAGTTTTCAACACAAAAAAAACTGAAGCTAAATTCTGCCTTTTAAAACCCACTTGGGAAAATCTCAGTGTAGGAACCAGTCTGGTGCCCAGAGTGGATAATTACAGCCTCATGCAGCAGCCTGTTCCCTACTGCCTGAGGGACAGAATTAGCGTACACAATTGCCCCCTGATAACATAGCGCCTTTATGATTAATAGATTAAATCATAACTGGAGCCTAGTGGGCTGCTGTTAGACTTCAGATTCAGACAGTGCAAACTAGCAAACTGGAGTGAGGCTTTCTTTCATTTTACTTCAGTATAGATGTGTACGTGATTTACAGAACCCACATGAACTTCCTGTCATAAATTGCAAGAGCAGACTTCAATCCCTGTCTGACATTGGATATAAGGATTAGGGTTTGGTTCTGTGGATTGAAGCTTGTTGAAGTATTTTGTGAGTGTGTGTGTGTCTGTGTAGAACGGGGGAAAAGTCTTGCCTGAATCAAAGAATAGAATCATAGAAATCCCTACAGTGCAGACAGAGGCCATTCAGCCCATGAATTTATACCAACCCTCTGAAGAGCATCCCCGCCCACTATCCTGTTCACATCATCCCACATCTCCCATGGCTAACCCACCAAGCTTGCAAATCCCTGAACACTACGGGTAATTCAGATTGGCCAATTCACCTAACCTGCACATCATTGGGCTGCGGGAGAAAACCAGAGCACCCGGAGGAAACTCCGTATAGACAGTCGCCCGAGGCTGGAATAGAACCCTGTCACTGTCGGACAGCATTGCTGATCACTAAACCATCATGCTGCTCATGCTTGCTGACTGAAGAATTGCAAAGAAACCATGGTGCCAATGCCAGGCCTGTCAAACAACAAGCCAATCAGGCAGAGGCAAAGCCTCCTCCAAGTCACCCCCTTTCCCAAATCTAAAGGCTGGGGATAGAGGACACAGCCAGATGAGTGGACACCCTCTGTGCTCAGCAACACTATGGAGGAGCTGGTGGGCTTCCTTCTTCATGGAAGATCCAGGACAGTGACAAACTGGGAAAACATCTCAGGCTGGGAGAGAGCATGACAAAAGCAAGGGCAGGGAGGTGGCTCTTAATGGGCACACCCTGCCCCAATGCCCACTCCCTCAATCAGGCACTGATTGCCTTGGATCTTAAAAATATTTGAGATGGCTTTTGAATAACCGTAAACAGATGATGAGTTTCTAAAAACTTAGTTATGGGAAGTCGGCATCACTGGTTAGATCGGCATTTATTGTCTGTCCCAAACTTCCTTTGAGAAGGTGGTGGGGGTGGGGGTGGGATGGGGGGGGGGGGGGGGGGGGCACCTTCTTCAGCTGCTGACTGAAGTCCATATGGTATAAAACTCCAACAGTGATGTTGGGATTGAATTCCAAGACTCTAATCCAGTGATAGTGAACAGATGGTGAGAGGTTTGGAGGAGAGTTTGCAGATATGTTTGCTGCCTTTGTCCTTCAAAATAGTGAAGGTTGCAGGTTAGGAAGATGTTGTGGAACGAAGTGTGATGAATTGTTCCAGTGCAGCTTGTGGATTGTGCAGACTGCTACCACTGTATATCAGTGGTATAGGGAATGAATGTTCAAGAGCTGCTGGGGTACCAATCAAGTGGCTGTTTTTGCTAAATAGTATGGAACTCTTTGAGTGCAAGTACGGAATATTCCATCACACTTTTCATTTCTGTCTTGTGGATGGTAGATGGGCTTTGAGGAGTCTGAATTGAGTTATTTGCCACAGAACTCCCAGCCTCTGAGCTGTTGTATTTAGATAGAGTCAGTAAGTCATACAGTATTGAAACAGGCCCTTTGATACAACCAATCCATGCCATATGGCTGGTACAGTTCAGGTTTTGGTCTATAGTAACGCCTAGAACATTGACAATAGGAGATTCAGGAATAGTAACATCATTGAATGTCAAAGGGCGATGGTTAGATTCTCTCCCACTGTAGATGCTTTTTGCCCAGCACTTGTGTGGTATGAATGTTAGTAGCAATTATCAGCTCGAAAGTTTGAATATTATACAGGACTTGGTAAATTTCTACACAGACTTCTTCATATGAGGAATCACAATGACACTAAGCATTTTACAATCATCACATTTGAGGCCTTATGACGGAGAATACTAAAGATAGATGGGGCCTTGGTCACCATTTTGAGGAACTTGTGTAGAGATGTTCTGTGGCTGAAATGATTGATCTAAAACAATGACAACCTTTGTTCTAACTATGACTCCAACCAGCAGGGAATTTTCTCCCTGATTCTGATTAAGTGCAGTTTTGCTTGCATCCCTTGATGCAACTCTCAGTCAAAAGCTCCTTTGATGTCAAGGGAGGGAGCCACTGCTTCGCCTTTGAAGTTCAGCTTTTGTCCATGTTTGCACCAATGAGGTCATGAGCTGAATAGGCCTATTAGAAACCAAATTGAGTGTCATTGAGCAGGTTATTGTTGAGAAAACACCACTTGATAGTATAGGCAATTACACCACCTATCATTTTGCTGATGACTGAGAGGCAACACATGGATGGAAGCAGTTTTGATTGTCTTCTTTTGTGTGTACTGGAGATATCGAGGCAATTTTTCTGTTCTCAAGATGGTGCCAGTGCTGTAACTGTACTGGAGCAGCTTGGCAAGAGGTGCAACTAGTTCTGAAGCCTGAGTCTTCAGTACTATTGCCAGGTTGTCATCGTCTTTGTGGTATTCAGCGACGTCAGCTTTTTCTGGAACCTGCGTGAAGTGAATCGAACCAGCTTAAGACTGGCATCTGAGAGGCTGGGATCTGAGGAAGATGCCAAGTTGGATCATCCATTTGGCAATTCTACATGTCCATGAGAAGGTCCTATTGAGGAGCAGATATAACTCTTTTCCTTCAAATACAAAAATGATCAAATGACTAATTTTCAATGGTGGCAGTTGAGAACAAAGCATGCTCTGAATGCTACCCGAGCAATAGGTAGCTATTGTGTGAATGATAACAGAATGTTATACTTCACATTGCATTTGTCAAAGAAACCTCCAGGTTCAATGTAAATTTGAGTGTCAAGAAAAGTTCAGATGGTGCACTGAACTGTTAAGCCATTGGATTCTTTGATTTGCTTTGAAGTAGAAAACTTAAGGGCTTTAATATTGAGCTATTGTAAGAAATTTGATTTAGCCCCCAATCCCCGAGACATAATTAGCTCCCATTCTTTAACCCTAACCTTAATGATCCTGTAGCCTATTGTACAATTTGCATTGACTAGTGGATCTTGGACAAACGACGAGTGAAAAGTATTGAAGCATTATTCTGAATCATCACTGCTGTAGTTTCCACAACACAGACTTACATTTCCAAAGAATTGGCTGCTTCCAAATCTGAAGTCCAGAAAGTCCGTCATAAATGGCTTCAGGACATGACATTCATAAGATTTGGGAAATAAAGTCTTCTTATTGCACTTAGATAGCCACAATTCAGCATCTCTGTTTATTGAAGTCCAACTTGTTATCTGTTCCTCATCTAATATACAATATAAAGCAAAATAGAAATTGCTGGAAAACTTAGCAGATGTGGAGAGAAAGCAGAAATAATGTTTTGGGTCTAGTGATTCCACTTCAGAACTGAATGCCTTAAAGCAAAAGAAAAAGTTTCTTGTTAGAATGTCAAATGAGCAGTGGCTGATGTGGAACTGGGGTGAGGTGTGGGGGCAGGGCAGCTCTGAGTCAGAGTGAGGTGGTGCTGATGGAGACAGAGTTCAAGAGTGCGCATATGGCAACAGATGGCATTGAAAGTGGATCTCAGAATGCGGCCATAGCAGCTGTCTGAGGAGCATTGTACATCATGGAGATACTTGTCACCTTGGGAGGATTCAAACATGAAGGCAAAAACTTGAGTTCTAATCCACGTGGCTCGAGTGTGAGCTGCAGGCAGTCACTAAGGGATATGATGTAGCTGTGTACGTAAGTTTTGGCAAAAACCTTGTCAAACAGCAGAAGCGGCAATGAAAGTAATGATGATGAACAAGAACGAAGATTAGAACGGAAATCCTGTCACAGAGAGGAGCAGCACTCTTCAAGGCTGGCATAGCTGGAAGAGACGTGGTAGTGAATGAAACACTAAACCAAAAAAAACACAAAGAACTATGGATGCTGGAAATCAGAAACAAAAAAAACAGAAATTACAGAAAAAAATTCAACATGTCTGGCAGCATCAATCATGATAAAGCAGAACTGCATTACCAACTGTACCTTGAACAACACAATATAATGCAAGTACTCAATGAAAATAAATAAAATGACTCAAACATTTAGATGGGAAATGATTAATACCATCACACTACCCAGTTTATATAAATAATACAATAAGTGTAAGTATATTATAGCATGAATGGCTCTTGGTTGCTCATACCGAAGTATGTTCAGTTGTAGAAGTAGTAAGTGCTGAAAACAGATGCCTTTGATACATTTCTTTTTAAAACAGTGGATGTTATTTGGACTGTCACTGACGAAACTCTTCATTGAAGCATGTTATCAAGATCTTGCAGTTGAGTCCACTCTGAGATGGGATTACTGCAGTATCACAGCAGATTCAATCTGTTGAAATCTTTACTGTTATCAAACATGCAGCTCCATGAGCAATGAGAAGCTTAGCTACAGCAGCAGTCATCAGCAGGAGTTTCACATGAAAACATTTTCAGAAGCTCCAATATAGCACAATTTCTCAGTTTACAATATGCATGACTGTTGCTTCTGACAGGTGTGACAAACTTTGACCCAGAAGCGGTGCAGTGAGGATAACTCTGAACTTCTTGACAGGTCTATGAAATCTGTATTTTTTTAAAAGAATGTTTGAAAAGGACATTAAGAGTTTGCACCAACTGCAAAGAGATCTGTTGCAATTTTCTCGGATTGTGAGAAATACAATTGCAAGTGACCTAGCAACCCTTGCCCTGGACATAAGTACAACCGCAAGAAATTTAAGAAAGAAAGCATGTGGCTTACAGAGACCTAGGAGAGCTATAAGCAGAGGAGTTGGAGGTAAAGACAAACAGATGCATGCACAAAGGAAAAGCACATAGAAACAGATAGAGGAACACACACAGTTTCAATGTGAGACCAAACAAATCACTCACAGGAAAGGTCACCTCTTCTGTTTGGTAGCTCTTGGAAGTCTGTGTAAGTTAGTTAAAAGGATGTAGGACTGAAAACTGTGTGAATAGCTCAAAGACAGCAAATAGCTTTTCCCCAGAAGTGGCCAAACTATAAAATGGGGAGATATTCTCAGTTGAAATGGAAGCTTAAAAATGTGTTGCTGGAAAAGCACAGCAGGTCAGGCAGCATCAAAGGAGCAGGAGAATTGATGTTTCGGGCATAAGCCCTTCTTCAGGAATGAGGAGAGTGTGCCAAGCAGGCTAAGACAAAAGGTCGGGAGGAGGGACTGGGGGAGGGGCATTGGGAATACGATAGTGGGAAGGAGGTTATGAGGGTGATAGGCCGGAGAGGGGGTGGGGGCGGAGCGGTCGGGAAGAAGATTGCAGGTCAAGAAGGCGGTGCTGAGTCTGAGGGTTGGGACAGAGAAAAGGTTGGGGGGGGGGGGGGGGGGGAAGGGAAAATGAGAAAGCTGGAGAAATCTGCATTCATCCCCTGTGGTTAGGGGGTTCCTAGACGGAAGATGAGGCGCTCTGTTGTGTTGCTATGGTCTGGCGATGGAGGAGGCCAAGGACCTGCATGCCCTTGGCAGAGTGGGAGGGGGAGTTGAAGTGTTCAGCCACGGGGTGGTTAGGTTGGTTGGTGCCGGTGTCCCAGAGGTATCCTCTAAATGGAACTCTGGAAAGATGAATGATCAGGACTGTCATGATTTTAGAGAGGAAGTTTGGGGGGGGGGGGGGGGGGGGTCATAGAAGCATGCTTTGCTTATAATCATGCCCATACAACCCAAAGATGAAAGTTGTTGTTGGGTATGTCTCCTGACCGGCTCAACATGAATAGAACTGCACATTGTGGAACTGTGTAGCTATATAATGCCAGATTCATGAGGGAAGTGATGTGATCGTGTAAAACATAACTTTGTTCTATCGACGATGCAAAGTGAAATTTACCTTTTCAATTGGTATATGAATTTGTGTGGTTGTTAAACAAGGAACTCCAAAAAATAGATACACATTGGTAATTTTTATAACTTGGAGGTCATTTAGTAAATTTGGTTATTTTGCTTTACGCTTCCATTGCACAGATTGTAACACAAGGGAAAAATGGGAAAGTACACATGTGTCACACAGTGCAAGAACCAAAACAGAGCAGCACTTAAAATATGCATGCATTAATTTGTTAAAAAAGAAACAATTGCATTGTTAGTGAGATAAAAGTGGACCCAGGCACATCTGTGGTTGCTGGTTATACCAACAGTGCATTCTTATAATGTAAAAGTAGCCCTTAATATCTTTTAATGAATGCTCCATAAGTCGGAGGGAGAAATCCTTTCATGATTCTTCCTGAAGTCTGCACAAAACTTATGAGGCAGGACTTCGCTCTTGCAGTTGAAACAGAAATTTATATGCTATGTAAAAAAAATGAAAAAATCATAAAGCAACACATAGTAATAAATCTAGGGAATTCTGCCAACAGAGGCCTGCCCTTTCAACAGGTGAATTTGAAGGTGAATCGTGATTTGCAGCTAGCAGGCATGAAGTACTCTTTTGTCAGATGAATAATTCTGTTTAAGAACGATCTAACTGAGCTGATTTATAATTCTGTTTAAAGTCTATTATTAATATATATTTCCATTCGTAACCATAAAAAAGATTATGAATTGCCTTTCAGCCTTAGTCTTCCCCAGCACTTGCCACTGGCATTTCATTTACACATTTTCAAACCAATTTCAGTGGATGGGCAGAATGCTGAAAAATTCATTTGAACTTCTTTCGAGAAGCAAGCTTCCATTTGAAAAATTGCGGCATGGTTGACTGGAAAAGGCAGGAGTTAAAAGTTTAAACTCTGAAAACAAGCCTCTTATTCTGAAGGGCTCCTTAATCCATATTTGAACACCTGCTTGCTATTATGGTGACATGTTCAACCGGTTCCTTTTTCTATCAACACAGCCAGTGCTTAAGTTCAGAGTACGTCTCTTTTAATTGCTGGCATCCGCAAAAGCCAACTTTTAAATTGGACTCAATGTGGCTTTGAAACATTGAGCACGTCTGATGGATTCCTGCGGTACTTAGCTGTCTGGACAAGTTTATCAATTTACACTCCCAAGTCCAACTGACAGCAGTGATGTATAAAGATCCACATTCAAGACTGAAAGCTGTTTTTACTGCCAATCTCAACTTTGATTTAAAGTGGTGGCGCACACCCTGACAGACAACTACAACAAGGACCACCATTCTGCTTCATCTGCCAGGGTCCAGACTGTGGTAATCACAGGTATACTTAACGTCAAAACTTTACTTCCGAATAATTAAGAAAGCCTGGGCAAGCCTTGCCAAATGTGTCACTAATATTAAAAATCAGTCCTCATTTTAATTAGCTGTTAGAAATGAATGCTGCAGGAGGGGCATTGCAGTAACACCAACAGAAATTCATACTTGCAAGATCAAATGATACAAGCAATGAATAAACAATTGCAACCATGTCTAAAGAACACTCTTACACTCACAGCTTAGGGATCTGATGTATCAGAATAAAGCAGGAGCCAAATAAAATACATCTAGTTAGTTTAATTTATTAAAATAACATTTTCCAGTTCTAAATTCACCAAGCTTCTTGAATAGAATTCTTTATCACTGAGCTCCATGTTCACAATTCATAAATGCCAATGTCTTTGAAGCCAAAAGACTCCATTGAAATTCCCTGTGACTGAGATCCTGTTATATTATCCTTCCGTTGTCCACCCTGACCTCTTGGCAGCAGTCAACACAAGTCGATCCTTCATCCTCTTACACAGTCTGTAGTTTGTTCCCAAACTAATTTCACTCAATCTGACTCAATAGAGTACAGGAACTCCTCTCATCCCCATCCTACACTAGGATTCTACCTAGAGTACTTTCTTTGTCCTCATTTCAATGTTATTTCCCAGACATTATTCTTATGCATTCTGTTGCATCTCTCCATCGCCACCCTTGATTAGACACCCATTTCTGTGTTGGCAGTCTGCCCCTACCCATCTGACATCACATCACAGATGAGGCCAAAATGTTCTCCAATTAAACACTTGGCAATGCCAAGAGCTATCTTTCTTAAAAATAAATCAAACCCTTACACCTGACACCCAATCATCTTTCCAGCAGATCCCTCAAGCTGAAATTATTCTTGTTAGTGACCCATCCAATCCCAAACTGAACATCAAACCAAATATTCCAGTTGTCATAATGATTGTCATTGGAACTCTAATCTTCTGTATGAGGTAAAGTTCTGATCTGAGAAGGTTAATGTTGGAGACTTCATTAGGTCCCACCCTATCTGATAATGCCATACCAATGTGGGTAGGGGGAAATGGTCATTCAGCCTAAGATGCCGAGGGAGTCTGACATGGCATCTGGCTACTGATAGTGTTTTAACTAAGTCAAACCAGCTATTGAAACCTCAACCTATTGCTATCAGGCAATGAACTGCCTCTTTTTGTTAAGACTTACTAATAGTTTATCCTTTACCATTATTAATTGACCTTGACATTGGATTCAGTAGAAAAAATAGCATCAGTTTCCATTATCTTTAGAAACGTACCATTGACTTTTTGATCTTTAGATACAATGCACCACTAAGGGCTGTGTCATACATCACTGGTTCATTTTAAAAGAATAGAAAGGAGAATGGATTGCAGCACACTACCCCAAACATTCAGCGACAATGGTTGATTCTACATAAGTACATACAAAATAATGCACTGTTAGTAAGAAGTTCAGGCTTCAACGACTCAATGATCTGCTAAACTGGGTGAACAGATGCTAAGGTGATAGGGATGATGGTGGGTCACGGGTGGTAGAAGTTTAACGTAAGATAACTTGGCACAACAAGAATCTCATCAAACTCAAAAAAGCAATGCATTAATTTTCTTTATTTTATACTATCATGGGATGTGGGCATTACTGACAAGACTGCCATTGGTTATCCATTTGGCCTTGAAGTGACTTACCATGTATTCTTAGAGGGCAGCTAAGAGTTAACCACATTAGTGTGCATCTGGAGTCAGACTGGATAAAGATGGCAGATTTCCTTCCACAAGGAAGGATAGTAAACCAAATTTGCATAATTGTGTCCTTGCTGATTCTGGATCATTGTATGTCAGTAAGAACAGGGCAATGGACATGTCATAAGTGAGGATCCTGAAAGCAGTGTTTTGGGTGATTGAAGTGTTGCAGGTTGGAGACCAGCTGGGAGAGCAGTGCAAGTCCGTAGCAAACAACAGGATGAGGGTTTAAGCAGCATCTAAGTTTTCAACGACATTCAGTTCTGCTAGAACATGGTAGTTCTGTTCCCGTGCAATTCCGTGTTATAAGAAAATTGCAAAATAGCAACACCATTTAAAGAAATGGGGCCAGCATTGTGTTATAACCAATGCACATTTTAAAACTTCATGCTTTAGAAACGGTGTCCCCAATTTGTCAATTGTGTTATAGCAAATTCGTGTTAACAAAAATGTGCGTTATAGCAGAGTGACCTGTACTGCTCAAATTATGACACTAAGCATGTTTTACCATATCAAAGGTACTGCATAAATCCAAGTTGCTTCTCTCAGAAGGCGAACAATTGAGATGCTTTATCTGATTAAAATATTTCCCCTTGATCACTTCACAGTCAATTGCATCTCGGAAATACTCAAATTAATGGAACACTGGTAGTGTTGCAAATTGTTGCCGCCACACTTCCAAGTAATCTTTTCCTTCCTCCGCCAATTTTTTTTATGCAGGTGATAATTGAAGACTGGTTCTTTGGAAGAGAAGACAAAAAAAAAGACTACTTAATTGGAAAACCTAACTTGGTGAAGCGCCCTGTCGTACCAGACCTACATCATTAAAGCTGCCAGCCAACAAACATCAAACACAAGGCATTATTAATGAACCAGATGTATTAATTTCCCATTTATGAGAAGCTAAGCAACTGGCTAGCTTCTCTGACAGCGCTATTAATGATCTTTAATGCCCCACAGGCAGTAATGGGTCCCACTGGGAGCACAGGAATACTGCAATTTGTACTGAGGATTTAGACATAACAAAAAAAAACTATGCTCCTGGGAGTGAGCATTTGATCAGAAGGCTGCCTCTGTGGAATACTGCTGCCGAATAATAAATGACAGCTCCACGATTAAATCAAACATTCTGCCTTAAGTGTGAAAGCGTTTGATTGCCATTAACAACCTAGTCGTTGTGAACGCCTCTGGGGTCTGAAACAAATAGCTGGTCTATCCAAAAAAAAAATGAAAGGAATGGAAAAGCAAAGGCGAGAGGAGGAAAGGCGAAAGAGGATAAAGATGAAAACACAGCTCGCGGCTGGAGGCAAAAGATTAAAAAGAAAGTTTGTGAGACATTGTCATTCAGTTTGCTGCATAATAGCATGTGGAACAGAAAGGTTGTTTTCATTTTGCCAAAAAAGAAATTCTTAGCGGCTTAAAATCTCGAATTGGACACATCATTTAGAAGGGGATCTGACAAACCATCATGTTCTGTAGTGCAGATGGTGTGTGGAAATTATTCTCTGTGAGTGAAGCTTTTCATTCCCACCCCCCACCTCTCTCTCTGATGTTCAAATCTCCCCCATGTCAGGTCCCCCTCCTCCCCCTACAATCAAATTGCTGGAATGTTTTTATTAAACTGGAAACATGCAACTCACTTCGGTGTTAAGATCATAGTGATGTAGGAATACACCGTTTCTGCTACAACTTAGCTGTTAACATGGCTGGCATCAGGTCTTATGCCTGGTGAGTAAAATGCTGCAGTAAGGCTTATTACATTCTGCCTGTGTAGTTTCTGGACGTTAAAATCCATCGTTCAAATGGACTATGCACCAAATCATACTACATTTAGCTTACATCGTAGTCATGTGTCTGTCCCCATGAAGGACTTTTTACACCTACCTGAACTGAATTTAGACAACATAGGGACACATTCCAGGGGATGGTGTCAATGTAATCCTATTGTAGTGTTACACTAAAATTTAGAGGTTGTTGGTAATTTCCAATAAAAATGGTTCAATTCTACTGAAACAATAATGACAAAACAAAACTCATATCTGCAGGATTAAACTGCATTTCAGAATAATTAGTTTTGTGACAAGCTGATTGTTGAAGGTGTGTTTGTTTACTTTCACTTTCATCACTGTTGGCATCTTTCCTTTTGTGCCTCCATCAGTGAATTCAAACCTGGTTCACATCTCAATGATTTTGCCTTTGTTGATAATAAGGGTGTCTGCAAATAGTGACATGTTGCAGATAATAAATTGATAACCCATGAGCTGACATCCTCTGCTTCACAAACAAAGGGAGTCTTAGTCCTGGAAAATGCCCCCCACTTATTCAACTAGTTTCAGCATCAAGCAACTCAAACATAATAAAACCCCCTCTATGTTACACCAGTAATGAACTGGTTTTTAACTCAAAGTGCTGCAGATTGAAAGAGTGAAGCAAAATCCCTCTACACATTCTAAAGGAGGTTAATGTCTTTGCCAACAATCAGAGGTCTTTAGTCAGGGTTGCTGCCTGATTGAGTTGTGGCCTAGCACCAATCAGAAATTAAACTGGGATTATTTGAAATTGTTCACTTTGGTCACTTACACTTGACAGGAAGTCACTACCACCTGATGAAGGAGTGACGCTCCAAAAGCTAGTGTACTTCCAATTAAACCTGTTGTACTATAACTTGGTATTGTGAGATTTTTAACTTTGACAGGAAGAGATAATTTGCAATGGTTTAACTTGAGCCTGACTTAGACCCTGAAGTCCCAAAAATGAAAAGGCAGGTTTTTTTTCCTGTCTTTGCAACTTTTGGCTTTCAGATTTATTTGATCTTCAAAATTCAAGCTAACATTTGGCAGTCACATTAGGCATTATCTTAACTTGAAGCTGTTCCTCCATACAGTAACCAGCACAAGAAGTCATTAATTAGTACTGCAAGACAGGGCTATGCAGATTTTGTCAGAGGTGGGTAATTCTGAGGTTCTGACTGATGGTGACTTCTGAACACCAAACATTGAAACTTAACCTCATGTCTGACTTCTCATCTAACTATCATCTAATCCTGTCCTTGAGAACTGGTGATAGCTCAACATTGTTTATTCTTCCTCTGCACGCAGTGGATTTCCTGATTGTGTCAGCTATGGTTTAGTTGGTAGCACAAGCACTCATCACTGAGTCAGAGGTTGTGGCTTCATTCCCTCGCAAGGTAGAACTCAGAACAGAGAGCAATACAGCGCAGAACAGGCCCTTCAGCCCTTGATGTTGCACCAACCTGTGAACTATTCTCAGCTTGTCCCCCTACACTATCCCATCATCTTCCATGTGCTTATCCAAGGATTGTTTAAATCTCGCTAATGTGGCTGAGTTAACTACATTGGCAGGTAGGGCATTCCACTTCCTGACCACTCTCTGAGTAAAGAACCTGCCTCTGACATCTGTCTTAAATCTATCATCCCTCAGTTTGTAGTTATGGCCCTTGTACAAGCCAATCCGAGAGATACCCAAGCACAACATCAAAGTTCTCCTCCCAATACAATGCCAAGGGAATGTTACATGGTCAAAAATGCTGTCTGTCTTTGGAAATGTGAAGTTAATATGCTATTTGCTCTCTCAGGTGAACATGGCACTGTTTAGAAAAATGACCTGGCAGTCATTTTCAACAACTGCATTTAATGTCTGAAGGAGTCTCTGTTGGACTTGAAACATTAACATTATTTTCTATGGAGAAAAGAAAAGGCAAAATATTTTGGATGCTGGTAATCTGAAAGAAATACAGAGAATTCTAGAGAAACTCAGCAGGTCTGACAGTACCTGTGGAGAAAGAATCAGTGCTAATATTTCAGGTCCAGTAGGTTCAAAGACACACTAAACTCGAAATGTTAATTCTCTCCATCTTTCTGCATATTGTTCGCCTGCTGAGTTTCTCCAGCATCTTGTATTTTATTTCAGATTGTCAGAATCTGCAGTATTTTGCTTTTATTTTTGCACTTCAACTTAAATTGATTGCCAAATTTGAGAGTTCCTGAGATTGTCATAGAGTCATAGAGATGAACAGCATGCAAACAGACCCTTCAGTCCAACCCATCTGTGCCGACCAGATATCCCAACCCAATCTAGTCCCACCTGCCAGCACCCGGCCCATATCCCTCCAAACCCTTCTTATTTGTATACCCAACTAAATGCCTCTTAAATATTGCAATTGTGCCAGCCTCCACCACATCCTCTGGCAGCTCATTCCATGCACGTACCACCCTCTACGTGAAAAAGTTGCCGCATAGGTGTTTTCATTCCCCTCTCACCCTAAACCTATGCTCTCTAGTTCTGGACACCCTGACCCCAGGGGAAAGGCTTTGTCTATTTATCCTATCCATGCCCCTCATTATTTTGTAAACCTCTATAAGGTCACCCCTCGGCCTCCAATGCTCCAGGGAAAACAGCCCCAGCCTGTTCAGCCTCTCCCTGTAGCTCAGATCCTCCAACCCAGGCAACATCCTTGTAAATCTTTTCTGAACCCTTGCAGGTTTCACAACATCTTTCCAATAGGAAGGAGACCATAAATGCACACAATATTCCAACAGTGGCCTAACCAATGTCCTGTACAGCCACAACATGACCTCCCAACTCCTGTACTCAATACTTTGACCAATAAAATAAAGCATACCAAACACCTTCTTCACTATCCTATCTACCTGCGACTTCACTTTCAAGGAGCTATGAACCTGCACTCCAAGGTCTCTTTGTTCAGCAACACTCCGTAGGACTTTACCATTAATTGTAGAAGTCCCTTTAAGATTTGCTTTCCCAAAATGCAGCACCTCGCATTTATCTGAATGAAACTCCATCTGCCATTTCTCAACCCATTGGCCCATCTGGTCCAGATCCTGTTGTAATCTGAGATATCCCTCTTCGCTGTCCACTACACCTCCAATTTTGGTGTCATCTGCAAGCTTACTAACTGTACCTCTTATGCTCGCATCCAAATCATTTATGTAAATGACAAAAAGTCGAGGGTCCAGCACCAATCCTTGTGGCACTCCACTGGTCACAGGCCTCCAGTCTGAAAAACAACCCTCCACCACCACCCTCTGTCATCTACCTTTCAGCCAGTTCTGTATCCAAATGGCTAGTTCCCCCTGTATTCCATGAGATCTAACCTTGCTGACCAGTCTCCCATGGGCAACCTTGTCAAACGCCTTACTGAAGTCCACATAGATCACTTCTACTGCTCGGCCCTCATCAATCTTCTTTGTTACTTCTTCAAAAAACTCAATCAAGTTTGTGAGACACGATTTCCCACGCACAAAGCCATGTTGACTACCCCTAATCAGTCCTTGCCATTCCAAATACATGTACATCCTGTCCCTCAGAACTCCCTCCAACAACTTGCCCACCACCGAGGTCAGGCTCACTGGTCTATAGTTCCCTGGCTTGACTTTACCACCCTTCATAAACAGTGGCACCACGTTTGCCAACCTCCAGTGTTCCGGCACCTCACCTGTGACTATCGATGATACAAATATCTCAGCAAGAGGCTCAGCAATTACTTCTCTAGCTTCCCACAGAGGTCTCGGGTACACCTGATCAGGTCCTGGGGATTTATCCACCTTTAACCATTTCAAGACATCCAGCACTTCCTCCTCTGTAATCTGGACATTTTGCAAGATGTCACTACCTATTTCCCTACAGTCTATATATTCCATATCCTTTTCCACAGTAAATACTGATGCAAAATATTCATTTATTATCTCCCCCATTTTCTGTGGCTCCACACAAAGGCCACCTTGTTGATGTTTGAGGGGCCCTATTCTCTTCCCAGTTACCCTTTTGTCCTTAGTATATTTGGAAAAACCCTTTGGATTCTCCTTAATTCTATTTGCCAAAGCTATCTCATGTCCCCATTTTACCCTCCTGATTTCCCTCTTAAGTATATTCCTACTTCCTTTATACTCTTCTAAGGATTCACTCGATCTATCCTATCTATACCTGACATATGCTTCCTTCTTTTTCTTAACCAAACCCTCAATTTATTTAGTCATCCAGCATTCCCTATACCTACCAGCCTTCCCTTTCACCCAAACAGGAATATATTTTCTCTGGATTCTTGTTATCTCATTTCTGAAGACTTCCCATTTTCCAGCTGTCCCTTTACCTGCGAACATCTGCCTCCAATCAGTTTTCGAAAGTTCTTGCCTAATACCGTTAAAATTGACCTTTCTTCAATTTAGAACTTCAACTTTTAGATCTGGTCTATCCTTTTCCATCACTATTTTAAAACGAATAGAATTATGGTCGCTGGCCCCAAAGTGCTCCCCCACTGACACCTCAGTCACCTGCCCTGCCTTATTTCCCAAGTGTAGGTCAAGTTATCAGTACATCCACATACTGAATAGAAAATTGTCTTGTACACACTTAAGAAATTCCTTTCCATCTAAACCTTTAACACTGTGTCTGAGATAAATTCAGATATTTCTTTTTGAAATAACTTAAATACTTGCAAGTCTTCTACAATTTCTACTGTCACTGACACAGGTGTTCATTACCACAGATTGATTGCCAGTATGTCAATGTGCAGAACATGCCCCTAGTAATCCCACCATATTGCTTGACTTCTGTAACCAAAGTTGTCCCAATGTTGATTTGCCCCCAGAATCACTATCCTGCCATTATCATTTGCTATATTCTGTTTCTTACAGCCTATTGGTGGCAAAGTATTACATCTGAAGTGATCTGAACCCTCCTTGGTGGTGGCTGTTACTATGTTGTATATATTTTGCAGATGTCTTGTGCTAACTTTCCCAGTCTTGGCCTGTAGAATTATCTCCATGCAGTGATTATTCAGCAGCCTGCACCTGCAATGCGCAACACATTCCATCATGCATTTAAAAAGCAGACCCATAGAATAAATAGCCTATTACACTCGTGTCATTGACTGACTCATGAGAAAGAGTCATAACTCCTTCGCGCCTGGAGCACTCATGATTTATGAGTCTCTCACATTCCTATATGAATTCCCATAATGCACTCCTTCTAACACAACGGGCCAAATCTGTTAAATAACTCGCTGTGTGGTTCTTCACAGGTTAGCTAACTAACCAAGGAGGCACCATTAACTAGTTATTTTTTTTCACACTAATTATGACATTCTAAGGACTTAGAATTCCTCCAATGAGAGACTAATTGCCCTTTTTAAGCAGAGGTGAAGCTGACTGCAGCTGCTGTAGCCACTTGCAGATCTGGGCTGCCAAGCTGTGGCAGCCATGATTTACAGCAGTGTTTAGCTGAATTTAATCAAGAACGTGAACATTCCACGCTTTCTGGCAGACATCATAACTGCTATAATTATTCACACATTTTGGCACGCTGTATGGTTATCCCCACCAAGCTCCCAAATCCCAATGGATCACTTATAATAAATGAAATGGAATCAAAAAGGCTTTAAAATTAAATTCCCTTCCAGATGCGTCTGAACTAGTTCCAGGTCATTTGTGACATTGGCTTTTGAAGAATACCCATGAAACCCTAGACAGGCAAGCAATAGTTGTTTTTGTGTACAAGTGGTTTTATAGGTCTGATTTTGAGGATTTAATGCAGTATAAAGAGACTTGAAACAATGGAGATTTAATTGTAGACATTTTTATTGCAGTGGAATGGAGAAGGATTCTAATGAATCACATTCATCATTCATTGCTCACAATTTTCAAGTCCAATGCTTGGGATATGGGCATCGGCAACTGCCCTCAAAAAAATGATAGTGAGCCTCCTTCTTGAACTGCTACAGTTCATGAAGTGAAAATGATCTGACAATACTCACAGTTCGGGTGGAGACACACTGTTGCATGACCAAGTCAGGAGGGCAACTGTGCAAAGCGAACAAATATATTCAGGAGAGATTTAAAATGGCAGGGAAGCTAATTAAAGCTGACTGAGCCGCTTCAACATGACATCGCCAGGATTAAGATGCAAGGGTTTTCTGACTCAAGTCAGGTCATGCACAAGTCACCAGAGAGTCAGAACAAGAACGAGCACTACTTATCAATGTGGAAGTATCCCATCATCTTGATCAAGAGGACAGCAACAGTCTGGTTGGGAGCAAAAAAGCAAGTGGAGAAAAATAATAATGGCAAAGGTAGAAATCATGTTATTTATCTGGTGCTTCTACGAAATCTCCAACAGACTGGTTCAATTTCCATTGTGTTCAGATTTCAGGGATTATCCCTCTCCTATTCTTATTAATCTCTTGCATGCAAAGGCTTCCAATGGAATATAGCTCCACAGGTACCATATTCATTTGACCATTTTAGAGTGAGGCAAATTCACAGTTCAAACCATCTTCTCCTTTTCTGATATCCACTGATGTCATATGATAGTACAAGTAATTATACAAGATGTCACTGGATAGGAAAGAGGACTCTCGACAGGTATTGATTTCCCTCCCAAGGCCAGGCATACTAAAGCCAAAATCTCTGCTAATTTAACCAAATTCACTGGCCAGAATTCAATCCAGTAACATGTTCAGTTGCATAGCAAAGTATGGACCACATTGTGCATTAAAATGATAATTCAATATAGTACAATAAGCATCCGGTTTCCCTCAGTGATACTAAACCATGGTGTGCAAATAAACTCTCACCTCTCCCTCAGGATGATTACCTGAGAAGTAATCCATTTGCCTTTCCTAGGTACAGACCATTTGATATTTATTCCATTGATTTCAATGGATCCAGTGGGTGGATGAAAGACTTCTCCAAATTGTCTCTCAACATGAAATGTTATCCCAAAATATGTTGTGAATGAACTGGGATGTGATTTGACCTTATGGGCAACGATGAGGTGAGAGTTTTGAAATCACCTGTAAGGACAGGACTCCTTAGTGAGAGGAACTGACCAGGGTTTTTGTGGCAGCAGACAGGACTTAAGGATGGTGTGTTGCCTTTCTGGTGCCAGGGTTAAGGACATCACAGACAGAGTGCAGGAAATCCTCAAGGACGAAGGTGAAGAGCCAGAGGTGGTGGTAAATGTTGGCACAAATGATGTCAGGAAGAGGAGGGGCTACATACTACAGCGGGGCTTCGGAGAACTAGAAAGAAGGCTGAAAAGCAGGACGTCCAAGGTGGTTATGTCCAGTTTGCTTCCAGTTCCTCGGGCTGGTGAGGTCACAAACAGGGAGATAATGGACTTGAACATGTGGCTGGGGAACTGGAGCAGGAAGCAAGGATTTAAATTCTTGGATCACTGGGATATGTTTTGTGGTAAGCATAAATTCTACAAGAGAGATGGTTTGCACCTTAATAGATTGGGGACCAGCATTCTGGCAGGCAGGTTTGCTACTGCAACACAGCTACGTTTAAACTAAGTGGGGTGGGGGGGGACGGGGACTGGATGTTTAAGAAGGAAATTGAAGGGAAAGTTAGAACAAGGGAAGTCAAGAAAGACAACTGTATCAATGAGGCAGAAAACTCAGAGAGGGATCATGCTGTAAGGTTGAGTGAAATAGGAGTTGATGGGAAGGGTGAGGGCAGTAACAAATTAAAAAAATACTACACATGAATGCACGAAGCATTAGAAATAAGATGGCTCTTTTGGAAATTGGCAGATATGATATTGTGGGGATAACTGAGACATGGCTTCAAGTGGACAGGGCCTGGGAAATGAATATTCAAGGCTACACGTGCTATCGTAAGGACAGACTGACGTTAGAGAGGGTGGGGTGGCCATGTTGGTAAGGGATGATATTCAGTCCCTTGCGCGGGGGCACCGAGAATCAGGGGATGTAGAGTCAGTGTGGATAGAGCTGATAAATACGAAGAGTAAAAAGACCCTTTTGGGAGTTATCTACAGGCTCCCAAACAGTAGTCTGGATGTCGGATGTAAGTTGAATCAGGAGCTGAAATTGGCCTGTCGCAAAAATGTTACTACAGTTGTTATGGGGGATTTCAACATGCAGGTAGACTGGGAGAATCAGGATGATATTGTACCTCAGGAAAGAGGCTTTGTAGAGTGCCTTCGAGATCGATTCTTACAACAGCTGATGCTGGAGCCGACCAGGGAGAAGGCAATTCTGGATCTGGTATTGTGCAATTAACCAGAATTGGTCAGGGACCTCGAAGTGAAAGAGCCATTGTGAAGTAGTGACCATAATATAATAAGCTTCAATCTGCAATTTGAGAGGGAGAGGGAGAGGGTACAATTGGAAGTGACAATATTTCTGATGAATAAAGGAAACTATGGAGCTTTGAGAGAGGAGCTGGCCAAAGTTCGATGATGCAATACCTTAGCAGGGATGACAGTGGAGGAACAATGACGGATATTTCTGTGTATAATGCAGAAGTTGCAGGATCAGTTCATTCCAAAAAGGAAGAAAGATCCTAGGAGGAGGCATGGGTGGCCGTGGCTGACGAGGGAAGATAAGAAACATTGTTGTGGTTCTGTTCGCTGAGCTGGGAGTTATTGTTGCAAATGTTTCGTCCCCTTTCTAGGTGACATCCTCAGTGCTTGGGAGCCTCCTGTGAAGCGCTTCTGTGCTGATTTTTTCGGCATTTATAGTGGTTTGTCTCTGCTGCTGTATTGCAACAGAGACAAATCACTATAAATGCCGGAGGAATCAGCACAGAAGCGCTTCACAGGAGGCTCCCAAGCACTGAGGATGTCACCTAGAAAGGGGACGAAACATTTGCAACAAAAACTCCCAGCTCAGCGAACAGAACCTCAACAACGAGCAACCAAGCTACAATTCTTCTCACAAACTTTGAGTTAAGAAACATATAAAGTTAAAAGAGATCAACATAGCAAAGATAAGTGGGAAAATGGAGGACTGGGAAGCTTTAAAAGAACAACAGAGGATTACTAAGAAGGAAATACGCAGAGAAAAAATGAGGTACGAAGGTAAACTGGCCAAAAATATAAAGGAGGATAGTAAAAGCTTTTTTAGGTATGTGAAAAGCAAAAAACTGGAAAAGACTAAAATTGGGCCCTTGAAGACGCAAACAGGGGAATATATTATGGGGAACAAAGAAATGGCAGAAGAATTGAATTGGTACTTCAGATCTGTGTTCACTGGGGAAGACACAAGCAATCTCCCTGAGGTAACAATGGCTGAAGGGACCTGAACTTAAGGGAATTTATATTTGCTAGGAATTGGTGTTGGAGAGACTATTAGGTCTGAAGGTTCATGAGTCCCCAGGGCCTGATGGTTTACATCCCAGGGTACTGAAGGAGGTGGCTCGAGAAATCGTGGATGCGTTGGCGATTATTTTCCAGAGTTCGATAGATTTGGGATCAGTTCCTGCGGATTGGAGGGTGGCTAATGTTGTACCACTTTTTAAGAAAGGTGGGAGAGAGAAAGCAGGAAATTATAGACCAGTTCGTCTGACCTCAGTGGTGGGAAAGATGCTGGAGTCTATTATAAAGGATGAAATTACGACACATCTGGATAAAAGTAACAGGATAGGTCAGAGTCAGTATGGATTTATGAAGGGAAAATCAGGCTCAACTAATCTTCTGGAATTCTTTGAAGATGTAACTCAGAAGATGGATGAGGGAGATCCAGTAGATGTAGTGTACCTGGACTTTCAGAAAGCTTTTGATAAAGTCCCACATAGGAGGTTAGTGAGCAAAATTAGGGCACATGGTATTGGGGGCAAAGTACTAACTTGGATTGAAAGTTGGTTGGCTGACAGGAAACAGAGTAGTGATAAATGGCTCCATTTCGGAATGGCAGGCAGTGACCAGTGGGGTACCGCAGGGATCAGTACTGGGACCACAGCTTTTTACAATACATGTTAATGATATAGAAGATGGTATTAGTAATAACATTAGTAAATTTGCTGATGATACTAAGCTGGGTGGCAGGGTGAAATGTGAAGATGTTAGGAGATTACAGGGTGACCTGGCTAGGTTAGGTGAGTGGTCAGATGCATGGCAGATGCAGTTTAATGTGGATAAATGTATGGTTATCCACTTTGGTGGCAAGAACAGGAAGGCAGATTACTACTGAAATGGAATCAATTTAGGTAAAGGGGCAGTACAGAGAGATCTGGGTGTTCTTGTACACCAGTCAATGAAGGTAAGCATGCAGGTACAGCAGGTAGTGAAGAAGGCTAATAGCATGCTGGCCTTCATAACAAGAGGGATTGAGTATAGAAGCAAAGAGGTTCTTCTGCAACTGTACAGGGCTCTGGTGAGACCACACGTGGAGTATTATGTGCAGTTCTGGTCTCCAAATTTGAGGAAAGACATTCTGGCTATTGAGGGAGTGCAGCGTAGGTTCATGAGATCAATTCCTGGAATGGAGGGTTTACCTTACACTGAAAGACTAGAGCAACTGGGCTTGTATACCCTTGAGTTTAGAAGACTGAGAAGGGATATGATTGAGACAAATAAGATTATGAAAGGTTTGGACACTCTGGCAGCAGGAAACATGTTTCCACTGATGGGTGAATGCCGAATCAGAGGACATAGCTTAAAAATATGGGGTAGACCATTTAGGACAGAGATGAGGCGAAACTTCTTCACCCAGAGTGTGGTGGCTGTGTGGAATGCTCTTCCCCAGAGGGTAGTAGAGGCCCAGTCTCTGGATTCATTTGAGAAAGAGGTGGATAGAGCTCTCAAGGATAGTGGAATCAAGGGTTAGGGAGGTAAGGCAGGAACAGGATAAGGATTAAGGATGATCAGCCATGATCATATTGGTGCAGGCTCGAAGGGCAGAATAGCCTACTCCTGCACCTATTGTCTATTGTATATCAGTAAGCTTACATGTAATCAATTCAATGAACTTACAGAATAGACTGATTCTAAAAGCAAAACAAAAATAAATTCTTTAAGGGGAAAGCTATTACAATGCAACCCTGATGTTTTCTTTTAAATCAAGCCTGTGGGTGTCCAGCAAGTAATGTATCATAGTGTGTTGTAAGAACTGGAAATGTCTGTCAAGTCTTCTACTTTAATCAGGGCTTTCCTATTGTTATCTCAGATCTAACACCATGGTCCACCAGCCTTGTAGACTGCTAGTAACATGGACAGAGGAAAGAAAATTGCCTGGCAAGACAGGCACCTTAATGATATTTATACACAGCAGCGAAGGAAGTTGTGGTACATAATCATGCTAACAGCACGGCAAAAGGAATATTCAGGATCCAATTCCATTGGTTGTTTTTGTCCTTGTCCCACCCAATGTCTGGCGTGACAGTGGAAGAAAATCCACTCTGAAATTCTGAATCATCCAATTCACAAATGTAACGGCCTGGATATAGTTTCATAATATATATGGAGTGTTAGATTTGACCAAATATATGAAACTATAGATTAAAGTTGCAAAAGCCTTTTTTTCATAAATACTGCTTAGTTCAGATTCTGGAACACTGAACAAAATCAGAGAGAGTGCAGAAAAGATTCTCAATTCCACATGGTTTCAGGGAAAAAGACTTCAGTTACACACATAGATTGGAGAAGCTGTCTTTGTTCATTATGAGAATAGAAGGTTGATAGGTGATTTGAAGGCGGTGTTTGAAATCACTAGGAGTCCAAACAGCCTAAATCAAGAGAAGCTGCCCCATTAGCAGAGGGACCAAGAAGTAAAGGAGACAGAGTTAAGGTGCTCGGCAAAAGAACGAAAAATGACATGAGGAAAATCATTTTTTTTGCATAAAAAAGTGGGAGTGGAACTAAATTAATCTTGCAGTGAGCCATTTAATCATTATGATTCTGTGACTTATATAAGGAAGCTGGTGAAATAACTGCTGATAAGGCACCTTATACAGACAATGTCTAATTTCCACAATTATAGAGTTATTACATTGACTCCATGGGCATGGCTGGTCTCTAAGCTCAGCAGCTGAGGTAAAAGAGGTCTTGGTTCCTCACCCCAGTCATCTGTGATCGACAGCAGACAGCACAGCCTAAGGTATAAATACACCAGCTTCAATTTTTTTTGCTCAGATCTTAACATCAATTTTTCCTTCCCTCTATTTTATCTATATTTTTTTCCTAACTACCCACATAGCAAAACAATTGAAAAAGATTGGCAGAGATAATACGGTGAGGGAAAGAATAAATTAACAGGTCTGTTGAGAGGCTACTGACAAAGTAACACAAATCTTGTTTGATTCACACACTTAAAAACATTATCATGTCTGAACCGAGGTATTAGCATGGGTTTCATCATTTTGTTTGATTTGAACCTTCCGAGTAATCATAGTACATTGTATCTGTGTGACTGAAAAACAAGTCACACAATCTAATCCCACTTTCCGGCATTTGGTGCATTGCTCTGCTCATTTATATTCAACATTTTGTCAATGGATTCAGGGTTTTTGTCTCTACTACCCATTCAGCCAGTGAGTTCAGACCTTTACCATCCCTGGATCAGAAAAGACTTTCCTCATCTTCCTGTAATCTTTTTACTGATCACTTTAAACCTAATGTTGCATTTTACATGTTATTGCTTACATAACGCAGTGAACATACGTCTAAGTAATTGATTATACATTAAATGCTTCAAAAATAGCTTTGTAATATGAAAAGGCAAATAATTTAAAAAACTACCTATTGCTTCCTCCAATAAGTCAAGTTCACTGTGCTATTTCCTCATTTGGCCTCGTGTCTGAAATGGTTATTGTCTTACGTAATTGTGTTCAGAGTTAATAAAGATCAGGAGTCATACTCCAACAAGAGTTAGTTGTGAAATTTAACTGCTCATTTCCCTATAACTGTGGAATTTATATTAATAGAACATAGGACAAATATTATTGATCTTCAGAGCATAGTGATGAACAACAATTAGGGTTGAGCGTACTAGCAAATTAACATGTAAGAAAACGTTACAGTAGTTTGATTCGCTTTTCTTTGGAAAACAGACTTTGGTCAAACTGAAGATCATGGCGAAAATGAATCAAATTGGTGCTATCTATTTATTCGCTCGGGTGAAGTCTTCAAAAATCAGACCCACAATTTAAAAACAGATGGAAGGGACTAGAAGTGAAATGTGAACCTTTTCATCAAGAGCCACAGAGCTTTGGATGATGTTACCAGGGAGGGTCATAGCTACTTTTGTACTGATCTTCAAGCATCTGATTATCCAACATTGCCACATAAAGCTAGATCATGAATTGGTGAAATCAATCCAATGCTTCCTTTGTCATTTGTTCATTTGGTGCCTCAAAACAGTAGCACTTAGATTCCCACCCCAATACCAGCACAGTCTTTGTGTGGTTTCAGCACATTTGCTGCTGCCACTATTACATTTTGGCATCAGCGTGTAAACAGTAGCTTTGCAATGGCGCCATCCCTAATGGGCTGACATGACACAACATGGATGTACACTTCACAGTGGCTTTGTGTACATGCATCCCATGGAGCACAATATTAAATCTTTCGGCCTAATACTTTTGTGGCTTCAGCAACGAAGATCACTCCCATAGTGAAAGTCTTGCTACCAACGATGTGACCTTTACTTGCCTATTGTTCAGGTCATCTTCAGCTAGCCCAGAACAGAAAGTCATGTTTGGTAGAATAAACACTTCATTAAGCTGTGGCTGATGCTATAAAGTGCCAAACAGATTTATTGAACAGTTACTGGATAATTGAGCCAAAGCGACTTCACATTGTAGATTTACAATAGTTATAAGCCTAACCGTCCCTCCCTAGAAGATACAAAATAATAGATGGTCACATATGCCGTGCTAATGAGCAACATAAACTGGCCCAAACACAAAACGCTTGCCTATTAACCTTTATGTGATATTTCTGACAGTCTATGGAACTTCCCTCTCGCCTTTCCATCTCCAGTGAGTTGAGATGGATGATTCAGCCGAACCCAACAGGCTGGAAAACGCTCTCTAAATGTATCTGGGACAAAGAAATTTTACACTCCAAAAGAGCTACTGATCAAACATAAATACAAATAAAACCACAAGATGCTTGTACTTGAATTGAAATGTTTAGCCCTCCCTTGGATACCTGTCCAGATGGAAAAATCTATATTCTGGAGTCATGTGGATCAAAAGAAATTGGACCATTTTCTGTGAGTAAACCTGGCTATTATCCCCATATGTGTCATCCCTATAACCGAAAAAGAAAACAGCACATTACATTATGGACAGAAATCCTTCACTTTTGGCACATACTCTTTGCTGCCAATTCACAGAGAAACTTGTGGCAATAATGCGGTGTAAATTCAGTGGGAGTTCAACCTGGGTTGCACTTCCACGACCCAGTCTCTAGTTTTTCTGTAGAAGCTGACAGTGTAAATGGGTTCACAAGACATTTAATTGCATCTCTAGAGAATGGTGAGAGGAATGTACTGGGCTGGATGTGAGGATCTCTGAAGAGAAATGGTCTTAGCCCATTTCTAAGCATTATTATTTCTTTCAGACCTACAAACCTTACAAATGATTTACTTTAAAATATGGTCAATTTAAACATTCCTTTCCTCAGGCACACAGTTATGTCTATCTCAAAATATCATCAAATTGTTATTATGCTATGCCCAGACTCAGTGAATTATATACTATGTACAACTCAGTTTATCTTGCAGGTAATCAATATCCAATACTCAAAGATGATGTCATTGACAGCAAACGTGCAGTCTTTGAGATCAATCCCAATTTTAATGAGCATCTTGCTAACTGCAAAACATACAATATTAGAGGATTATTTCAAATTCACACATTTTTTAATTCCCCTCACAATCAACTCCTTAATTATGTGCTGAAGCAGGCAGTCTCCAGAATTTTTCACTGCTATTAGTTTCCTTCACCAGTTTACCATTTAACAACTCTTCTTGCACCTTCACCTATTCCCCAGAGTTTCTCTTCCCTTGCATCTCAAAGCCAGTCAGCATGTTGCTAATGCTCAGGAGAAAACAGGCTTTGTAAAACCCATTGTGCAAACAAGCCTTCCTGCTCATTTATCACATTTAGCATGCGCTCTGCCACACTCCATCAAATAAAGCCATAGCTAGTAACTTATTTCACTCTCCCAATTACAAATTAGCCCATTAGGCAGTCTACAGTAAGCCCTCTGTCTACTCTTGATAATGGCTTCTGAGATTTCCACCATAATCATAATGGCTCCCAAAGCACCCATGAGTGCAGATGGAGGCAGCTCTTGGGTAATGAGCTATCATGCTACCAAAGGGCAAAGCTTCAGCTTCATTATTCAGCATTGGTTTTTGATAACAAGAAAGATAAACACTAAAGTGAACATTTTATAGCACCACAACTGGCAATTTAAACTGCTTTTATATAATGTGAAATTGAAATGAGCAAACGTGAATGATGCACATTAAGCTGTCATAAGATGCCCATGGAGGCTTAACTTCTTGAAAGTGCATTCTGTGCACTGCTGAGATTATTCTTCAGAGAGCTTTCAGCTTTCACCATCTGTCTGTGGATCTCCATCCAGGAGAAAAAGGATGGAATTACACAACAGTGCAAAATTTCACTAAGAACGCAGCAGGCCTCACTATAGCCTAGTCTAGCAGCTGTCACAATGTGACGTTACATACCATCCCTCTGATCCAATAACCTGTGATGTTTACCGACTGAAGTTACACCTTCTCAGCTTTAAGTGGCAACACAAATGCATATCTTCCAACTCATTATCAGATTATTTCCCTGATACACACAAACCCCAGAGAGCAAAACATCACATTTTTGTGATTAACAGCATTAGTCCCACTGAATATTTTCAGAAGTTTGTCGATAATTGCTGTTTTGTAGTTCAGATGTTAATGCCCTCAAATCCTTTGGCAGCAGGTACTATGGATCGGAACAGAAATATAGCATAATGCTGTCTTCAAAATACATGAATGTGAAACAACACTGGTCTCCAGCTGGACAGACAATAATTCCGAAAATCTAGTTCCAGTATAACAAAGCAATTCAGCTCAACGCTAGTGGAAGCTTTGAAGTCGCAGACAGTTGGGTCCCACTGTGTCACCACTGGAAGAGTTCAGAACAGCTCAAATGTACTTTCCAGTATAAGTGACAAGTCTTTTGATACCATGATCAGTCAAGTGTGCTCGTAATTCAGGCCATTGACTTTTTTTGTAAGGATTTTAGATCTGACTAAGAGTGATGTTTGTTGTTGGCTCCAGATATTTCGCCAGTAGCTAGCTGAATCTGGTTCTGGAAGTAAAAATCCTAGGTTGGATTTCTTCTGTTTTATTCAGTCACAGCATGAGGGTGTCACTGGCTAGGTCAGCATTTATTGCCCATTCCTAATTGCCCAGAGAGCAGTTAATAGCCAACCATATTGCTCATCTGTATTAAATTAGATTATCTCAGCCAGGGTGACAGCAGAGGCATGGTGAGTTCAGAATTGCTTGCCTGAATCAATAGATACTGAGCAAGGTCAATATTGGATTTGACTGGCATACCCTGCACCTCCTCAGATTTGAATAATGTGTTGACAATCCCAATCACTAATAACACTTGGCCATGTTATCATGGGCAGCATTTAGAATTATTCACATTGGGAAGATGGGAGAATCAAAATATACATTCTTTAAAAACAAACCAATCTAACTCAATTTGATACAGATGTTAATTCTTTGTCCATCTCTGTCTCCCTAGTGCCACCATTCTGCCTCACATTCTCAGTTCCATTCCAGAGAAGGGAGAGTTGGTTGACGCCTTCTGAAACTGAAATTGTGTTGAGGAAGAGCCAGATTTCATGCAAACCTTAGGTTGCATTCTACCTCCCATTCCTATGTAAACCTTTGACTTATCCAGTTTTGTCTCAGCAAAACCTTTATTTGGATGGAAGGTGTAGAAGTTGAGTCAAGAGCAATTTGTCTCTTGTTTTCTGACTATGCATTTACATTTCATCATGAAGGGAAGCCTTTAGAAATTTGGATGCAATACTTCAAATAACATGTAGAATGAATTAAACAGTTTAGTTATAACAGGCTACGCTCAGAGAAATTAAGGACAGTAGACTGGGCTTAACATTTCACAACCTCACAAACTTTGCAGGAGATTACAAGCTTTTGCAGAATGGCAACAGTTACAGGGAAATATGGTACCTATTTTATCCCTAAAATCTACCTCAGCCCCAAACTCGTATCAAGTGCACCAAAGCATATTCCTTTTCTATCATAGAATCATATGACAGTACAGCATTAGAGGAGGCCATTTAGCCTTGTGAATTTGCAGAGATTGTTTTGAAGTGAAATTAAGTTAGTTGCACTCCTCTCCTTTTTAATCATATCGATGCAATTCTCCTTCTAATGTTTATGCAACTCCCTTTTGAAGGCTACTCTTGAAACTGTGACCATGACAAAAACAGCAGACACTTTGAAGCCTATTTGATTAGTGTTGCCAATTATTGGTAAACTGGTAGTTGTTCTATTCTGAGGTCCAGTATTCATGAGAACTGAAGTGAGCATGGACTCATGCACATTGAGTAAGTGCATACAACAAACTGGGGGAGATTTTCATCACAACACTGACAGCTCAGTCAGTTGTAAGGTCTAGACAGCAAGTTAGTGGGGCTGCATGGTGGCTCAGTGGTAGCACTGCTGCCTCACAGCACCAAGGTCCCACATTCGATTCCAGCCTCGGGCAACTGTCTGTGTAGAGTTTGCATGTTCTCCCTGTGTCTGCATGGATTTCCTCCGGGTGCTGTGGTTTCCTCCCATAGTCTAAAAATGTGCAGGCCAGGTGAAATGGTTGTGCTAAATTGCCCATAGTGTTAAATACATTAGTCAGAAGGAAATGGGTCTGGGTGGGTTACTCTTCATAGGGTCGGTGTGGATTTGTTGGGCCGAAGGGCCCATTTCCACACTATAGGGAATCTAATCTCAAACCCAGCTCCTGCCTATTTATTACTGATTTCTATTGACTGTGCTACAGTTTCCAATTAATGTTAATATTGAAGGGGGGAAATAAACTGACATAGGAATTTGTTTCTTCACTGCATTAAATATTTAAACTTTGATTCACTTTACCAACCCCCAGTATGAGTGTGCAAATTCTTGGGAGTGAGCATGGAGCCAAGTTCTCCAGATAACAGCCGTTTCTTTCCATAGGGCCATCATTAACTTGAAGGTGAACTAATTGCGTCAAATCCCATCGTTCCTCACCTGATTTCGATAAATGCGTGTCATCAGATACACAGTAGTGGCGGCCACAATCACATCAACATCATTCCAAAACAGAATTTAAAAACTATTTTATTCCACTCATTTAATCCATTGTTGCACAGCTGGGGACTCACATTCACGAAGGTTACAAGTTGTAGCTGAAAGGTTACTAAGAATATTTAATCTTTCAAGTGCAAGTAGTGACAGATTAGGTAGCATTGAGCTTCCCCTCCTCCCCAAGGAACAGTTACTAAGAAAATGAACTATTTACACTTAACATGGTTATAGAGGACTGTGGACATTACCTGATTAATAACTCCATACTTGTTCTGGAACAACAAAGTACACCCTTTCACTTGTAGAACATAAAAAGCAGCAGGCAGACCAAGACCTCTCCTGTATTCCCAGTTGTAAGGTCTAGACAGCAAGTTAATGGGATCAATGGCAACCCAGTAAATGAAAATTGTATTATAAATATGATCTAATTTCCCTTGAGGCCACTGTCTAATACTAAAAACAAAATAAAATATCAAGTTTGCTCTGGGGTAAGGTTATAACTAGCACTAGCATTTTAAAAATGACAGCTTTCTATTATGTTGACATAACTAGATTGTAATTAAGAATTGCTGCGTTATTAGCATTGGTTTATTCCCAATCGGTTTTCTTTTAAAATTAAGTATGAACTTTTTCTAGCAGCTTCGCTATTCAGAAAGGTACATATAGAATCTCAGCTAGGATAGCCGACTCAAAGCGATTTCTAACACGAGACTAAGTAATCAACCAATACCATCTGAAATTAAAACAGGACTAGGAAGCTCTACTCCCAAAGATTCAAGTTTCAACCAATGTTTCATCTGACTTCTCACAAAAAATGATTAATTATTAATGTGCTATCATTAGTAAACACCACGTTATGACCAAATTATAGAATTCCAGTTTACTGACTTAGTTTCATGCTGTTAATAAAAAGTTGTAAATTTTAGGCAATAATCTGTACAAACATAATCAATAGCATAATGATGTGGATTTGACCAGGACACTCTATCCTCTTTTCTTCCAGACTAACATCCTCTACCACTTTGACCATGAATTCGAAACTATTTTCCTTGCTTGAGGGAAGTGATGGGATCAGTGTGCCATTTGTAGAGTTGGCTGGATTTCAAAAATCCAAGGAAAATCATTGCCAGGAAGGATGGGTGCAGAGGTGCTACAGTAAGACAACATCAGACGAGGTGGAGCCTGATTTAAAGGGGACTGCAGAACCATAAAGGTCTAATGCAAAATATTAGACCTTGAACTGACCCTTGACCCAAGACGAAAGATACAGGTTTGGCAAATGAAGAGAGAATGAGGGACTCATTACTGGGATCTCTACCTTCCAAGAGAGCTTTCACCAGCTTTCCAATGTTACCTGAGGGGGTACAACCATCCTTCAGTCATTCATCTGTATCAATGGGGGCAGAAGACAAGGAGAACAGGAAGTTTTCTGGGCTCTGCCACTTTATCACCATTCATGTGCAATGATTTAGAGGAGCCGGTGTTGGACTGGGGTGGACAAAGTTAAAAATCACATGACACCAGGTTATAATCCGACAGGTTTATTTGGAAGCACTAGCTTTTGAAGCGCCGCTCCTCCATCAGGTGGTTGAAGAAGCAGTGCTTCGAAAGCTAGTGCTTCCAAATAAACCTGTTGGATTAAAGCCTGGTGTTGTATTGTTGTGGCCAGCTGTGGTCCCTGCTGCAGTGGGTGGAAGAAAATCTATCGGAAGGCTGGCATGACTGTGATGCAGGTAAGGCCTCTCAATTAATTTATTTCAAACAGAGTGGAGGAAATTCCTGTTCATGATGACTTTGTATTTCTGTGCCTGTGTCATTCTGGTTTATTTCCTGTACTTCCACTGTGTATTCCATATGCAGGAGAAAGTGAAGACTGCAGATGCTGGAGATCAGAATTGAAAAATGTGTTGCTGGAAAAGTGCAGCAGGTCAGACAGCATCCAAAGAGCAGGAGAATCCATGTTTCAGGCATAAGCCCTTCTTCAGGAATGAGGAAGGTGTGCCAAGCAGGCTAAGATAAAAGGTAGGGAGATGGGACTTGGGGGAGGGACGTTGGGAATGCGATAGGTAGAAGGAGGTTAAGATGAGGGTGATAGGCCGGAGAGGGGATGGGTGTGGAGAGGTCAGGAAGAAGATTGCAGGTCAAGAAGGCGGTGCTGAGTCCGAGGGTTGGGACTGCCCTCGCCTCACTCGACTCAGCACCGCCTTCTCAACCTGCAATTTTCTTCCCGACCTATCTGCCCCCACCCCCTCTCCGGCCTATCACCCTCACCTTAACCTCCATCCACCTATCGCATTCTCAACGCCCCTCCCCCAAGTCCCTCCACTCTACCTTTTACCTTAGCCTGCTTGGCACACCTTCCTCATTCCTGAAGAAGGGCTCATGCCCGAAACGTCGATTCTCCTGCTCCTTGGATGCTGCCTGACCTGCTGCACTTTTCCAGCAACACATTTTTCAGCTTATTCCAAATGCAGCAATGGAAAAAAAATTCTAATTTATATGCATCAAAATCCAGAGAAAATGACTTCTCAAACAAGCTGGAAAGTTTCATTAATCTTTGGAACAATATCATGGATTTTTATTAGAAAACTCCCAGAATATGTCCTGCAGATAATAGATTCCAGAATGATATTTTATAATGTTAGCAGTGACTTAATGTCTGGCTTTAACAGACCTTTACAACTGCAACCGTGATCGCTACCATTATTGTTATGTGGTGAACTATGAGTATTACTGATATTAATTTATTGGAACCTTTGACCTGGTTCAAAATGCTCTTGACTCAAACGCTACACATTTATTCCAAATAAAAGCTTTGCTGAGGCAAACTGGATAAGTCAAAGGTATACTAAGGAACACAGGAACAGGAGCAGACTATTCAGCCCCTCAACCCTGTTCCACCATTTAATGAGATCATGGCTATCTGTGGCCTAATTCCATGTACCTGCCTTTGGCCCATATCACTTATTTACTTAATAAATAATTATCTATCTTAGATATAAAATTAACAATCAATGTAGCATCAACCGACATTTGTGGGAGAGATTTCCAAATTTCTGTCATCCTTTCTGAGCAAAAGTGCTTCCTAACGTGTCTCCTGAATGGTCCAGTCCTAATTTTTAGACTTGTTCCTCCTTGTTATAGGGTCTAGGAGTAGACTGCTGTTCTAATCTTCCTCAAGGCCTGCTAACCTCTTCCTCCATTATTTCAATGATTTTCTCTTACAGCTTTGTTCATACCATTGACTCTCCCTTAGCCTTGTGATTTTTTTGGGGTATTTTAAGAATGAAAACAATCTGGTAATTGCCAGTATGAATAAGCAATATGTGTACGTCATGTTCTGTGCTGTACTGTTCTATGTTGAGTTTAAGAGCCATGAGACCTTGTTGCAGCTCTATAAAACTTTGGTTAGACCGCACTTGGAATACTGTGTCCAGTTCTGGTCGCCCTATTATAGGAAAGATGTGGATGCTTTGGAGAGGGATCAGAGGAAGTTTACCAGGATGCTGCCTGGAATGGAGGGCTTATCTTATGAAGAGAGGTTGACTGAGCTCGGATTTTTTTCATTGGAAAAAAGGAAGAGAGGGGACCTAATTGAGGTGTACAAGATAATGAGAGGTGTAGATTGAGTTGATAGCCAGAGACTTTTTCCCAGGGCAGAAATGGCTAACACGAGGGGTCATAGTTTTAAGCTGTTTGGCAGAGAGTATAGAGGGGATGTCAGAGGCGGGATCTTTATGCAGAGAGTTGTGGGAGCATGGAATGCATTGCCAGCAGCAGTTGTGGAAGCGAGATCATTGGGGATATTTAAGAGACTGCTGGACATGCATATGGTCACAGAAATTTGAGGGTTCGTACATTAGGTTTACCTTACATGAGGATCAATGGTTGTCACAGCATTGTGGGCTGAAGGGCCTGTTCTGTGCTGTACTGTTCTATGTAGTTTATTTTATCAGATCGTGTTCCAGCTCAAAGAAAAATAATCTCCATCTTGACTATACCCTCAATATAGAATCATGACCATTCTTATTATTGACTCATATCTTTTTTATTAACTCAGTGAATGCGGAGTTAAAAATGGGCCCTTGGTTTTGCAAATTCAAAAATAATATTTTCCAAACAAGCAAATGCAAATCAACAGAATGTCTGTAATATTGTGTTGTTAACTTTGCTGTTCGCTTTGAGTCACAAAGTCAGAGAGTCATACAGCATGGAAACAGACTCCATGCCAAACATAATCCCAAACAAAACTAATTCTACCTGCCTGCTCCTGGCCTATATCCCTCCAAATCTTCTCTATTCGTAGACCTACCCAAATGTCTTTTAAAAGTTGTAATTGTACCCACATCCACCACTTCCTCAGGAAGTTCATTCCACACATGAACCATCCACTGTGTAAACAAATTGCCTCCCATGTCATTTTTAAATCTCTCTCCTCACACATCAAACATTTGTCCACTAGACTTGAAAATGCACCATCCTAGGGAAAAGACAACTACTATTAAATCTATCTATATCTCTCATTATTTTATAAACTTAAATCAAGTCACTTCTCAACCTCCTCGACTCCAGTGGAAACGTTCCAGCCTATCCAGCCTTTGTTTATGCCTCAAACCTTCCATACCCAGCAACATCCTGGTAAATTTCTTTTGAACCCTTTCCAGTTTAATAATATCCTTCCTATAACAGGGTGACCAGAACTGGACACAACAGTCCAGATGAGGCCTCACCAATATCCTATACAACCTCAGCATGACTTCCCATCTCCTACACTCAAAAGGACTGAGCAATGAAGGCAATGAAGCATATCTCTGGACAAATAATTTTTAGGAAAAGTTTTGTAACACAGGAACTTGAGTGAAATGCAACTTCAGTGGTACTCACTTGTACTTCCTGAAGATTGTTAGTCAAAATAGTGATGCTGAAAACTCAAAAAAAAATCAGCTTTATTGCATTTTATTATCGAAGACTTTGGTTTGAGTGACAAATAAAATTCAGACCCTAACAGTTGAAAGAAAAGGGCTCCAAAAGGTCAGAGATGCAAGAACAATAACTTATTTGCATGTGATACCATCCGTACAGGAAAATGTCCAACACAACTTTAAACTGATAGAATGATACAGGCCCATTTGTAATGGATAAATTAGAGATACACCAATTACATAATTTTAGTTATTTACACATTTTTTATTTGTTCATAGTGTGGGTATGTTGCAGGCTGGCCCAGAATTTATTGCTTATCTCCAATTGAGAAGATGCAGTGATCTGCTTACTTGAACCACTCCAGTCCTTTGGGTATAGCGACACCCACAATACTGTTAGAAAGGGTTCCTCAAGATTCCGACCCAACAACAATGAAGGACTAGAGATATATTTCCAAATCAGGATGGTGTGTGGCTCGGAGGGGGACTGGTGTCCCCATACATCTGCTGCCCTTGACCTTCCAGGTCATCAAAGTCACCAGTTGGAAAGTGCTGCCACTGGGGACTTGGTGAGTTGTTGTAGTGCATCTTGTGGATGGCACATATGGCTGTTAATGTGCATCGATAATAGCGGGAGTGAATGTTGAAGGTTTCAGATGGAGTACCAATCACATGAATTGCTTTGCTCTGGATGGTGTTGCACTTTTTGAGTGTCACTGGAGCTGCACTCACCCAGACAAGTAGTCAGCATTCCATCACATTCCACACTTATGTCTAATAGATGATGGACAGACTTTGAGGAGTCAGGAAGTGGTTTTCACACTGACAGATCACACCTTCTGACTGCTCTTGTAGCCAAACTATTCATATGGCAGGTCCACTTCAGCTTCCCCTAGAATGATGATAAAGTAGGATTTAGTGATGAAAATGCCATTGAACATGAAGGGGCGATGGTTGGACTCTCTTTTATCGGATAGCATGTGTGCGGCATGAATGTTACTTTTTACTCATCAGTCCAATGCTAGTCAGGTCTTGCTGCATTTGGACAAGGATTGCTTCAGAATCTGAGGAGTCACAAATGGCATTGAACATTGTGACATCATCAATGAACATCCCAAATTCCTATACTGCATGATTTTCTTTAATTAACTAACTGAAGAGTGACTGTGCCAAGGATATACCCCTGAGGAAGTCCTGTAATGGTGCTGGACGGAAGTGAGGTCGGAGCACAAAGCCGGTCAGAAAGGTAGGTGATTGTTATTTGAGTGGTTGTGTTCTCATCCCCAGGTCCTACAAAGTATGACCTCCCTCCCACCACCCTCCTCTAACCTAAATTAAAAGTCCACAGACTTGCCCCAGAAAGAGGGTCCAAGGGAGTTCCTGTGGATTGAAGTGTGAAGCTTCAGCTCAGGTGTCTTTGACAAAGAAGTTGAGTGAAGTGATTACGCCCCACAGTTGAAGAGGGTGAAGACATGACTGCCCAGCTGGTTCAGTGTGTTACGTGCTTGATGTGGGAGGTCAACAACTCTGGTGTGTCTGGCTCGTAAAAGTGTGGAAAGTATGTGCAAGTTCAGAAACTGACAGAGCATACTGATGAAAGAACTCGAGGATCTTAGGCTCATCCGAGAGAACGAGATCTTTCTAGACAAGACCTTCAGTGAAGTTGTTACACCGACCATACCAGAAGAGAGCAGACGATGAGAAAGGCAGAGAGGAGACAGGTGCAAGAGACCCCGGGGGAAGTACCTGTCAGGAACAAGTTGAATCTTTTGAAAACAGTAGAGACAGATGACACTGCCAGTCTGCGAGGCAGCCAGGTCTGTCAATCTAAAGCTGGTGTGGAGGCAGAGCAGAAGAGTCGGACATCGCACAGAGCCGTGGTAATAGGGGACTCCATAGTGAGAGGAACTGACCGGGGTTTTTGTGGCAGCAGACGGGACTTAAGGATGGTGTGTTGCCTTCCTGGTGCCAGGGTTAAAGACATCACAGACAGAGTGCAGGAAATCCTCAAGGACGAAGGTGAAGAGCCAGAGGTGGTGGTACATGTCGGCACAAATGATGGCAGGAAGAGGAGGAACATACTACAGCGGGACTTCAGAGAACTAGGAAGAAGGCTGAAAAGCAGCACGTCCAAGGTGGTTATGTCCAGTTTGCTTCCAGTTCCTCGGGCTGGTGAGGTCACAAACAGGGAGATAATGGACTTGAACATGCGGCTGGGGAACTGGTGCAGGAAGCAAGGATTTAAATTTGGATCACTGGGGTATGTTTTGTGGTAAGCATAAATTCTACAAGAGAGACGGTTTGCACCTTAATAGATTGGGGACCAGCATTCTGGCAGGCAGGTTTGCTATTGCAACACAGCTACGTTTAAACTAAGTAGCGGGGGGGACAAACTGGATGTTTAAGAAGGAAATTGAAGGGAAAGTTAGAACAAGAGAAGTCAAGAAAGACAACTGTATCAATGAGGCAGGAAACTCAAAGTGATCGTGCTGTAAGGTTGAGTGAAATAGGAGTTGATGGGAAGGGTGAGGGCAGTAACAAATTAAAAATACTACACGTGAATGTGCGAAGCATTAGAAATAAGATGGATAAGCTTGAGGCTCTTTTGGAAATTGGCAGATACAATATTGTGAGGATAACTGAGACATGGCTTCAAGTGGACAGGCCCTGGGAAATGAATATTCAAGGCTACACGTGCTATCATAAGGACAGATTGATGGACAGAGGGGGAGAGGTGGCTATGTTGGTAAGGGATGATATTCAGTCCCTTGCGCGGAGGGTCCTAGAATCAGGGGATGTAGAGTCAGTATGGATAGAGCTGAGAAATACGAAGAGTAAAAAGACCCTTTTGGGAGTTATCTACAGGCCCCCAAACATGTAGTCTGGATGTCGGATGTAAGTTGAATCAGGAGCTGAAATTGGCCTGTTGCAAAGATGTTACTACAGTTGATCTGGGGGATTTCAACATGCAGGTAAACTGGGAGAATCAGGATGGTATTGGATCTTTAGAAAGAGACTTTGTAGAGTGCCTCCGAGATGGATTCTTAGAACAGCTGGTGCTGGAGCTTACCAGGGAGAAGGCAATTCTGGATCTGGTATTGTGCAACGAACCAGAATTGATCAGGGACCTCGAAGTGAAAGAGCCATTGGGAAGTAGTGAACATAATACAATAAGCTTTAATCTGCAACTTGAGAGGGAGAGGGTACAATCGGAAGTGACAATATTTCTGTTGAATAAAGGGAACTATGGAGCTATGAGAGAGGAGCTGGCCAAAGTTCAATGGTGCAATACCTTAGCAGGGATGACAGTGGAGGAACAATGGCAGATATTTCTGTGTATAATGCAGAAGATGTAGGATCAGTTCATTCCAAAAAGGAAGAATGATCCTAGGAGGAGGCATGGGTGGCTGTGGCTGACGAGGGAAGTTAAGAAACATATAAAGATAAAAGAGAAAAAGTCTAACATAGCAAAGATAAGTGGGAAAACGGAGGACTGGGAAGCTTTTCAAGAACAACAGAGGATTACTAACAAGGAAATATGCAGAGAAAAAATGAGGTACGAAGGTAAACTGGCCAAAAATATAAAGGAGGATAGTAAAAGCTTTTTTAGGTATGTGAAAGGCAAAAAACTGGTGAAGACTAAAATTGGGCCCTTGAAGACAGAAACAGGGGAATATATTACGGGGAACAAAGAAATGGCAGAAGAATTGAATTGGTACTTGAGATCTGTGTTCACTGGGGAAGGCACAAGCAATCTCCCAGAGGAAACAGTGGCTGAAGGAACTGAAGTTAAGGGAATTTATATTTGCCAGGAATTGGTGTTGGAGAGACTGTTAGGTCTGAAGGTTGATGAGTACCTGGGGCCTAATGGTCTACATCCCAAGGTACTAAAGGAGGTGGCTCGAGAAATCATGGATGCGTTGGTGATTACTTTCCAGAGTTCGATAGATTTGGGATCAGTTCCTGCAGATTGGAGGGTGGCTAATGTTGTACCATTTTTTAAGAAAGGTGAGAGAGAGAAAGCAGGAAATTATAGACCAGTTAGTCTGACCTCAGTGGTGGGAAAGATGCTGGAGTCTATTATAAAGGATAAAATTACGACACATCTGGATAATAGTAACAGGATAGGTCAGAGTCAGTATGGATTATGAAGGGGAAATCATGCTTGACTAATCTTCTGGAATTTTTTGAGAATGTAACTCTGAAGATGGACGAGGGAGATGCAGTAGATGTAGTGTACCTGGACTTTCAGAAAGCTTTTGATAAAGTCCCACATAGGAGGTTAGTGAGCAAAATGAGGGCGCATGGCACTGGGGGCAAAGTACTAACTTGGATCGAAAGTTGGTTGGCTGACAGGAAACAAAGAGTAGTGTTAAACGGCTCCATTTCGGAATGGCAGGCAGTGACCAATGGGGTACCGCAGGGATTAGTGCTGGCTCCGCAGCTTGTTACGATATATATTAATGATATAGAAGATAGTATTAGTAATAACATTAGCAAATTTGCTGATGATACTAAGCTGGGTGGCAGGGTGAAATGTGAGGAGATTACAGGGTGACCTGGACAGGTTAGGTGAGTGGTCAGATGCATGGCAGATGCAGTTTAATGTGGATAAATGTATGGTTATCCACTTTGGTGGCAAGAACAGGAAGGCAGATTACTACCTAAATGGAATCAGTTTTGGTAAAGGTGCAGTACAGAGAGATCTGGGTGTTCTTGTACACCAGTCAATGAAGGTAAGCATGCAGGTACAGCAGGTAGTGAAGAAGGCTAATAGCATGCTGGCCTTCATAACAAGAGGAATTGAGAATAGAAGCAAAGAGGTTCTTCTGCAACTGTACAGGGCCCTGGTGAGACGACACCTGGAGTACCGTGTGCAGTTCTGGTCTCCAAATTTGAGGAAAGACATTCTGGCTATTGAGGGAGTGCAGCGTAGTTTCACGAGATCAATTCCTGGAATGGCGGGACTACCTTACGCTGAAAGACTGGAGTGACTGGGCTTGTATACCCTTGAGGTTAGAAGACTGAGAGGGGATCTGATTGAGACATACAAGATTATTAAAGGATTGGACACTCTGGAGGTTGGAAACATGTTTCCGTTGATGGGTGAGTGCCGAACAAGAGGACACAGCTTAAAAATACAGGGTAGACCATTTAGGACAGAGATGAGGAGAAACTTCTTTACCCAGAGAGTGGTGGCTGTGTGGAATGCTCTTCCCCAGAGGGTAGTAGAGGCCCATTCTCTGGATTCATTTAAGAAAGAGTTGGATAGAGCTCTCAAGGATAGTGGAATCAAGGGTTATGGAGATAAGACAGGAACAGGATACTGATTAAGGATATTCAGCCATGATCATATTGAATGGTGGTGCAGTCTCGAAGGGCAGAATGGCCTACTCCTGCACCTGTTGTCTATTGTCTACTGACCTTCAGCGACCACAACCATTTTACTTTGTGGTAGATTTCACTCCAACCAGTGGAGAGATTTCCTCCTGATGTTTATCGACTCCTGGTTTACTAGGGCTCCTTGAACTTCCATTCAGCCCACTGCTACCTTGTTGTCAAAGGGAGTTATCTTTACCTCCCCTCTTGGGTTCAGCTCCTTTGTCATTATTTGGACCAAGCCTGTAATGAGATCATGAGTTTAATAGGCCTGGTGGACTCTGAACTGATCAAATGCGAGCATGGTACTGTCAAGTAAGTCCTACTTATCATGCAGCCAATGACCTCTCCCATCACTTTGCTGGCGATTGAGAGTAGACAGATGAGAAGTTAACTGTTTGGGATGATTTGTCTTGCTTTTTGTCTACAACACATTGTATGGCAAGTTTTCACATTGCTGTGTAGATGACAGTGCTGTAGTTGCACTGGAATAACTTGCTTTGGGGCACTACACTTCAGTACTAAAGGTGGAATACTGACAGGGGCAATATTCAGTGCATTTAGCCATCTCTTGACATCGCTTGGAATGAAGCAAAATGGCTGAAGCTGGCATTTTTGATGAAAGCAGCCACAGGATGAGGCTGGGGTGAATTGTCCAATTGCCATGGCTAGTTGAAGTAAATTGTAAATGTTTCAGTCATGACTTTTGTACAGATGTGTTGGGCCCACACAGCACGAAGATGGGGAGGTTTGTGGAGCCTCCCTTCCCTTGAGTAAATTGTTGTAGTGATTGGAACAAAGACTAGGTGGATCTCATTTACTGTGAGGTCCTTGATTTAGGTTGTTGAACTTGACTAATTAGGGAGCCCTGGCTGACAGATATAAACAGGAGCTCTCAGATGGCTGGTCAGAGCCCATACACATGTAAATAAAGGTTGACCTGGTGACAGGATACTGGCCTCTGTGCAGTTATTTCAATCGTACACTACTATTCACGATTCAACATGGCAGCTTTGCAGAGCTAAGATTTGAGCTGTATCTCTTGCACATTATTTATGCTGCTTTGCATGTGAGAAGCTGCACCAAGTTGATAACTCATTTTTAAAATGCTTGATGTTACTCCAGACATGTCTTCCCACACTCTTCAGTGAGATGGAGTTGATCCTCTGGTTTGGTGGCAATGATGGAGGAGAGAATATCCTAGGCCATCACGTTTGAGATTATGGTTGAATACAACTTGGCTTCTTCTGATGGTCCACATTGCCTCAGAGATACCCAATCTTGAGTTGCTAGATCTGTTCAAAATCTAAGCCATTCAACACAAGTGTATCCTCAATGTCCTGAAGACAAGAATTTGCCTGCATAAAAGTTTTGCAGTGGTTACTCCTATCAATATTGTCACAAACAAATACATATTGTACAGGTAAATTGGTGAGGTCAAGATCTCGTTCATTTTTCCCTCACTATCTGCTGCAGGCCCATTCTAACAGTATGTGCTTTCAGAGTAAGCCGGTTTGGTTAATCATAGTGCCTCCAGCCAATTTTGGTGATGAACATTGAGCTCCTCACCCAGAAAACATTTTGTGCCTTTGTTATCCTTGGTGTTTCCTCCAAGTGAGGTTTAACATGGAAGAATACTGATCTATCAACTGAGTGAGTATGGTTAAGTGGTCATCAGCAGAAGGGTTTATTGTCCACTTTTGGGTTGATGCCATAACACTTTCACAGGGTCGAGAGTCAATGTGGAGGACTCTCAAGGCAACTCTGTTGTGACAGTATATCACCATGCTACTACTTCTGCTGGGTCTTTTTTGGGGGTGGGGGAGTGAGTCCAGAGGAATGGTAATGGCAGTGTTGGCAACGTAGTCATATGATTTTATTTTATTTATATATAAATCACACACACACACACATACATAGACTGTTGCTTGTTTAGTCTGTGAGACAGCTCTCCCAATTTTGGCATAAAACCACAGATACTAGTCAGGATGATTCCTCAGAGTCAACGAGACTATGAATTTTCTTGTTGTTTCCAGTGGCATGATCATTATGGAGTGATTTGTCGCATTTACTCCCTTTTATCCAATTTAGCGGTGGCTAGATATAACTGAGTGGCTTACTTAGCCATTCCAGTGGCCATGTTAGCGTCAACTACTTGGCTGTCTGGAGTTGCATGGAGGCCAGGCCAAGTGTGGATTGCAGATTTCCTTCCCGCGAGCATGAGAATTCCCAGGTTAGATACAAATCTTTGTTTTTAATAATGTACTCTTAAAAGTGTGAAACTACTTCCTTCCAAGAAATAAAAGCTTTATGTCAAACTATTACTTTGGCACAGCTTTTTTTTTGGAATTTGCACATATACACTTTCCTTCTGCTGGAAGCAAAGCACCAGACTGGTTGTAAATGAAGTAACTGTGATGAACTTGTCTCCTGCAGTGAAACAACCTGAAGGTCATGTCCTGAATAGTCATGAGTGGGAACTAACTCCTCAGGACTCTAGCCAACTCAGACCTTAGTGCTGCACACGTGACAGAGATGATTCTGTCCATCTCACAAGTGTTTGCTGGTCAATAGTCTAGAAAGCATAAACCAAACTCCTGTGGTCTGGAATAAGGCAGCTGAACCCAGAAAAGGCAACTTAAAGGCAAGATAAACACCTAGCCTGCCTATCTACCCTTCAGGCATAATTTTTATTTTACGAGTATGGAATGATCTATCTAGATTGAAATCCTGAGGTGAACTAGGCAACTCTGTGATCCAACACTCGTGGACCTCAGAATCGCAGCCTCTCCAAAATTCTTGTAAGACTTATCACATAAAACACACAGACTGATACTCGACACATTCCAAGGGAGGTGGTTAGCCGGTGGTGTGGAGAGGAGGGGGCGTGGGCAACATGCCAATTAGCGTCCACCTGCACTGGCATTTTATCAGCTGCAGCTATGAGCTTGCCTCCCCAAAAGCCAATTCAGGTGCTTGAGTGGCTAATTAAATGACCACAAAGGGCGTGCTTGCTGCTGCCATGGGACTATACACGATGGAGAGAAATCAGTACAGAGATCACTTCCATGTATATTACCGCCCAATGAGCTAGAGAGACCTTTAAAAACGTGACGGTGCACAACATGAAATATTGCCAAGTATTACTAAAGAGACTTTAGGAGCACGAAGGGTTGCAACCAAATTCAAGTCAGCTTTGACGCAAGTGGTAGTGTTCTCACCTTCGACTCAGGAGCTCATGGGTTCAAGAACCACAGAGAATTGAGCTGACATTTCAGTGCATGACTGAGGAACTGCAGCGCTCTATCCTGTCAATGAGATGTTAAACAGTAACTCTCTCAAATAGACGTAAAAAAGTCCCAAGGCACTATTCCAGTAATAGCAGGGGTGTTCTCCCCATGAACTGGTCAATGCTTCCTGCAAGCCTTATGGATGGCCTTGCAAGAATTGAAAAATACATCACAATTTGCTCGTATGTTCTTCCCCTTCTGCTACAACACATGCATGGCCATACAAAAACATTCAAAAGTGTAACAAATTCGAATGAACAATCACACCCTAAGAAAATAATATTTATCTTTTAATCAACATCAGAAACTGACGCTCTGGCCATTTATTTCAATTCTATTTCAATTCATTAACTTGGTTCCCATCTTTCATACATAATTTGCTGCAGTATACAATTCTTGACAGAGCAGACATCAAAATTATCAAGATGATGTGGAAACTCATTTTAGTTGGGAGGGACATCAATCTTAAGCCAAAGCTCATTGAATGCATAGTATTCTACGTTGAAAAGTTCATACCCAATACTAAAAACTACTGTTTTTTTGTTGCACTTGGATGCATTCCATTTCACTTCACAGCTTCATAACACTTGCCCTTTCATAAAGCTTGCATTCCACACCGACTCTTCATCCTCACTTTGCACTGCAATTCAAATACGATCAATTACTCAAAAGGAACCAATTTCCCAAGTTCTTGCCAAGGTTAAACTCTGTGAACTAAAGGAATGCTGCCAGAGGCTGTACACCTTTATGCACCAGTCCCACATGGCCTTGCTCAATTTCTTCAGCAGTAACCACTGCCCTCCCATTACCCTTTGACAGGCAATATATTTTGTTGACATTCCCATAATTAATTTTTTATTGGGCAAATTCGAATCCCACCACAGAGACTGGGCGCGCATTATATGGAAAATAATGCAGGCTGGTTCTAATATGGAAATGCAGGCAATCTGTCACATTCGCTACATGAAACGCAGATCCCTCTAAGGAGACCTTTTCAGGATTGACGAGGGCTATTCTCACCAATTAACAACCACTTTAGTGCTCGTCATCAGTCAAGGTTGTGAGAATTAAGTTGCTTCTTGTGGCTCAGTGAAGAACCTTGATTAAACTGTGACAGTTCAGCCGACAAGGTCATATGCTTTTGTTTCACAAAATACAGCCTGAGGCTTTAATGAATATCTTCCTTTTCTCCGTAACACAACATGATGCATGAAAAATAAGTAAAAATCCTCAATGTTTATAAGAAAAAAGCATTATACCATTTAAGATTAATGTAGTTCAAATGAGATCTTCCAGCAAATACAGCAAGACTATCAAAACGTGAAAAGGCCTTCAGATCTCAATCTATGAGCAAATGAAGAAACACTGATTAGTCAGCAAAAAATGGCTAGAATTCTCTTGCACTGAATTTGCACCCTCATCAATCCCAGTTTGATAGTAACACCTTGAATTAGTTCTTTGAAGAAACATTCTTTATTGAGATTTCTCAGATATTCCCTGGCTATACTCTAGTTACTGTTTTAGTTCTGAACTGAAGGAGATTTGTGCCTCAGGTACTGTCATTTCGCCACAAAGTATGGCTTTCTTGACCCAGTGCCAATCAGATCACCAGGAGACAGCCTGGATTTGGTAATCATTGAACCAACAGACTTGGCTGGTCAAGAAACTGGATTGAAACAGCACACAGAAGGAACATAAAACTTCTTCACCACTCTTGTTGTCATCGGTAAAACACAAACGTGGGCACAGCCATTAACAAGTGACCAATTAAATGGTCAGAAGGCAACAGGCAAACAGGCTGGCAATTATTGCAAATGAAGAATTTTAATGAATAATGCAGCTCATTGAGGAAATATGAATGTTACCGGGACTGTAGTGTTTCAGTTATAATGAGAGACTGCATAGGCTGTGAGTGTAGGAGGTTGAGGGGGTGACCTGAGACAGCTTTATAAAATCATGAGACACACAGAAAAGTTGAATTAGAAATGTCTTTTTCCTAGGGTAGTGGAGTTCAAAATTACAGGGCATACTTTTAAGACGAGAGGAGAAAAATTTAAAATGGACCTGGAGGGACAATGTTTTCACAAATAAGTTGGTTTTATATGTGTAATGAACTGCCAGAGGAAGTGGTAATTGCAGGTACAGTTACAACATTTGAAAGACATTTCGACGTTTACATGAATAGGAAAGGTTTTGAGGGACTTGGGCCAAATGCAGGCAAATGGGATTCATTTACTTTGGGAAACTTGGTCAGCATATTGCACTGAAGGCTTTGTTTCCATGCTGAATGACTCTGTATCACCCAGTTGAATTGAAACATAACAGAAAGCCTCATATTTGATCACTGGCAGGGAGAGACACTGAGCTGCTGGGAAATGGAATCAGTCACCAACGCTGAGAAAGGCAACTAGCCCTGCTTCTTCATTTTGATGATTGATTTTTGGCCAATGGCATTGATTGGGAAGTGAGCTAATGGACGGACAACCGGGGAGATTGGAATGCAGTTGACTCTGAATACCAGGGATGCAATCTTCAAGCCAATCACCTAATTACCTGAGAACTGGCATTTGCTTGGGTACTGAAGCAAAACTGGCCCTCGCGCAATCTTACTTAAATTTGAGCTGTCAGCTTCTGGAGGCAGGAGGGAAAAAGGAGAGGACTGGGAAAATATTGACTACCTTCATTACGAGAGGACATTTAGGATGGGAAGAGACTCTGCAGTCCAATCTGAAAAACTAGAAGCTCTCATGCCTGTCAAATATTGGTTTATATTTTACCATTGTTCTTTTCAATAGTACGGACCATGCATTTCACACATTTATCATCTTCTGTGCAAAACAGTTTAGACTAAAAACTGCTGTGGTTTCACTAGTAGGCATTGTTTCATTTGTTTATTTACCTTTGTTATTATGTTTATCCAAGTTTCAATCCTTCTCAGAGGCTAGCCTCCTGTTCAAAATTGCAGTCGTGTCAATTAATCCATTCTGTGAGGCAGTGTCCACAGCCTTGTTGCCATCTAACACAATCCACATCTACAATATTGCTCCTGTCATAGATTTATTGCATTTCCCTCAAATAATTCCAGTAAAAATGGTTGGAAAACCTCTTCTAATAATTCCACTAATTTTTTCACCTATTTCATGATACCACTGATTTCCTCTTGCTCAATTGACTATTTGCAACTGAAAATGAAACTTGCCTTTGGCATTTTGTGAAACATTCTACACTAAACCCTAAGTGCAACAGTCTATGCTAAAGCTTAAATGTGAAGTTCTAGGTTAAACCTTCTGCTAAAACAATCAAAGCTAAAGATTCCATGTGACATTCTGCATTGAGGTTTATCAGCAATGTTCTACATTAAACATTCTGTCTGTCTCGGTGCAACATTAGCCCTTGCATGCACCATTCCATATTAATCCTTACATGTGACTTCTATGCTCAATCTTGGGAAGCACTTGGTGTAACATCTTTTGAACATTTGCTCGGTCATTTACTTTCATCTATCTCTAGATTGATTGTACAGTAGTTCAGACACTGAAAATAAGCTGAGAGATCAGAATTAATCATTATGATTGGAGATAGTTGCACGGTAGTATAGTGCAGGACTTGAATATTGCTGTGCCTTGCACTCAACAGGGCAAAGACAAGAGCACCAAACCTCAAAGGAAGCAAGAATTGAAAATGAGGGGAAAAGTACTAAGTGATTGGCAAGTAGATAATGTTTAGGACAGTGCCTAGGACAATGCATCAGGAAACAATTAACTCCCAAATGTTTGGTTCAATTTAAAGAAACCTCATCAACTCTGATTGGTTAAAGCATTGTCATGGGAATACATCAGGAAGCTGCGTATCGCACACTTTGTTTAACTGAAAAAGTCGCAAAGAATGGACATGTCTTTTTCACTTTGCAAATGATATGACTCAGCTTAGAATCTGTTGCTTCTAGCAACTGTTATTGAGCTACAGTGCACATCCAATGATTAACCCCAAGTTAACTGCTAAAGTAATTGTTAGCACATTTGGGATCGTTTAGTGAGTGATGTCAAATGGCATTTAATGTTGGACACTTTTTTTGAGTTTTGCAAGCATAGGCTTGTTAAGAGGAAGGAATTAATAGGATGCATTACTTTATCTCGTTAGCACATTCTCTGGATTTGTTAAAGTTGTCTGTATCCAATTATTTATTCTTGATGCACCATCACTTATGGAAGGAGAAAGTGAGGTCTGCAGATGCTGGAGATCAGAGCTGAAAATGTGTTGCTGGAAAAGCGCAGCAGGTCAGGCAGCATCCAAGGAACAGGAGATTCGACGTTTCGGGCATAAGCCCTTCTTCTTCGGGCTTATGCCTGAAACGTCGAATCTCCTGTTCCTTGGATGCTGCCTGACCTGCTGTGCTTTTCCAGCAATACATTTTCAGCACCATCACTTATGTCAATTTTTTTTCAAAAATGTGTGCATAGCAAGAATTCATAATAGAAATAACTTATTAATCTGTATTCGCTAGTGCTGGTCAAAGAAGCAACATCAATTAAGACTTTTGGAAAAGCATTCTGCTCTTCAACTTGTTTTTGGATCTTTTATATTCACCTGAACAGGAAGATGAGATCTCAGTCTGGTTAACACAGAGTAGCAATGGGCATGTATGATATAACTGAGACATTGACACTATCATCTCTGGACAAAGAATAACATGGAGCAACACATGGGAATTTCTGCCTGAGGGAGTCCACGTCCTTGGCTGCAACTCACTTACATCAGTAGACTTAAAAGGGCTCATCAGAGTTCATACAAAAATCTCAAATTCCAGTGAAACACTGAGGCCCTAGTGTATCTAGGATTTTGGCTGAAGTTGCCTCCATTATGGTGGGATCCTGCCAACCTTACACCAGAGCAGCTGTGAATTTTCCATGCCATTAACTCTCTGCTGCATTGTATTGTTCAAAAGTTTAAGACCTGGAAATTACAGCTTCTCAAAGTATATACTTGTTTATATTTATGGATTGCTGCACATTAAAACATTCTAATGTTGTGATCATTATTATAATGGAAGGATATGGCTAATATTGCTTTGACAATAGGGGACCACAAAGTAACAGGGCGTCTCTTAAACAACCAGTATGAAGTCCCTGCAAGTCTTCGCTGCAATCTGCTGATGGGAGATGTAAAGATACAACGCTGAAACTACATGATTCCATGAAGGCTGGATGTCACAACTCATAATGAGCTCTGTAATTTAGCATTATGACGCTGGTGATGTGCCAGCCGTCCCTCTTTATATTTCATGTCGTAGCAGCACCACAAACAACACACATGGAAAGTCATACATTTGATTGCTTATTTTATTTGACACATCCCTTTTGAACTGGGGACCTTCTGTTTCCATCCACAGCACCCTCAATCTCTAATCTGTTAACCGACTATGTCCATCACTGCAATTTACTATCTGCCTTGGACATTTGAAATGTTCTTTGAACAGAAGATTCTTGACTGTCAATCAAGCAGCCTTTCCTCCCAATTCCAATCACTTTCACAGTTAATATACAAAAGCACTCAAAGAAAATGGAGACACCCTTTGGTGTTTTAATACCATTTTAATTAATTATTTATTCCTCAAGACTCCAGGAGATTTCTGGGACATCAATCATCCCATTGCATGTATGGAAGTCTTTGGATCACTATTTGACCACCAGCTGACAGGAACATTGGTAAAAATCATACAACACCAGGTGAAAGTCCAACAGGTTTATTTGGAAGTACAAGATTTCAGAGCACTGCTTCTTCATCACCTGTTGGATTATAACTTGGTTTGTGTGATTTTTAAGTTTGTCCACCCCCATCCAACAGCAGCACCTCCACATCATGCCATGAATATCGACACAGGTCACACACCATAAACCAGTAAATCACAGTGGCTTTTTCTCTGGAAGCAAAATTCACCTTCTGGGATGAGGAGCTTCTTATCAAGTGGTTGCTACTGCCTCGAGTGGCAGAAGCGATACTTAGGCCCCAGAGAGTGTAAGAATGGACAGCTATCGGCAGTGATGCTGGAGGAGGAGTGATGTAGAAGAGAGAACATTACTGGATGTAATGTCACTGAACTAGTAATCTGGAATCCCAAAGTAATGTTCTGGGACATATGTTCAAATCTCGCTATAGCAGAGAAATTCGAAGACTATGAAAACACTCTACATTTTAACCACTGCCATTTGTCAGAAAGAAATACCCATCTGATTCACTAATATCACTGGGAAAGGAAGCCTGAAAACATATTTGAAAAATGCCAGGGGATTAGATTAGATTACTTACAGTGTGGAAACAGGCCCGTCGGCCCAACAAGTCCACACCGACCCTCTAAAGAGCAACCCACCCAGACCCATTCCTCTACATTTACCCCTTCACCTAACACTATGGGCAATTTAGCATGGCCAACTCACCTAACCTGAACATTTTTGGACTGTGGGAGGAAACTGTAGCACCCAGAGAAAACCCACACAGACACAGGGAGAATGTGCAAACTCCACAGACACTGGATCAGTGGTGCTGGAAGAGCACAGCAGTTCAAGCAGCATCCAACGAGCAGCATCCAACGAGCAGCACCACTGATCCAGAATCTGGTTTCCAGCATCTGCAGTCATTGTTTTTACCTCTTTTAAACTCCACAGACAGTTGCCTGAGGTGGGAATTGAACCCACTGTGCCACCGTGCTGCCCAGAATGTTTTAACTACACTGAAAGCATTATAGAAAAGTTATTCTATTTGGGCAATATACCTCTGTTAAGCACATCTTCAAATCTCCACTGTTTAAGCCTCAGAACAAGAGGCACCTTTCCACTTCACTGAGAACTCAATTTTCAACAATTTCACTTTCGATAACCCTGTAGGCACCCCTCTATTATTACCGTAACACTATTACCGGATTGAAATCAATTGTCATGCTCAGGTTAGATTTGGTTGCACACTCGACGATATCCACCAGTGACCAGACTGAAGCAGAATGTTGGTGACGCCACTTCTGGAGTCATGTGTCCAGTTCTGATTGTTCTGTTATAGAAAGGATATTATAAAGTTGGAGAGGATTCAGTAAAGATTTACCAGGATGCTGCTGGGAATGGAAGGTTTGAGTTATAGGGAGAGGCTGGATAGGCTGGGACTTTCTTTCATGGAGTGTAGGAGGTGGGACATTTTTCAAATCATGATTGTATAGATAGGGAGAATGGCAGGTGTCTTTTTCCCTATGCTGGGAGATTTCAAGACAAGGGGGCTTAAGTTTAAGGTGAGGGGAACAAGATGTAAAAAGGACATGAGGGGCAACGTTTTTTTCACACAGATGGCATTTTATGTGTGGAATGAATCTCCAGAGGAAGTGAAGGATACAGGCACAGTTAGAACCTTTAGATAAGAACACGAATAAGAAATATTTGGGGGGGATATGGACTAAGCGTAGTTCAGTTTAGGCTTATGGTTGACATCGTCTGGTTGGACCACAGAATCTGTTTCCGTGCTGTATGACTCAATGACTCTACCGTTATTGTGATTTTGAAACACTATCAATAAGTCAAGAGCTGTTAGCATATTTCTGCTATACTTCCAGAGGAGAAAGGCAATAACTGATGAAGTACCCATCTGCCATGCTGACTGGTCCTCAAAATTAAAACCATTTTCTTCTGGTGGCAGGGAGGTTTATGAAAAAAGGAAACAAACAGCAAAGTTGTAAAGAAGTGAATTTTTTTTTACTATCTGAGCTCCCGTGAGTCACTTTGACATAACAACTCCCAGTGGAAGACTGATGTTATTCCTACTTTAGTAAGGAGGGAGTCGAGCCAAGAGCTGCAGCAGATGTAGCACCAAGGTCCTACCAAGTGAGCGAGCAAGGTTCAAAAAGCAGCAATTGCAAGATAGCAATCTTGGATTTTAAAGGGATGAGAACTGGAAGAAGAAATGGGGGACAAAGAATTACAATTTGGAAAACAGGTGAAAAAAATGAGTCATGCGTGGATTTCATAGAACATCACCGTAGAATCATGATAAAATACAACGGTAACTTCATTGCAATTCAAGGACTCTGCATGAAATTCCACCCTGTGCAGACACCATCCATAATAAATGACCCCAGGAATTTGGCATGTCCTGGAAAGTACTAAGGATTCAGGACTCAGGCAAACAGTCTAACAATGGTGTTTTTCTTCCTTTTTTTTTGATGTGCCTGAAAAAGACCAATTGAAGTGCATCCAGCAACCAGAGAACCAAAGAAATTTAACATCAGGAGTAAGAAAGGCAAGAAATAGGCCGAGAGTATCAACTGTGTGTTATTTTGACATAAAGCAAGGCAAAAGAGAGAGAGCGAGAGAGAGGTGAAGAAACTTACAAAACTGATCTTCCCTGCATATTGGCACCAATCCAATTTGCTGTCTTAATTGTCAAGTCAGAAAAGAAGCTTTAAGCTGTCATCAGTAGCCATGATCAGATTTCATTTTGAACCAACTGCTCCAGCTAATGAGGGCTAAACATTTTCTTTGCCACTGCTGACAGAGTGTGGAGGAAAGGTTTGCAGCGTGGTCAGGTTAAATTGTGCTAGGCAGAAGCAGCAATTTCAGCAGAAACTCAAGCATGTCTTTGGGCCTTGCTAATGCCAGCATGTCACTCGAAAGCTGCCCTTTGCTGCACACTGTAGCTTCAGGAGACTGCAGGAAGCGAGCAGTCCGCAGTGGAGGGAAGTTTGACAAACGACACCGTCCAATCACCTTGCTGAAGGATGGCAGGAGCACTGAGGCTTTCATCATTAAAGCTTGCCTGGGGTGGAGGCTTGTGTAATGCGGCTCACTGGAGGAGCTGGTAAAAATTTAATGCACTCTGTGGACTGGTCATGTCATACTTTGTTATGGCAAATAATCCCAGATGTCTGCAAGCACTAAAATGGAGCTGTAATGTTCTTCCCTACTAACCCAGGCTGACAAGAATGATGTACGACTACCATTACCAGGAAAATATCACTTCAACTAACCCATGATCCGGCTCCGCTAAGGGTCATATTATCCAGGAGGAACAAATTACACTCCCAAAGTAAATACAAATTTTCTACATGAAATGGGTATAAAGCAGGGAAAGGGGCGATATGTTACCTTTGACAACACGCTGAAAAGTGACATTGGTGATAAACTACTTGACAAATCATTGCCTGACAGAGCATTCTGGCACAATCAACCACTGCTTCGGCCTAGCAAGCATGCATTCAAGCCTGTAAACACAATCTTCTACCTGAGGCAGCAAAAAAAGCCACATAATCCTTTAACATCCATGTGTATTGCTCTTATTTCAATGCCTTTACTGTTCTCTTGGGGGGTGGGGAAGCTGTGTATTAAGCATAAGGCATAAAATGAATCAGATCATATACATTTGCTCTAAATTACCTTTATATCTTAAGAGACTTGCTTTATGATTGCCTTAGGCTGAACAAAGAAACAAAGTAGGCTGTTGATGGCATGTGCTTGTACAGTTCTGGCATTTCTTGTACCCTAGATCAGTTTAATATGTAACCACATTTATAAATCTCTCTGAAATGACATAACAATGTTAGAACAAGCATTTTCAAGCAATGGCCTCTACTCGAGGATGGATGGGAAACCACCCCCCCACCACTTCAACAGATATCGTATTTATGGCTTAGGAGTATTCTTATCAAGACAGGGGCAGGAATAACTTTACATGGGGCCACACCATTTTTCTGCTAAGTTTGATGAGAGAGCCTGGGAGGACCCTGGAAAGACAAGAACAATGTCCAGCAGTTATTGTGGCCCTCCCTGGGATACAACAATGGCAAGTGGGGAAGAATAGGGAATCCCAAGAGCCTTTGGGAAAAAAACAGCAGCTGTCCCTGCCCTTGAAAGCTCCAAACGTATAGGAACATTAGAAAAAAAGAGCAGAATTTACACTCCAAGTTGGTATCCAAACTCCATGCATATTGTGTCTTCAGAAGATGTGATCAGGGCTGAAACGTACAGCAGGTCAGGCAGCCTCTTTGGAAAGAAAAACAATTCCAAAAAAAAAATGGGAAGAAGGTGTCTCTGGCAAGGTCAGCATTTATTGCCCATCCTTAATTGTTGAAGGGGCATTTAAGAATCACATGTAGGCAATTTCCTTCCCTAACGGACATTAGTGAACCAGATGGGATTTTCTGACAATCGAAAATGGATTAATGATCATCATTAGCTGATTGATTCCAGATATTTATTGAATTCAAATTTCACCATCTGCCATGGCAGGATTTGAATCTGGTGCCCAGAACATTGCTTGGGTCACTGGATTAATAGTCACGATTAGTGTGGTTCTGGAAAAGCACAGCAGGTCAGGCAGCATCTGAGGAGCAGGCAAATCAATGTTTCGGGCAAAAACCCTTCATCAGGAAGGGTCTCTCTGGATTAACAGTTCAGCGATAATACCACTAGGCCATTGCCTCCCCACAGTTATCAAACACAGAGAATGCTAGAGACATGCAACACTTCTGGCAGCATCTGTGAAGAGAGAAACAATCGTTTCGAGTCCAAAATTACTCTTCTTCTAAACATGTTTATGCATCAGATGTGTTCTGATGAAAGGGCATTGAGCTGAAATGAATGTTTTTTCCCATCACAGATGCTGCCTGACCGTGTTTCCAGCATTTTCCGGTTTGCAATATGTTGGTCTTGATCAAGGGTAGTGACCTTTATGTGACACAACTTAACAAGAACACAGAATAAAATATTTTGTGTTGGGAAAGTGATGGGTTCACACTGCTCTGAAGCCATCCAATCGTCAACGACTTTGTTTGAGTCACTGCATCAATAACGATGGCTGTTTAAAACTGTGATATGTTTGGGCTGTGTTGGCTTCCATTACAGATGCCTTGGTGAGGCAGGACTGCTCTATTTAAAACGCCAGGTCGATACGAATGGTAAAAATGCAAGAGGGTAGAGTGGGAAATTTGGGAGGAGATTCACACTGCCAGGGGCCCAAGGAAATTGTCTTCAGTTAAGGTTAGTTCAAGGATGACGGGATTCCTAAACAGGAGTCTGTGGTGACGGAGGGGAGAGGAAAGTTAGTGCTTGGGGATGTTGGAAGATTCCAGACAAAGCTTGGAGAAATGTTACCAATGCTTTGGGCCCACAATGCATCATCACAGGAGTGAATAATACTTCTTACCCTAGTACCTCAGACCCACACTGCTGCCTCCCAACATATGTCAATGATGGAACTGAATTGTGGGCCACCTAAAACTCGAGATTAAAATTCCATTGTGCCTGCAATGATATTGTTAGGTGCATTGCATGACAGGCAGCCTGCAGACTGCTGAATTTTACCACTTAACAAGTCAAAAGCAGGACTTCTGTGACAATGCAGAGGCTTTCAATTGCTGCCATTTTAATCACCCAACCCCACTGTTCTCAGCAGACAGCCTGAGTTAAATCAGGGAACAGTTATTGGAGACAAAGACTGGGATGTTAAGGCCATTCATGTAGCTCTACAATCACAATCAAGAATTGCTCTACCTCCTGGTGTCAGAAATGCCATTAAGTTAAATCCTGCTAAATCTGAATGCGAACTTAAGAGCCTACTCTCAAAATAATTAAATTATGAACACTCTTGACCAGAAATTGCTTTATAATTTGACTTAAGAGCTGAAATCCCCAGGTTCATGCTGTAAATCTCCTCAGTAACGTACACAGAGAAGAAACGGCAATATTGTAAGTTGTACAATGTCGTCCAGTGAAGCAACAGCAGTCCAGTGTTATGCATCAGACCAACTCCCTTCAAAACATGTCAAGGAGATAGCCGAGACTCTAACTTTTCTTATTTTAAAGGCAAATGTCAGGCATTGTGTCCAGACGCAATTTGATTGGGCAAACAAACAAGCTTGAAGCAAAACACACTTCATTCACACACTCTACTTAAAATTCAGACAAAATAAAAATAAAAGAATTGGCTTAACTATAACTTTCAAAGTATATAACAAAATAATAAACTTCTCATTAACTTTCAAATATAGTAACACCACAAAAACACACCCTTGGCAAAAGCAAATTCAGTAAAATAGATGGCCTCACATGTAATTCTAGCAGTAGGAAGAGAACCGCAGCTTTTAGCTGTGTAGAGAGAGGAATAAGATCTTCCACATCCAACTTGAAGACCCCAGAAACTGCTCTGAAAGCTAAAAGTAAAATTTCAGTTCAGTGGGAGCTTGACCCCAACCATTCAGGCTGTGTCTGTTGCTCTAATTTTAAAATTGGAGACAGCTTAGCGAAACAACTGCCAGGGGAAGAAATGTGAAATGCTAGCATTAAGTATATTACAACAGGGCACTTGGATACATTTGAGGTAATCAAGCAGAGTTAACATGGTTTTGCGAAAGGGAAATTCTGCTTGGTTAATCTAATGGAGTTCCTTCAGGAGGTAGTACATGCAGTGGATAAAGGGAAGCCACTTAGATTTCCAGAAGGCATTCAATAAGGTGCCATGTCAAAAGTTATTTGAGAAAAATATGAACTCATATGTAAGGAAGGACATGTTGGCATGGAAAGATGATTGGCTGGCTAACAGGCAGCAGTGAGTAGGCAGAAATGGATTATTTTCAGATGGGCAAGTTGTAATGACTGTGTGCCATGAGGATCGATGCTGCAACCTTATCAGTTTAGATTAGATTACTTTTTTTTTAGATTAGATTTTTTTTTAGATTAGATTACTTACAGTGTGGAAACAGGCCCTTCGGCCCAACAAGTCCACACTGACCCGCCAAAGCGCAACCCACCCATACCCCCACATTTACCCCTTACCTAACACTACGGGCAATTTAGCATGGCCAATTCACCTGACCCGCACATCTTTGGACTGTGGGAGGAAACCGGAGCACCCGGAGGAAACCCACGCAGACACGGGGAGAACGTGCAAACTCCACACAGTCAGTCGCCTGAGTCGGGAAATGAACCCGGGTCTCAGGCGCTGTGAGGCAGCAGTGCTAACCACTGTGCCACCGTGCCGCCCACTTTACAATTTACTAAAATGACTTAAAAGGAGGAAAGGAAGGTATCCCTGCCAAATTTGCCAATAATTAAAAGACAGAAAGGAAAATAGGCTGTGAAAAGGACAAAAGAGCTCCAAAGGTTATTGAATGGTTAATTCAGTGGACATGATGTGGCCAATGGATATGAGGGATAATGTCAACTTGTTCATTTTGGAGGGAAGGATAAAAAAAATTATGATAAGAGACAACAGAACTCTGAAATGCAGAGGGATCTAGATGTCCTCAGGCATGAATTGTAAAAACTTAGCATACAGGTACAGCAAGTAATTAGGATAGCTAATAGCGTGTAAGGGGAAATTAACACATATTTAGGGAGTTTATGCCTTGGTTATACAGGGACTACTCCTGGAGCACAGTCCATAGCATTGGAATGGGGTGGTGCTTGTCTTTTGAGGAAAGGCTAGGCTTGTATCCACTGGGTATATTCAACAGAAACAGGGAATTGACTGAAACATATAAAGATACAGGTCTTGACAGGTCGACATGGAGACGAGATTTACTCTTATAGCAGACTCTAGAGCCAGGGGAATAACCCACTTCAAACCAAATAGAGGTTTTTTTGTCAGAGTCATGAATCTTGAGAATTCTCTTCCTGAAAAGGTAGACACAGAGTCCTTGAATAATTTTAAAGCAGAGGTAGACAGATTATGGTAAAACAAAAAGGAGAAATGTTATCAGGGTCGGAAATAATGCAGAATATTTTGTAATCATTCAGGGGTTGTAGTTTTCACTGGCAGGGATAGCATTCATTACCCATCCCTAGTTGCCTTTGGGAAGGTACTGTGAGCTACTTTCTTGAATTCCCGCAGTCCATTTGATGCTAAGTATGCCCACACTGCTGTTAGGGAGGTAATTCCAGGATTTTGACCCAGCAACACTGAAGGAACAGTGATATATTTCCAAGTTAGGATGGTGAGTGACTTGGAGGGGAACTTGCAAGTGGTGGAGTTCCCATGTATCTGTTGTCCTTGTCCTTCTAGATAGAAGAGGATACAGGTTTGGATCAGTGTTGTCTATACAGCCTTGGTGAATTACTCCAGTGCATCTTACAGATGGTACGCACTGTTGCTATTGTGTATCAGTAGTGGAAAGAGTAAATGATTGGAGATGTGGAGCCAATCAAGTGACCTGCATTGCGTTTAATGTCTTGAGCGTTGTTAGAGCTGCACTCATTTAGACAAGTGGGAGTATTCCATCACACTCCTGACTGGTGCCTTGTATAAGATAGACAGGCTTTGAGGAGTAGAGTTGAGTTACTCGCTACAGTATTCTTAGTCTATGACCCGCCCTTGTTGCCACAGTATTTATATAACTAATCCAGGTCAGTTTCTGGTTCATGGGAACAAAGGTGTTGATAAAGGGAGATTCCATGGTCATAATGTCACTTGCAAGTGGTGGAGTTCCCATGCATCTACTGTCCTTGTCCTTCTAGATAGAAGTGGATAGATAGATAGAATGTCAAGGGATGATGGTTAGATTCTCTCTTGTTGGAGTAGTCTTTGCCTGGTATTTTATAACACAAACATTCCATGCCTTTTTTCATCACAAGCCTGAATATTGTCAAAAGTCTTTCCACAATGAACCATGGAATTCAGGCCTCACTGTCTGAGAAGTCACAAATAGTGTTGAACATTGTGCAATCATCTTGAATTCCCTGATGTCATTATGCAAAAAAGATCATCGATGAAGCAGTTAAAGATGGTAGGCCAAGGACACTACCCTGAGGAAATCCTGCAGTGATGTCTTGGAGCTAAGATGACTGACCTCCAATAATTACTACCATCTTTTTTTTGCAAGGTAATGACTCCAACCAACGCAATGTTTTCCCCTGCTTCCTATTGACTCCAGTTTTATGAGGGCTCCATGATGCCACACTCAGTCAAATGCAGCCTTGATGTCAAGGGGATTCACTCCCACTCCTCTCGAAAATTCAGCTCTTTTGTCTATGTTTGTACTAATGCTGTAATGAGGTCAGGAGATGAGTGGCCCTGACAGTACCCAAACTGCCAATAAGGAGGCAATTGCAAACCATATTGATGACACTTCTATCAGCTTATGATGATTAAGGGTAGACTAATGGGACAATAATTGGCTGGGGTGGATTTTTCCTGCTTTTTGTAAATAGAACAAACCTAGGCAATTTTCTACAGTGTCAGATAGATGCCAATATTGTAGCTGTACTGGAACAGCTTGGGTAGGAATGTGGCAAGCGCTGGAGTACAAGTCTTCCATACTATTACAGAATGTTGTCAGGGCCCATAATCTTTGCAGCGTCCAGTGTCTTCAGCCATTTCTTGATATCACATGGAGTGAATCAAATTGGCTGAACATTGGCATCTGTGATGCTGGGAACCTCTGGAGGAGGTCAAGGTGGATAATCTACTCAGCACTTCAGGATGAAGATTGTTGCAAATGTTTCAACCTTATCTTTTTCACGGATGTGCTGGGTTTCCCTGTGAGTGAGGGCGGGGAGATTTGTGGAGCCTCATCGTTCCCAAAGGTCATTCATAAACCAGATATATTTTAAGGACAATCGTCATTTATTTCATGGTCACCATAACACTTTTAATGCCAGATTTACTTTTCTGAGTCCAAATTTCACCATCTGTTGTAGTAAGGTTCAAACTTGGAGCATTACCCGAGTCTCTGGAGAACCAGTTCAGTGACACTACTCCTACTCCATCACGTCCATTTGAATCTGATCAGTCATGATCTTATTGAATGGTAAAGCATGCACTCGAGGCTGAATGACCTATTCATGCTCCTCATGTGTATGTATGTATATTTGTGCCTAATGTTATTTAGGTATTGTTCTGCTTTTGGTACTATCTCAGCTGAATATTACCTTTCCCCATAAATAACAGAAAAAAACAAAATAAACATTTCGACAATGGGTTCTTCTTTTCAAGAAAGCAAGAATAAGCACAGGTCTCAGAATGTGGAAGTGTTCAACTAAACTACACAGATCCACTGCAAGGATGGCAGTGTAATGACGTTTTTCAGGCCTCAGTAGTGAATTTAATGGGAAACAGTGCGCACGCATCAATCACCACAGTAATTGATCAATTACATGCATCTCCATTGACAGCAAAATTCCATGGTAACCATCTGTGCCTTATAGAGCTTCAAATAGCTTATTGTATATAAAGGCACTACTCTGTAAATGTTCAATACCACTTTAGCCAAATATTGAGTTCCTTACATATTTACCTTGATTTCATGAAAAATATTGCATGCTCATAAATCCTAATATTCATCACACACATCAATAAAACCGTGCTGTGTGTCTGAGAAGGAATAACACTGAGGCATAAAGTTTAAAGTGATGTGAAGAAGAGGAGAATTATGGCATCATCTTCTGACAGACAGCAGCTCAAGACCAATAACCTGTTTAGGATATACCTGAGCAACATGGTCATCTCAATATTATATGATGGCAACAGAAAACAACCACATGTCAGTGAAGTGAAGGTTGATTTGTGTTTATCCATTTGAGAGAGAATGGATGTGAAGCATACCAATTTAACAAAGGGACACTCTGCATCAAAACTGACCAGTTCCCACCGCAATGTTTATGTGGCTCTTTACTTGGGCATCAACATAAATATGTAAATTATGGCCCTAACTCCTGTTGAAGGATCCCATCAAGAACTTCACTGGTGGCCAGGTAGGTTATTGCTTGACCTTTTCTATTCAGGATCCTTTACTTGGCCCAATTCCAGGGAAGGGATAGGGTGCTTTCATTCTTAAAACGATTGCATCCTGGTGAGTTAGGAAGAGCAGGAGAGCTCGCCATACTCCTGAAGAGTGGCAATCATTCCTCTCTGGAGCACATTCTGATTACCCTCCCCTTAATATACCTGCAGGCTGCTTCCAGCAAGGAACACAACTCAACACTAATGCTTTTCTTCAGGTGAGTCTGTTGACAAGACTTGAGCACTGATTTCTATCTACCCTCAAGCCTCTCAGTTTTCAGGCACACTAGCTATTCGATACTGGTCCTGATAATGAATTTCTTAGCTTCTTAGACATCTGAATGCCAACTACATTTTGCAGTTAGTCACAGCCCAATGCCTTTAAGGCAAGTGGAAAGTGTTTTGTCACTATATTCCCCGATATGGATTTCCATGAGGCTGCATTTCTACTGCTGCAGTTGGGAAGTCAAGGTAGTGTGACAATGGCTTCCTGAAGTGGCCACTTCCCTGAATTACATTATTTCCAATGATATTTTATCCATTTATGGGAGGTGTGCACAGTCGACTAGGCCACCTTTTATTGTCCATCTCTAATTACTCTGGTGAAGGTGGTGGTCATCTGCCTTCTCCAGTCTACAGGCTGTGGGTAAACCCATAATGCCTGTAGGAAGGCAGTTCAAGAATTTTGAGCCAATGACAGTGAAGAAATGGCAATAAATGTCCAAGTCAGGATGGTGTGTGGTTTAAGGGAACTTTACTGGGAAAGCTAGCGTTTCCCAGCATCTGTTACTCTTGTCTTTCTACGTGATACAGCTTGTGGGTTTGGAAAGTGCAATTGAAGGTTCCTTAATAAGTTGCTGCAGTGCATTTTGTAGATGGTTCATACTGTGCATTGGTGGTTAAGGCAGTGTCAATCAAACAAGGTTGTGCGTCCTGGATGATGTCAGGCTTCTTGAATGTCATTGGAGCTGCACCCATCCAGTCAAATAGGGAATATTCCATCACACTGACTGTGCCTTGTAGGTGATGGACAGGCTTTGAGAATCAGGAAGTGAGTTACTCGCTACAGAATTCTGAGCATTTGACCTACGCTTGTAGCAACAGCATTTCTGACTAGCCCAGTTCAGTTTGTGATAAATTCAAGTCCCCAAGATGTTAAGCACAGGGGATTCAGCATTGGAAATTCCTCTGAATGTCAGGGGGCAATGGTTAGCTTCTCTTCTGTTGGACATGGTCAGATCCTGGCACATGTGGTGTGAATGTTATTTGCCAATTATCAGCCCAGGCCTCAGGTCTTGTTGCGTAGGGGCACAGACTGCTTCAATATTTGAGGAGTCACAAATAGTGCTGAACATTGTGCAAACTTCTGCAAATATTGCATTTCTGACCCCATATGGAGGAGGGAATCATAAATGAAGCTGCTGTAGTTTGTTGTACCAAAGACCCTACACAGAGGAACTCCTGCAGAGATATCCTGGGACTGAAATGGCTGATCTCCAACAACTATAACCATCTTGTGTATAAAATATGAATAGAACTACAGAGAGGAACTGGATATACACTTGTTGAGTTCTTGCCCTCACATTATTCATCAGGATCTGAAAATCAGGAAAATCAATGCTACGAGGCATGTTTCATTTAAGTCCTCAATGAGCTAGGCATGACTCCATCTAGAGTCTTTTCCTCTGATTCACAGTGATTCCAGTTTTGCGGAGGATTCTTGAGGCCATACTGGGTGACTTATAGCCTTAATGTCAAGGGCAATTACTCTCACTTCACTTCATATTGTTAGGTCCATATTATTAAAGAGCACACTTGTCATGTTAATGGGGCTGGGTTTGCCACAGTCAATGCCAGGTAGTCTGTCTGATTTCGTTCTTTTTAGCAGTTTTAGTATAACCAGATGGCATTTCAGATGGCAGTTAGGAGTTGACCACACTGTTGTAGATGAGCAGTCACTCATAGGCTGGATTAGGTCAGGACAACAGATTTCCTTCAGTAAAAGACAGTGAAGCAGTTTTTTTTAACAATAATTGACAATAGGTACATGGTGACCAATAGACTTGTTTTTAATTTCACATTTTGCTGCATTCACATCTCATCATCTGCCACGTTGGGATTTAAACCCTTGTGCCTAAAATGTGCAGGGGGCTCTGGATTATTTGGTCCAGTAACATTATCACTGCACCACTGCAGACCTCCACCCCCAATAATTTAAACTGTATTATTTAACACTCGCTTGGTAGTATAGAACTTGAGTATTAGTTAATAAAAGCAATTCTGTTTAAACTTTTTATCTTGCATTCATCAGGACAATTTGCAACAAATAATAAAGGGAAAACAACATTTCTATTATATGAAAGGAGACTCCTGACTGATTGCCAAGTGGATTCTGATTGAGGGGGGCATTAGTATACAGAATGCACCAATCAGTGCTCCCCTACAACAGTGTTGTGTCCCCCTTACTTTGGTATTTCTTACAAATTGTCCTGAATTGTGTAAAACAAAAAGCTTTGACAGAAAGTGCCGCTTTTCAACAATACTTAAGTATTGTGTAATTATTTAATAAATAAGCTTGGTTCCTATTGTCCCAGTTTCTGGTATTTCCATTCAACACCACTTTGTCACTCAAACTGTCCTCACAAAATGAGAACTCAGGGCAACGTGAATAAGAATACACATGAATAGAACTATAGAGAGGAACTGGGCAGACACTTATGAGGGCAAGAACTCAACATTATTCATCAGGATGTGAAAAACAGGAAGATCAGTGCCACTAGGCACATTTCATTTAAATTCTCAATCACGCTGTTGGATTAAAGTTGGAATAAAGTTAATCTACGACTGTTAGTCTATCTCTGTTGTCTGATGAGTCTCAACAAGCTCTTCAAGTACATATTCAAGTAATATTCTTTGACTTCAATACAAATACATTTCATGGAACAGTTTCCAACATTTTCTGCCTTTTGAAGCATGATAGAAAAAAAGAAAGTGCAAATTTCAGCTGACTAAAGCTTTGTATACAGACTGTCAACTTTCACTTATTCTCAGTAACAGTTGCTATTTATGTGAACGATTGCTACTACAGTGCCCTGATAATTTTTTTTTGAAAATCCCCAATGTGTTTACTATGATGTTGCAGTAGAACATTTTCTGATTTAATGGTTTGCTATTTCTGCCCCACTTCCCTAAAACAGCATCTGAATGAGCCCAGATTTAGGCTACTGCCTGCCACTTGCATTTCACTGCAATTTATACAAATTTATAGACACAGCATATCTAATGTCCTATCAAGACTATGTTGGTATCTTTCCCCATGAGCATGAAGCCTAGCTCCACAAGCTGTTTCAGTTCTATTAGCCTGGATATTCCTCTTTATTTAACAAATATTCATTTTGTTTAAAAGAATGCTACAGGCTCTTTTTTTTTAAATGGTGCTTGGCAGAGAATTACATTTTGTAATTGCTGTCCAAATGAAGAAAGACCTTTTACTAACCTATTTTTATTTGTCTTTGTGATTGCCTTAAACAAGATTAAAGATAAGGCACGAGATAGACAATGGCAATCAGATCCAGAGGAGGCACGTTCTTTGCAATGATTATACATTTTCTTAAAAAATAAATCTCCCAGCCATAAAAGGGACCAACTGTGGCTACCAAGAGAGATTGAAGCCAGATTTGAGGAATAGCCTTATCAAGTTAACAAAAAGAATAGTCAGCTTGAGGTTTTGGAAGACGCCAGAATATACAAAAGGTTGTCAAAAGAAACTGATTAAGAAAGGAGAAATTTGAACTGAGACTGCACCTGGCAGGAACAGAAAAACAGACTGTTAGAGCTTCTATAGGCATAAAAAGAGGATGCAATTTGAGACAGTAAACATGAAACTCCAAGCGATAGAGTTAGGATAAACCATGCAAATAAAGAAACTGAGGCAATATAATATAGACTAATGGATACCCCTGGGTTCAAGTCCCACCTCCTCTCGAGGTGTGTGATTAAGAAAGATAGGGCCTAAGTGAGGAATCTAGAGATTTCTGGATACAAAAGAATTCAAGGGATGTCAGGATAGTGAAGTAAATCAGACAAAATCTTATTGACTGGCAGGGACAAATCTGAGTAGCCAAATGTTTTACTGATGTCAGGTCTTATGTTGCATGATTGCTAAAATTGTTGCTCTTTACAATAACTATTTTTTGAGTACTACAAATAAAGCCTTGCCTTTATATAGTAATTTCCAGATATTTGATACATTTAAGGTCCTTGCCACATTGTCTACACACTATGTTATCATTTGGCCTTAATTCTGGGAAATGCCTGGTTCAGCAGGATCATTTGGAGATCACCCTGCAGGATTGGGTAGTGTCTTGTGGAGCAGTGGGATGTGATTGTGGCCTTACTCAGGTTTTCTCAGGGAATAGCAGCATAGCCCGAGATGTGTGACCTTTTAGAAATGTGTTTTCAAGCTGCCTGGTATTTTTCAACTTCTGCAGGGTGCAATAAAACAGTCTCTCTGACTGGCACCCTTTCCACAAAAATTGGCTCAGTTATGGTGAAGGATGTAAATCAGTTTGCAGTCAGCAGAACTACCTTAAAATCTGAAAGACAGGACAGGACTGGAATGTATAGAGCAATATGTTCATGTTACTCTCCAGCAATTTCCCAGTTGGAGGGATGGCAATTATAGACCAGTGTTGGGTGTCAAAATATCTGGCCCTCCTATAATTTGCTTTAAGTGTCAGGTTTGTCAGGGTTCTTGCTTCATTACCTTTAATCGTTATTAACTAGTAACACATATCTCATTCTCAAACCACTTTTAGGTTTTCTGTCATGCTTCTTGATCTGGAAACAAACAAAAAGCAGAAAGTGGGCTTGTATCTTTAATGATTTGAATGGAGTAAAAGGTGGAGATGGAGAGGAGAGTTGGGGGGGTGATTGGTTCCTGAGAATTTCTTTCACATTCTTGTTGCATTTAGTTAATTTAAATGAGACAAAGTAGAACATCAGCCATTAGAGACGCAGATATTAGCTTTGCTTGAGAAGTTGGATGAATGTGGTGAACCTTTTTTATGCCAAGTTTAGAAGCTAATTATAGCAAATGTATCTGAAAGTGATCACATTTGTTTGGATTCAGGATGTGGTAGATACCTACTGAAGGCTTTCCAAGGTAATAGCTTACTTCAGCATTATTATCATGTGTTTTTTCAACAGCCTGTGTTGAGTAAAGGTCTGGAGGCCTTAGTGTCCATGGTCAAACTAGGCTAGGAGGTGGGACACATTGTCTTTGGTCACTATCCCACAAAGTGGGGTTGTCTGACATAGTGAAGGATGAATCTTCTTTCATCATTATGGAAAAGCCCAAGCATCTGAGACACACATTACTTTTTACCTGCCTGAAGAAACCTGGAGATTGGGCTCAGTACTGTTGTAACAGCGTTTAGAATTATAGAGTCATAGAGATGTACAGCATGGAAACAGACCCTTCGATCTAACTTGTCCAGGCCAACCAGATATCCTAACCTAATCTAATCTCATTTGCTAATACTTGGGTCATTCCTATTCATATACCCATTAAGATCCCTTTTACATGCACCACATTTTGCGTGAAGTAGTTGCCACTTTTTATATCTTTCCCCTCTCACCCTAAACCTATGCCCTCTAGTTCTGGACTCCTCCACCCCAGGGAAAAGACCTTGTCTATTTACCTTGTTCAAGCCCCTCATGATTTTATAAACCTCTATAAGGTCACCCCTCAGCCTCTGATGCTCCAGGGAAAACATCCCCAGCCTATTCAGCCTCTCCCTCTAGCTCACATCCTCCAACCCTGGCAACATCATTTAAATTGTTTTTGAACCCTTTCAAATTTCATAACATCATTCCTATGGGAGGGAAACCAGAATCATATTCCAAAAGTGACCTAATCACTGTCCTATATAACCCCAACTTGACCTCCCAACTCCTATAGTCAATGCTCTGACCAATAAAAGAAAGCATACTAAACGCCTTCTTCACTATCCTATCGTCCTGAGACTTCACTTTCAAGGTCTCTTTGTTCAGCAACACTCTCCAGGGCTTTACCATTAAGTGTATAAGTCCTGCCCTGATTTCCCTTTCTAAAATGCTGCACCTCACATTTATCTAAATTAAACTCTATTTACCACTCCTTGGCCCATCTGATCAAAATCACGTTGTACTCTGAGGTAACCTTCTTCGCTGTCCACTACACCTCCATTTTTGGTGTCATCTGCAAACTTTCTAACTATACCTCCTGTAGTCATATTCAAATCATTTATATGCATGTTGAAACGTAGTGGGCCCAGCACCGATGCTTGTGGCACACCACTGGTCATAGGCTTCCAGTCTGAAAGGCGACCCTCCACCACCACCCTCTGTCTTCTACCTTCGAGCCAATTCTGTATCCACATGGCTAGTTTCTAGCCATGGCCTATATTCCATGTAATCTAACCTTGATAATCAGTTTACTATGAGGAACCTTGTCAAACACCTTACTGAAGTCCATACAAATCATTATCACTGCTCTGCCCTCATCAATCCTCTTTGTTGCTTCTTCAAAAACTCAATGAAGTTAGTTGTACAACATTCCCCATGCACAAGCCATGTTGACTATCGCTAATTAATCCTTACCTATCCAAATAAATGTAAATCCTGTCCCTCAGGATTCCTCCAACAACAATGTGCCAACTAATGTCAGGGTCACCAATGTCAGTCCATGGTTCCCTGACTCTTCCTTACCACCTTTCTTAAATAGTGGCATGTTAGCCAACTTCCAGTCTTGAGGTACCACACCTGTGACTATTGATGATCCAAATATCTCAGCATGGGTCCAACAATCACTTCCCTAGCTTCCCACAGAGTTCTAGGGTACACTTGATGAGGTCCTAGGGATTTATCCACTTGTATGTATTTCACGACATCCAGCACCACCTCCTCTGTAATACGGACATTTCTCAAGATATCATCATCTTTTTCCCCACATTCTATGTCTTCTATGTCCTTCTCCACAGTAAACACTGATGCAAAATACTCGTTTAGTATCTCGGTTCCACACAAAGGCTGCCTGGCTGATCTTTGAAATTGCCAAAGTTATTCATGTCCCCTTTTTGCCCTCTTCATTTCTCTCTTAACTATACTCCTCCTGCTTTTATATTCTTCTATGGATTCACTCAAACTTTGCTGTCTATACCGGACATATGTTTCCTTCTTTTCCTTAACCAAACTCCCAATTTCTCCAGTCATCCACTATTCCTTACACCGATCAGCCTCATCTTTCACCCTAACAAAAAGATACTGTCTCTGGACTCTCATTATCTCATTTCTGAAGGCTTCCCATTTTTAAGCCATTCCTTTACCTACAAACATCCGCCCTAATCAACTTTTGAATGTTCTTGCCTAATACCATCAAAATTGGCCTTTCACCAATTTAGAACTTTAACTTTTAGATCCTGTCTATCCTTTTCCATCAAACTTTTACACTAATAGAATTGTGGTTGCTGGCCCCAAAGTGCTCCCCCACTGACATCAGTCACCTGCCCTGCCTTATTTGCTATGAGGAGGTCAACTTTTGCACCTTCTCTAGTAGTAACATTCATATATTGAATCAGAAAATGTTCTTGTGCACGCTTAACAAATTCCTCTCCATCTAAACTATGGCAGTTCCAATTTATGTTTGGGAAGTTAAAATCTCCTGCCATAACCACCCTATTATTCTTACAGTTAACTGAGATCCCCTTACAAATTTATTTCTCAATTTCCCGCTGACTATTAGGGGGTCTATACTACAATAAGTTGATCATCCCTTTCTTATTTCTCAGTTCCACCCAAATAACTTCCCTGGAATTATTCCTAGGAATATCCTCCCTGAGTACAGCCATACTACTATCCCTTATCAAAAACGCTATTCCCCTTCCTCTCTTGCCCCCCCTTTCTATCCTTCCTCTAGCATTTGTATCCTGGAACATTAAGCTGCCAGCCATGTCCATCCCTGAACCACATCTCTGTAATTACTGTGATACCCCAGTCCCATGTTCCTAACCATGCCCTGAGTTCATCTGCATGCCCTGTTAAGCCACTTGCATTGAAATAAATGCCATTTAATTTACCTTGTTCTCTGCTTTGTTCCTGCCTGGTCTGACTGCTTGACTTGCTCCTTTTCCCAATTGTACCAGTCTCAGACTGATCTCTTTCCTCACTATTTCCCTGGGTTCCCTCCCACACCACCTTACTTGTTTAAATCCTCCCAAGCAGCTGTAGGAGGGAGTATTTTGGTCTCCTTCCAATTCAGATGCAATCTGTCCTTCTTATACAGGTCACTTCTACCCCAGTAGAGATTCCAATGATGCAAAAATATGACCCCTTCTCCCCTGCACCAGCTCTTCAGCCACACATTCATCTGGTCTATCCTACTATTCCTACCCTCACTAGCTTGTTGCATCAGGAGGAATCCAGATATTACTCCCCTCAAGGAACTCCTGTCTAAATTCCTGCCTAACTTCCTATATCTGCCTTTCAGAATCTTATCCTTTTTTCCTTCCTATGTCGTTAGTTCCAATGTGTACAACAACCTCTTGCTGTTCCCATTCCCCTTTGAGAATATTCTGCACCCTCTCCGAGATATCCTTGATCCTGGCACTAGAGAGGCAGCACACCATTCTGCTGTCAGCTGCAGAAACGTCTGTCTGTGCTTCTGACTAGAGAGTCCCCGATCACAATCGATCGCTTGGAACCTGACCTACCTCTTGTTACATTAGAGCCAGTCTCAGTATCAGAAACTTGACTGTGCTACATCCCTGACAGTCCATCACCCCCTACATTTTTGAAGAATTACTTTTCTGCTTATACAGGATGGAACAAACTTCACAAGACATTCTGGAAAAAGCTTCATGATTAAACAAATTTCTGACATTTTGGTGGAGGGGATCTTGTCCATTCTTCAATATTAGCGATGGACAGAGTAGCAGAACATCCTGGAAACTATTCATATTCTGCTATTAAGTGCTACAGTGCACTTCTGGCTCAAAGTAATACCCAACCAAACATCCCACTCAGCACTCCGAAACACAAACTGACAATAGTCCATGCCATATGAAGTAAGTGGTTAGCACTGCTGCCTCACAGCGCCTGTAGACCCGGGTTCAATTCCCGACTCAGGTGACTGACTGTGTGGAGTTTGCACGTTCTCCCCGTGTCTGCGTGGGTTTCCTCCGGGTGCTCCGGTTTCCTCCCACAGTCCAAAGATGTGCGGGTCAGGTGAATTGGCCAAGCTAAATTGCCCGTAGTGTTAGGTAAGGGATAAATGTAGGGGTATGGGTGGGTTGCGCTTCGGCGGGTCGGTGTGGACTTGTTGGGCCGAAGGGCCTGTTTCCACACTGTAAGTCTAATCTAATCTAATCTAATCTAATCTAATACCCAACCAAACATTCCACTCAGCACTCTGAAACGCAAACTGACAATAGTCTATGCCATATGAAGATGCGGAGGCAATGCCAATCACATGCTACAGACCGTCGTCTGCTGCAGCTATTTCATTCTCAATTAAATTTAGTTTTGTGTACAGGACTAGAGGTAACAACACAATTTGGAAGCATGGAGGAAACTCAATATAATTCATTTAAGCCATGGAAACTGAGAATCAAATCAATGGTGAGCCTTGCAGATAAAATGCTAACTAGTTTTGGCTCTCGAACCACAAGTGATGATGGGCCTAGCGTTCAGTCGCCAAAACATTCGACCTCTAAGCATTCGAGAATCAAAAATGGAAAGCTCTGAGCAGCAATAGTATAGAGATAATTAACTGCACACACACTTAAAAATATTCACATAGGATTTTGTAGCTACAGTAGCTCTTTCATGTAAGCCAGAGGAAAACTAATAAACATTCTGGTTTAATAGCATGTACTTTACCTGTCATCCAACAGCCCATTAACATGTCACACCCGAGTACTCATTCCCACAGGTCACTTTGTTTAGAATGACAAGAATAATGCACATGTCGATGAGCTGACAGACATGACTGTCCTTCAAAGATGAAAATGAGAGCCAAGCACCTGTTCTTATCTGAGAAACATGCTTATGTCTATCACCTAAATGGAACAAAATACCAATCCTCAGGAGAGCTCTTTCTTCATTTCCTGGCTTCAAAATATCAAACAAGCACCATTTGTCTCCATTTCAAGGCACATATGCTTGAATAATTAAGAGAAACTTTTGAAATGCTGATAAAGTCCTAAGGAAGCACTTCAGACCCATGTAATCACTTGTAATTTTATACTCTGGCACATGGTCAGAAAACTGGATATTCTTCAATTCAAGATGTCTCAAAATATATAACAAAGTAGCAAAAAATTAAAATGTTATGTCAAACCCTTTCAAAACTGAGTAATTGCCATGCACTATCCTAAAACTGGAGTGGTTCCACTTGTTAAAGCACCTCATTTATCATGTATCAAGATAAAACGTTGTCAGTACACAAGAGGAGGAAGACAGAACCGTTAGATATTAAACAGCACTTTCAATGTTGTATCGTCTGGATGATTAGGTGTCTGCTGTATGTCAGCTATAACTCAGTAGCACTCTCACTTCTGAATCAGAAGTTTCTGAATTCAAGGCCCACTCCAGGGCTGAAGGACAAGTTTAAGGCTGACATTTCCATGCAGTGCTGAGGGTGTTCAAAGTTATTGTAGGCTCGTCTTTCAGACGAGTCTTTAAACTGAGGCCCATCTGCCTTTCAGGTGGGTGTAAAAGACCCATGGGCACTATTTCAAAGAAGTGTAAGTGAGTTTTCTCCAATGCTCTGGTCAACATTCATCCCTCAATGTTGCAAAAACAGATTATCTGGTCATTGTCATATTGCTGTAATAACTAAACTTCAAAAGGACCTTATTGGCCAAAATGAGCTGAGAGGCATTCAGTGTTTGCAAGAAGAATTCTATAAATGCAAGATTGTTGTATGGAGTTGGAGCCACGGTGATGTCAAGATTGATGTGTTCTGTTAAATTACTGGTGATGTGTTTGATTCCAGGCAGTCTCACACTTTAGGAATAGAATTCCCCAATGATCTTGTGGAGGCTGCCAAGTTCCTCAACAGCTTAGTGGTGAATATACTTTGGTAGTCTCATACTGAATGTGGTCTAAATGCTTTTCCAGATGTATTTGTATCCTAGGACTGACTGTGTGGCGAGAAACAATTGACAGTTGACACAGCGAGAGAAAGCAGCTGCATCCATTATCCTATAGGGCAATGGAGATAGGGAAACATCCTCATTATTTGAAAGTCTCATGAGAGGAGGAAGTCTGACAGTCCACTACATGAGCAGAAGTGGACTTGTGGCTTCCTGAAAAGTGTTACGCTAAGGGTTTTATCACCAGATGGTGTTACGTAAAAGAAAATAAAATAAATAAGGACTCTCAGGAATAAGCATAATTTCTCCCCCTTGACTTAAATTATATTCGCTTAGCCCAGCAGTGACCTTGTTCAAGTGATAGTAGCAACTCTATGGTGTTTTGTTCAAGTGACGATTCTTTAGGAACAAGTCTGAACAGTGGTTGCTGAATTAAATGTGAAACCTGTGTTTACCCATCATGAATGTACACATCCACACAATAGGGAATTACTAGTCAGCAGTCCAGAGCAACAACCCTGATAGTGTCCCTCTCCACATTGCTGAACCCTTGAGGTCAATTGCAGGCATCCACCCAATAGATGATCTATCCAAACAAGCCAAAGAACCTAGGGCTCTGCAGTCTATCATGTCATGTCTGCTCTTCCTCGAGACAGTTCCCTCAGCTCATTATTCGTTGACGCTTCATTCTGAGCTGGTTTCTTGGCAGTTACTGTCAGTGATAGGTTGTCTTCTACACAGGACAGGGCATCAGCTTCCAAGTCTACCTCAGCCAGATCGGGCATCAGACCCCATACTATTTTGAACCAGACGCTAACCAACTTGCCAACTGAGCTAATCAGCTCCCTCTGCAGTCGTATTGAGCAAAACTAAATTTTTCAACAGCCTGTCATCATTTCACACATATTGCCAAAAACAAAGGCAGAATTTTGGAGATGATTTTAGACCTGGCTCAGGAATTATATTTGACAGGAACGAGTGGGAATTTGCTCTGCTTCATCACATGTCTGTATTAGACTTATACAGTGCAATGAGAATGATGATTTGGTCAGATATGTACTCAGTGCCAAACTGGCTGTATTTCCATATGGAGTACACATTTGAAATTCCCGTTACTTTCTGAAGATAAAGTAGGAATCATTTGGGATTTGCAAAGTACTTGATGTCATACACATTTGTAGATACTGCCTGAAATGACAGCTGAATAAACAATCTGCTTAGTACAAGCTCAAGCCCCCAACCACCCCACCAACCAACACAAAATGTGTAACTGATTATTAATTCTAATTATTCATCTTTATTTATGGTGCACAGCTGTTGGGACTCTATAAGTTACAAAAAATGTGCCTTGAAGTACAGAACGTTCCCATCATAAAGACTGCCAGTGTCTCCCCTGTGATAGATCCACACAATATATGGTCCTGTTGACAGCCTAAAATTCTGCATTTGACTGCGTTTATGGGTCTTGAGGTCCCTTTACACTTTAAATATGAAACAGCACTTGGATAATGGACCATTAAATCTGTATCCCTAACATGCAGCAACACAGCCAATTCCTGTGATTGTCAAGTTTAATTTAGAAATCTTCCAGCAACAGGAAGGCCACATCTCTTTAATTCTCAAACCAAAAATGTCGAGAGCACACTTTGTAGTAACACACAGAAATTTCTTATAAACATTTAGTTTTGAGGCTGACATAGCACAGGTTGGCCAATATGTATTTTTATCAAACTGTTTCTTGGGCAAAAATAGTTGCAATCATAGTCTCACTTAACATTGCCTACATATTCGGCATTGCATCCAAAAAGCCTGAAGCAGTGAGACAAGGAACATCAAGGAGGCTTACAAATAGTTCGAAAGCAAGGAGAATCTTTGGCTAACTTAATATCACCTTTCCAGAATGCCAATCATCCTGATTTCCTACTATAGCATTTCCAATCGTTTAAATGGTTGTTATATCTCACAGCGGTATTACAATGATGATTGAGCTAAATTTGCATGTAAACTGGTTGTAGCATTAATGCTGTGGAGAATGAATTCCTGATTAGATTCCCGACAGTATGGAAACAGACCCTTCGGCCCCTAAAGTCCACACCGATCCTCAAAGAGTAACCCAACCAGACCAATTCGCCTACCCTATATTTACCCCTGACTAATACACCTATGGGCAATTTAGCATGTCCAGTTCACCTGACCTGCACATCTTTGGACTGTGGGAGGAAACCAGAGAACCTGGAAGAAACCCACGCAGACACAGAGAGAATGTGCAAACTCCCCACAGACAGTCAACCAAGGCTGAAATAGAACGTAAGTCCCTAAATGCTGTGAGGCAGCAGTGCTAACTACTGAGCCAGTGCGTGAGTTAAGTTTCTTGAACAGCGTTTTGAGGAGCTAACTAAGGATTGGACTAACTTGGATTTGATGTTGTGTAATGAGAAAAGGTTCATTAACCTAGATGGAAGGGAGCTTTTGTGAAATAGTGATCATAATATGATTGGATTTTACATGAAATGTGAATGTGACACTGCTCCTTTTGAAACCAATCTTGAGTCTGTACAAAGAAAACCCACAAGGGTATATGGGGCAATTAGCAAGACTAGATAGGGACATTAAATTAAACGATTTGAAGGGAGACAGGTAATGATTCGTATTTAATGAAATACTACAAGGTCTATGACAAATAAACATTTCTGTAAAGCACAAAGAAAATGGCGAATCCAACACAGCTAATCAAAGAAGTTAAAGATTGCATGGGATTGTATGATCTTAGAATGCTAAACACAGACGTAAACCTGAGGACTGACAGCAATGTAGAACATGGCAAAGAAGGGCCGAGAAAATGACAGAGAAAGGGAACAGAGACTGTCAATGCAAGCTAGCAAGATACATAAAAGGTAGACTGCAAAAGTTTTTAAATCGACATATGAAAGAAAAATGATTAGCAAGGATAAGTGCAGGCCCATTACAGTTGAGAACAGGAAAATGGCAGAGAAACTGAATAGTAACTTTGTGCTAGTCTTCACAGAAAATGACACAGAAACTCTCTGGAAATACAAAGCAATCAAGGGGCATCAGCAGAGCAACTGAAGAAAGAATGTTAGTAAAGAGATAGTAATTGAAAACTTAACTGGCTTGAGTGTGAATAATAGGATTGGGGGTAAAATATTATTATGGATTGAGAATTGGTTAATAGATAGAATACAGAGAATAGGAATAAATACATATTTCTTGGGATGGCAGGCTGCTACTAGCAGAGTACTGATGGGTTGTGCTAGGTCCATAGTTGTTCACAGTCTACGTCAGCAACTTGATTATGGGCACATATTGTAAAATTTCCAAACTTACTGATGAAACCAAACTAGGTGGGAACATAAATTGAGAAGAAGAGGCTTCGAGACAACTTGAACAGACTAAGTGAACAGGCTAGAACATGGCAGATGGAAAGTATTGTAAATAAGTGTGAGGTTATTTACCTTGGTTGAAAGAACATAATAAAGGCAGAGTATTCCTTAGATGGTGAAAAGTTGGAAAATGTAGGCATCCAAAGGGACCTCAGTGTCCTTGTTCATGAGTCACTAAAATATAACATGGAGGTACTGAAAAGGATGAAAAGGAAAAGAAAAACACACAAATTTCATCTGATAATGACAATACCAGTAACTGATCAACTGCTGAAGCTCTCAGCAATGGATTTGATGCCTTTAGAGTGACTAAGCACTTTGGGGACAGCTGTAAAAGACACCAAAAGACATTAGTGGGGAGGGGAGGGTTGCCTTGCTGGATATCTGTGAAACAATCAAAGAGTCTCACGAGACAAACTACCAGGCAGCAATACCTTCTTCCATAAAATGATTTATGTTAGAACCCTGGGGGTTGATCTGCCACATTGTTTGAGGACCCCAACAAAGTAAAAACAATATAACTCACAGCAGAAAAATGCTTTCGGTTTCATATTGTCACTGTACTTAGACCTCAAGGAGCTTTGACTACATTAAATTCATTCCTTTTCTCTTATAATATCTTTAAAAGTACACAACTGTTTGACATTTGGTTGAACCATAGATTCCCATTATTTATTGCTTTATCTTTATCTTTAAATTTTGTACCACGATAACTGTCTGTTTACCTCTGATTGGGCACTGTTTTCTCATGGTTGCGAATGGGATGTATAGCAATAGGTAGCACTCATCATACAAGTACAACAGCAGATGTAAAGTGTTACTAAGAGGTGTCAGCCAAGGAAGGAAGCATATTCCCCTTCAGATATGCACTTTTGTATGATTCATAAAACAGCAGCCCACTGCTATATGCAGTTATATTCTCCAATAGATCCACGACAGGTTTATGTGGCTTGTTTTGAAGAATTTTATTCTCAACCGAGTTCACTGAAAATTGGTTTCCTATTCACTTTCTTCAATTTCTTTTTGTCATCATCAAGAACTCCGTCTGCCTGCCCAGTAGAGAGAACTACCGAAATCTACCCAGTTGGAGACAATTGCCCTAGCTCTTTAAACGCAAATATAAAAGCACTTCTGGTCTAGCTTTGCTGCAGCAGAGCCCATCGCTGTGGGTCCCATTGACACTCTTTATCGGGATAACAAAAAGCTTTTTGTGGTATTCACCGCATTTATGCAGAAAAATATCACAGCCATCTGCAAACAACAACATACGCTAGCAGATGTGGAAAAGCATTGTGAGCTATAATCCCAATGTCCTTTTGTTTCCTCTCCATCCTTCTTCAATGAGTACGTGACTTTAAGCCTTCCCCATATCATTCTGTGACAGATCTAAGAAGAACCATCTGGTATAAGCACCACCAGAGTACAATACCTATCAGCATGATATCATTCAGTAGTGACTGCTGTGGCCTCCACTATTACTGCAACTCTCGTACACATTTAACATTATACTCTGTAATGTTAACAAAAAGAACAATGGTGATTTAGAAGAATCTACTTGGTACTTGGAAAAATTCTGAAATGTTCTGCGAGTGTAAACAGTGCAAGATTACCCCAACAGTAGAAGCGATAGGTAATAAAGAGAGGCAGTTTTGGGACAAACACTGGGAGGAAAAGATATCTTCACACAGAAAGGAATTAAGAGCATGGAAAAGCTTGAACTGAAAGTGGTTATTAAGGCAGAGATCATGACAACAACTAAGGAGATAAGTGTTTGTGAAGAAAACAAATCAGGCAGGTCATTTCTGCGGTTAAATGTGATAGCTGCAATTAAAGAGCTACTGCCAATGCAAACAAAAGGAACCAAGTGGACTGCTTCATTCACGCGGTTTCTATGATTCCATGAAAAGATGAGAATAGCTGCTCTTTGCCAAGCACTGAAGTTATTCAAACAATGAAAGAGAAGGAAGGCAAACAGGCAGACCAATAGACTTGAGAAAACACAATTTTTTATGGTAATTTTCCAAACTCTTCCTTTTTGTTAGAGCACCACTACTGTCACTAAAACCCCCAACCATCTTCACTTTAACCTAAACCCCACTGCAGTTCAACGGTAACAGCATCTCTCTCTATTGTCAACAAAATAACAGCCTGCTACAGTTTCACCAAAACCTCACCATCCACTCCACTGTCACTAAACCCAATTCGCGTTGAGAGGAAATGGCAGGAAATTGCTTTTCATTTATGGCATCCTTCTATGTGCTTAAATGCACTGTCTCAGCCTACAGGCCCTCTAATTTTTGCTGCCACTGTGTGCACTTCTTAGGTCTGCTTAGGACAGTGACCTGGAACCGGAAGTGACCTTATTGAGGTTTATAACATCATGAGAGGCCGAGGTAAGGTGAACGACAAGAATCTTTTCCTCCGGGTGGTAGAGCTCAAACTTAGGGGCCATATTTTTAAGGTGAGAGGGAGAAAGATTTGAAAAGGACATGGGGACAACTTTTTTTTTTACACAAAAAGTGGTTAGTGTGTAGAATGAACAGCCACCGGAATTGGTGGATGCAGATACAGTTACAAGGTTTAAAATATATTTGGATAAGTTAATGAATGGAAAACATGTGGAGGCATATAGGCCAATTCCACGCAGATGGGACAAGTTTACTTTGGGAACATGGTCAGCATGGACTGATTGGACCAAGGGGTCTGTATCCATGCTGTGTGACCCAATAAATCAATGGTTCAGCACCCCACAGATCCTATAAACTGTTGCTTTCCTGTGTGGCCATGCCGCTTAGAGGGAACTTTGATCTCAACCACAGCTTTGCTACAAGAAGAAAGAAATTAGTAAATTGAAAGGTAAACTGCTGCAAAGACATTTATGAATGCAATATCTAGAGAATCAATGACACTTTCAGAGCAGGCTGTGCTTATTGTGTTGAATTTAGAACATAGAATATTACAGCAGAGTACAGGCCTTAGGCCCTCAATGTTGCTGGGAGAAAGTGAGGACTGCAGATATTGGAGATCAGAGCTGAAAATGTGTTACTGGAAAAGGGCAGCAGGTCAGGCAGCATCCAAGGAGCAAGAGAATCGACGTTTCGAACCATTCCTGAAGAAGGGCTCATGCCCGAAACGTCGATTCTCCTGCTCCTTGGATGTTGCCTGACCTGCTGCGATTTTCCAGCAACACATTTTCAGCCCTCAATGTTGCACTGACCTGTGGAACCAATCTGAAGCCCATCTAACCTACATTATTCCAATCTCGTCCATATGCCTATCCAATGACCATTTAAATGCCCTTAAAGTTGGCAAATCTACCACTGTAGCAGGCAGTGAATTCCATGCCCCTACTACCCTCTAAATAAAGAAACTACCTCTGGCATCTGTTCTATATCTATCACCAATCAATTTAAAGCAAGGTCCCCTCATGCTAGCCATCACCATCTGAGGAAAAAGACTGTCACTGTCCAACCTATCTAACCCTCTGATTATCCTACATGTCTCAGTTAAGTCATCGCTCAACCTTCTTCTCTCTAATCAAAACAACCTCAAGTCCCTCAGCCTTTCCCCATAAGACCTTCCCTCCATACTAGATAACATCCTCAAAAATTTCTTCTGAACCCTTTCCGAAGCTTCCACATCCTTCCTGCAATCAGAAGTGTATGCAATACTCCAAACGTGGCTGCACCAGACTTTTATACAGCTGCAACATGACCTCATAGTTCAGAAACTCAATCCCTCTACCAATAAAAGCTAACACACCATTTGCTTCTTAATAACCCTATCAACCTGGGTGGCAACTTTCAAGGATCTATGTACCTGGACACCAAGATCTCTCTGCTCATCTACACTACCAAGAATCTTACCATTAGCCCAGTACTCTGCGTTCCTGTTACTCCTTCCAAAGTGAATCACCACACACTTTTCCGCATTAGATTCCATTTGCCACCTCTCAGCCCAGCTCTGCAGCTTATCTATGTCTCTTTGTAACCTACAACATCCTTCGTCACTATCTACAACTCTACCGACTTTAGTGTCATCCACAAATTTACTAACCCATCCTTCTAGGCCCTCATCCAGGTCATTTATATCAATGACAAACAATAGGGCCCCCAAAACAGATCCTTGCGGTACCTCATTAGTAACTGAACTCCAGGATGAATATTTCCCATCAACCACCACCCTCTGTCTTCTTTCAGCGAGCCAATTTGTGATCCAAACCGCTAAATCACCATGCGTCTGTGTTTTGTGCAAAAGCCTATATTAACTTCATTCCACAATTCCAAATGGCCACAAATGGCACTTATTTGCAACAGTTACATCATAAGCGGCTCATTTTAATAACACATCAGCCTGAGCTTAAAACAGCAGGCATTTACTGAGTAAAGTGGAAGAAAGTGAGGATTGCAGATGCTGGAGATCAGAATCTGGAAAAGCACAGCCAGTCAGGCAGCATCCAAAGAGCAGAAGAGTCGATGTTTCGAGCATAAGCTCTTCATCACCATTCCTAATGGTGAGCTTACGTTCAAAACATCAACTCTCCTACTCCTCAGATGCTGCCTGACCAGCCATGCTTTTCCAGCACCACACGTTTTGACTAAAGTGTTTTATTTTCAAGTTAGTGAAGTGCATGCTAGCAAAATAGAGAAAAATGTGATCCAAAGGAACAAATTAACAGTTCACAATGCTACAGTGAATTTGTCAAGCAGCTGTCTGTTGACATGAATTTCAGGTTATCTATCTGGGTGATCTCCAAGATACATTCAGACTACATTCAATACTTCATGGCCTAAAATATTGTTCCACATTTAATCACCACAGAGGGGCTCATGAAGGTGGAATTTAGAAAAGGCTATTGTGTATCTTATGCCCTGTTATGGAACATATCAAACTTGAACAGATTGCATTACTGGTGCAAGTTTCATCAGAGGTACAAATAAACTCAGTACAAACACTCAGGAAGTCTGAACCTGCTTAAATCAGATCTAAGTTCTTCATTTACCTCCAAAAAAGGTCTACAGTGACAAGTAGTTTTATACGTCACATGTAAAATCCATTCTGTAAAAAACTGCCAATTATTTCATCCAGATGCTACAGGGAAGTCTGGGCATAATTTAAAAAAAGAACAAAAAACATTGCTGGTTTTGGAAATCACAGTTGCTCAATATAAAGGACGGTGAGCGTACGGTCAGGTCTTTTGTGGAATTGAGATGTGAATGAGACCCAATTCTGGATTCCCATCCCCATACCTGATTCCGGCAACTTTTGCCAGCACAGGAATAGGTCTTTTTTGTCAGACTGCCTTGCAAGCTCAACTTCAGGAATTAGCATTTCCCTTCCTTGCAATTTTGTTCATAGACATAGTTCATGGCTCCTCAAAGGAATCAAAGACGATGGGGGGAGTCTGTGTCCCAAGTCAGGAAGCAAAGTTAAAGCAATTCAATATTCCATTTGAAATACATTGCTCCTATTATCTTCTATCATTCTTCATATCATTGACAACTAGTTGTAGCCCACATCATTGTTAATCTTGTGTAACTATACACACAGTATTGCAAAACCTCTTCAAAGAAAGATCAGATTATTGCTAGGTAATAAAGATATCAATCAAAACAAAAGCTGGCAATGACATTTTCATCTGGAAAAGGGGATGTCTGGCCGTCTGTTTCGTCTGCCTCTGGTAATACAGTTGTCAGATGGCCTCATTATGAATGAATTCTTGAGCCTCGGCAATGAATAATGCACTCAGCCCTGTAGCCAAAAGTGACAGTTGCAGGCAAGTATTCAATTTGCTTCATTGCCTTATAAAAACTTATTTGCTTGGAAGATTTTTTACATTGCTTGCATGTTTGTTTACGTAATATTAAGAATATTTTCAAATGCACTTCTTGTGTCAGTTTCAGAGACATTTGAAAAGCTTGGTATATGTGTCTGGCTCTATACATAGTGGACATGGAAGATGCATGACAAACAGCGATGGGGTGCAGAAGATATGTTGAAGCCACAGGTGATATTGGGGAGCAGGAGTGATATGGGGGACGAGGAGGAGTAAGGATGAGACAATCTAGCAATGAGGATTGCAAATGTTCTCATGTTCTAGTGAATGGTCTTTCACACTGGCTGACCTTGCATCAAGTTACCTACCACTGCCCACACCTCCAGAAATGACAAGCTTCCTCTAGCCCATGTCTGCCTCCCAGTAACAAACATGGAGCGAGCAGGCTCCTCCAGGAGGGTAGAAAAGATTCCAGACTCCCATTACAAATCTCTTTCTCAAAAATCCAGCCCTGTGTGTTGGCAGAAGTGTACACCAGTGTTTGTGTGTTTGTACACTGGTCTTTGCACCAATATTTATTAGAAACTGTTTAAAACCTATCTTAAGATTAAAGATGTGACTTCTCAGTGGTATCGCTTGGTAAGCAGAACTGACAAAGCATCAAACATTTAATTTTCAATCCAAAATGATGTTCCTGTACTTCAAGCCTCATCAAAACTTGACAGACAAAAGGAAAGAGGCAGGAAACATTGGAAATGAACAGACATTAATCAATTGGTACCAAAAAGCAAGCACATCCTTCAAAATGTGACCAGTTGACATTAGTCCTGAAATGCCAGAATATTTCCTGGAACTGTAGCAGGGCATGGGCTTGTGATAGTTACTCCTGGACCTGTACAAATTTTCCTTCATTTTCTAGAAAAAAAACACGGTGGGCTATCAGATACCTGCAGTTTACTATACTGATGTCTAATTTCCATGACATGGAAACACTCTCCATTTCTCTTCTTCAAATACATTGAATCATACTTGCTTTATAGTTCAAGGCACCCTCACTCATAGTTACTTATCTCCTCATTCCATGGTTGCAATGAGATTTTACTCACTGCCACTCCAAGTTCAAGGAGGTCATTTATTTCTGCTTCCCCCATTTGACTCCTACCTGGTGCTGCATTCGAGGGACTACGTTCTGCTGCACACTGTGGCCAGTCACAATATTATTAATATACTGAATGCTCCAAAGAATATAGAAGTGCTTGATCCTAGTGTGACGTGATAGCAAGACATGTAGCAAGTTAGGATAAGGACCCAATTTGAGCAATCAGGAACCAGGGAAATCAAGACAGCACATTGGCAACCTCACCAGAGTGCAGATAATTTGAATTTACACTAATGCAGGCAAGTGGATGTCAAATTTGAAATGCTGACTTTCTACTGAATATGTTTGATGTATGCATTTGCATATCTGATTATTTGCATTTTTCCATCATTGTATCTTTTTAAATATATCTGCATTTTTGATTGTGATCTGGAATTGGAAAAGGATAGTTTTAAAATGCAAAGATTATCATACCTTTTAAAAGGAAGTTACCGAAACACATCATAAATGGAATTTATATTGCTGCTTTGAGAATACTGGTTACACACCATCTAACATGACCGGGGTAGGGTGGGTGGGTGGGTGGGGAGAGGGCAGTTGTATATACAAAGTGAAATTCGGCTGGCATCAAGTAGCTGATTGGCTTTTTTTGGAGTTAGAACCAGATGACAAGCTCTGAAGAAGGTTTACTGGACTCAAAAGATGAACACTGCTTTGTCTCCACAGATGCTGCCAGACCTGCTGAATTTCTCCAGCAATTTCTGATCTCCAGCATCCACGATTCTTTGTTTTACATCCGAATGACTTGCTTTGACTGGGGTATATACAAAGCACAGTTGTCCCTGTAGACAGTGGAGGACTGCACTGAGCATTTTCTGTGAATGCTGACAAGCGACCATGTACAGACTATGAGGGATAGGTGGCCACAATGTATCCACTCATGGTTTCTCCTTTTTCAAAACATAAAGTGGCTATAGGCAGCTGGTCTTAGGAAAGTTCTGCAGCAGCAGCATCTTTGAATACGTAAGAATCAATTTTATAGATCCATGCTTCCAGTGTCAGTGGACCTTTTGGGATTCCCTATTCATTACAGTTAACTACATTATCATGTAGTCCTGCCAACTCTGGTAGCATGTATTCTAACCTCTAATTGCCCCACCTAATCAGAAAGTCTTTTTCTCCTGCCTGTTACCAAAACAAAACATTCAAGGAGAATGAGAAAAGGGAATTGCTTCAAACACTTCACTGATTTTTATTTTCTCTTTCATGGGTGTTTACAGCATCATCCAGAGAGATTCAAATTTAACTCCTGGAGATTCCCAGAAATTTCTGTAAGATTGGTAACTTTAATCGGAAGGTCTGCACTGAGCCTCCGGACCTATATTTCCAAAACTTCCTCCAGGTCAATGAAGTTCTGTATTGTGATCACAGTTCATAAAAATCTACTTCATACAATGTTATCAACCCATATGCCAACAAATTAATGAGGGTCTCCAACATATCCTGGTGTACTTTGTAGACAGCTTGCTAGTACTGTTGCATTCTCCATTTCTCTGTTCAGCCCTTGTTAAATTCGACAGGTTCCTGGCGTCCCTGTGTGTTTTACATATTACTTTCCACTCTTGCTGCATTATATTGATTCTCAGCTGACAGCTTCCATAGATTACACACCATCCCAGCTGGATTCTGCTTGTTCTTTGTCAGCCCACCCTCTAAGCACAAGATTCCAGGCAACCCACACTGTTCTGCTCCTTCTTATGCTCTTATTCCTGTAAAGTCCACACTCTATCCAGCACACTCCTTGTAGAACGTGTTGCATCCCATAGACTGTGTACTACTCCACTATGTATCCCATCCAGCCCATGCCTAATCCCTGGTGAGCCCACATGTAAACTTACACATTCCTGGACAGTCCATGCTCCATCACTCTGAATTGTGGTCAATCATGCTATAATACTTCCATGGCAGATTCTGTATTCCATACATTTCTTGCCAGCTTACAGAGCGTTACACAGATTCCTGGTAAGTTCATTATCAGACAACTGAAGTCGGCACTATGAATACTTCCATCATGTTTTGTTAACCCAACTTTATTACAATTATACAGCTTCTTCCCCGTCTGGTTGAAGGTCACAGAACTAACACAGCGCAGAAGGCAGCCATTTGGCCAATCGTGTCTGCGCTGTCAAGAAGAGGCCGCCAGCATTCTCAAAGATCCATCCCACCCTGGCAATGTTTTTCTACAACCTCTACCATCAGGGAGAATGTACAGAAGCCTGAACACACGCACCAGCCAGTTTCGTAACAGTTTCTACCTTACTGTTGTTAGAATACTGAATCAACTCACAAGCTCTTAACATTCGCCTGTACCTGTGTTTTTGGTTTTTCCGCTGTTTACCTATTATTTACTTACCTACGCTACTTAACTCTGTGATCTGCCTGTATTGCTCGCAAGACAAAGCTTTTCACTGTGCCTCGGTACACGTGACAATAAATTCAATTCAATTCAATATTGAAATCCATTTACTTGCATTCATTTTTGAGATCTGTTGTTTACAAACAGACTCATGAACAGAAACATAAACATTACCTCTGCCCAATATAATGAATCACTATATTGAAGCAAACTTCTACAGAAAAACCAAAATCCTTCTGATCTCCACTCATATGGGTGAGAAACTTTTGATTTCAGAACATTTTTAATTACTCTGCACTTTTACAAAGAGGGCTCCCCCTGTAAGTATTTAAGTCAGTGTCTGCCACTCAAGATAAATGTTATATTCTTAAATCTTGCCTCTTCCCTCTGGTGGAACTAGTGACTAAGGCTTGGGCATGCTCCCATGGGTACTGGGCAACCATTGTGTCTCACCTAAATGGTCATTCATGTGTAAGCTATGAGACTGAGTGCCAGCAAACTAATTAGCAACGAGGGTCATCACAATGGAGCCGAACGGTTTTATTCAATGACAGTATTTTCCTGCAGGAATAATCGATGGTAATTAGAAATGGGAATTCAGACTGAATTTTCCTTGCACTAGGGGTGGTCGGCGGTGTTTCTACTGTTAAGGCAGCAACAATCATAAAATTTAGCTCAAACTGAGAATCAAACATAGGAGCAGCTGGTCTGTATACTTTACTGTTACACCTTTATTCATTGAGCTATTTGGGGTTATGATAAAATATCAGTTTCGATCCCATGTTGACCCAGGATAGCATATTGCAAAATTCATCCTCAGAAAAGTAGGATTAGCTCAAGCTTCAAGAGTCATCCACAGTGCTGTATGCAATTAGCTTCAACTTCAGATCAAAATTTTACCAGCGACACAGTGAACATGCAGTTAAGTGACTCACTAATTCCTTGGCTATTCAGGAATGAGCTCTTCAGGTTTCTCATAACACAATGACAAATGAAAAATGAATAACAACTTTGCCTGAAAATAACTTCATGTGCAGGTGTCACTTCAGCAGTGCAGGGTCTGCACAGAACCACCATCTGCTGATGGACTGAGATATCCAGCAGCATTATACTCAATTGAACTTAATGACTTGCATGGTTCAAGTCCTCAATGAAACACTTAAATGATGTAATTTTTATGTACTTCGGTGCTTGCAATGTAGGCATGGTATATTGGTTTGTAATTTTAACATAATTTTAATTCAACATTATCCTTCCTCTGATGCACTGTCCACCATTACCCTAATTTATTACCACATGGCGCTACCTGACTACATGCGATCTTTACATGTATCCACATTTTTAACATGACTATGTCTGAATTTCTCAGTGCAAGTCATACTGCAATTCAACATTTGGGCTGTCAAACTATTCCTTGAATAAAGTACCACTGTTGTTATGAGAACTGAAACATTCAGGGAACATCAAAGTTCATGCATTCAAACCTGTGTAATCCTTGGAACCAGAACAATGCTTAAAGTAGTTGTAAATAAGTTCTCGAGCACTAAGAATGCCAGAAATTCCTTCTGAATGGGCAAAATGGAAAAGTTAAGTCCATTTTAAACAGAGCTCTCTCAAAAGGTAGGTTCATCAGTAAGTCACCTTATTATGGGAGAAAAGAGAACTTGTTGTCCATAATCCAAAAGCTTTTCATTCAAAATTAAGTGAATAATGGCATTCAGACAAAGTTTAACACAGCTTATTTTATCAAATATAATGATAGAACAGGAAAAGTCAAGAGGTTTTAATGTAAAAACACACAGCATGATAACAGAAAAGAATACCGCTACATAATTGGACACTCTCATTAAGCAAACACATGCTGGCCATCAGTGTGTTCACTAGGGAAACAAATGAAGCATACAAGGTGGGGATAATCTCAATGTATCTAGGCCTACAGCCGTACTCAGTTGAAAATCAATTCAGCACCTAATCCCCAAACTCATTTAGATAGCTGCAGAAAATGCAATTATTATTAAATGAACAGAATTTCACAATCCCCAAACATTTCCGATCCAAATTAATTGCAAGCAATGTGATAAGTATAAGCAATTTTCACCTTGCTTGGTTTCAAATGATAATTATGATTATTTTTGCAAACACTATCCCAAGTTATAATCCCCAACCTCATTGATTTACTTATGTTTAAAGTGACTTTTATTTTATTTCTTTGTCATTGACAGTGGCATATGTAAAATAAGCCAAGCCAGATGGAACCTCACCATTAGTGAATCTCGTGTGTTGTGTGGATCAGCTCATTAATGTTGCTACATTCCCACCACAGATCAGCTGACAGTGAACCTACCACAACCCAGTTCTCTATTGACACTACCACATAACAAACTATCAATTCTGAAAATTGTGTTCTCTATCACTGAACTTGCACAATAATCTAACCCAAATGCTGGCAATGTGCTATAATTTCATTAAATCAGCCATTAGAATCCTTTTTCAAAGTTTGTGAGAAGATTTGTAGCTCGGGTGCTCGTTGTTGTGGTTCTGTTCGCCGAGCTGGGAGTTTTTCTTGCAAACGTTTCATCCCCTTTCTAGGTGACATCTTCAGTGCTTGGGAGCCTCCTGTGAAGCGCTTCTGTGCTGATTCCTCCGGCATTTATACTGGTATGAATCTGCCGCTTCCGGTTGTCAGTTGCTGTCCGTTGCAGTGGCCGGTATATAGGGTCTAGACTCTATATACCGGCCACTGCAACGGACAGCAACTGACAACCGGAAGCGGCAGATTCAAACCACAAAAATGCCGGAGGAATCAGCACAGAAGTGCTTCACAGGAGGCTCCCAAGCACTGAAGATGTCACCTAGAAAGGGGATGAAACGTTTGCAAGAAAAACTCCCAGCTCGGCGAACAGAACCACAACAGAATCCTTTTTCTCAAAACACAATAAGAACAAAAAAAAACAAAATTCACTTATGGCTTCCATATATGACCATCTTCCTTTTAAGTGGAGTTTTGCAAATACAGTAATCTTTTTAAAAGAAAGGTTGACATAACTATCAACATAGATTGTCTGATTCTGAGAGGAAAAAAATAATCTTACCTTCTCATCTGGGTCACTTTCACTGTCACACTGAAACAAAAGGGGAAAAAAAGATATTAGGAAAAAAATTGATGAACTGTTGACACAAGTTTGAGAGTTCACAAACATTGTGCTTTTCTTTCTTTTGCACTTCAATTGGAATAATGAAACTTGACAGAAGAGGAGTCAAATTGGACACAAAACATTAATTCTCTTTTTCTCTCTCCACAAATGCAGCCAGGTCTGCTGAGTTTCTACAGCACTTTCTGTTTTTAATACAGATTTTGAGGATCTGCAGTATTTTGTTTTTGTAGGTCTGATTAGTTGCAGACATCCCAATGTTAATGAACACTAACCAGAAATGATTTAAGAATAACACACTTCCAAAGTGCCAACCGACACAATGCAGAGCCACCCACAAGCTAATGAATATTAGCAACATGAGTGAGCAAGGGGGACCAGCTTTCATTACTCCATTCTTGCCCTAATGTGCAGAGCTTAGGTGTGAATCACTTGAAAGTTAAGCATATTCTCTGTCACATTACACACAAAACTTAAAAGTATCCACAATCAGGCACATATAATTGATAAGATTAAGGAAACATAACAAACCCAGCAGATATATTTTGAACGCAATCACAAAATCTTTCCCAGCGCAGAAATGCCACACATTAACCGCTCCTTTTTGACTTCAATATGCAAAGTAACTGGCCATAAATAGCAACTCACATCAATTCTGGCAACAATTGCTCCAAATTCATGAAATAAACTGAGAAACTCTATTAAAACCTGAACCAAATAGAATGGACTGACTTCACAATACTGACTATTGTAGGTAGTTCACCACAACATACAATCCAAAGGGCAGTGGGGGAATGGTGACCGCAGGAAAGCTGAGAGGAAAAAGGAAAACTCTGCCCCCACTTAGTCTGAATGACACATGGGAGAAATTCTCTGTGTTAATATTATTCAGGTGGATTAACATTAATAGGTTTTATTGAACATTACAACATACAAAAGAAGCTACAAGAGGACATCTCTCTGGAAACTTGTAGACTCAGATTTTGGTTCAATATGATCTGACATCACTGTGACATCCATCACTCTTTATACACATAAACAGCAGCTGTTTTCCACAGCTTATGTTGTTGCTAGTTAATAGCGTCAGAGATATACAGCACAGAAACAGACCCCTTGGTCCAATTCATCCATGCTGACCAGATATTCTAAATTAATATAGCCCCATTTGCCAGAACTTGGCTCATTCCCTTCTCAACCCTTCTTATCCATATACCCATCTAGATGCCTTTTAAATGTTGCAATTACACCAGCCTCCATCACTTCATCTGGCAGTTCATTCCATACATTCACCACCCTCTGTGTGAAAAAGTTGCCTGTTAGGTCGTTTTAATATCTTTCCCCTCGCAATCTAAAACTTATGCCATCCAGTTCTGGGCTCTTCCACTCGAGAGAAAAGGCCTTGTGTATTTACCCTATCCAAACCCTTCATGATTTTACAAACCTATAGGAGGTCACCTCAGCTTCTGACGCTCTGGAAAAACAGCCCCAGACTATTCAGTCGCTCCCTTTAACTCCAACCCTAGCAACATCTTGTAAATCTTTTCTGAACCTTTCCACATTTCACAACATCCTTCCTATAGGAGAGAGGTCAAAATTACCCCCAGAATTCCAAAAGTGGCCTCACCAACGTCTGCACAGCCACGACCACCCAACTTCTATACTCAATGCACTGACCAATAAAGACAAGCATACCAATTGCCTTCTCCATTATCCTATCTACCTGCGACTTCACTTTGAAGGAGCTATGAACTTGCACTCCATGGTCTCTTTATTCAGCAACACTCCCCAGGACCTTACCATTAAGTGTATAAGTCTTGCTGTTATTTACTTTTCCAAAATACAGCACCTCGCATTTATCTAAATTAAACTCCATCTGCCACTCCTCAACCCAGTTGGCCCATCAAGATCCCATTGTACTCTGAGGTAACCTTCTTCGCTCTCCACTACACCTCCATATGCAAAATGTACTAAACACAACTCCTACGTTCACATTCAAAATATTTATAAAAATGATGTAAAGCATTGGACCCGGTAGAGATCCTTGTGGAACACCACTGGTCACAGGCCTCCAGTCTGAAAAGCAACCTTCCACCACCATCCTCTGCCTTCTACCTTTGAGCTAATTCTGTATCTAAATGGCTAGTTCTCACTATATTCAACATGATCTAACCTTGTTAATCAATCTACCACGTGAAACCTTGTTGAAAGCCTTACTGAAGTCCGGATAGATTTCGTCCATTATCCTGCCCTCATCAATTCTCTTTGTTAGTTATTCAAAGAATTCTTCCTTCTAGTTTAAATATATACTGGTTCACAGAAAAACACGATTTCAAAACTCCACAATGTGTCACTTCAGTGACCAGTTTGGTTTATGCCATTTCATAAATATTAAGTGTGTGCAGGGTGAATAGGATTGTTTGCAATCTGAAACAATTACCATCAACTGAAAATAATGCAATATTGGAATTTTGCTTATTATACATAGATCTGATAGTGACGCTCCAACTCATTTCAAAAAAACAGTCTGATATAGTACTTGTGAGGATTCCACAAGTGACTAAAATTATCTGAGTTTAAACAAAAAATGTAGTGCCAAAAACCTTGTTTAAAGAAAATGCCTCAACCTTGATTTGAAAAAAAATGAAAACAAAACAATGCCATATCTTAGCTTTGCAATTACAATGCTGAATTAGATTAACTATGGCTGAGTTACAGGAGATGTGGCCAAGGCATCACAAAGCCTTTGTGATGCATTGGCTTAGTCTGACAGAAATGAGTAGTGTGGAAAGGTTAGTTGTGCATATAAAGTGAGAATTTAGATTCAGCTCAGCTTGTGCACTGTGGCCTGGGCGTGGAATGATTAGCTGCTGTAATAAATTAACATTTTCAAGTAAACATTACAGATGTAAATTATTGGAGCAAATGAAGGATCTTTCCCCACCAGCAGCAAGATCTGTGTATAGGGAAGGCCAGTAGCACATTTATGAGGCAAGTCCAATTGACTTTTTAATTAAGTTGTTTATTGAGTTAATGGAGATATACACAGCGCAAGATACATTATAGATTGCTGGTCATAACAAAGACTGCATTCCTAAAGACACCACATAACAATGTAATCAAGAGTCACATTATTCTTGCAGGAATGACACAAGATATTATGACATGCTGATGTCAATCTACTCAGTTGGAAAGTATAAGTGTGTTTAAAGGACTGTACAATGGGTCTTCCTACTCTTATGAAGAAAATCAAAGCCTAAAGCAGATTGGAAAGGCGAGCAAATACATAATTCAACAATCTCTTTTACATTACTTGTATCTGTACACGATTATTTCAGGACATAATGGCTTTCCACAGGCAGGTAATTCACAGTATCTAATTATCTATGGCTAAACCTTATTTTACAAGAGTGGTACAGGTACTGTGCAAAATATATTATTGTATCATGTATAATAATGGTCAGTCAAAAAAACTCAAACAATATTTGACAGAAAAACCTAATCTCTGGAGGGTACAGTTGGAAACTTCCAAATTTTCTTTGCTCTACCTGACCCTTCCTCTTTTGAATAGTATTAAGCCCAACACACACATACCACTGCTCACTTCCTGCAAAGAATCTTATTTGACCCAAAACACTTCCTCTGTGTCTCTTTCCAAATGCTGTCAGAACGACTGTTTTTTTCCAGCATCCAATTTTATTTCAGATTTTCAGTATTCGCAGTAATCGAATATGCCTTCCACAACAGAAAACTTAACACAAACAAAAGCATCAACCCTGAATTTGTAAAATGGACAATGTTAACTTTTTTCAAAAATAAAAAAACAGATTTAAAGAAAACAGCTATTAGGCTTTTAATTTTGTACGATAATTGACAGGTAAAAACAAAATACTGTGAATACTGGAAATTTGAAACAAACACGGAAACTCAGCAGGTAGTAGCATCTTTTGGAATCAGTAATAAAGTTGAGTCTGGCATGAACCTTCTTCAGAATAGACAGAAAATCTTTCTATAGGCTACAGTAAAACTGCCTAATATGAGATATGTGGCTCAGGAGCAGCATAACCCCAATGAGTTACAGGACAGACAACATTGTAAAGTATTGCACGGTGCAATTTCTTGTCATTTATAGTCTGTCATTCATGGATATATTGTTCATTGGTAGCTATCATCTGTATCTGGAATCTGTCCTTCTGCAAAATTTGAGTAGAAGCTTCAACCAATCAGATTGACTTCATGTTGCGATGACAGTTTTTTATGATTGGTCTCAGAATGAAACAACTTCAATTTTAGAACTAAGCAGCCAGCTAATAAACAAGTTCTATTAGTGGCCATTTACTGCACTTTGGTCCTCACCACTTCTCTTCCCTCCAACATCGGCGATCCTGGGTCCTCACTTACCAACCCATCAACATCCACATCTAAAGGATCATTTGTCACCATTTCCATCACCTCCAGTGGCATGCCACCATCATTCACATATTTTCCTCCCTCCTTTGCTAGCATCCTCTCCGGTATATATTGGTCCACTCCTCCTCTATCCTAACACCTCCCATACCCATAATGGCACCTCTCCATGCAATTACAGGAAGTGTAACACTGACTATTTACCCTCTCCTTCCTCACTATCCAAGCCTCCAGATACCTTCAAGGTGAAGCAATGGCTTACCTACACTTCATTCAATCTAGTCTACTGTCATTCGCTGCTCATAATATTGTCCCCTCTACACTGGGGACATGCAACACAGCTGCTTTGCAGAACATGTGTTCTATCTGCAAAAATGCTTCCAAGTGTCCAGTTGCCTGCCACTTCAGCACAACACTGAACAACATCTCTGTCTCGGGCTTGCTGCAGTACTTCAGTGAACCTCAGTGCAAGCTGGAAAAACAACATCTCATTTTCTTTTGGATGCGGGTTTGCTCACTGAGCTGGAAGGTTAATTTCCAGACGTTTCATTACCCTATTAGGTAACATCTTCAGTGGGCCTCAGGCGAAGCAATGCTGAAAATTCCTCTTTTCAATTTGTATGTTTGGGTTTCTTTGGGTTGATGATGTCATTTTCTGTCATAATGTTACTTCCTGTGGCAAAGTCACTTCCTGTTCCTAGGACTTCACCATAGGAAATGACATCATCAACCCAAAGAAACCCAAACATATAAATTGAAAGCAGGAATTTTCAGCATTGCTTCGCCTGAGGCCCACTGAAGATGTTACCTAGTAGGGTAACGAAATGTCAGGAAATGAACCTTCCAGCTCAGTGAGCAAACCTACATACAAAACCTCTGCCGGAGCTACAAATCTTCTCCAAACTCTCTAATCTAATTTTCTGCTTGGAGACACTGCAGCCATTAGGACTCAATATCTAGTTCAATAATTTTAAAGCTAAAGTTCTTTCGCCACGTGGGCTGCCACCAGAAACAACTCACTGTCAGCTACTAACGGTCCCCATTAGCAGCTATTGATTCTCCCAGGCTGAACATTACCCATTCCGTTGTCTGCCCAGAAAACAACAAATGCTGGAGATCACAGCGGGTCAGACAGCATCGACGGAAGGTAGCTAATGTTTCAATCTAGAGAGCTCTTCATCAGAGCTGCCCTGATGAAGAGTCATCTAGACTCAAAACCCTAGCTTGCTTTATTTCCATGAATATCCACAGTGATATCCAGCATTTGTTGTTTACAGTACAGATTCTCACATCTGTAATAATTTGCTTCTACCCTTTTCTGCCCCTTTTTCTTTCTCTGGGAGCTCCACCTCCACCTAACGTTACTCTGTCCCCTCCAACAACACCCCTCCCCGCCCCCTATCCCCAACCACCAACCCCACTGTACCTTCAGCATAAATACCAATCTTTTCTGAGCTACAATCACTTCTGAAGAACAGTCACTGGATCCTAAATGTTAACTGCACTCTCTCTCTGAGGGGGTATTGCCAGCCCTGAGTTTTGCTATCAATTTCTGTTTTTGTTTCTGTACGTGGTCATTACGTGAGCAGGCTGTAAAACAGACATATGCTTCCCTTGCAGCCAGCAGAAGATTGACAGACTGCAAGTTGGCCACCATGATCACACTCGGCTCCTGACAAAGAGCTTCTGCTGCTTTGGAGACTGTGTCAGCTCAGAGCTACCAGCTCAACTACTGGCACACAAGTTCCCTGCTGACCTGCAGCCAGCTCACCAGAAACATGCCATCAAATTTACAATTCTGTCCCCTCAAGAGCTCAATGTACCATTGCTTGGCAGAGATAGATGGTCTCCAGCAGTACATAAATTATGTAAAGGCAATAAAATGAATTGTGCAAAACATTTCAAACAGTTGCAAGTCTGGGATCCAAGTGCAGTTTGTAGACAGGAACTGAAGGAGATAATGTTTTATTAAATGTTCATACGATCCTAAGTGATACAACATTTTTCTCTTATCGATCTCTGCTTTGGTATGCAAATCTATACGTATACTCCTTTCCAGTAGGTTTCTTCTTGCTGCAGATATTGTTTCCTCCAATCTAAGAAATATTTATGCTTTCAGGACAGTACGTTTGCGAATGAACTCTGTCAAGCAAGTTACTGCACACATGCCCTTGCCAATTGTTATCCTGCCAGAGATTTGCATCAGTAATCTGTCAACATACCACTCTTTAGTAAGCACAAATAATAATTACTAATGCAATATACACTCATTGCCAAAGCGCTGCCATATTTAAGAGTTTTGTGAGCATGTTCAAAAGTCTGCCTGTATGTTTGAAAAATAAAGAAATATACAGAAGAGTCAGTTTCCAAATGACAATGTTCAGAAATTTGATGATGAGTTCCTTTCATTACTATGACAACTGTATAGGATTTGAGAAGCCGGTTAGCTCAGTTGGGTGGACTTCTGATTTGTGATGCCAAAAGCATTGGCCCAGTTCCTGCACTGGCTGAGGTTAACGTGAAGGATTCTCCTACTCAGGTTAAACCACCAACAGTTGTCTCTCTCTAAAAAGACAGCAGCCCTTTGGTCTGATAAAGTTATGGTGACATTGCCTCATACTACGAATTCAAGTGCTACAAAAATGCCCTAACTGCCACCCCAAACCACATTGATAGTTTCCTATCCTATTCTAGTTCTGTAAAGCTCTGAAGTTTTCACTCCAATAACTCTAAGTCTTTGCCTTTGCAAAGCAGCAGATTCCTGCATAAAACGATAAGAGTGTATTTCTCACCATTTTCTGTCAAAATGTGACAATCTAATTGTTTATCTACTACTCCACTTGAGGGCTGTGACTTGAGATTCAAAAGCTGGAATGGCAAAGAGATTAGCAGAAGTGGTTCACAGCCATGTGATTCCAATGAAAATCATCACATTTTTCAGCCCGGCCAATTCAGAGCTGATGAAAAAAACGTTTTCCGTTCCTCCTCCTTTATCTGCTCCAGATATCCCCCTGGGATGAAGTTGGTAAGGAAGAGGGACTTAATGAGACAGTCCCAGAGGATAGTGGCAAAGTTTTTTGATGCTCTTGCTTGCTTCCTTGTTGTCATTTTAATCAATCATGCTTATCTAATTGTGTTGCATGTGACCTAACAATGCTAGAATAACATGGAGGAAGTGCCACAGATGCTGAACAAGAGAAGATAATTATGAATTGTAAATTGTTAGAGGAGCTGAATGACAGGTTTTGCACAGCTTATGCTCAATTTATTTTTGATTAAAAAAAAGGAATGATATGCACCTTTTATACAATTTATTTTGTCAGTATCACTGCCTGCACAGACACAACAAATGGCAACATATCTTCCCAAACGCATTTTAGAAAATAATGTCTCATTCCCACAATTTCATGGAGAGTGCATTTTTATTCTTCAAAGCAAACAATTTTTTTTAAACTGGGAAATCTCTTCAACAGTGTTGTGATCCATTTAAAAATGGGCCATTCTTGTCCCTTTGTGCCAAATTGCTTTGATTGCCTCCATGCAAGCACACAGAAATGACTTCCCTGCCTTGTGAAGCCGGTGGAGTATGTTAATACAATCGGGCATACTGCTCGATGCAAAAGTGCCATACCTCATTACTTTAAGATAAAAGAAGATCATTGACGACGGGAAGCAGAATTGACTTTTTGCGGTCTTGACTTGATGATGATTTAATCAACTGCACTCTTTCAGTTCCTATACACCAAGCTGTCGTTCCACAAGTTCCCGTAAATGAGGCCCTCTCGAAATAAACGCGAATGTAGAATTGCAGTCACACCTTCACAAAGAGGTGATATGCAAATCCAAGAGAGAAAACTGTAACTCGCATTCCACTTGAAATTTGAAGGATTGCAAATGATGGGTCAGGCCAGAAAGTTCGAATCCATTTCAACTGAGCCAATTGAGCTCATTTGGTAAAGGCAAGCTCAATAAACCAGCTCTGTTTGATGATGAATACTCTCAGTGATGGGCAAAAACGCATTTCAATCAAGAGAGGAGGAAAGAGAGTGGAGATGGGCATGAGGACAATAACAACACCAAATTTCAAGGGACCAGCAAGTATGCGTAAGATTAATTGTCAAATAAATGCTTATTGACCAACTTTATGGTATTACTACAAAGACACTTTACAGTTAATGTTACTAGCAGGGTTGAAGTTTTGAAGAACTGCAGAAAAAGGAATTCACATCAACTTTTGTGAATATATGTGAAATAGCTTACTTGAAACAGCTCATTGAAAGTTCACTGAGGACACTGGAGATTTTTTAAAATAAGGTTTCTGAGAAATCACATGACTGGTGTGAGCTGCTTGCTTTGCTGTGACTGTTTGAACAGTGGGTGGCTTCGAGAAGTTCTTATTTTATGTGTCCAGTTAGAAGAAAGCTAGCTAATAAGAAGCAGAGTTGAAGGATAACTTGCAATGGAAGGCTGTCCAGACAATATTTCCTTTTCTGAAAAAAAACTTCTACTTCATTAAACTGATCTGTTCCTTTGAAAGAGTGATCGAAAGAACATCACAAAGTTGTACTTCCTGAGCAAATTGCATCTGCAAGACCTCAGTAAAGATAATGCAGGATTAGTGACCTGACTTCACATGACAGAATATCAAAACAATTGACTCCAGAACTCTTTATCTTCTTGTCTTCAAAAATAACCCATTGACTAAATGTTTATTTCAGAAAGCCAGATTCTACAAAGAATATTTATTCTCTATTCCTGAGTGTATGTATTTGCTTGTGTATTTTGGGGATATTTGGAAGAATAAGTGTTTACATTCCTATGTTACAAATTGCGCACATTGACCAAACATTACATCCTTATTGAATAATGCTGAACAAAGAGACCAAAAAGTGCAGGTTCATAGTTCCCTGAAAGTGGAGTCCCAGGTAGGCAGCATCGTGAAGGTGGCATTTACTATGCTTGCCTTTATTGGTCAGCGTGTTGGGTTAAGGAGTTGGGAGGTCAAGTTGCAGCTGTATAGGACATTGGTTAGGCCACTTTGGGAATTCTACATTCAATTCTGGTTCCTTGCTTTAAGAAGGATGTTGCAAAATTGGAAAAGGTTCAGAAAACATTCACAAGGATGTTGCCAGGATTGGAGAGTTTGAGCTATAGGGAGAGGCTGAATAGGCTGGGGCTGTTTTGCCTGGAACATTGGAGGCTGAAGGGTGATCTTATAGAGGTATATAAAATCATAAGAGATAAAGATAGAGTAAATAGATAATGTCTTTTCCCTGGGGTGGGGGAGTCCAAAACTAGATGGCATAGGTTTAAGGTGAGAGGGGAAGATTTAAAAGGGACCAAAAGGGTCAATATTTTCACGCAGAGGGTGGTGCGTGTATGGAATAAACTGCCAGAGGAAATGGTGGAGGCTACTACAATTACAGCATTTAAAAGGCATCTGAGTGGGTTTATGAATAGGAGGGGTTGAGAGTGATATGGGCCAAATGCTGGCAAATTGGTGTAGATCAGTTTAGGATATCTGGTCAGTATGGACAAGCTATACCAAAGGGTCTGTTTCCGTGCTGTATAGCCTTCTGACTCCAAGTTTTGTTTCGATAATAAATCCAAAATAGTGTGATGGATGAGACCAATGCCCCTCAAAATATATGAACAAGATAGCCAAGACTTTGACTTTTTTTTATCTTAAAGGCAAGTGCCAGGGTTTGCATTCTGGATGCAATTTGTGTGGTCAAACTACCAGATTTAAAGGAAAACACACTTGATTCATATGGTAAAGTTAAAATACAGCAAAAGAAAGAAAAAAATTGGAATGATTAACTCTATTGGAAAACAACAGAATAATATATAATTTATCTACTAAAAAGTAATTTTTCCAATATAGAAACACACCCTTTGAAAAGGCAAATTCAATAAAATAGATTGTCTCACATGCAGTTTTAGCAGGGGGAGTATAACTCCAGCTTTTAGCTGTAACCAAGTGACAGGAGTAAGGACTTCCTCATCTAGCTTCAAGACACCAGCAACTGCTAAAAGCTAAAACTAAAAATCTTAGTTCCGTGGGAGCTCCACCCCACCCATTCAGGATGCTTCTATTGTTCCAACTTTAGTTAAAATCCCTCACAAACTGTTTACTCTAGTGGCTCTGAGTAGACTGCCTTCCACCTCTCGACCTTCATGAAAAGGGCCCAGGTCAAAATATATCTCTTAAAGCCACAGTGTTGTCATAATAGCGCAATTTTCAGAAACTTAGTTGATAAAACCTGTTGTTTAAAACATGATATAGATCAGGTATTTTATTGGTCATCTTGCTATCTGGAAAAAGTATTTTAATGCTGTGAGTCATAAAACTATGGGAATACAGCAATGGTGAACTCCTCCGTTGATGATATTTGAGAAACAGATCGATAGATGCTTACATAATAAAAGCAGCAAAGGGTGTGGACAGAAATTGGATGCATAGTTTTGGGATAATGGATCATCCATAACTATACTGAGCAGGGAGTGGGCTTGAAGAGTCAAACAGCTTAACCTGTTCCTTGTTTAAATGTTTCCTGTACAGTATAGTCCTCAAGAATGAACATATGTAGCTTTCAGCATGCCTGACAAACTGCAAGACCAACAGATTTTTAAAAAAATTTACATTTATGTAGGACTCAACAATAGTAACTTGAAGCAGAATCCTAATTCAAATGAGATGAGCTTCATAGAGTCATACAGCACGGAAACAGAACCTTTGGTTCAAACAGTCCATGCTGAACATAATCCCAAACTAGTCTTACTTGCCTGCTCCTGGCCCATATCCCTCCAAACATTTCTTATTCAGGTATCTATCCAAAAGTCTTTTAAACATACTAAATGTACCTGCCTTTCAAAATACATTTATTACAATATTTAATAATTAGCCAGCTAATTTAAAACCGGGCACTAAAAAAATCATGTGTAGCTTATATTGGCTGAGAGTTTGGAGAAGAAATAATGGCAGGGTCAAAGGTGGGGCTTTCATTTATGAAAGAGTGAGATGGTTCGCACCTTCCAGTGATAGCAAAGTTGCAGGTTTCTGTATAAGTTGCTCAACTCCTACACAACATTTACTTCCCCAATATCTTGCTAATGTTGTCAGTATTTTCCAATCAACATGTTTTGTAATGCTGATTGCTCCACACCCCCGGAACAGGTGGGTTTTGAACCCGGGTCTCCTGGCTCAGAGGTAGGGAAACTATCACTGTGTCATAAGAGCCCTTAAGCTCCACCTTCTATGCTCTTCACAAAGGAATGGACAAGTTTCTCAGTAGGTCTAGGACACTGCCAATTAACGGGGATCAATTAATGCTCATTAAATACTGGGTTAATTTCCCAGTTTCACGTCATAAATATTCAGATTCCTATAGAGCCGACTTCACCAAACAAGCCAGGTGTTGAGAAAGCTTGATACGGAAACCACAATGGGCACTTGACGAATTCAGCCTGCTCTGAACAAACTTCATGTTGGAATCCATGTACCAGCACTCACGGCACGCTTCATGGCCCTGACAACATATATCGCACGTCCACAGACATTGGCAATCAACATGTGCCAGCTTCTAAACACCCTCATATCTCCAAGCCACCTGCAGGACACCTTGCAGGTGGGTGTTGGATTGAAAAGGAGGCCTGTTAGTTCAGTTATCTGGATGGCTGGCGTGTCAGCCACATCAATACTAACAGCCGAGATTCAAACTCTGCTCTGGTTGAGTCCGTCTCGGGCATGCCTCTGGCCATAGGTTCAAAAAGGAATCAGAGCACATTTTGCTGTAGCTCGGTGTATAACCACCGTGGAAACCTAAGATGAGGAAGGAGGTTGAAGCAGCCAGATTATCGCTGAAGTATGTTTTGGGACCTGAGCCATTCGAATTGAACAAGTACTCAGATAGAAACATATTCCAGTGACCAGAATAGAAGGGACGCCGTGGAACCCTCAGTGCAGCTTGACCAGCGGACTCCAGGAAAATAACCTGCTCAGAACTCCGAATGCAACAACAAGACCCATTTAATTTGCTGCATCAGACTTTTAGAAAGACAGACTAGGTAAGAAGCATGGCCTCTCCACAGATTCATGAACAGTGAATGCTGCAGATTGCCTTGCTGAGAGTGCAGGACAGCATGAAGGATGGATGCCATTGCCTCGGTCTAAACTGACAGCGCCAGCTTGATGTGTTACTGTCAAGGGTCTGATAAAAACCCAGCGTCCTGATGGTTTTCTGATGTGAACAGTCGCAGCACAAAATGGCTTTGGTCTCCCACTGCCTTTGCTTCCATCTGCTGCTGAGGCACAGTGCAGCCGGCTGCCTGCCTGTCACAGCGTGGATGCAAATTAGCTGGGGAGGAGGCGCTCAGTTGTGCTAATTACATTTTAATCATTAGAAATGTGTTGGCAAATCAACCCTTGATTGCCATCTCCAAGTCTGTCTTCTCCAGCTGAGTGAAGGACCTGGCTGCATTAGCTGGGGCCTGCTGGGCATCTCTTCCTGCTCAAGATGGATACGGTGATTGCTGTTCCCAGCCGGCCCACCACTGAGGCTGTTCTGGCACATTATTAAAAAGCCACAAGCCTCCTTTCAAATCGTCACTGCGTGAGCTCGATTCATTCTCGTGTCTCTATATTTAGAGCATCTCAGTAGTTTAACCCATCTGCAGCTTGTCAAAAACCAGACTGTTAATGTCACACTGTTAAGGGCAATGGTCATGTTTAGTCTTCTGGTACTGCAGCACACTTTCCACAAGCTTCTGAAGCCGTGAATCATTTCCAAAGGTAAATTTCCAGTTTGTAATATATTAAAGCCATTAGCGTTGAGATCCCACTTTCACAGACCTTAACCCTTTGTCCTCAATTGAGATTTAGTGGTATTGAAAGCAATTGCCAAGCATATACATTTACCTAACATTAGCCCCAAAGAAAATCTTTCATTTGTAGGATGTATAACTGAAGCTTGAAAATGTTTGCACTCCTCTTATTAGATGTGAAAACAAATCAATATTTGAATATTAAAACACACTTGGAAGCCCCTGTGAAGGTGATAATAGTCTACAGCCTGAATTTATCCCACAGATCAGGATGGCTTTACTGTTGATGCTTGGATGGCCTTGCATTAATTAGTCTTAACCAGGGCACCAGTAGAGATACTATATTCATCCTTTGTGTCTGTAGATTGGAAAAGGACACAAATAATCCACTTTTTCAACCATAATCCAGTGATTCCCACTGACAGTACAAGCACATGGACACCAAGTGAGGACTGCAGATGCTAGAAATTAGAGTTGAGAGTATGGTGCAGGAAAAGCACAGCAGGTCAGGTAGCAACTGAGAAGCAGGAGAATCGACATTTCAGGCTAAAGCCCTTCATCAGGAATCCTGATTAAGGGCTTTTGCCCAGAACATTGATTTTCTTGCTCCTCGGATGCTGCCTGACCTGCTGTGCTTTTCCAGCACCACACTGTCAACAAAATAAAGGCTTGGCTTTTGCAACAATCCTTCTCTTTGTCTTAAGATCTGCCAAATGCACAGAATAATAAGGGCAAACCAGATTAGCATTGTGGATGCATCTACACCAAATAGACTGAAGAGGTTCATAAAGACAACTAATCACCATCTCCTCAAGGGCAAATAGGACAGGCAATAAATGCTGGCCCAGCCAGTAATATTCACATCATCTAAGTGAAATTTTTAAAAATCCTGTGAATCCATACCCTTACATAATCCAACACCTTTAGGAAATATTATGTGGTCAAATATTTCAATGGATTCTGGTACCAGGAATACTGACCACTGAAAATGATTTTCTTCAGTTTAGCAAGAACCTGCAATCTTCGTTACCAATACTGAATCGACCATTCATGAAGCGGATTTCAAAATCATCTGGGTTGGACGTGGCCAATTTTATGACATATTAAGTTTATCAGTATCAAAACAAAATAATTTGCAGCATGGCGCTCCATCTGGGGAAAACTGACACCAGACTGAATTGGTTTACTTGAGTTGCTTACTCACTAACTAAATATTTAGAACATTTAGAACAGCATTTAGAACAAAGAACATAAAATATTACAGCACAGTACAGGCCCTTCGGCCCTCAATGTTGTGCCACCCTGTGGAACCAATCTAAAGCACACCTAACTACACTATTCCATTCTCGACCATATGCCTATCCAATGACCATTTAGATGCCTATAAGGTAGCGAGTCTACAACTATTGTAGGCAGTGCGTTCCACATCCCTACTATCTCTGAGTAACGAAACTACCTCTCACATCTGTCCTATACTGATCACCCCTCAATTTAAAGCTATGCCCCATCGTGCTATCTATCACCATCTTAGGAAAAAGGATGGTGTCCACCTGATCTAACCCTCTGATTATCTTATATGTCCCAATCAAGCCACCTCTCAACCACCTTCTCTCTAGCAAAAACAGCCTCAAGTCCCTCAACCTTTCCTTTGTAAGGCCTTCCCTCCATACCAGGTAACATCCTAGTAAATCTCCTCTGAACCCTTTCCAAAGCTTCCATATCCTTCCTATAATGCAGTGACCAAAACTGCATGCAATACTCCAAGAGTTTTGTATAGCTGCAGTATGACCTAGAGTCGTAGAGGTGTACAGCACGGAAACAGACCCTTCGGTCCAACTCGTCCATTCTGACCAGATATTGATAATGAACTTGCGCAGGCCTATAATCTAAACAGTCCTCCTGCCTGGAAAAAATGAGCTGTCTTGAAAATTGGAAGAGAAGGAAAGGAGTGAGAGAAACTTTGATGGTTATTCAATGCTTGCTACCTTCAACAGTTATCATTTTTCTCAGTATAGCCAAATCATTCTGCTGTCCTTCTGTTTTCTTACCTGACCTTATAGACGTTTAGTAAATCATGAGGGGTATAGATAAAGTGAAGAGCAAGGGACTTTTCCCTACGATAGGCGAATTCAAAACTATTTTTTAAGGTGAGAGGAGAAGGTTTTGAAAAGGACATGAGGGGTGACATTTTTTACATGGAGAGTAGTTCATCTGTGGAATGAAGTACCAGAAGAATTGAATTGAATTGAGTTCAATTTATTATTGTGTGTACCGAGGCACAGTGAAAAGCTTTGTCTTGCGAGCAATACAGGCAGATCACATGGTTAAGAAGCATAGATAGTAAATAATAGGTGAACAGCGGCAAAAACAAAAACGTGGTGGATGTAGGTACAGTTACAATATTTAAAAGACATATGGATAAGCACATGATTGGAAAGGTTTGAGGGATATGGGCCAAATGCAGGCAAGAGGGACTAGTTTAGTTTGGGAACATGGTTGGCATGAATTAATTGGACTGAAGGGTCTGATTCCAAGCTGTATGACAATGATTCCAAAGGGAAATGGGCCAAATGCTGCCAAATGGGACTGCATCAGTTTAGGATAACTGGCCAGAGTAGATGAGTTGGATCGAAGGGTCTGTTTCTGTGCTGTATAACTCTATAGCATAACAGTGTAAAGGAACTCAAACCTTGGACTAGCAAAACTATTTCCAACAGCAGTGTAGTATTTTCCAGTATTGGCTGTCCTTTTGACTTTTGCAGGTGAGATTAGTAAATTCTGCAACAATCATGTGCACAGGGGAGCAGGCTGCCACTGGCAGAACATTACGCACAGGGTAAGAACTTAATCCTCTTTGTCAGAATTGGACCAGAGCCAGGCCAAGTAGTGAAAGGGCCAAGCTTCAGAATGCTGTTCTCATGCAAGGTACATGGAAGACCACAGAAAAAAATTGTGTGTGTCAAGTCAGAGACACAAATGAATAATATTATGTGACCTAACTTTAAATTTACTTCCTGTTTCCCAATGGTTTCTTAGTCCCCTGATTATCAGAGCACGCATTTACTTCTCCAAACCACCTCACTTGTCACAATATATTGGTTGATGAGAAGATGACAGGTTCATGGTGAAGGTCAGAACATTTTTCTCATGATGATAATGGGTGTGTTTTGTTTTCATGATAAGAAAAAGAACTCAGTGATTGTGAATTTCCATAACCACCGAGGGAGTTGCACCAGAGAGAAAGTTTGAATGGGTTTGCATCAAGCCTGATGTAGTATGCATCGATTGTACATGAGTAGTTTCCCACATTCTCCACCTGCATGAATAGTCAAAATAATTTGCTTTATACAATTATCATCTTATTAGAAAGGGCACCTTCAAAGAAGCAGACATCCACTTTGAAGGATGTGTGAGGAACGTATGAGTAGCATCTCATTTCAACTATTTATTTCTGCATCACAGCAGTAAAACAGAGCTCAAAGGATGCAATAGCTACTCATAAAAGATTTGAATTTCACTCGTGAATTAATTCAAGCACTTAGCAAATTGCATTTAAGGAATAACATTAACATGAAGTTAAATATGGATTGACCATTTATCTGCTGGCTTTTATTACATCAGTGTAAATCTCTCTCTTTTAATAAATCCAGTTTGTAGTTTTAGCCAGGATGATACAACCTAATATATCTTGCCACACCTATTAAGTGTAGAGTCAAGAATCATATAAGATGTGGAACCCAAAGTTGCAAGGCCTACCTGATGAAGATAATTGATTTGCAACTCCGTTTCTCTTTCCACGAGTGTTGCAAAACTTGTTGATCATTTCCAGTACTTTCTGTTTTTATTTCAGAAAGCCAGCATCCACAATGCTTTGATTGCATATAAACTAGGTCTCATTAGCTTTTATTGTTGCTTTTCATGAAAGGTTAATAAATTTTAAGGTTTTTGTAATTCTTAGGCACGGTGGATTTGCTGATAGAAAATGCAGATTGTCAATAATATGAATAAAGAGTTTTGGGAGCGGGTCCAGATTACAATAATCAAATTAGCTAACCTCAACTGTACAAACAAACACAAAACAATGTGTGCTCAGTATGAAACATCACATGGCTGCAGTTGTATCGCAGGTACTGGTTTCAGACTGAAGGGACTGGGGATCCAGGTAAAATTAGCCAATTCTACAATTCCCTCTGGTGAAAAGAAATGGAATACTGCAGTTACGATAGGAAATAGTGAAGTGTAAAAGTACCTTCTTCAGGTTGACACAACCTACTTATCTACAGTGTGGCTGGTCTAGCACTTGAGTTGCAGGACACTTTTGACATCAAGAAGTCAAAACTATTCAACAACAATGCAAATATGTGTTCTAACTATATAGTCATAGTCTCTAAAGTGTGGAAGCAGGCCATTTGGCCCATCAAGTCTATACCACCCCTTCTAAGAACATACCCTTTCCTTGCATTTCCCAAGGCTAATTACCTCGCCTGTACATCCCTGGACGCTTTGGGCAATTTAACACAGCCAATCCATCTGACCCGCACATCCTTGGACTGCTGAAGGAAACTGGAGTATTTGGAGGAAACCCTCACAGACACGGTGAGAATGTGCAATCTCTCCACAGACAATCACCTGAGGCTGAATCGAACCTGGGTCCCTGACGATGTGAGGCAGTAGTGCTAACCACTGAGCCACCGTCCCACCCCTAAATGAGAATATAAAATTCTGTAACACTTCGTATTCATGGCAATTGTTGACTGGGAAGCAATTCTAACACTGGTTTTTAATTCATCGCAACATGCTTTCTGTTTGACTTCCAGTATCTCACACACATTGGGTGAAATTTGATCCACTTGGTATTGCGACCCAAGTCTTTACATTCAGCTTCCTCATTCACAGGTCTTTACGCGGGATCACTTACACAGTAAGATTACGCCAATTATGTCAGTTGCTGCTGTCTGGACTACAGCTGCAGTATTTTGGGTGAAGTCGTTATATCGTCAGCCTGCCACAGCTTTACAAGCTCCTGCTCTCCACAGAGTGCGGTGGGAAATTGGGACTGCTCCAAAATGACTTGTGCTTTTATTTGCAGAAATCTGTTTTCTCCATAGACTGTGAAGAGTCTGGAGCAAACTCCAAATGAGAAAGTGAACAGCTGCCAGCACAGTCCAGTAGCACAGGCAACAGAGCGCCTGCCTACCTCTCAAGCAGATGGTTGCAGGCTTTAATTCTCAGCTGCTGTCACTCAAGCCTGCCTGACGCTGCTGGTGGGGGAGCTCTGCCAGCCCGTTGTATGGGATACTTCTGAACTGGGCTGAGTCATTTGTTCAAGGGTTTGGGTGGGCGAGGCGGTGCAGGTGGCGCAGTCGGTAACCAGTGCTGTAACCAAAGCTCCCTGTTGCTCGTCGGCACAATTGAAGGTTAAATACGTTGGCAAGCGGATTCCATAGAACATAATAAAAACTCCCCAGGGAAACAGGAGTGAAGCTGAAAACTAGTCAACAAACCAATGGAAAACGGAACCTGGGATGGTACCAGCTCCAGAATCCACTGAGAATTTGGATTCCTTCAGCTCTGCATTTTGTGCCTACTCGATTTCACTAGTGTCTGCGTGCCCAATTACCTCAGGCCGAAGCTCTGCAATTCCTTTCCTATTGTTCTCTCTCTCGCTTTTCTTCTCCTCCCTTAAGATGTGCTTTAAAATCTATTTAATTGACCTACTTTAACTGAGCAAGTGCATCATTACCAATCCGAACATCATTCTCCTGTGGCTCAGCGCCACATTTTAGATAACAACATTCTTGTTAACCACATTGGAATATTTTAGCGCGTTAAAAGGTGCTACACCAATGCAAGCAATAGTTGTTGCAAAGTGATGTGTTATCATGCTGGTATAATCAGCATCGCACAACACTCTGGAGTGACTCCTGCAAACATCAGGGCCACTATATTTCACATCCTGGAGACCCCAGTCACATAGCCTTAATAGATGGGGCGCTGTTCTGTGGTCTACAAAGACACATTTCAGCTCAGGCAAGCAAAGACTACCATTCATCCTTTAAACAGTTCAAACACAAAACAAAACCTAGAAACGCAGCTGAAATCCATCAAAATAACTTGTCAAGAAGGTTGCTCCCTGCGACAGATGTGGAGGCAGTGCTGAGAGTACGATATGGCAGAAACAGATGGTGCCTGAGGGCAACTTTCTGTTCTGTCACTCTCAGGGGTATCAGTGGGCAAGGAGGGAAGCTCTGGTGTTTGCAGCAGCAGGTAGAGTCCATTTGTTACGCCAGCCTGAAACAGCTATTGGCATGAACGTTCATATCTAAAGCCAATGAGGCATTCTTCCCGGTCACTGGCCCGAAAGACACAAAGGAGGTAGACACCAACGAGGCAGACGCAAAGGTCTCGGGGAATCTGACCACTTCCATCTTCCAAAGGATGTTGGGAATTTCTATTATAGATTTATCACAGTTATACTCCCTTTCTACCACAGTGATATATTATGCTTACAGTACTGAATGTCATTAGCAGCTTTTGAAGTGCAGTCCACAGTTTAACACACCATCTGTAAAACTGGTATCCTCTCTATATGTCGAATGTCAAACATTATTAAGCAGAATGAGCCAACTCTATGAGACTGAGAACATTTCTTTAATTACATAATTCTCTGTTTAACCTTAGTCACAGTAATCGAAATAATTGCCTGCATTATAACTTGCTGCAATTGTAATCTTCAAAATGCTATCTATTTCATTGTGATTTCTAGAAATAGTGATACATTTGCTCTGCGAGCAGGCAGGGTCAGCAGTAATTCTTAGTGCAGGAAGCTTTGAAAGTGAAGCTGCTATAAATGTTTGCTTGTAACTGTTGCACGGAAGCTATTCTTCACTATTACTTCCTGAAAGTGCCCATCGGGGTGTACAATCAGATGCTGCCCCTCCGTATCAGAACTCAGTGATAACTCTTTAACAGAGCTTTTAACTGAGTTGTTGACTGGTTATTTGCTTCCTTGGGGACTTCGGTGTAGTATACTAGCACTGCCCAAAGCTGATCATTGGACAATGACTGGAAGTGAAACTGACTGAGTACCACATCCTGAGACAAATCCCAGATGAGCTCACTTGGTGAAAATTCTCTGATTGTGTACAGCTCAGAGATATTTTGGACAGCCACAGCAATTTCCATTTATTTCAACACCCTATGTTGTCACTTCCTAAAACAATGCAAATCTGACACATCGGAACAAACCTAGTGTGCTACCAAGCAGTTCACTTTTATCATACCTTGTGCTGCTCTGTGCAAACCTGAACTGGAGATTGCTGATACTTGGGACTGTTTGGTTTACTTGAGTTTTAAATGTCATTAGTCCATCACAAAATATTTGACAAGAAATTAATTACTTGGAAGTGCTGATATTTAGGTAAAAACGACGATGAATGTCAATACAAAGACTGCATGAACAGTAAATGATAAAAATAGCAAGATTATTTTATTTCCAGTGCTTCCATCAACTCAATCTTAAAATATTTGGATTCCTGCCCACCTAATCACCCTGTCTGCATTGAATACTATCACACTTTCCAAGCAACCTTCCATTCTTTATCTCCTTTGCTTTGTTTTCAAGATGCTCGCATGGTAATGGAACCACCCTAGGTTCAAAATCTCTTCTCCAATAAATCATTGGAAGGTGACCACCACTTGTCTGAAACCTGTATGAATTGAAGGTGGACCAAGTTCTAGTCTCCAGCATATGTCAGCCCTACCCATTCAGGCACAGGAATCTCTACTCCTGTCGTCTGCACTGGATTGTGAAGTGAATGAACATGTCTTTGGTCTGACCGTCATCTTTGCAGGGTGAGATGCATAACTGAAGGAACTGATTGCATATCAAAATATGGTGGAAGGGTGATAATGAGCTCTACTATCTGAAAGATAGCTTTTTCTATGAAATCTCCAAAGACCCATTAGAATGAGCAACTGGACTCGGAATTCTGCAGGACCAAGCATTTAAGGTCAGAAATCAGATACCAAGAAAATTTGCTGAATCTAAACTAAAGTATCATGCTGCCCACTCCATAAGGGAACATAACCATCCAGATATTTTATTAAGAAACATCTGCACTGATTAACTGATGAGAATGCCTACATTTGATTATGATGACATACAAACATTTATCCCAAGGCAGCCCACTCAATAATTTTGCCCAAACCCCCTTCACAGGGACAGATTTTCCAACCATTTGCTCCTTTCTTGTTCCCAAACTAATCTCATTTTCCTGTTGTTTCCCCTTATGCCACTATGTTATTTTTCTATAAACATTCACCAAATATGATTTTGAAAGGAAATACATACATACAATAGCACCCAATTATCTCCTTCATTACTTTGATAAATACAATTCATTCTATTTTTATACATATGAGGCAAAAGTTACACTTTATTGTTATCAATTTGCAGCATTGTGTGTTAACTAAGGAACATTTTACCTATGAACCTGTTGATAATTGGACAGGAAGATCCACAAAATTATTAATGTGCTAGAAAACAGACAGGAGCCCATTATTTGGGAGTTTAACCTGTTTCCTGAGCAGGCAGAAAATGTTACCATTGAAAACATCTGAGCCCTTCTTTGCTTCTCCATGTTGACCCTTGTAATACCAAATTTAATGGAGTCCTCAGCTGGGATGGGATGAAGGCTAGTGAAAGCCAGTCAGGCCTCGCAAGAAGAACTGCTGGCTGAATAAGGTAAATATTCTTCTTTCTTTTGTGCACGTAGGAATGCACTTCTGCCACAAAGGAAATCTTAGATCTACCCTGCACTTGCTTCTCAATTTCCCCTTGCCTTAACATAAGATCCCAGCGAAATGAAGTCAGAAGGAAATATTTCTGTCAACCAACTTTAGTGGTCAGGGTCTTAAGTAGAGGGGTTGGGAAGTCATGTTGCAGCTGCACGTGACGTTGGTGAGGCCATTTTAGAATACTGAATTCAATTCTGGTTCCTTGCTACAGGAAGGATTTTGTAAAACTTGAAAGGGTTCAGAAAAGATTTACAAGGATATTGCCAGGGTTGGAGGGTTTGAGCTATAGGGAGAGGCTGAACAGGCTGGGGCTGTTTTCCCTGGAACATCAGGAGGTTGAGGAGGTGACCTCATAGAGATTTATAAAACCATGAGGGGCATGGACAGGGTTAATAGCTAAGGTCTTTTCCCCACGGTCAAAATGTAGAGGGTATAGATCTAAGGTGAGAGGGGAAAGATTCAAAAGGGACCTAAGAGACCATCTTTTTCACGCAGAGGGTGATGCATATATGGAATGGAACTGCCGGAGGAAATGGTGGAGGCTGGCATAATTACAACAGCTAAAAAGCATCTGGGTGGGTACATGAATAAGAAAGGTTTAAAAAGGATATGAGCCAAATGCTGGCAAATGGGACTAGATCAAATTCGGATATCTGGTCAGCATGTACAAGTTGCACCAAAGGGTCTGATTCTATGTTGTATTGCTCTGACAGTTTTCTCCAACTCCTTGCTGAGTTCTTGTTCAGGTTATGAATATGGTTGAATTAAGGCACTCACAAAATGCTGTTCGATAGGATATTCCAAAGTTGTGACTCAGTGACAAGAAAGGAACAGTTAAATACACTCAAGTCCAGGCGTATAATTTAAATGAGGCCTATGAAGCAAAATAGCCTAGGTATTATTTCTTGCGCAGTTAGAGATTGTTTCTCTCACCTCACTATGCAAAACCAAAAGCCAGCTGGAGTTAAAATTGAGGTCGAAGCATTAATTGTGACACAGCTGTGCATAAAGACACAACAAATAACATTATGAATTCAGCTGTGGAATTTCAACTCTTCATATCTAAATTGTATAATTTCTGCTAATCATGCATTACACAACAGCACTCTGTGGACTGCAAAAGTCATCTAACAGTGGCCTGCTCTAATCAAACTTGTCCCAGAGTACACTGGCCCAATACAGTTTATTTTCCTTTCACAGTTGTTTGTTATAAACTGGAATAAAATTGAATCTCGACAGGCTTTGTTGCTGTATGGGCAACTTCTAACTAGCCTCTTGGGTCTCAATTAGACAAGAGTTACTGCGCACACAGGGGTGGGGCCAATTGACCGATGAGATTCATATGAAGAATCTCCATTGGCTGTGTAGGCCATTGCACAAAACACTGCGCCTTATTGCTGAAGCAACATTTTTTCACTTCAAATCTTTCAGGGGTAGTGACTGGGCGAAGACACTGTGAGACACAGTAACACAATGCTTTGGTATGCAATTGTATACCTGAAGTATATTTCTGATCACACTGGGGAGCTTGCACATTCTTGCCATTGAAAAACTCTTCAATGTTTTACTCAGCGCTGACTGAATACAAAAGCTCATTTCACTGACAGTTTGACAGAAGAAGCTGTTTTTCTTTCCGTTTCACAGACTTCACATACGTATGCCATCAAATGTGTCAGACGCTTCTTCTATCTCTTTGAATGCAGGCTTGGCATTCAGTCCCAGTAGGGAGTACTCATAACCTGCAATATATTACATCCGACCTACATATCAGCAAAGATTTGATGTGAGAAACTTCGAAGAAAAATCTCTTTGGATTGCTCGTGGGTTGGTCTATAACAGAAGTACATAAATACAAGTGCAGTCTCACTTCCTTGTCTCCTGTCACCACACCACTTTTTCCAGGTAGAAAGGTAGTATAGAGGCAACTTATGTCTCCACTGTTTCTACAATAATATTATGCAAAGTTCAGCTGAATATGGAAAAGTGAGCAAGAAGATTATAAGAATCTGTATAAAGGCAATTTAGAATTTCCAAATTAACATTTTTTACAGAAATAAAGTGTTAACTTTGTTTCAGATTTGAACACAGAATTGATTAGATTAGATTCCCTACAGTATGGAAACAGGTCTTTCAGCCCATCAAGTCCACACCGACCCTCCAAAGAGTAACCCATCCAGACCCATTCCCGAACCCTATATTTACCTCTGAGTAATGCACCAAACACTATGGGCAATTTAGCATGGCCTATTCACCTAACCTTTGGATTATGGGAGGAAACCAGAGCACCTAGAGAAAAACCACACAGACGTGGGGAGAATGTACAAATTCAACACAGACAGTCGCCTGAAGCTGGAATTGAACCTGGGTCCCTGGCACTGCGAGTCAGCAGTGCTAATCACTGAGCCAAGGATATGTATCCCTTTGTAATGATGAAGCAGACCAGAGAAAACTGATATGCAAGTGAAATAATGATTGGAAACAGATACAATGTTAGATTTTGCAACTATTCTAGGCCGGATTTTAAATCAAGATGGGGTCTGGGTCAAAGGCAGGTGGATATGCAATTTGAAAGACTAGCTGAGGTTTAACAGATGGAGCATAGCCAATTAATTAATTTCTGCTCATGCCAACTGGGGATTAAAATAAATAAAATATTTCCCATTTACAATTGCAGCAAGTTGAATTGGCATGGCACCTTTACTGAACTACAATGTTACAAGGTGGCTATTCCATCAAAAAAAAAACTGGCCTCCGACCAAAGGGGAGGATTTTAAGTTGGACCCAATCAAAAGCTGGGTTCAATAGAGGAGTTTAAACAAACATCCTGGTGGTGAAGAGAAAGGGGAAAACTTAAAGAGATTTAGGGAGACATGTGTCAATTTAGCATCATCAGAACCGACAACTGATCATTGATGAAATGTTGTGATTGGCCAGACTTCCAGTTTTTCTTGGGTTTAGACATGTTTTGGGGGAAAGGGGGGGGGGGGGGGGGGGGGGGGGGAGGGACGGTGGTTGTAGTTGAAAACACAAGATGCAATTAAAATGCATTCCTATTTTTAATGCTGAAAACCCCACCAGGTGACTACTTAAGTGCCTGTAGGGCACCCACACTCAAAAAAAGTAGATTGGAAAATCAAGGTCTAAGTATAAACATAAAAACCAGGATCAAGTTTGGGCCACTCGGCGCATCAAGCCATAGTCTTGCTTTCTCCCCATACACCTAATGCTTTTAGCCACTAAAAACCTGCGTGATTGTTAACTTTCTTAGCTTATTCATGTTTGAACCTTGTTTATTCATGGTCAACCTTAAAACAATACTCTAGCATATTTTACATCAGAATGAAAAGACAAATGTGTTTGACTTCTCATGTACTTTTTAAATTCTAAGGGTGCAGCCTTTTTTTTAACTGCAACAGCCAGCATGGCCCCCAACATTAAAGTGATGCCTGACTATCAGTTTGATTGTTGCATCAGTGGTTAATTCATACCACACAGATATTCTATGGCTGCCATATGTATTGCAAAGAGCTTGGTTTGCCCTAAATATCTCATGGAAAAGGATGAACCCAACAGTTTTTTTTTAGATTGGATCAATTCCATTTTGATTCAGATTTTTGCCATTTTGGGTTTGGGCTACAACTTCCCTTCCGCTACACGTCTGAGATGACCTCAAATCATGTTGTATTCTAGACACATTTAGCTTGTTGCAATACTTCTTTTTTAATTATACAGGAGGGAACATTTCATTCCCATCCAGCCGTGTTTATGAGTCTGCATGGCTTGCATTTCCCCACGGAACGCATTATTGAGACGAGCACTGAGAGTTGCCAATACTTTGCTCTAATCGTTAAGAAGCTGAATGGTTTTTTTTTTCAAATTCTGGACTATAATTCTATGGCAATCTTCATAATAATGCCATTTTCAGAAGCTTTTAGAGTGCAATCTTCCCACTTTTACAGTGCAGAAACTCCCCCAAAAAGCACAATTAAAAGCATCAAGGTACATTTGCAGTTATCTGCTGTCGTAGATAGTGCAAGCTTAATAGTTGGGATGCAGGAAATTCTGGTCAACAAGGCAAAAATTATTTTTAAGCCTTTCAATAAGAATCATTAAAACAAATGAAAATAGCCACTGTGAAAATTTTCTTCGGCTAAGTGGAACCAGGCAAGGGGTCATTGTAAGATTTGACAACAATATTACACATTAAAAATTTAAAAAATGCAATTGTAATATATCTTTTTTGTAAATTCTCAGCTACACAAATTAAAACACTGATGGAAAATCAGAGGAAAAAACATTTGCTGAAAAATTAGAGAGCAGATATTTCTCCCCGACTGGCAGAGTCTCCTTTACTCAAATCCATTTAATCAAGAGTGTGTTCGACTACAGATGATTAAGCATCTCATTGCTTCCCCCTGACCCCAGAGCATATTTCACAATGCAGTTGGAAATCTAAAGCTGCAAAAAGAAATCTAATGCTCAAATGCTTAACGTATACTAAACCCATTCGGAACACTGCGAGAATAAGATTGGATTATGTTCAAGAGAAGCTTTGGCAACAGGCATTCTGACAGGTTTATATCAACCATATTTTTTAAAAAAGGACAGGAAAATCTTTGGAGAATTGAATGCCTTGCTAACTTAGTGAGAATATTGTCACAATCATTTAGATCTTAGAAGACACTTCAAAAGTACATTTGTATTTGTAGATTCTGTAAACCAATTCAATAGGAGGAAGCTGTCTCAGCAGAGAAATGGGCTGACCTGCTTAAGGGATTCAGAGCATTCAGCTCAGCAGGTGGGGCCTGTTCAGCAGCATTTACTGTTATTTCAAGGCTGACAGGAAGCATGCATCATACAGAGCCATAAATACTGCCAGATTCTGAAGCAACATGATCAAAGGCTGTCACCAGACAACAAAGTGGTTTTAATATGATGTTTTGACCATATAATTGGAAACTAATTACTGCTGACAAAACACCTTATCGCTTCCAAAGATGGGATATGGCCATGATCATGTGCCCTTGCCTCTGGCTGTCACTGCAACAAAGAGCATCTCTCATGCACTATCTAACCTGAGTAGATTCTTTTGAGGATAGAAAGGATATTCTTCCCAACAATTTCAGCATCTTTAAAGTCATACAAGAAAATGGCACCCTTCCCCACTCCCTCTCCAAACCTATTTCTTTTCTCTTATCCTGTTGAATGCTTCACAGTGAGCAACAGCCATCTAATACTTTGGCTAAGGCACCATTCCCCAAGTATGACCCTGGACAGGCGTCTCAATCACTCTTAATGGGAGAAAACCTCCATCAATCTCCATCCTACCCTGGTCAGAGGTGTAGAGTGCCAACACTGTCAATAAAGTCATAACTAAGAGTGGGAATTCTGGCCAATTTTGTCCTCCTTATAGCTAGTTTCATTGAGATCAGCTTATACAGTACCTCATTTGTAATGCCCAAAGCTTTGACTATAATGCACTTTTCCATAAAGGAAGTAACACTGTGTTTCTATGCTGCGAATCTTTGCTGTGAAGAATGGTGTGAATCTCTGCTGTAAAGAATGAATATTTTACTTTCCATCTAATGTTGGCTTCAGGACATTCATTTGGCATGGGACATTCTATAGAATGAATTCTACATTTAGTGTCTCTTTCTTAGAAGACCACTCTAATCCTATCAAATTAACAACTATATATAATACCTCAAAATCAAACAAGATAAATAAACCATTCTGACTCATGTAAAGGAACCGCTAACCTGATGTTATAAAATTAATTCCCCTGTATTCAAATTATAAATGCCAGATTTGTGTCCTGGTATATCCTGCCATTTTGTTCAACTTAAATGGAGCTAATTTGTGTGAATATTTAGGTTTCGCTATAACTTATGTAGTCTCAGCACGTTAAACAGAAAATTCCAAGCAGCTTTTTCAAAAGATACATTTTACAATAAAAGCTTTATGGACTACTCTTGTGACAACCATATTAAATTCTTTCCTCTTGTAAGATGTAGGAAATATAGGGAAGGCTTTTAGCCGACTGAATGCAAGACAGCAATTTTAGAGCAACACATTACTAAATACCTTTCTATTGTTTGCCAACTAAGATGGCTTGAAAAACAAAGGCCAATGAAATAAAATCCTTCAAAGAACATGTTGGGGTCAAAGCATCTAATAAGCATTTTTAAGCATATATTTACAGACTGGATTTTGGAAAGAAAGGCCATTCAATCAAGTGTAGAACTTTCAATACTGACAAAATATTATTTGACTAGGTAGTCAATTATTGAGACAGATTTTTCTATTAATTGTATTTGTGAATTAAGCATCATCAGTTCGAGTAGAGGAAATAGGGACAGAGAGCTATGAAACCACCTTTCATCCCTCAACAGCTTCCTTTTGTTTTCTGGCCCTCTCCAGTTTAGAACATGAAATTAAAATGAGAGAGCAGGTAATATTTCCAGTCTCCACATGACTTTTTCTGGCTTTGTCCATTGGCTACTCAAACAGAGGAATCCCCTAGGACACTGCATTTGTTTGGCCTCAGTCAGTGGCTAGAGGGGAAGACTGATTCATTTCACATCCAGATAGCAAAATGTGAGATTTATGATGAAGAACATTCTAATCTGGATGCTGGATTTTGCTTTTAGACTAAATTTCATGCAGCAGTTCATATTGGCTATTGGACCATTTTCTTGTCCCTCAAACCTGTTTCAAATAAATTACTGATGCCTAATTTTCCTTCCCAATCACCATGTTAGCTATTCTCTTTCCTCAGGTCTTATTATCGTCCTCTTCATATCTTCTGTCACTATCCATCTTTCCCACTACAAAAAATACCCTCTAAACTTGCAAACCACCTACCCCCCTCTTTTCCTTCTCATGCTCCGCAGGGACATGTCTGAACCACAACTTTAATAACATAGGCTGTCATTAGTTTAGAATTTTGCAGATCTAGCTTTCCATTTTATTGGACAATGAAAGGTTGAATGCAGGTTTGCTCGCTGAGTTGGAAGGTTCGTTTTCAGACGTTTCGTTACCATACTAGATAACTTCAGTGAGCCTCCAAATGAAACACTGATGGTGTAGCCTGCTTTCTATTTATGTGTTTGAGTTGCCTCGGGTTGGTGATGTCATTTCCTGTTCTTTTTCTCGAGGGTGGTAAATGGGATCCAAGTCAATGGACTGTCTTTAGCCTTTGACATGATTGGCCGCATCATTGTTCTCTAATATCTCATGAGCATGATCCAGTTAGGCTGGACCACATTTATCTGGCTCCACTCATCTATCCAGTCATTGCTGAAGTATCGGGGTGGGGGGAAGCTATTGTCCATATCTCTCAGCCAGGAGACCTGAGTTCAGGGATCACCTCTTCCACAGGTGAGTTTTAACATCTGTGAACAACTTGATTTAAAAATTAAAAATAGCCAGAGAATCAAGGGGAGGTGATGGCCTCATGACATTATCAAAAGACTGCTAAGCCAGAGATCCAGGTAAATGTTCTGCGGATGAATATTTGAGTCCTGCATAATCGATGGAATTTGAAGTCAATAAGAAGAAAACTGGAATTCTGGTTGTTGAAGAAATTCATCCAGCTGGAGAATCTGCAATGGATTTTCTTCCCCTGCTAAGGTCACCGCTAAGGCTTCTTAAGATGCAGTGATAGTGTCCCTATCTGTAAGCCAAGAGGTCCAGCTTCAAGTCCCACCCAATTCCAGAGGTGCGTAACGTCATCCCTGAAGTGGTTGACTTGAAAGTATCTACATCTTGCTGGAGAGGAAGACCAATTCAATTCTCATCCAGACAACAATGTTTCTCTCGCTTCCCCCAAAGGATCAATTTGTGCCCCCTCCAATCTTTAATCTATACTTTGGTCTTCAGGAGCCTGATCTGAAAACACATCTGTTTCCATACCATTATCCATCTTAAACTTCCTGCTGCTTCTGAATGTTGGTCGGACATCCAGAACTGAATAATGTAGAAATGCGTTTCAATCAACTATTGGGAAAATTGAAGCCATCTTTGATCCCACCAGAACTTTGAATTCTGGACTTTGGTAACTCTCTCGAGGCTGGACCACACCTTTTGCAATCTTCATGCTATATTGGACACTCCCCCTTCCACGATGTGTTTCCACCCAAAAACCAGGCCATCATGAGGACCAAGAATTCCACCTCTGTCCCTTCCTCAGCTCATTTGCTGTTAATACCCTCAGTGTTTTTGTTACCTCCAGAATTGCTATTCCATTACATTCGATCATTTAAAACTGAGTTTCCTGTGACACTACTCACAACCAGTCCAGCTCCCCAGTAACCTCTCTGCTTTATTTACATTTTGACTTCTGGTTGAGCAACCAGGATCTTAGAAGACTTTCCCAATGAGGATGTGGAATGAAAGTTCCCTGGATTGAGCAAAGGTTCCATCCGACTGTAATTGTAACAAATATAAATGCTTTATTCAAGAAAGACAGAAAGTTGAAGTCAGGCCAGTTACTTGGAAATTTGTCATGAGGTAGCGTTAGTATCAAACATTAAACTGATTATAGCTGCACATTTAGAAAACCTCAAGATAACCAGGAAGTGCGAGCATGGCTTTGTCAAAGGGAAATCATGTTTAACCAACATCTTGGCATTCTGTAAAGGAGTAACATGTGCTGTGGTTAAAGGGGAGCCTGTAGACACGTAATACTTATAATTCCAAAAGACATTTCATAAGGTGACAAATCAAGAGTTATTGCAGACAGTAAAAGGTCATGGCAGTGAGTAAAATATTAGCATGGACAGAAGATTCTCTGGTCAGTAGAAAACAAAGATTATGCAAATTAGTCTCTGTCTTATTTGAAGGATGTGCCAAGTAGAACCCTCTCCAGGTCGGTGTTGGGACCTCAGCTTTTTATAATTTACATCAATGATTTATATGAGGGGAGCAATAGCATGCTAGCTAAATTCACAGATGATCCCAAGATACGGAGGAAAGTATGTTGTGAAGAAAACATAAGGAGGTTGCAAATGGATAAAGATAGCTTGATTGAACATGTAATCAAAAATGCTAGTTGGATACTATCCTTTATTATGAGAGGAACTGAACATAAAAGATAGGGATGAACACCAGGATGAAAATGCTTCAGTTAGCAGGACATGGGTGCGACATCTCAAAAACAGTTTTAGTCTTTTTAAGGAAGAATGCAAACGCTTTGTAAATGGTTCTGAGGAGGGTGACTAGATTAATGAGTTGTCTTCAAAGGATAGGTCAGACAGGCTTGGCTTGTTTCCACTGGAGCTTTTAGAAGAATGAATGGCAACTTGATTGAGTGTATAAGATCTTGAATGACCCTGACACGGTGGACATGAAAGGATGGTTCCTTTTAAAGATCAGCCCAAATCTATGGGACACTATCTTAAAATTAGGAGTTGCGCCTTCAGAATCGAGATGATAAGAATTTATTTCTCTCAGAAAGCAATGAAACCTTGAAACTCTGTGCCTCAGAAGGTAGTTGTGGGGAGATCATTAAAAGCAGAGTAGAAAAGATCTTGTTAGGCATGGGCATCAATAGTTACTGTGGCTAGAGAGAATGTGGAATTTCAGCTCAAAAAGTTCAATCATAATCTTATGGAACGGTGGAACAGGGTCAAACAGTCAAATGGTCAACTTTGGCTCTTTGATTGTATGCTGTTCAACAAAATCCCAATTTTAAAATTTCATCCTTGTTTTTACCTTCCTTCATGCTCTCACTCCTCATTATCATTGGATTCTGCTCCACTGAGATGTTTGGGCTCCTGCAGTTCCCATCCATTTTGTATGGAAAGCCCCAAGTGGCCTAGGCACTGGCCTCCTAAGCAAGGGACTGTGGGTTTGAGTCCCATCTGGGGTTGTTAATATGGGCAGCATGGTGGCTCAGTGGTTAGTACTGCTACCTCACAGCACCAGGGACACGGGTTTAATTCCAACCTTGGGCGACTGTGTGTGGAGTTTGCACATTCTCCCAGTGTCTGCATGGATTTCCTCTGGGTGCTCTGGTTTCCTTCCACAATCCAAAGATGCGCAGGTTAGGTGAATTGCCCATAGTGTTGAGAGATGTGTAGAGGAATGGGTCAGGGTGGGATACTCTTCAGAGGGTCGGTGTGGACTTGTTGGGCCAGATGACCTGTTTCCACACTGTAGGGACTGTATGCTCCCTGATTTTTAATATTTCGCCATTTGCAGCCAGGCCTTTGGGTACCAAAGCTGACGGCTCAAAAATTTAATTTCAAAACCTTGCCACTTCTGAAACTGCTCCATTATGTCCTACTTCTTTGACGAAGCCTTACTGCATTTGACCTAATATCTCCATTTGCGGCACAGTGCCAATGTTGTTTGATAAAGTTTGGTAAATGCCCTAAGACATATCCCCATTTTAGAGGTGCTACATAATGTTAAGATGTTATTAATGTAGAAGACAAAAACACAAACAAGAAAGACATCCTGTTAGATTGTGCTCATTATTGAGGCCCAGGCACAGCAGAATTTGGAGTAGCTTAAGCAAGCAGTATAACAGTGATAGGTATGCAAGATGTTAACTGAATAGAAGAATAAAACAAATTATAAAGGATATCCTAAAGACAAATCCCAGCTGCTACACCCAAGTATGCCACAGCAGCAGATGTGATTATTTTCATATATTGAACTGCTATTAGATCAAGAGTTAGACATATTTTACATTAAACATTATCTAAAGCTTAGCAGTCAACAGAAACGACGCAATGTTCCAATTCAGGTTCGGCTCCAACATTTTATGTCTTATGGAAATGAGATATAAAGGAAATTTACATGGATTGAGTCTTCGATGACCCTTATATGTACTGTGAAGGGCTGTTAAAAATTAACATTGATCATCTAATTGTAATACATAAACCACCTGAGATAACTTGTTATTACATAGGACGAACATCAATTATTCTGCCCTTCTCAACACGTGGACAATATCTCAACATCATGTCAAGGTATACAGTTCAAACTGGTTTAAGATTAATTCATAAATAGGAACTAAACAAGATGACAAAAAATAAATAAGCAAAATATTTTGATACTTTAATTAGATTAAGTATATAAAAGGTTAAAATATATATTTTGTGATTTAATTATTTAAAACGTGGTGAATGATGAGTCAGGTTTATGTTTTAGCAGGCTTTCTAGATGTAATGTTGCAATATGGGCGATCTGAATTTCAGCTCATCCAGGGAGTTCGGATCTCATGAAAGAGCTAAAAAGAACAAATGAATTCCCTTGTACCTTGCCAGACTAAAATGCTTCCTTAATTGGTGCTGCCAATTATCCACAATTAAAGGCACAATAGTTAGGATTATTACTTAGAATGTTAACGAGCAAGTGTTTACACCTTGTCTGAATTTCAAGTGCTTATTAATACCTTGACCATGTACAATTCAATTAGTTCCACAATGAGAATCCCTGACTAATTTCCGGATCAATCAATCTGGTTTGGTCCCCTGTGCAACTCTTTCCCTGACCTTCATTTCAGAAATTGATCAGAAAAGACATCATACGTTTTCGCTCGAACTTTTTCAAAGCAATGTGAAATGAGGAACAAAATCCTAACTCTTTTAATACTATCCATTATTAAGCTTTTTCAAAATGAAATGGGCTAACATTGTTGAACACACATAGTTGAAGGCTCTTGATCTATTCAAGATTGCATGCTGGGATCCAGAGTGAAGTAAAATATGTTCAAATGCACACATTTGGCATTGTTTTGTAACATCGATATGAAGATACTTTTTCAATTCAGAAGCACAGAAGTAGGCCATTTGGCCCTTTGAGCCTGCTCTGCCATTCAACCTGATCATGCTGATCAGCCAACTCAATAGCTTGTTCCCATTTCTCCCTGTATCCTTTGATCGTTGCAACACCATGTGTTATATCCAACTCCTTCTCAAAATAACGCAATGCTTTGTTCTTGTTTTCTTTCCATGCATGAAGAAATTCCTCCTGATCTCAGTCTTAAATGGTTTACCCCGTATCCCAAGACTGCGACTCTTGTTCTGGACTCTCCTGCCATCAGGAACTCCTTGCTTCTTATACTCTGTCGGGTCACACAGAATCATAGAATTTTACAAAACATAAGGAGGCCATTTGACCCATCAGGTCTCTAATGGCTTCTGAAAGAGCTACCCAGTTATTCTCATTCTCTAGCTGTATCTCCATAGCTCTCTGAATTCATAACTTTCATAACAATGAGCTCTAAGTTGAAACCTCATATGGAATCCACCTCCACCACTCCCCAAGGCAGTGCATTCCTAATCCTAACAACTGAATTAAAAAGTTTATTCTCATCTTACTCTGAGCTCTCTTGCTGACAATCTTGAAATCATGACCCTTAGTTAGTGACATACCAACTAGTAGAAACAGAGTATCCTTCTTTATACTGTAAAAATAGTTCATAATATTGAAAACTGAAAAAGGTCACCGCTCGATCTTCTCTTGTCTGAGGAGGAGTCTTGCTACTTTCTCCCCACCCCGACCCTCCTCTCATTTATCTCTCCACACTTCAGGCACTCTGCCTGTATTCCTGATGAAGGGCTTTTGCTCGAAACGTCGATTTTCCTGCTCCTCGGATGCTGCCTGAACTGCTGTGCTTTTCCAGCACCACTAATCCAGGATCTAGTCTGAGGAGCTTAAGTCCAATTTCCCCAATCTTTCCTTGTATCCTTCATTCCAGGTATCGTTTTAGTAAACTTCCTTTGTACCTCTTCACAGCTTTAAAATAATTCCGTAAATTTTGATGAATGTTTATCCCCCTGTCTCTGCAACGTTGCTGCAGCTGTAACACTGTACTCTGCACTCTATTCTGCTTACCCAATGCACGATCTGTCCATATAGCATGCAATACAACACTCTTCACAAACTCAAACTCAAGTAAGGTGCCCGGAACTGAATTGGTCTGATCAATGATTTGTAAAGGTGTAGCATCACTTCTTTGCTTTTATACCTTATACCTCTATTTATAAACTTAAGGATCATCTAAACCTTCTTAACAACTGTTACAACTTCCCTGGCCACTTTCAGAGAATTATGCAGAGATCCCTTTGCTCCTGCTTTCCCCGAAAAATTGTACGATTGAGCCTGTGTTGTCTCCTTGTTTCTTCTATCAAAGTGCACTACCTCACATTCCATGCATTGAAAGCCAGGTGCTTGCCCATTTGGACAACTTGTCAATGTCACTCTAAATTTGCTCAGTGATATCCACACAATTCACTCTTCTCCATTATTGCCTTTAACTGAGTGGTTTGCTCGATCATTTCAGAAGTTAGAATCACCACATTATCGTAGGTTAAGTTACATGTTGGTCAGATCAGGACAGGATGGCAGATTTCCTTCCCTAAAGGACATCAGTGAAACAATTTTTTTTGCTACAATCCATACTAAATCTAGCTTTGTTTTCCAGACTATAGAATTGAATTCAAATTCTAACCAGTTGACATGGTGTGATTTGAATCTGTATCCTCAGAATTTAAATTGGGCCTTTTACTGCAGATGCTAGAAACCAGAGTTTAGATTAGAGTGGTGCTGGAAAAGCACAGCAGGTCAGGCAGCATCCGAGCAGGAAAATCGACGTTTCAGGCAAAAACTGTTCATAAGGAATTTGGATTACTAGTCCAGTGATACTGTCCTGTACTACCAACTCCCAAATCAAATATTATGGATTCAAGTCCCACCGCAGGACCCAGGCACATAATCTGAGCCGACACACGTTGTAGTGCTAAGTAAGGGCTATATAATTGAAGGTATTACTTTTAGATATTAAACTACCAGCCCATTTGTCCATGTATGTGGAAATAAGTGATCCCATTGCACTATTTGAAGGTGTTTTCTCAGTGCCGTGGTCAGTATTTACTCCTGTCGAAGCACAGAACAAGAGTGAGGAAGTTCAAGGCCCATCTGGGACAATGAATTATATTTACTCAGCATGTTAATTGCTACCACCTTAAGCATTCATTCAGTCCACCACATCACCACACATACTGGAGATTGTTAAGGGAGGCAGGGAGTCCAATAGTCACCATCAAAACTGGCAACACCCCAGCTGATCTGATTTCTGAGAATCTGAAGAGAATTAAGACCCTAATTGACAGAGGAAATCCTGCTGTCATGGCCTCAAGCTCCACAGGGATATTTAATTGCTATACATCAAACTGTGGGATGGATAGTTGATCAAAGGCTGGCAGATCTCCATCAGCAGCTAATGAAGTGTAGTCACTGTACTGTATAATGACAAATGTAAGAAACATGGTAGCCAACCGACATCCAGCAAGGGACCAACAATTAGAGACCTGGTAATAAACAGTTCATCTGGTTTAGGAGTAGAAGCAAAATACTGCAGATACTGCAAATCTGAAACAAACAGAGAATGCTGGAGAAACTCAGCAGATCTGGTTGTATCCGTGAAAAGAAAAATGCCTGCAGATTTTTCAAAAATCCTTGCAGAAGATACCCTGATGGAGCAGATAAGGACTCAGTTTTTTTAAAAACCTCACCTAAAAGATGACACTTTTGATGGTGCAGTATTCTATCCATATTGTCATATAGCATCAGGCTAAATTACCAGCTAAAATCCCTGGAGTGGGATCGAAATTGAAATTACTGCCCTTTGACTATGACACAAATATGTTAACAATTGCGCCATGGCTATTACCTTAGTCAGGATGAAACCATGTCATCCACCTGTCCCACCACAATAACTAGAGATACGGCAGAAAATAAGCTAGTCAATGCAGTCACTGCAGCAATATCCAACATATCTTAAACTGCAGTCCATCCACTGTTCTAACACAAAGAGTACTGGCCCACATCAATCCACAGAGACAGGAGAGAGACAAATAGGGAGAAACATACACTGCACACTTTCACTAACTATGGCGAGGATACTATGTCCACACGTCCTTTGCTACACATTGCTTGAATAGAGATGATTTGGGGATAACTGATATTCTCACATATAAAGACAGTGAATAGATTAAGATAATTTAACAGCACAGAGAGGGGTGATTCAGTTACTCTGGAGAAAAGTTTTTGATATACCCATGACCCTTGATGCCCCTTGATCTTGAATGGTTCCTCCTACACCACATCTCAAGAATGGAATGATGTTGAAAAGCTGGTCTTCATTTAAATGTGGTGAGCTTAGTTCACTGCAGCTTCACACAAAGCCCAATGACCAGCGGGTGGGTCTCCCACTGTTCCACCGAATCTATTATTATCCTTGTGATGGATGGAGAATGCAGTGATAAATAATTCAGACCCACTTCAATTGCTGGAGCTCTCAATTCCTTCCAATCACTTCCTTCTTGTCACTAAACCTCTCAATCAAATTTGCCATTGGCTGTGATCACAACAACTGCACGTTCAAAATTTGAGAGAGTAATGGACAAACGTACATAACAATGTTGAACTTAATTATTGTGTGCTAACATTATGGTCTTCTATCAATGTCCCAACCTAGTATTGTTTACAAATATTGATTTTCCCATGCTGGTATTTCTTGTAGACTACTGTGTCACATCTCATTGACTCTTGTTCACAAAGAATTCCAATATTTGGTAGGAAACAAGAATACAGGTCTTAACTAATATTAGATAGTTAATTAAGGTTTTTAGAAGTACATTTATTTATTTATTTAAAGGTCCCATGTGACACCAACAGATACATAACCAAACAAGCTTTTTTGAGTACCAGGAGCAGTTGCCTAGCTCTGGAATTTACTACATGCCTGTCCCACTGATGGTTTCTTTTTTTTTCATGTTTAAGATGAAAACTAAAAAGCCATAATGTACAAATTTAGAATAATAGATTGGTTTCATTGGCAGACTCATGTCCAACTCAAAAGTTATAGATTTTAACACAAAAAAATTAAGCATACAGGTTATGACCACACCTCAGTTCAGCACAGAAGTGTCCCAATGTCATATACACTGCATTTAGGGATGAGACATCAAACTGAAGCCTTATTTGCCTATCCTAATACTTCAAGTGAATTTCCATGGCATTATTCAAAGAGAAGCGAGGTTTCTCTCTGCACCCTGTCAACCAACCTTCCTCAAGCAACATTTCAAAAAAAAAAGATTAATTGGTCATTTATCAAATGAGCTGTTGCAGGAATTAGTTGTGAATGCAATGTATACAAGGCAAACGTATATGTGGTAATTAATTACGGTTGTAATGCTGTATGATTTTTTAAAAAATCCTTTCTTCCTGCACACTGTGCATCTTGCATTGAAAATGCTACAAACCTAATCCTGAACAGAAACACTACACTGATGTCCCACCTTAACATTTCTGTCCATAGCATTTCTGTGCAAATTCAGACAGCTATTATTCTCTGTTGATTTTCAAGATTCACATTGATCTCAATGGTTGATTGGTCAGCATTTGCTGCTTATGAAGAAAATCTTAAATGCACAGGGAGAAAAAGCTTCAGTCATAATACTTAGTGAAAGTAATCAAGTTTGGCACTGACAAGAGTGTTTACCTCAAGCTAAGCAAAAAAGGTCTGCATCTCTTTTAGTTCAAGAAAAGTAAGAAGTGTGGAAGAGGTCTAAACCACAGAGATGTAGAATTTTAGTTCTGGGATCCATAATGGAAACTGACAACAGGAAACATGGCTGCATTTTAATCAATTTTGATCTTGGAAGTGTTGGTTTTAATGACCAGACATGCACACACAATTACACCTGCAAAAGCATCAATAAGCAGATAAACTCCAACATTATTCCAACCGTATCCATGGCAGATGTGATGAATACCCAATCACCAACATTTAACAGAATCAATCCATTCCTCAGTGGCTGTCGGCCCACAGTAACATTGTCTTATTCGACATTAATTGACATTACTTAGGTAGAGATTATTAGGGAGGCATGGAAAATCCTGTTGGCACAAAAGACAGTTGAAACAAATCATTGGGACTTGAACTAAACAGCTGGGCCCGGCATCCGCAGGTCTGCAAATGGAGAATTTCTAACACGGCATAATCAGAAATGAAATTGACCATTAGTGTGCTGACTCTTCCTGCAAATTTCTAGCGTCAACATCATTTGCACAAAGGAGGCAAGCTCACAAAATGAAAAATGTTCATAATTTGGGATTCACCATTAGGACATGAGAAGTCAGCGACTGCTGCCGAATTGAAAAGCCTGCAGCTGTTCAATAAGGCAATAATCTTAAAGGGTTTCAAAAGAATTGGCTGATGAAACTGGTCATTTTTGTATCATTAGCTGAAATGACAATAAAAGTGGGAGTCATGCTCAACCACTTAAAAATAAGCTGACACAACAAAGATCTTCTTTAAAAAGTAAAGAGTAGGGATTATCTTACAATTTGCTGCAGATAAAGTGCCAGAAGACACTGAGGAAAAAAAATAGAATGAAACTCCTAACATGATGTGACAGGTTTAAAAAAATTGCCTTGTTTTCCTTTAAATTTCAGTGTATGCAGACATCCACAATTTGGTACTTAAGAATATTTTCTGCTGCTACTTGATGATATCACGTCACAGTTGGAATCACCTGGGTCACCCACATTTCCATATACGTACTGAGGAAAATATCTGTAATTCTCAGAGCCATCAAGTAGAATTTGGACATTGTGCAGACATGAAAGGTTTTATGTAAATTCAAGGTCTTTCTTGAAATTATGGCTCAGACAAATTACTGCAGGGTCACTACTGAGAACGAGGAGAAAAACTGAAAGTATGTTCAAGAAGGTACAAATAATCTTCTTGTGAGTTTCTAAACCTAGCCAAATGAATTAAGCTGTGAGAATTATTCTGCATCATTGCTCTACACTTGTCACACATTGTAATTTTGAGCGAAGTACAGTGTATCATTAAAGATACTGAATGTTCTGCAATCCTGTGTTGGAAGATTTTACCATAGCAAAGTTTTCAGCACAGTGGTAAAAGCATTTTGTAACTTTTTTGGAGTCTTGTGTGAATTTGCAACTAACAAAAACAACACTGCACAAATTTGTCCTTTCAATGTGACTTCAAACCAAAGCAATATGTATGAGATGTAAGTTTCCATTTGAGAAGAGATAAATTTTAAAAAGCCTTATGAGAAACAAGCATTCAAAGTCACAATCTCGTTCCCAAGAGAGAAGAGACTGTAGGCTGGGATTCGTTTACTATTCTTAAATGAAGATCTGCCAACTACTTTTTAGTTGGAAAGAAAATGGCAAGAAAATGACCAGCCATTAAAACAGGTTAAAAGGAAGTTCGGGAACTATTCTAGTGAACTCAACCCCTTGTGAATTATGTCACATTTATTTATATTACTATAAAAACACCCTGGAAATGCAAAATATTTCCTGGCATCAAGTGCTCCTAGGGGATTTTCCATCTGGAGACAGAGAAAGTACTTCTGCTTTCCCTGTCAAAATAAGGTGAAATCCATTAGAACCAAGAATAAATTTGAAAGCCATGTTAGCATCCACAGGAAAATCCAACACAATAAGCAGATGGTGGCCATAGTTCTTTCCTCCCACTTTCCTATATTTTAGTTAAATCAACCAACTGAAATAAAAATCAGCTGCAATTTCAAACAGTCTTAAAAAAAATTGTTCACAAATTTGCTGAATGCTTGCAAAAAGGAAACACTTTTACCCCCAGAAATTTACTCAAGAGATTCACTGCAGTGGAAGAATCATTTAACACTGACTCGTCATGTCCTACTGTATACTTCCATTCTGTTCTCAGTGCAAGCACGCAAAATCCTGTCCCAGACAGCGCCATCAATTATTCAGATGGCATTACAGTGTGTATATCAGCAGTCTTCCAATGTTTTAAAAACGTAACTACAAGCCAATTAAAATGTAAACTGAGAAAGACGGATGGGGCTAGGTCATGGTGCTGTGAACTTTGCCAGCAGTATTTCTCACAACAATACGTACTACAATTTCCAGTCCCTCTAATTTGACAGCTACTTTCATCAGTGAAGCTTTTCTACATTTGCAACTTCTGTTAGGGCAAGCAGCAGATTATTCCCCCGAGCCGTACATTGCTACGCACAATCACTACAAGGGAACAGTAGCTATTTCTATTGCTGGGAAACCAGTAGTTGCACTTCTTGGCCAACCTTTTGTTGATGGGAGGACTTTCTACTGACAAGAGGGATGATTGGAAATTGGAGACCTGCATTTAAAAAGAATTATTACATCAATTACACTTATAACTGTGATTACAAGTGATGATAAATTGAGACAAAGTGGTTGAGAATCATTATTCACTGGGCAGCACAGCACGGTGACTCAGTGGTTAGCACTGCTGCCTCACAGCGCCAAGGACCCAGATTTGATTCCTGGCTCGGGCAACAGTCTGCGTAGAGTTTGCACATTCTCCCAGTGTCTGCTTGGGTTTCCTCCGGGTGCTCCAGTTCCCTTCCACAATCCAAAAATATGCAGGCTAGGTGAATTGGCCAGGCTAAATTTCCATTAATGTTAGGTGCATTTGTCAGGGGTAAAGATAGGGGTAGGGAAATGGGTCTGAGTGGGTTACTCTTCGGAGGGTCACTGTGGACTTGTTGGGCCAAATGGCCTGTTTCCATACTGTAGGGAATCTAATCTAATCTAAACTTAGCTCACTATCAAACCAAATATATCAGATTTGGGGTGTAGTGGCACAGTTGTTATATCGTTAATCTAGGAGAAAATGAGGACTGAAGGTGCATTCCTGATGAAGGGCTTACACCTGAAGCATTGACTCTCCTGCTCAGTGGAAGTTATCTGACCAGCTGTGCTTTTCCAGTTCCACATATATCGCTAGCCTAGTAATCTAGAAAAATGGCTTTAAAGCACAATGTGGTAACTATTGGAACTTCAATTAATGAAATCAGGCATTTAAAGTTGGTTTCATGATCATTATTACTGGAACTACCATTGATGGTTGTAAAATCCCATTTCATTCATTAATATCCTGAAGAGAAGGGAGTCTTCCATCCTTCTCTGGTCTGGCCTATTGATAACTCCAGATCTACCATAATATGGTGACTCTTAACTGCCTTCTGAAATGGCCAAGCTAATCATTCACTCTGAGAGCAATTAGGGTTGGACAAAAAATGCTGACTTTGTCAGAGCTGCCAATATCCCATCAAAGAATAAAGAAGCAAGTTCAATGGCAGTCTGATAATGAGTGCAGTGTATTTTCAATGAAATTTCTCAAACTTAATTACATCCAGAAAAAAATCCCAATGCCTGCTTTGAATTGGAAAACAATAGAATGTGATTGTCAATGGAATGTGATTGTCAATACAAGATATTTAATAAACAACATAACTGAAAACAAAGTGAAATGAGTGTGACCTCCCATGGCTTCATTTGACGAAATGTTGAATTAAGGAGCTCTCACAAAACTACAGTCAAAGTGAACCAGACATAAAGTTCTCTGCTGATTAAAGTCACACTTAGCACAAAGGAAGGTGGTTGTGATTGTTGAATGTCAGTTAAGTTAGCCCCAGGACATCTCTGCAGGAGTTCATCAATGTAGTGTCCTAAGCCCAACCATCTTCAGATGCTTCACCAATGACCTTCCCTTCATCATAAGGTTAGAAATGGAGATGTTCGATGATTGCATCATGCATAACACTGTTTGCGACTTTTCAGATACTGAGGCAATCCATGTCAAAATGTATCAAGTCAAGGACAACATCTAGGCTTGGGCTGAAAAGTGGCAAGTGGCATTCACACCATACAAATGACAGGCAATGACCAAGACCAGCAAGCAAGCATCTAACCATTATCCCTTCACCTCAATGGCATGGCCATTGCTAAACGCCCCATTATGAAGAACCTGGGAATTAACTACTGTGCAGAAACTGAACTGGACTAGCCATATAAATACCATAACTCAAGTTTAGGGAGAATTGGTAGTGTGATGACAATGTCACTGGACTAGTAAATCAGAACCCCACACTAACATTCTGGGATGATGGATTCAAATCATGGCAGATGGTGAAATTTGAATTCAGACAAAACCTGGAATCAAAGCTAGCCTAATCACTACTATGTCATTTGTCTTTTTAAAAAAAGTCTAGTTCACTAATGTCCTTTAGGAAAGAAAATTTGTCGAACCTGGTCTGGTCTAGATTTGACTCCAGGCATACGGAGATGTGGCTGACTCTTAGCTGCTCATTGAGCAATTGGGAATGGGCAATAAAGGCCAGTCCAATCTGTCCATGTCCCATAAATTCATTTTAAAGAAAAAATAAGGCTCGGAACACTGCAGCAAGTAACTCACCTGCTGACTTCCCAGAGCCTGTCCATCATCTACAAAGCACAAGTCAAGAGTGTAAGGGAATATTCCCCACTTGCCTGGATAGGCGTGGCTCCAAGAACACCAAAGAAACTCAATGCATATACAGGACAAAACAATTCATTTGATTGGCACCACATCTACAAATATTTGCTCCCTCAGTAGCAGTGTACACCACCAACGAGATGCTCTTTAAGGTGAAATTTAAAATGTTTCCTTCGACAGCACCTTCCAAACCCACAAGTGCTCCCACCTAGTAATAACAAGGGCAGCAGACACAAGGGTGCATCACCTGCAAATCTCCGTCTTACATTGGGAATATATTAATGTTCCTTCAGTGCTGTTGGGTCACAATTCTGGAACTCCCTCTATAACAGCCATGTAGCTTGATTTACATCAACTGGTCAGCAGCTATTCAACATGGGGCCCACCATCATTTTTTTCAAGGGAAAATAGGGATCGGGAATAAATGCTGGAACAGCCAGCGATAACCACATCCCCTGAATAAATAACAAGATGCCTGAAGCTGCAGGCCACCTGAGTGAGATACTGGCAGAATGAATTTTTGTTTCAAAAGTGAAGGAGCATGTTTAGCTGAAACACACTTTTGGAGCTGAAATAAAACGTACGTGTCTGAATAGCAGGGGCAAGCAGATATGAGACAACTAGCTTTTAGTAATGTAGTCTAGTGAAGTACAGAGATTAGGCAGACAGAAATATTAAGCTGAAGAGTAAGACTAGTGAAGTGTGAGACATGCATGTAGCTGAACATCCTGGACGGAATAATATCTAAGAGTTATCTAAATCTCAGAAGGTTGTGTCACCTAAGCAGCAGAATGCTGATTAACCCCCCAAGCGCACATTCTGTGCATCTTGTACATACACCAGACTTCTGCTTGTGTTTAAGGAGTTAAATTACAAGGACAAGTTACTTGTATTCCTTTGCATTTAAGAAGGCTTTCAAGTGGTCGTATCAAGGTCTTTCAGGTGATAAAGGAACTTAATGAGTGCATGTAAAAAAAAAGCTATTTTGCCAGTTGAGGAATCCGTAATAAGAGGACATAATGTTAACATTCAAGCAAGGTCATTTTGAGGAGAATCCAGAAACCATTGTCACACATGAAGAATCATAAACAGTTGAAGCACAGAATGAGTTCATTTGGCCTTTCAGTCCATGTTGGCTCTTTGCTAAAGCAACTCAGCTGGTACCTACCCTAGTCCCTTCCCTTTAGCCCTGCTATTAAGCTTCACATTGGCTGATTCTCAAATTCTCTTTGAAAAGCTACAACTGAATCTGCGTCTTGAACAATGTATTAGACAATTATCTAATACACTCTATTCCAGATCACTATCACTTATCACATCAACAGGTTTTCTCTGATGTCATCTTCACCTCTATTGACAATCATCTTAAATCTGTGTCCTCTTGCAGTGGAAACCTTAGCCTAACTACACAAAAGGTAGTTGATGCTGGACCAACTAAAATCTGGCTAAAATAAAGATTTTTTTGTTGGATTTATTGTGGGTAAATGAAGCAAAAGTACAGCTTAAACACAATCTAATTGCTAGGTGGAAGAAGTTCAATGTTCGGTTCCAATTTCTATGTTCTTGCCACAAATTCCATCCTAAAATCCTGGTGGATAACATTTGCTGCCTCACCTCCATCCATCAAATTTACAACCCCATTAAATAAATTCAGTGCCAGATTAGATTTGTACCTGCCCTTTTGTGAACCCATGCTGATTCTCTTTAATCAGAACTTATTCTCTGTGGAGGTCCATTAGCTTATCCTTCATCAAAATTTCAAAATGCTTTCGCCAGAATTGAATTCAGGCAGAGGCCTGTACTTTGAAAGTTCAACCTTTTCCCTTTTAAAAAGATGGATCACATTTGTTGCTTTCCAATCATCAGGGATGTTATCGGATTTTAATGAGCTTTGAGATCTGAAATCTCTACAGTCAACTCGACCCTCACACTTTGATAGAAATTCTAAGCTATATTCATACTAAGCACCATGAAACTTGCTGCAACACATCTCCCTGTGATAGCAAGAGGCACCAATCTTCTCTGTCTCTGATAGTCCCCTCACTTTCAATCAAAGCTTCACCCTTAATACATACATATTCCTGAAGGTGATACTGTGACAGGTGTTGGGTGTTAAGCGTGACATTCTGTGTCACACACACACACACACTATTACATATAGGCCTGAGTGAATAGAAGTCATTTGAACTTGGAACAGAAACCAAGCCCTGACAGTGAGAGAGCTGGAGTCAGAGGTGAGCCATTTGGGAAATGGCTGCCAAAAGGAGGCAGAAGGAATCCATCCTCAGCTGTGATGGAGCGGGTTGTATGACGTGGTTGGGGGGAGTAAAGGATTGGAAGATGGGAGATCAAATAGGGAAAGTTAGGATATATTTACATAACACCCCCTCCTACTTTCAACAAGTCTCATACCTACTAAAACTTCATATCGAGCTCTCACAAAATCTGGATGGAGTCACCCAGGGTAAATTTCTACAAAGATGGGCCTTTGTACTTTGTGCCCTATAGCTTTTCTTCAAAACAATGAGCAAACTTCAAAAGTTTATTCATAAAGAGACATTTATCTTGTTTTTTTTAAATAGAGAAGCAAGGTGTGGGAAAGAGCAAGGCACAGGAACAAAATAATAGTTTTCTGAAAGTACACCAGTTTTGCTTTCTAGACTACCACCTTTAAGAAATATCCTACTCTGGTGATGTGAGTGGGGTAGTGGCAGGGGTCACAGAGGGGGTGGGTGAGATGGTCAGAGTAGATGGAGAAACATTGGTCAGGAGGAAAAGAGAGGTACCAGGGTCAGAAAGAGATGATGGAGGCTAGGAAAAAGAAGTCTGTTACTTCATGTGGATATTTGCTAATCAGGCCATTCAGAGATTGTGTTGCACATCTTTGGAGCAAATGGAACTTGAACCTGGGCTGCCTTGCTCAGGGTAAGGGACACTACCACCAGCTTCCTCGCTGTTACTTCATGTAATGTTAGTGTAATTTTAATAAAACTGCCAGTCAGCATTTGAACCCAACTAATGATTACATTTGTGCCTTGTTGACTGTGAAGATCATTGTTCATCCTGCTCACCTGGAGGAGATTCTAATTTCTGTCACCATGAAACAAAGGAAGAAAAGGAAGTCAGCATTACAACAAACAAGCAAGTCAGACAAGCTGTTTGTTTTTCTCTTCATTCCAGTTTAATTTTTTTTCAGAAGCATGAGTTTCAAAAGCATACAAAACATCTCTGAGGGAAACAGATGGACAGGAAGGTGGAAAGAAAACTGGTTTGTGCTGCGTAACACTGACACTTCAGAGTTCTGTGTGAGAGAGCAGATGGCAGGTTATGAGTGAGATGAGTTACTGGGAATGATGAGACACAAGAACTGCATGTGTTGTTCAAAGGGGAAGAGATGCCTTTCACTTTTGCTCTGAGGGGTTTGTCAGGAAGACAATACATAGTGGACAGGTGCCAGTAAATGCACATTTCAGCATTTCCTGCTCACTGACGCTTAGCTTGGGATCTACCAGGTCTACTTAGCTCCTGAGCTCATTCCATCCTTGTCAAAAGATGGACAAAAATAACTGAACTTCGGAAGTGAGGGAAGAGAGACGGCCCTAATGCTAAGGCAGGATTTGACCAAGTGTGCCATCAAAAAAGTCCTAGTGGGGCTACAATCAATGGGAATCAGGGAGTAACCTCAGGTTGGAATAATCCCAGCACAAAAGAAGTGTTTGTTGGAGGTCAATCATCTCAGTCCCAGCATATCATTCCAAGTGTTCCTCCAAGAGGTGTCACACCCATCTTTGGCTGCTTCATCAATAACGTTCCCTCCACCATGAAGTCAGAAGTGGGGACAGTGAGGCAAGAGCGACCTCCTTTGGCATCAAGGCCAAATTTGATCAAGTGTGGCATCAAAAAACCCTCACCAAACTTGAGTTAATGTAAATCGCGGGAAAGCTTTCCACTGGTTAAAATTGCACTTAGCACAAAGGAAGGTGATGGTGATTGTCGGAGGGCTGTCGTCTCAGCTCCAGAACACCCCTGCATCAGTTCCTCAGGGTAGAGTCCTAGGCCCAACCATCTTCAGCTGCTTCATCAATTACCTTCCCTCCATCATAAGGTCAGAAGTGGGTTGTTTACAGATGATTGCACAATGTTCAGCACATTTTGTGACTCTTCAGATACTGAAGCAGCACATATCCATATTTAGTAAGAGCACACAAGTCAGGCAATGAGAATCTCCAACAAGAGAGAATCTAACGATCTCCCATTTATATTCACTAGCCCGGCCATTGCTTAATCTCACACTAATGTTGGGGATTACGATTTACCAGAAATTTAACAGTTATATAAATGCTGTTAACAATAGCAGATTAGAGGCCAGGAAATCTGAGGCAGGTAACTCATCTCCTGATCCCAAAGTCTGTCTGCCCACCATCCACAAGGCACAGTCAAGGGAGCAGCTCCAACAATGCATGAGATTCAACACTGTCCAAGGAAAAAACAGCCCAATCGCCTGGCAACCTATTCACCAACTTTAAAGTTCAATGTTTTCACCACCAATGTACAGTGGTAGGTGTGTATGTGTGCGCGTCTATGCTTGTGTACTATCCACAAGATGTACTACACCAAGCCGCCTCTGACAGCACCTTCCAAACCCGTGACCCCGACTACCTAGAAGGACAAGTGAAGTAGACACAGGGGAACATCACCACTTGAAAGTTTTCCTGCAAGTCACTCACTTCCTTGGAATAATGTCAGCGTACCTGCACTGTTGCAGATTTACAATCCTGGAAGTCCCTTACTAACAGCACTGTGGGTGCACCTATCCCACAAGGACTACAGCAGCTCAAGGAGATGGTGTGCCACCGGCTTCTCAAAGGAAAATATAAGGTAATAAACACCTGCAATGCCCATATCACCTACAAATAAAAAAAAGCACAAAGAGCTATGAAAGAGAGAAGGATAGGAGGGAAACGGGTGATTAGTGGATGGGTATGGGACAGCAACTGCACGGGTTTATATTTGTCCCAGTCCAAATGCGACCAGAATTATTGCTGGGTTTGTCCTAGTACATCACTCCCACCTATACAAATGGTAACAGAGTCATAGAGTCATGGAATCATAGATATGTACAGCCATGGAAACAGACCCTTCGGTCCAACCTGTCCATACCGACCAGATATTCCCAACCCAATCTAGTCCCACCTGCCAGCACCTGGCCCAAATCCCCCCAAACCCTTCCTATTCATATACCCATCCAAATGCCTCTTAAATGTTGCACTTGTACTAGCTTCCACCACTTCCTCTGGTAGCTCATTCCATACATGTACCACCCTCGGTGTGAAAAGGTTGCCCCTTAGGTCTCTTTTATATCTTTCCCCTCTCACCCTAAACCTATCGCTTTAGTTCTGGACTCCCCCACTCCAGGGAAAAAGACTTTGTCTATTTATCCTATCCATGCCCCTCATGATTTTATAGACCTCTATAAGGGTACTCCTCAGCCTCCGACACTCCAGGGAAAACAGCCCCAGCCTGTTCAGCCTCTCCCTATAGCTCAAATCTTCCAACCCTGGCAACATCTTTGTAAATCTTTTCTGTACCCTTTCAAGTTTCACACCATTTTTCCAATAGGAAGGAGACCAGAATTGCATGCAATATTCCAAAAGTGGCCTAACCAATATCCTGTATCGCTGCAACATGACCACCCAACTCTTGTACTCAATACTCTGACCAATAAAGGGAAGCATACCAAATGCTTTCTTCACTATCCTTTCTACCTGCGACTCCACTTTCAAGGAGCTGTGAACCTGCACTCCAAGGTCTCTTTGTGCAGCGACACTCCCTAGGACCTTACCATTAAGTGTATAAGTCCTGCTAAGATTTGCTTTCCCCAAAATGCAGCACCTCGCATTTATCTGAATTCAACTCCATCTGCCACTTCTCAGCCCATTGGCCCATCTGATCAAGATCCCGTTGTAATCTGAGGGAACCTTCTTCACTGTCCACTACCCCTCCAATTTTGGTGGCATCTGCAAACTTACTCACTCTACTTCTTATGCTCACATCCAAATCATTTAAATAATTGTTGAAAAGAAGTGGACCCAGCATCGATCCTTGTGGCACTCCACTGGTCATAGACCTCCCGTTTGAAAAACAACCCTCCACCACCACCTTCTGTCTTCCACCTTTCAGCCAATTCTGTATCCAAATGGCTAGTTCTCCCTGTATTCAGTGAGATCTGCTAACCAGTGTCCCATGGGGAACCCTGTCAAATGCCTTATTGAAGTCCAAATAAATCACATCTACTGCTCTGCCCTCATCATTCCTCTTTGTTACTTCTTCAAAAAACTCAATTAAGTTTGACAGACATGATTTCCCATGCACAAAGCCATGTTGACTATCCTTAATCAGTCCTTGCCTTTCCAAATACATGTACATGCTGTCCCTCAGGTTCCCCTCCAACAACTTGCCCACACTGACGTCAGGCTCACTGGTCTATAGTTTCCTGGCTTGTCCTTACCACCCTTCTAAATGAGCGGTACCACGTTTGCCAACCTCCAGTCTTCTGGCACCTCACCTGTGACTATCGATGATACAAATATTTCATTAAGAGGGGGAGAACACTAAGCAGAGAGAGAAGATATGAGGACAGAAAAACAATGGAAGCAGCTTAAGACAAAGAATCGGGGAAACAAAGACATAAGAGAGTGTCCACATTTTTCATTATATCGTTATCCATATTCTCTAAGTTCTTTTTCACTGAATTCATAGGGATGAGGGCATCACAGGCCATGCCAGCATTTATGGACCTCCATAATGTGGTGGTGCATCACCTTTTTGTATACAATTGAGGATGTTTCCAAGGAACATTAAGAGTCAATCATATTGCTCTGGGTCTGGAGTCACATAGAGTATAAATTGAGTATGGGTGACAGATTTTCTTCTGTAAGGATTTATGACAATTTGTTGAGTAAATGGTCACTTTCAATACAACTAGCTTTTTATTTCAGATTTATTTGGTTAATAGAATTATCCCCAGTTGCCGTGGGGATTTACACTTTTCTTTCGATTCCTTTGTCCAGACCTCTGAATTTGTGTTATCATAGAATGTCTACAGCCCAGAAAGAGTCCATTCAGCCGTGTTAGTCTGCACTGATCCTCTGAACAGCATCCCACCCAGACCCAGGCCCACACCCTATCTCTGTAACCCTGCATATCTCATGGCTAATCCACTTAAGCTTGCACATCCCTCAACATTGTGGGCAATTTAGCATGATCAATCCACCCAACCTACACATCTTTGGACTGTAGGAGAAAATCCAAGCACCTGGAGGAAACCCATGCAGACAGTGGGAGAAAATGTAAACTCCACACAGACAGTCATCCAAGGTTGGAATTGAACCCAGGTCCTTGGCACTGTGAGGCAGCAGCGCTAACCACTGAACAGCCCTTACCACAGTGCTACTGTACTGTTCTGGTTTACTCTGTATAACACTATGTATGACAAGAAGAAGAGTCCACTGGACCCAACATGTCGACTCTGTTTCCTTCTTCACAGAAGCCAGCCCCTTCTGTGTTTAGTACAATGCAGGATCCATTAATTTTGAAATTCTGCCATTTCTTCACATCCAGACATCACTTGGTAACAGCCAATGGTAAATTAACAAACTTCCCTCTCCATCCTTCCCTTGCGCCTGATATATTCAATAATTCTTTATGATTGCTCTTTAGATTTTTCACATGTGCCTCTTTGTATCCTTCAGCAGGTTCTTCACCTTCAGGTATCTAATTTCATGTTTCTTCCTCTCTATTCCCTCCCAACACTTCTTGGAATATTCATATCCCATCTGCCAAATGCCTCGTCTTTCATCCACGTGGATTTGATTCACCAACTTGGTGCCCCAGTTGGTATTGACAAAACCTTAATAGCATTCCTGATGTTCCCTGCACCTTTCCCTTTAAATAATTTCCTTTGCACATAATTTCATTTCCTCAGAGCCTGCTCTCTTAAAGTTCAACATTTTAAATAGTTTTTATCATCTTATCTGTCCTCATTTCAGTCTTAAACTGAACAACTTTATGATCACTGACCTATAAGTTCTCTTATTTCACCATGGCTTATTACAAGTTAGAACGTACATCCAATATTATCTTTCCTCTTGTGGGTTCACTAACCTGCTCTTTAAGGAAAGATTCTTAAAATATTTCAATAAACCTACTGATGCATGCAGATTGTCCTCACTCTCTCAGTCTATGTCAGAATGATTGAACTCCCTCACGATTACAATTGAGGTCTTGGCACCAATCTTTTTTAATAACCTCCTCCAGGAGTTCTACTCCTTCCCCATTTTATAGAGTGGTGACTTGTAACATACTGCAACCACTAATATTTCTGCTTGGTTGCAGGTCCACCCAGGGACTCTGTGTAAATTCCCAGTTCAATCCTACTTCATAAGGTATAAACCTTCTGATATATGAAACAATCCATCCCATGTTCAGTCGCTTTCTTTTCTTCTTTATCTTTTGTGAACATAATCTTGCAGATGTGTTGACCTGTTAGGTTTTCCATTCACCAACTTTGAGTCACATCCATCATATCCAGTAGCTGCTTACTTTCAAAAGTTTCTAATTTGTCCATATTTCCTAGGCACTTGACATCATCTTCAATTATTCCTTACTGCATTGGCATGTACTTTCATAGTCATGGGGCTATCCTGTTATCTCTCAACCATGTCTCTAGTTTTCAATCATTTTCCACTGTCTTAACCATCCCACCAGTTAAGGTCCACGTGTCTTGTCAGTTTTGTCTCAATAGCCAAGAATTTGAAACTGTCCCACAATGTGCTGAATCATATTAACCTTTACATCAAACCCAGTATGGGGTATGGGGGATTAAATATTGTGGCTACTACCCTAAAAATTATTTTCTTCAGTATGTCCCCTAGCATCATCCCATTCTACCTAGCTATGTTGCTAGTTACTATGTGAATCATAGCCTCTGACTTTTCCCCTTCCCATGACATGATCATATCCACCATGCTGTAATCAACTTTCAAATTTGCAAAGCAGCATGAAATTTAAGGATATATTTGTATACAAAGAAGATTATTTCAGTTGCTCTTGCTGTGGGATCCCCACAACAACACCCTACTTTTAATTTCATTTTCAACAATGACAAACATGTACATTTCCTGATGAAGGGCTTTTATCCGAAACGTCGATTTTCCTGCTCCTCGGATGCTGCCTGACCTGCTGTGCTTTTCCAACACCACACTCTTGACTCTAGTCTCTAGCATCTGCAGTCCTCACTTTCACCTATGCAGATTTAAAGCAAAGCTAAAATGCAAGTTAGAATGTATAAGCAGTCTTAGGTTCAAAAAGAAATCTAAGCTTTACCGATGTTACAAAGTTGGTTGAAATCAGTTCAAGAGAATAAATCAAGAAACTCGAAACAAACAAAGCTTGTGTGTGTTTCAGTTAAATGGTTGCCAGCCAAATGTTTTAAAATCTAATTGACAGCTTTTGTATTGTGTCTTAAGGTCAGCATGTGTTGGTATACCTTTAAGAGACCTGCTCAAGATATCCTGACATACCACATGATTGGGGGAACCTGAGGACATAGAGATCTCATGCTCCATTTTAATCATGGGATTACTTGAAGCATGACATGCTGCTAGAAGCATGCTGCTCAGTTGTAATCCAAGAGTATAATGCTGCCAGAGACACTGATGTGCCAATGAAGGTGATATTTGTATATAAAGCCAGTATTAATAAATACATGTTGAATCCTTCAATATTACAATATCCACAGCTAGTCTTTTATGTTGGAGGGAATAACATAAGCATTGCAGCATCAGGCAAAATACCCACTTAGAGGCAAGTTCCCATCAAAAGCTCCAGCTTTTAATAAGTGTACTCAATGTGTATTATACGAGTCCCGATGCTGAGATTGTCAGACATGTCAATCTTTACTCCCTAACAAGAATGTATTTCTTGCTAGGGTTCAAACACGTCTTTTACTCTTGGCCAAGTTTTGTCCCGAATTCCCACAGCTTTGAGCTAATTAATCTTTGGTGTGAAACTTTAACAAATGTCTTCTGCACACCGTGACATTATAGGACCTATCACAGTCACTGTAAGTTATTGCTCCCACTAAGAAGGAGAGGAGGAGGGCTCGGAAGGATTTTTCATGTCGAAAGGTGTATTGACTGCTGTTTGTTGTACAGATAATTCTCAAGTTTATAAATGATAACTGATTTAATTACTTTACAGGGAAGTGAAGTGAGAATAGTTGTTGAATTCTGTTTAATTCCCTCTTTTGAGTAAAGAGGCATTAGCCTGTGACCAGCCTCTCAATATCTCCCCAGTGTCCATTGACTACCACCTAATGATTGGCAGTACCTCAAAAATATACTCACTAGTCTCTCAGAACACTCTCAAAGTACTGGCTACCCCAAGGGATTTATTTATTTTAAGCCCTTTCAATTTGTCTATGACTTGCATTTCATTTATATCGAAGTCTTGAATTATGCCTAGGTACTTCTTTTGAGGCAGTGTGTGTTGTTCACATCTTCCCTTGTGAATTCCTTGAGGAAGTCATCATTCAAAATATTCACATCTCTAGTTCATTATCAGTTTCAATACTATATGCATCTTTTAATGTTCTCACCTCCTCACTGACAGCCCTTTTACTATGACAGCTCTGGTAGAAAATTTGTATTGTTACATCTGTCTCCACAGCAAAATTTTCAAGTTGTAAATATATAATTGTATTTGATTATTTGCTCATTTATTATTTATTAAACTTGATTAATGTTTTAAACATAAACTGAGGTCTGATGTGATGTTTCAAAATCAGGAAGAGATCTTGTGGAAGGTAAATCCAGCAGCTCAAAAAAAAAATGCCCATACACAGATGTGCAAAGTTTTAGCAGGAAGGAGAAGTAACATAGAATAAGGGATGCAATTCTAAAGTGGGCACAAGAACAGACAAATTGGAGTGTCTATGTGCACAAACCACTAAAGGTGGTAGAAATTGGGAAAGTGGTTAAAAACCCTAATGACTCGGAATACAGAATAGAAAGGTAATGCAGTTACAATAAATCTTTATAAGCCTCAGCAGGAGTATTATGTCCAATTCTGGGCACTGCAACTTCAGAAGAATGAATTGGCCTAAGAGAAGGTGTGGAAACTATTTCCAAGACTGGACCCAGTGATGAGGAACTTCAGGTTCATGGACAGAGTGGGGTCGTTCACTTTAAAAAGTTTAACAGAAGAACTAATAGAGATTTTCAAAATCATTGTGGTTCTTGAGTCTTTTGAAAGAAGGGTATAAAACCAGAAGACATTGACTTCAAGTGATTGGCAAACATGAGGAAAACTTTGTTGGGCAGTGATTGTTTAAGAGACGTAATGCACTTTTCTGAGAATGCGGTGGAGGTAGATTGATCAAGAAGGGAATTGGAAATGCACATGAACAGAAAATAACTGCGATGCTCTTGGAAAGGATAGATTTGTGGGATTGGTTAATTGCCCTTGCAGACTGCCAGCATCAACAGAATGGGTCAAAATGGTCTAATTCAATATTGTAGCTGATTGACAATTTATTGCTTGGAACTTGATACACATTGTATGTAATGTGCACCTGAAATTTAAAGTATTTTGGGTTAGGTTATATGCTGAAATGTTCCTATATTTATGTGTTAAGTGGGTGCCACTGGAAATACTGGCTATATCTGTGTCACTGATGAACCTTGCAAAGCATACATATTGTTGCTGGCATTGTGGTATATTGATTGCCACCAGAGGCAAAACATTTGGTCTCATTTTATTTCTCAAAAGTAGCAATGCAAATATAATTAGACACTGAACAACGTTTGCTGGAAAAGAAAAGAACTCATCAAAAATGTGTTGATGAGAAGCTTGTGAAAATGATTCAGAAAGTAGTCAAAATGTGATGAAGATAATTACATGCAGACATGAAAATGTCACTGTAAATTGGAAAAGTCCATCAGTGCAGTGATGGTGAAAGCTCAAGATTCTTTTTGTGGAACATAAATTAATGAATAAAGAAAGTGCATCAATTACAATAGAATTTACATTCTTCACAGGTGCAGTTAGCTCATGAACATCCCTCCTCACCATTGTTGTCAAATGTTCGGTTTGCTCCACAAAAATGTACGACCTCATAAAAGCTAAAAGTTTCTATAAATAGTTTTAACACCCTTTCTTCTTTGATTTATTGTCGCAAATCTTCTTTCCTTCTCTCCTTAACTAGCCCGATACATTACTCACCTGCCACCTTTGCAACCCTGGGAGTAATGGGATTCCTTTAAACTGAGCCAGGTCTGTTGTGTCAGAAAATTTCCCAAATGGAACCACCAACAGTAAAAGTCCAGCCCCTTGTCATTACAAAAAAGAGAGGGAATAGGACCATTGAGACTGCCATTCAATAAACTCAGGACTGATTTGATAGTAGCCTACACTCCAACTTCCTTATCTCCCATAATGCTCGGCTCTCTTGTCAATCATGAATCTGCTGAGCTCAAGTCTTGATTAAAATCCATGAACCAGACTCTACTGCTATCTGTGGCAGGGTGGGATTGCACAAACTAACAAAGTTCTGGGAAAATATTCTCCTCATTGTTCTTTTAAATGGGAGAGCTCTAATTTTAAACTGGGTCCATAAATCTAGTCTCTAGATTAGAGTGGTGCTGGAAAAACACAGCAGGTCAGGCAGCATCCGAGGTGCAGGAAAATCATTGTTTTGGGCAAAAGCCCTACATCAAAAATGAAGGCAGAGAGCCTCCGGGTTGGAGATATAAATGGCATGGGGGTAGGAATGGGGAGAAGGTAGCCAAGAGTACAATAGGCAAATGGAGGTGGGGATGAAGATGATAGGTCACAGGGAAGGGTGGAGTGGATAGATGGGAAGTGAGATAGGCAAGTAGGACAGGTCATGAGGATGGTGCTGAGCTGAAAGTTGGAACTGGGGTAAGGTTGGGGGAGGGGAAATCAGAAAACTAGTGAAGTCCACATTGATGCCCTGGGGTTGAAATGCTCCAAGGCGGAAGATAAGGCGTTCTTCCTCCGGGCGTCGGTGCTAAGGGAGTAGAAGTGGAGGAGGCCCAGGACCTGCATGTCCTTGGCAGAGTGGGAGGGGGAGTTCAAATGTTGGGCTACGGGGTGATGGGGTTGATTTGTGCAGGTGTCCTAGAGATGTTCCCTCAAGTGCTCTGCGAAAAGGCGTCCAGTCTCCCCAATGTAAAGGAGACCACATTGGGAGCAACGGATACAATAAATGACATTGATGGATGTGCAGGTGAAACTTTGCTGGATGTGGAAGGCTCCTTTGGGGCCTTGGATGGAGGTGAGAGCGGAGGTATGGGCGCAGGTTTTACAATTCCTGCGGTGGCAGGGGAAGGTGCCAGGAGGGGAGGGAAGGTTGTTGGGGGGCGTGGACCTAACTAGGTAGTCATGGAGGAAACAGTCTTTGCGGAAAGTGGAAAGGGGTGGGGAGGGAAATATATCCCTGGTGGTGGGTCCATTTGGACATGGCGGAAATGTCGGCACAAGATGCTGTTTATGCGAAGGTTGGTAGGGTGGAAGGTGAGGACCAGGGGGGTTCTGTCCTTGTTGCAGTTGGAGGGGTGGGGTCTGAGGGCAGAAGTACAGGACATGAATGAGATGCATTGGAGGGCATCTTCAGCCACATGGGATGGGAAATTGCGGTCTTTAAAGAAGGAGGCCATCCGGTGTGTTCTGTGATGGAACTGGTCCTTCTGAGAGCAGATACGGTGGAGGTGGAGGAATTAGGAATGCAGGATAGCATTTTTGCAGGACAGAATTTTTGCAGGAGGCGGGGTGGGAAGAGGTGTAATCCAGGTGGCTGTGGAAAAGCTCAGCAGGTCTGGTAGAATCTGTGAAGAGGAATCAGAGTTAAGGTTTCCAGTCCAGTGACCCTTCCTCAGAAATGATAATGCATAATCAACCACCAATAACCCATCAATATCAGACTGGAATATCAAATCACATTCTTCATTCTCAGTATGAAGAGGTTACACATTGTGTAGTATGTGTCTACATACAGGAATGGTTCATTGAAGAGAAAGTAACAAATCTCAAAGAACATGGGCAATTAATTCGGATTCTTGTGGAGATCCATGTGAAATAGGTGGTAACACACTGAAGAAATGTGTCTCTTTAGATTGTTTATTTACATATCACTTTTATTCACACTTTGAAAACCATTGTTTGTGCACATCAATCTCTCCTTCAGCATCAATCACCAAATACTTCGCCTTACTCTGTTTCAATCAAACCTTTCTGCTTTAAATGGAGTCAGGTTGAAGCATGATGTATAAAACTGATTTTGTCAGCCAAAGCTTTTCTGACTGCAGTGCTTTGGGGCACTTTCAAATATTCAGCGAAACCCTTCACTATTTAAGAACGAAGACTTTGACCCTGTCAGGAATGGTTAGTTTTAAAGTACAGTCCACAAGCAAGGACATTTGTCCTTGGTTTCTGAGGTGAAATCAGAACTCTCTGCTGGCACATTCTAATTGGACTGTGTTGGTTGGATACTTCACAGACACGTAAAGTCATGATGCCTTTGAGCAGATGGCCATCTTCCCACTCTCACCTCTGACTCAGAAGGTACTCGGTTCAAACGCCACTCCAGAAGCTTGATCTCAGAGCCTGGGCTTGAAACTTGAGTGCAACATTGGGAGGTCAGCTGAGGTTATGTGATGTAACGCTTGGAAGTTTTTCTTGAAGTTCTGTATTTTAGATGAAACATTAATCTAACACAATCTATTTGCCTTTCAGGTAGATGTAAAAGATGCTATGGTGTCCTGCCAGTAATGTCAAGACCAGATTATCCAACAAGTTAGTAGATTGCCACATGTACAAGTTCTGTTGTGTACAAATGGGCTGCTACATTTTGCTATATAATTGTGATCAAAAATGAAGGGCTTTGTAAATCCTGGAACTGAAGCAACCTCGCTATATAGCCTTCCAGCTTTTGTGCTGCTATGTTCCACAACGACTTGCTTAAATCCTTTCACTTGGGTTTCAGCATTGCTTACTGCATTGAATGAAAAGCATCAACAAAATCCACAGTGATTGTAATTATTATCAGCAAGCACTTGTTCTCCTCAGCCTGTGGTATTTGACAAGCACACTGGCACTGCTCAATGATACTTCCTCGAGACTGCCCTCTGTTGCTCTGCCCTATTGCTTCCAAGACAATAGGTCAATGTCCAAAATACCATCTCAATTATGGATATCTTCTCCCACCACCAGTCTTAGGTATCCCGTATTCCCTTTATGTCCTTGGCTCCCTTGATGATAGTCTCTCATCTCAGCTCTACTCCTCTCATCATCACTCTTTTGATCTCTCTGTGAAGCACAGTTGGTAGCCTGTGAGGAGCCTACAGAAGGTAATGCTGTTGTTCGCAATGCCCATGGTACAATAATTAACCATCAAAACCTGATAACAACTGGGATTAGGATCTCTGTAACGAATGCAATTGGCAATCATCAATTCAGAATGAAAGCTGTTGAAAATCTCTATGCACTTAACAAGTCCCACTGACAGCTGGATCAGTGGCTGTTACAGTATTGAGAATGACCAAAATTTTACTCTTAGAACTAGTTCCTATCAATCAAGCTGAAAATAGGGGCATAGCAACTATCATTATAGTCCTCAGGATAACTATGGTAAAAGCTATTATTTCCTATTCTTCATTACCCATCTAGCTAATAGTGGAAGAAATGTATGCAGACGGACACTGACTCAGCACAGTACAGTATTGGGTGCAGTTGTACTGGTGTTCATAACAACATGTTCACAGTCACTGGCCATGGAACAGCACCCCAGCACAGCTTATCAACAATGAAATATAAGAGTATAATTTTCATAAGTGAAACAAAAAATATATTGTCAACGGTTGGTTTACAGCTCACACTGTGTTGCTGTTTCAAGTCCAGATCTGATCCAGTCCAGATCAGGCATTGGATGACAATTTGGATAGAAATTATGTGCAGGGATATGGGTAAAAGGTAGGTGATAGAAACAGGCAGACAACATGGGCTGAATGTCATCCCTCTCTGCCATAACAATTCTGTGATTGGAGGTCTGGAAAATTTACATCTTTGTTCTTCAGAATCATGCACACAGGCAGTTTGAAACGTTGTCAATAAAACAAAGCCACATGACCTCACAGATGTCCTCTCTTGCTGGACCAAGCTGAAACTCTGTAATCTACAGCTGTATTCATGAAACAAGAGATGTACAGTGTGAAACACAAGGTGAAAAGAATATTTAAGTTAGACTGGTGGCATGACTGTAGTCCAAGCTTCCATTCCCAGTTTGGCTCTGAATTTGATGCTGGAGCTGATGTTTTCCAGGGGAACACTCAGGACAATGAAGAGAAATTCACTGGGGCTCAGGTGTGTGCTCAGTCTACTTCATTTTAAAGTATTAAAGTGAAATTTCCACTCCATACCTCAAAGATGTGGCACCAATTAGATTGTGTAATTATTATTTTGGTAAATGCAGAAACTCCCCGAGTGATTAAGGATACCATCCTTTCGTATTATTGTCCTGTCGAGAAGGAAATGCACCATCCCTGCCTGGTCTGGTCTACATGTGACTATAGACCCACAGTAGTGTGGTTAACTCTTAAATGGCCAAAACAGTTAAAGGGAGATTAGGGATGGGTAACAAATGCTGGCCTTGTCTGCAACACCCATGTGCTATACAAGAATTAAACAGCACTGCTGGTACACCAAAAGATGCCAATGGCCTGAATGAGCAATTCACCTGATTAGTTATAATCACACAAGATTAAATATTCCTTGCTCTGAACCTGAGGATTTTTCATGTATATCAACCAAAATGGTTAAAAAAAACATTGTTTCCTCCTTTAATAATTCTCACAATCCTATCTTCTTATTGTCCTGTAATAATTATAGCAATCTAGGTTATATGTCTACTCTGTGAATCTGGTAATTCACAGGAATACAGTTAGCAAGACAGTAAGGAAGTGATATCCACTCCAGAAATGACAGCTCCAAAGCTAGAGAGATTTATGTGATTGATTAAGCAATGACAGAACAAGCCTGCAATAAAAGACAGCAGCAAAATTGGCAATTATCTTGCATTCAAATGATTATGTAGACCACAGTTTCACTGACAAGCGCGTTATCCCATATTCTTCATGTATAATGGCCAGTAAAATGCATTATTTGATAATTAACAGTTGAGACACATGAATTACAAAGTGCAGCAATTCATCTAAACCATTCATTACTTCAGACTATTGATTTAAAATACCATATAGCCTTAAAAAGTCCAAACTGCAGTATAATACAGGCGTATTCCATCTGACAAATCAAGACCCAATTTTATGTCTTCAAACATCACACGAGCCTGTTCAATGGGAATTTTATAAAATTCCATGTTATTCTGAATGATTGATCCCTTTCTGAATCCTGAAGGAAAAGATTTCTGAAAGTCCATTCCTTATTTGGAACACATTAATTAAAGTGTTAAAGGTATGAAGTATCGATGTCTGTCATGGCCTTCCCCCAAGGTAATGTCTTGTACTTGTTCAGCCTTGAGGTACAGTTGCACTAACTGAAAAAGCCCCACTAAGACCAATTAAGGCCTTTACTAAGAAGCTGAAAGGAAGACAAATGGAGGTAGAAAGCCCGATTACAAGGAACCTTTGTACAGATGTAAAGCAATTAGAGTAGTCTCAAGTGCCAGACAGAACGGTACCTGAAAGTAATGGATCCTGCAGCTTGTCTAAACTTGGAACAATTCCTCTTTTTTGTGTGTTATACGGATAAAGTCTGCCGAGTATTAGGATCATATAACCATTGATAATAGAGTATCACTTTTCCAGGTCCACTGAAGTAGCACTGGTTTCTTGAACAGTAATTACTTTAACCGTAGAATACATCAGATTTCATCTACTAGATGCTATGCATCTTGCAAATTTTAACCTGGCTGTTGCAGAAAGAATACCTGAATTAAGATCAATGAGGTATGGATGAGTGAATGAGGCTAGAATTGACTTCCTTTTAAAAGGCCAAATTCTTTGATCCAGTGTCTTTAGAGCTTTTCAACAGTTTTTAAGCCAAGAAAAAGTGTTAATGCTTTCTGAACAAATTCAAAATTAGTTGAAACTATTTTATTTGTTAATATAAGTTCCACATTTATGTACAAGGACTAACATTGGTAAATACTGTGGGAAGATTAGCAAAGATAGTAATATTGATTTTCAAACCTGAGAGTAAAACGATCAAAAGAAGTCATATCAAAGATTGACTACAAAGACAGAACATCATCAGTATTTCTTTCTTTGACTGACTACATCTTTGATCTCTTTATGTTTTTGTGAGCAGTAGGTCTTGATGATAGAGGAATTGGAAGGAGATCAGAATCTGATGGTAATCAGAGCTGATTTAAGACCTATAAATAAGTAAAAGGAAAACTTGAATTTAAATAGCACTTTCGGAAAGCTTGCAAACAATCTCAAGGTATTTCAATCAATGAACTGTCAAGGCTTGCGCAATATAGGTAATTGTGGCCACCAAGTTTGCACACAGCAAGATTCCATACGATATTGAAAAGCCAATGCAGCAACTTAGCTGAGGCTCTCATCTAAGAACCCAAGGGAATATTTACAGATTTTGACAGAAATAAACTGCAATAATACACACACACATAATATATATAGTGCTAATTACTTCTAATGGGTCAATTTGAAAAATAAATGGCATGATTCCCTCCTTCCAATAGCTAGTTTAACATGGCTTAGAATTTTAATGGTTTGACTTTGAAGGAATTCCTCATAGGCCAAGTATGACCTTAATGGACAGATATTATTCCAATCGGGAGAAAGTATTAACCAATTAGAACAGACTTGAACACTAATAAAGATAAAAATCACACAACACCAGGTTTAAATGGAAGTACTCTAGCTTTCACAGTGCTGCTCCTTCATCACATGGTTGCAACCACCTGATGAAGGAGCTGCGCTCCGAAAGCTAGTGCTTCCAATAAAACCTGTTGGACTATAACCTGGTGTTGTGTGATTTTTGACTTTATACACCCCAGTCCAACACTGGAATCTCCAAATCATGACTAATAAAGATAGTTATATTCAACATCATGACTATATGAGTTTTATCACACTCTTTTCTGCGTCATGCTGATTGGGTTAAATAGTCCAATCATCACAACAAAGTCTTTTGCATTAAAATACTATCCGAATCACACTGGCCACCAGTATATCAGTATATGGAAAATAATAACAGAAGGGCTCAAACATATATCAACACTATGTTGATTAAAACCTTCACTCAAGCAATAGTTATCGAGAAAAATCTACAAACTCAATTTACTTCTACAGATAAATAGGGAAGAAGCAGATATTTATTTTCTGCTTTTTAATGGATTTCCTTCATCAACACTTGTCTTTTAATATTAAGGATAAGCAATCAGACTGCTGACTCCTTCACAGTTTTCAACATCTGTTTAATGACAGGGAATAACTTTGTATGATGTTAGTTTATCAGTCAAAGCAATCTAAATATAATTTGGCAGCAGATTGCCTGTTGCTGTAATCATGCTTCATGGGGCCCAGCTATATTGGAGAAATGTTGGTTGAAGACGTTCTCCACTTTAAAATTGCAGGGCTGCTTTCTGCAGTAGTACAGCACAACTGATCATCCAAAATAAAAAGATGCAATGCTGAGGAGTTAAAGCATCTTCCAAAAACAATGGCTTTTTGATCTTATCAAGACCTCATTCCAAGGCTTAGCAACATCCTTACTGCTGAGTCAAAAGACAGTGGGCTCAAGTCCCATTCCATTGACATAAGCAATACTGACCCTATCCCTGCGGTACTGAAGGATCGTTGCAATGGCGTTGTGCTGTCTTTCAGATGAGATGATACAAAGAGATCATTGCAAATTCTTCTCATGCACTGAATGACATACATATTCACAAGAACGTTGGGAAAATCACAGGTGATCATCAGTAAGGAGCATTATACAATCACGTAGATTACATATAAATTATCAGTACCAAATCACTAACATGACAAATGCAAGTGGTCTTTTCCAGCTGATGCCATCTGTAGTATACTTCTTCTGAATGGCTGAACACAGTTCTGATCTGCAGCTTATTTCTCCACTAGGAGTTCTTTTATTTTTTGGATAGTATTCGTGGAGGACCTTGTTCTTTGTAGAAGTTGTTCGTGGTCCATTACCTTATCTGGAGAACTTTTCATCTGGAGAATGACCTTCCTGGAAGACAGCTGTTTGGTCGTCTTTCTGGTATCTGGATTTCTGAATCAGACAATCACTTTCTAATAGAAAGTGATAGTCACGTTTCTTGCAATATCCTTGATGTTCAGACTAACAGCTGCTGCTTCTTGATGTCCTAGATCCATAAGCATTGATTCCTGGCCTTTGAAGGTAGCTTATATAAGCTGTTCAGATGGGGTCACATGCAGCTGATTTCCTTTGAGTTCCTGGTTGGGCTGGATGTCTTTCAGTCACCCTTTAATCAATGCTTGACAAATGAATCAGACTTTTAAGACTCTGAAGCTTGTTACTGAAAGATTACTGCTCAACCATTATAATCTCATTTATGAGCACTGACCATTCTGTAGCTTGAACATAATCTGTGAATGGACTGAAGTGGGTTGCCACTTATTAGTGTTCTCAGTATTCATTTCTTCTTCTCAAACTTAGCCAAGCATTAGCTTCTGATTCTGCCATGAGATCAAAAGTACTTTATAGACTTCAGACTCATGCATAATTGCAGATTTCACAATAATACATGAGATCTTCAAATTCTTTTGATACTTCTGGCCATTACACACCGAGTGCTGGCTGTACATTTAGCGATTCTTATCCTTCCAATATGTCTCCCAAATTGGAACGACTTGTGTTTTGTTGTACATTCATTCCCACACAGACCCATGCCCCAACCCTGTTTACTCCTGACTAATGCACCTAACCTAAACATCCATAAGCACCAAGGACAATTTATCATGGCCAATTCACCAAACCTGCACATCTTTGGATTGTGGGAGGAAACCGGAGCACCCAGTGGAATCCCACTCAGATATGGAGAGAATGTGCAAACTTCACACAGACAGTTGTCCAAGGGTGGGATCAAACCCAGGTCCCCAACGCTGTGAGGCAGCAGCACTAACCACTGAGCCACCATGCCATCCCATTATATGACCTTAATAATGACATTTATAAGTCAGTCACAATAGGGAAATGCTGTCAGTGCTCACCGTACATGTTCTTGGCCAATTCTGTGAATTTTTGGTCTGTTCTTCCTTCAACACAATGCTGGCAAATGGTAGCAAAGATTTAGATGATTGCTTGTTTTTTTAAAAATTTGGTTCAAACTCTTATTTGGTGGCCACTGTTCTTTGTGTTCACATAAGATTCCTTCTTATTTTTGACATTGTTATGAATCAAGGAAGTCCAATGAAATCTTAGATAGGATACCTCCTTAGACTTTGGACATGGATTCATTTCTGAACTAGTTGTTCTCTTGCATTTTGTGGGATTTCTGGCCTTTGAAGGTAGCTTTAAAAAGCTGTACAGATTATTGAGAAGCCTGGATAGGGTGAAGGTGGAGAAGATGTTTCCACTATCAGGAGAGACTAGGATCCGACGGCGCAGCCTCAAAGTAAAGGGACAACCCTTTAGAACTGAGATGAGAAGAAATTTCTTTAGCCAGAGAGTGGTGAATCTGTGGAACTCATTGCTACAAAAAACTGTGGAGGCCATGCCACGGAGTGTATTTAAGACAGAGATAGATAGTCTCTTGATTAGTAAGGGGATCACAACTAATAGGGAGAAGGCAGGAGAATGAGATTGAGAAACATATCAGCCATGATTGAATGGCAGAGCAGAATTGATGGGCCAAATGGCCTCATGATGCTCATATATCTTATAACATATATCCCAATGTGCACACTGGCTTAAAAGTAAGGAGTGTTGACTGTGAATTACTTTTATATTTCTAACTGCTTTACACTCTTGGTGTCATTTGTAATTTGTAGCATTTTTTGGACTTTTGACAGTTATTCCACACACTTCATTATTGTCACCTCTGTAAGGTATGGTTTTGGATTCTTTACTCACAGTAACTAGTCTGACAGCACTTGTAAATTTTAAATTTAACAGCATTCCCAATAACATAAACAAGTTCAGTGAAACCCGGATTTGTTGGATAATCTATTTCCTCTTTGAAAATCTTTATTATTTTAATAAACAACATTGCTATACCATGTAGTACTCTTTACTTAATCTCCTCCATTTCTAAAATTTTTAACTGTGACCTCCTTATGCAAATCGTATTCAATTTTGAGACAATGCTGTATCTCAACAAATGTCTGCTCTGTGAAATTCAGTCTTGCGGTCTTTCCCTAACTTTAAAACTGCCTGTAAATATTGTATCTTTCTCCATTTCTTCTCAATGTGCTGCTTAATCTTATTATTGTAAGGGTTTTTAAAATCTGTGTCATGCTGTTCTAAAGTGTGTATTCTTATATTCACTGATGCTGCTTTATTTTGAATGACTATGGATCTTATGACTTGGAGGTGCTGGTGTTAGACTGGAGTGTATAGAGTTAAAAATCATGCAATAACCTGGTTTCGTGTGATTTTTCACTTGATTTATCTTACCACAGTAATGTTGTACTTCTTCATCTCTTTGCTAGCCCTTCAAATCTTTTTTCCAACATTGTTTTGAATTCTTCAATAAAGCTGTAAATTGTATTGCTGGCTGTTCCATTATAAAGTTTTGCTTTTAAGCTTTTTAAATCAGTCTTGTGTCATACTGTATCTTGGTGCTGCTTACTGGGATTCCCTGGCTTTTACAGGATGGTGTTACCTATTTCTTCCAGAGTTTTCCTACTATTTGCAGTCAAGATGGAGTTTGCCTTTTCTTCCTGGGTAAAATGAACATTTTCCATTTTTCACGTCTCTAACTCCAAGCTTTTCCTTCTGTACAAATTTTTAAGTCGACTTTTGTCTTGATGGTTGAATTTATAAATCTTTGTGACAAAATCACACTTAATTACTGAGATTTAGTCCTTTTAAATCTTTAACTTTCTTGGCTTTTCATGTTCTGCCAGACTGCCATCAAATTTTCAAAAAATTGTCCATTTTCAGCTTCAACAAATTCTGAGGCCTTTCCGATTATTGCAGGCCTGGTCTAACTTTCTTTTCTGGCCCTTTCATTGTTCCTTGCAGCTACGTCTCACGGAGGATTATGACAATGGCAGTGACGTTCATTGTGGGAGGCGAAAACTCTCTTTTATACTCCCTTGCCTTCCATTTCTGGTCTTTCTGCCATTTTTCATGAACTTGTTTCCCTTTCCTTAGTTCTGCCTTTGAAGGCAAAGCTTTTGACCAATCTTCCTTTGTCTTGCATCTATCTAGTGATTAGTGAGATAGAATACACCACAATGGAGTACCTACACAAGAAATGTTCTGAGATAAGATGATGATTTATTGCATGACAGCAGTAAATGCAACAATATTTGGTAAAGCATAATTACTAGAACCTGGGGGAGCTGGTACAGATTCACTTACTCTACCTGAAAGCTAGAGCAACACTCCGTCTCTCCACCCAGAGACTGTGTGTGACATCCATAGAACGGGTACAGCTAAAGTTGCATAAACATTATCTCCTTCATAACTATCAGTTTGACAACTGACGCCAACACCAAACAAAATAGCAACAAAGAGAGTTTTAAAATACTTGTGAATGAGGAAATGTGTCCTCAAATTGTGTTCTCAATTATATTCCTCTGTAGTGCATCAGGAAAAACAAAATGTTGTTGCCTTTACATTTAATTGCTTTTAAATGGTGCTTTATGCAGAATCGACAGATGATGATGCAGATTGGAACATGGTAAATGGTGTCTTGCATTAACATTCTGACACACAAATTCTTCAAGTCACTAAGCGATTTGGTAAATGCATTTGGAAAGATCTCCTGTGTCTTGCAAGTGCAGTAAAACTGTAAGAATATTATTTAAGCAAACGTATTGATATTGCTGTTATGAAAAACAACAAAAGATTTTGCAAATGGAGTTATAATGGCATTTCACAGATTGGCTGGAGGAATTCTCATTCACCCTGTCCCAATTAAAATGTGGATGATCAACATCCATTTAAGGCATGTAGTTTTCATTACAATAACTGTTCTACATTATTAATGTGCTAAATTAACAATCACATGTGAACAATTTTGTTTTATATATATATAAACGAACAAGGAAAGTTATGAATAATTAATTATCGCTCAGCAAGTCAAGAGCACATGAATTAGAATGAAGAAGGAAAATGTTTACGAGGCAGTGGATTTAAAAAGTTTCACCTTCATGTTAACCTTCAAAGGGCAATTATTCAAACTCCTTTGCTAACTATGATATTAGTTTGTATCAATTTTATTATCAGTAGAAAGGTATGTGCCCAGGGCTTCTAAAGGAGATGCAGACATTACTTCTAACCTCATCACCTGCCATATTAAGTGTCAGGAAATTGTGCTCTCTGGTTGAGTCCCATCTTTTCTGAAACAATGTTATGCTCAGACTCTGAAAATAATGCACAATAGTGTATTGTGGTCAATACAAAAATATTTAGTATTCAAAGGACAGCCAAATAGTATATCTCTAGTATCACACTAGTTTAATGACTGTCATTAAAAATACCTCACAAAACAGTGTAGTTGGAAAGCAAAACTGAAGACATTATTTCCAAAGCATTAGATTGGTTTCACATGAGCTGATTAGAATCATCCATGCTAATTACAGTGAAGAGAGCCAATTAGGACAACCTTTCATTCTGTAATTAGGGGTTCGACTTTAACCTTGTCTGTATTGAATTTATTTTATAGATTGCAGCATATTAACAAAGCTTTCTGTCACAAAATAAATGGCAAAATATAATCTATATTTTCAGCTACAAATCAAGAGGGCACTTTTTTGTCTATTAAGCAGCAATGGCTTAGATTCACAAAGCTACTCCACTAGAATACGGTTTTCTGAAATTTCGTTACAGATGTTCAGGTTCTGGGTTTCTCAAAAAACAAATACAGCAATGTGCAGACATCTAACCTACAAGCATAGATGCAAAATAAGATTATGACAGTAAGAGAAATACAAGTCTACAACTGGTGAAAAGAGATGCTGAAATGTGAATTTGTACATGCTTTGTTCTGAAGATTGAGCATTAAACAACAGGATTAAGGAAAAGACTGGTTAAAAAAAGGTCAAATTAAAATATGTCATTTGCATCTTAGACCAATGTAGGGATAGAAGATTAACTGTTCCAAATGAACTCGATAATAAAGCCTTGCTGTTGGTAGCACACGACAGATAATCGTGAGGACACTGCCAAGACCTGCATACTTACTTAATTGGACAAAAAGAATTATGGAGCACATGATTGTCATTTTCCACAACGTGCTCCCAGAAGCTAAGGCTCCAAGTTAGGTAAAGTGCATTCATAAAATTTGTCCTGTAGAGTGGACACTGCCTCAAACTGGACAGAACTGCCTGGAAGTGCGATGGAGACACAATGAACTAAGGCCCTCAAGAGGGCACTCACTGATTATTTGAATGGAGACAATGTGAGGGTTATAGGAAAAATCAGAAGAAAGGAACTAAGTTACTGATAATTCTAAGGGCTGGTGCAGACATCATGAAGGTCACCTAAGGTATGGTGACTGTCTCTGACGAGACAGCAGTCCTATCATCTCCTTTGACTGGTGGCTTCCTTCTGTCCCGAACGATTCTGTAATTCCATTAACTGACGTGGACCTATTTTAAAATTAGGCATTAGATACAGTTTTAATCACATGTGATATAGTTAGTTACATGCAGCTCATGAGGTATGTAAAGCTGCTGCAAATTTGATGGGATTTAAAATTCACTAAAGTATTTCTTCATTGCATGATAAAACAAAACTTGATAAAACATGCCATATGGTTTTGTGAAGTGATCTGTTTTGCCAAATGGTTCAGCACTTTGGATAGCCAGCAGACAGGATGCTGTCTAATGCAGTTTTGGTTTTGATAGTGTACCTTTTATCAGGATTATACTGGGTTATGTATAACAGTTTGCATGCAATTAGTTATTGATACTTAGATCCCACTAACTAGTCTGGAAATTTGTTGAGGAAGATCTCAGCTTCAAGTGAGTGAACGCATTCTTCGCTGGAATTTCATGAGCAAATGAAACCTTTTCTCACATCATTCAGTTCTTCATATCACCTGCAAGTCGTATGTTGGCAAGCATGGGGACATCTTAAAGAACTAACCTCAGCATAGGAGCTATTTCCTTTGATTCGAGGTAAAAGTAAAGTCACTGCACTCATTAGAGAGAGATAACTGGTGCTGGTTTAGCCTGAGGGTCGCCATTCCTCAGGCAACATCAGAAGGTACAGGAATTGAACCAGCACTGTTGGTGTCACACTACACTGCGAACCATCAGTCCAGCCAACTGAGGTAACCTGGGTATTGACATGTGTTGATCATACAGCCCAAAGCTGGCTGAGCTAATGAACGTATTATTCCCTCAAAAATCAAGAACTACCAGTCAGCCTGTCTATCAAAAGGGAATATTTTGCTTGACCAACCTTATTGATGTTTTCAAAAAGAGAACAGAGTGTAGGCATTGGAAATACAGGAGAGTTTTGTTGTATGGACTTTGAAAAGGCCTGCAATAAGGTGTCTTATGATAGACTTACAAAGTCAGAGAACGTTAATCAGGGGACAAGCAGCTGAATAGATTGCTAATTCCTTTCAAGACAGAAAGCAAAGTGTGACAGCACTTGGAATGACAGAATATGGGAAGTGGTGTTCCAGAAATCAGTGCTGGGATTGCAACCATTCATAATTTACATAAACAATTCAGAGTTTTAGAATCAAACACATAATATCTAAATTGAAGAATTATGTCAAATTGGAGATGGGTGATAAGTCAGTTCTGAGATGAACTGCAAGAAATTATGTGAGAATACTAATAAACTTGCAGGTTAGTTAAAAATCAGCAAGTGAAGTTCAATGCATGAATGGAAAATAGTACACATTGTTTGGGAAAACAGGGAGGTAACTTTATTTAGTAGGTATAAGTCTAGAAAGAGCAGAGGAACAAAAGGATCTCAGAGTACAAAAACACCAATCACTACAATTTGTATCACACTTTAGCAAACCAAACACCTTCGTATATTTCAGAGAGATAGATACGAAAGCCCTGATAAACCTATATCAGACCTTGGTCAATCCAGGTTCTTGAAGTACCTAGTTTAACCAGGTAGAAAGTACTGAATGCAGTTCTGATTATCACATGACAAAAATGAGTTGGAAGCACTGGAAAGGGAACACAGAAGATTTACAAGGACCACACTAGGAATGTGCATGTGTGGAAATAAAAGTAGCTGAAAATGTGTTGCTGGAAAAGCACAGCAGGTCAGGCAGCATCCAAGGATCAGGAGATTCGACGTTTCGGGCATAAGGAATCCTGAAGAAGGGCTTATGCCCGAAACGTCGAATCTCCTGTTCCTTGGATGCTGACTGACCTGCTGCGCTTTTCCAGCAACATATTTTCAGCTCTGATCTCCAGCATCTGCAGACCTCACTTTCTCCTGAAAATAAAAGTATCCATATTATACATATCAGCAAAGGATTGATAGGTGGGGTTTGCTCTATCTGGGAAAAAAAGATTGATAGAGACCTTTAAAATTATAAAATGTTCTCATGGAGTGGAAACAGTCAGAATGTTTCCACTTATGAGATAGGTGTGGCTGGAGGCCATTCATATAGAAGAATTACCAATGGTGAAACAGCGTAATACATGATCAGGGATTGTTGAAGCAGGAAGTATGGGTACACTCAAAGGGAAGTTAGACAAATATGTTGAGACATGGTTAACAAAGCAGATGGAATCTTAAGGATTCATTGAGTATAAAATCATAAAAACTCTGGTAAGGCTCCAAATAGAATAATGCATCCAGTCATCGTAAAAGTCTGAAGGTCCTTAACAGGCTGCAGGCAAAATTTACAAGAATAGTACTTGGAATTGGAGAGACGTTTAGGTCAAGGATAGTTTGGAAAGGGTGGGGTTACTTTCTTTGAAGAAAACAAGATTGAAGGGAGGTTCATAGAGGTGCACAAGATTACGTACAAGAATATCTCAAGGCGGCAGAAATTCACCATGCTCCCTGTTGACCCCTTTTCACATTATTTTACAAGTTTGTCTGTCTTGAGGCAGCCTGTACAAGTCAAACAGTATTAAGATGTATAGTTCATTCCTATATTTTGCGAGCTTCAAAGTCAACCCAAAACTCTTGAATTTATTTTTAACCATTCATCATGCAGGTACATTAAATTAGTTTAATTACAGTGTTACTTCAGTCTTTCAGATGACCAGATTCTTCTATCTTCAAGGTCATATACTGGTACCATTCATTGCTTGAATAGTACTAGTAATTGCATCTAATGTTGATTAGTTAACAGCTGTATTTAAGTGGCCTTCATGATGATAAGTGTATAATATTGAAGATGAAAAAACATGTTTTGTACTGACTTGAGAAGTGTGTTGGAAAATTACAGTGTATGATAACTCACCTGATTCCACTATCAATGCCTCACTGATAATAATTTCATTTGCAATTCTGAAAATAAGTGAACCATAAAATTTTGCACATACTTCCCAAAGCTGCAACATTGATGATTTCATGATTCACCAAGGAGTGGATTTCTTGCAGTTTGGAACCATTTTTTGATGAACAACACATCTTACAAAATTTTACACTTGTTTGTAAGTTGAATTCAGCCTTATATCAAGCAGTAAATTATAGCATATTGAGGGAACAATAGGAACTTGTAGCTCAGCCTCAGATTCCTTTACAGGTCTAAGTAGTTACACCAGCAGTTACATTATTACATTGCACCTACAGAGAAGAAACAAGTCATTCAGCTCGGTTGGCTGACATCACTGTTTAAACTCCAAATGAGTCTCTTCAAAGCAGCTCTGACAACTTCTAGCCTTAAAATTCAAATTAGAAATTTCCAGAGCTTTCCTGAAACACATGAACTCCATTTGTCAATGACTTAGTGGTGATGTGAACTGATAAACACAAACCATCTGATCTGGCTTTCAGGAAATGACTCATCTTTTAAGTTAATCAAATTAACAAGATCTTAGCAAGCAAAAATCAACATTTTCAAAAAAATCAACTTTTCACTGATTTTTTTATTTTCTTTTTGCAGGGCTACCAATTCCTCAGGGTAGCACCAAACGTAGATCAATATTTTACTAAAATTTGACAAAAGGGCATCTTGACTTGACTTACTCTGTTTCTCCCCACCAGCTGAGCATTTCGAATACTTTAATTTTGTTTTCCATTCAGATTTTCAGCACTGCACATCCATCGGCTTTTTCATTCAAAAGATCACTTTGTTCACTTTTATTACATGTTGGGGCTATAACCTAAGTTTGGAAATTATCTATCCATAATTGTGATGCTTTGCTATGATAGAACAATAAAGCTTACATATTTGAAACGCTTGGCACCGACTCTAAACTACAGTGTCATAATAGAATGCTTTGAGGTAGGTGTCATATTAGGCCTGCAAAGGTAGTTACAAGTCACAGTTTTAAAATGTTATCTGAATACAACTGTTATACCATTGAATATAGTACAGTCTATTTTAGACCCAAGTACAAATTTTGAAAATGTTGTGATTTTTGTTCTTAGCTAAGTTTTTTTTCTGGTTTCTTCTGGAACTTTCTCTGGTGCTTCAGTATTTTAGTTGATTGTGACTTGCTGTAATAACTGTTAGGGTTGTGTTAAGTGGTGGTTAACTGGAACTTAATTGCAATGCTGCATTGGACATAATTACCCAACAAACATGATGGGTTCAACAAAGTTACCCAACAAACATGATGAGTTCAACAAATTTAGTCTATTCAGTCTAATCACGCTAGCCTAGTCTTCAAAAGCTCCCATTGTACAGTTCTACGTGCACTCCACAAATGGAATTCATAGAGTTCCTTTAAAAAAAACTGATTTTCTGTTTCAGTAGCTCTACACTTGTTTCACTGTCCCATAATCATCTTATTAGAAATATGCTAATTTTGTCCTCAGTGAGAAAAGTGTGTTAGGTTTTCTTTACATGAAAGGCAACATATAAATGCAAGTTGTTATTTTGCTTAAGGTCATCAGGTATAATTGCTACAAAAGTGGTCTATGAGAAGATAATTATGTTTACAGACCTCAAAAGGTCAATTAGACCATAACTATTCCTCTCTGGATTGACAGATGCTTATTTATCAAGGGTTTTTCATCAAAATGGTAAGAACTAACAGGAAAATACTCTTTTTGTGCACCTATTACACATTAAGAAAAAACTGAGACTTGACAAGGGCTAAACTAATATCCATCTGGAGAGAGAAGCATGTTTTATGAATGACATATTCAGCAATAAAAAATTATATATGTTCAGAAATCCTCACATTGCAAGAACTCAGTACCAAAGAATTAACTAAGGAGCACATAAGTAGTGTAAAGGACGTTCAAGAAGCATGTTTCTTTAGGAAGCTTTTGAAGGGAGGGAGGTCAATGAAGGACTAAATGGCTTTGGAAGGTGTCTTAAAGTATAGGTTTATTAATAATGGTGAAGGAAATGCAGTGGATGACCAGAGCAATCCATACCAAAGCTAACAATCCTGGATTCCTAGTCTTGCCCATAATGAGGCTGCAAGAGGTGGAGATTCATTCTGGGCAGTGGCGCACAATGAGAAATATCAGATTGGCCACCCCTTATGAGCAATATCAAATACTTAATTTCACTGCAGTCAAGTAAACTGAAAACCCAGGTGCTATGCAGAAGAGACAGCTGATCCAGTGTTGCTCGGTTTGCACTGTCAAGCAAAGCAAGCTTGTATCTCAATTATTTTTTAAACATATAAGTGTTCAAAGTAGACTTAAAACATATTGCTTTTTCTTGCTGCTCAATTTTGAAATGGGATGACAAAGATTCTGCTCATCTGGAAAGTGAAGACATGAATAATTGAAAAGAAAGCTTTAATCAGAATTTAAGTGTTCTAGCTGGATTGGAAATTGTGCTTAATGAAAATATATTTAAATTCTATGCTTGGTTCAAACTATCTGATATATCAGCTTCCTCCTTATCTAAAGCAACTATTTTGCAGTTCCTGATTTTTGTCAGTTGCTCAAAATTCTGAAGAAATGCACACATACTTGTCGACAGTTACAGGCAAAACATGTTTATGTATATTACTTTCAAAGAATCTATTTTGAATTCAGTACGTTCAGAAATAAACTTACAAACAAAATATTTAAAAAGGATTAAGGAAATCCAATTTCAAGGTCTATGCAGACAATTCAAAGCTAGGAAAGAACCATTTTGTCTGGCAAAATAATTTTACCACATGAAAACTGGCTTCTCAGAGACTTATAATCAACATCATATTATAGAGTGAACGATAAGCTAATTGGACCAAATGTTCAGTAAAGTTTCACCCTCAGCCAGACACATGACCAATGGGACTGGTAGAGCTGGGTATTATGGAGGGTCTTAAAACGAAACATGATTCAAGAGGTTTGAGAAGGGAATTGCAGAGCATAAACATCACGGCTAACATTCAGAAAATAATGGGCAGAAGCCATCAGCATTAAAGAAAACATATTCCACATTGAAGCTGGGATGATGGTGCATGAGAGTTTGGGGAATAAGTATATTTCATGCCAGGGTAATGTTCCTTTCAACAATTCAGTGTCTCCAGGAGATGATTTCTCATAAAGCACCTTGTACCTGGTACTGATCATGTAACCAAGTTGCCCAGGAAATAAACAATAGAAGAAAAAAAAACCAGAATTGAAGTCTAATTATTTAGATAGAGTATATTCATTTCTTCATAGTTTTTCAACTGTGAACTTGTGTGGCTTCATTCTTTATGTATGTACCTGGATTTGGGATTTCTAAAACAAAATGTTTCTCGTCCACACTGGAATGATAACACCTGGTAACGTACTAAATAATTGACCATGTTTTCAGATATTAACTTACTCCAGTGAAGAATGGAATACATGTGATGGATCATGTTCTTTCTTGTTTAAACACTGTCACAGTTTTCCACTGACCAGCTTCCTGGGGAAGAAACCAGTTTTAAAAAAACGTCATGCTGAGAAATAAACTTACTGGTCATACTGCAGTAATGTTGTGAGGTATGCAAGTCACACCAGTGACTTACATGTTTTACTGTTTTTTTTCTTCAGGGTTCCAGTTCTCTGGTAACTACAAGTTGGATAGTTGTAATCTATGGCTCCGAGTGGTGGTCATCAAATAACAGTCTGAGCATGCCCAGTGAGCTGGATTTTCTCAATCCCATCAAAAGATCAACTTCAGGACCATCTCCAGATGCTAAGCTGTTGGACTTCAGAGTGTACCACATGTTGATATCCTGAAGGAGATCTTCAAATAATGGGTCACCTCAGCGCCAGCCATCCAATTACCAATGAAGGAGACAAGCAAGAGGCACAAATAAGAAATAGGAAATCCCGTTCAAACAGGACCTATTCAGTTTCGATGCTCAAGTTACCAGAGAGATTCAACCTTGAGCACACAGACTTTCAGCATGGCAGCCTGCCAAGGTACGTTGGGCACAAGGTTCGCCAACACTTCCCGTGGATGACAAGATAGAGCCTTTATGAACCAGAGGCAACACCTTTTTCAGAGAGTGGGAGGAGGATGACGGCCAGGCAAACAAAGGAGACAGGGCTGGAAAACATCAGCAGCTGCAGCACTGTCAGCAGGAGTTGGGATATCGCTGGAAGTGCTTCAACACCCCTCTTCATCCGGGCAAAGTTAGTGGGAAGCGTAGCCAAGCCGTCAGCTGTGACTACCTTACAGAGGTGGTACACCTCTGATCAGAGTGGGGTCTCACAGCAGAGCGCATTTAGATACATTGAAATGGTTGGCCATCATAAAAGCACACACAGAGCATTTTAGATTAGATTCCCTACAGTATGGAAACAGGCCCTTTGACCCAACTTCACACCGACCCTCCGAACAGTAACCCACCCAGGCCCATTCCCGAACCCTATATTTACCCCTGACAAATGCACATAACACTATGGGCAATTTAGCAGGACCAATTCACCTGACCTGCACATCTTTGGATTGTGGGAAGAAAGCGGAGCAGCCAGAGGAAACCTACACAGACACAGGGAGAATGCGCAACCTCCACACAGACAGTTGCCCGAGGCAGGAATCGAACCCAGATCCCTGGTGCTGTGAGGCAGTTGTGTTAACCAATGAGCCACTGTGCCATTCCAAGAAAACTGGTATATACTTGGTAGGATGGTATTGTAACTCGAGGGAGATGGTACTATAACCTGAGGAGGATGGTACTGTAACTCAAGGAGAATGGTATTGTAACCTGAGGGGGGATGGGATTGTAACCTGTGGAGGATGGGATTTTAACCTGAGGAGGATGGGATTGTAACCTGAGGAGGATGGTATTGCAACCTGAGGGGGGAATGGGATTGTAACCTGAGAAAGATGGTACTGTAACCTGAGGAGGATGGTACTGTAACTCAAGGAGGATGGTATTGTAACCTGAGGGGGATGGGATTGTAACCTGAGGAAGATGGGATTGTAACCTGAGAAGGATGGTGCTGTAACTCAAGGAGGATGGTATTGCAACCTGAGGGGGGAATGGGATTGTAACCTGAGGAGGATGGGATTTTAACCTGTGGAGGATGGGATTTTAACCTGAGGAGGATGGGATTGTAACCTGAGGAGGATGGTATTGCAACCTGAGGGGGGAATGGGATTGTAACCTGAGGAAGATGGTACTGTAACCTGAGGAGGATGGTATTGCAACCTGAGGGGGGATGGGATTGTAACCTGAGGAGGATGGTGTTGTAACCTGTGGAGGATGGGATTGTAACCTGAGGAGGATGGTATTTTAACCTGAGGGAGATGGGATTTTAACTCGAGGAGGATGGGATTGTAACCGGAGGAGGATGGGATTGTACCCGTGGAGAATGGGATTATAATCTGTGAAGGATGGTATTGTGACCTGAGGAGGATGGGATTTTAACCTGAGGAGGATGGGGTTGTAGCCTGAGGAGGGTTGGTATTGTAACCTGAGGAGGATGGGATTGTAACCTGAGGAGGATGGCGTTGTAACCTGAGGGGGATGATATTGTAAGATCCAGGAACATGTACTGACATCAACATCATCTCTTATGATATGTTATGATGGACAAATGGGATGGTTATGTGTAACTGACTTATCTATCTTCATGTTGTTGGGAAATGAGCTTTTATTGCTAGAGGAAGGAGTCATACAGAAGAGGAGTGGTCATCCTCATGACATTCACGGTCATGGAAGAGACCCTTGACATTGTGAAGATGACCACAATAAAGGCAGTAGGTGACAGCTTGACTGGTCCCCAGAAAAGAGGGGGTGATTGTTGACTGATTGCTTCATGGTGATGCTTTGGAGCAGTTTTCGATTTTGTTAAGTTGTTTCCAGTAGCTTCCATTTGTTGAAACAAGTCTGCTAAAACATCTAAGATAAATGAGGTTGAATAACTAATATTTTCTCTTTTGCCACGGCCAGAATCAGAGGATCAGAAGGATAGGTGTGGACAAGAGTCAAAGAGAGTGGCTTTAACTCTGAGGAAGCAGTTTGTCAGGATTCAAGCACACATGGCTCCAGAACATGTACACCAATCTTGCTGAGCCTTCTAGCAACTATACAACATGTATCTTGAGCACAGTATCACAGCACATGAGCAGGATCAGGTGAAGAAGACAAGCTGTGCTGTTGGCAATGTCTATCAGAGGAAGGACATCAGTGCAGCCAAGCCAAACCTGCCAGAGATGGTTAGCCATTCTGGTCATTTAGAAAAATGCAGGCACCTGGCATTGCTTCCTGAGGCAGTGTGGGATCTTGTGAGGAAAATGAAGGAGCTGAAAATGTGTTGCTGGAGAAGCGCAGCAGGTCAGGCAGCATCCAAGGAACCGGAAATTCATCATGCCTGATGAAGGGCTTATGGCCGAAACGTCGAATTTCCTGTTCCTTGGATGCTGCCTGACCTGCTGCGCTTTTCCAGCAACACATTTTCCGCTCTGATCTTCAGCATCTGCAGACCTCACTGTCTCCAGGAAAATGGAGGAGTCAATTTATGACGTGAGTGCAGTGTCAGCTCAGCCATGTGAGTATATGAACTCTTGCTGTGTAAGGGTGGCCATACTTTTAGAATCACATGCCACAGCATCACCCTCTCCCCACCCCCCCCCCCCCCCCACCCCACCCAACCCCCTCCACTCCCAACCAAGACAGATGCAGATGCTGGCATGAAGACAATGTATTGTGCATTCTGTACCATTGACTGGTCTGTGCAGTGATGACGCAGGGATGCATGCAGATGCATGGCTGGGACATGCAGTGACCCAGGCAGGAAGAGATGATGCAGGCGGTACCACCACTGTGTCCTGAAACTGCTCTCCACCTTGAGTGAGGCACAGAGTCACACTCACATGATCCAAACTATCCCTGCACAAATACAACTGCTGTGATGAAGTCATGCATCTGTGTGCATCTCAGTGACTGTGCCACCCTCTTGATCAGTGTCCCAAGTGCACTGTGAGCACCACATAGTGGATCTCACAGAGGGCAGATATGCAGTACACCTTAAAAAGGTTTTGTACTGACTGTGGTCAGAATGTTAAATGCTGCCTTGTTGTTTGCTGTGGCACACGTCGACATTTTCACGAGATGCTGCCTCTGTGAGAGGTCTCGGAGTGACTCAGCATTCACCATGTCATGAGTGTTATACTCTGAAGGAATTGAATGGGTCTTTGTCCACTGATGAGAGATCACTATGTATAAACTGTTCAATTTTAGCGCTTTCTATGGAGTATCTGCTCAGGAGATCTAGGTGCCTCAGAATTTTATCCAGGTCAGTCTGAGTTATCTCACAGACAGTATACCTTAGCAAGACATGTTCACTCCATCACAGCATGTGACTGAGGGTATAAAGATCTCATACTCCATCTTAACTCGGACCAGCTGAAGCATGAAAACCTGGTGAAAGTGTATTATTCTTTTTAATCGGATAGTTTAATGCTGGGCCAGGCACTGAATTGCCTAAGACTGTAATATTTATATGCATTAGTGAGCTATAACAATTGTCTCTTGGATATTTCAATCATCACATTGCCTATTTCCTAGTTTTGTATGTTATGAGAAACAACATGGCCTATCAGGTAAAAAAAAAAGAGTTTTCTGGAGGCAGAAAGCACTTTGGTTAGTGAGTCTTTCCATATGAATCTCACCTCCAGATTATCACAACATTCTGCCACTGAACTTCATCAAGGTCCTCATCATCCTTGATGCGCATTCTTCCTCCAATTGCTTTGTAGATAATAACAATGTGGGAAATTCTTCAAGGAATATTCTGGACAGCTGTCTCTTATTTGCATCATGAATCTTTTCGTGTCTTCAGTGGTGGGTCATGGTGTTGAATTAGCAGCAGTTGTATTACTCGAGTGCCTTGGTTGTGTGGTTTCACATTGCTGACGTTAGCCAACTCTATCCTGGGTACACCTTGTCCACCAGGATCTATCCATGTGGTCTGTGTCATGGAAGCAACAGCTATGACTCATGACACTATCTTAGTATAAATGTTTACAGTTATCACAATATTTCTAAAACACTTGAAGGAAATGTTTACAAGGATCGCGCACCAGCTGAATGTTTAATGAGCGGATGGCCTTTATGTTGTTGAATGCTCTGGCTTGAGTTAAAGGTACCTTGTGTGCAGCCAGTCACACTCTGCATCTGAAGGAACCTCACTACTGAGGCATACATCACTGTCAATCCCTCAAGTTAGAAGCTACAAAGTTCAAGGTCCCAACAGCTGGTCAGCTATTGGGGTCAGGAAAAGTGAGGACTGCAGATGCTGGAAATCAGAGTCTAGATTAGAGTGGTGCTGGAAAAGCACAGCAGGTCAGGCAGCATCCGAGGAGCAGGAAAATCGATGATTCGGGCCAAAGACCTGATGAAGGGCTTTTGCCCGAAACGTCGATTTTCCTACTCCTTGGATGTGCCTGACCTGCTGAGCTTTTCCAGCACCACTCTAATCTAGACTATTGGGGTAGGGTGTCCTCTTGAGCCTGTGGCATAAGGTCTCCCTCCAGAAGTATGCAAAACTCAGCCACCATCCGTCCTGTGTAGCCAGGCAATTTGTGGCTCAGGAAAACAATCCTCTGATGGTACAGCAGAGTATCACTTACTAGTTTTCCACCTGCAGTTCAGCAACTTTGCACACCAGGTTGCTGAGGTTGTTCAGAGTCAAGATTAGAGTGTTGCTGGAAAAGCAGAGCAGGTCAGGCAGCATCCGAGGAGCAGGAAAATCGACGTTTCGGGCAAAATCCATTCCCACTGCTCCAGTCCATCTCTCAACAAACAAGTTTCATTATCAGAGACACTGTTGGGCAGTAGGATCTGTCAAATTTCTCTTGCACCATTATGAGAGATGTTCTCCAAGAGTGTCTCTTTTTGTCACCAAACATAATTGTACTGCTCTGCTTCAAGAGTGGCAGCTTAGTGGTTGTGCGTGACTTTCTGTTTGATGGTTTCTCCTTTTAGGCAGATTTCAGAATGGTGATTGATTTGATCGAGGAATCTCTGCTGTGCAGCCACCTCATATTTTTGGTTGGGGTGTGAACAGGGTGTGGGGTTTGTGTAGTTCAGGCAAAGTTCCACTTTCTTATTTAAATGCCTCTCACCCATCTCATTAATCACTCGCCCAGGAATACCAGGCAGGTGACCAGGATTCCACAGAAGCTCTTTCCAGATAACTTGGAAGAAGTGGGGAGAAACTGCTACTCTTTGGGAATTCTTCCACAAATTTGCTAGCATTATCCTGCCTCCATTGATATATCAATATCCAGCCCTGTGTACCTGGAAACTTACTGATACATTGACCATGAAACACTGTGTGAAACCACTATGTTAATGCAACGTTTAACAAATGCTTTCAAATTTATCCAGCTCCATTAATGTTGGAGTGAAGAATGGATGTAACCAAAACAGCCTTACCCAGAGAGTGCGCTAATAGTTAATTTGATGCAAGACACAATTAAGCTTTCATATGACAATCACAGCCAGTGTGATCACATTCCCCTTTTTATACTGTTTGCCTTGCAAATAGAAAGCCTGCTCTCCAGGTCCACTTAATCCTTCAAAACTGTTGCAGCAATCAAAATATTAGAGTTACTTTATTCAGAATAAGAATCCTGGAACAACTTGTTTGATTAAATCTAAGAGTAGAGAGCGCAATTTGCTAAATTACAAGCATTTTGAACATGTAAATATAGTTTAATTACTGCAATTAGAGTAGATTACTGCAGATTGGCAGATGGGGCTGCAATGCTGTTCTAATTAGGGCTTTTTAATGCTCAGCAATATGAGGGAAACTTTAACTATTTGGATAGCTGGAGGCATTTAAATAGCTAAAAATATCCAGTACTTTCATCTGACTACAGTTAAGTCTAGATTAATAAATACCTAACTATAGTTCTGATCCAATATAAAAGGCTCAGTGTTATCTACACTCTTTGATTTTCAAAATAATTAAATATGTTTGTAATTATGTTGACATGATGTCATTGTTGACCACAAATATCATCTGGCTAGCTTATGTGCATCTTTACAAGGTCAATATTTTTAAAATATAAATCATGTTTAAATCGCATCAGTGAGAAACCTGGTTACCTCAATATGCTTGCTGTAAGTGCTTTTTCACACAGGCAAGTGAAGAGCCTCTGAGTGAACACTGTTATTTCCCCCTCATGGAGCTGGCTTGAGATCCAGACCAAACTGATGGCTTGAAAGACCCCTTTCTTCAGATGACTGTCGAGGTTCCTCAGTAATTAATTTTAAATCTCACTTCAGTTTGTCGTAATGTGACCACAGACAGCACAAGACTGCCTGTAATGTGACATTAATTTCCACTAATTGGGCAATCAGACTCAGAAAGGCCAAAAGATCAATGATACAGGAAAAGGAAATGTCACACTGTTAAAGGTAGATTGCTCTTTCAAGGATTAGATTTGAGACAATAGTCGTAGATTGTGGCTAATATATTTAAAGTCGATTTTACAGACATCCTTCAATGCTATCCGTCCCAATTCTTGGGAAAAAAAAGGTTTTACATCAATATTCGAGAATTTGACTTCACTGTAAGCAACTTTTCCTACATTTATAAATAATCTCTTAAATTGAGCGAAAAAATTGATTCGTGCAAATTCAGGAGGAAGACAATGACCATTCTTTGAAAGCTATTTGAACAGTCACTTTTCCCTTTGTCTTACCTCTCAGACTAATTCCCACGAGTTTACCTCCTCCTCAAACCACATCTCAGAGTTCAGAAATGGATTTCTTCCTTTCTGAAACGTTCAAGTTTGTCAAGGCACTTCCCCACTCTCGACTGCCACGAACTTTATAGATTATGCCTGTTTTCACTTTTTTCCTCACCCCAACTCCCCACAGCCCTGAGGAAAGGCCTGGAATTCTGTGCCCTATGGTCCTGCTCCACAACCACCTGATGAAGGAGCAGTGTTGTGAAAGCTTGCAATGGAAGTGGTAGAGGTTGGCACAATTGCAACATTTAAGAGGCATTTGGAGGGATATGGGCCTGGTGCTGGCAGGTGGGACTAGATTGGGTTGGGATACCTGGTCAGCATGGACGGAGTGGATCGAAGGGTCTGTTTACGTGCTGTACATCTCAATGACTCTAATTCAAAATAAACCTGTTGGACTGTAACCTGATGTTGTGTCATTTTTAACTTTGTCCACCATAGTCCAACACCAGCTCCTTCACATCATGGAATGTTCCTGACAGCATGCAGCACTCTTGAGGGGCGGACAGGAAAATAGGGTTTGGATTGCTTCTCATTTGTCTCAATGTCAAAGTCCCTTCGCAATCCCCAATCTGCCTTGGCAGCAGCCATCTTTCCTTAGTGGAAAGAACAGGCCCTTGACTGGATCAGCCATGCTGTCTATACCACAAGCTCTCTCAGCTACCAGCTTAAGGATGGTAAACAATGGTTGTCAAAGTCATACAGGAAGACCTGCATCTGTATATCTATACCTTGTTGCACCTGACTGGTCAGAGCTTAAAGGCTGCCATCCTTATTTGGACTCCACTGTTACACAGGTCTCACTACTGACCAATGCTGGCTCAGGATCCCTTCTGGTGACAGCATGGAGCTGCAACATTCATGGCAAAATCCAGCTCTTAAATTTGTTTCTCTCTCCACAAACGGCTAGGCGACTGGTTGTAAATTTCCAGCTTTTTTCAGTTTTTAGTTCAGGTTTCCTTAATATTTTGTTTTTGTGCTCAGAGTGTATCCTGCCTTCCTAACTTCTTTCAACATACTTAAGAAAAATCAAGGTGGCACCCAGTAACGCAGCCCTAAGGAACCATTCATTGTGGCACTCAAGAATTCCTGCAGTCCTCCCATTCATAGAAGCATCCTCCACTCTTCAATTGCATCTCCCTTTGCTCACTGTAATCTGCGTCTAGAGTGGACTTGCTGCTGCAGAAGAGAATTTGTCATCCGCTTGGAATTCCCACTTACAGCCTGAAGCACATGGCAGCTCTCTCCATGAAGCAGGAGCAGTAGGCGGAAGCTGTCAGTGAGGTGATTACTGAGGACTGGAGCAGCAGCAGATACTCCGCCAGATCACTTGAGGCAGACTATCAGTGCCTGCTCCACTCACCCTCCCATTTGCTGCCCTAGGGGAGGATAGAAAGTGCTTGTCAATGTCACACAGGAGTCCTGCCAGTGCATTCAAGCCCTTGTACCTGACTGGTGAGACTTAATGCCAATGCAATAATGGGGTTACAAAAGAGACATTTGAAACCCTTGCCCAACCTTTGTGCACGTTGTTTCATACAAAGTCTAAAACTAAAGAGTCAAAACAGCATTAGGAGAATGAACACTTGAAACTATTTTCCATATAGAATTGATTAAAATAAATTGTTGAGTCTGGTTCATGCTGCAAAAAACAGAAAACAGCAATTATATACACTCTCTGAAGGGTCTTCGTAGGCTGTCTCTTCTAATAAATAGCAAATTACATTACACAAAGTAGTTCTGGCAGATTCAAAGGCATCGCAGTAAGTTTTTATCCGTAAAAGTCAAAAGCTTATTAGAAATTCCAACTGAAGGTTCAATACCCTGCACACTGCGCAGTAATTAAGGCTGACATCAAAAAGCTATTAAAAGAGCCTAATCTCTATTTACCATTTGGTATTTCAAAGCCTAACTTTGTACTTGTTAGGCAGATCAATTGCATTAATTTACAAATGGGGGGAAAATGTCACCCTTCAGCCTTTAAATCTCATTGTGGCTCAGATCAGCATCAGTGAATCAGACCGTGTGTTTCCCATATTAGCAAGAATAAGTGTCGTGGGAGACTTGACCTACAAATTTTAATTACTGCATTTAAAAAAAAATCCTCTCCTTGGAGGAACAGTGACACCAGAAGAAGAGAAGTTCACTTGAAGTGTCTGGGGTGATTAAAGGAACTTAACAGCTAAAGACTTTTGGTGCTACACCAGCCAGCAGCTTTTCGGCAGATTGCACAGAATGCTCCTTTCACATCAATAGACGTGTGACTAGCCAGACAAAGACCTCCTCCCAGAAATCCCATGAATGTGCTATTATCCAAGAGACTCAGTACACAGCCATACATTTTATCTGTCTGTCACTTACGGCTGCTTTTGCAAAAACAAAATATACAATTGCTGGGAATAGCATTGATGAAATATAACTGAAGGACTAAATAAGTGTGACAATGTGCATCAAGAACTCCATGACCTTGCAGTCTTGCGTCTGCCAAACTGTGCTTGTTGTGCCTATTAACTCCAGGTTGGAATGAAGATAGCCTCTCTGATGGAGCTGGAGATGTGATTTTACAAATTTTCTGCTTTAAATCAAATCTTTTGTAACCTAGAGCATTGGAATCACAAGTCAAATTCCTGGAGATCAGGCGGGCATGTTTTAATTGGATTGACGTCAGCAAATTATTCTCTAACCTTAATAAGAATGGAGAAAAATGGTGCCTTTATTTCCAGCATTATTGAGTTCACACATCAGAAACATTCAACTATTCCTGGAACCAAAAAAAAGTTAAACTCAGTTCACTATTTGCTTGCAATCCCTGATCATATGAGTCACAGCTAAAAATGCACAGTTAACTAGACTTGCCCTTAAAGCAGCTAATCTGGTATGAATTATTTCATTTACGTGAACAGTACCTGTTGTGTTTACCGTGAAGGGAAGACATCTTAGGAGTACTTTCTAAACAGTGAGAAAATTCGTAAAGCCAAAGTACAAAGGGATCTGGGAGTGCTAGTCGAGGATTCTCTAAAGGTAAACATGCAGGTTGAGTCCATGATTAAGAAAGCGAATGCAATGTTGTCATTTATCTCAAGAGGGTTGGAATATAAAAGCACCGTTGTGCTACTGAGACTTTATAACACTCTGGTTAGGCCCCATTTGGAGTACTGTGTCCAGTTTTGATCCCCACACCTCAGGAAGGACATACTGGCACTGGAGCGTGTCCAACGGAGATTCACACGGATGATCCCTGGAATGGCAGGTTTAACATACGAGGAACGGCTGAGTATCCTGGGATTGTATTCATTGGAGTTTACAAGATTAAAGGGAGACTTAATAGAAACGTACAAGATAATACATGGCTTGGAAAGGATGGACGCTAGGAAATTGTTTCTGTTAGGCGAGGAGACTAGGACCCGTGGGCACAGCCTTAGAATTGGAGGGAGTAAATTCAGAACAGAGACGAGGAGACATTTCTTCAGCCAGAGATTGGTGGGCCTGTAGAATTCATTGCCGCAGAGTGCAGTGGAGGCCGGGACGCTAAATGTCTTCAAGGCAGAGATTGATAAATTCTTGATGTCACAAGGAATTAAGGGCTATAGGGAGAATGCTGATAAGTGGAGTTGAAATGCCCGTCAGCCATGATTGAATGGCGGAGTGGACTTGATGGGCTGAATGGCCTACTTCCACTCCTATGTCTTTAAGCCTTATGGTAAAAACTGTGTTAGAATTCCATTCGTTTCTGGGACCAGATTCAAAATTCCACCAAAGATCTGGTGTGAGTAGAGTGCATAAGTGAAATGATTTGGACTCTATACTGGAATTTCACAATTCACTAAATGACAGAGGAACTGGATGATACAAGATCAATAAAGTAGGAAATGTGATTAAAATATATTGTTGTGGTTCTGTTCGCCGAGCTGGGAATTTGTGTTGCAGACGTTTCGTCCCCTGTCTAGGTGATATCCTCAGTGCTTGGGAGCCTCCTATGAAGCGCTTCTGTGATTTTTCCTCCGGCATTAGAGGTGAACAGATGCCTAAGGGAAAGACAACGGAACGAGGACATGCCGCAACCCAAAAGACTAGCCACACTACCATACATCAGGAGCATTTCCGAACTGACAGCCAGACTACTGCGACCACTCAGACTCATAACAGCACACAAACCAACAGCTACTCTCAGACAACAACTCACCAGAACGAAGGACCAGATACCCAGCATGAGCAAGACCAATGTAGTGTACAAAGTCCCATGCAAGGACTGCACAAAACACTACATGGGCCAACAGGAAGACAGCTAATGATCCATATCCATGAACACCAACTAGCCACGAGACGACACGACCAGCTATCCTTAGTAGCCACGCACACAGATGACAAGCAACATGAGTTCGACTGGGCCAACACTACTATTATAGGACAAGCCAAACAGAGAACAGCCAGGGAATTCCTAGAGGCATGGCATTCATCCACAGATTCAATCAATAAGCACATCGACCTGGGCCCAATATACCGACCACTGCAATGGACAGCTGAAACTGACAACCGGAAGCAGCAGATTCAAACCACTACAAATGCCAGAGGAAAGATCACAGAAGCGCTTCACAGGAGGCTCCCAAGCACTGAGGATGTCACCTAGACAGGGGACAAAACGTCTGCAACACAAATTCCCAGCTCGGCAAACAGAACCACAACCATGAGCACCCGAGCTACAAATCTTGCCCCAAACTTTGAATTAAAATATATTGTTGAGACAAAAGAAAGGCAGAATTATTTTATATTCTATATTCTAAAATGCATAGTTAACTATCTGCTATATCTGGCCCATATTGAACCTGAACATGACACCAATTGAAACACCCCAACCCCAAAATCAAATATTTCCAGGTCTGATGGCTACAAAAGTTAGTAATTTTCTCTCAATAATGAATTAAAATTTGATTGAAATGGAATGAAATTCTCTTCGAGAGAATTGTAAGGGATAGGATTTATGAACATCTGGATAGGAATAATGTGATCAAGGATAGTCAGCATGGTTTTGTGAAGGGCAGGTCGTGCCTCACAAACCTTATTGAGTTCTTTGAGAAGGTGACCAAGGAAGTGGACGAGGGTAAAGCAGTAGATGTGGTTTTTATGGATTTTAGCAAGGCGTTCGATAAGGTACCCCATGGTAGGCTACTGCAAAAATTACAGAGGTATGGCATTGAGGGTGCATTAGAGGTTTGGATTAGGAATTGGCTGGCTGGAAGGAGACAGAGGGTAGTAGTTGATGGTAAAGGTTCATCTTGGAGTGCAGTTACTAACGGTGTTCCACAAGGATCTGTTTTGGGACCATTGCTGTTTGTCATTTTTATAAATGACCTGGAGGAGGGGCTTGAAGGCTGGGTGAGTAAGTTTGTGGATGATACGAAAGTCGGTGGAGTGGTGGACAGCGAAGAAGGATGTGGCAGGTTACAGCGGGATATAGATAAGTTGCAGAGCTGGGCAGAAAGGTGGCAAATGGAGTTCAATGTAGCTAAGTGTGAAGTCATTCACTTTGGTAGGAGTAACAAGAAGATGGATTACTGGGCTAATTGTAGGCTACTTGGTAGTGTGGATGAGCAGAGGGATCTTGGTGTCCATGTGCACAGATCTCTGAAAGTTGCCACCCAGGTAAATAGTGCTGTGACGAAGGCATATGGTGTACTGGGCTTTATTGGTAGAGGAATCGAGTTCCGGAGTCCTGAGGTCATGTTGCAGTTGTATAAGACTCTGGTGCGGCCTCATCTGGAGTACTGTGTGCAGTTTTGTTCGGCATACTATAGGAAGGATGTGGAGGCACTGGAACGGGTGCAGAGGAGGTTTACCAGGATGTTGCCTGGCATGGTAGGAAGATCGTATGAGGAAAGGCTGAGGCAATTGGGGCTGTTCTCATTGGAGAAAAGAAGGTTTAGGGGAGATTTGATAGAGGTGTACAAGATGATTAGGGGTTTAGATAGGGTTGACAGTGAGAAACTTTTTCCGCGTATGGAGTCAGCTGTTACTAGGGGACACAGCTTTAAATTAAGGGGTGGTTGGTATAGGACAGATGTTAGGGGTAGATTCTTTACTCAGCGAGTTGAGAGTTCATGGAATGCCCTGCCAGTATCAGTGGTGGACTCTCCCTCTTTATGGTCATTCAAGCGGGCATTGGATAAGCATATGGAGGTTATTGGGCTAGTGTAGGTTAGGTAGGCTTCGGTCGGCGCAACATTGAGGGCCGAAGGGCCTGTACTGCGCTGTATTTTTCTATGTCCTATGTTCTATGAAAAATTGGACATGGGTTATGACAGGCAGCTGATCCAATGTCATTGGCCAAGTGTGAACTTTATTCCGAAGTTATTTACCAGAATTCCGTGAGAACAAACTTGCAATCACATACAGGCTCCAAGTTTAATGTGATTTGTCACCACTATCACATAGCTCTCTTCACATGCGTTTGCACGTATAATTCTAGAGCAGGTGAGATGGGAACCACAGAGACCCAGGTTCAAGCCTCACCTGCTCCAGGATATGTAATCACATCTCTGAACGGGTTGGTTTGGAGTTTTAAAAATAATTCCCTTTCCAATACAAAATAACCAAATCTGTGTCATCTTCTATGACATTAGTTTCATCATTTGATGCCACAGTCTCGCAAATTAATCTCTCAAGTTGTCAGTGACTCAAAAGCAGATTCACACAGAATTACCAAACTTGAAGAAACAAATAAGGGCAGAATCTTCTCCCTAGCCCTGATTTATGACTGTATTGTTAACAATGGTTTGGACAGTACATTGTTTATGAACCTTGGACTGCCCAAGGACAATAAATTCAAGGCTGTTAAAAAAATCTTTGCAAGTTATTTGATATCTCCATTGATGGCTGGCCAAGTAATAGTTTAATTGTATCCCATAATAATTCTACTGCTCGTTAAACAGAAGAATTTATTTCCAACAACATTTTACAATGGTAAAGAATTACTTGCATTTATTATATAGTGAGGCAACTAGATAAAAGTCATCATTACCAGACCATCAGTCTGCTCTCTCCATGAATTGCAAAGTGTAGATACTTTTGTTACGAACAGTAAAGCAAAATGGTTGCCATGAGTCAATTTGAAAGGGCTGTGAATAGAATAGGTTCTTCATTCACCTTCCCTGCCACAAGATGCCTGGACTGGAAGTAAGTGAAATAGTCAGTTGAAAAGAAAGGTCAGAATCATTGTGAACCTTTTATGTTTCATAGCAAAGCAATGCAAAAACTTTAATGGCTGTTTCAGCCAAGTATCTATGAAATGGCCCTCATTTGTACTCATTATCCACCAAGGCTGAGTAATACGTGGGGATCTTCTAAATGCCACAAGCACTTAGCAGTAACAGAAGTTACCACTTAGATAAATAATAAATTATGCCTTTTTAGCTGATAATCAGCTACTTGACTGTACTGTACTGTGCCAATCACTATAACACTGTTTTCTTATAGCTCCCAAGGGGAACATTAAAATCAGAGTCACTTATTGTACAGTATCTATTATCAGGACGTGTCTCAGGGAGTTCTGATAGGTTTTTCATTAAATGTAGATATTTTAAACAAATATAAATTTGTTGAAATGGCAGCTTTGTAAAATACCTGGCAGGTGACAAGAAGCCAAGTTACCACAGATTATGTTGTATTTACAGTAAGAAATTATGCTTGCAGGGTGTAAAGCAGAATTTATGTAGTGGAATAATTTTCGGCTATAATAATTTATTCACAACTTAAGTCCATTTCTCGTCTTCATTTCCAGCTTTATCAATCTAGCTTATTATTTTTTCTCTAGTTCATCCATCAGTTTGGTGGCTGTACATTTTGAAAGTGTCTTAACAGCTGTGTTCAGCAAGGGACACTGCAAAAGAAAAATAGCTAATGTCTGTTTATTCTCTCTCTCTCTTTCCAAAACAAAATAGTCTTTCCATATAGAAGAAAGTGAGGACTGCAGATGCTGGAGATCAGAGTCAAGAGTGTGGTGCTGGAACAGCACAGCAGGTCAGGCAGCATCCAAGAAGTAGGAGAATCGACGTTTCGAGCATAAGCTCCTACTCCTTGGATGCTGCCTGACTGACTGTACTTTTCCAGCGCCACACTCTCGACTCAGTCTTTCCATATAGCTTGGTCCAATTATCGTATGACTGAGTACTTTGAGATGGCTGTGGTCGCAAAGAAAGAAATGAAGATTGTATTGATTCTTCATTTAATTCATGCAACATAAAGTATCTCCTATTATTAGAAAACTGTTTTTTAAACTTCAGCTCTCACATAGTGCATATAACTTGGATTTTCTTTTTGCAGATGCTGACTGACCTACTGCCGACTTCCATAATTTTCTGTTATTGCTTAACGTCCTAGTAATCACAGTTTAGTAGGTATTTATTAAATTGGTTTCTGGTGATAGGCCATGTACTTGAACAGATCTATCATCGAGAATTTTATACTACCAATAAAAATTTGGTGAGTTAACCATGAGGATAGCCAAATGTGCTATTAGAAACAAAGTATCTGAGGACATTCATCCTTATGGATTTTCCACCTGAATTATAACAGAGACAGAGTCACAAAGCACAGAAACAGACCCTTCATTCCAACCAGTCCATGCTGAGCATAATCCCAAACAAGTCCCACGTGCCACCTCCTGGCCCATGTCCCTCCAACTTTTCCTATTCATGTACCGATCCAAATGTCTTTTAAACATTGGATGTGGGTACAAATACACCACTTCCTCAGGAAGTTCATTAGACATGTGAACCACCCTCTGTGTAAAAAAAATTGTCCTTCATGTCTTATTTTAAATATCTCTAATATCACCTTAAAAATGTGCCCCTAGTCTTGAAATTCTCTCATCCTATGGAAAAGACAACGACCATTATTTTATAAACTTCTATGGGATCACTTCTCGACCTCCTCGGCTGAGACAATTTTTCATTACAGCATATCTGCTGAAACAATAAAATGAATCTTCCTCCTAAACAGTTGTAAAATATGAGAAACCAATATCCTGCATGGGGTTGTAACAGACGCAATGACTACAGTTTATTTTCTTCATTTTTGGACTATGAACGCAAAAAGCTACTGCTTTAAACCAAGGTGACTGTTAAAGCAGATAGCATGTTAAAGCATGTTCACTGATTGCAAGTTGTACACAATGTTGTATTTTCCTGGAACAGTGAACAGAAACCGACACCCCAGAGCTGATGGGTTTTCAACTAAGACAGAACTGCTCAACAATAATGTCTGACTGGTTGCTGAACAGGTGACCATGACTTATGTGGGGCCAATGCAGCAGGGAACCATTCAGTCTGCCAAGAGAAAACAGCAAAAATAAAATCTCACTCTCTGATGAGCAGAAATTCTCCAGCAACAGTTAGTTGTCTTCCACATACCATTCTCTGTAAATTTCCTGTTGACGGAGGTACGAAAGACCTTTAAAGACTACTAAATAAAAGAGACCACTGATGTGCAAACAGCCTTGCATCAGCAGCAGAGAAAAAAAATAGGAATTGAAAGAAACAAATCATCAACTCGTCAGCCAAACTGGTGCTACTGAACTGTGTATCCCAGGTTTTAGTTTTCTTTTCCAACCCTGAAAATGTCTTACCTATCTGTAAAAGGGGAAAATTCAAGAAGGGATAGAATTTAAATTGTTGAGTTGTATGTTAGCAATTCCTATTTCCTAAATCTCATTGGTTAAAGACAACTTGTTTGTAATAATAGTTACTTTCTTAAGTACAGAAACCTGATGAGTGCTCTTTTAACCTGAGATCATCAGTTAGCTAAAATGGGGACTTCAGAAAGTTTGACTAAATCTTTTCACATTTGTGACCACTTCAGGAATAAGGGGACTTGATTTCTTGCACTCTATTCCAGTGAGTTGTGACAGAGTCTTCCACACAGGGGTACATATTCAAATCTGGTGTCTAATTTTCCTAATCTCTGTAACACGGATACTATTACCAAAGTGGCATTCTGAAAAAAATACCTATTAGCGGCCCATACTCACGGACATATATGCGCGCGTGTACATACACACATGCTCACTCACTCCTTTAGGCATGAGGAATTGCTTCCATTTTAGCTTTCTCATGGGTGAACTGTTAAGCATTTGACTAAACCACAGATTGATTAGTTGGGTCCCATAAGTTGCTGTTTATGACAATTTTGCCTTGGCCCATGTTCAAAAACTGACATTTTGCTCTCCAGGCTTTAGGCAAATTGTTATCAAATGCTAAGCTCAAAATCAAATTTGAAAAAGCGGAGAATATTAGAATCACAAGCTGCATTGCTGTACATCAGACTTAACTTCAAAGCATTGCCAAAGGCTCTGAAAATCATTTTATTTTCCAAGACAAAATATCCCTGTATGAAAGAATGGGAAACTGTATGGTTCCATTTTTGTAAATGCATAACATGTGAAGGTTTTATGACTGTTGTTTCTTCACAGAAATTTATACCAGATTGCAACTTCAATACAGACAGAGTGAATTGTAGATGACCACAGATTGCCCTGTGACCAATCCAACTGTAAAAGAGCCAAGTGGAGTATACCAAAAACATATTCTCTCCAGATGCAATCATATTAAGGTGTCAGCCCTCGGCTCAGTTGGTTACACTCTCACTTTAGAGTCACACAGTGGGTTCATGTCCCTCACAACAGAATCAAGCACAGAATCTATGCTGACACTCCAGGATTATACTGAAAGCATTGTGCACAATGAGAGCAGCTTTCTCACAAACGAAGCACTGTATCGGGGACTGTTACCTCTCTCTGATGGATGCAAATATCCTTGAGTACCCTTTCAAATGTTGTCCTCCCTGCTGTCCTGGGCAATATTTATTTCTCAAAAATAAAATTTCAATATAATACTACATTACCTGATCATTATCATATTGTGGTATGTGAGAATTTGCTGAAAGTAAATTGAAGCCACATTCTCAACATTACTCCAAAGATTAAATTTAAAAAGTATTTTGTTGGCTGTAAATCATTTTGGGATGTGCTAAGGTCACAAAATTATGATAGTAACACGCTTTCTTTCTTTCTTTTCTTCTCTGAAAACAGAAGGTTGGAAACGGAAACTGAGTTGATGCATCATTGTGTGTTTTGCTGACACTGGAGGTTTCAGACAAACTGGACCTTGGCAAAACAATCAAATTAGTTACAGCCTTTTGTTAGCCTTTACTTGTGGCTTGAGACAGCTTAGCAACGCATGAAAATGATTAAAAATTGACATTGTGAAAAGCTGGTGTTTAATGTGCTTTGCAGTAATTTTCTTTTAAGAAACAAACTGCATAAACTGCAAATAGAATATTCTATAGGATCAAAAATGGTGTGGTGACCTTTCTTGGAAACTCTTTTAATATTGATAGGAAATATAATTCCTTTGCAAAGGACCTCCATTGGCCTTACTATCTCGTATTCTTTACAGCGTACAATTAATGGCTCCCTTATGAAAAATGTTCCTGAAGCAGCCTCCTTTAATGTTAGTTTTTTGACTTTCACAAATTGCAATCCCGATTAGTTCATTCCCAAAGGAAAAAAATAATAAAACTTGCATAGCATTTTCAGCAAAGACCTACCTAACTTAGTGAGTTAAGACAGCCCAGAATTGCTTTTGATTTAAAACCATTTCATCCAAAATATGAGCAATAATGCACAATAAAGACCCATTTCAGAAGAATTATCTATATTTAATTACAAATAATTTGTTGTACTCATTCGACTAAATGAATTCAATTACTTCACCTAACTTTAATTCCCTTAAATGAGGTGATATTGCTTTGTGGATTCGTAGGAGAAAGCTTTCCCCAAGTGATGTAGAGCAGACTTGAATGAAGTTAATATAATTAAAACTAATGGAATAAGTACTTTTCAGAGGATACTGCAGCATTTGCTTGCACAGTAAATTTAATGAGTAACTATTTGGTTACTGTGTATCTTTGCAAATACATATTGTCATCAGGAGGGTGACAATAGCAAATGGTTGTTATGGCAACACTGGCTATCTGAAATGTGTGCAGTTATATGGTCTCATTTTTCTACTTATTCTTAGCCATGACTCAGTTAGTAGTATACTTATTCCTGCATCCCTGAGTGGACCTGAACACAACAATCTCGGATAATGCTGCACAAAGTACTCAGTGTGCGCCGCATTGTAGGAGGTGCTGATCTTCAGATGAGATATTCAGTTACGGATTCTATCTACTTTCGGGTCCCATGGTCCCCAATATCAGAGAAGTTATTCTGGCATCCTTCTAATTTTTATCCCAAATCAATACCAGAATAGCTGATTATCTGGTTATTCTCATGCTGCAGCTTGTGGGCATTCGCTGTGTGTAAAATGGTCGCCTGAATTCTGGATTAAACAGAGGGTACACCTTCAAAAATATTTTATTGGCTTTAAAGCGCTGTGCAATGTCCAGAAATTGTGAATGGCACTATGACAAAAAAAAATCAGTCTTATTTCACAGAAAAACTGTTGACTACTTAAGTCTCTTGTTTGTCAAAACAGAAAGAAAACTAGGCATTAATTCTACCCTCAATGAATGGGAAGACCTGAAAAGGTGTCCAACTTTCTACTAATGGGTTTGTCAAATTCTTGCCATATGATAACCATGAGAAAAAGGCCAATTGAAATTTAATTTGATCTAATCCACTTTACTTTTTCTTTGATAAATATGGCTCTGCATTCATCTTCTGCCTGGTTCATGGAGGTTTGCCTTTATCAGGAATGACACAAAACATTGTACAACACAGAATCAAGCTAATGCAGCATATGCCCCAGAACGTGGACTCACTGTGCCAGAACAGTAACCTGATGCTTATGTTACTGAGCTCTTAATTAAGAAGTCTGGGCTGAGGATCAACATTCTAGGGGATTATCTTTGATCAGAAACTGAACCGTATCAGCAATATAAATATTGTGGTGACAAATCTATTGTGGTTATTACGTCTGCAGATCAGGAGGTTAGGATTCTGCAGCAAGTAATTCACTTCCTGTTCCTCAGGTGCCATCCACCATCTTAAAGGCACAAGTCAGATGTTTAATGCAATACTCTCCATTTGTCTCAGTAGGGGTAGCTCCAACAACACTCAAGAATCTCAGTAACTTCCAGGACAAAGCAGCCCGCTTGACAGGCATTCCATGCACCACATTCAATATTCACCCATTTTACTACTGCAGCATTATGCAGCATCTATAACATGCCATGAGATAACTGACCAAAGCTCTTTCAACAACATCTTCCAAGCCCTCAACCTTTATCAACTAGAAGGTTAAGGTCAGCAGCTGCATGGGAACACCATCATCTGCAAGTTACCCTTCAATCCACATGTCACCTTGATTTTGAACTCGATCGCTGTTCCTTCACTGTCACTTAGTCAAAATCCTGGAACCCATTTCTAAACAGGGCTGTGTGGTTTCTACACCTCTAGGATTGTAACAGTTCAAAAAGTGGCTCACTCCACTTTCTCAAGGGCAAGTAAAAGGTGGACAACAATGCTCATATCCCATTAACAGATGAAAAAAACAAAATCAAGCTCAAACTCCACCGCAGCAATTATAGAAATTAAATTCAATGATTTCAATAACCCTGCAATAAAAAGCTTGAATCAGGAATGGTGATCTTGAAACTAGTGGATTAGCTAGTTTACTCACGTTCTCAAGGGAAGAAAGTCTGTTTTCTACTCAGTTTGCTATACACGTGATTCTGAATTCTCACTGTCTCTTATAATGACTTGGAAAGGCACTATGAAAATGCTTCAACCTAGGCACTGAATTGGATAAGTCAACAGCACTGGTTGACTCTGTAAAGTCCTCCTTATCAATACGTGCGGGCATATGCCAATAGCCTGACATAGCTATCCTCACAATATCATATTTTTCAGCGAACATACCGGTCTCTGCCTACACTAAGCCTGAGCAGTTATCTCTATGGTGCAACCAGCCATTGGAAAAGTCAGAGTGGAGTGGCTTTGAGAATCCTCAACTTTGTTTCTGGAGGCCATGAAGTTTCAACACATCACATCAAGCAAAGCGAAAGAGACATACATTGACTGCCACCTGTCAACCTCCCTCAGTCTTCCGCCTTGAAGCACTGGGACAGCAAAGGGACAGAATGCATACTGGGTGGAGGATGCTAATGTCTATTACTGACAGTAGCTCAGTAGCATGACTACTGACGACCCTGGCTGAGTCCTCAAGAACATGGCTGCCAGCTTGGGCCTGTGACAAAAGCCTTATACTGCCCTCATCAATGTAATTCTCATGATGCATCTGCCCATGACATCTTGATAGATGTGACCAATATATAATCCTTGTGAAGGTGATGTCCCATCCTCTCATCACAGATAGCCCCCATTGTGTTATGTGCCACTCCTACCATAGCAAATGGGATAGACTCAACCAGATCTAGCTGCTTAAAATTGGACACCCATGCAGTTATTATGAGCAGCCGAATCATATTCCACCACAATTAATCATCTCACGGCCCAATACATCTCTCACTTGAACATTATCACAAATCCAAAGGGCCAATCATGTTTCAAGGGGGAGTGAGACAGCATATTAGGAACAGCATAAAGCATACCTGAAATCAAGTGGAAAACTGCTGAAGCTACAGCGCGTGACAACAAAACTAAACTGTGTCATCCATCTTAATAGTTTGCCAGTCCATTATGTATTTCTGTGGTAATGTAAAAAAAATTAAAATGATATCTAACAGAAGACATTTCTAAATATGAAGAACGCTGTAATGCAGCCACAAAATGAATGCAGGTCAGCAGGAACACTGGAGTCTGCAGAATAATAGCCAAGTGATTTTGTTTTAACCTTTCAATTGCTTATTAAAGGAAATCTAAGTGGTTTCCATAGCATCTGTTGTTGCTGCATTTTCACTCATTTTCTCTAGAGATGGGATACTCCATCACTACAAGTCTTTTTTCCATCTGGCACTTTGCTACCATCCCAGCTGATTCATTTAATCTGGCTGAGTTAGTGGCTTCAAATAACCAGAGCTATGTGAGCTAAGATAATAATTTATAGTGGACAGACTGAATCAGAATACTTACATATTTAAAATCAGCACGCCTGGCAGACTAAATTTTTCTTACCATAATTTCTCTTCCCCAGAATCCAAAGCTCCCCCTCTAGACCAATCCTGAACCATCTCTCTCTAAATTTAGCTCATATCTGCCTCCAAGACCTATTAGAGTTGCCAACTGTGATGAAATCTATTTCTGGAGGTTTCATCACAGGATTTGTCCCCATTATCAGCCAACATACCCATCCTGTGATATAGTACTTTCCCACACTAAATGGAAAGCAAAGACTCATTATTCAATTGGATGTTTCTTGGCTGTAAGTCCAACAACCTCCCCACCCTCCCCACTTTCAATAATTCTACATTTGGAAATCTACACTTTCTTGAATCAAGGAAGTCTAAGCCTGCCCTTTGCAAACTGCTCTTAAAATCTTACCCTTGGAGACTGATACCACTCAGTGGAATCTACCCTGTTCATTCCCTAAGGTATCCATCCTAAGATGTAATGCCCAGAACCAAGTGCTGAAAATCAGATCAGTTCTCACTAGAGCTCTGCAGAGTTGTACCATAATGTCTACTTCAAATACCTCGAACTAAACAGTAACGTTCTATCAGTCTGTTAAATTATTTTTTGTTCATATCCACTCATCTTAAGAAATTTCTTGACTTGGATTCCTAAATCTCTCTGCTCATCCACATTTCCTAGGTTCTTGCTGGTTTGAAGAACCATGACCAATCTATCTTTGATTCAAAGTATTTCTACAGTGAACACTGACTGCCATGGTTCTGCCTACTCATCAGGCAGAATGAGTAATCACACGATTTACCACACTGCCTAACCTAATGGCATGAGTAAACCGAGAATACACCATGTTTTATCTTCATCGAAGGCATTTATCTCTATGGTGAAAAGCTGTGGCCTGAGTGCAGACTCAGGGCACCACTATTCATATTCTGAGCATTTGAATACAAACTCACTAGCCCCACTCTCTGTTTCCAATCTCCTAAACAATTCCCTATCCATGCACACACATTTTTGTTAACTGTTTTTCATCATTACCCCAACATCAAAATGACTCAACTCAAAGTGAAAAAAATGACATTTCCTGTGACGAAGGTGCAGTGTTGCTCCTCAACCATTCTTTTGGCTTTTGATGTATGGTATACAAATTAGGAGAAATAAGTAATTCAGTCCTCGCGTGTGCTCTGCCATTGATCAGAACTGACTGACCTGATTTGACTCCCTTGTTTCTCTAGCCCAATATTTTTCACATGCTTTGGCAATCAAGAATGGCCCAGCCTTCACTGCTTTCTGAGGAAGAAAATCCCACAGGCTAACAACTCGCTTAGAGAGAGAAAAACAAAACATCTAATCACTGTTTCAAATCGAAGGCACATTATATTTAAACTGTATCCCCTAGTTCTAGCCTCTCTCATCACAGGGACCAACATCAACCCTATCAGGTCTTGTCAGAATTACACATGCTTTAGTAAGATCACCTTTTATTCCTCTAAACTTAATGGATACAAGCCCAATTTATTTAACTGGTCCTTGTAAGATAACCCTTTAATCCTAGGAATCAGTTGGAATCCTTCTCTGCATTGTTTCTAAGGCAGTTCTCCCTTAAGTAAGGAGATCAAATCTCTTGACAGTATACCACCCTGCACAACTGTAGCAAATTCTCATTTTTATATTTCATTTCTCTTGCAATCAATGATAACATTCCAATTGCCTTGCTAATCACTTGCTGTATTTTAATTTTTAGTATGATTGATGTACCAGTTCTCCTAGATTCCGCTGTACTGCATTGTTCTGCAATACTTAACATGGTGCTTTTCTTTTCTACCTACCAAATTAGAAAAAAAATCACATTTTCCCACATCATACTCAATCTGCCAAATTTTTGCCCACTCAAATAATGTATCTAAATCTCTTTACAACCTCCTTAGTCCTCTTCACAACTTACTCTCCGAACTAACAACCATACAGTTGGTCCCTTCATCAATGTCATTTATGTAAATTGTAAATAGTTGAGGCCCCAGAATGGATCCCTGTGGCACACAAAATTGTTATAGCTGGCCGACTCAAAAATGACCAATTATCCCTACTGTCTGCTTTCTGTTAGCTAATCTATTTTCTATACTTACAACATTCGCCAGCAATCTTTTCTTCTTTTATTCAGTTTGGTGGGACTGCTCTTGTTTAATTCCATTTTACCAACCATATTTTAAACAGAACATTTTCAGCAATTTTCAGTCCTTCCACACTGTTACTTCTGGAGTTTTTAAGAAAATATCCCTGACCAAGGGGTTGAAATTACCTCCAGATAAACATCGTTAAGTCCAAGGCCATTACTCTATCATCTTTGATCCTACCACAAACTTTATCCCCTCTTATGTCAATTTCACAAGTTAATGGAGACCATTCAATAATATAAACCATATAATTATGGATGCTGGAGATCTGGAGCAACACAGCAGGTCTGGCAAAGAAACAGTTAACGTTTTAGGTTCAATGACTCTTCCATCACAACACCGAATGAAAAGTCACACACTTGAAATCTTAGACAATTAAGCGTCCTATTTAACTCCAATCTGAGGTTTTAATTACAAAGACCTCGTAATTCAGTTTTTTTTTGTTCTGAGATTATGGTCATCACTTGCAATACCAACGTGTAGTGATCACCATTAGCTGTCCTTGAGAAAGAGGAGTTCATATTCTTCTTGAAATTTTGCCATTCATTCCATGGAGATATCGTCACATTTGTTGTTAGTTCTGGAATTCCAGGATTTTGGAATGACCTCCCAATGCACCTTCATTGCCACTAAACAGATAATTCTACCTTTGACACCATCAGACTTAGCCATTCCAACATTTATCTGATTGCCTGCAGTCCACCAGTATCCACAAACTTCAGTTCATCAACATCAGTGCTATCTATATCCAATCCTACAGCATCTGCTCAGCCACCATGCCTGTATTTGTTGATTTCAACTGGTTTCTAAGCCAAACAGCATAAATTTAAAAGGATAAACCTGCTGTTTAAATCCCTTCATGGTCATGTCATTACCTATTTCTGTAATTTCCTCCAACTCAACATCTTCCCTTTAAACAATGCACCTGAACTCTAGCTTCCTGTATATTTTTTCTTCATGCAACACAGTTACTGACAGTGCCTTTAGCCGCCTAGATCCCACATTCGGTAATTTTCTTTCTAAACCCCTCAATCGAGATGCCCATTAAAACCCACCTTCTGAGTAAGCTTTTTGTCGTTATTCCTCAGAATTATTTCTTTAGCTCAGCATCCTTCTTTTGATTATGCCGCTGTGAAACACCATGCCAGTTTCTACTATTTTAAAGGCACAGTATTAATGTACTTATGTCTTAATAGGTGTACAGTAAATACTGCTCGACTTTCAGCAGCTTAGGAACACCAGAAAATTCCATACCAGGAAGTTACTCATTTTCCTTTCAAATCTGTTAAATTGAGATTTAGCGTCAAGCTCAAAATGCATTATTTCAATTAAAGATTCAAAATTTGCTCCAGGATTCATAGCCTGTTCAATAAAATCATGCTTCAGCCAGTTAGTGCCAATGGCATCATTATTCTCCTGCAAGACATGTCTTGATCTGGCAACAGGCCAGTTAATTGATGGTTGCTTAGTTTCTAAGTGACAGCTCTCCAGGTAATGCCACAAGGATACTCTTGATCTTTACTGATGTTGGTTTGAAGTTGGAAACTCAGAAAGCAACATCCAAAACAATTACTGCTAGACATGACTTCAATCTTTGTTTACTTCTGTTTTCTCAATGCAAGTTTTGATTTTTCTCCTAGGATTCAGCAGCTTTGTTTGCTGTCTTGCCAGATTGTAAGCTTTGATCTTTATAATTGCAAAGCTTTAGCATTCAGTTCAACTTGGATTTCAAGGTAGATCTTCACATTTCCATCAGAAAACTCAACCCAGTTTCATCCATTTCCTAATGAGTTATGTAATAACATGCATTCACAATCGGCTAATTTACTTCAGACTGGTTTTGTCAACCGATCAATGCAAAGACGGCTGAGAACATGAAAAGGAGGCTTGCACTTATGTATCAACTTTCACAGTGGCATAATAATAATCGGTACTTACTAATGCTTTGGGGACACCTGTTCAAATTGCCTAAAGCATCTAAATTACATTCAGGTCAAAAATCTGGAATATAAAGTATAGCCGCCAGTACTGGGAGCTATGAAACTATCATTGATTGTTGTACAAACTCATCTGGATCACCAAAGCCTTTCATGAAAGGAAATCTGCCATCCTTACCTGGTCTGACCTATGAGTCACTCCACATTAATAATAGTATGGTGGACTCTTAATTGCCCTCAAAATGACAGAGTTAGCAATTCAGTTCAAGGGCAATTAGGGATGGTCAACAAAGGCTGATCTTGCCAGTGAAACAACAAAGAAAGCAATCCAATAAATGTTCCTTTGGGACCACTATCCTGTTCCTTGAATTCTGCCATTATATCACCAACCAGTATCTACACAGCTTTGGTCTTTTGAAACACATCCATGATATTCTGCCAAGACATTCTATTATTGCTACCAAACTGTCATCTTCAAGATTCCTCCATCTGTCACAAGACACTGGACCACTTTGTCAATTCTACACAGTGATCTTTGACTCTGCCTGGCAGAATTATTACTGTTACATGCACAGAAGATAAACAAGCAACTCTTTTGGATGTGTACAAATCAATGTTCAAAGTATGTTGAACATGGACTACATACTTTAAAACTGGCTCATGTAAACATCGGAGGGTCCTCATGGATTCCAAACTGTTCCCTCCATTTCTGGGAATTTTTTGCTGACTGCAGTTATTTAAGCTAACCCTAGAATAGCTTATGTTACTGCCAGTGTTATTCTGCTGTGCAACAGATCTGGTGGGCAACAGAGGTGGAGTGAAAGGACAACAAGTATCAATAATTATGGTTTAAATTTGATGAAAACAAACCATCATATTTTCTTTGTCAAAATCAAATTTAAATGGTTTCAAACATTATGAGGCTTTTTTTGTATTCAATGTGATTGATCATATTTTAACACTGGCTATGTATGTGCACTGTGTTCAGACATGGGTCCCAGATATGATCATATTGTAAAACACACTTTGAATTAAATTTAAAAACTTTCATTTGTGAAATAACATCCTTTGGTAAAATGCTAAAATCACATTGCCTTCACCCAAGAAAGCCCATTTCATCCATACATATAAGCTACATATAATAAAACACCAATAGATTAGTTGATTTTCAAATCAGTTCTAAAGTGTCTGTTTGAAGTCAGAAGTGGTTGAGCTCAAGCAGCCTACTTGCTTTCTGCTATTTGGATAAAGCTGCAAATTTACTCTGTCATGAGTCAAATGCATCTGCGGCCAAATGCACTCTAGTAAATATGCTGCCAAGCTTGCTCCAAGTATCAAATGGTTGCATAAGTGTATGGGAACCTTTCCACGTCATCAAATACTTTCAACATTCACTCCTTTTATCACCAAAGTGCAGTGGCATAAGCATGCACCAATGAAAAGTACTGCAACAAATCACTGACTCTCCTTAAACAGCATCTTCCAACTACACAGAGATGGACAAGGGCAGCAGTTACATGGAAACATGATCATCTGCAAGTTCCTCCTCTAAGCCACACATCATCCTGATTTGGAAATATATCACCAATTCTTTATCGTCACTGTATCATAATCCTGGAACTTCTTCCCAACTGCATTGAGTGTTTTACACAGCAGGGACTGTAGTGGTTCAAAAAGACCACTCACCACTGCCATCTCAAGGACAATTAAAGACGGGCAACAAATGTTAGCAAATTAAAACAAAGCAATGCTCATATTACATGAATTAATTATAAAACCAAGGTCTCTCCTGCCTGTTTGCAAGGATATAGAGATCATGCAGCACTACTTTGAAGAAAGGTAGGGGAGTTATTCCTGGGATGTCAGCCAATTAGCCTTCAACCTTCAACCCACAGACATTGGTCATTTACTCATTCCGAGTGTAAGTTTGTTGATTGCATATTAGCTGGTGTGTTTGCTACATTATAACCGTGACTATACTTCAGTGGTCATTAAGTGTTTTGGGCCATTTTATCATTGCAAAATGCACTATATATACATATAAGTCTTCATCTGAATGCTCTTCTAATGCTTAATTGAAGGTTTATTGTTCCAGCAATGCCAGATATTTTTTATTTGATTTGATATAATGGTAAATGGTCAAGTGGGAATGCAGGAATAACCTCAACAAAGCAAAATTCACTCCTTCAAACTTACCAAAGAAATTATGATAACAAGCAAGGCATTTTCTTCTCCTTTAAAAACAAGATGCATTGATTTCAAAACTAACCACAAAATATCAAATTTTAGGGCATTGAAACAGAATATGAAGAGATATCATTTGGCAGCTTGTGGCCTCCTACATTTTAGATGATTGAAAGCTTAAGGCTTACACCTGAGAGTCACACATTCGAGATTAAGAGTTGACCAAGATAATAGTTGGAGGATCAACTTGGAGGGATGTACCGTACGTGTCAGAGTCTCGACCTAGATTGTGCACAGGTCTCAGCTTGCATGTCCTCAACACCTGACACATGGTGTCCACGTGCGTGTGTGTCTGTGTCTGTGTCTGTGTGTGTGTTTGGCGGGGGGGTCAGTTGGTACAGCTATCTAGATTGCTGAGTAGCATGAAAAGCATGGGTATGGCTCCTGTGCTGACTGATCGGAGACCTGCCCCATCACTCATCACCCGGGAATGGAAGGCAACAATGAACTGATGAAAACAGCCAGAAAAATTTGCTCTGGTTCAAGCTGTAGTGGACAATGATCCAAGGATCTGCATTCAAGCTAAGCACTCATGGAATGGAATGGAATAGCATATGGCCTAAATAGCCGTGACTTGCCAGTCTATAAGCAAGCAACTGAGCAGAAAAGAGAAGTAAGGGGAAAAATACAAGACAAAGATTAAAAATTGAATGCTTCATAGCTCATCAAAATTTATCTTGCACGATATGATCACCAAAGTATAATATTGTACAATGTATAAGTCAATGTCCTTCTAAATGCATCATGGGTTCTAATTTGTTGAATATTTTCTATTTACAGTCGTGTGCCGCAGGAAGGAAGTATAGTTCTCTTTAGGCAAACAATTGGCAACCACTTTCACTGTACAGCAAACAGATTGGAAACCATAAAAAGCCAGCGCTGTGCTTATTTGTACACACTGTGAGATGCATTGATTGAACTCAGAGCTAAAATGTTTGTGTGTCAGAACAATCTTTTCACAGAGCTGGACAGCTGTACTCGCAGGGGATCGGGAATCAGCCTGCAAGGAACTGCTGCTGTCCTTCATCTAGCAATTAACACTGAGTCCATTACAGCTCCTGAAGGGCTCCAGGGAGCCACAAAGGCATCATTAGAAAGGTCATATCCATCCGAGGGTGCAGTCAAGCTCTGCCTCGTGAAATGGAGTAGAAAGCAGTAGCCATTTGTCACTCGCCAGTAATTTGGGCTTTTGAATTCTTGCACAACCATCAGCGTGTGTCACTGACAGGACTATAAATAAAATAGCTGGCTTTGGCTGTGTCAAGCTCACTAGGCAAAACTGTATCAGCATTCAGCTTAACCACTACTCCTTCTGGTGCAAGCTTTCCACTCATGAAATTTTGGAATGAATAATGTCCAACAAAACAAGATTTCTTCATTTGACTTAAGAGTTAAAACAAGTTATACCTATGTGGTTTAGTCCACAGGTTCCATGCATTAAAGCATCACTGTTACTTCACATTCACTGCAAGTTAGAGAGTTACTTTTTGTTAAGCCCATCGTGTCTGCTAATTTTTATTTGAATTGACATTCAAATGGAAGTATCCGAATTCTATCACCTACCAGTATCTGCAAAATGTCATTAAACAGATTAGTGCGTCAATAAGTTTGAAATGAAACATAATTGGAAGTAATGATTATAAAACATTAAATGAAGAAAAAGGCATTTACATTTTAGTTTAACAGACAATACTGTTGTTTCAGGCAAATGTTTGGACATCCGTGGTGTTATGTAGATGCATAATTGTGCATTGACAATGCTCACAATGTTACAGATTAAATGTAAGGATTTTTTTAAAAACAATTCTTATTTTAAAATTTTTACAAAATTCATTCATAGGATGAGGGCATCACTGGCTAGGCCAGCATTTATTGCCCATCTCTAATTGCCCAGAGGACAGTTAAGAGTCAATCACATTGCTGTTGGTTTGGAGTCACATGTAGGCCAGACCAAGTAAGGACGACAGTTTCTTTATCTAAAGGACATGAGTGATCCGGATGAGTTTTTTCAACAATTGACAATGAATTCACAGTCATCAACAGACTTTTAGATATCTAAATTTTAGATATTTATTGAATTTAAATTCCACCATCCACTATGGCAGAATTCAAACCCAGATTCCCAGAATTCTATCGTGGTTTCTGGAAGAACATTTAAAACCACAATGCTGTGGGCTCCCCACTAATCCCCACAACAAAAAGTACTGGAAACACAAAGCAGGAATCTGACAGCAATTATTGATGTGGGTTTTAGTTTGAGCAGGGTATCTTCTCCTAATATGGTATCCATGTAATGTGAGAAACTGGACATTGGTAATTGGTATTGAAGATTCCAATCATTACTTATTCCAGCTCAATCACATTTACAAATATACATTCATAGCCATATCAGTGTCTGGGCTCACATTAATCTATTAGATTACAAGGCTTTCAATCGTGTATGATACTTCAAGTAACCCCAGTTAAGAGGGAGTCTGGAACTTTAATATCCCAGGTCACATGCTATGATATAGCAATTACATTATGGGCACATTTCTTAAAGTTATACTGATAAACTAACCATAAAGCATAACACAACAACATAGAAAGAGAAAAATGGAGTTAATAGACAGAACCACATGCCCTCCCCCAAGGTAAGTTTGGATAGGAATCTATTTAATTATTTGGAGTGAGGGCACTGCCAAGTGGCTTTATGGCAATGGAGGGATGCACACTTTGAATTGACAAACAACTCTTCAGGTTGGAGGTTGGGGTGGGATTTCTATCACCAGGATCCTTTATCACGGGTAGGCTGACCTGAGTGGCATTTAATTTTATGAATATCTATCAAAAGTGATGACACCCATTAGGCAAGGCCCCAGAGACCTGGATTAAAATTGACTCAATATGCCAGGTAAATGATCCTTTATCAGATGCAATTCTGTTGAAAGTGTATTGGTATGAAACAACAGTTCTGTTTCTTTCTCCACGAATGCTGCCTGGCCTGCTGAGTACAACCAGCACTTTCTGTTCCTTTCAAATTTGAGATTTGCAGCATCTGCAATATTTTATTATTGGTGATGTATTTTAATTTGACAAATGTAGCTTTTGAATTCCGTTTGGTGAAACGTTTTTGATGGTGCTGTGACTACTGCTAAATTGTTACCATTGAAGAAAAAACAAAGGCATGTATGGTAATCTGATGATATACAATTCTTCAGCTGTTGTTAGAAATACACTTCCCTTATGCAGACTGCAAAATGCACCATACACTGCAACATTTGAGCGCATGGTAACCTCTGCAGTTAATATTAGAAATGTGACCTTCAAACTTTAAATTTAATTAAAATAATTCAGTTCAAATACTTTGATAGTCACAAGCACTTTTGTAAATTATATCATTACATAAACCTTATAATATGAAGGTATTACATGTAAAATTTGTTTACATAGTACATGGGAACATTGAAGATAGGAGCAAGGGTAGGAGTAGCCCATTCAACCCTATGAGTCTGCTCCGTCATTCAATATTATCATGGCTGATCATAAGACCAAAAGATCATAGGAGTGGAAGTAAGGTCATTCAACCCATCGAGTCCACTCTGCCATCCAACTCAGTTCCCTGTTCCTGCTTTCTCCTCATATCCTTTGATCTCTTTAGCCTGAAGAACTACATTTAAATCCTTATTGAAAACTTTCAATGTTTTCATCGCTTTCTGTGCCATGTTATCTGAATGTAATGGAGAGAACAGATTTTTACTTATAATTAAGTGAGGGGTATGCCTACTTTTCACTGCAAATCTGGAAGAAGACAAGGGCAGAGTAGGTGCCCAGAGTGAGAAAGAGAGTAGGAACCCAGAGAGAGTATTTAACATCTTATTTGCAAATCAGAATATGACCAAATCAGAATTAGATTAGATTAGATTACTTACAGTGTGGAAACAGGCCCTTCGGCCCAACAAGTCCACACCGACCCGCCGAAGTGCACCCACCCAGTACCGTTCCCCTACATTTACCCCTGCACCTAACACTGCGGGGAATTTAGCATAGCCAATTCACCTGAGCTGCACATTTTTGAACTGTGGGAGGAAACCGGAGGACCCGGAGGAAACCAATGCAGACACGGGGAGAATGTGCAAACTCCACACAGACAGTTGCCTGAGGCGGGAATTGAACCCGGGTGTCTGGCGCTGTGAGGCAGCAGTGCTAACCACTGTGACAACTTGGGCGGCACGGTGGCAATGATAAAAGTATGGAGAAAGGAAGAGGATAAAAACAAAGGAGAATGAGAAACAAAAGAATGAATGGAGAAAATGAAAACCACCACACAGAATTTAGTGAATTGATGTAATAATTGATAGGCAATATTATAATCAGTGGTCTTTTGGTGTAGTGAGTGAACTAGAAACTCCAGATTAAAGTCTCACTCTTGGATTTGATGGCCAACTTGATGATGAGCTGATATGTTTATAATGCAAACAACCAGGTTTGAGTATCAATATGTAAATCCTTCCAGCACATGCCAATGGCGGGTGAGGCAAGTGGGAGAAATTGCTGGTAGGCCAGTGACAGAAAGAAAATCAGAGCCTCCATCTCCATACTACAGACTACAATGTACACCAACTCAGCCTCCTTGAAAGTGTGGGCTGGCTCAGTTAGCTGGACAGCTTGCCCGAACCAGATTGGTGTCAACAACACCGGAGTTCGTCCCTGTTCCCACTGGAGTGACCTTGATGGAGATCATGGTGTTGTTGGTCAGACCTACCTTCAGGCATGAACTGAAGAAGAATATTGTGATCCCAGCAAGTTGAATATAAATATAAATCCTCATCGAGCACTTTATTTGCCTTGTGACACATCAGGTGACTGACTAAACATGAAACAAAACTAAATGACAATCAACTATAAATGATGGGTGCTATACTCTCAGTTACCACTGATGATCTTATCTCGCGTGTTGTATAAATATTTCTGAGTGAATATTTTGGGCATAAATTACACTTTGCAGATTTGCAAACAGTTTAGTTTCAAAACATATAAATGGACAAGCAGTTGGTTTCTGACACTCTGAAATGTAGTTAACATCTGTCTTTGCGATTAAAAGTCCAGCTTTCAGCAACCTGCTTTGCAGTTGTTAAAAAACAACAGCATGACTGTGTAAATTAATGACAGTTTGTAAAACTGACAGGCTGTATACATTACAAAGCCCATCAAAATAAAACAGGACTGCTAAAGCCTAGCACCAGCTTAGGAACAGGAAAATGAGTTCTACTTTTAAAACTAGGAAACAGTTTAAGTCTCCCAGACACCACATTGAGGGGTCAGACATCGTAGGGTTGTATGCTGACAGTTATTATGGGTGAAATTAGCTTCGATTTGGAACTACTTTACAAACAATCTTAATTGGTTTTGGTAAAGTGTTGACCAACAATACATCTGTTAAACTTGCTTAGAGCATCTATTCACTCAGTATCCACATACTGCAGCATTGTAGCTTTATAGGATAGAGAGCAGAATGCTATCCCAGGATCAAAGCAAATTTGCTGGAATCTTACTTGATATTTCAGTTGGATTTTCTGCAGAGTACAATTTCTTGAATGTAACAAAGCTAAATCAAATGTTGGCTCACTGGTTAGCACTGCTGCCTCATAACACCAGGGTCCCAGGTTCAACTTCAGCCTCAGGCGACTGTCCATGTGGAGTTTGCACATTCTCCCCATGTCTGCGTGGGTTTCCTCTGGTTTCCTCCCACAGTGCAAAGATATTCAGGTCAGGTGAATTGGGCATGCAAAATTGCCCATAGTGTTAGGTGCATTAGTCAGAGGGAAATGGGTCTGGGTGGGTTACTCTTCGGAGGGTAGGTGTGGATTGGTTGGGCCGAAGGGCCTGTTTCCCCACTGTAGGGAACCTAATCTAATCTAGTCTAATGTCCACATGAAAGCTATTCCCTTTGTGCTTATAGGCCTGGATGGCAATGTAGAGTGATGCCAACAACATCTTTTCAATTCCATCATTGGCTGTGGTCACCATGTAGGACTTTTCTTCTCAATCTCTCATCTCATCTAAAGTCTGGTGACCCTCAGATTAATCCACCACCAATTGTCTCTTTCTAATGAGAAAGAGCCCTGTAGTCCAGTAGGACTATGGTGATTTTACCATTCTATAACAGGCTATAAGCATTGCAATAAACAAAACATTTTGATCCTTTTGCTTTGAACAGGGGGGCCTTGCATTTTGTCTGACAGTCATTAAAAGGATAACTTCTAACTTAAAATCAAGAGCTTTGTATGCCCAAACATGGTGAATGTCCCTTGTTGTTCTATATATACCTAGAATTAATTCCTTCAGTCTTGCGGGGAACAATGGGCAATAAGACCTGTCACCAGCCCTGGCCCATCACAATCGTCTTTGCTCCAGTCCAGGTTGTATCACATTCTTGAAATGTACGTTACCGGTCTTCTCTAACTGGTTCCCTCTTCTCTTTGCATTTGTCAGTATGAAGTCAGGATGAAGAGCAGTCATTGCATTGCAGATAATGCTGTGATGAGATGTTTGTATTCTGGAATGTCATAGAATGGAGTCTAGTGTATCAATGATCAACTTCGTTGATTTCAAGATGGTTTTCCATAGCATCCATTAGTAGTAACTGTGGCACATCATAAGACAGCACAATATCCCAGAGAGGTATATGCATTTCTTTAATGGTGCTATACAATGTCAAAACCAACATGGACACCACAAACTCCTCCAACATTCAAAAGAGCACAGCAAGAACACACATTCTTTCCATTTCTTATTTTTGCTGGCTATTGATTTCAACTTAAGGAAGGCAAGATTGGTGCAGAATTTGATATCTTTTGAAAACACTTGCTAACAGACTAGGATTTTGCAGACTCTAGTCTTGAGAATAATAGCGGTAGCAGCAGCGGCATCACCAGCAGCAGCAGCGCCATGCTTGTCTCCAAATTAGATGTGAGAAGATCAAGAAAATTATGGCTGAATGCCAACCAGACTGCCTCATCTCCCTAATCACCATTGGATAACAGCACATCGTGGAGACTGATGACCTCCTTCCCAGGAGGCAATGTGTTCAGAGTGGCTAATGTGGAAATCAACATCCAAAAATTGATAAAGCAACATTGCTGCTCTTTATACATACTGAGATTACGAAGAGGGTGGTGCTTGAAAAGCACGGCAGGTCAGACAGCATCTGAGGAGCAGGAGAATCAATGTTTCAAACATAAACTCTCATCTCCAGCATCTGCAGTACTCACGTTCTCCCATACTGAGGTGCTGTCGGTCGCAAACTTAGTGAAATTTCATCTCTGAACAGAATCCCTCAGCTGAACCTACACAACTCTATTACAAAAAATGATCCCATCATACAGTACTGCAGTTCTCTATGTTAACCCTCTAAATACAGAATATATTTTTGGATTGTTCAAAGTACATTTTGTTTTAATTTACTTGTGGAATATGGGCTTCACTGGCTGGTTATCATTTTTTGTCTGCGCCTAGATGACCTGGAGAAGGTGGTGATCTGCTTTCTTGAACTGCTGTAGTCCATGTGCTCTCAGTAGAACTGCAGTGCTATTAGGGAAGGAGTTCCAGAATTTTGACCTGACCATTAAGGAATGGTAATATATTTCTAGGTCAGGATGGTGAGTGGCTTGGAGAGGAACTTGCAGGTGGTGGTGTTCCCATGTATCTGCTGCCCTTGTCCTTCTGGGTGGAAGTGGTCATGGGTTTGGAAGGTGCTGTCTAAGGATCTTTGGTGAATTTCTGCAGTACATCCTGTAGATAGTACACACTGCTGCTACTCAGCATTGGTGGTGGAAGGAGTGGATGCTTAAGGATGCTATACTAACAATGAAGCTTGTTCTGGATGGTGTCAAGTTTCTTGAGTATTGCTGGAGGTGCACTCATCCAGGCAAGTGGGGAATTATCCATCTCGATAGTGCCTTGTAGATGGTGGACAAGCTTTAGAGAGTCAGGTGGTGAGTTACTTGTTGCAGTATTCCTAGCTTCTGATTTGCTCTTGTAGCCACAATTTCTACATGGTGGGTCAAACTTTCTTAGGGTTACCATTGACCAGAAAGTATGTTGATAATGGGGGATTCAATAATGGTAACATCACTGAATGTCAAGGGGTAGTGGTTAGATTGTTTCTTATTGGAGATGGACTTAGCCTGGCATTTGTGTGGTCTGAATGTTAGTTGCCACTTAACAGCCCAAGCCTAGATATTTTCCAGATCTTGATGCATTTGAAAACGGACTGTTTCAATATCTGAGGAGTCATGAATGGTGCTGAACATTGTGAAATCAATCATCGGCGAACATCCCCACTTCTGACCTCAGATGGCGAGAGTGTCTTTGCTGAAGCAGCTGAAGACGGTTGGGCCAGAGACACATTCAGAAATACATCACAAAAATACTAAATGTTTTAGGCATGGTTATCGTAAGGAACATCAGAAGCATTTATGCTTTTTTTAAGCAATTATTCAACAAAATAAATATGTTTCTTTTCTCTCATTGGGCTTACTCATGTACAAGAGTTTGTCACAGCCTAAATTTACAGGCTTCAGTCAGCATCACCCTGAAGGTATTTTATCCTTCCTCTTGTGGTGGTATAGCTGTCCAATTTGCTACTTCTCCACAATGATGAGTCAAGTTCAAGAACTACCTGGCATGGGTCAACATGAGAATGAGATCCGATTAAGGAATGGTACAATCATGAGTCTTCTGCTACTGACTTCCTTCATTAGTCACTTGAAATAAATTCCACACAGTAAAATGTGCTTCAGTTGTCACTGTGGAACTGATGTACCTCTGCAGTCCTCAGACTGATACAAACTCAGCAGATTGAAATTATTATTCAACGCTGTTTAGCGTTTTCACTATTTTTCTCTTATGTTGAACACATGCTGGACAAAATCCAATTGATCCTGCTTACCTTTATTGAACGACTGGTGGAAGCGGTTTGTTTAAGCCTGGACATTGAGGACCATGTGTTTGGCAGTACTTGGGTCAGATGAGAATGGGGAGAAATCTGCAATGTTGCATTTCTCAATTACTTGATTACTCATCCAAGTTTTTTTGCCATACTTTCCCTGCAGCACTTTTGGCATGTTCAACAATATGGTGATGTTAGAATTCCAATGTTTTGTGTACAGCAACTCAATAATAATGAATGCATGTCATACCTACATAATCATGGATCCATGCTCCTAATTCATGCTAAAGTAAAAGTTTATTTAAAAGTCCCAGCAGGAACTCAAAACTCAGTTGTATAAAACTCATTTTTCCTTCTCATTGGTGAATACATTTATGGCAACTGTCTTCAGTCATTAGGTTCATTCTCTCCCTCCCTCCAAAGAACACAACACACCTCTCCTATTTGTAATATTCCTACATCTTAGCAGTTTTTTTTTGATGAAGAGAAAAAGAGGGAGGCCAAACCAATTAGCCTATGCTGGATGTATACCACATTTCCAGCATGACGTGTGTTGTATCAGAAAGACAAGTCTCTGGATTGTTCTGACAATGTCAATTCTATCCTCTACAACTGGAGTTGATGGAGATTGTGCATTTCACAGTCGTCAGCCGAGCCCAGACAAGTGGCTTTTTGAAGGCATGCTGCAGGTGCCAGATTTGGTTGAGAGGTTACATCCAATCTGGCTAAGATTTTAAAGGTTGCACATTGTAATGCTTTACCTTTAAAGAAACATTCTCTGACTATAATAAGATAATTATGAGACAGACCATTTTGTCCATTTGGATCACCCACAAAGGGTTTGACACTCAAGGTCATGGCATTGCAGCATCCATCTGCGTTTGATTAAGTGATTCCTATTATTCCATTTGAGAGTCCGAGAATCCTGTGTGAGAATGAACATAGAAGCCCTAATTTTGTCATTTGAATTTGTTGTCCCTTAATCTACTCTTGATCATGTTCCATGTCTCAAGCAGGAAAACAATAGTTCAGAAATGTAGACAGATCAGCCAGAGGACCTGCAGCAGCCAGAAGATGCAAACTATAAACACTGCAATATCCACTTGTATCACTGAAAAGGATCTCTCGATCACAGAGCCTGACCAACAAATGACTATCTACATTTTCTCCTACTTCCTCACAAAGATGCCTTAATGACAAGCTCATAAATAAATAAACTCCAAATTTAAATTCCACAATATTAATGTGCAAGATGCTTGTTCAGAACAGCCATTTTTGAGATGTAAACCCTTGTGAGGTTGTCAGATGGAGGGACCAGATTCAATTCCTCGCCTGCTAAATTGGCTTATACGCATACTTACTGCCAGACCATCAGTGAAACAGGCCAATACTTACTGAATCACTGATATAAATGGGCACATTCCATAAAATCCAGTGTGTAGATTGGACTTTAATGCAGATTTTATGAGCTGCAAAAAATTGAGGATGTGACTTTATGCACTGCAGCAATTTTTAAATTCTAATGGCTGGAGTAAAGATCTTGTGTGCAGCTTGTAGAACCAATAAATTAGATTTTACAGCCTCCAATAAAGTATAATTAATTAATGCACACCACAAACCATCACAAGAAAAATAGTCTAAACATATCAAGTGGCTTTCAGTAATCCACATATCCTGAATCAGAGCCAAAGTTCTTCCTGTGGGTAACACAATCGTGCGGTGAATACAGTCATTGCTTGTTAACAAGAGAGCAGGCATATCTGAAAATGGTATCAGTACAATTCCAACCATTTTTTTTATAATTTAGTTACTCGTGCCAAGTGGATGGTGGTCCGCATGATGTGTTTGTAATGATCAAAGTTTTGCAATTTTTGAAAAAGAAAGCACTTTCATTTTGTACAAACAGCAGGGCTGGTGCAACTTGATTGACGTTTGGATTTTCTATGCTCACCATTTGTCAAACAAGTTTCCAAACTTTATATGAGTGAAGGGGTTACCCAACAAAGGTGTGTTCTTGGAAAGAAGGATTTTGTTTGACAAATTGGGGTAAACTGGGCTCTGGTTAAATTAAAAAAATGCCACATTTTGAAAGGGTTTGACAGGATAAACTGAGAGATTGTTGCGATGGGATGGAAAATCTAAACCATGGAGGTACACAGATACAGAGAAACGTCTTCACTCAGAAACTGGTGACTGTTTGGAATTTTCCAGCCTGGAGGGTTGTGGGTGTTCCAATAGCGAATTTGTTTGAGGCTGATTAGAGACATATTTGGTCTCAGGAAAATGAGGAAATTGGAGAGTGGGTGGGAAAGTACAGTTGAAGCCCAAGATCAGCCACAATCATACAGAATGGAGGAGCAGACTCAATGGCCGAATGGTCTATTGCTGCTTCTTTTTACATTCCTATCCTCGTCGCATTTCTGTTGGCAACTATTGTTGCTGAAAATCCCCCTCCGAGCAACAGTCCCTTGTCTGCCATTTTGTTGGAAATAATTATGTGATCAGGGATAAGGAATGTCCTCCTCTGGGTAGTTCTGTCTCGAGATTAATCACCCTGTATGCAGAATTATTCCCAGCCTTGCGAACATTTTTCATACATAACTCTGAAAGTGCACAAATGCAAGGAATGGTGACAGCTTGTGACTTCAAGAGAAATGGCCTGCAGTGGGAGTGTCCTGTCACAGTTGCATCTGAATGCTGCACACAGTCACTTCCTGTGGAGATGAGATTATCGTCTCCAGGGCTGGTGTGTGATTTAAATGCAGAGGTGGCAGCCACACCATCTTCATCATGCAACTCAATGCGAGAGACAACACTCTTATCTCCATACGAAATGTCATTACACAGCATATAAACAGATTATAATTCATAAAAACAAAATTATGGTCTCATCTTTAGGCAGTATAAATCTGTTAGGTTACTCATTTAAATTCACTAAATGATTCACACAGAGTAGCTGATAAATCATCTGGTTTGTACTGTAAACAGCAAAATCGCACTGGTAATGCAGTTATCTGATTGGCCTATCTTCCTGTCATGAGCCAGAACCATCATTGTTTCAAATCCAGACAGCACCAGAATGCTTCGTTCATTAATAAATCATCGCAAAACCTCCAATTGTTTGGATCTGTCAAGTCTCTCTGCCCGAGGTGATTTTTGATGGCTTTCTCCAATTGCTGAGCTTTGTGGGCCAATAACAGCTTCACTATTGGTGCCTCCGGGGTGAGAGAAAGGTCTCCATGCACAATTGGGTCTCATCCATGCCTCACCTCTAAATTGGACTTATTCTGGGCATCAAGTGGCATCAAAGCCAATCTCAAATAGACACAGTAGGTGCTGCTCAGGTCAAAATACCCTAATGAGTAAAGTGGACATAATTATCCATCACTGGAACTGCAGATCAACTGAAATTGCCTTGCTTTTAAAGGTCAGAGACTTCGCAGTATGCATGATGCAAGCAAATACATACACTCCCTTCAATGTCATAGCATTCTTTTCCCAGAATCCTACTGCTCACGTCACAAATTTTTAATTACAAGGTAAATACAGGAAGTGTTTCAAAAGAGAATCACTAAAATACTATTCTTTGGTCATAAATTTGACTTGCATTACCTAGGCATCCAATAAACCATTTGAGTTATTGATTTTCTATTGTTTTATTTTCACCTTTGGCAGGGCGCCTTCAATTTGATGAGGCTTGTTGAGGCTGCTTTTATTTTCCCTGCTTGTGGGGCACAAAACCTTCCTGTCAGGGTGTCACCTTCCTTTCTTAATTCATCCGTCGCTTCAACAAGCCACTTTTTTCTGAGTTTCGAGCAAAATAAAATCAATACTGCACAAGTGAATTAGCATTTAACACTCAGCATAATGCAGTGTTTCAGAACTCGCCCTTGGCAACCCCTAAAGACCAACTCAAGTGTATACAATCAGGAACAATGAGGTGCAATTTATCCCAAGAGTGAGCAAGACCTCACGGCATAAGAGTGGCAAGTGGCTCTCAAATTTTTAATCACCTGTAGGATATGCTCCAAACACCTGATGTTAGCCAAATATTTGTTCCTTCTTTGTACCAGGTAACACAGTCAAATTATTTATGTAGCAGAGCACTCAAATGCAGCTCAGATTTGTAAGCAGTTTTAAGGAGGTGGTGGAGAGGTCTTCCTCTGCAATATTTTAATAAATGTTTATACTGACAGATTTCCCATGACTTATAGCAGGCAGCTTGGCATCAACATCCATTCACAGATGTAATGATGACCAGGGTAACCAGAAACGTCTAAAAGTTCTTTACCAACACGGACTTCATCAAACCAGCAAGAAGGGTTTGCAACAGTTCTGGGAGATGTCAGATTAGCTGGGAAGCGATTGACAATATGAAATTGCTCAGCCTGACTGCATCCCGAAACTGTTATGTATATTTAGGCGAATGAAGTCTACAATAGTTGTTTTCACTGTTAACAACTATGAGAGAAAAAGGGGTCGTCTGGCAGCTCCAACCAGCTGACAAACATTATAAAAGATCAGGTCAATCTTCACTATTCTGGGTTCAAGTCCCACATACTCCAGAGGTGTGTGAAAACATTGCTGAACAGGTCGATTAGAAATTATCTCAATATTCACACTACCTCTGGGTTGAGAGGCTTAGGATTCATGTTCCACCTGCTCTAGACATGTATAATGGGATTTCTGAACTGGTTGATTAGAAAACATAAGTCTTCATTATTAAAGGGGCTCTTTTGGTGCAACACCCCCAGTGACCCTTTCTTTGAACGAGGAAGCCTGGGTTCAAGTCCAATTGGCTTCAAAGGTGTGCAATGACATCCGTGAACAAGTTGATTAGAAAATAATTCAAACTTCACTATAGCCCATAACACTAAACCAGGAGGTCCAGCCTCAAATTCTGCCAAGTCCTAAAGTGTGCAATAGGTTGTTTAGGAAAACATCAACCTTCACGATAACCTCCATACTATTCGGTACTTTATCTTAAAGTTGCACTGTCTTCAAGGAAGAGCAACAAATTTCAGATCTAGACATGTCTTTTGACATCTGTACCTTAGGTATTGTCCCATGAGAATCTATTTATTTCAAAAGACAAAGTAAACATTGCTGAAAACATATGTTAAGACAAAGTGAAGCTCATTTAGTCATCCAACTAAGACTTGCTAATAAACAATTAAAAAAGAGATTGGCCATTCTGTAACACTCAGTTAAGTATAAACTCTACACGTTAAGCCAACATGGAAGACTCATTTTTGGCTTGTTTTTGAAAAAAGGAGCTAGCCTATTCTGCTATGGCCACAGAATTAGCTTATTTTCCTGTTAAACAGGACCAGGAGTCACTTTTGGATGTCACCTGGATCTTGTGGAAAATTTCCAATTGAATATTTCAATTTTCAAGATTTGATTATGCTTGGACAAGGCAGAAATCTAACTTCCACAACAAAAAACTCACTCAATTCCATCTAAAGTCAATAAGCCATTACCCTCCTCATGACTGGTGTATTTCGCCAGAATGGTTTACTGCTCAATTTCAGTTACATGAATTTGAAAACAATAAATATGTTTTGTTTGGTCATGGGAAGCAGTCTAGGTTCTGAAAAAGCAGATTTTGTTTGAAGGGAATGAAGCAGAAACATGGCCCTTAATTCAACGAGTGCCACCTTTCTTGACTGATTTGAGTGCTTTTCTATGATCTCCCTGCAATGCAGGAACACAATATTTTGTGGCATGGTCCTAGGGAGTGTTGCTGAACAAAGAGACCTTAGAGTGCAGGTTCATAGCTCCTTGAAAGTGGAGTTCCAGGTAGATAGGATAGTGAAGAAGGCATTTGATATGCTTTCCTTTATTGGTCAGAATTTTGAGTACAGAAGTTGGGAGGTCATGTTGCGGCTGTATAGGACATTGGTTAGGCCACTGTTGGAATACTGCATGCAAGTCTGGTCTCCTTCCTATCGGAAAGATGTTGTGAAACTTGAAAGGGTTCAGAAAAGATTTACAAGGATGTTGCCAGGGTTGGAGGATTTGAACTATAGGGAGAGGCTGAACAGGCTGGGGCTGTTTTCCCTGGAGCGTGGGAGGCTGAGGGGTGACCTTATTGAGGTTTACAAAATTATGAGGGGCATGGATAGGATAAACAGACAAAGTCTTTTCCCTGGGGTCGGGGATTCCAGAACTAGAGGGTACAGGTTTCGGGTGAGAGGGGAAAGATATAAAAGAGACCTAAGGAGCAACTTTTTCACGTAGAGGGTGGTACATGTATGGAATGAGCTGCCAAAGGATGTGGTGGAGGCTGGTAGAATTGCAACATTTAAGAGGCACCTAGATGGGTATATGAATAGGAAGGGTTTGGAGGGATATGAGCCGGGTGCTGGCAGGTGGGACTAGATTGGGTTGGGATATTGCGGATGACACAAAAGTCGGTGGAGTTGTGGATAGTGAGGAAGGAAGTGGTAGGTTACAGCGGGATATAGATAAGTTGCAGAGCTGGGCGGAAATGTGGCAAATGGAATTCAATGTAGCTAAGTGCGAAGTCGTTCACTTTGGTAGGAATAACAAGATGATGGATTACTGGGCTAATGGTAGGCTACTTGGTAGTGTGGATGAGCAGAGGGATCTTGGTGTCCATGTACACAGATCTCTGAAAGTTGCCACCCAGGTAAATAGTGCTGTGAGGAAGGCATATGGTGTACTGGGCTTTATTGGCAGAGGAATCGAGTTCCGGAGTCCTGAGGTCATGTTGCAGTTGTATAAGACTCTGGTGAGGCCTCATCTGGAGTATTGTGTGCAGTTTTGGTCGCCATACTATAGGAAGGATGTGGAGGCATTGGAACGAGTGCAGAGGAGGTTTACCAGGATGTTGCCTGGAATGGTAGGAAAATCTTATGAGGAAAGGCTGAGGCACTTGGGGCTGTTCTCATTGGAGAAGAGAAGGTTTAGGGGAGATCTGATAGAAGTGTATAAGATGATTAGGGGTTTAGATAGGGTAGATACTAAGAACCTTTTACCGCTAATGGAGTCAGGTGTTACTAGGGGACATAGCTTTAAATTAAGGGGTGGTAGGTATAGGACAGATGTTAGGGGTAGATTCTTCACACAGCGGGTTGTGAGTTCATGGAATGCCCTGCCCGTATCAGTGGTGAACTCTCCTTCTTTATGGTCATTTAAGCGGGCATTGGATAGGCATTTGGAAGTTATTGGGCTAGTATAGGTTAGGTAGGATTCGGTCGGCGCAACATCGAGGGCCGAAGGGCCTGTACTGCGCTGTATCCTTCTATGTTCTATGTTCTATATCTGGTTGGCATAGACAGGTTGGACCGAAGGGTCGGTTTCCATGCTGTACATCTCTAATGACTATGACAAATCACCACATTTCAAAGCAAGCTGTGCTAAGGAACAGTGGGCCTGATCTTAAAGTTGTGAACTGAACACCTTAAAGATGTCGCACCACCTTAAATAATAGAAAAGTAAAGACAAGAGAATGAAAAATGACGAACGCAGGTTTTTTTTAACCATCTGAATAACAGTTGTGAACATGAATATTTTCCTTTAGTTGCTGTACGAGCAAGAACATCAGTGTGAGCATACAATGAGAGACCCGTTGAGTGTTATTTGTGTGTTATATATAGGAGAAGCCCCATGTCTTCTCAGCAGGTCCTGTTGACTGAATACCAACATTTTCTTTACATCCAAATAAAAAGTGCTTCCCACATAGTGGCCAAAGGCATTCAGAACATTTTATCAGTGGTTAAGCAGCAAAACAAGAAAGGATTTCAATCATATTATAAAAAGGTTGTCAATAAAATTAAATTCTGAACTCTGAATTGAGTTAGCATCTTCAATGGCGATATACCGATTTATTATTTACATTTGTAATTTGTTAAAGTGTAAAGTTTTTATGCATAAGAGCTCCTAAATGCCCATTACCCCTTACAAGCCTGCTTCCCTGAATGGTTCAGTGAAGTGATTGAGTATATATTACCATTCCTTAAACAAACACATCAAGGAGATGAAGGACATTTCAAGGTCATTTTTGAGTTGGGTTGTTCACTGCAGTACGAAATGAGAAATTTTCCTGGAAGCAAATGAATAATTCAAGATCAACTTGACATCTTATTGAGCTTGTGGCTCTTAGGTTAAGCAAACACCAATCTCACTACGGAAGAAAAGCGTATTGCCTCGTAACCCCGTTAGCAAAATAAAAAAGAATGATATCCCACTGTTAAAAAGAATTGAAGAGATAATCTGTCATGGACTGGATCCGAAAACATTTTAATATAGCAATAAACAAATGCATTGCTTTCATATTAAACCACTCAATATTAGAAACTGATTCTCTGAAACATAATTGGGCATGATCACTAATGTAAGCAGATGGACATGTGGTGAGGAAGCAATGGGCAACATGAAATCTTTTAGATACTGCATAAAGCAATGTTGGTAGCTGTGTCACAAACACAATACATGTATACAGCTTTTTACTACCTTATCTGCAAACCTTCATCACTTACACTGACAGCTTGGTCAATGTGTAAATGTATACCAAGAATATTGTGGAAAAACCGACCTTTCCCATTGTATTAACTGCTGCGCTTCACCTTTTGCTTCTACCACTCTTCTCCAAATCTAATTACTAACAGACAAGCCTGTGATTCCCCTTCCTCGGTGCCACTATTTAACATTGGTTAAAATACATTAGTGAGAAAAGGGATATCTGGCTTCATAAGGGCAGCTCCCAGCTTCTGAGCCATTCTGCTCTTTTTCATTTCCATCATCTTTCTCACTGCTTCATTCTATCCAATCCTTTTACAAGTCATAACATCGTCCTACTCTGTCCTTGCCTCACCTCATCAGATGTCTAACAAGTCATCATTCTTTTATCACCTCCAGACTTGACTATTCCTATGGAGCCAAGATTAGAGTGTGCTGGAAAAGCACAGCAGGACAGGCAGCATCCGAGGAGCAGGAAAATCCGACATTTCAGGCAAAAGCCCTTCATCAGGAATGAGGCCTCCTTCAGGGCAGAGGAGATGACCTGGGGGTTGCAGTGAGAAAGAGACTCACTGAACTGCTTGTAGAGAGGAAGAAGAGAACTTCTTCAATGTAGGCATCCTTGGAAGAGGATTCACAGTGAGGTTAAGATCAACGAGGCAAAACTGAGGACTGCAGAAGCTGGAGATTAGTCAATATTAGAGTGGTGCTGGAAAAGCAGGTCAGGCAGCATCTGAGGAGTAGGAATATCGACATTTTGGGCAAAAGCCCTTCATCAGGAATGAGACCATGGAGTTCTGGCTAACCTCTCACTTCCTCTGTCTCTCTTCGGGTATCATTTTCTCAAAGGACGTTGGTGTCCATGGAGTTCTGTACCTGTTCAACAATCCTGCTTGGCAAAATATAGCAACTGCTTGCCATTTCCATTTGCAGATCACTGACAAGTGACCGTCTCCCACCCTTACCATCTACAATTGATATATGCTGGCAGGTTTTACAGGCGGACACTTAGCCTGTTGCCCACATTGTGAATGCACCTTCCCTTTGCTAATAATCCTGGAGTGGGACAAGAAGTTTAAATTTTTGGCCAAGACATTGAGACACTATCCATTGTGCCAAAAGACCACCCTCACGGTCTACAGTCTGCAAACTTCACCTAATATTGCCTTTTGTTCATGTCTTTATGTAAACCAAGCGTTCTATTCCAGTGTGTCTGTCAGTGGGGGATAGAATTGCACCAATCTTTACAAACCTTTGCATTTATTTACAGAGTTACAGATAACAAGCATAAGTCTCAATACAAGTTTCCGTCTGTGTCCATTTATAGGGGTCAGAAGTGAATGCCAAGATAATGCTCTTTATATATACGTATTTAATTGAACATAATTAATATTAATCCAATACCAAATACAGGATTTTTGGTTTTGGGATGGGAGCTTGGGATCAAATGCTGGTCCCAAGCCCATCCACACAGTCATACAGCAGTGACTTTCCCCGACTAGCCAAGGAGTGGCCAGAGGGCATGCTTGCAATCTAACGGAGGCTGGAGTGTGGATTCTTGGCATTGGAGGCCATTCTGCAGCAAAAGAGATTAATCACACCACTTCTGGTAAAGAGGAAAGGTGTCCCCCTCCTGAGATCTGACTCAGCATTAATGAAACATTCCAGTTAAAACAGGGCTACAGGCTACCATCATGGAGGGAGAAACCAACCCACAGCATGGCCTGATGTTGCAGCTGTGGCCTAACAGGCTGGAGGGCCTCAAAGTCAGGTCACAACACCAGCAGTCTGCTGCTGGAAGACCATCTCCAGGAATTTGGCGTGTTCCCTATGCTTCAGAGGACTTGCAGGCTGGTTGGAAAATTACTTCACGCCTCTAATTTACCTGAATTGGCTCCCCAACCCAAGACTGGATGGTATCAATAAACTGGCATGCTGGCTAAATGTGCGAATACTCCATACACCAAACAGTCCTTGGCTTACTGACCTACATCAGTCTTATAGTCCAACAGGTTTAATTGGAAGCACACTAGCTTTCGAAGTGTCGCTCCTCAAGGAGCGACAGTCCGAAGTAGTCACCTGATGAAGGAGCGACGTTCCGAAAGCTAGTGTGCTTCTAATTAAACCTGTTGGACTATAACCTGGTGGTGTGTGATTTTTAAACTTTGTACACCCCACTCCAACACCGGCATCTCCAAATCATACATCAGTCTTGGATGTGCAATATCTTGATTTTAAAATTCTCACCCTAGTTTACAAGGCATTCCACGGCCCAGCAGCATCCCCTCATCTATGATCTCCACTAAACCCACAGAGCTCCAAGATATATGTTCTTCTAACTCTGGCTGTTTCTATGTTCCCAATTTTATCACACCACTATTGACAACCAGGCTTCCAACTGCCGAGATCTTGTAGCATCTGGGATGCCTTCCCACAGACTCAATAGGCTCCTTAAAACCTACCACTTTGATGAATTCTTTGCCATCTGCCCCAATATCTCATTAGGCTTGCTGCTAAATTCTGTTTTTCCATGTTTGTACACTGTCAAAGGTTTTACAAATTTAAGTCATTGTTTTTATTGTTGCTCATTGCAATTCTTTCACTCCCTCCATTTTAGGAACATCGTGGGGTTTTCTACAGGTCTCCCAACAGCCAGCTGAGATAGCAGAACAGAAATGAAATCAGATCATGCAAAAGTGACAGGGTTATTGCAGTGGATGATTATAACTGCCACAATATTGTCTCGGATTCCTTTAGTTCCAGGTGGTCATGGGCCAGAGATGGAATTGGAGAGGTCAAGAAAGAGGAGGGATGTGTTCGAGATGGACCAAGTGAATTTGAGGGCAGGGTAGAAGTTGTGGGTGAAGTCAACCTCCCTGAACTTCCAGGTACCTTCCCCTGCAACTGGAAAAGATGCAAAACTTGCGAGGACACCGCACCCCCCCCTCCGCCCCCGCCCCCCCAAACCCATCCCTCACCTCCATCCAGGGCCCCAAACAGAGGTTCACTTGCCTCTCCTCCAACCAAGTTCACTGCATCAGGTGCTCCCAATGTGGTCTTCCCTACATCTGGGAGACCAAACATAAACTTAGGGAATGGTTCGCCAAGCATCTCAGTCAAGCCTGCAAGGGCCGAGGAGATCTCTCAGTCACAGCCCATCTTAATTCCCCTTCCTACTCCCTTTCCGACGTGACCATCCTCGGCCTCCTCCAGTGCCACAACAAACCAAACCGCAAATTGGAGGAACAATACCTCATCATTCCCCGGGGCAACCTACAGCCCAGAGGGGTCAACACTGAGTTCTCCAATTTCAAATAACCTCCCTTCCCATCCCACAACTCCCTTTCCAGCCCCGCCCCCCTCTTCCACTCCTCTCTGCCACCAGCCGGATTCATTCCCCCCATTGACCAACCAGGTTGTACCCACTACCTGTCTTCATCTATCACTACCCCACCACCTGCCTGCGCCACCCATTTTATCTGCACCCACAGATTTTATCAGCTGCCCCCACACCCAGCCCCAGTCCTGAAGAAGGGTTATGCCAAAAATGTCTACTTCTCCATCTCCTAATGCTGCCTGGCTTGCTGTATTCTTCCAGCCTCTGCCTGTGTCCCGTAGCTCTAATGGTTTAGATAGGCAGAATTTGTTAGGTGTATCAGGGAAGAATTTCTCAAAACAATATGAAAATAGTCAACCATGGAAGGGACCACTCTAATACCTTGCATTGGGGAATGAGCCTGACCAGGTGATCCAAGCATCAGTGGAGGAGCATTTTAGAAACAGTGATCATAAATTTCATAAGTTAAATATAGTTATGGCTTAGGATGAGACTGTTTCTCAGGTGAAAGTGCTAATTGGGGATGTCTCATTATAACAACATCAGGCAGGAACTGGAGAAAATAGACTGGGGTTTGACGGTAAATCCACATCTGAGATGTGGGAGTCTTTTTAAAGGCCGGGTGATCAGACTTCAACACTAGTGTGCTCCGGTAAGAATGAAAAATAAGAATGTCAAGATTTGGGAACTCTGGAACGATGAGAGGCATTGAAAGCTTCGTAAAAAAGAAAAAGGAATTATATGCAAAGTTTAGCAAACTGAAATCAGACAAGGCACTTGAGAAACATAAAGGAAGCAGGCAATAACTTAAACAAGGAATAGTTGGCACTAAAAGAGTGACATGTCCTTGGAAAGTCAGATTAAGGAAAATCTTAAGTCATTTAACATATATATTAGGAGCATGAGGATACCTAGGAACATGATAGGTCCATTTAAGGACAAAAGGATGGAATTGATGCATTAAGCCAAAGGAAGTGAGTGAGGTCCTTAATGAATACTTCACATCAGGATTCAGCAAGGAAAATAATAAGATTAGGGAAGTATATGTTGATATTCAAAGGCATGTTGTCATTAAGGGACGTGGTGGTGTTGGGTGTAGATAAGTCTCCGGCCCTGATGAGATCTATTCCACAATACTGAGGGAGACAAGGGAGGTAATTGCTGGGTCCTCGACACAGATCTTTGTATCCCCTTTAACCACAGGTGGGTCCGAAAAGACTGGAGAATAGCCAATGTTGTCCCTTGCTTAAGATCATCAACAGGGATAATCCAGGAGATTATATTATTGCTTTGAGCCTTACATTAGTGATAGCAAAATTATTGGAAAAGATTCTTAGGGACAGGACTTATTCACATCTTGAAAAGGATGGACTTATTTGGGATAGTCAGCATGGCTTTGTGTCGGGAATTGTGTCTCACAAATTTGTCTAAGTAGTGATGAAGTTGAGTGATGAGGGTATGTTGCCTTTTTGGACTTTATTAAAGCATTTGACAAGGTCCAGAGATTAAGTCACATGGGATCCATGTTGACTTGGTAAATTGGACACAAACTTGACTTGTTCATAGAAGACAGAAGTGCTGAGGCTTCTGTTGTTTGTAATATCTATATGATTTGGATGAATGTGTAGGTGGTCTGATTAATAAGTTTGCAGATGACACAAAAATTGATGGAAAGTGAAGAAGGTTGGCAAAGGATACAGCAGACTGTAGATCAGTTGAAAAACTGGGTGGAGAAATGGCAAATAGAGTTTAATCCAGACAAGGGTGAGACGATGCATTTTGGGAGTTCAAATGCAAGAGCAAAGTATACAGTAAATGGCAGGACCTTTAGGAACAGTCATATACAAAAGGATCTTGGGATGCAAGCACATAGTTCCCTGAACGAGGCAACACAAGTGGTTAAGGTGATAGAGAAGGCATGTGACATGCATGCCTTCATCAGTCAGGGCTCTAAAAGTTGGCAAGCCATACTCCACCTGTATAAACCCTTAGTCAGACCACTTTTGGAGGCCTGTGTCCAGTTCTGGTCACCACACTACTGGTAGGATGATGAGACTTTGGAATGGGTGCAAAACAGGGTTACCAGAGTGTGACCTGGATTGGAGTGTATTAGCTATAAGGAGAGGTTGGATAAACTTGGATTGTTTTCACGAGAATGTCAGAGGCTGAGGGACCTTGATAGAAGTAAATAAAATTATGAGAGGCATGGATAGGATGGATAATCAGACTCTTTGTCCATGGGTGAAAATATCAAATACTAGGGGGCATAGATTTAGTGAGAGAGTGGGAAAGGTTAAAGGTGATGTGTGAGAAATGTGTTTTTATGCAGAGGGTGGCAAGTGCCTGGAGTATGCTGCCAGGAGAGGTGGTAGAAGCAGATACAATGATAATATTGAACAGGCATTTAGGCAGACACATGAACAGGCAGAGAATAGAGGGATGTCGATCATGTGTAGGGAAATCGGATTAGTTTTGAATGGTATCATAGTCAGTGCAGATATGGGGGCCGAAGGGCCTGCTCCTGTGCTGTACAGTGCTATGTTCTATCATTGAGGAGAGCAATAACTTTGTTTGGTACACTAGCAGCTGCACTTGGGTAAGATAGAGAAATCATGATAAGAGGAGGCGGCATAGTGGCTCAGTGGGGCTGCCTCACAGCCCCAGGGACCCAGATTCAATTCCAGCCTTGGGTGACTGTCTGTATGGAGTTTGCACATTCTCCCAGTGTCTGCATGGGTTTCCTCCGAGGGTTCCAGTTTCTTCCCACAATCCAAAAATGTGCAGATTAGTGAATTGGCCAAGCTAAATTGCCCATAGTGTTCAGGGATGTGTCGGTTAGGTACATTAGTCAGGAGTAAATGTAGAGTAATAGGGGAATGGGTCTGGGGGGGTCACTGTTCGGAGGGTTGGTGTGGATTTGCTAGACTGAAGAGCCTGCTTCCACGCCGCAGGGATTCTATGATTCTAGGAGTAACATATACCGTTTGAAAGTCAAATGTTGGTAAATAGGTCACCAATGAAAAGCAGCAAGGGGAGGAGGAGCAAAAAGGACAATAACGGTGCTCAGTAAATGGTGCTGAAGAATGGGGACAGAAGAGGAAATTATGGTAATGCAAGGTGATCATAAGTGATAATCAAGGGAACAAGGGAAGAAGTCATGAAGCAGAAAGAAAGCAGGCAATATTTGGAGTCCAACGTTAGCTGACATGAGCAGGAAGCACAAGTGCCAGCATTAATGGAAATATTGCCAGCATGATCTAGGCAGAGAGGCGAGATTATTTCCCTGAATTGGGAAGGGGATTGGATTGGCAGTTTTATTGTTCAGACAACTTCTAGTGAATTGATGATCTGGTTGACTAATTTTTAAAATACATTCACAGGGTAAAGTTGTCGCTCGGTCAGCATTTATTGCCCAGAGGGCAGTTGTAGTGTGTCTGGAGTCACATGAGAGCCAGATCAGGTAAGGAGAGCAATTTCCTTCCCTAAAGGACATTAATGAACCAGATGGGTTTTTCTGACAATTGACAATGGATTCATGGTCATTATTGGACTCTTACTTCTAGAGTTTTATTGCATGCAAATTCCACCATCTGCCTGGAGGGATTTAAACCTGAGCCCCCACAACATGACCTAGGTCTCTGGATTAACAGTTCAGCGATATCACCACGAGGCTATTGCCTCCTCCGACTGAAAATCAATTGTAATTTAAAAAGATTGAAATGTCTAGCGGTTGTTAAATATAAAAGCAATGACAATTCACCATGAATGTTTAATTTTATTTCCAAAATATGAAATGCTTCCAACTTACAGAAATATGTCAGAAATTTTGAATCTTTCTTAAACTCTTTTTATTTAGACCTTTTATTTTAATTCAAGTCAAAGGAGTGTTGCAACAAAGTTTCAAGTGCACATATGAGTCTGTTTATACATTTTTGTATATAACTGGGACAACTGTGAATCCACCAACACTGGCATTTTTTTTTAAATTAATGGACTGATTTTCCTTTCACTTTCTTTAAAATGTGCAGTGAGCGGAATAGAAATTGGATGCACATATATTACACTTGAGGAGTTTAAATGATATCTGTGAAATTTTAAGGCTGCGTTTGCCTTTCAATATTTTTATAATGAATTTATACCATTTGCACTTTGTATCTTTCACCCACGCTTGGCTTTCAGATTTTACTAAAAAAACGCACTGATGATTGAAGCCAATGTTGGTCTGGGTTTGAACTCTACCCTCAGCACAGTGCAACTAAAAAGGAAAAATAATTTTTAAAAATCAGCTTTGATGTTAGATTTGAGTTTATTGTTGAGTTTGCAGAAAGGAAAAGCATTCTACTGTGAAATGCTGTGCTCAAGGTCGACAGCTTCTTTGTCTATTGTGTTATGCTCCCTGTTATTTTTGGATGTTTGAAATTGTAAATCTCTTAACATCGCATTAAATGTAACGGATTCTTAGGCATGATAACCTTTAAAAAGAAAAGTCCCTCCTTCCAGCAACTCTCCGTTTACATCCACAGCTTTTCTGCAGAGTGCACACTCTGAAGTCCCACAAGAACAGCCCTATTCAAGCCTTACATCAATGCTTTCAGCACTAAATTCATTTCTGCAGTGAGCCTAGTGAATTTGAACCTTCCAGGATCATTTGGCCCCTATTACCAGAAGGCTTTGCACTTAAATAGGTCATAACTCCTGCTAATAGGCTCTATAATCAGAGCTGAATCGAACTAAGAGGCCCTGAACATCCTGCCATCATTCATCTTTACTCTCAATCAACTCTTATCAGCACAGTGGAAACACTATTTCTGCCCAAATACCATCGCCATTTCTGAATGGTTCCTCATTACAGAAAGTCAGCACCCCACATGCATTGTCAACATACTTTAATACTCATTTCATTAATTATGTTTGGCCTTTTTCAATGCTCACTGTGTGCAATTTCAAATTAACAAGAGAAAATACATTTACACCATATTATCTCTCCCAAAACAGCCTACGTGCAGTTACCTTTAAGTGCACTGACTATTGCTACATAGGCATAGAATCATAAAGGTCCACAGTATGAATAAGGCCCTTTGGCCCATTGAGTCTTCGCTGGTCAAAAACAACCACCTGACTATATTAATCCCATTTTCCAATACTTGGCCCATAGCCTTGGTATTGTAAATACACATCTAAATACATCTTCAATGCTGTGTATTTGGAAACACAGACATGGTGGTTCTACCTCTAGCACAACACTGAAGATGTGTAAGGAGATTTAGCAGAGATTTTTAAAATGATAGCAGGTTTTTGTAAGATAGGGGTAAGTCAGTGAGAGTTATTAGTGAGAGAAAATCAATTTAAAGTGACTATGAAGAGAACGAGGAGAGATGGGGGCAGCAATTACTTTATGAAATTAGTTGTGGAGCTTAGCAAAATTTGCCACATAAAATATGGGCAGTGCTGGCGTTTGGTGCCCTCATTGGCCTTGCAAAGGATCATGACCAGTCCATGGAATGAAATTCTGGCAGGCAGAACAATATTGGAACAAAGGGATGCCTTTAAAGAGGTGATGGTTTGGTTACACATCTGTTATAGGAAAAGGTAAGACAAATAAAGCCAGAAATCCCTGCACGACGAAAGGCATACAAGGTGAAGCAGAAAAAAGGTGCTTCTGACAAATAGAAGAGTTAATGTTTCGAGGCACTGCACTTGAACCGTGAACTCTGCACAGATGCTGCCAGTTCTGTCCAGTTCCTCCAACAATTTCAGGTTTTGTTTCAGACTTCCAGCGTCTACAGTCTTTTGTTTCATGCTCCGGATAGATGTTGGGTTTATAATTGAGGTGAAAGTCAGGTAGAAACAAAGTTCAGGCAGGGAGTGAGAAAGTGAACATGAAAAGCAAAGAGACCACAGAAGACGAGAGAGGTAGCTAATCTAAAAGAGGATTCAAAAATTTTCTTTAGTCATGTAAAATATCAAAAAGTAGGAAAATGAGGGGTGAGGCCTATTAAGGACCATGCAGGCACGTTTATGGAGGTGACAGACCTTAGTCTGGAAAGCAAGAGATCCATTTGCATCCTTTATGGAAGACATTCTCAGTTACCTTACCCCCAGCCCCGCTCCCACTTACCTCTCAGCATCCTCCACCCCCACCCCCGACACACAAGGGTCATTCCTGACGAAGGACTTATACCCGAAATGTCGATTTTCCTGCTCTTCAGATGCTGCCTGACCTGCTGTGCTTTTCCAGCACCATACCCTTGCCATTAAATTATGAGCCAACTGGTCAAGTAAAAGGCAATTCATGAGCTTTCCATGGGATCAGGACATGGCAGGGGTGGGGGAAGAGTGTAAGATAGTGCAGAAGGTCCTCCCCTCAAAAAGTCGCTTGCCAGATATTCTGTAACAAAATGCTACCATGGCGACATTGATGATGGTGTGAAATGGACCCACTGGAAGCGCAAGGTCAGCAATCTGAGCCTGAACTAAGTCAGGCATTTCATCGGTGGAATTCTTGGTGAAGGGAGACATAGGGACATCAGCAACAAAGGCAGAGGAGTGGCTCTCAGCAGGTTTCCCCTTCCTGAGATCCCCTTCAACGATTGTTGTCCAAGGAAATAACACGAAACCCCCACAGATTTGCTCCCTGTATGACTACAGGCCCACCTGTTCCTGGTTTATTATAAGTGGTGGTGGGATGAGGTCTTTAAGTGACCATTAGTTGTCACTTAGAGACTCAATTAGAAGCAAAATGGGTTTGATCATCCATGGCCTCAGCTGTTTGAAGCTTAATCAGGGTAGAAGTAGGAAGGTGGTGGGGTTCTCACCTGAAATACACTCCCCACCTCTAAACTCATCACTAAGGAGACCAAAGAGGGATCCATGTATGGAGGCATAACTAAGGCCCTCAGTGAGAACCCTACATTTTGCTTTTGCTAAAGAAGATGATGGTTCAAATCTGGAGAGGAAGTAGCTTCTATGCTTGTTCACTTCAGAATTGATAACAGAGGTATTTGAAAGACTGGCTGTAATTAACAATAATAGATCATCAGGATTAGGAGGCTGTGAATCGAGTTCAGGGTGGAAATTGGGAAGGAACTTTCCCTTAAATATAAGAGTGATTACAGAGACTGGGGGACTGCAAATGTTAAATTCTAGTTCAAAAACACGAGATAAGAACAAACAAATCCTGCAAATATAGACCATTAAATCTAAAATCGGTCATGGGATCAGGAATGCTAGCTCTGATTTCTCTCCATAGATGCTGTCAGACTTGCTCAGATTTTATAGCAATTTCTGTTTTTAATCCGGAAAAAAATGATCTGGGACAAAATTTGTCCAAACGACTGATAAAGGTGGAACGATTGAGGAAATTTAGCAGTGTGGAAGACAGATTGTGTTTAATTCATTTGTGCTTTTTTTAGTGAGGCAACGCAGTGTTGATTAGGGCAATGTGATGGATCTGCTCTATGTGGACGACCAAACGATTCTGATAAAGTGCTACTTAATAGGCTTGTCAGCAAAATTGAAGCCTATTAAATAAAAAGAACAGTGGCTGCCTGAATTGGCTAACTGGCAGAGTAGTAATTAATTTAAAATTTTTCAGCAAAAGGAAGATTTGTACTGAGATTCCTCAAGAGGTGAAGATACGGATTATTGCTTTTCTGATAAACATTATCTTGGATGTACAGAGGGTAATCTGAATATCTGCAGACACAAAATTTGGAGATATTGGAACCATGAGGATAATGATAGATTTTTGGAGAACACAGTCAGGCTGGTAAAAAGGGTAGATTAAATTTAATGCAGAGAAATGTGAAGTGGTACATTTTTAGTAGGAAGGAGTTAGCGAGACAATAGGCAGTATCTAATCGAGGCAGCTGTATTTTACCAGACAGCTGATGAGCCACTGAGTTTGCTAATTGCTATGTGATGAGGCATCAAAAATAATGTGCTGCAAGAGGCATTAACTCCCCACAAGGACCTCACTTGGCATTGGGGTAAATGACTATTGGTTTTGGTCACCAGTCTGACCTCCATTCCACAGATAGTGACTCCATCTATCTATCTGGTAACTAACCACTCTGTTTGCTACTTCAGAATTGACCCAAAGATGAGCTCCTGAGAATATATTTGCACTAGGACAATTTATTTCCACTTTCATAAGATCCCTAATTTCACTCTTGTTCAGCTCAATCTGCAGTTGAAATCTTCATTCATGCCTGTCTCTAAACTTGATATTCCATTGGCCTTCTGGAAGGTCTTCCACATTCTGCCCTCTGGAAATCTGAGGTCATTTTAGACTCTGCCTTTGTCTTGATTGTCCCAGGTCCCATTCACCCATCAACCTTGCTGCTCAATGCCCTCGGTTAGTCAAGCAATATCTTTAGTTTGAAATTCTCATCATTGCTTCCCTGTCAGGGTGTCATCACTCTCCATCTCTGCAATCTCCTCAAATGTACACAACCGTCTGAGATACCTGCATTCATATAATTCTGGCCTTTTGAGTCGTAAATATTTGTGATTTTAACTTCATCAGCTTTTAGCAGCTATGCCTTCAGTTCCTTAGCCTCTCATTTCTGGAATCTCTCCTTCAACTTTTTCGCATCTCTTCCCTCCTTTTAAAATACTATCTGCAATCGCTTTGATTAAGACTTCAGCCATCTGACTTAATATCTTCACTGTATAGTTTTGTTTAATAGTTTGTCATGTTAGATTTTCAATGTTCTTGTGAAGTATACTGAAATATTTATTAAATGTACTTGGTAGATGCAAGTTGTTGTATGAGGTACTGCTGGAAAAGAAGGTAATGATTTGCACCTGCAAGGTACTTGAGTGCTAACATTTGAAGAAAAATCAACACTTTGAAAAAATGAATTCCAATTTACTAAATCACTTCCTATTATCTCTCAGTGTCTGTGGGAACCAAGCTAAGGATAAACCGCACAATAATCTAAGTCTAGGTAAAAACCGCCTGAGCTCTTCAGGCTCTCTGCCTGTATTCCTAATAAAGGGCTTTTGCCCGAAACGTCGATTTTACTGCTCCCCGGATGCTGCCTGACCTGCTGTGCTTTTCCAGCACCACCCTAATCTAAACTCTAATAATCTAAGTCTGTCTATCCAATATTTGAAGTCTCAAACACACTAGCATGTTAGAAATGTTTGTAAATCCTCTTGACTTCTAAAGATATTCTAACCAAGATCCCCATGTAATAATGGTATTAAGTACAATTATAAAAATAATTGTCATAGAATTACAATATTATAATTTACTAAGCTGAAAGAATTACTTTGAAAATTTCTTGAAAATACATAGAATATTATTGTGGATTCAGGAATGCAGTTAGATTCAAAATCAGTTCTTGATATATAATCCCGTATTTTGACCTGATTGCCTCACCTTTTAAAAAAAAAGGTCTCTCTGAAATGCCACACAATCAGAAGTGTTATAAAGAGAGACAGCCACGTACTTACTCCTCTGCCTCTGTTCCTGTGTTTTATATTTTAAAACTGTTTCTCAGAGACATCATGGGAGCAGACATTTTGTACAGCATCCCTCTTCAGTGCCACCATGAAGGTCAACTCCAGTCACATCATAAATTCAGTCTATAGCCATTTATCCCCATTCACAACATCACACAAGAGGGAATTCAACATAAAATGTCTGTTCCTGGGTTACCTCTGGGTCACAGTCTTAAAGCATAAAGCAAAGAAGATGGAGAGACACCTGTGAGTGGACAGAATTCTCCCTTGACAACACTTCGGTTTTGAATGACAATTGAAGAAAATACACTAAAGGCCACAGGAAGAAATGTTAAAAAAAACATAAAATACCACACCGCTGGAGAAACAGTGCTTGAAGCTTAGGTAAATTCAGTGTTCTTATCTGTAACACGTTTTTGTAGTCATAGGAACATCAGGCCTAGGAATAGGAGTAGGCTATTCAAGCCCTTTGAGCCGCTCCACCATTCAGTAAGACTGTGGCTGACCTGACTGGTCCTGACTCTACTTTCCTGGCTGACTGCTTTCACCCTTGTTTCCTTTATCAGTCAAAAACCTAAATCTAACTTGAATAAATTCAGTGACTCAACCTCCACTACTTCTTCAGGAAGAATATTTCCGGTATTAATAATCCTCTAAGGGGAAATATCATTCAGAATCACATTCTTAAAAGGGAGATCCTCTGATTCTTTATGTCTCCAAGTTCTACTGTACTCAAAAACAGAGAACCATCCTTTCGGCATCTACTGTCGCACTCCCTCAAGAGCTCATGGTTCAACAAAATTGCTTTTCACTCTACTAATCTCCGATCAATTCAGATCAAAACATCCACCCTCTCATTTTTCCTAAATTAAGAGCCTCGTCCCGGGAAAATGTCAAATCTGAACTGTGTCTAATGCAACTATATCTCAAGTAAGGAGACTGAAACTGTAAACACTGTCTGTGGTTCAGCTTTGAGCTCACCGACCGTGAGCTGAAACTCCTCAAGTCATAGACACTTACAGCAGACAACCATGGGGTCTTGCTAAGAACCAAACAATGCATAAAATATTTGTTTAACCAAATTTAAATTTTCTCTTTGGTTCCCTCACCAAGTCAGTCTGTCTGTCTGTCTGTAACCAAGTTACTCATGTTGTCCCACAAAAATCACAGCATTCTACAATTCAGACATGAACCCTTTCAAACCTCATACCACAGCAAATACAAGAATACTAGCCAAAACTCTGGTCCTTTATGTTTCAATTTAGTCTTCTCCCATAATACTTTATTTAATCCTACTGGCATAATCTTCTACTGCTGGCTATCTTATTTGCTTGCCTAGCTTTCCCTTAAAATACAACCTCCTAGTGGAAGGAGTTCTTAATTTTTACTGTTGTTTAAATAAACTTATTCGCTTCCTTTTGGATTTTGTGGTGACCCTCTTTTATTTCTAGACCTTAGTTGGTGTTCCCCACGTATGGAAGCTTATTCTCTGAATTTAGCTAAAATCAAGAACTGGCAACTGTAGATGTACATTTGAACATCAACATTTCAGTGGATTTTAATTGTTTAATTTTTGTTTGTGAATTTGACAAGACCCTCGCATCGTTTCCACTGGGAGGCTTTGCAGGAGCCCATCCGCACGATGCAGTTACATTTACCTTCAGCCAGTTATACCTCGACCAGGGGCCCAGCAGTTCTCCAGTGGTACCATGGTTGGCATTGCAGCAAAACCATTTTGTAGTTGGCAAGGGGAAAATAAAACAAGGTTATCCAAGTCCCAAAATTTGCATAATTCCTGACTGCATTCTATATACTGTTAAACCTATCACAGTTGCCCTTTCTTTACAGGTTGGAGAAAGTGAGGACTGCAGATGCTGGAGGTCAGAGCTGAAAATGTGTTGCTGGAAAAGTGCAGCAGGTCAGGCAGCATCCAAGGAGCAGGAGAATCAACGTTTCGGGCATGATCCCTTCTTCAGGAATGAGGAAAGTGTGCCAAGCAGGTTAAGATAAAAGATAGTGAGGAGGGACTTGGGAAGGGGTGTTGGAAATGCGATAGGTGGAAGGAGGTTAAGGTGAGGGTGATAGGCTGGAGTGGGGGTGGGGGCAGAGAGGTCAGGAAGATTGCAGGTTAGGAAGGTGGTGCTGAGTTCGAGGGATTTGACTGAGACAAGGAGGGGGAGAGGGGAAATGAGGAAATTAGAGAAATCTGAGTTCATCCCTCGTGGTTGGAGGGTTCCCAGGCGGAAGATGAGGTGCTCTACCTCCAGCCGTCGTGTTACTATGGTCTGGCGATGGAGGAGTCCAAGGACCTGCATGTCCTTGGTGGAAGGGGAGGGGGAGTTGAAGTGTTGAGCCACGGAGTGGTTGGGTTGGTTGGTTGGTTCGGGTGCCCCAGAGGTGTTCTCTGAAACGTTCCGCAAGTAGGCGGCCTGTCTCCCCAATATAGAGGAGGCCACATCGGGTGCAGCGGATGCAGTAAATGATATGTGTGGAGGTGCAGGTGAGTTTGTGGCGGATACGGAAGGATCCCTCGGGGCCTTGGAGGGACGTAAGGGGGGAGGTGTGGGCGCAAGTTTTGGATTTCTTGCGGTTGCAGGGGAAGGTGCCAGGAATAGAGGTTGGGTTGGTGGGGGGTGTGAACCTGACGAGGGAGTCACGGAGGGAGTGGTCTTTTCGGAACGCTGATAGGGGAGGGGAGGGAAATATATCCCTGGTGGTGGGGTCCGTTTGGAGGTGGCGGAAATGACAACGGACAATACGATGTATATGGAGGTTGGTGGGGTGGTAGGTGAAGACCAGTGGGGTTCTGTCCTGGTGGCGATTGGAGGGGCGGGGCTCAAGGGCAGAGGAGCGGGAAGTGGAGAAGATGCAGTGGAGAGCATCGTCGACCATGGCTGAGGGGAAATTGCGGTCCTTGAAGAAGGAGGCCATCTGGGTTGTACGGTATTGGAACTGGTCCTCCTGGGAGCAGATGCGGCGGAGACAAAGAAATTGGGAACACGGGATGGCGTTTTTACAGGGGTATAGGATGGGAGGAAGTGTAGTCTAGGTAGCTGTGGGAGTCGGTCGGTTTATAGTAAATGTCCGTGTTGATTCGGTCGCCCGAGATAGAAATGGAGAGGTCTAGGAAGGGGAGGGAGGAGTCTGAGATGGTCCAGGTAAATTTGAGGTCGGGGTGGAAGGTGTTAGTAAAGTGCAAAGAGAAGTTGTTCAGAGTGAGGACCAGTACAGTCAGTCGAAGGACCTCCGCGGGGTCCACGGCTATTGGGAACAACACCGTTTCTGCCATCGCCGCAGCCACTTCCGCCCCCAATGACATCACTCACCTGCACAATGACAACGCCAAATGCGTCTCCGCCCCCACGCTGATCTCCGTCACCACGCCTAACCCCACCCCTGCTCCGATCTCCATCCCTGCCCCAATTCCCACCCTCCCACCTAACCCCGCCCCCACTCCCAGCTCCAGCCCCACACCAGGTCCTAGCTCCCAACCCTGCCATACTTTCGCCATCCCTCCAAAACTACCCCTCTCTGAGGATGAAAGATCAGTCCTCGGCAGAGGCCTCACCTTCAATCCTCTACGCTCACAGATTAATGAGTTCAACACGCGGCAAGAAATCGAACAATTCTTCCACCGCCTTCTTCTTCAACCAGGATTCTCGCCCACCCTCTGACGACCCCTTCTCCCACCTCCAACACACCCCATCCACCTGGACACCCCATGCTGGCCTTTTACCTGCCCTCGATCTCGTCATAGCCAACTGCCACCACGACATTAACCGCCTCAACCTCTCCACCCCTCTCACCCACTCCAACCTCTCACCCTCGGAACGTGCAGCCCTCCACTCCCTCCATTCCAACCCCAACCTCACTATCAAACAGACAGACAAGGGAGACGCGGTGGTAGTTTGGCGCACCGATCTTTACACCGCTGAGGCTAAACGCCAGCTCGTGGACACCTCCTCCTACTGCCCCCTTGACCATGACCCCGCCTCCCACCACTAAACCATCATCTACCAGACCATCCATAACCTCATCTTCTCAGGGGATCTCCCATCCACCACCTCCAACTTCATAGACACATGACCCCGCACCACCCATTTCTACCTCCTACCCAAAATCCACAACCTGACTGCCCTGGCTGACCCATTGTCTCAGCCTGCTCCTGCCCCACCGAACTCATCTCTGCATACCTCGACACGGTCCTGTCCCCTTTAGTCCAAGAACTCCCCACCTGCGTTCGGGACACCACCCACGCCCTCCACCTCCTCCATGATTTTCGCTTCCCCGGTCCCCAACGCCTTATCTTCACCATGGACATCCAGTCCCTGTACGCCTCCATCCCCCATCACGAAGGACTCAAAGCCCTCCGCTTCTTCCTTTCCCGCCGTACCAACCAGTACCCTTCCACTGACTGAACTGGTCCTCACTCTGAACAACTTCTCTTTCCAATCCTCCCACTTCCTCCAAACCAAAGGAGTAGCCATGGGCACCCACATGGGCCCCAGCTATGCCTATCTCTTCGTAGGATATGTAGAACAGTCCATCTTCCGCAGTTACACTGGCATCACCCCCCCACCTTTTCCTCCGCTACATCGACGACTGTATTGGCGCTGCCTCATGCTCCCACGAGGAGGTTGAACAGTTCATCCACTTTACTAACACCTTCCACCCCGACCTCAAATTTACCTGGACCATCTCAGACTTCTCCATCCCCTTCCTAGACCTCTCCATTTCTATCTCGGGCAACTGAATCAACACGGACATTTACTATAAACCGACCGACTCTCACAGCGACCTAGACTACACCTCCTCCCACCCTGCCCCCAGTAAAAACGCCATCCCATGTTCCCAATTCCTTCGTCTCCGTCGTACCTGCTCCAAGGAGGACCAGTTCCAATACCGAACAACCCAGATTGAAGAAGGAGACAAAGACCACAATTTCCCCCCAGACATGGTCAATGATGCTCTCCATCGCATCTCCTCCACATCCCGCTCCTCTGCCCTTGAGCCCCACCCCTCCAATTTCCACCAGGACAGAACCCCATTGGTCCTTACCTACCACCCCAACAACCTCTATATACATCGTATCCATCCGTCGTCATTTCCGCCACCTTCAAACGGAGCCTACCACCAGGGATATATTTCCCTCCCCTCCCCTATCAGCGTTCCGAAAAGACCACTTCCTCCGTGACTCCCTCATCAGGTCCACACCCCCCACCAACCCAACTTTTACTCCCGGCATCTTCCCCTGCAACTGCAAGAAATGCAAAACTTGCGCCCATACCTCCTCCCTTACTTCCCTCCAAGACCCCAAGGGATCCTTCCATATCTGCCACAAATTCACCTGCACCTCTACACACATCATTTACTGCATCCGCTGCACCCGATGTGGCCTCCTTTATATTGGGGAGACAGGCCACCTACTTGCGGAACGTTTCAGAGAACACCTCTGGGGCACCCGAACCAACCAACCCAACCACTCCGTGGCTCAACACTTCAACTCCCCCTCCCACTCCACCAAGGACATGCAGATCCTTGGACTCCCCCTATCGCCAGACCATAGCAACACGACGACTGGAGGAAGAGCACCTCATCTTCCGCCTGGGAACCCTCCAACCACAAGGGATGAACTCAGATTTCACTAGTTTCCTCATTTCCCCTCCCCCACCTTGTCTCAGTCGAATCCCTCGAACTCAGCACCACCTTCCTAACCTGCAATCTTCTTCCTGACCTCTCCGCTCTCACCCCGGCCTATCACCCTCACCTTATCATCCTCACCTTAACCTCCTTCCACCCATCACATTTCCAACGCCGCTCCCCCAAGTCTCTCCTCCCTACATTTTAGCTTAGCCTGCTTGGCACACTTTCCTCATTCCTGAAGGGCTCACGCCCGAAACGTCGATTCTCTTGCTCCTTGGATGCTGCCTGACCTGCTGTGCTTTTCCAGCAACACATTTTCAGCTTCTTTACAGATTACACTGAATGGGAAATTTTTAGTGGGTGTCTTGTTCAATGCTAGTGTCACTGGTGTCCTTAAGGCATCACAGGATCCTGAGTGGCATGTACCCATGATGTACCTTCTGGACACAATTAACGTATGACTAAAGAAAATTGATGAGGAACAGAAGAACTCTAAGGCTATTTTAACACTTGTACGTACACTCTGCTCCTGATAGGTGGGTGGATTAAAAATAATCTCTCTGTATATTTGTACTCGGTAGGAAACCAATAAAGTGCCAAGGATTAAACTGAAGTTCAGAACAGGTTGTGATGTGCAGAAAAACTCTGCTGTTGACCCAGGAGTACTACAGAATATCAGTATATGGTAAAGGAGCTGGCTTGGTTCTCTTCATCCCTTATTGATGGTACTCAATGATGTCAACTGAAAGAAAAGCCATTTTTTGACTTGATAAAAAGATACCCACGTACAACAGGTCAACAACTTCCAACAGAAGATTTCTTAAATTTCAAAATTACTATGTCAATTCACATTTATCCAATTTTTTACGTCACAACTCATTGGATTGTGAACAATTTCCATCATTTCCATTGTAACAATCAATTTCTGTGTATGGTAAACACATATTGTGGTGAAAATGACAACAGACATTGCAATGTTTTTGTATGGTCACAATATTTGCCATACTTTCGGTAGTAACACTATCCTTTGCTTTCACAGGACATAAGGTAGGTTGGCACTCCAGTTCAATGCTGTCAGATGTATCATTTTAAAACAGGGCATATCCTATTGCAGAACACACAAAATAAGAGGGAAGTTCCTCATACACCGTAGGTAATATTTGGCCAACAGCATCTAAACAGATGATCCAATGAATTGTTGATTTGTGGATTATGGGATCTTGCTGTGCCTACATATATTACAGTAAAAAATGAGGTCTGCAGATGCTGGAGATCACAGCTGCAAATGTGTTGCTGGTCAAAGCACAGCAGGTTAGGCAGCATCTCAGGAATAGAGAATTCGACGTTTCGAGCATAAGCCCTTCATCAGGAACAAGAGAGAGAGAGCCAAGCAGGCTGAGATAAAAGGTAGGGAGGAGGGACTAGGGGGAGGGGCGATGGAGGTGGGATAGGTGGAAGGAGGTCAAGGTGAGGGTGATAGGCCGGAGTGGGGTGGGGGCGGAGAGGTCAGGAAGAGGATTGCAGGTTAGGAGGGCGGTGCTGAGTTGAGGGAACCGACTGAGACAAGGTGGGGGGAGGGGAAATGAGGAAGCTGGAGAAATCTGAATTCATACCTTGTGGTTGGAGGGTTCCCAGGCGGAAGATGAGGCGCTCCTCCTCCAGCCGTCGTGTAGTTGTGTTCTGCCGGTGGAGGAGTCCAAGGACCTGCATGTCCTCGGTGGAGTGGGAGGGGGAGTTAAAGTGTTGAGCCACGGGGTGATTGGGTTGGTTGGTTCGGGCGGCCCAGAGGTGTTCTCTGAAGCGTTCCGCAAGTAAGCGGCCTGTCTCACCAATATAGAGGAGGCTACATCGGGTGCAGCGGATGCAATAGATGATGTGTGTGGAGGTACAGGTGAACTTGTGGCGGATATGGAAGGATCCCTTGGGGTCTTGGAGGGAAGTGAGTGTGGAGGTGTGGGCGCAAGTTTTACATTTCCTGCGGTTGCAGGGGAAGGTGCCGGGGGTGGAGGTTGGGTTGGTGGGGGGTGTGGATCTGACAAGGGAGTCACGAAGGGAGTGGTCCTTGCGGAACGCTGATAGGGGAGGGGAGGGAAATATATCCTTGGTGGTGGGGTCCGTTTGGAGGTGGCGGAAATGGCGGCGGATAATACGTTGTATGCGCAGGTTGGTGGGGTGGTAGGTGAGAACCAGTGGGGTTCTGTCTTGGTGGCGGTTGGAGGAGCGGGGCTCAAGGGCGGAGGAGCGGGAAGTGGAGGAGATGCGGTGGAGGGCATCGTCGATCACGTCTGGGGGGAATCTGCGGTCCTTGAAGAAGGAGGCCATCTGGGCTGTGCGGTGTTGGAATTGGTCCTCCTGGGAGCAGATGCGGCGGAGACGAAGGAATTGGGAATATGGGATGGCGTATTACAGCAAATAAAACATTTCAGAAGGACTTCATTGGCTATGTGTTGTTAGAAAGTACAAAGTAATGAATGGTGCTAAATAATGTTAACCTCTCCCCTCGTCTCTTGACCCTGTAAGTTTACTCTCTGTGGTACACGTAGCACTGGCCTCACTTATTTCTTGTGGGGAACCAAATTTGACACTTTCAGGATTTTGTGTAAAAATTGTGGTACTTGGCAGCTATTACACTGCACAGTTAGCACTGAAATTTACAGCAGTTGTTGGCGGATGTTTGGATACTTATCACAAATGTATGGTCGATACCCAGCACCTTGAACCATGGGTTGGAGGTGAAGCCAATGCTGCGGCTTGTTTTCCAACATCGTCAATACAGTGGCATAAACTAGAATACAATTACTCAGAGTAAAACAATAATTACAAAACGGTAGAAATGTGCTAATCCTCGAGCCAATTAAATATATTAAATAATTCACTCAACTGCATAAATTCAGAGCCCGGACGATTATATATGGAATGCAAAGCTAGAAAATGTTAGAGTTGTGTGCGCCTGTTGTCAGGGTTCTGTCTGCGCTAACACCACACCCCACCTCAACCCATCTTAATCTTTCCCCAAAACACTGAACATGGGCCTCAGCCTCCACACTATAGTTTTCTCCTCTGTCTATGCCGTATATCTGAGGAGTCTGGGTGAGAATCAAAAATATTCTCAGCCTTTATTCCTCTCCTGTCTTGCCTAGCAAATACAATGCAAATACAAGCCACGATCAAGATTCCTAATTTGTGACCTTGTTTCAACACAAGAAGGTCATCCAATTATCAGCTGACTGACAGTAATATGGCATTCAACAAAGACTAGAGTTACATTTTAAAAAAAACTTAAGATCTCTGAAGCATGACTACCCTTTAATGAATGCAGATGTGCATGTTGCCCGTTTAAAGACAGTGATGCACACTTTATTTCCTCGGCTCAGTATCCATTTTGAGTCTGCGTTTAAAAATAAAGGAATCTCTTATCTGCAGAATTACGAAAATGTGATGTGAGTCCGAAATATCTGAAAACAAGACAAGAAGCGTCTTTGAGTTTATGTCCTCAGGAGAGTATAAAGCACAATCTCATTACCTCGTGCTGAGAATGCGTCCCAGCCAGAGAGAGTTCAAGGTGATGGGAGATTAGGGCATTTGGCCTTGCCTCATTCATATGCAGCACACATTACTCCCTGCCTATGAACATGAAATTACATTGAACCTGGGGAGTCTAACTCCATTAATTTTAAATGGAAGATTAATTTAACAATATGCGTCGGATATTTGTTACAAACCTATCATGTAAAAGTGATGGTTAGCAATAAATTGCACAGATACAAACTTGCCAGCGGCCCCTGCACAAATAAATCAGGAAGCATTTAGACTACATCACTGTTTCTTAAAGAAGGGACAGAGGAGATACGTTATTCTGATGAAAGAATAGACCTTACCCCTTTCAAAATAAAACTGATTCCAAAAGTAAACCTTTTTTTGAAAACTGCTCAGTCTCATTATACCAATTCTTTAAAACGATATCATTAGAGATATTTTTATTTTTTTTACCGATTTTTTTCATTTATTCTCAAGCCCTCTCGTAGTGAATTAACTATCCGTAGTTGACTGCAAAAAGAAACAAGTATGCCCACTTATAAAATTAAATTGTGACAAACTAAAATGGTTTAATCATAATGAATACCAAACCAAAAGTCAAGCAAATCCATAACAGAGTTACATTAATGAATCAGATGTGCTTTCTACACTATATTTTGATGTTATTCCTTGACATTTCACAAGACAAATGCCAAAATATTAATGTGAATGGACAACAATTGGCATGAAGACGTCGAGGACTGGGAAGTCACGTGCTGTGATGTACCTTGGGTGCATATGTCCCACTTGACCATTATAAGAATATATGACTATGCAACAATGAGATTTGGGGCATAAATGTCCAAGCTCACAATGCACAGGAGCACTTCAAGCCTGGTCTCCATAACTATCCTTGACACTATCTATTGAACAATATTTGGTCTTGATGAATGTTTTTGTTTTGTTGGAACCTAATTTCCAATATTTGTTCTAATTCCTAACCTTTAGGATATTCGGCCAAAATGGACACCAATTCCTGGCTCCTTATTGCTAACTTTTGTTGTGCGCTAAAAGAAGAAATTTCACATGGGACTACATTGCCTAATTACTGGAATTAAAACCTCCACAGCTTCATAATGAGGCCAAGACATTTCAATGTCATGAAAGATTATCAAAGCAACAGCTCTACACCTAGCATTTCCTTTGAATTCACAGCCTCGTCTGTAAAGGCTGAAAAAAAATGGATAAAAAAATCCCTGACTAGTCAACTGTAAATGTTGGTTTATTGCAATTTTTAAAACTGACAGCAAGAAGAAAATTACAGTGAGATCTCCTTTTCCACTTAATGAAGAATTAAGGCCCACATTTACCATATTAGAAGGTTCATCAGAGGCCTCCATTCTGCATTGCCTCTATTTGACAGCAATGTCAGTTTATCTTTGAATGAGCTCAGAAGTGCGTGTCAGTACATCATCCGAATCTGTCAGAACTGCTTATCTGCCTCATTGTCACTCTGCTATGGAATTCAGGTCATGTCTTTGTAGGCAAGGGCTTAACTGTTGGCGTACTGAATTTTCTTTCCAACGAAGCCACAACACATCATCCTTACAGTGTTATTTAAGTCAATGGTTCTGAAAGGATTAATGGTAGACACTGCAATGAGCTCCACCTAACGCCATAAGGACTTGTGATGGGGTGAAGACCATACTGCCTCCCAATAAACTTAGTAACGATGTCCAGCTTACCAGGAGTAACTGGGAATTTACAGCTTTAATTTTATTTTGTAATTTAGCCTACCTTTCTAATCCACCTGCTCAGAGATGTTATTACACACATCTGGTGCAGGTGGAATGTGAACTCTGGCCTCTGAGTCCAGGGGGAGGGACACTACCACTGCACAAGACACCCCCCCCCTCCCCCCCCAGCTCCCCTGCTCCCCGCCCCCTACCAAATTTATAGTGTAAGGGCTACTTGTATAGACAGCCAACAGCTGAACAGTTAAACATCCTGGAGACAAACCTGTGGAATGACCAAAGAGGGGGAAACAACATTTAAGAACATAAGAATTGGGGGTAGATTCAAGATGGTGGCAGTCTGAACAGTTTGCTGTATTGGGCTCTGTGCCATACCCCAGGAAAGGTGGGCACCCACCCACACTACCTCCGCCTCCCCACCCATTAGTCACCCCTGAGGAAAGTTTGTAATATAAAGTAGGTAAAGCACCTCGAGCCCCTTTAAATTAGGATTTGGAAGACATGGAGCTGAAATTAAGATTTCTAGAGGAAAGGGAGCTTGGGAGTGCAGCAGGAAGGGCACTCCCCTACTGTGTCGGACACACCCACAGCCGTTACCTCGACTTCCATGGTGGCGTCCTTAAGTTCAGTGGAGCAACAGAATTTACCAACTGAGTTTGCAAAATTCCATGAAAAGAATCGAGGGAGCGCTGAAACCAATTACTGCCATGCTGACAAAGCATGAGCAGGAGATCCAGGCTTTGGATAAGCACATGGAAGCTGTGGGCCGGAGGACCACGGCCTCGGAGGCTGTGACAGAGAGCTCAGAAGGGCAGGTCCGAACCTTGGAAGGCCTGGTTCGGGCCCTGCAGGAACATGTAGACAACCTCGAAAATCAAGGTCAGAGAAAAAAAATCTACATATCATGGGCTTACCTGAGCGTGACGAAGGTGAGTTCCTCAAGAGGTGGCTTCCAAAGTTGCTGGGCCTGGAGATCGAGTCAGGCTGGGTGAGTGTGGACTGGGCCCCCGCCCGGTCCTAGTGCGACTCCAGCATTATCAGGAAAAGCAGTTAATAATAGAAATAGGCAGAAGTCTGGGAAGAGATCCACAGGCTTTGATTTATAAAGGTTCAAAAATCATGTTTGTTCATGACTTTTCTGGGGCCATTATTAAGAAAAGGAAGGTCTTTGATGATGTAAATAAATAATTAAGAGATGTAAACATTCAATACCCTCTGAGGTAACTCGGCAGTACTACGTTTCAATTATGGGGGAACTGTCTACAACTTCGACTCAGCAGAACAAGTAAAAGAATTTTTGAACTTGCTGAAAGGATAGACTTTGACTGAGGAGGAAGGAGGAAAAGAGGGGTACGGACAATGGTATCATATAAGTCTTTTATTTTCTTTCTCTTTGTTCTTTTCCCTTTTGGGGTCTTGGACTTTATAGGTGGAAAATTCGGTATGTTTTATATTTTCTGTTTGGTGGTTTTTAGTTACTCTACTGTCCTGTTTTGCTGGGTGAGGAGTGGTTACTTCTTTGATGTAAAGATGTGTGGGACTGAGATGAGGAGGGGAGGGGCAGGTGTCCATTGTTAACTTGCAGGAGTGTAAATAATGTTTTTTCCCATTGCTTGGGTTTGGGGTGCGACTTTCGCTGGAAGGTGTTAGGATGGTTGGGAGGTTGGGAGTGAATGCCCCCTATGGGCAAGGCAGGGGTGGGGTAATCTCGAGAAATTTGTGTTTATTTGTTGAAGTTAGGAGTAGAGGTTAGTTTTTTTTCAGTTTTAATAGTGTTTGTAGGAATAGTCTTTAGATTTGATAAAGTCTGTTTTTTCTCCGCTCGTTGCACATTGAATGGGCTTCCTCCTCTTGGGAGAGTGTGGGCTGTTGTGTGCGGTCATGGTTAGCAATCTGTTCAGGTGGTGCATCTGCAATATAAAGGGGAGCCATTCCCCCATTAAAAGGAAAAAGGTGCTCAAATCTTAGGAAGGAAAAGGTTGACATCATGCTATTGCAAGAGACACATTTGACTGATGGGAACATCTGAAGTTACAGCAGAGGGGACAGGATAGGGTATTCTTTTCCTCCTTTAACTCCAAAAGCAGAGGAGTCGCTATACTGGTATGAAAGTATCTCCCAATTCAGGTAACAGATCAAATCAAGGATTGGAATGGACGGTTCATCATTCTCAAAGCACCAAAATACGGAGAAGAATATGGAATCCTGTACATTTACTGTCTCTAAATTATGCATCCTCTCTAAATTAATGGCTCTTGGGGTGTGTCATACAATTACAGTAAGAGACTTTAATTGTCTCATGTACCCTAGGGTAGACAGGATGCTAACAGTGCTGTCAGGTACACCACAGCAATCTAGACAGTTAACGGACTTGTGTGAGGAGCTGGGGCTAGTGGATGTGTAGAGATGCCTCCATTCGAATAGGAGGGACTTTTACTCCAACCTACACAAGTGCCACACAAGAACTGATATGTTCTTTGTTCCGTCGGTTTGTTTGGACTTGGTGTTAGCCTGCAGGATTGGGAATATAACTATTCGGACCATGCGGCAATATAGTTAGATGTTAAGACCAAAGGTTGTGGAGTAGGCATGTGGCACTGGCTCATGGATCAGTTTTTGATGAGGAATGCCAACTTTGTTCAGTATATCACAAGGGAATTCAGGGCTTTTAGGGACATCAGGCCAGTGTGGCCAGGAATCAATCAGTGCAGACCACCAAAGCATTCTTAAGGAGTATGATTATTTCATATTCAGCAACAAGATAGAGACAGAGGAAAGCAGCAGCGGATGCTCGAGGCCCGGTTGAAGGCAGCTGATTTGGCATATTATACCAGACCATCTGTGGTCAAATTGCGGTAAAAACAATGACTGCAGATGCTGGAAACCAGATTCTGAATTAGTGGTGCTGGAAAAGCACAGCAGTTCAGGCAGCATCCGAGGAGCAGTAAAATCGATGTTTCGGGCAAAAGCCCTTTATCAAGAATACTGTATTCCTGATGATGGGCTTTTGCCCAAAACGTCAATTTTAGTGCTCCTTGGATGCTGCCTGAACTGCTGTGCTTTTCCAGCACCACTAATCCAGAATGTGGTCAAATTGCAGCAGTCATGGCTCTCCAGGCTGCTCTGGACTCAGCCCTCACACAAGTGGTGATTGAGGGGTCTCCTTTGCAAAGCAAAGGCTGTTTGAAAATGAGAATAAGCCAGGTAGATACCTGGCTTATCTGGCTAGGAAGTAAAGTGCTCCACAGTCCATTGTGTCTATCAGGGAGAGAACTGGCAATGTCACTCGTGAACTGAGGAAGATCACTGCATACAACTCCCAGAATCCAGCAGAGTTATACCGATCGGAAGGGCTGTGGGGATGGGGAAGCGAGAATGGAATCTTTTTTTGAAAACTTGGATCTCCCCCATATAAATGCAGATCAGGCCTCACTTTTAAATGCACCTCTGTCAGTATAGAAGGTGCAGGAAGTGGTAAGGCAGCTCCAAGCTGGCAAGCCACCTGGTCCAGACGAATTCCCAAATTTTACAAGGAGTTCATACACGTTAGCTGAACCACTGTTGGGGATGGATAGTCTTTCGGAAAGCCAGGACTATCTTCTTCCCTCTCTTGGGGAGGCTATTTTTTCCCCTTATTTTAAAGAAAGGGAAAGACCCCGAAGATTGCACATCGTATAGATCCATCTTGTTGCGAATGTGGATTTTAAAATTCTATCAAAGGTGTTGGCTCTGAGTTTGGAGAAGATGCTACCCATTATAATAAAAAAAAGGACCAGACGGGTTTTATTAAGGACTGCAGCTCCTCCAACAATATCAGATGGGTGTTAAATTGAGTGCAAATACGTCAGCAGAGACTGATTCCGGGACTGGTGGTCACCCTGGATGCAGAAAAGGCTTTTCATCGGGTGGAATGGTCCCAAGTCTTTGCTGTCCGAGATCGTTTTGGTCTGGGAGGGGCCTTCACCGGGTGGGCGACGGTATTATATAAAGACCCCAAGACAGCAGTTATCACAAATGGAGTTAAATTGAGCAATTCTGGTGTGGGGAGGGACAGCTGACAGAGATGTCCCCTGTCGCCGCTACTGTTCACATTAATGCTTGAACCACTGTCAGCGACTATCCAAAAGAACCCTGAAATAATGGTACTGAAGGTGGGAGGTGAGGAATGCAAAATCACTCTCTATGTGGATGATGTCCTTCTGTCTTTAGCTAACTTCGAAAAGTCCATACCCTGGCTAATACAAAAGAGTAAATTATTCTGCAGCTTTTCAGGACGGAGGATAAATTTTACAAAATCGGAAGTCACACCCGTGGGGGGATTCGTGGTACCGAGCTGCAGGACTTTCCTTTGAGATGGAGTTTCCTTTTAGATGGTCACAGAAAGGATTTCTCAATCTGGAAATTTTTATTACCCCTCAGTTCCAGCAACTGTACGGAGCTAACTTTGTGCAGCTGTTTGAGAGGATAAAGCAGGACTTACAGCTATGGGAGTGACTACCCATATCATGGTGGGGCCACATGGCCTTGATTAAAATGAATGTTCTCCCTCAGTTGACATATCCTTTGAGGATGCTCCTATTGTTATTACCTAAACAGGTGCTGAGGAGGTTTGCAGGGTGGCTTTGATCCTTTATTTGGTGCCGTAGGTGCCTCTTAATTAAATTTACCAAGTTGCAACTTCCGCAGGATATGAGGGGAGTGGACCTCCCAGATCTGAAGATATACCAAATAGGCAACCATTGTCATATGCAGGCAAATGGGTGCGCAATGACTCAAATTCGATTTGGCTGGATGTAGAGGCCTTACAGGCAAGATGTCCCCTCATAAACGTGCTGTTCATGGATCAGATGAGATCAGTAATTGAGCACTGTGAAAGTCCGATTATCATAAATATGGTGAAAGCATGGAGGACAATGTGGCAGGGTCAGGGCAATTTACTTAAGATTTGCCATTCACCCAGTTAGTGGGAGCCCCAGCATTTAAACAGGGGTCAATGGACTCTGGCTTCACAGGATGGGAGGGTAAAGGAATCTCCTGTCTGGGAGATCTATTTGAGGGAGAGGTCTTGATGTCTTTTAGCCAATTAGGTCCCTAGTTCCGATATTTCCAGGTTAGGGATGCCATACAGAAGGAGACCACGCTCTTGACCCAGTCCTACAAATCAGATATAGAATGCAGAGTGCTCCACGCTCTTAGTTAGTACCACATAGCATCTGCAGAGAGGAAATGCCTTGGGGGATATGGAGAGACTCCATGAGATTTGGAATCAGGAGTTGGGAGAAGAAATCTCATCGGAAACGTGGAAGGATACATGGAGGAGTGCAAAGAAAATTTCACTATGCAATAAGACACAAGCAATGCAATTGAAAATCCTCCACAAGGCCCATATGGCACCAGAGAATTAGCAAAGTTCAAGAAAGATCTTTCCCGAAATGTCCCAAATGTAAAACACAGTATTGGCATCCTTACGCATTGCTTTCCTGTTACAAGATTTGGGAATGGAAGTTAGGGAGGATCTGGTGTCCCTCTTTTTGGGATTACCGAATCTTCCCTAGGCTATTCAACATTCTTACGCACTGTGTGAGAAAGACCATCCGAATGAACTGAATATCAGAAAAGCCTCCAGGACTTGCAGGGTGGCACAGACTTGTGATGGAGCATGTCCCTCAAGATTACCTGACAAATATGGGGCACCATGGAACGGAGCAATTTTATTAGACATGGCAACCTTTTCTAAATTACATAGACATAGATCTATTGGTGGTACTGATTAGTGCCTTGATATTGCCATGAGGGCCATCTATGGTGGTCCAAGGACCCTGGGAAAGGAGGCCCAGTAAATACAGGTGTAATTACTGTTGCCTTCGTGGACGGGAATGTTGATGGAGGTATGGCGAGTAGAGCAATGTAATATAGTACAATGTAGTGTAATCTAATTTTAGTGGATTGTAATTTAATTTAATGTTATTTTATTTAATTTGAGTTTGTGCTAATTTAGTTTAAGTTCAGCAAATACGAGACAACTATCTTGAAGAATAATAGGCAGTTTATTGTCAATGTTACTGTAATATAATATAGTACAATATTATTTCTACTCTTCTGTGCTTCCGGACTTTCATTACTTTTTGGTGCCTTTTGTAAGAGTTAAATTTTTTTTTCAATAAATATATACATCAAAAAAACATAAGCACATAAGAACCAGGAGCAGGAGTAGGCCATCTGGCCCTTCGAGCCTGCTCTGCCATTCAATAAAATCACGGTTGATCTTTTTGTGGCCTCAGCTCCACTTACCCGCCCTCTCAGTATTCGTTTAATTCGTTTACTGTTCACATCGTTATCAATCTTAGCTTTGAAAACATTTACTGAGGAAGCCTCAACTACTTCACTGGGCAGGGAATTCCATAGATTCACAACCCTCTGGGTGAAGAAGTTCCTTCTCAATTCAGTCCTAAATTTGCTCCCCCTCATTTTGAGGCTATGCCCTCTTGTCCTAGTTTCACCCGCCCGTGGAAACATCCTCTCTACTTCTATCTAATCTAGTCCCTTTACAATTTTATAAACTTCTATAAGATGCCCCCTCATTCTTCTAAAAGAGGTAAAGCCTTTATTTCAGAGCTTGTAAAAGAAAGACTTAAGCAAGTGTTAGCCAGAGGCTAGTTTCACCTGGCAGTTACGTTCCACTGTGAAGCAAGGATCTATAACACCAGTCCTGATTAAAGATTCAGCTTGGGCAAACAGACATCAGAGCTCACAGGGTAAAGTGAAAAATCACCAACGGGCAAGGGGATAAACTTTAAATTAAAGTGCAGAAAGGCCCAAGAAGCTAAAACTTAAAAAGGACTATCTTCAGCTCTGAGTAGATACTGGCCTTTGAAATAAAGGGAATTGAGTACAGGTCGTTCTGCTATAACGCATGTTTCGTTAATGAGTTGAATGTAACGTGATTGACAAATTAGGGACACTTTTTCTAAAAGGCAAACTTTTAAAACATGTGTTGACTGCAACGTGATTACATCACCAGTACTTGAAGCGCTGTTTCTAAAGCGCAGTTTTTCTATAACATTTAGTTGCACAAGAACACACCTATCACATTATAGAAGAATCATCTGTATATAAATAAAAAGGAAGTACTTACTAAAACTAAGTCAGCCATTAGCCAGACGACAGCTAGAATAATCTAAACAGTTTTGGGCCTCATATCAAAGGACAAGTATATTGGTGTTAAGAGGCAATCCAGAGAAGATTGACTAAGCTGATCCCAGATGGGAAGGACCATCCTATCAGGAGTGGCCTCTTGAGACAACTGCAGCAGGAAATTCAAAGGCTTTAGAAGTGGTTTAAACAGAGGTCACATGCTGGCAAATGTTGCAAAGACACAACTAAGGCAACAAAGTGTCAACTGAAAAGCTGAAGCAGACAAATTCTAAAAGAAGTAATAGGAAGACGATTGGTGAAGCTGAAATAAGAGTGGGAGATCTATAATGTGACCTGCAGTTCAGGGAGGAAGAATTGATCAAAAACAACACCCTTTACTTGGGAAATGTATTGGAAAAGGACTGGCATTTTGGATAAGACTATGAAAGGTGGGAAATGTTCCATCTTGTTGACAAAACAATGATAATCCTCCATTTTGCATAGACCGTACAGGAATCCTCCATGTACACAGCAGGAAAATCACCGGTAAATAGCAGGGAGATGCAAATTGCTGCATTACCTGGACTCAGAATCTGCTTAGAATAGAGAATAAACTAATATGATCATTGTGCTCGATTCAAAACCTTTAAAGCCTGGAATAAAAGTACCATCAAAACACTACAGAACTAAAAAAAACCTTAATCAAGGAGAATAATAAACAAACGGAGATAAAATGGGAGGGGAAACAATACTGTCTGGCAGATTTAACTTCATAGATGGAGAAAGTGAGGATTGCAGATGCTGGAGATCAGAGCTGAAAATGTGTTGCTGGAAAAGCACAGCAGGTCAGGCAGCATCCAAGGAACAGGAGAATCGACGTTTCGGGCATAAGCCCTTTTTCAGGAGGAAGAGCTTATGACCGAAACATCGATTCATCTGTTCCTTGGATGCTGCCTGACCTGCTGTGCTTTTCCAGCAACACATTTTCAGCTCTTAACTTCATAGATGGGCCAGAAATGTACAGGATTGGACATCTTGGAGAACAGTTTTCTTAAGATCCAGAATTACTTCCAAGTCATATGCTAAGTAACAAGAAAAATGAGGAACTGCACCACTGTACTGAATAGAAGCTGCAGCCAATGATGTAGAAGCTCATGAAAGCATAAAAAATAAAGATGGCTTTGATAAAATTCCATGAGACTTTTCAAATACTTTCTTCAGAGAACAAATAAAATGCTTAAGTGCAAATTATAGCATAGGAATTCACAATTTTTTAAGTTACCTCTAAAGATTAATGGAAAATTGTGGCTATAAAATATTGAAATCAGAATTTGTATGGAACAGAATTGTTGTTGGAATTACTGATGATTCTTTGTCAGATTTATTGGAGCTCAGTGAAGGTTTGGCTTTGGAGAAATTGATTCAAAATAATGCTGTAAGCAAGAAGCAGGAAGAATGAGAGAAAGCAATGACCTAGTGTTAGCCTGTCATTCCAGATCCATAGCAATGTGGTTGACTCTCAACTGTCCTTGGAACCCATTCAGTCATGTCAGTGACTATGAAAACTATCAAAGATTTAAAATCAGATGGATCATCTGGCATTGACTTAGGTGTGGTCAAAACAACAGCAGAAACAGCCTTGTTGCCTCTGCAAAGTGCTTCCGCTAACATCTGAGAGCTACTGCCAAACTTGGGAGAGCTGTCTCACAGGACAGTCAAGCCACAGCCTAACATAATCATATTCACAAAATCATACTTTGTTGTTGTGGTTCTGTTTGCCGAGCTGGGAATTTGTGTTGGAGACATTTCGTCCCCTGTCTAGGTGACTTCTTCAGTGCCTGGGAGTCTCCTGTGAAGCGCTTCTGTGATCTTTCCTCCGGCATTTGTAGTGGTTTGAATCTGCCGCTTCCGGTTGTCAGTTTCAGCTGTCCGCTGCAGTGGTCGGTATATTGGGTCCAGGTCGGTGTGCTTATTGATTGAATCTGTGGAAGAGTGCCATGCCTCTAGGAATTCCCTGGCTGTTCTCTGTGTGACTTGTCCTATAATAGTCGTGTTGTACTAGTCGAATTCATGTTGCTTGTCATCTGCGTGTGTGGCTACGAAGGATAGCTGGTCGTGTCATTCCATGGTTAGTTGGTGTTCATGGATATGAATCATTAGCTGTCTTCCTGTTTGTCCTATGTAGTGTTTTGTGCAGTCCTTGCATGGGATTTTGTACACTACGTTGGTTTTGCTCATGCTGGGTATCGGGTCCTTCGTCCTGGTGAGTTGTTGTCTGAGAGTGGCTGTTGGTTTGTGTGCTGTTATGAGTCCTAGTGGTCATAGTAGTCTGGCTGTCAGTTCAGAAATGTTCTTGATGTATGGTAACATGGCTAGTCATTTGGGTTGTGGTATGTCCTCATTCCGTTGTCTTTCCCTTAGGCATCTGGTGATGAAATTGTGGGGGTATCCATTTTTGGCAAATACAGTGTAGAGGTGTTCTTCTTCCTCTTTCGGCAGTTCAGGTGTGCTGCAGTGTGTTGTGGCCCTTTTGAACAGTGTCTTGATGCAACTTCTTTTGTGTGTGTTGGGGTGGTTGCTTTCGTAGTTCATACCTTGTAGACAATGGCCCAGACCCTACCATTACCATCCCTGGATATGTCTTGTCCCACTGGCAGGACAGACCCAGCAGACATGGCAGTACAGTGGTATACAGTTGGGAGGGAGCTGCCCTGGGAGTACTCACCAATGACAGTGGATCCCTTGAAGTCGCATGGCTTCAGATTAAACATGAGCAAAGAAATCTCCTGCTGATCACCATATACTGTTGTCCCTTGACTGACTATTCTATGTTGAACAATATTTGGACTATGCACTGAGGGTGGCAAGGACAAAAAATGTACCCTCAGTGGCGATTTCAATGTCCACCACCAAGTACTGGCTCAGCAGCAGTACTAGCAAACAAGCTGGTCAGGCCCTAGAGTATATAGTTGCTAGACTCAGTCTATGGCAGATGGTAAGGGAAACAACAAGAGGGAAAAGCATAACGACTTCATAGAGCCCTGGACGGCACAGTGGATCAGTGGTTAACACTGCTGCCTCACAGCACCAGGTACCCAAGGTTCGATTCCAGTCTTGCACAGCTGTCTGTGTGGAGGTTGCACATTCTCCCTGTGTCTGTGTGGATTTCCTCCCACAGTCCTAAGATGTGCAGGCTAGGAGGATTAATCATGGGAAAATACAGAGTTACAGGGATAGGGTAAGGGGATGGGTCTAGGTGAGATGCACTTTGGAGGATTGGTGTGGGCTCGATGGGTCAAATAGCTTGCTTCCACACTTTAGGGATTCTATGACAGATGAAACTGGTGATCCAACCAACTCCTGTTTGACAGAACCTGTTTACGTCAAAGGAAATTTTTTACTATATTTAAACCAGATACAGGGTAAGTGCCACTGTCTTATCAGATCAAATATCATGGGTGAAGAAAAAGTTACAGCTTTTTTTAAAAAATTAACCTAGTTTTCTAACCAACCCTTTCAGGGATGTTATTACATAACTCTGGAAGAAAGAAACTACATCCAGAGTCTATCGTGAGAAACTTGAAAGCCTGAACTGCTGTGCTCTTCCAGCACCACTAATCCAGAATCTTGTAACGCAGTGTAGTGTCTGCACCTCTGAGCCAAACGATCCAGAATCATGTCCCAACTTGCTTCTGAGGTGTATCTTCACCAATATGAACAGGTTAACTAATAATAGATTCTTATGATTAGACAAGATTACTTACAGTGTGGAAACAGGCCCTTCGGCCCAACAAGTCCACACCGACCTGTTGAAGCACAACCCACCCATTCCCCTACATTTATCCCTTTACCTAACACTACGGGCAATTTAGCATGGCCAACTCACCTAACCTGCACATCTTTGGACTGTGGGAGGAAACTGGAGCACCCGGAGGAAACCCACGCAGACACGGGGAAAATGTGCAAACTCCACACAGTCAGTCACCTGAGTCGGGAATTGAATCCGGGTCTCTGGCGCTGTGAGGCAGCAGTGCTAACCACTGTGCCACCGTGCCGCCCCAAATGATACAATGGTAGTGTCCCCATCTGAGCCAGGTGAAGTCCATTTGCTCTAGAAATGTGTCATAACACTTCTGAAAAGGCTAAATAAAAATATCTTTTTAATCTTCAAGAAAGAACACTTACCAGTCCAGAAATCCAGGATACAGGAAAAAAATGAAACTGCCAGATTTCACAACGCAGACCTCTCCCATGAAGAGAATTCATGAGAACAAAGGTTTCTCCAGATGTTGTTACGGAGCAATTATCTAATTCAGCAGGGAAGAGTTTATCCGTAAAATAAATTTAGATTAAGGGTCATTTGGACAATTTAAAGGACCAACCACCTGTTTTTATTAGAAACAACATTCTCTGCAGAGGGTATCCAAAAGATAAAAGCTCCCCCCACCATTGTAGAGAGATGTTACAGCCTATGTAGGTCTAGATGAGAATCAAGATAAACAGTGCACAAGTCAAATTCCTAGTTAAATACTAAGAGTTAAGAAAACATGTTCAATAAGAACTTCAAACATTTAGCCCACTGAAGTTTGGGAAGTTAGGAGCAGAGAAATAAGGTTATGGTAATTATATACATAATTGTATAATTGGTAAATTTGGGAACAAACGTTGGGGTGATATGTTGTACAAGGTAAAACTTCAGTGCTGAAGACTGCATTGTGTTCTACTCAACATGAAAATGTCACAAGGATTTGGGTTGGGAAAGACAAAAGACCCTAGGATTTTGTTGGCTGAAGACGTATAGCCACATGCCTCCCAAAAGTCTTAGTATTTCTACCTTTTTAATGCAAAATGTCTGCTATCATGCAATAAGTGCGCACCAGTGGTTTTCCTATGCCACTGTAAACCAAGTAGGTTGTTAAACCCAGGCAAGGAAACAAGATGGTGACAGCAAACTACCGTAATCAGAAGCTGATAGTGGTTGGTTTCGCAGCACCATACAACAACCAGCACGACAAACAGGAAAACAAAGATATGGCGTACGTCTGCACTAAGTAAGTAAAATCTAGATATTTCTTAAGGGCATTCTGAGTGTCAATTTTCAGACAAAATCAGCTGCCTGTTGACGTTATACAATGTTAACGTTGGCCCAAATAGGCAACTGTGAGGGCACATATTATAACAGTGACGAGACCAAGAATAACTCAGAGGCTGTGAAACCCATCCTCAGTATATTAAACAAACATAAGTTCACTGTTTGTCTTTGATTCAGCACACACTCACTCAGAATATCTTCGTGTGTACAGGGGATGAGAAAATGTATTTTTGAGATATATGAGGAACACCTTGGAGTTTGATCTGAGGCACATTTTAGCAGCCAGATTAACTAACTTTGACCTCTAGCTTGAGATATCAGTACCGGTAAAAAAATACACAAATGTTTCATGTGGGCAAAATTATTCAAAAATAAACTCCATGTAGAACATAGTTTGATGGTCTCAGTGCGATTCACAGTTTACTACGGGATTTAAATACATTTTATCAGCTAACAAAACCACAAGATATTACTGCTAGAAGAGGAAATCCACTGAGTAAAGTCATATTAGAGGACATACATTTCGAACAATATTTCAGAATATTGTCAGAATATTTCAAAATATAGCTATACCATTCATGTAAATTAAGAAACAAATTTGAGCATTTACATAAATGGATTTTGAAGTGCACACATGAACAAAGAATAGTGTGCAAACATAAACTGCAAATATAACTACAATAGTTATGACCATTTTACCACTGAATTCTGCATAAAGAGCACAGATCCCCACACCCTCCCTATGATATTGTCAACATTCTTGCATTAAATAAAGGGATGGATTACACAGTTTAGCATTTTGAAGTGTTGAGTTTTGATTTCCACAAATCAGACAACTGAATACATGGGTTCATGTGGCTAATTCAAGGTCCTCCCAATTTTTCAGTGAATTGTTTTAAATATCCCCAATGGACTTGTAAATTTGATCGAACACTAGTTCTTCCCTTAAGTAGGACATTCCAAAATGGACGTATCATCCATAAATTTGCTGTTACAAGCCTTTCTTGCCAGATTGAAATTAACTAGGCTCAACACTTTATTGACCATGAATGCCTTGCACATAATACAGATTATGCATCAAGTCAAAAGATATTTCTGCACATATACCATGTTGGGCATTCCCTCATCTTCAATTAAGGATAAATGTGTGAAAAAATAAATATTATGCAATGCAGGTTGAACTTCAAAACAAGAAAATTACAACAGGAAGCAGCAACATAACTTCACTAATATAAATTCAGACACCACAACCATTTATTGAATGTAAAGCCTAGTTTTTTTAAGTAAAGATTCTAATTGTTTCTTGGAAGTATTCTGAGTGCCAATCTTTAGACAAAATCATCTGCCTGTTGAGCTGACATGATAACTTTGGACCCAAGTTAGCCATGACAGGGTCATGCGTAACTCCCACCGTTCAGTTTCTTTTTACAAAAAACAGAAATTGCTGGGAAACCTCAGCAGGTGAGCAAACACTTCTGATTGGAAGAAATCTCACTGGACCCAAAACATTGTAGGTGGCGCGGTGCATCAGTGGTTAGCACAGCTGCCTCACAGCTCCAAGGTCCCAGGTTTGATTCCAGCCACGGATGGCTGCCTGTATGGAGTTTGCACGTTCTCCCCGTGTCTGCGTGGGTTTCCTCCGAGTGCTCCGGTTTTCTCCCACAGTCCAAAGATGCGCAGGTCAGGTGAATTGGCCATGCTAAATTGCCCATAGTGTTAGGTGCATGAGTCAGAAGGAAATGGGTCTAGGTGGGTTACTCTTCAGAGGGTCGGTATGGATTTGTTGGGCCAAAGGGCCTGTTTCCATACTGTGGAGAATCTGTTAACTCTGCTTTCTCTGCACAGATGGATTCCAGGCATGCTAATTTTTCCGAGCAATTTCTGTTATTCTTTCTGATTTTCAGCTACCAAATTCTTTGTTTCTTTCTGTTCAGTTTGCTTTTACTTGTTCAATGTCAATTAACACAATGGTCAGCAAATTATTGGAAGGGGGCAATGGAAATGGCATGGCACTGTGAACAGGGCATCAGAGATCTGAGTGAACATGGAATAAAATGCAAATACCCTAGACCAGTTGGACTGAAGCATTGTAACATTAATCTGCAGAAGGTTCAAAAAGGGAAATGAAAGTTGGAGAGAGTGAATTCAATATAAAATCAGCTGCAGAAAGGAAACAACAAAAGGAGTTTAAAATCTGATTCAGAAAGAAAAAGTAAAATTGATCCTATATAGACTGCCATCTACAATGACCACATAAGAATGAAACTCCATATTTATAGTATTTATTACTCACTGTCAGTGTGTTAGAGAGGCACTGATTAATGCACCAAGTTATTAGAAGGGTACTTAGACCCGAACTACTTGACTTACATTTCAGTGCTGTACTTACTTCATGTAAGATGTGCCATGCACCACTCAGACTGTATGCTTGAAATCAAGCTCCGCTTCTTACATAAAAGTTCACAAATTTCCACAACTTCCCTGTCTTTTAGACTCAGCTTGAAAAAAATGCATGGCCCAAGATTTATAATTAACAAGAAATCCTAGTTATTACAAACAAATAGATTCTATCTACAGCCAAACAAATAATCGATTGTTGGTCTAATGCACTATTATTTAAAGCTCTAGCCTCCTTAAACTCTCCCAATACTCACATGCAGACAGATACTGACAAACACCAAAAATAAGCATTGCTGTAAATGGAGGGAAAAAAAAACAATTGGGAAGGCAGTTCAATGGTCGTCATCCACAAAATTAACTGAGATGCTCCCTTTAGTTTGCTGTCCTCGATCTCTCTCTTTTCCAGTATGTTCACTTGCTTGCAGAAAACACAGAGTTTCAGGTTCATAAGACATAACATCTTGGACATCTTGGTTAGAAGCATTAGCTTTTAGTAACTGGTGAGGGAAAATAAACTGACTTTCTTCAGGCTTTAGGTATTATCTACTGCAGAGTCAAAGGCAGCATCTTGCGTTTGAGATCTGAAGGCTACTAGCTATCTTACTCATACCCACATACTCTTCAGCATCTTGGCAGCCAATCACACGTTTTGGCATGCAGAAGGCCTTTGTCATCAACAACAGGTCATCACATCACAGACCAATCAGCTACTTGTTGCCAGTCAAATTTCATTTTGTACACAGTCTGTGGCTCAAGTTTGCCTGCAACTAAATTGTTTCATTTTGTTGAATAAACAATAGTGCAAACATAATTCGAAATAAATACTGCTAATGTGCTTTTAAAATAAGTTCAACAGTCCCTTCTATAATCCTTAGTTTTTAAAACAGTTCTTTCCTGCATTTCAGTCGACAATCAAAAATATAGAAAACTCAGAAGGCTTGGTCTTCACAGAACATGAAAAAATGAGCAGAAGAGACACAGCACATTGAGCCTGCTCCCCAAATTTACTTGTTCATGGCAAACTTTAAACATCAACACCACTTCTCTATTATATCACCTGTATATACATTCTAATCATGGGAATGTTGTGTTCCTCAATTAAGTTCAGTAGTGAGGCAGATAAATGAGATGCCATTTTCACATAGTTAATATAATAGCAGTGCACCTTGTGCAGCAACCTCTTGGTTTCCACATTTAGCCTGCATCTGCTTCCACCTGAAATTGCTGTGGCATTTGATAATCAATAGCCAACGATTGTGTGTATTATTAGTCTCAAAGCTTGATAGCAAAATTGTACTGTTGTTAGTGTAAAGATTTGCCTTCCACAATTTGCAAAGGCAGGTTTAGCTCAGCAATCATCACTGGTGCATTTTTTATTTGTCTTGGACCAAAATTTCAGTATTGGGATTCAAAAGTAACATTTCCAGATGCCAAGCCCGAGAGTACCAAGATGCAGTGATAAGGAATAGTAAGCATGTGTTGTGTTTGCAATACGCCAATGACTAAGTTCCTGATCTCAGGAGTAACATAGTAGGTTGAAAGTGTGAGGAGCCACACATGAGAACCTCATCAGCATTTTGTAGACTTCAGAAATTGGCTGATGGTAATGTTGATCCAGTTTGTCTTCCTCAGCCACAGATGATGTGCAGCCAACAGAAATCAAGCAAGGAGAGAGAAAATGCAATCATAAAGAATCAACTCAAATGAAATGTTTGTGTGGGAAGATGATTTTGCTTAGATTGAAGAGATTTTTGTATTTATTGCCTCAGTGGAGCACAGAAAGGGAAGTTTAACAGACATGATCAAACGACTCTTGTAACTTCTTACATTCAAGTTAATGAAAGGAAAATTCTGACAAGCTTTCCCAGTTGTCAAATTGACAATCTTCTGATACAATGTGTCATGCTGTGGTAGCATAGTGGGATTTTCCTTATTCCAAGTTCTTGATCGCAGTATGGCATCAGGAAAAGACATTCAGCTGAGTACAAGATCACTCCTCACACTGAGAGGGGTGGTGACAATAGATGCCCAGAGGATGAAGCAAGCATTCATGACTGCAACATTGCCAAATGCCAGTAATAGTACTGTATTGTATTTGAACACTTTCTACATTATAATCTTGAAATAAAATTCTAATACAACAAAGACTACATTCTGGTTTCCAATATGTCCTGTCTCATTTCAATGCAAAGCTGTGAGCACCATAATTTGTCTCACGTACATAAACTACTGCCTTCTATAATTCTTTTGTTCTTTAATTCACTATTCATTACATCTCCCAGCTTAGTATAATCAAAGTTGGTTATACTCTATATTAGCAAATGCAGGACCTCTATATATGACATGCATCAATTAGGGAAGCCAGCAGGGGAATGACATTTTCACTGTTCATTTTCTAAGAAAGTTCTTTTACATCGTAGTTATTTTCTACAATCTTCATCTCCAATTCTGTTCACCTTTATTAAAAAATAATCTTTTGTGCAGATTCTTATCAAAGTCGTTCTGAAATTCCATGCATAAGACATCCATCAATTGTTGATTCAGTAGACCGTGTGATCTTAAAGGGAACTATTTAAGGGACAAAGATATTTTACAAACTACTATAATTTCATCTATTTGGTGGCACAAAGTGATAGAAACTTCATCAAATAATTTGTTGAATACCCATTTGTTAACTAAGATGTATCATTTACAAAATCATGATGATTTCTTCCTAATAAACTCACGCTATTCTAAATCCCTGACAATGCAGTTTTGCAATTCCTCTGTACTCACATCAACTTCTTCAATAGATTTATTACAATCCCTTTGCTAAAAGGTGATACCTCAAATATTACTTCTCAAGTCTTAATTTATTTTATTTTCAAAATGCAGATAAAAACACGTACATTTCTATTTAGAGTTTTTGATTCAAATTTCTGAAATTCATTAGTTTTCCTTTTTTGTCCCTTATGTCAGACACTCATTGAAGAATGTTATCCTACCACACTATCCATTTTCCTTTTAAAAAGTAAACTGTATTTTAAAAATGTCTTGAAAAAAAATTCTGGATGTAATAAGTTAGCCCCCTTGCTCTCCAGTTTCTATTAAAGTTAGTTACTTCATCCTTATTCTCATCAGACCGAGGGCTCTCTGTCCCCGTTTATAATTCAAATTCAAAATCTTAATACCATACAAATTTCACCAAACTGACATCTGTGGCTACTTCAATCTTGTAACCTTGTAACATTGTAACATTATAACCTTCATTCTTCTCACACTAGTCAGTCTAGTTGTAGTCTATTTTCATTGCTCCATCATAGATTTCCAGTCACCAGCCACTGGAACTTTCTTACTGATTTAAAAAAAAATCTTCTTACAAATTAAATTCCTTCCTTCACTCATTACCCAGTGCCAATCTACCTAATTCCTATGGGGTGTTCAACTTCTGCCCTGCTCTAAAGTGCAAGAATACAACAGCAGAAATGTTAGGTTGATGCAAATTCTTGGTTACTGTTGAGAAATTGCAGTCAAAATAATAAAATTAAACATAGATCATTTAAACCCATTCTGAATTTGAAAACCTGGCTATCATCGCCTTGTCATGAAGGAAGAACTTTGTCCCCTTCTGCTGTCACTCAAATATGTCTATTCTTCTCAACAGGAACCTTAATTGGCAGACTTTAAACAAGAGATATTCTTCAGTAGAATATTTCTTAACCATCAAATATGACAGTAAACTTCTTAAAACTTCTTGTTTTGGATAAAACAGTGTCTTTCTTTGGATGCTGCTCCAAGTACTTTTTAGTTTAAAAGCTGGGTGTCTTTAGTTGCTGTTATAAATCATGATCTGTAAATCAAGAAATCAGGTTAATTGAAATTATTTGGAAGTTTATCATGTGCCTGTAGAGTGAAGCTTGGGGATGATAATATGTTACTTGCTACCTTTCCAAAGGGAAGCAATTGCATCTCCAGAGATCTGTTTTTAATGAAAAATAAATTAGTCAAAAAGAAGTTTCATGTTTTGCCTCAAGCTAGTTCATATTAGCTTTGAATTCAAATTTGTTGAAGAAATTACTGAGCCAAGCTATATTAACGGTCTCTGAAGCTACATTACCATCCTTTATCCAGGTGTATATGATAATTAAGTTTCAATTCCACAGTATGAAATTATTTTTTTCACAAATAAATGCACTTGATGCATTTAGAACACTTTTTTTGCTGAATTGAAGTCAGGCAATTGCTACTTCCCCCAAAGCAATGCTTTAAAACATTTTAGAATTTTATGAAGACCAACTTTAAAACTTCAATATCAAGATAAAGAGTGCAAAAAAATGCAGAAATCTCTCTCAGCTAACATTCCTGATGGCCTGCACAGCTGATAGTTTGGAGTTTACATTTATAACAATTCATTCGTAGGATGAGGGCATCACTGGCTAGGCCAGCAGTTACAGCCTATCCCTAACTGCCCAGAGGGCACTTAAGTGTCAACCACATTGCTCTGGGATTGGAGTCACATGTAGACGAGGCTGGAATGGAAGAATGGAATTTTCTTTCCCTGAAGAACATTAGTGAACCAGATGGGTTTTTCCTTTAAATTGGCAATGGCTTAATTTCACATTTTCATTGAATTCAAATTCCACTATCTGCCATGGTGGAATTTGAACCCTGGTCCCCAGAACATTACCTGAGTCTCTGGATTAACAGGCCAGGTATAAACTACTAGGCCATTGCCTTCCCACTTCTTTTCAAAATCTCTCCCACCCATACCACTCCTGTCTTCATTAGACTATCTATAACTCTAATTACATACCAGGTCTAGATTTTAAGCCCATTTCCTTCAATGGAAGGAAAATTATGGGTTAGTGAATTCAAGAGCAGAATGTCAACCCAATATCATTTCTAGGAGAAACTGCGCTCATTGTTATTAAGCATCTTAACACAACTTTGCAAAGCCTCAAAAATTAAAGGGGTAAATGAGCATTCCTTCCAGTTCTGCTAGCATAGATTGAGGGAGAATTGGTGGCCATATGTGAGAGCTCTTTCAATGTGGCTCTCAAGTCTTAACATTCATTTAACTGACCCGAATAAGCACATAGGGATTAACTACAACATAAATTATTATACTTCCAGCAATACAAGACCCTTCTTCAGCACTAAATTGTGGTCATCGTTCTTTCTTTTTGATAGTTTAGTTCACAGGATGTGGACATTACTGGCTAGGCCAGCATTTATTTCCCATCAGTAACTGCCCCAGAGAAAGTGATGGTGAACTGCCTTCCATGTTGGTTAGGTACACCCACTGAGTTGCTTGGGAGGGAGTTTCAAGATTCTGACCGAGGAACCGTGATATTGTTTCAAGTCAAGGTAATGTGTGGCTTGCAGGACAACCTTTAGGTGTCATGCATCTGCCACCCTCATTTCTCTCAGTGGTAGAGATCACAGGTTTGGACCGTGCTAGTGAGGGCTGTGGACAGTTGCTGTTGTGTATCCTAAAGATACTGCTCCCACTGCATGGTGGTTGTAGAGTCATGAAATGTTGAAGGTCTACATTATGACATCCAATAAAAAGATTTGGAATAAGGTCCCAACTCATAATCTTCTGATTCAGTGGGGCTGTGTCACCAACCAAGTCAAACCAACTTATATTCAGTCCATCCTCTTAATTGGAATTTACCAGTTTCATTTAAGACTTTCACTAACTGCAGTAAGTTTACTTGTTGTTCATCTCTTAATTGTTTGCTGTTCATTCAAATATACAATCCCAAAACACTTGATTAAATATAAGACCATTAAACCATAGGATTATAATTAATTGTTACAGTGCAGGTCGTTTTCCTATAATGTGATGATTGCTTTCTTGTGCAACCCCGTGTTATAGAAAAATTGCACTTGAGAAACAGCGTTTAAAGTGCTGGTGATATAATCATGTTATCGCCAACACATGTTTTAAACGTTCATACTTGAGAAATAGTGTCCACAATTTGTCAATCGCGTTATGGCAAATTTGCATTATAGCAGAACGACTGTATTCAATGTGAAATACCATTACAAAAACACAATATGCGTTGAAAACATGTAACAAAACAAAAACTTAGTAAAAACAGGTGTAAACCTTCATTAGACAAAAAAAACAAATAGACTCTTGCTTCATTGTAATTAACTTCAGTCTTTCTTTCTTCAGATACTTAATTTCAAAGCTTCTTTTCTTAACTTTGAAATTACTTGTTTAACACAGGCTATAAGTAGTAATTTACAAACATTGCAAGACCAATGAAATTAAGAAAGACCTATTCATTTCTTTGTGTAAAAAAAGTGCTATGGGAACATAACTTGAACTAGCTGGGTATCAAAATGTTTACCAAAACATAGTGCAGCCCTAAAAGGTGAAGCCTTCTCTTAAGAAGTCCTTCAAGTTGAAGTTATTGTGTCTCCCAGTATAAACTCCCAGCAATTTCTCCATGGGATAAATGAAACTTTAAATTACAAAAATATGCAAATTAAAACAAATTAAGCTTCTCTCCAAAAGATACAGTAGTAAAGTGTCGCTGGGGACATGGAATGAAAAGAAAAATGATTTAAGAGTCATAGGGATGTACAGCACAGAAAAAGACCCTTCAGTCCAACTCATCCATGCCGACCAGATACCCTAACCTAACCTAGTCAACTTTTGGCTTATCTGATCCTTCTACTTTCATTTGTACATTAAAGTGTAGGCTTATGGTCCTTTCTGAGAGTGATTAATGTTGAGTAACAGAACAATGAATATTACAACAATGTCTACACATCCAATGTATTTCACCAGTTGTAAAACGCTTTTGGGAAATTCTGAAATTGTGAAAGTAACTACAGAAATGAAAGCTTTTTTTTGTTGTTAAAAAGTAACAATACTTCCCAATGACCATTTAAAATTTTCTTATATTTGAACTGTTATGGAGATTTGCCCAACGAGCATAGTTTCATCTTCTTCTATTTAACTGTACAAAGTAAGGGTAATGATGGCAGAGAACATCAAAGGAGTTTTGGTGGGAGATTGCCACTTGATGAGGTCACTGAGTATCACATTGCCAGAGAAATTGGTTAACTGGAAGCTACTTTCGTTCCCTTCACTTGGCACTCCAACGATGTTGCAAACCGTCATATTGCACAATCACATTAGGAGGAGGTTGGACTATCAACATTTCCCTATGAGTATTACTTTCTGATTTGGCAACAGAAGATGCATTTAAAGGAGGGAGATATATCACATTTCCATTTTCTACCTGCCTGGCATCTCAAAAAGTATTCCCTCTCATCTTCTCACATTGTTCTCCCAGGGATCCAAACAAGAACTTATTTTTAAAAAATTTACTCAGGCAGATAAACGGCAGCAACGAAAACAGTCTCTGACTGTCCAATGTTCTACAACTGAGAAATACAAAGTGAAGCGTTCAAAAAATGTCTTTAAGGTCTAAAATATCTTCAGTTATGCATTATTAAAGAGATTATTCATTTTTTTGATAATCAGCATTACTTTTGTATGTTTTATTTAAGCATTTCTCAATTGTTATTGGCAAACATTTCTCCCCTTCCTTGTCTCTAAACAGTGACTCATACGGAGATTCAATTCTTCAGCTAGCTTCTTCAGTAGGTCAGAAATAGTTAGTCCAAGTAGCTGCTCATGTGTGTTCTGAGCTAGTGAGTACTAGTGGAAGACTTAAACTGAGAAAAAAAAACACAGCCAAGCTTAACTTGATCATTACCTGACATCTCCACGCATGAACAAGTTCCAGTGGTGATCACTACATAACCACTAGGAGTGGACAATAGTGGCTGATTGTTCTCTTAGACCAGGATGGAAACTCAACCTACACTGGAATTAGGACCCGATTTGATCTGACATTACATAATATTCAATACATCATCAGGGCCAAATGTATTAATTGTAACATTTCTGATTTTTTTTTTAAAAACTTCAGAAATTTGTTCAAATTAGCTTGAAATATACCATTTTGATATACATTTCTGTGCTGTGATTCAACTGAAGCAATTAGCAAGTTTAGTTCTTTGTATTGGACACCAATACTGCCATAGATTTCTTTAAGTTTTAAAGGAAAAACTCACATTTATGTTTACACCATTAGCAACTTCATTACGCCCTTCCCTTAGACACCGGGGCAGATCCTTACATCTCAAAAATATGGCCTGGTGTTTGTTACCATTTTCACTGGAAACAACAGATTGTTTTCGAGACTGTACAATGTCATCATAAAGGTACCTAATTTTCTAAAGGCTCCACCTCTGAGGCTTGAGTATCTATTTCTCATAGGAGATAGCATTCCAGGAACATACCAACTGATTATAGCAGAGACTGGATCACTACACAAAAAAAGTCTTTTTTCTTTTCTTGCCTGCAGATATTAATGAAGACTAAAAGGTATTTAAGCAGAACAGCACAATTTTTTTTTATTGGTGTCATAAACATGGAGCAAGACTCTATGTTTTCAGATATTCACAGGCTCAAGCACTTACCACAGGTAATAGGCCTCTGCTGCTTAACATTCTACATGCATTCCTGCTTTCTCAGTATAATACTTCCATCAGACACCCTCCCTGACCTTTGCAGTTGTTGCTGCCCAACATAACTGTAGTATCACTGCTATCAAACAATTTCAAAATGACACTGTGTCTCATACGATGTTAGGCTGCAACCAACAAGTACCAGGTAACCTGTGCTGACAATGCATTACTGAGCTGCCATAAGCAATCAGCATCTGGGTACAGCCAAACAACAGAGAAGAATTGTTGAAGTACATTAAACCATGTGAATATTGAACAGGTTTAGCATTCAGTGAGGCAATATTTTTGCGACAATAATACATCTAGATTGCTTTTATTATATCAATAAAGAATAGCAAGAGTTCAAAACTGAATATGTTCTATTTTTCATATATGAACATTTTAAGCCACCAAATGAATTCATAACACTTTTGACAAATCTGTTTCAATTCAATTCAATTCAATTCAATCCTAATTTCAGGAGATCATGTCCTGCCAATTCATCAAGCTCCACATTCTAACAGTGGTGTCAGGATGATAACCTTGAATTATAAACAGACCATTCCATTCTTTTTCATTGAAGGAGCATGCAAACAAGTAAATAAAGGTGGTTCAACATTATTGAAATTCAGTCTTATTGAACAAGAGATTAAACAGTCAAAGCCCCATGGAAGCACGTGGTATCTGCACTCAAATGAAATTTAAAGTTACTTTGAAATACTAACTTTTTTTCTGCCAAGAGAAAGCTTTCAGATTTGGATGAATAACAGCTAAAAGAATGAGAGACTTATAAATATTGTAGTCGAGAGTGTGGTGCTGGAAAAGCACAGCAGGTCAAGCAGCATCCGAGGACCAGGAAAATCAACGTTTCGGGCAATAGCCCTTCATTAGCCATTCCTGATGAAGGGCTTTTATCCGAAACGTCAATTTTCGTGCTCCTCAGTTTCCAGCACCACGCTCTCGACTCTAATCTCCAGCATCTGCAGTCCACACTTTCGCCTTATAAATATTGCATTCAACACTACTGGTGTGTTTGGTAAAAATAGTTTTGGAAACAGCTTCTCTAGTCATAAACTTAAGTTGAAGGTGGCATGAAGAGATAGTCTTGCCTCATGGAGTGTAAAAAATTTGCTTGCATATCATTGGTTTCAAAGCACTACTGGATAGACTATGGCAATCCCCTATGGAAGACAGTCCTATAGAATGCTACCTGTATGGCTTTCATGGGCTTCCTGAATTACTTCAATGCAGAAACCCATTTTGAAGCAGCCAACAAATGTTTAGCCCATTGGTTTCTTTGAACTGTTCACAAGTTATATTGGGTATTTGATATTTTTAGGAAGGATAGATTTTATTCATTCCAGTGTCTAAAGTTATGAAGATACTTGATCAAGAAGCCTCAGAACACTAAGCTACAGTCACAACTGTATTCAATTTGTTCAGATTCTGGTCAATAGGCATCTAGTTCTTCAAGACTTTTTCAAAAAATTCTACAACTTAATCGCAAAGAAATAGTTGTGTTGCTTCATGATTGATTGACAATCCTTTCAAAGGAAATTAGTCTTTGCTAGCTCAAGATTTTTCTGCTGGAAAGAATTATCATCAAGTGTATATCAAAGTGGTTCAAATATTTCAAAAGACTCAGATTCTGTCCAGGAAAGCATTTGAGAGAAAATCCCAAAGGTCTGGTTAGTGCACTGTGTTGATGCTTGAACAGGATGATGTCAACTTTCTGTGAGCTCTCCAAGGTGGGAAGCTAAACCAGTTGGTCTTCTGAGTCTTGATGCGTGCATATTTAGAAACTAGTCTTCAATTCTATGATACATTGCCTTGGTTTGAGTCTTCATAAATGCAATAGCAATTTAAACATATACATGTCTGATTTGGTCAGGAATATTTCCATATACAACCCATTGGGAGATGTTGTGAATTCCAACATCATGCTTTTCAAACTAAAATAAAGGAAAATTCTAGACTACACAGCCCATTAAGTTCCTCCATTGAACACCTGGCCTATAACAACACAAGGGAGGGAATGCCATATTTGCCAGTCGAAGATTCTATTCATGTTGTCCTTTTGTGCTCTACATAGCAGCATAATTTCTACTGAGCAAAAGAGACAGATTTAACAAGGCTTTTTAAAAAACTGACACTATATAAATCATCAAAATGAAGCAAACTAAAGGGCATATTAATTTTGTCAGGTGTCACAAGACATTGTAATATTTTAGTCAGCGTGGCACAAACCATTCTTACATACTTCTATCTCCTTTTTTAGTCTTGTTCATCTGTCAATTAACTCCTCAGCAAGTTTTCATGTCATTTGACTGCAACTGAAATTCTGAATTATAGAGTTTGTCTAGAAAAGCAAAATTACTTGGTAGTCTGCTTCAAGATTCTAACAGTTCATTTGTACAGTAAGCATACATAAATCACTCATATTTATTCTGATATAATGTGATCTGTGTTAATGCAGTGAGCAGTACTAATTGTTTTAAGGAAGGACTTCTGACTGTTTACTAAGAGGAATTTCAGCAACTTTGAGCTTCCATTGATGCCAGCCAAAAGCAGAGGCCATTGCTGCACCCTTCAAGCTGTGCCACCATACTGAGGGGCATCCAGTTAATTCTCAGGCTGGGATGCCCTCAAAAGGCCAGGGGGTGCTAGATTCAAGAGACTGGGGCTGGGGTGGGTGGCATAGCATGGTGTGGGTAAGATACTAGTGGAATACTGGGATAAGGCACTTAAAGGGCCGCCTTAGGCTGATGGATTGGGCACCCAATACTTGCCATATTAAAACTGGTCAGCCAGAGAGCATAAAATCCAGCCCCTAGGGTAAATCATCAATTCAGGGCTTATTAATTTCCTTCGGTCAAATTAATTGTCCAATTTGAACTGTGCAAATATCAACACAAATCACCTTCTGGCCCATAAATTACTGTGTAGTGCACCTAGCCCTATTAGATTTGAAAATGATGTGCTGTTTCATCAGCACAGCTGTTGTCTTTATTAGACTGCTGAATGAGGCATAAGAAACATGGCCAGAAAACTTGGCTGTGTTACAAATTAATCATCAGCAACCCTTTTACAATTTAGTTCTAAATTTGAGCTGTCAGCATCAGAAAAGGAAAAAATTGAGGGTTGCTGTAGTCGCCATGTATTTGAAGCTTCATATTATCAAATAAACGTTGAACCATGTTTTCGCTATCCTTAGGATTGATCCAATAGCACAACTTGCAAAATGTTCCCATGGCTTCTTTCATTCCCAAAGGAATGGAAGTGTTGGATTTAAGACATTTTTGAAAGAGTAATCTTGAGGTGGGGAATTGCAATCTCGTGTATGACTTCCTTGTGGAAACCGGATATCTTAATGCGTCCCTCTAAACCTCAGTCATGCAGCAAAACAAGGTGACCACTCAAACATTTAAAGGTATAACGGACCATATATGTGAAAAATGCCTCTCATGACAGGCCAGAGAGGATTGGGGTGATTGTTGAACAAAGTGTCCCCAACACCCTACATGAATACACGCTATCATTTTTACAGGAATACAAACCTATAGGACCAGTGACCCATTCTGGGAAGCAGAACACCTACTAACAGCTAAATGGGGGTGAACCTTATTGGCCCAGCATCAAATTCTTTATTCAGCACTTCCTGTTAACCAGGAGGAATAGCAGTGTAGTCCTCTAACCTCCAGAGGAAGCTTTCAGCCTCCCATCTCTTCCAAGCGTGTTTTTTTTCCACTAAGCTCCAACTTTCTGTCAAGTTATGACAGCAGCCCTCCCACTCCTGATCCATACAAGCCCCCTCACAATCTCTTCCTCTTTCCCTCCCAATACCCAGACTCCATTTCGGAGACTAGTTATTTTTCAAGATGGTCAGGGGCTGTGCTAATATAGACAATCTCTAATATCATGATGTTAAATTACAAAACAAACCTCTGATTTCCTACTGTGGAGGTGATTCCTGGAAACCCACACTTGATACACAAAACAGCACGAGAACATGGATTTCTTTTTTATGGAATTACAAGTCACAAAGCAGCAACATAATTCCAGAGTTTTTACCACATCATAAACCGTAAACAGAAATGTTTCACAAAGTTTGATTTAAACTCAGTATTGAGCTGCCATCTTTGATTCCTTTGAAAAGTATACTTCTTAAAAATAAGGCAAATGTGAAAAGCTGAACTTGCCAACACTGCTGCAATTAAGAAGTTAGTGAAATGAGAGCAAAGGCATGGATAATCAAGGGTTGTGGGGGAAAGGCAGGAAATTGAAATTGAGGATTATCAGATCCGCCATGTTCTCACTGAATGACGGAGCAGACTCAGTTGGTTGAACGGCCTATTTCTGTTCCTACATTTTATAACTATCTGGAGATGTCTGAAAGAGTTGCTTACAATCTCCAAGAAGGAAATATCATTGGATCTTCAATCCAGGTACCAAATAATATATACTGGACAGGATCAAATATTTCATTCTTGACATGTGCTGCTTCACAAACTGCAAGTAGCAGGATCACTTAGTAGCATAACGCTTGGATAGTTCTGTGGCTTGAGCTTATATACAGCCTTTACACAGGGAAAATGGTGCCATTCTTTGGGTGAAATGAATTCTAGTAAATAGAATCCAATCATAAAAAGAATAACTGCTGCAAAACTGCACCGAATGGGGTTGACTCTTTCAGACACTATCATGTGGAACATGGTGATTTCACAACTGCATATTTCTTGACTTCACAACTTAAATAAACCATTTAAAAAACAGAAAGTTTCAAGGAAATAGCCATAACCCTGTTTTTTCTTATCTATTAGGGCATTACTGACTGGCGAGGATTTATTACCTGACCTTCACTCATAGCCTTTCAGCCAGATCCTTACTTTCCAGACTTGAAAACAAATTATGCAAAAGAAATAACCAAAGCACCAACTACAAATATATACCACAGACAACTAGTCATCTTCTTTGTTTAATAAAACAGAAGTTTTCAAGGCGTATTGCATAGGACACTACCAACTTAAAATTAATGTGAAGATGAAGCAAATCAATGAGTGTCATTTAGTTAAGGTCATTGTTGAGTTGCAAGAATCTGAGGATTGTGGGAATTTGGAAAATTGCATGAAATATAGAGCAAATGAGTAATATCCACTTTACTAAACCCACCAAAACATCCACAAGTTAATTGGGGCGGCACGGTGGCTCAGTTTTTAGCACTGCTGCATCACAGCACCAGGGTCCCAGGTTTGATTCCAGCCTTGGGCAACTGTCTGTGTGGAGTTAGCACATTCTCCCCGTGTCTGCGTAGGTTTTCTCCAGGTGCTCCAGTTTCCTCCCACAGCCCAAAGATGTGCAGGATAGGTGAATTGGCCAGGCTAAATTGCCCATAGTGCTCGATACATTAGTCAGAGAGAAACGGGTCGGGGTGGGTTACTCTTCGGAGGGTCGGTGTGGACTGGATGGGCCGAATGGCCTGTTCCACACTGTAGGGAATCTGATCTGATCTCATCAATTGATTCAAAATGTTATCATTTGCTGGAGCATTCCTTCAGCAAACAGGATGGGCACAGGTAGTTCTTCTATAACGCGATGTTTGTGTTCTTATCCAACCCCACATTACAGAAAAACCGTGCCTAAAATGTTGGCGATGTAATCGCTTTACAGTTAAAACTTTGCGCTTTAGAAACAGCATCACCAATTTGTCAATCGCATTACAGCAAATTTTCATTGACAAAATGTGCCTTATAGCAGAATGACCTGCAAGACATTTTGGATCGAGCCTGAGAAGCTGACTGAAGCATGGCTTTGTGAATAGGCAGAGTATTATCTGCATGCTAAATCCATTTCCAAGGAGGAGAGAACAGAAATAAGATTCTGGCATTGACAAAGACTGCCCTCTCGATCACAGTATGGTGTGTATTAAAGACAACCATGGAAGCATGGAAAAGGGGAATATATGAAATAGCATAGAAACAAAATAAGACAAGTCACACAGGAGTGGAGCAACAGTACTGAGCAGCACAACGCACTCAAAATTTCTCAATTCCCACCCTCCCTAATAATTTATGGAAAATCCCTTTCCAAAGCAGCTATGTATTAAACAGGCTTTATCCCTGTACAAGTACTAGACCCTCTCTAATAGTACCTAGGGGAGCCATACAGAAAACATTTTGAAGCACAGGGAGTATTTAACACAGGGGCCTCCATTCTTTGCTGTTAGCGAGGGAGCCGTAAATGTGCGTCTGAGTACTCTGAGACAGCATTAGACGAGGGGCTACTGGGCACTATAAAAACATGGATATTCGTCAAAAAAACCCTTTATATATAAACGACAGTGCACAGAGCTCAGAATTATACCATCGTCTTCACTGGGAAGGGTGCCTCCAGGTTTGCTGGCACTGTAATAATACCTTTGAAACAAAAGACCCCAGCCGTGTCCTAATTAAAGAATCTGAAGCGCCGGAATTTAATCTGCATTGCGTGACAATTCAATTCCATGATCGCTTCCCCTCGTTTTGAAATTCACACAGAACGTATTAATTCAACATGATGAATCCTGTATTCAAGCCACTGGAGTGAATAATTAAAATTAGCTGATAAAACTTTCAGCAGAATTACTTTGTGAAATTGCTGAACAGATGTGTCATTTTAATGAAAATCCACATACAAGCACATTCCCCCCTCGGCAGGATAAAAAATATTATCCCCACAGCGCAAACTTAATTTGGTGGTAAATACACTCCGAGCGGATGGCAGGAGCGAGAGAGAGAGAAAAAAGCAACTTGTCACACTCAGTGACTTGATTTTTCCCCAGCATGCACTAACAGCTATCTACTGTAATTCATGGCGCTCTATTGTTGTGGCAAGTCCCAAAGAGAACTTATTAAAATGCAATAATCTCCTATTTAAACAGAAACAATAACCATTAAATTTCCTGTGGATTCAAAATTGAGCGCAAGCCCCATCTGCTAAGAATGATTAGAGGCCTGTTGAGGGAATTTAATTTGCAACATTCAAAGACTAAATCTGAGCAGATCCTGTCACAGGGGAGATGAGCACTGCCTGCTGTCACCAACCTAATGCAAACGAGTGTCCTACAAAAGCTTACATTGTGGCAATTCTTAGGGGTTATGCCTTTGGGGCTTTTTTGGAGTGGGGGTGTGGAGATGTGGGGAGTGATAGTGAGCGAGCGTTGTAAAATATTGATCAAAATTCTCCTTCCAGAGGCTTGCAGACATGTCGATGCACCTAATTTAATTGGATTATGCTTAACTGTTTCAGTGAAGGTTACAAATATCGACATGGCGTGTTTTTATGTTGTAGATGGGAGCTTATACGCAGAACATCAAGTTTTCCGAGTCACCCTATAAGCTGTTTTGGGCAGAACATCTGACACCATGCAGGACTAACACAGCAGGTATCAAAGCTGCTCAAATATCTCATTTATGCCTACAATACCCAAAACCAGCCTTCACAAATACACCCAAACACTATTTGCAGACTGGGATCAGCAATGTATGGAGTAGCACATTTATCAGGACATTCATTTATAGTTTACCAAACATGCACCGAGTAAATAACTTGCAAGAAGGCGGCATGTAGTTTTTAAAAAAAAACTTTTGTTCACATGCAGCTACAGAATTTAAAATTTAGTCTGATGTAGACAAGAATATTTGACCACACTTGAAGAATTAGAACTTCTTGCTGGCATTTCTGTGTGCTAGTGATTTGGCTCATTGTCCTTTCACATTCAGGACACGCGGTTCAAGTGTGAAAGCTAGATTCTTCCAAACCAGCACAGTAGGTGGCAATAGATATGGGATGGCTGAAATGTTCTGTGGTTCTACCCCAGCCTCAGCGTATTTTCCCAGAGATGGGTGTTGGATTTCCTTTTGGAATGACAACTCACTAGCAGCATGTGGTCTGGGTAGTCCACTGTAACCAACTGAAATATTAGGCCCTTTAAAAATATATCATTTATTACATGATAGCAAACATTACATTACTGGGTAGATTTTCTTCCTTTCTTTTTAAATTGTGGTGCTGGGCATGTTAGGTGGCAATTATCCAGAACTCCCAGCCCAGAGAAAATCCATCCAATCATCTACCAATCAGTGCATTAACAGCAAGTTTCTCAGCAAAGAACAACCCTCTGCCATCTGTGCCACTAAATACCCCAGATTGGAGTAACTGGGCAAGTGATCAGGGAGGTGAAAAGCTGAGTGGCCATTAAGAGACCATTTAAAGGTTTTCATTGGGAGCAGGTTGAGAAATTGCCCACAAAGATTCTCACTCAGAACTTGATTGTGAAGTTGCCAAAAAGAGGTTGAGTTTTTTTTTCTCCAGAGCCAACTCAGTCAATTACTTAACCTTCACATCCCCTCCAAGGAGGGAAACTGACTTATCTAAGGACTTCCCAGTTGATCTCCAGGTGGTGAGGAATATTTTAACTTAAGAGGGGAGGGGGTGTCCATTTGTTTACCTCAGTCCAGTGAAAGCCATCAGCTATCCTGTGAGTGGGGACAGTGACAGCTGTCTCACAAACAATCCATCACCTCCCCCCTCAACATCAACATAACCCACAAAGTCATCTCTTACTTTAATTGCAAAGGAGTTGAGATGATTAATTCTCCATCTTTAAGTCAGCCATGGCACCCAGCAGTTGCCTTCAAGCTAAAAGGCTTCCTAATAGGACTCTGAGCATGCAGAGCCCTTGTTAAATGGACAGGAGTCAGGGGGAAAGAGTGCTCTCTGATCAATGATTGACCAATTCAGGGAAAATCCTTTTGACTGACTGTCCCCCATGCAATGTCTAGAGATGACTCCAATTGCCTTCTTGAACCCCTGTAGACCATGTGATGTAGGTACATCCAGAGCATTATTAGGCAGTTCCAGGATTTTGATCCAACAACAATGAAGGCATGACAATATGTTTCCATGTGTAGCTTGAAGAACTGCAGGTATTGGCACTGCCATGAATCTGCTGCCCTTGCCCATCAAGATGGTAGGGATTGTAGTTTATCAGGGTGCTGTTTAAAGAAGCCTGGATGATATGCTGCAATAGATCTTGTAGATGTAACACACTGTTGCCATTGGTGGAAATATTGAATGCTTAAGTTGGAGGACCAAACACGCTGATTAATCAAGCTGCTACGTGCTGGATGGCGTCACCTTCTAGAATGCTGCAGTGATCCAGGCAAGTGGAGATTAATCCATTACAGTCCTGTCTGAGGTCTTGTCATAGGAAAGCTTGGAGTAAGATAATTACCTCAGAATTACTCGCCTCTGACCTGATCTTGGAGCCACAGTCGTTATATAGCTTTTCCATTTCAGTTTCTGATCATTGATAACATCCAGCATTGTTGATTCAACAATTGTAACACCTATTGTATGTCAAGGACAGATGGCTACAGAAGAAAAATCATATTGAACACAAAACGTTAACTGTTTCTCTCTGCACAGATGATACCGGATCGGAGTTCCTCTGTATTGCCGAGGTCACTACTTGCTGGAGATTGCCAAGGAACGACAATGATAGAATTAGAATTAGAATCCATACAGAGTGGAAACAGGCACTTTGGCCCAACAAGTCCACACTGACCCTCTGAAGAGTAACCCACCCAGACCCATTCCACTACCATTGACTAATGTACTCAACCTACACATCCCTGAACACTACTGGCAATTTAGCATGGCCAATTCACCTGACCTGCACATCTTTGGGTTGTGGGAGGAAGCCCACACAGACACGGGGAGAACGTCCAAACTCCGTACAGACAGTCATCCGAATCTGGAAATGAACCCGGGTTCTTGGCGCTGTGAGGCAGCAGTGCTAACCACTGAGCCACCATGTTACTTGTGACTTATTGGCCAAACCTGAATGTCATCCTGGTCTTGGGCACTGATTGCCTCAGTATCTGAGGAATCGTGAATTGCACTTAAACATTGTACCATCAGTGAAATTCTGTCTTTATGATGAAGTAGCTGAAGATGGATGGGCCCAGAGGAAATCTTGCAGTAATGTCCTGGTACTGAGCTGATAGGGCCCAACAATCATAAACCGTTTCCTTTGCGTTAGGTTTGATTCAACCAGTGGAGAGTTTTTTTCCCCCATTTCCTATTAACTACAATTTTGACAAGACTTTGCTGTCATATTTGATTGAAGCCCACTCTCTGTCAAATTTAAAGCACCTCCTATTACTTACAGGATTGCCCTTATTCCTGGAAAGAGATAAAAGATTACTTGTTTATAATTGTGATCAATGAGGCACAGGTTACATTTGTTGTGATTGACAAGTCTAGAAAGAAATAATCCTAAAGTATTTCTGGATGTATTTAGATTTATTTTCACAAATGGCAGTAGTTATGCTCTGTAGGCACATGCTAATTTGATGAATAATAAATGAAAATATAGGTATCGTATAGTGCTTTTATGTTGTTCTAAGACTTTAAAAAGGGAGGAGCTTCAGCTTTGTCATACTTAAAAGCATCTAAATAATTCTCATTTCTGGAAATAGCCCATTGAGAATATAATAATTAACTACAATATGTTTACTACAACAATTACAATGATAAAATGATATCAAAGACAGTGAGGTGCAAGACTTTACAGTTCTAGATTAAGTTAATTCATTTTTTATTAGTACATAAGCAAACAGTGAATCAGAGCTTCTGTTATTGCAAAATGAAACACTATGATACTTATAGGAAGAACACACTATAAGGAAAAACTTTTAGATATTACAAAATGAATTACTGTTGAAATCTATGAAGGAATATGAAGTTAGTCGATTAATATTTTACTTTACATGGCAAGCTTGGGTTGGGAATCTTGAAATCAAACCTGATGCTTATCATTGTACCAATAGCACAATATACTAATACTGAGTGACAATAAGAGGAGTTCAATTGTAAGTTAGGTCCTGACTTTCACTCTTGCCATGTGTTTTCTTGTTCTTCATTTAGTTTCTTTTATCGTCATATTTTTCTTGTGTTCTTTTTGTCAGAAAGCTGAGTTATAGCAAATGGATTGAAAGCTGTTACTAGAACAGCTGGTTTCAATTTCTTTCATGGTCAGGCAAGACTTCAAAAGCAGAATAACAATTAAACAAACATCTGGATCCATCCCCTTGATAGAGAGAAGTTAGACGAGTCAGTGTATCTAAAGCGAATGATGTAATTCCTAGTCTTTAAGCCATGGGGACCGGAGCTAGCACAAGTGATGTGACTAGAGTCTGCTACATGATGCCATTCTTATTCCTCATGAGAGCCCACACTCCCTTCAGTCAACCCCATCAAAAAACTTGACATGTAGGTGACAGGTTACAAATTCAGATTGTAAACACAACCCAAGCTCATAGATAGCAGATTACCACTGGTGTAGCAACAATGTCACATGGCCAGTAATCATGAGACTCAGGCTAATACTTTGGAGAAACAGGTAAAAATCACATCAGAACATTTTATTTAGCACATTTTGCTTCCGGTGTACAGTTTTGATTTCCTTATTTAAGAAAGGACACAGATGCTTTAGAAACAGCTCAGAGAAGGTTCACTGGACTAATTCCTAAGATGAGGAAATTACCTCATGAGGTAAGGTTGGACCAGCTGGGTCTGTACTCACTGGAGTTTAGAAAAATGAAAGATGATCTTATTAAAATTCATAAGATCCTATGAGACTGAATAGTGCGCATGTTGAAAGAATGTTTCCAGTTGTGGGAGAGACTAGAACGCGAGGGCACTCTTTAAGATGAACATGAAGTGCGTTTTTTTGACTTTGAGGGTCATAAATGACTGGATCTCGCTATCTGGGACAATGATGGAGATAGGGTCAGTGAATACTTTCAACAGCAGAGGCAGATAGATGCTTGACTTACACGAAGTCAATGAGGGCACAGTCAGACAAGCCATGAACATACTGAACAGTGAAGCAGACAACAGGGTAAAATGACTGACTTCTGCTCCAAATTCATGTGTTCATGCGCTGAAGGTGCCATAGCTTGAAGAAAGGTCAACCTGGGACCTACACAAGAATTCAGGACCACCCCTCCCCTAATCAGTCTTGTGACGCCATAGAGAAAAAAAAACACTTTCCTCCTGATCTTCAGGTCCTTACCACAGAATCAGTTTAAAGCAAAGCATCGCAAGGCACTAGGGTAGAAAAATAATAATCTGCTGCAGCTATAAATATATGAGTATGGAAAATATATTAAGTTTGTTGCTTCCAATTTGACAATACTCCTTGGTTTCTGATACCAAGTGCTGACACTTTGTTCACTTCAAGACTGTTTACAGACAGGATTACAATTGTTTGGAATACAAACCTGGGACAGGAAGGAAAACAGGACAAGCCGTCACGAGGAGGAGAAGGAGCAGGACATGCTCAGCAGGAAATCATACCCATGTAGGCTGTGGAGGGAGCAACCCTCCTACCTAAAACTCAAAGAGGAATCAGATGTATGGACATCTGTTCTCTACTAGAAACCGTGCTGTAGCAACAAACACAACCTCAAAGAAGGGCATATATGTTGCTGCAAAGTGATTAAATCATTGTACATTAGGCTCTTTCCAGGCTGCGGTTGAAACTATTTATAATGTCTCATGGTTTTTAGTTCATGGAGGCTCTGTATTCTATGCGAGAAAACTTCATTTCATTCTCTCTTGCCAGGGAGATTGGCAGAGTTAGGAAGCAGCTTGGGAATGACATCAGGGTTTCGCATGGTAATGGGTGACATTGGCTGTATACCTAAGACATGCTATTGGATTGCGCACTGGGCTGCTTGTGAAACCCAAAGGTGATACTCAAACAAAATCATGATTAATTTCTGAAATCAAAGTACTTTTTTTGATAACTATCAAGGGAGCAGTGTGCCAGTCTGGATCAGTGGATGTCAGGAGACTGTGGATCACATCCTGAGTTGGTATCTCTAGTACATTCCTAAGAAATTCAACAGTGTCTATTATGTCATCTTGTAAGTGAGATGCTCAACTTCTTCTTGACAGTCAGCTCTGGTGCTGCTAACGTTTCCATGGCACAACTCACAGCATTTTTTCATGTCCTAAATGGATTCCTCCCTCAACTAAACCATCAAAATATTACAAGTTAACAGGTCATTTGTAATATATGGTTAATGCAATGCAGCTAATGTATTTGCCTATGTAATGGTTTCTGTATTTCAAAAAGAATTCACTGTGTGAAAATGCTATATAATACATGCTTTGAGCATAGCATGACAAAAATATTGGGTGAAAATGTTAGGACTTTATAGTACTTTGTAAATATGAAAAGCTTTGATATCATTGCTGTTGATCAGTAGCATTTATCAGTTTTTACCTCAGTATCAGATCATTCTTTGGAGTATTTCATGCTCCTGCAATAACTAATTTGCCTTTCAATATTCCATGCATAGGTAGGCCTTGACAAAATGATCACTTGCAAGATTCCAGTTTGCAATTATCTCAAGTGAGGTGACAAACTTAGGTGTTTTTAATAGAAGTAACCAATCAACCTTACAATAAAGCAATGAGGTGTTAAGTGAGTCAGATACTAGGTGCTTTTGACGAGTAACCATGCTTAATGTTGCTATCACTGTGGCACAGCTTGTATTCTGAATTGTGCTTCCACATTACTCTGTGCATTTCTTTGATAAAACTCTGCATCGGAGACTGCCTCAGTGTTTACGGACCACTGCTCTTCCAGAAAAATAAATGTGTACTTCTTGTGCAATACGGCCACAGCCATTAAAGTACATTATTGCCCAATATTTCATTTCTGTTTAATAAAAAGCTAAATTTATCAGCAGCAAGCTGATAGAAGCAATGGATTAAGAATAACTTAAAATACTTTATCCTTTGTGGATAGAAGTTGCATCTGAATGAAGCTATTTTGCAAGAGCTTCCACCTGGTTAGGATTCTTGTTGCTTCCTGCTGAGATACACAGAAACTCTATTCAACTGCAAGATGAAAGTTTGACAGAACCATTATCTCTTAATGCCCAACATAATAACACTGTTACAAAACAGCTTCTCATTATCCAGAAAAATACAATGCTACAGAATCATCATGTCGACTGTAGCAAACCAGCTCCTTAAGTAAATGTTGGCAATATATAATAGTATCTTGCAATATTTTAGACATGATTAGAGCTGTTAGCACAAAGGTTACTGTATTGAGTCACAGTAAAAGCTTCATGGAATCATGCTGTCCAGGGAAGTGCCACAATATAGCAGGGAGTGAACACTGCAGACCCAAAGGGTAAACCAAAAGCTAGGTGAAAGTGAGTACTGCAGATGCTGGAGATTAGAGTCAAGAGTGTGGTGCTGGAAAAGCACAGCCTACTGACTGTTGTCATATTACTGTTACATTGATGTAGGTACAACATTAAAAGGTATTTGGCAAAGACATCCACAAAAATTGTTACTTTATAGGAAAGGACTAAGTACCAGTTTGACAAAAGCTAACTTTCTGAAGTTAGAAACTAAATTCAGACAGGACTTTTATTGTTAAAGGAAAACCGTTGCAGAAAGGAGAAGAAATATTTTACTTCTTATTTCTGAAAACCTAAGGGTTTTGTGAATAGGGAAAGAAAAAAGGGTAAGTTTGTCAAAAAAAAAGGGATTGCTCCAGCTAAACTGAATTTTCTATTCCAAAATCATTGTGGATTTCTTCAATCTTTCTATAATAACACTAGGCTGATCCAGTTGATAGCTGATAAACATAAAAAATGAAAATATTGCATTCATCTCTCAGAAAAAATTCTTCAAATTTACCCAAGTTTGAGAGAAATAAATGCTCTTCATAGGCATCTGAACAATTCTAAACCATTTTACTGGACTACACTTGCCTGCTTTGCTTCTGTTACTGAACCACATTGCAGCTACGTACTTGGCAACATAAAACTGAATGTTGTAAGCTCACATTGATCAAGACATGAAAAGTTTGTGATGTGGGAAAGTTTAAACAATTGGCATTTTTGAAATCCAAATATTCCATTCCCTTCAACCCAACAAGTCCACACCGATCCTCCGAACAGTAACCCATCTAGACCCATTCCCCATATTTACCCTGACTAATGCACCTAACACAACGGGCAATTTAGCATGGTCAATTCACCTAACCTGCACATCTTTGGATTGTGGAAGGAAACCGGAGCACCCCGAGGAAACCCACGCAGACACGGGGAGAATGTGCAAACTCCACACAGGCAGTCACCGAGGTGGGAATTGAACCTGGGTCCCTGATGCTGTGAGGTAGCATGCTGCCCCATAATAGAGAGGGGTGAGTTTATTTGTTGCATAGATGCAAGGGTGGTGAGAAGGGTGCATCATTATACAACATTTATACAGCCAAATTCAGACCAGTTGTCACTCAGTTGATAAAAGTAGAAAATAAAGAAAAACAAAGTACCTGTACAATCCCATTATTAATCCAAATTTACAGAAACAACTAAAGTCTTGAGAACAAAGTGACATTTTATACAGATTGTCAAGATGATGACGGCTTTACATAATGTAGACAACTAAAACTGTTCGCAGTAGCTGATGATGCAAGGAGTACAAGTCACAGATTTAAACTTTTGGTCAAAAGTGTTACAAGGGGACCCGGGAGAAAACTTCCTGATGCATTGAGCAGTAATGATCTGGAACTTACTGCCTTTAATGGGGTGGAAGGGAAATTGAATGATTTAAAACCAAAATTAGATGGGCCCGTGAGAGGAAACACAACTTTGCAGCACTGCAAGAACAGAACAGAAACTCATCAGATTGCTCAACAGAGAACCAGCAGGGTGTATGGACACATTTGGTAAAGGCTGCGATTTCAAAATTTGCAGATGATATGAATGTTCAAGCATTGTAAACTGAGAGTTGGACAGGGTAGATCTTCAAGTGGAGACAAGCTGATTGAATGGGCAGACAGGTATCAGATGAAATTCAATGGTCAGAAATATGAGGATTTATTTTGGTAGAAAAAGCATGCAAAATATAAAATAAAGAAAACAATCCTAAAGGGGATGGAGGAGCAGAAGAACTCAAGTGGAATTGTGCATAATTCATGAAAGATGACTGGATATGTTGAGAGTGGTTAATTAAGCATACAGTATCCCAGATATTACTAATGGGGAGATAGAGTACAAAGATAAGGAGATGACATTGAACATTTAGAACACAGTAGTTTGGCACAGCTAGAAATTTGCATCCAGGTCTGGGTGCCACAACATAGCAAGCCTGTGAAGATAATTGAGAGGATACCGAAGAAATTCATGAGAATACTTCCAGGAACAAGGAACCTCAGGTTATAAAGATAATTTGGAAAAGTGAGGACTGTTTTCTTAGAAAAGAACAATCTGTGAAGAGACCTGATGGACATATTTAAAAGAATGAGGGGCCTAGAGAGAATAGATAGAAAGTAAATAGGTAAAATAAAGAAAAAGAATACAGGAAAATGATTTTTCATGCAGCAAGATGTTGTTAAACAGAAAGGGTTCAGAAGAAGATTTATAAAGATGTGCTGGAGTTGGAGGGTTTGAACTACAATGAAAGGCTGAATAGGCTGTGGCTGTTTTCCTTGGAGTGTCGGAGGCTGAAGGGTGACCTCATAGAGGTCTATAAGATCATGAGGTGCATGGATAGGGTGAATAACCAAGGTCTTTTTCCCAGGATAAGGGAGTCCAAAACTAGAGGTTTAAAGTGAGAAGGGAACGATATAAATGGGCCTATGGGACAAGGTTTTCATGCAGAGAGTGGTGGGTGTATAGAACAAGCAGCCAGAGGAAGTGGTGGAGATTGTTATAATGCCGAAAATGTGTTGCTGGAAAAGCGCAGCAGGTCAGGCAGCATCCAAAGAGCAGGAGAATCGATGTTTCGGGCATGAGTCCTTCTTCAGATTGCTATAATTACAATATTTAGAAGAGTGCATGAATAGGGTCTTAATGGATATAGGAAAACTGCTGGCAAAATGGGACTAAATTCAGTTAGGATATATGGTTGGCATGGATGAGTTGGACCGAGGGTCGGTTTCTATGCTGTACAGCTCTATGGCTCTAAGTAGTTCAGGTTTAGGATGCACTGCCTGACAGTGGCAAAGGCAGATTCAATTGAGTCATTCAAAAGTGAGTTTACTTATTACTTCGAAAGGAAGAATATGCAAGGCTAGAGAGTGGCGTTGTTAAGTGAAATACTCTTTCAGTGAGCTGGTACAGATCCGATGGGCTAAATAGCCACATTCTGCACTGTAATTTTTCTATGATGAATGCATGAGGCCAAATGGCCTCCTTCTATCCCTCAATCTATGTCTTACTCAGAGTTTCAAGAATTAACAAATTGTCTTTCCACTTTGACACCGGCCACAGGACATCATGAAATATGGCAACCATATTCTCTCAGCTTGTCTGAAAAGCAAAAATGCACTTAGGCTGAAACTAACATAAAATAAAAACTATGCTCATGCCGTATGTTACACGGGCATACTTAAATCAGTAAATATAGAACCAGTTCTTGAACACATTTTACGTTGCATGATAATCAGCAAGAATTTTGGTTGGAAAGTGTCTTTCATTGACTTGCTGATTGCGATATTGTTTCAGTCTGAGATCAGCCTCCAAGATCTAATCTCCACACATGCATAAGAAACCTTTGAAGTTACAAACAGGTACTTGACGTTCACAGGCAACTGCAAAGCATCAACAGCATTTCTCATTTTGTAGGATAAGGTGTTCATGTTGGGATGTCACTTGTCTTCCTGCAAACAGTTCACTTTAACAGTTCAGCAGTCAGAGTAATTGAATTTTTGTGTTCATTTTTATATATTAATATATTACATGACAACATAGAAAACAAGAAAAAGAAGCAGGAGGAGTCTAATAGGATCATGTCTGAATTTCTACCTCAACTTCACCTTCCCACACTATTTCTATATTCCTTAATCTCGTAATTCTGTAGAAAATTTATTGACATCACCTTTGAATGTTGTCAATTACTAAATATGCACAGCTCTCTGGGATACAGAATTCTTCATATCCACTACACTTTGAAGAAATTCCTCCCACAGTTCTGTCCTAATAATGATTCCACAGTGAGAGGACAATATTTTCCCTCCCCCAAAAATCTGTTAAGTCCCATTTTATTTATTTGAATAAAATCACTTTTTTTTCTTCTTGACTTCAAGCCTGATCTACTCAATCTCACCTCATGGGACAACCCTTTTCAAGTAACTTGTATAAATAGCGCAGTATCTTATATTCACATAGTAATGTTATATATACATCATTGATAAAACATCCAAGGTGCTTCACAGGAGTATTATAAAACAAATCAGAATCACTTAAGGAGATATTAAACTAAAAGCTTTATCAAAAAGATAGATTGTTCAAGAGGCCAGAATTAAATAAACAGAGATATCTTGGAGAGTTTTGGGATGAAAGACATTTCAAAGATAGGGAAAGGCAAGGCCATAGAGTTATTTGTACAACAAGAGTAAGCATTTTTTAAAAAAATCAAGATGTTGCATAACTGGGAACCAGTATGTTAAGAAGCACAGGGGAGATAAGTTAATGGGACTTGGTTGTAGATTTGAATCCCTTTAGAATAAAAGCCAGGGTATGGCTTACTTGCTGTAACTCCATGCTAGGCTTGCTTCTGGGATTCTCGTACAAGGACACCAAACTCTCTGAATACCATTTTTCCCCAATACATCACCATTTAAAACATAATCTATTTTTCTATTTTTCATTCTTTCACAATTCCGCTTTTTGCCCTCTCAACTAATCCATTTCTATCCTTTTGCACCCACTTTGTCGTTTACATTCCTTGCTAGTTTTGTAACATCAGCAAACTTAAACACATTATCCACAATCCTCTCATCACTATTATTCATGTTGATTGTGTATAGTCAATCTTTGCAATATGCGCCTCGTTACAGCCCATCAGATTTAAAAAAACCTTTATCTTTGAACAAAAAAACATAAGAACTGCAAATACTGGAAATCAGAAACAAAAACAGAAAATTCTGTAAAGACTCAACAGGTCTGGCAGCACCTGTGGAGAGAAAGCTAACCTGATGTTTCAAATCCACTGACCCTTCTTCAGAAGATCGCCTTTCTGCTTTCTCTCCACTGATGTTGCCAGACCTACTGAGTTTTTCCTTCATTCTTAATCTCTGCTTTCTATTGATTGACTAGTCCTTAGTACTTTACTACTGTATTACTTCAACTTCCAAGAGCCTTAATTCTATGTAATAACCCTTGAGTGGCAATTCATCAAACTCTTTCAGAAAATCCAAACACAGTGGCCTAGATTTTTGTGGGGTCAGACCAAGTTGGGAAATTTTTAAAACTAGAGGGAAGAAACTAATTCCACGACTCCCATGTGCATTCCTCTTTCTGGTAAATGTTGCTGGTGTGGGTCAAGATTGCAGTAATCCAGTGCCAAGGCAGAACATTTAATCTTGCTGACTTTATTGCAGGACCAGGAATTTCAAGCAATTTCCAACTTTCCTGTAATTTAGGTAGAGTCAGGCCACTCTGTTAGGAGTCAAACATGGGGTGCTGGTCAGGTAGCATTCAAGGAGCAGGAGAATCGACAATTCAGGCACAAGCCCTTCATCAGGAATCCCAAAATACCAACTCTCCTGCTCCTTTGAGGCTGCCTAACCTACTATGATTTTCCAGTGCCACCCTTTTCGACTCTGACTCTCCAGCATCTGCAGTCCTCATTTTCTCTTACATTCTGTCAGAGGTGCGGAGAATGGCTCTCTGTTCCAAATGTTCTATAGATACAGTTGCCAGATGGCCTCATTATGAATGCTGCACTGATCTCCAGAAGTTAACATACCTGTAAACAGGCAATGTTTACATAGCTGCAGACTGGACTGCAAATTTTATTTGATTGATATCTTTGATGCCTTTGAAAATGTTTTTCTTTGAAGATTTTACAATCTCTGCACATTCCACGAACAACATTAACACGTATGAAGGTGGTAATAGCTTTTGTTATTGACAATATGAATGACTGTGGTTGATTGACATCTTTGAAAGTTTTTAAATGAGCAATTTCTTTTGAAAGTACATTTTCAAATGCTCTTTGATAACTGTGTCAGTTTCTGTTCCATTTCAAAGACTTGTCAGACTACAAACAGATTACTTTGGATTTGATTTGTCAGAATTTCCTAAATTCTACAACAGTCTGTAGGACTGTAAGGTTGAAATCTAGCCCTGCTACTGAGGAAAGGAGGGGGAGAAAAACAAAATTAAAGGCCCATTAGCCTCCCATGAATATTAGGGACAAGACTTAGAATTGTCAGTGGCTCATTGCCTCTCTAAGTAGTGGATGCTTGTAGAGTGGATATGGAGGATACATGATGGCCATGGGAAAGGCTGGGGAATATGAGGGAGCATGGAGGTTACATGACTGAAATAAAGGAGCAATGATTACTCACATGGAGAATGGTGGACATGAAAGGGTTTGGAGTGGGCAGGGGGCATTAGGATGAGCATTTGAGGGCTTGATAGTTTGATTACAACGGGACTGATGTGTAAGTGATTGGAAGTGGGCCTTCTACCCTGCAGACTCACCATCTATCCATCTCCACTTCCACACAGGGACTCCCTCTGGAGGAGCAGGCTCAACTCCATCCCACCCCAGTCTCATCAGAACATAACATATGGACGAGAGACTTGTTAACAGAAACAGATTTGCTGAGTTGGGAACTTCCCTGACTCATGCTTCCAATCTCTTCTTGCAGAATTTGAGCCCACTTTACTTTTCTGACAGTTCTTTTAGACACAATTTCACTTTCATTGATCTGGCAGATCATGATTTTCATTGATGCTCTACTATCATAGCCTTAACTATTGCTTTGAATATCGTCTCTAATATCATACCCTAATACTAATTAGCCTTTGGCCCATCTGGTGCCCAATTATGTCAAACCATGGGCCAATATGTCATCTCCATTTTGACACACTGCTACACGTCAGCATTTACTGAGAGCCCTGTGATTTTAAGGGAAACTTCTGGTTTTCAAAATAAAATACCATTCCACTAAGATGGCTCTTTAGATAGAGGTTTTACTATTACATCTTTTGCCTTTTAACCACAATGCCCTAAAATAAGTGTGGCTGCATCCAGGGCTCATGTCTTGCTTTTGACATGTGCAAAGTTAAAAGGACAAATGGGAGTTTGATGCATTGTAACACTGGCTACTTTCAGACTTACAATTACTTGCTGGAATCCAGTGAAATGGGAAGGATAACATTTGAAAAGGAATCACATGGACATATTTCACCATAATTTATAGGAAGCATAACATGTTGATTCAGGACTGCCACACTGGGTAGAGTTACTTCCTTTGTTACTGAAACCTTGTCTTTGCCTCTTAACATCTCAGATTCACAACACTCTCGCAGTAAAAACAGATTTCTTAATCAGCCCCCAAGGCAAATGGGAGGAAGACAGTTCCATGCAACATTTCTTTGTATAATATCCCTCTGCAGCTCCAGGGAATACTTAATGCACAAAAGATTGAGGCTTTATAATGTTAATTCGAGAGCCAGACTTTAGCCAAAGGAAACAATCCATCATCTTAAAGAGCAACAATGTTGTCCCTGACAAAAAAAGTTTACATCTCGAGAGCAGTTTAGATTCTGCTGTACCAGCTAAGCTCTACTAGTCACAAAAGTGGTCTTATATAAATGTGGGCTCTGAACTATATTCAACCATCATTTAAACTACAATAAAGGTGATTGACCATTGCAGAGATTTATAACTGTACTGATTGTGCACTGCAGTCTGAGCACAACTGAGTTTCTTCCATGAATACCATTGAGATTGCAATTCACTAATATTAAAAAAAAGCCTCCTCACAAAATACGCGGTTGCCTCCAGCTCAAAATAGACTTCAAGCATTGGTTTCCCATTTCAATATTAATATTCAATTTCCTGGATATAGTTGAGTATTGTATGCTATGGCAACTTAGCTCTTAATACATTCTATTTATTGAGAACATTAGCAATGACGAAGGAATGTAAGGAAATGTGGCAATGTTGAGCACTCCTTTTTCTTCTTAAATTATTTAGTATTGTGCAAATATAGAGTTTTTTATTCATCCATAGTGATGAGCATTGCTGGCAAGTGCAGCATTTATTACGTACCCCTAACTGCCTCGAGTAGGTGGTCACTTGCTTTTAGTCTTAGAGATGTACAGAACAGAAACAGACCCTTCAATGCAACTCGTCCATGCCAACCAGATATCGTAAACTAATCTAATCCCATTTGCCAGCATTTGGCCCATATCCCTCTAAACCCTTCCCAATTATATACTCATCCAAATGCCTGTTAAATGTTGTAATTATACGAGTCTCCATCACTTCCTCTGGTTGCTCATTCCATACGTACACCACCCTCTGTGTGAAAAAGCTGCCCTTTAGACTCCTTTTAAATCTTGCCCCTCTCACCTTAAACCTACGCCCTCTAGATTTGGACTCCCCCAACCCCAGGAAAAAGACCTTGCCTATTCACCCTATCCATGCCCCTCATGATTTTATAAAGTTCTGTAAGGTCACCCCTCAGCCTCCAATACTCCAGGAGAATAGCCCCAACCTATTCAGCCTCTCCCAATAGCTTTACTGAATAACAAGGTGAAGTCGCCACAGGATGGCTCCATCATTAGACAGTGACGAATAGTGGTGGTTTAACCTGAGGGTCACCACACCTCAGACAAGGGAAGAGACACAGTCCCTCATAGTAACCTCAGCTAGGGTGGGAATTGAACTCATGTTGCTGGTGTCATTTTGCATCACAAACCAGCTGTCCAACCAACTGAACTAACCAACTCCCATCTGTTACCAAATAGAAGTGAATGGATTGATGGGTCCCACGCCAAAACATCGACTTTCCTGCTCCTCCAATGCAGCCTGATCTGATGTGCCTTTCCAGCCCCGCTTTCTATCAATTGTTGAAACATTTCAGAGATATGGTTAACCATCAACTATGCAACTACAAATCTAGAGGCACGTGTAGAACAGACTGGTGAAGCACAGCACATTTCCTTCTCTCAAAAGACTTTAATAAAACATCTACAATCAACAATCTAGTAATTTCATGGTCACTGTTACCAGTACTAGTTTTTTTTCTAAATTTCAAGTTATTCCAATTCGGTTTTCCACTGGATGTGAACTTCTGTATCTGGATCACCAGCCCTAGGCTCCTGGATTATTACAAAAGCAACATTTACCGCAGGGAATCTCAAATAAAAAGGGAAAATACTGGAAATAGTCAGATATGTCAGCATCTGTGTAGACAGGAATATAATTAATGTTTTAGGCTGGGGCTTATCATCGAAACAGTTCCTATATCCTTTTCTGAAGAGTTAGAGAAATTGGGTTTTTAGCAAACACCTGGGAAACTATAATCCTCTCTGAACCAATTCCGAAAGCAAAACCGCTCACCCTGCTGATTAAAACCAATGGTCAGACACTTAAAAATGTGAAACAGTTTTAGCATTTAGGAGCCTCCTGTCTGTCAAGTGCTGACTAGGGCAACAAAACTCATCACGATCACCAATGTGCTGGCTCAGTTTTCAGCCAACTGAAGAAAGAACATTTACGGTTTACTGAACAGCATGGATCCCTTTGCTCCAGATGCTTAAGCAACCTGTGGCAGGCTCCTCAAAACACTGGAGAAGTACCACCAATATAGTCAAGGTACAGAAATCTAAGGATGCACACAAACGTTCAAGCAACACATCTACCCTATTGAGTACCAACTGTCCCATAGGTGGCAGTGTCTATGGATCACACATTGGGTTCAGCACAGCCCATCAAACTTAAGTGCAAGTATGTCATCTTTGATCACAAGCAACTGCTTAAGAGAAAGGAGTAGACATTTATCATCGCCATAGTGCTACCAATCTTTAGGTTGTATAAATATTCTGGTACTTAAAATGACGTATCTGTGCAACAAAAAAAAAATGATGTCACATTCTATCATTAGTGCATCATCCTTCTTGAGTTATATTCAAGTCAAATTTAGCTTAAGCACACAAGTGTTGAGTGATTCTGTAAGCCTCTTTTATTCTAAGGGTTACAATTTAAATAAATATTTATAGAAATTATATTTGATAATAAAATTCAACATTGGAGTCGACATTAATACTAGAAAATCATGAGATACTCTTCATATCCATCAGTGCTATTTTCTTTGGTATGGTCACTTTAGTGCTTGCTTATTTCAAACATATTAGAATATGCTCACTGAGATACCTAGGCCCCACATCCCAAGTGAGTTAGAGGTCCATGATACTTGCCATCAGTTTTTGAGAAGCTCTTTGTTACAAAGGTTATGCTGTGGGAAAAAGCTGATTAAACACCTTTGGCCTACTGTGTAGAAAATAAGTTGATGTTGAGGAATAAACAGATTAACTATGAGTTACAGTGAACATTTCAGTTTGCTGGAGAGCTATGAATTGTGGTGCAAAGGTAATCATTTCTGCTTCTACAATTGAAGTGATAGTAGGGAAATAAATCACTGACAACCAACAACATCCAAAAGGCCATCATCTAATGTTGACTGACCCAATACCAAAATTATGTAAAATTACTCTAATATTGACGTGTCCAATATTGTGCACTTATCATTCACAAATACTTGCATTTCTTTGAAAAAATAGTTTGGTACTCCATACATTTATAATAACCACCCTTTTGAATTTTATGATTTTATCTAGACACACACACAAAGGAGGTAGCAAAGGAAATTCCCTGGGTTCATTGTGTCGCTGTAATCTAAAGTAATCCTTCTATTTAAGATTTATATGTGCAAGGATCTGCAAATGAAATGGTCTCTACTTGTCCCTCTACCACTGAGAGTTAAGCTAATGAGCTGTACAGCACTCAGGAAATAGAGGATAGTTCCCATAAGACACCATCTAATTATCTACAGTAGGTAAACCTGCTCCCAGTATCCAATGCGCTCTCACAGGGGTGATGTGAATAAAGATTTTTGCTATAGCAATTATGAGGCATACTTTAGTTCCTGTCAAATAGGAATTGGTGATTTCACTTAAAGGGGGCTAAATGTTAGCAGCATTTTTTTTCCCCTTTGAATAGAACTGCTTATATTTTCTCACTGCCCACACTACATTGCTCTGCTCTTACTGTTTCATTTTGTTCTGTTCTTTTCTGCACCTAAAACTTGGTGATGTCAATCTATACCAAATGATCACTCTGCAACGAAACATTCTGCAATGATGTACTGCCCAATGAAACTGATGACCACCATGGTATATCCCTCCATTAATAAATGTGACTACATTGTTAAACCCTATTACCTTTCTAAAGCTGATTTACACAATATCATTACTTGTGCTGCCATATAAACCTACAAGAGTTCTCCAAAATAAAAATTTTCACAAACAAAAGCGTTTTGCTCAAGTACAGGAATTAAAAGCTATAAGTATAAAAGCAGCAACACCTGTGAAAGTAAATAATAGAATGACCAAGAAATTGTCTTAACTCCTTTTTCAATGTCTGTGATAGGGTAGCACAGTGCCTCACAGCACCAGGGACCCAGCTTCAATACTCAGGCGCCAGTCTGTGTGGAGCTTCCACATTCTCCCCGTGTCTGCGTAGTTTTGCTCTGAGAGTTCCAGTTTCCTCCCACAATCCAAAGTTGTGCAGGTTAGGTGAATTGGCCACGCTAAATAGTCGATAGTGTTAAGGGATGTGTTGGTTAGGGGTAAATGTCGAGTAATGGGGAACAGGTTTGTGTGGGATACTCTTCAGAGGGTCGGTGTGGACTTGTTGCGCCGAAGGGCCTGTTTCCACACTGTAGGAATTCTGTGATGTGAGCATCACAAACACATTAAGCATTTGTGACTATCCCTGAATGTCCTTGGACTGAATGACTTGCTAAATAATTTTGGAGGGCAGTTAAAACATGATTATTCCTGTGGAGTCACATGTAAACTAAACCAGGTAAAAATGGCAGATCTCCTGGTCACCATAGCTCATGGTCATCATTACCTGTACTAGGTTTGTTTAGTTTAAATTCCACCAGCCGCTATGGTGAGATTTGAATCCATCCTGCTCAGAACACTAACTAAAGCTTCAGGATTATTAGTGTACTGTCAGTATCACAACAATACAGTTTCCCCCAAGAGTGTGGTTTTAGCTCTTTATCAAACACAAGTTGTACAAAAGCAGTTTCCTTTGATGCTGAATTGTCTACACTAACATTTAATTAATACATTTTTGATTAATTTATTTATTGTCTTGTAATATGACATTATTTGAAAACAAATTCTGAAATTTAATTTACTATCTGACAGCCAGTCTTTGTTTAGATGGAAATTCGAGTGTAGAATGGCAACAAATGCTGCAAGTAGTTCATAAAATCACAACTGTTTTGTGACCACCCTTCAAGAAAATGGATCTGCCACATGAACCAAACTAGCGTGCAATCTCTCACACCAAAAGAATGACAGCAAATTCCAGTTTTCCACTGTCATTTGCATCCCATAAAAGGTCATATAGCATTTAGAAAGGTCTGCAGAATTTAAATTGCAAAGTTACAATATGTGAGGAAATACTTTGACACCAGGGACGCAACACTGCCACTGTGCAGGTTATCAGCTACTCCCAGATGTCATTGATGCATTATTGCAATTTCAGTCACTATGACACAAACTCACTACATGGGTTGGGAGGGAAAGATAGCAGAGATGTCAGCTGCCAGTCCTATCGATCAAAGCACTCTTACTGCTAATCTAAACCCTTCCTTGTATTAGTCAGCAATCCACTCCAATACCCTCTGGACCCACTCGGAATCCTCTTCATCACACTGCCAGACATTTTCCCTCCTATCGGCTTTTCTCCAAATGCCTGACAGCTTACCTTCGCTTCATAATTTCCATGCAGCACCTTTGCACCCAATTCTCTTGTTTCAAGGGTCTCCCAGATTTTGTTGTTGGAGTAACTAGTTCCGTTTAAACTCTTTGTGTATGTTGATTATCATATCTTAGATTAGTGCCACCCATCTCTGGCAAATAGCGGTGCTTCCCAAATTCTGTTTTCAGGTTTCAAACTTCTATGTCAAACAATAATCCATTTTTCGTTTAGTTTTTCTACCATTCCTCATCCAATGCTTCTTTTATTATGAAGTCAACTAATGGCCATCCCTTTAAAGCTGCTACTTGTCATTACACTGCATTGTTGACAACTTCCAGCAGTGCATTACAAAACCATGGGCACCTATACGTTGCAATTTAAATTGGCTACATGAATCCAATTTACAGCACTGTCAAAGGAACCATGTTACTGAATTCAGACTAACTGGCAGACCAAGTCAGGACAATAAACAGCTGACCCATTATACAAAGTTGATTCCATTATTTATACCCTCCTGTTCACTAACTTTCATTCCTTTTGTTCCCACTTCACCACTTACCTATTTGTTGCACCCTTTTTATTGCTTCCCTTCTCTATCAAATTTGCTTTCTGTATTGTTAACTCTGCCTCCTCCTCAAGGTTACGTTTTCCGTGAGAGTGCACACTGGGCTATAATTATTACTGCTTTCCCATCAGTTGCTGTGCTATCATTTTGAATTACACATGATAAACTCAAACAGGATTGTAGATAGTTTCTAACCAGTCTGTTCAGAGATATTGTTATTGCACAGCTTTTGAGCAAGTGGGACTTGAATCTGGACCTCCTATTTGAGAGCTATGGTCACTAACACTGTGCCACAGAAGCCCTCTAATAGAATTGCATTCTTGCAAGAAAACCATTCTATTATAAATGTGGTAAATTGTTAATATTCGCATCATCACCAGAGAGGATATTCACTATCAAACCAAACTATGCAAAAGCTTCAAGTATATAAATAAATCTTGTTTTAAAGTTCTTCACCAAACATAGGAACTATTTAGCTACATTCAAGTATAGATAACTCACAGCTCATCCACATACAGAACTACAAAGTTCATTTTTAAAGGAACCAGCTGCCCCTACATATTTCCACAATCATGTTGGGTTGAACTGATTATTTTAATATCAACCAGCAACCAACATCATCAACTAACAGCGCACTATACCCTTAATTCACAGACATAAATAACTTGATGGACTTGATTTTTTTATGTGCACTATTTTAATGACTTTAACTTCATTGGGAACACCAAATTGCCAACTACATTACAAGCTCCTCTACACAGTCTTTAGCAGCATTGCATCCATCCTTTTTTATCTTCATCCTAAATGTATTTATATCAGCCCAGGAATAACTCATTAAACAAATTATACTGTGACAAAAAGTATTATGTATTATTAACACTATATGAGAACATGAATTCTAAAGTGGAAGAACAATTGTGATGTAAGTTTATTTAAGTTTCTAAAATCATTTATTGAGTTGAATTTGTACTAGTGGCATATAAGTTCATGTTTGCATGTTTGAAGGGATTTACTGATTAATTTTTAAGTATTTCTTTAGCAATGGAGTAATTTATTTTTAAATGCAGTGTGAAAGAAAGACTTCCTGAAGTGCAATTGGCTTTTGTTTATAGGGGGAGAGGTTATCAAGGAACAGAGTGCAGAACAGTGTATTATGCTTTCAGATAGAAGACTCTGGAGTTTGTATTGAGCTTTGTGAATCACCCATACATTTGAATTATTTGTTCTTTGAAGCTGAGAAAGTTTATGCTCAGTTATGTGATGAGTCAGGCATGAGGCTATCATATTCCCAGAGCTGGGAGTTGAAGCTACCACAAAGTCAAACTGTGGGTGAAATATACAAAGGCATCCTCTCTGGTCTTTGAGTATTGGGATACAAATGGGATAGATGGGATTGTGATTTTATTGTGTATTTTGAAGTATTTAAGTGTGTATAATATGTAAATGGTTTGGGTTAATCTATTTTATCTTCATTTCTTTTGCCCAATAATTGCTTGTTTCACTGATAAAACGAAATTTGCAGCATTACGTGCTTCTGTTTCAGTGAGAGACCATTTTGTTAAAGACCAAAATGGAAGAATCCATTTATCAAGTTGGGTTTCAGTTTGCATATGTCAGCTGGGATCATAATGTAATGTGAAGCTTTAAGTTACCTTTATTTCTATATGTGGTGTTTTCACTTAAGAATGAGAGAAAATGGGACTGAATGTTGTTACTTTTTGGCTTGGATTTTTTGAAGTTGATGCCATCCAGTCCGACTGAGCCCAAGGTGAGTTCTCTCATGCAATATTCCACTCTTCATCGCATAAATGATGCAACTGGGCCTGATGGTGCCCGTCTTATAGAATCACATGACAGGAAAAGTCGAAGTGCTTGTTACTGCCAGAACTTTTGCCAAATTTGTGCCACTTATGTCTTATTTACGCTGTAGTTCCACAGCACTTCTGGTGTTGTAAGCCACAAAATGCCCTTCACACTGTGCTCTCGCACCAATATCCCCAAGGAAATAGCTAGGAAAAGGCCAGTTTTGGTCACCTTGTGAGAAAAAGCATGTTTTTAAACTGGAAAGGGTGCATAAGGAATTTACAAGGATATTGCCAGGACACAAAAGTCTGAGTTATAGGGAGAAGTTGGACAAGCCAGGACTTTTTCTTTGGAGCGTAGGAGACGAAGGGGGATCTTATTGAGGCGTATAAGATCATGAGAGCCACGGAAAGGGTAAAAGCACTCAGTTTTTTTCCCCAGGGTTGGGGAATCAAGGACTAGAGGGGATCAATTTATGGTTAAAGGGGAAACAATAAAAAGCAATCTGAGGGGCAATTGTTTTACACAGAGGGGTGTATGCATATAGAATGACCTGCCAGCGGAAGTGGCTGAGACGAGTACATTAACAACATTTAAATGGCATTTGGACAAATAAATGGATAGGAAAGGTTTAGAAAGATGTTGTCACACCTCTACAAGATGCCATTTTGGAGTAGTTTGTGGTGGAGCCCACAAGGGAAGAGGCAATATTGGATTTACTGCTGTGCAGTGAGACAAACTTAAGGGAGCTTAAGGTGAAGGAATCCTTAGGAGACAGTGATCATAATATGATTGAATTTACTCTGCAATTTGAAAAGGAGAAGGTAGAATCAGACGCAACAGTATCACATTGAATAAAGACAGCTACAGAGGCATGAGGAAGGAGTTGGGTAGAAGTCTATGTGAGAGAAGCCTAGCAGGAAAGGCAGTGGAACAATGATGACAGGAGCTTCTGGGAGTAATTCAGGAGACAAAGCAGAAACTTATCCCATGGAAAAAGAAGCATGGTACAGGGAGGATGAGACAACTATGGCTGACTCAGGAAGTCAGGGATAGCATAAAAGCAAAAAATGAAAGCATATAATGTGGCAAAGGGCAGTGGGAAACGAGAGGATAGGGAAACCTACAAAGACCAATAGAGGGCAACAAGAAAAGAAATAAGGAGGGAGAAGATTAAATATCAAGGTAAGCTAGTCAGTAATATACAGGAAGATTGCAAGAGTTTATTTAAATATACAAAGGGCAAAAGAGAGGCAAAAGTGGACATTGGGCCTCTGGAAAATGGCAGTGGAGAGATAGTAGAGGAGATAATGCTGAGGAATTGAATAATTACTTCATGTCAGTCTTTACAGTGGAAGACACGAATTATATCCCAAAAATTCAAGAGAGTGAGGGGGCAGAACTGCGGATGGTAGCCATCACCAAGGAGAAGGTGCTTGAAAAACTGAAGATGGATAAATAACCTGGACCAGATGGACTACACCTCGGAGTTCTAAGGGAGACAGTTGAAGAGATAGTGGAGATGTTAGTGGTGATCTTTCAATAACCACTAGAATCAGAAAGGGTTCCAGAATTTAAAGTTGTGAGAAGATTTGTAGCTCGGGTGCTCGTTGTTGCAGTTCCATTCGCCGAGTTAAGAATTTGTGTTGCAGACGTTTCGTCCCCTGTCGAGGTGACATCCTCAGTGCTTGGGAGCCTCCTGTGAAGGGTTTCTGTGATCTTTCCTCTGGCATTTATAGCTATTTGTATCTGCCAATTTCGGTTGTCAGTTCCAGCTGTCCGCTGCAGTCGCCGGTATATTGGGTCCAGGTCAATGTGCCTATTGATTGAATCTGTGGATGAATGCCATGCTTCTAGGAATTCCCTGGCTTTTCTCTGTTTGGCTTGTCCTATAATAATAGTGTTGTCCCAGTTGAACTCATGTTGCTTGTCATCTGAGTGGCATTCATCCATAGATTCAATCAATAAGCACATCGACCTGGACCCAATATACCGACCACTGCAGTGAACAGCAGCAGGTACAAATCACTATAAATGCCGGAGGAAACATCACAGAAGCACTTCATAGGAGCTCCCAAGCACTGAGGATGTCACCTAGACAGGGGAGGAAATGTCTGCAACACAAATTCCCAGCTCGGCAAACTGAACCACAACAGGGTTCCAGAATACTGGAAAATCACTAACCTGACACCCCTGTTTAAAAAGGGATTATGGCAAAAGAGGGAAAATTACAGATCAATTAGCCTAACGTTGGTTGTATGTAGGATCTTGAAATCCACTGTGAATGATGAGATTTCTAAATACTTGGAAGTGTATGGTAAAACAGGCAAAGTCAGCATGGTTTCAATCAAAGGGAGGTCATGCCTGACATATCTGTTAGAATTACATTGAGGAAGTAATGGTCAAGGAGAGCAAATGGATGCTATCTACCTGCACTTCAAAACGTCCATTGACAAGGTGCAGCACAGGAAGCTACTGAGTAAGGTCAGGGCCCATGGTGTCAGAAGCAAGATGCTAGCATGGATACAAAATATTGGCTGTCTGGCAGAAAGCAGAGAGTGGGGATAAAACAGTCCTTCTCAGGATGGAAGCTGGCGAGAATTGGTGTTCCGCCAGGCTCAGTGTTGGGATCATAACTTTTCACTTCATACATTAAAGCTCTAGATGAAGGAACTGAGTGCATTCTGGCTAAGATTGCAGATGATACAAAGATAGGAAGAGAGACAGGTAGCATTGAGGAGATGGGGAGCCTGCAGAAGGATTTGAACAGGTTAGGAGAATGGGCAAAGAATGCAAAGATGGAGTACAAGGTGGGAAAGTGTGAGGTCACACACTTTAGTAGGAAGAATAGAGGCATGGACTTTTTTCCTAAATGGAGAGAAAATTCAGAAGTCTGAAATGAACAGAGACTCGGGAGTTCTAGACAAGGTTTTTGTTAAGGTAAACTTGCAGGTTGAGTCAGTAGTTAGGAAGGCAAATGCAATTACGGCATTTGAACGGACTTGAATATGAAAGCAGAGATATACTTCTGAAGCTCTATATGGCTCTGGTCAGACATATTTGGAGTATAGTGCGCAGTGTTGGGCCCCATATCTCAGGAAGGATGTACTGGCCTTGGAGCCTTGTGTTCAGAGGAGTTTCACGAGAATGGTCCCAGGAATGAAAAGTTTAATATATGAGGGACATTTGAGGACTCTAGGTCTATACTCGATGGCGTTTAGAAGGTTGAAGCGTTCTAATTGAAACATACAGAATACGGAGTGGCCTGGACAGCATGGATGTTGGGAAGATGTTTCCAATGGTAGGTGAGACTAGGACCCAAGGGCACAGCTTTAGAGTAAAGGGAAGAGCTTTTAGAATGGAGATAAGGAGAAACGTTTTCAACCAGAGAGTGATGAATCTATGGAATTTATTGCCACAGAAGGCTACAGGTCATTGAATATATGCAAGACTGAGATAGATAGGTTCTTGAGTATCAAGAGTTATGGGGAAAAAGTGGGAGAATGGGGTGACTGAATGGCAGAGCAGACTCAATGGGCTGAATGGCCTATATCTTACGGTCTTATGATATGGGCCAAGTGCAGGTCAATGAGGTTAGCATTGATAGACATTTTGGTAAGCATGAACTAGTTTGGGCCAAAGGGCCTGTCTCCATGCTATAAGACTCCATGACACTTTGTGACTCTATGACTCTATAAGGTTCCTCAGCTCTGTGTACAGGGATCTGAAGATGCAGATGAATGGGACAATGGACAGGAGTAATGCTGTCTCCTGATGACTGCCAAAGGAGTTTTACATGTGACACTGAAGTGCCTAAAGTTTGTGTGTGTATTAGTAAAGTAGTTAATGTCTTGAGGTCAACAGTTAAGTACATTAGGAATTGTAGCAATAATCCTTCTGTTGACCATTTCTGTTGCCTAAAGCCTCACTTCTGTACCTGCCCGACAGGTACAGAAAGGCAGAAACAATTATATATAAAAAAAAAATCAGGCAGTGGACAGGTTTCATTTTGACAGAACAGATTGATAACTGCAGAGGTGGTGCTAGCTTAGCAGTCTTAAAAACTATCTGGGTTGAAATGAAGTCTGAAAGTAAAGTTAAAGGAAAAAAGCTCCAGAAGCAGATGGAAGGGGAGTTTAGGAAACCAATGTTAACAAATAATTGAGCTGTGTTAGCAGTCTGGTTAGACATTCAGTAGGAGACAGTAACTAAAGAAAACATCAAGTGCAGACATTGAAAGAAAACCATCACAGCCAACAGAACAAGATTTCAATTGGAAATTGTTGAAGAGGGTGGCATGGTGACTCAATGGTTAGCACTGCTATCTCACCATGCCAGGTTTGATTCTAGCCTTGAATACTCTTCAGAGGGTCGGTGCAGACTTAATGGGCCAAATGGCCTCTTTCAGCACTATACCGATTCAAGATCATTTATACAAAACCTTTGTGGAAGCTCAAGTGTCTGTAATGTTGCGTGTTGAGGGTAAAAGTGCTGAATCTTTATTTTTGGTATTTGCAACAAAACTATTTCAAATAATTCTTATATACTGTAAAATAGTTGATTTTTAATTTTTCATATAATAAATTTTTATATTGTTCTAGTAAGGCTACATTGGCAAGCTCTTGAGAGCACATTCAGTGACAAATAAGAAAAAATAACTTATGGCATATCAAGGCTCATCCCACCATCTGTTCTGACTTGTCCAGTGTCATTATTAGCTAGAATCATAACATTGTTAAAGGTGTTTAATCACGATGAGTAAATGGAGTTGAAGTGCCAATTAGCTATGATGTAATTCAGTGGGGGAACAGGCTCATGAGCCTGAATGACCTACTTGCATTCCTTATTCCTAACAGCAAGGCCCCATTACAGTAACAAAATAAATGACTTGAGAAGGTGTTTAAAGTTTTGGTTGATACATCATTAATGGGAGAGCTCCCCAGCTTATCTTTCAATGGAGTCTTTTACATTCATCTGAGATACAGACAGGCAGGTAAAAGGCAAAGTTGTTATAGTCCTCGGGGTCCATTAGAGAGAGCAAGACAACTGGAGTTGCTTAGGGTCATCACACCTCATGTAAAAGGAGAGTCATGTAGCATGGAAACAGACCCTTCAGTCCAACCAGTACATGCTGACAATAATGACAAACTAAACTAGGTTGAGAAGCAGAGTCCTTAATGATAACCTCAGTAGGAATGGGAATTGAAGCCACACTACTTGCATCAATCTTTGTCACAAACTTGCTGCCCAGCCAACTGAACTAACCAACACTTCACGGTTGTCAAGTCAACTGAAAGGCAGCATTCTCAATCGTGCAGCACTCCCTGTGAACTGCATCAAATGTTAGAGAGAGACTCAGCAGAAAACAAAGTAGAGTAGAAATGGAATCTCATGGTCACTGGAGTAAAACAGACTGTGAACCACCTGAGACTAAGGTTGCTGAGCACAAGCATAAAAACTCATGTTCAACGTGAGTTCACATCAGCCAAATGCCAGTGAAATATACTGAAACATTTACCATAAAAGTGTAACAAAATCTGAAACAAATTGTCAAAAAATTGCAATACTTACTGACGGATTTAGATGAGCATGCACAGATAACACTCAGAAACATGTGATTTCCTGCAACCAAGCTATTGCCATAAGACTCTGGTGCTGAATGATTTAAAAATAATTCAATAACTTGCTTGTTACTTAAGTGATCATTGGTGGTGCACTGACCATGGAAACACTATTCAGAATATTAAATGATTTTCATGCAACCACAATGTGATAACCCACTTACATGGATAGTTCAACATTGCATCAATACCCTCTTGTGTACTTAATGACACATCATGTTTCAACCAGCTTGTCTCGTGAGCCTCTCATTTACAAAGTGGCCTTAAAAGTTAAATGCAGTCATTCAGTGTGTTTACACGCAACAGATTCATTGACTTTACAATAAAGTCAATATATCCTTGCTGTGCTTTAAAACATAATTACATAGTCAACATGAGACAGGCTGACAGAGTTGCACAAGTCAGCATGTATATGTAATGTTCCACATCTGTAGTAGAATAATATTCGACTTTCCCCACAGAAAGTTAACTGCTCAGGTAACACAGATACACTGATGACAATGGTACTTGTTACATTCTTAGTTGATATCACTTTCACCTCTGAGTAAGGAGTCACTTTGTTGACAAACAGTTGAGAAATTAACCTTGCTGGTCTGGCTAATGCTTACTCTTCAATCAACAGCACTGTCTGTAGCTTGGGTTTTTTTTTCATTTATAAAAAGATATATTTATATTAGAGGTGGCACTGTGAAGGTTCAATAAACTGGTTCTTGGTCCTACAAAGAGATGCCATATATTCTCTCAAGTTTCGAAGGGCAGGTGATCTCACAGAGACATAAGTTGTTGAAGGGGCTTGATGGGGTAGATGATGAGAGATTATTTCCATTGGTCGGAGAATCTAAATCATTTATGTGTGAGATGAGGTAAAATTACTTCACCGAAAGGATTGCAAAGTTATGGAATTCTCTTAACCCTGAGTATTGAGGATGTTCCATGTTATATTTAAAGCTGGGATATGTTTGGTCTCTCAGAGAATCAAGGGATTTGAGGAGAAAGCAGGAAGATGGAGTTGATGTCAAGGATCAGCCATGACCACAATGGATGGCAGATCAGCATTGATGAATGATATGGTCTTCTTTTGCTCCCACTTTTGTGTTCTTGTCATTACAAAAACAAAGTTATCTAGTCATGGTCAAATTGTACATGACAACAGTGAATACATTTCCTCAGCTATAAAAAGCTTTGGGATATTATCAGGCCCTGAATGACTATATAAGTCAAAAACTTCATTTGAATCCCATGTGTGACTTTGTAGGGTCTTGGAGAGCTTAAGAAATGTGCGCATCTGTTCAGAATGAGATATTTATCTTCTGAGCATGCTCACAAGGAAATGCATTAACTATAAGAGGCAATATGCAATAGAGCTAGTCCTCTTGTCGGCAGAACAAGGATCACCATGACTGATCACTGGCATTAAAATAACACTGTTGAGTTTTTTAAAAATCTTTTTATCAGTTTGTGTTCTATCGTCAACCACCAACTCAACAACATTCCTATAATTTGGATGATTACATGTATGTTGTTATTCATAGCACAATACATCACTGCAGAATTGGAATTTTGATGTAATTATGATTTCCTTTTCTGCAGTGCATGAACTCTGTGGCAGTGCCACCTCTGAATATCGGAAGCTCAGATTCCGCCTAAGAATCTGTACGCAATCTGAGTTAAGTGACATTCCACTTCTGAGGCAAATGTTAGACGTGATTTAGGAGGCACAATAAATGCTTGTTCCCATCAATATTAGAATTCCCATGGCAAGATGGCAACGACAAGGAAATTTCCTGATATCTCGGACAACATTCTTCACTCATTAAATATTGCTTAAAGGAAAAGAACTGGCTATAACAAGAACATTTTTTATGTCTTTTCTGATGTGTTGTTTTGAAATACCTAAAGAAACTATTCTAAACATTCTGAGACAGGATTAATCTGCATTTGGAGAGGCAGAGACTAATCAAGAACAGTCAGCCTAGTTTTGTTAATGCTTGGGAAGATCACGTCTGACCAACATGATTGAATTTTTCAAAAAGGTGAGCAGGTGCATAGATGAGGGGAATGCTTTTGATGCAATCTACTCAGACTTCAGCAAGGTTATTGTCTGAGCTGAACAGACAATATTCAGCATGGCAGACTGATGGAAAAGTTAAGAGCCCGTGGGATCCAAAGAATTTTGGCAAATTGGATGCACAGTTGGCTGACTGGCAGGAAACAAGGAGTGATGGTTGGGGACTGTTTTTCCAACTGAAGGTTTATGTGCAGTGGGGTTATAGAGTAGTCAGTGTTGATGCCCATGCTGTTTGTGGTTTTATAAATGATACAGACTGATGTAGGAGGATTGAACAGTAAATTCATAAACAATACAAAAATTGGATGGGGATGCGGGGGAGTTAAATATTGAGGAGGATAGTCTTAAATTATAGGAGGATATAAACCTGATCAGTGGCAACTGGAATTCAATCCAGATAAATGTGAAGCGGTTCACTTGGGCAAGACAATCAAGGCAAGGAACTACACAAAGAACAGTAGGATTCTGTGAAAAACCAAGGATCATAAGGATCTTGGTATAAGTGTGTGTGCAAGTGTATCTGTGCACACACGCGTGTGTGAATATGTATGTGTCTGTGCATGCATGTCTGTGTGCACATACACAAGTCCCTTAAGGTATCAGGACAGGCAAATAAAATGTTTAAGAAAGCACGTGGGATTCCTGTTTTTATTAGTCGAGGTAGAATATTGAAGAATATGAAGGTTATGTTGGAACTGTGTAAAATATTGGTTAGGCCACAGGTAGGATATTGTGTGAAATTCTGGAATTCATGTTATAGGAGGGATGTGAACACACTGAAGAGGATGCAGAGAAAATTTAACAAGATGTTGCCCGGGCTGGAGAGTTTCAGTTAGCAAGAGAGATTGGACAGAGTAGGGTTTGTTTTCTTTACAGCAAAGGATATTGAGAGGGAACATGATGAGATATACAAAGTCACATCAAGAGGCTTCAAGAGAGTGGGGGTAAAAAAAAAGGCATATGTGCATTGACAGAGCGGTAAAGTTAAGTGCATAGATTCATAGGAATTAGCAAAAACTTTTGAGGAGATTTGAGTAGAGATGTTAGAAAGGACATATCCCTTGATAGAGGGATCAATGACTGGAAACATAGGTCTAAGGTAAGTGGCAGAATGAGGATCTGGAATTCACTGCTATAAGGGTGAAAGAAGATGAGACCCTCATAACATTGAAGAAGTATTTAAATGTGCACTTGCAATGCCAAGGCATATAGGGCTACAGGCCAAGGATTGGTAAATTGGATTAGAATAGTTGGGTGGTTGTTTTTGACCAGCATGGATGCAATGGGCTGAAGGGCTTTTTTCTGTGCAGCAGATGTCTATGACTTTATGACTCTAAGACAAAAGCTGAGTCTTAGAATAGTTGGTTGGAAGAGAACTTGATTGTGTTATTTGGTCTATAAATGAGCCAAGACTGATTTTTGTCTGAGGTGTATGAAATGTATTTGGTCAAAGCATTTAATAAGTACCTGATTTAGATGTGCTCCAAACACCTATTTGTCAAGTCCTTTCTAAAGCACAGAATACTCTATTGTGTATTTGAATTTGATTAACCACTGATTCTTTCATCAGGCCTTCTAGACTGACAAAAATACCGGAGAGTTTTTTCACAACTCTCGTTTCTCAGCCGAACAAATAGCTCTGTGCAGTGCACAGGTATTTCACATTGCCAGCACAGAAACAACACACATTTCAAAAGGAGCACAGAAAGATTTACAGCACAAAACCATTCAGCCTATTGTGTCCCTAACAACCAAGAAACAGCTGTCCAGTTTAATCTTACCATCCAGCTCTTGATCCATAGCCCTGCTGATTATGACACTTCATGTTTTTTTTAAAATGTGATGACAAGTTTTGTCCTGACCATCCTATTACAAGTTCCAGAATCCTGCCATCCTCTGAGGAAAAAAAACCTCAAACATCCTCACAACTTTCTGCTAATTCCTATGAATCTATGCCCTTAAAGTTACCCCTTTGTTAATGCAAATATACCTTTTTTACCCCACTCTCTTGAAGCTCCTCGATTTTAAATACCTCAACTAAAGCCTTCCACAGCCTAATCTGTTCCAAAGAAAATAACGTCAGTCTATCTAATCTATTCTCAATTAAAATTTTCCATTCCAGGAACCATCCTTCTAAAACCTTTTCACACCTCTCAAGCATCACCATATCTTTCTTGTAAGACAGTGACAAAAATGGTGTGCAGTATGCAATCTACAGTCCTAACATAACCTCTTGAGGGTGTAGGTTTGCTCACTGAACTGATCGTTTTAGATAGATCTAAATACCATCTATCAACCCCTCAGAAAACAAACAGGAAATGACATCACCACAAACCCCAGGAACCCCATCCAGGACAAACATATAAATAGAAAGCAGGAGACAACAGCTTCGCTTCACTTGGAGGTCGCCACTGATGATGTTACCTAGCCAGGTAATGAAACGTCTGGATATCAAACCTACAGCTCAGCGAGCAAACCTACACTCTAAACCTCAACCTGAGCTACAAACCTTCACAAACCTTGCATAACCTCTTGATTCAAATACTCCAAGCATCAGCCAATAAACAACAGTATTCCACATGCCATCCTAACCATCCAATGTAGCTGTCCTTCAGGGATCTCCAAAGATTTGTAGTCCTTTCCAAGCACATGATCTCATATCTCTCAGGATTGGCTGAAGAGGGTGGCATACTGGACACCAAACAAAAGGGCAATGGAGTGGCTAGGACAAGGAAGTGAATGCATGGTCAAACTTGAAGTTTTTTTTAAACGTGTGTGTAAAATTCTGAAAAGCTACTGAACAAGCAGCTATTGATAGTACAGTCCTTATGCTGCACTGCTAAAGGAGCAAAATGAACCTACAAGTAGCTAAAGCAAAGAAAAGTCCTTATGTTCAGGAGAAGTTATTCAGCTCATGGTGTGATGCAAGATGCGACATATGTAAGGAGTTTTGAATTTGAACTAGTGGCATATGGGTTTTCTGAGTGTTTGAATGGATTTAGTGCTTGACTTGTGAACATTTCTGAAGCTGTGGCAATCAAAACACAGAGAGACAGCAAGAGACAGCGAAACTTCCTCAATAGTTTTGTTTTATTACGATGAGAGATTTTTATAGGAGAAGTGTTTGTGCATTAGATTCCAGTTTGTAAGATCAGAAATATTATTTTCAACTTATTAAAACAAACCCATAGCTTGGAGACAACAAAGTTGTTTTTTATTTAAACTCCAATTTGGGCAGTTCTGCAGAAGTCTTGGCTGTAGCTAGATGGGTAAAGCAGTTGCTTCCCAAAAAAGGAAGAAAATACTTTAGAGTAGCTAAAGTAGATTAACTTAGTGCAAATAGTTTAGTTAAAATTCCATATCAGGTTGGGAGAGGTTCTTTGAAGTTAAGAATCCTTATGCTCACTGATATGATGAATCGAAGTAGAGTTGCAGATTCTCATGATTAAAAATTTAAATCACAGCTAAATTAAATCCTATGTCGGATAGAGAAGGGAATTGACCCTGGTATGATTACTGTAAATTTTTGTTTTAAATTATATTTTTACCAGGTGAATTAAAATCTTTAAATTTTTTGTTGCATGTAAGTAGTTTGGTTTATTCTATTTTATGACTAGGAGAAAATGAGGACTGCAGATGTTGGAGATAAGAGTCAAATAGTACTGGAAAAACACAGCAGGTCAGGCAGCATCCGAGGAGCTGGAGAATCAACATTCCCACATAAGCCCTTATGACCGAAGGATTGATTCTCCTGCTCCTTGGATGCTGTCTGACCTGCTGTGCTTTTCCAGCTTTGACTCTTAATCTATTTTATCATCCGTTCTTTTGCATAATAAACCTCTGTTTTATTTTTTAAAATGAACCAAATTAAACCAAATCTATCAAGCCAGTTTTGAGTGTGGGATCTAACTTGTCCTGTAACAACATCAGCTGAAATAATAACAGTAGGAATATTGGACACATGCTGTCAAAGGGTTGATGGCAATGTGGGATTTAGTGCGATTTGGAAGTCTAGACTGCAGTGCCATAGATAAACTCAAGCCTGTACATGACTGATGAGGGTCAGCCATCTAAAAGGATGCTAGTCAAGTTAAAACAAGAGGTGATAAGCTTGCGATTTGCAAGTAGTGTAGAGATGGGGGTGGAAGGGTAAGTGGACAATATATTAGTAAACTCGGCATCGCAAAAGTTTGCCAAAAAGCCCCGCAGATTAGTGAGATTCTAAAACAGGCACCTAAAGTTGGGGTATACGGAATCTATCCTTTTATTAATTCACTAAGCATTGGACTAATGGAAACTTACTTCCCCTCATTTTTTTTTAAGAGCAGATTAACTAGTTATGGGAGTTACTACCATTGCCCTGATTATGAACAAAATATAGGCTTCATTCTCCTTGGTAACAACAGTGACTGCAATTCAAATAAATTAACTGTATGCAAAACATTAAGGAGAGTGGCAACATAATAAATAAGGTATAAGAGAAATTCATTTCTCCATGCTGGAAACATATCTGTCAGCGAAATAGTGTGGGAAAATGACCCAAGATCACAGAAAACAAGATATGGTCTGCTATATCTGCTATATAAACTGAAATTAGCATATATTTTTCCAGTAAACTCTGTTGGGTACAGGTAACTTGGTACAGAGATGGTAAGAAGGGCTCTGCCTTTGAGATCCTTTATCTCTGAAAGTTGCCACCCAGGTAAATAGTGCTGTGAGGAAGGCATATGGTGTACTGGGCTTTATTGGCAGAGGAATTGAGTTCCGGAGTCCTGAGGTCATGTTGCAGTTGTATAAGACTCTGGTGAGGCCTCATCTGGAGTATTGTGTGCAGTTTTGGTCGCCATACTATAGGAAGGATGTGGAAGCTTTAGAACGAGTACAGAGGAGGTTTACCAGGATGTTGCCTGGAATGGTAGGAAAATCTTATGAGGAAAGGCTGAGGCACTTGGGGCTGTTCTCATTGGAGAAGAGAAGGTTTAGGGGAGATCTGATAGAAGTGTATAAGATGATTAGGGGTTTAGATAGGGTAGATACTAAGAACCTTTTACCGCTAATGGAGTCAGGTGTTACTAGGGGACATAGCTTTAAATTAAGGGGTGGTAGGTATAGGACAGATGTTAGGGGTAGATTCTTCACACAGCGGGTTGTGAGTTCATGGAATGCCCTGCCCGTATCAGTGGTGAACTCTCCTTCTTTATGGTCATTTAAGCGGGCATTGGATAGGCATTTGGAAGTTATTGGGCTAGTATAGGTTAGGTAGGATTCGGTCGGCGCAACATCGAGGGCCGAAGGGCCTGTACTGCGCTGTATCCTTCTATGTTCTATGTTCTATGTTCACACCCGGACTCTCAGCCTCGAAGCAGCTGCGGGGGGCGGGGGGGAAGAGACTGTCACAGACCTCCTCTGGAATGTGACTATTTAGAAGAAGTCTAGAGAGGAATGCAGTGATGTTTGTTGAGGTTCGTCCCGAGCAGTGCCGTGACGCGGGAGTCTGTGCTCTACGGTCTGTTCCCCGGGATGCACACCGAGATGAACATCAACTGTGACTGGAGGATCATCAACTTGGTGAAGGACGCTCTCTGGGCGTTCTGAAATCTGTTGATCTTCCAGCTGAAGGAGTTGACCCTGACTGAGTGTTGCAGACTGGCACATTCCAAGGTCCAGGACTACGTGTTGAGGGACGTGCTGAAGCTTGGGGCAGTTGCCGCCAAGGCGCAATAGGGAAAGACCACCGTGTAACATCAGCCTGTCTAAGAAGAACAGGGGGCCCACGCAGTCATTTGGGCTCTGCTGACGCCTCAGCTAAATATATGGATATATGATTGATAAACGTATAGACCTATATACACAAATGATAAATTCTGATCTTGGTATGCAAATGTTTACGTATGTATGGTATGACCAACTGTACAGACCATCAAATTATTTTATGAATACAGTACATTTTTGAAATTAAAAAAAAAACTTAGTACAGAGATGACACAAAGTGAAATATTTGAATTCAAAGACCGCAAAAACGTTTTATTTTTGTGGAGATGACAGGCCTCCACAACTTGACCAAAATGGAACAGTACACCAAATATTGACCTTCTGTTCCCCATATCTAGCTCCCTGAATTTCTACTAGAGGTTACGTCATTGGAAATGGCAGTGGGAGAGGCCAAATATCTTGTAACAGTTTTTAAAAGTACTCATTATTGTACAAAACATACCAAACTGTAGGGGACAGTGAACACACACATGCGGTGGAGAACAAAAATTGAACCATCCAGGGAAGTTCCTCTTGAGTCAGGTTTGGCGAGTCCAAGAAAATTCCCAACTTTGCGCACCTGACCTGGGACTGAAACTTTGGACTCTAGTTTTGTACAACGCAGACAAACAACATTTCAATAGACCTAAGGAGCATTATCATGTTAAATACAAAACTCAAACAAAAGAGGGTTGCCCAGGGCCCTATTCTTTGAAATTTTTCTCCCAAACCACCTCCCCTAGGACACTCCTTAAGACTCCCACCTCTTCAACCAAGCGCTGTCCAACCTGTTTTTATACCTCTTCATTTGGTTTGGTGTCACATGTATCATTTAAGTGCTGGAGTCATTTCACTGTTAAAGCCACTAGGGGTGTTGTTCTTGACAATATTAGTTTCTGCTGTAGGACAACTAGTACTAAACTCACAGTTCAGAAAAAGCATACCTTTCTTAGAAGACCTCTCCTTATTTGCTCAAATCCCCCTCCCACTCCTCCCATGCAAGTCCTGGGCTTCCTCCACTGCCAAATCCCAGCTACCCGATGCCTGGAGGAAGAACGCCTCATCTTCCACCTTGGGACCCTCCAACCACATGGCATCAATGTCGATTTCACCAGTTTTCTTATCATCCCTCCCGCCACCTCAGCCCAGATCCAGCCCTCCAACTTGGCACCACCCTCTTGAACTTTCCCATCTGCCCATCTTCCTTCCCACCTATCCGCTCCATCCTCCTCTCTGATCTATCACCATCAGAGCTGAAAATGTGTTGCTGGAAAAGCGCAGCAGGTCAGGCAGCATCCAAGGAGCAGGAGATTCGACGTTTCGGGCATAAGCCCTTCTTCAGGAATCACCATCAGACCCCACCTTCATCTACCTATTGCCTTGCCAGCAATCTTGCCCCCCAGCCCCACCCTCACCCTCCTATTTATCTCTCAGCCACCTTCCACACCACCTCCCCCTCGACCCCCAACATTCCTAACGAAGGGCTTATGCCCAAAAGGTCAATTCTCTTGCTCCTCAGATGTTGCCTGACCTGCAGTGCTTTTCTAGCACCATGCTTTTTGACTCTGATTTCTACCATCTGCAGTCCTCACTTTCTCCTTTTTTGCACCCAACATGATAAAAGGGATACAGACAACCCCTGGGTTGCAGATGCGTTCCATTTGGGAGTCCGTTCATAAGTTATTGCATATGTTAATCAGAACACAGTGCAGAAAAACGTATAGGAGGCGTTTGTAAGTACAAGAACAGTTCATACGTCAGATCTTTAAAAGTATATACATGTATGGGATCACATTCGAACGTGCAAGCAATCACAAGTCGGATATTCATAAATTGGGGACCCCTGGAAAGTTTTATTTAAGGGATCAGGTATTAATTTGCTTGTTATTTATCTCACCACACTTTTCTCATCACATTCGTACGTATTGTATCTACAATAGCAAAGGAAACTAATATTGCGCCATTCAGGTGCAGAAAGCATCTTGCACTGAAATTTCCCTGTGGGTACTTCCATTTCCAAACTACGCCCAGAGAAAGAGGCTTTTACAAATTCCTGGGTTGGCTAAAATTTTTTTCATCAATTCCCATGTGATTACATTTGGGCTACATTTATGTCCTCTACATCAGATTCAATTGTGTTCATGAATGCATTTGAGGGAACCCAAAATTTGAGTTTGCATTTCGATGCAGCTTTAATTAAAACATAGCTTTCTAAAATTCTTAGAGGGTAATGTCCAATGGCACACAAGAAGTGTTAATGACAATTTCATAATTTAGCAGGAATAGCATGATCAACTTTGATGCAGTGGAATCAATACCTAATTCACCTTCAAAGCATAACGCCTGCCTTATATCTTTTAGAAAGCTCTTTGATGTCTTCTACAATTTTTTTCTCATTTTCCTATCATTGAACGGGACACGCTTAATGCACTGTAACAAAATTTGTTATTCATAATAACATGAAAGAAATAGTTTTCTAATTGTGATAAATTCAACTGGACAATTATGTCACATGTCCAGCCAAATAGGTCAACAACTACGCAATTATCATTTAAATTCTGAATAAAGGATTACTTCTGATGTCAATAAAGTATTCACTACAGACATGGCAAGTGACTGTAATTACATGGTTCGAGGCTGTTCAGCTACATCAATTTAAATCGGTACATGGCATTCCGAGCTTTGCAATACTAATCGTTTCAGGATAGTTCACAAACTTAAAGATCAAATAAATGGCTTTGGCTGAGAGATATTGAGATGACCAACTCAAAAGTATGAATATTATAGAAGTGAAAGAGTAAGTCAGACTAAGGTAATTCACCAAATTATTTACATTACTATTGTGTGCTGAACTGACTAGAAGGTAAGATAAGCTAAGGTCTGTTAGAAACCTTTTCTTCTGCATTTAGATAGCACCTTTCAATATGTCACTTTGAAGGCAATGAAGCACTTGTGAAATGGGATCCCCATTGTCATGTCAGAAACACAGTTTTTTTTTAGATTAGACTTACAGTGTGGAAACAGGCCCTTCGGCCCAACAAGTCCACACCGACCCGCCGAAGCGCAACCCACCCATACCCCTACATTTTACCCCTACCTAACACTATGGGCAATTTAGCATGGCCAATTCACCTAACCTGCACATTTTTGGACTGTGGGAGGAAACCGGAGCACCCAGAGGAAACCCACGCAGACACAGGGAGAACGTGCAAACTCCACACAGTCAGTCGCCTGAGTCGGGAATTGAACCCAGGTCTCAGGCGCTGTGAGGCAGCAGTGCTAACCACTGTGCCACCGTGCCGCCCACCGCTATTGATCTTTACATAGTGGCCAATACTTAATGGAGGTGATGGGAGCCTTGTATGGTGGCCTGCCAAGTAATTGGGCAGCAATGAACTGCCTCTGCGATCAAGTACCCAAGGGCAGAAATCCAGCCCTTGAGAGTTGGTGGCCAATCACAGGCTGATAGTTGTACATTATTCAACAGTGCCATCAGTAAGAGTGGTGACCTAACCAGGTGTTTTGCGCTCATAAGGTCCAGATCAGCGTGACATACAGACCACGGGGCGAGTTAAGGTAGGATGGGATGGTGGGGTAAGTGGGGAAGGGTGTCAGCAGCAAGGGGACAATTTTCTAACCCAGAGCTGCTGCTGCCGGGTCCCTTGATCAGCCTTTGAATGAATGAACACCTCAGCCCCAAACAATGCCTGAGAAGCCACAGGTCCAACAGGCATTCTGCACGATGAGCACCCTTGGCTAATGCCAGTTAAACATCAGCACCAGCAGGCTGAAGACTTTGAATGGAATTTTATTGCCTCAATTGTTAAAGGCCTCAATGTATGGGTTTTCCTGCCCCAGACTCACGTCCTTAAGCAGCATCCTTCCATTAAATGCCGACACTCTCATCTACACTCACACCTTTCCACCATCATCCGCGCCCCCCCCCTCCCAACTGCCTCCTAACCTGCCTCTACAAAGGCATTCAATTTTTGCTCAGCAAATATAAAAAAAAAGCAGTAATAATGACCAGATCATTTCTTTTTAGTGATACTAGTTGAGAGATAAATATTGGCGAGGGTACAGGGAGAACTCCCTTGTGGTGGATAACAGACTTGTGGAATAATTGCTGTCAAAGTCTATTGAAGTGGGCATACAAATGGATCTGAGAGGCATTAAATGTGTCTCTGAAAGGGTTGTGATACGGTCAGAAGGTTGGTTAATTGGATTGAGCCTGAACAAAAAAAAAGAGATGGTAATATTATGCCTGCAAGTCTATCTTTTTCCTGAAATTTCTCCATGATTCTAAGATGAAAAAAAATCTAAAACCGTATGAAGTATTATGTGAAAAAAGCAAAGAGCTAGATTTCAAATGTTATGGAGGTGCCTGTAAAAGGTTTGTTGTTGGGAAATTGAAGAAAATGTGCAAAGGCACGGTAAACTATAAGCACATAGGAAATGAAATATTGATTAATGATAAGAGAGCACTTAGCGACAAATATACTTATATCCTGCATGATTCTGATGAAAACATAAATTTACTTGGTACTCGCTCTCTCTTTAGGTATCATGTCTAAAAGGGTGTTGGTTTCCCCAGATTTCCATTGGACTGATCCACAATCATCCCTGGAAAACTACTGCAGCCATTACTTTCTGTAGGATTCCTGATCAGGAAATGTAGCCGCCTTCATCATCTATCATCAAGCAGATTAAAAAGATTTATCATTGATAATCTAACTGTTTGACCAGATTACAAATGTAGTTTCCATGGTTATCTAGAGGACTTGAACCCACAATGTCTGCTCCTGAGATGGGGATATTATCCAGCACAGCACAAAACCTCCCAATTTGCCGCTTTTAACATAGAAGAATCTCAAAGGCCTTCACAGAGATGAAACAAAGTATTGACGAACTGCCAAATAAAGATCAATTAAGGAAAGTGACCCAAAGCTTGATCAAAGAGACGAGTTGCAATGTGGGTTTTAAAGTAGGAAAGGTAACTGAAGGGGACTTCTAAAATCTCGAACCTAGTTGACTTAAGACATAATGACTAATGATGAAGCAAAGGGATAGAGTCCTGTGTCACAGGAAGAGGGTTCTAGAAGAGTCGTAGGAGGGTGCAGTGATAGGGAGGGGCAAGATCAGGATGGTATTTTTGTAAAATGCTGGCAGACCTGAAGTCTGTAAAGGCCATAGCACTGGAGTGATGGGATGAACAGAAGTTGATGCAAGATAGGTTATGGGACCCATAGTTGTAAATGGGCTGATATTTGTGAAGAATGGGAAATGTAAAAGGCTGACAACTCTGAAGACATTGGATGAAGGTGTCAGCAGCATTTAGAAACAGAATTAAGTGATACTACCGGCAGAGATAGAGATTTGTGGCATGGAGATATGTGGGAGATGAATGAATGATTTTCAATGGGAATAAGTTGCTGGAGGTGACTGTTGGAAGAGACTCGAAAGAATTGGAAAATATTTGAGAGGAATATAAAATGAGAGAGAGAAATGACAGTTGGTGTGAACAGTAGAAAAGAAAGTGCTGACCAAAATATGACAAATTTAGGAAGGGTACAAATATGGATTTGATTACTGAATATCAAGAAAATAAACAGGAATGAGAAAAGTAATTTTATTTTGCATCACATAATTAAGGTGCCATTTTCTAATTTATGTATATCTCTATTCGGGAGAAGGTTAGCTCAGTTGGCCAGGTGACTGGTTTGTGATGCAAAGTAAACCCAATAGCACCGGTTCAATTCCCACACCAGCTAAGGTTACAATGAAAGTCCCACCTTCTGAATTTCTCCTCTCACTTGAGGTGGTGAACCTCAGGTTAAACCAGTCATCTTTCTCGAATGGAAGAGCAGCACTTTGGGCTGGCAGGGCTCTGGTGACTTTACCAATTATTTGCATTCATGATGAAGCAATATTGTCAGAAAACTTCATGTGAATTATAAAATAAAGCCATGTGTAAAGAAAACAGGGAACCTCATCCAGTTTGACTCCCATTTGCTGGGTTATGTTAAAATTATTATTTTTTAACATTTGGTTAATTAATACCTTGCATAAAATATAAATATATTAAGGGCTCTTTGTGAGATTTTATCAAGGGCAACTGCTTTGTTCACATTGCCCCTTCTTCATCTTCATAACCTCCTTTACTAAGTGAGGCAGTCACCTAGCAATATTACCTTCTGCATGTATATTAAATAATCAATGATTTCTAAAACTTAAAATAGCACAAATACTAAAGATGGTATATGCCTATATATTATTGTGCCTTTTAATTTGGAATGGATAAATGTTTTTGTCAATTTATTATAAATAAACATTTGACAAAATAATAGTTTAATGCATAAATTCTGTAACAATTACACAATATTAATTCTGATTTTCAAGGAGTTATTTCTGCAGCTATGAAAAATATAATCTGTAAATTGCTTCCTGAAAACCTTCATCAAAATTGAACGCAAGATGCTAAAAAATTGATTCACAGGATGTGGGTGTTGCTGGCCAGGCCAGCATGAGTTGCCCATCTCAAATTGCCCAGAGGTCAGTTAAGAATCTACCACGTTGCTGTGGGAGGAGCCATATGTAAGCCAGACCAGGTCAGGGTGGCAGTTTTCCTTTCCTGAACAACACTTTTGAACATTATTGATTGTTTTTACAACAATCAATGGTGGTTATAAGCTCACTATGAGGCCAACCTTTTAACTTTAGATTTTATTTAATTCAGGTTGCATCATGTGTCATAGTAAGATTCGAACTTATGACACAGAAAATCAGGTTGACCCTCTAAATAACTTGCACAGTAACAATACATTCGGCCATTATGTGCTTCATTTAGGTAATAATTTGTAACTTATCTACCACTTTTCATGCTGTGTCTTTCAAAATACAGTTAAGACCTCAGCTCCCCTGATTACTGTCCAGACAGTTCTCTAGTGTATCCTCTCCTCTCAACATATTAAATTGTGAGTGGCTATAAACTCCAATAAATTTGGTCAGCAGTGGTAAAAGGTACACACTGCATCAAGGCTGCAGTTCCTGCCAATCATTAATGGATCAAATTGACACCAAGCATAGTGTTATGCTCCCCCATCAGGCAGTCATTTGAGCTCTGCCACCAACCAACAATCCACTACCAATCACTCAGGCCTAGTCCCTTTGAATATTCATCTTTCTGAATAGTCACTGCTCCCAGCCCCCTGTAACTCTGTTGCATTGTGGCCTTGGAATCAGTCAGAGTTATTCCTGCAATTCTTCCAATCACAGGTTGACAGCCTAATGCGCTTGCTGTTCCTCCAATCACAAATTCTGTTTCTGGAAGTATAGTCAGAGTGGGACAGAGGGCACTTATGATTGTTGGAGCTGGAGCAGCAGAATTAGAAAAAGAATTAGCAACTGTAAGAACAACTTATCATGGATTCTGTCTCTCCCATGTACTGGAGCGAAATGTTTATAATTGGTCATCCCCCATACTGAATTATCTGCTGCTAATTGGAGGTTTTAGCATAAAATTAATCTTTTTCATTTTTATCATTCATGGGACATGAAGGTTGATGGATGGACAAGCAACTGTTGTCCGTCCTTTGTTAGCCTTCATGAACTTCTGCAGTCTGTTTACTGTAGGAACCCCGTAATGCTACTAGGGAGGGAATTCCAGGATTTTGACTCGGCGACTGTGAAGGAACAGCAATATATATCCCAGTTAGGGTGGAGAGTGCTTTGGAGAGGAATTTGCAAGTGGTCATGCTCCTATCTATTTGCTGTCCATGTCCTTCTCTTGTAAACGGTACATAGTGCTGCTGCTGAGCATCGATGGTAGAGGGAGTAATTGTTTGTTAATGTGGTACAAAACAAGTGGACTGCTTTTTCCTGGACTGTGTAAAGCTTCTCAAGTGTTGTTGGGGCATCAAGGCCATTGGCGAGTATTCTATGTGCCATGCGGATGGTGAACAGGCTTTTGGGAGTCAGGAGGCAAAATTTCTTGTTGCAACATTCCAAGCCTCTGACTTGTTCTGGTAGCCACAGTACTTTGGATGTTCCAGTTCAGTTGATAGTTGATAGTAACCCCCAAGGATGTTGATACTGGAGATTCAGTGATGGAAATGCCATTGAATGTCAATGGACAAAGGTTAGATTGTCTCATATTGGAGATGGGCATCATCTGGCATTTGTGAGGTGCACATATGGCATGCTGGATCTTGCTGCATTTGGACACAGACTGCTCCTCGATGTATTTTAAGAATTATCACCTTTATAGCAATCTGTTTTGAAAGAAGCTAATTCATTGTTTTGTTTTCCTAAATATCATGTACAAATAAAAAATGAAAATGACTAAAATTCAAGAAGTATTCCAAACTAAGTATTAAGCAAGTCATCAGAAGTAAGGAGTAGTTCCATTTAACATATCCTCTCCTAGTCATTCAGAAGTTTAAAAATAATAAACTATTTTTGGGGAAAGATTACTTTATAATTTGAGGTTAACCTCTATGATTTTCATTTTATGTGATCTGCTAGAAAAGGGGTATTCTGTTGTGGGTGTTTAAGGAAATAAAGGAGGCTATCACATTGAAAGAGAAGGCATACAAAATGGTCAAGAACAGTAGGAAACTAGAAAATTGGGAATGCCTTAAAGGTCAACAGAAAGCCACAAACTGATCTATAAAGAAAAGTAAGATTGAACACGAGAAAAAAAAGCTCAGAATATAAAGACAGATAGCAAACATTTCTATAATATATAAAAAAGGTTGGCTCAAGTAAACATTGGTTCTTCAGAGGATAAGAAGGGGAATTTAGTCATGAGATATGAGGAAATGGCTGAGACATTGAATAGGTATTTTGTGTCGGTCTTCACAGTGGAGGACATGAATAACATGCCAATAATTGACAAAGAAAGGAAGGTGGGTGAGGACCTGGAAACAATCATATCATGAGAGAGGGAGTGTTGAGCAAGCTAATGGAGCTAAGAATAGACAATTTTTAGGTTAGATTAGACTTACAGTGTGGAAACAGGCCCTTCGGCCCAACAAGTCCACACCGACCCGCCGAAGCAAAACCCACCCATACCCCTACATTACCCCTTACCTAACACTACGGGCAATTTAGCATGGCCAATTCACCTGACCCGCACATCTTTGGACTGTGGGAGGAAACCGGAGCACCCGGAGGAAACCCACGCAGACACGGGGAGAACGTGCAAACTCCACAGTCAGTCGCCTGAGTCGGGAATTGAACCCGGGTCTTCAGGCGCTGTGAGGCAGCAGTGCTAACCACTGTGCCACCGTGCCGCCTTGAGGGAATGCATCCCAGGGGACTAAAGGAGATGGCAGGAGAAATAGCAAATGTATTTCTGGTAATTTTCCAAAATTCACTGGACTCTGGGGCAGTTCCAGCAGTTTGGAAAGCAACATATCTGACATTAGGGAAAATGCTTGAGTCTATTATGGAAGAAATAGCAAGGCATCTAGATAGAAATTATCCTGTTGGGCAGATGCAGCATGTGTTCATGAAGGGCAGGTCATGTTTAACTGATCCTTTAGAATTTATGAAGACATTACAAACACGGTGGACAATGGGGTCCCAGTAGGTGCGGTGCAAGTAGATTTCGAAAAGGCATTCGACAAGATGCTGCACAAAAGGCTACTGCAGAAGATAAAGATGCAAGGTGTTACTGGCAATGTATTAGCATGGATAGAGGATTGGTTAACCAACAGGAAGCAAGCAGTGGGAATAAATGAGTGCTATTCTGGTTGGCAATCAGTAACTAATGGTGTGCCTCAGGGATCAGTGTTGGGACTGCAATTATTCATAATTTATATGCATGATGTGGAATTGGAGACCACGTGTATTGTGTCAAAGTTAGCAGATAACACTAAGATGAGTGGTAGAGCAAAGTGTGCAGAGGACTGTGAAACTTTGCAAAGGGACATAGTTTGAGTGAGTGGCAAAGGTCTGGCTGATGGAGTACAATGTTAATAAATGTGAAGTCATCCATTTTGGTCAGATAATCAGTAAAAAAGATGATTACTTGAATGGTAAGAAATTCCAGCATACTACTGTGCAGAGGGACACAGGTGTCCTTGTGCATGAATCACAGAAGGTTGGTTTGCAGATGCAACAGGTAATTAAGGAGGCAAATGGAATTTTTTCCTTCATTGCTAAAGGGATTGAGTTTAAACGCTGTGCAGCTGTATAGGATGCAAGTGAGGCCACACCTGGAGTACTGCATGCAGTTTTGGTCTCCTTACTTGAGAAAGGATGTACTGGCACTAGAGGGGATGCAGGTGAGGTTCACTGGGTTGATTCCAGAGTTGAGGGGGTTGGCTTATGAGGAGAGGCTGAGTAAATTCATTGGAATTTAGAATAAGAGGGGATCTTAAAGAAACATATAAAATTACGAAGGGAATAGATAAGATCGAAGTAGAGAGGATGTTTCCACAGGCAGGTGAAACTAGGACAAGAGGGTATAGCCCCAAAATGAGGGGGAGCAAATTTAGGACTGAATTGAGAAGGAACTTCTTCACTCAGAGGGTTGTGAATCTATGGAATTCCCTGCCCAGTGAAGAGGTTGAGGCTTCCTCAGTAAATGCTTTCAAAGCTAAGATAAATAATATTTTGAACAGTAAAAGAATTAAGGGTTATGTTGAGAGGGTGGGTAAGTGGAGCTGAGGCCACAAAAAGATCAGCTGTGATCTTATTGAATGGCGGAGCAGGCGCCAAGGGCCAGATGGCCTACTCCTGCTCCTGGTTCTTATGTTCATAATTATTTGCTGGTGAGGCTGTAGTAATGATTATGAAATAGAGTACAAGAGTAGATTGAAAAAGTCTATTTCTACACCGTCTTATACCCCTTACATATTCAGATCTGTCAATCACAATGACCTATCTCTGACCTATCTGCATTTTTGAACAATGTATTCTAGAAGAGAGAGTTGGAACTGTAGCTCTGACCCAGGTATAGCATTGCCTTAACATTCTACCAACTTAATTCCAGCAGTTTCAAAAATGCAAAATAGGTGCCAATTGCTTCCCTACTGATTAAGTGTACCAAGACATTTAAAACATTATGCAGATGTTCAGCAGCACCCCCTGACAATCTAACAAGATTTGGGAGAAAGTAACAAAGTGGGTATCATACCTACAGACTTACTTATTCTCATCTCATATCCAGGTACTGTCTTGTTGCTTGCTGGAGATCAATGGTAAAGTTGTGGAGAGGTGAAAATGTGTTGTTGGAAAAGCGCAGCATGTCAGGCAGCATCCAAGGAGCAGGAGAATTGGCGTTTTGGGCATGAGACCTTCTTCAGAATTCCTGAAGAAGGGCTCATGCCCGAAACGTCGATTCTCCTGCGCCTTGGATGCTGCTTGACCTGCTGCGCTTTTCCAGCAACACATTTTCAGCTCTGATCTCCAGCATCCGTAATCCTCACTTTCTCCTAGAAGGTGTGGAGAGGAACGATAAAGAGCTTTCAATGGTCCCACCTTCCACCAGGTATCAAAGGTTCAGAATACTGCATGGAACAAACCCAGTTCTTCATGTTATCCGATAGTCGCCCGTAGTATGCAGCCTGGATGCAATAATCATATTTTAATGGATTGAGAGAGTTTACAACTGCTCTTTGGTTACTTGAAGGGGTAGCATGTCAATGGTCAACTCCAACAGTACCAATTTGGATCTTTTGCTACCTAATGTCCAAAATGTCCAGTAATACTAAATAATCACGATCACTGGATCAAAAGCACTAGAGAAATTCATGAAGCTAAACACTGATGAGGTCTGGAGGGGAAGGCAAGGTATGTTCAAACCTCCTTGTGGTTCTGCTCTTGAGCCTGACCAACATCAGATTCACCTTTGGAAATGGCCATTCTGCCTATCTCACTTCTGGTGCCCTCTCTATGCTATGATGACCTTGAAGAAGTAGCATGCAGTATTCTTCTGCAGGCTGGAGGCCATTCACAACTTATGGAACTTTATCAGTTCACTCATCAGACTTGGAAATGGCTGTCTGGCCAGCATTGATTGCCCTTCCCTACTGCCCTTAAGAAAATGATGGTAAGCTTCCATCTTTAACCTCGACATTCCATGATATCATTTCTTATTTACCAACTTTGCAGTGATTGTGACAACCAAAATGCCAGGCCATTTCAGAGGGCTGTGGATCTGGAGACACATGCAAGTCAGACCAAATAAGGACAGATTTCCTTCCTTAAAGCACATTAATGAATCAGACAAAAGTGAGGACTGCAGATGCTGGAAATCAGAGTCTAGATTAGAGTGGTGCTGGAAAAGCACAGCTGGTCAGGCAGCATCCGAGGAGCAGGAAAGTCAACGTGTCAGGCAAAAGCTTTTACCCGAAACGTTGATTTTCCTGCTCCTCGGATTCTGCCTGATCTGCTGTGCTTTTCCAGCACCACTCTAATCTAGACCCCCACATTAATGAATCAGATGGGCTTTTTCTGCAGATGTTGGAGAGATACTAGAAACTAATAATAATGGTTAAATTTTAAGTTGCTTTACTTCTTTATAATTACTATTTCAGTTCTTTATTAGTTACACGCCTCTAAAATTAAGCACTCTGTTTAACAATAAGGCAATTCAATCTGTTGTTCTATGTTTATTAAGAAAAGGGCAATTGATGCTTCAATGTGCTTCAGGAAGCATGTCAGCTAGTCCGTTTATTTGTAATGATGTTCAAGTGTACTTTAAGATACTCTCATTATATGAATGTGTAATTAAAGAGCAGATTAAACTAAGTGGAATAATGTAAACTTTGAGTAAACAAATTAATTATGTGTAGAAAATATGAAAGTGGTGGTCCCAATTTCCCCGCACACAGGGCACAGAAACAATTTGATCATGGGTAGTCATCTTTCAATGTCAAATTAACACTTCTCTGTGTTGTGATGAGATGCTTACATAAATCTAACAGCAAATCTGGAAAAAAATAGATTTTCAAATGCTTTGATTAATTTCACTGCTCATTTAATGGCTCAACTGCACTCCGAATGATGCAGAACTCCAGCAAATTTCAAACAATGCAAACGGTTGTTTCAATTGCATTTTAGAACTGACCAGTGTTAAGATTGATGACCAGTGTTCAGAATCATCTGGACTCCAGCTTTGATTTGTAGATCAGATAGAATGGAATATCAAAACCCACAGCAAGAGCTTCTTCAGATATATGAAAAGAAAGAGAGAGGCCTAAGTGAAAATAAGTCCCTTAGCGAATACAACTGGGGAAATATTGGAGAACCAGGAAAGCTAGTGTGCTTCCAATTAAACTTGTTGGACTATAACCTGGTGTTGAGAGATTTTTAACTTTGCACATCCCAGTCCAACACCAGCATTTCCAAATCAGGAAATGGTAGACTGATATTTTACATTAGTCTTCATGGTATTCACATTCATAGCATTCCAAAAAGACTAAATATTCAAGGGACAGTAACTATCACTTGTAAAAAGTACGAGGGAAACTTATGAGGCTCAAGATTGTTAAGTGCTTTGGATCTGACCAGTTGCATCATTGGAAATTAAAGGAAGTAGCTACAGAGGCTTTGAACGCAGTAAACTTCCAAGAGTTATTAGATTCTCAAAGAATCCAAGACGATTGGCAAAATCCCAATGTAACATCCTTATTCAAATAGGGAAAGAGACCAAAAAAAAGGCTATAACTAGAGTATTTAAAAAATACATGACATAATCAAGGAGAGCTGGCATGGCTTTATGAAGAGGAGATCATGCATGATGGTTTATTAGAATTCTTTTGAGCAGTCAATAGGCAGGATAGATAAAGGGGAAGCAATAGATGCATTAGTCTTGGAATCCAAATATGTTTGAAGAAGTATTGCATACAAGGCTAGTTAATAAGAGCCTATAGTTTTGCAGTAGTATATTAACTTGAGTAGTGAATTTCTTAACATACAAAAGACAGAGTGTTAGGATGAGGGGAGCATTTTCAGAACAGCAACCTATAATGTGTAGTGTGTCACAGGGACCAGTACTGGGGCCACAATTACTTACAATGTATATTTAAGATATGGACACCAGAAGTGAAGGTACTATTGCCAAGTTTGCAAATTACATAAAAACAGGTGAGAAGACAACTATTGAGGACGATAGAAGACAGTTTACAAAGGGATATGGGCAGGTTATGTGGGTGGACAAATTCTTGGAAGATGGAATATAATGTGTGGTAATAAACTTGGTAGAAAAAAGTAGGGGAGCTGAATATTGGTTAAGACTGCAGAAAACTGCAGCAGAGGGAGATTTGGGAGTCCTCATGCATAATTCACAAAAAGCAATATAGGAAGGAGTTCAACAGGTGACAGGGAAAGCAAATAGACTGTTTGTCTTTATTTCAAAGGGTATGATGCTTAAAAATAACAAAGTGTCCTTAAAACTACATAAGGTACTAGATAGACTACACCTGTGAACATTTTTAGTTCCCTTATCAAAGAAAAAACATACTGGCATTGGAGGCAGAGAAGACTCACCAGGCTGATAGAACGTATTGAATGATTTTCTTATGAGAAGAGTTTGAGTAGGTTTGGTCTATACTCTTTGGAGTTCAGAAGAATGAGGGGCAACCTTGCTGGAACATACAAGATTCTTCGGGGCTTGACAAGTTAGATTTTGAGAGTTTGTTTCTGTTTGTAGAAGAACAAAGGACCAGAGGAGTTAATCTTGAGGCTTGGGATTGCTTGCTTGGGACAGAACTGAGAAGGAATTTCCTCTCTGAGAAGGCAGTGAATCTATGGAATTGTCTACCGGAGAGATGTTGTTGTCACGTACATTCAATATTTAGATTTTTAATCCGTAAGAAATTCAATGGTTATGGGGAAAAAGACGACAAAGTGCAGTTGAGGATTGTCAGATCAGCCACAATCTCATTGAATGGCAGAACAGACTCAATGGGCCGAATGGCCTATGTCTGCTCCTACCTTACATGATTGGCCAAAAATAATCTGATGGAATATCACTGAATTTACGACTGGAGAAAGAACTGAACATTTGCTCACCAATAGCTCAGTGCTCAAGATGCTCTGTTGCAAGACTGAACTTGAATAACTTTTATTTTTTTCCATACTCTGCTGCTCTGGGATGTATATTCCTTTGGCTTCTTACTCGAATTACTTGTCTTTCCAGTTCAGTTTCAGCGTGATGCAATACTTCGGCATTCTACATTGAAGCATCTCCTCGGAAGGATGACCAAATTCACTCCTCTCTGAGTCTTACTCTGCATTGTATAAGAGCCAATCCTTAAACAAGACATTTGCTGAAGCTCTTGTGAATGTATTCTATATTTGTTGCTTGAATACTTGTTTATTTTGCTTCTGTGCAATTATTCTTCATCGAAATAAAGTGCATATGGAGCTTTGGCCTGTGAATTATATTCTTATTCTATTCACAATATACAGTTATTTGTAAGTTTGAGATCAATGGGAATGGAGCACATGTGTAAGTAAAACAGATAAAAGAGTTTGGAGGGAACCTAGTAACAATTGCATTAATAAACTAATCACCATTTCAAATGTACAGTTTTGTGTCTGTTTTCTCTGCTGCAGTCACAAATAAAGTGTGACCAGTATATACCCGGATGCAATTACAATCTGTCATTTACATTTATATGGTTAAGCATAGACAGTTCAACACAAGAATTACATCCTGACCTGGACCTGGAATAAAACAGCAAGACAGCCGATGGAGGAAAGTGTCTTGCACCATTTATGTTGAACCAGGTTTACAGATTGCTCAGAGGCAGCCAGTTTATTTGAGTTAGACATTTTTTCAATTGTGCTCAGAGCTTTTCTTAAGTGCATCAGCCAACCTCTGCCTTGACTTTACTTTGAGAAAGCAAAAATTATTTTGAAAATGTGGAATGTGCCCGTACGTCAGCACGTGTATGCACAGTCCCCTCTCCTGGGCCTAAAAGTCTCAATTGCGGCCAGGTATAATAAACAGTGTATAGCTGGCTGGAAAGGAACACTGCAGCTGCCAATCTGTGATCAGTTACTACACAATATAACAGGACAACTGCAAATGGTTGACCATCTGAATGATAACAGAAAATTGCACAGCAGAAGTGTTGGTATCTATAACAAGACAGGTTCATGTCTTGCCTTTGTGGTAACCACCTGCCCCACCTCAAGTTCTCATGAAGTGCATGTGGAAGGGCACTTTTTCTTCTTAAGCTAACTTTTGCTTTGCAATTTCTGTCTGATTCAGTCCTAAAGAGCTCCCCCACTCCAGCTTTAAAACTATAACCCCCTTTTTACTCTTTCTGATTTACCGGTCATGCATTTCCAGCATTTTTTTGGTTTTCTGTTTCAAGTTGTCACATTTGGAATACTAAGGCACACAATTCCATGGACTGGAGTTAATAGGGCTGTTACATGGCACTTCCTGAATCTCTGCCCTTGAACCGCGCCCCCCCCCCCCCCCACCAAACGGCAACAAGGATAGAACCCCCCTGGTCTTCACCTTCCACCTCACCAAACTCCGAATAAAATACATCATCCTCCGCCATTTCTGCCACCTATGGTCAGACCCCACCACCAGTGATAAATTTCCCTCCCCAACCCTATTGGCATTCTGCAGAGACCATTCCCTCTGTGACCCCATTGTTCGAGTAAAAAATGAGATCTGCAGATGCTGGAGATCACAGCTGCAAATGTGTTGCTGGTCAAAGCACAGCAGGCCAGGCAGCATCTCAGGAATAGAGAATTCGACGTTTCGAGCGTAAGCCCTTCGGTCCACACTCCCCGCCACCCCACCCTCCACTCCCAGCACATTTCCCTGCCACTGTAAGTGGTGTACAACCTGCGCCCATACCCACCCCACCTCCCCCCAACCTCACCTCCATCCAAGGGCCCAAAGGATCCTTCCACATCTGGCAGAGATTTTCCTGCAGATCCAAACACGACATCTACTGTGTCTGTTGTGCTTGATGTGGTCTCCTCTACTTTAGGGACAGAGGACGCCAATCACGGAACATCTCAGAGAACATCTCTGGAACACACACATCAAACAAGCCCACCACCCTGTGAACGACCACTTCAACTCCCCTTCCCACTCCACCGAAGACAAGCAAGTCCTGGGCCTTGTCCAACACCAAATTCTAGCCACCTGATGCCTGCAGGAAGAACACCTCATCATCCGCCTTGGGACCCTCCAACCACACGGCATCAACATCAATATCACAGTTTCCTCATCTCCCCTCCCCCCACATCACCCCAATCCAACCCTCCAACTTGGCACTGCCCTCTTGATCTGTCCTACTTATCCATCTTCCTTCCCACCTATCTGATCCATCCTCAGCTCTGACCTAGCACCTTCTCGGCTACCATCCCCCCAGCTCCACTCCCACCCCTTCCCCCCACATTCCTGATGAAATGCTTATGCACGAAACGTCGATTCTCCTGCTTCTTGGATGCTGCCTGACTTCCTGCTGTGCTTTCAGAGTGCCAGACTTTTTGTTTCTGTGACATTCCAGATAGATATAGGCCATTCAGCCCATAGAGTCTCAGTCATCATTCCATGACTGCTCTGATAACCTTCAACTCCACTTTCCTGCATTTTCTCTATAACACTCAATTCCCTTACAGATAGAAAAAGGCAGGGGATATATTAAATTCAGTGGATATTGCACCTAGGAATGGGGTCTGAAGTGGGAATTGATGTAGACTCATGTGAACTTTCCTTGCCTTCTATTCCTGCCTTCCTCCATTGTGAAAGTGGCAAACTTGATAGATTTAGCTGCTCTCCACTTGGGAAAGTGGTACAAATGCTGGCTGATGCTTTAATCCATAGATATGTTCAACAATCTTGCTAATGTACTTTAGCATTGAGCTTATCACAATTCTACTTTTACAGTTTGGTGCAGACTTCCCTTTACAGTTTTAACAAAGAGCCTTAGCTCAGAAGTATGTCTCTATTACACAAAAATATATATTTCAATCTCTCACAATAGACTTGCCTGTGAGATTACTACTTAACATCAAATTCAGTTGAGGACCCGAAACTCATTTCATATCGAATCCTTCCAGCCAACAGTAAACGGAAACTAATAAGAAACACTGCATTATTCGTGCCTCTAACTGGGAGATCTCCAATGGCTTGTGGCCCCATTTAGGATTACAGCAATATTGAAGTGGAGAGCAAGCTTCCTCCATTCTGAGACAACGCCTACACAATGGCCGGGGGTATCCCGGCTTAGCCCTTGCTCTGCTCATCTCTTGGTCTTGGAACTTTTTTACTCTTGTTCTTAAGGCTATTTGAAAATACTAACTGCAGAGTGGCCGCCACACTTCAGCTCAGCCTCTGGCAGTCATAGTTGTTTGTCTCCTGCTGGCTGCATGTAAGGGAGAAGGCAAGGAGCTTGGAGTGAGAGGAAAGGAGGTAGGGAAGGAGGTGGAGCAGGAGGTGTTTGTAGAGTCTCGACTAAATCTTTTGACACTAGGTACAAGGGCTGCTTGGCTGAAACCTCAGTGACTATTGAGAGTTATATTCCAAACTTCACATTAATCCTGACCCTGGCTTGGGGGCAGAGACAGAGAGTGAGTGTGACAGCATGGATCCCCATTCAGATACCTTGTAAATAAATTTGATTTTATTGCAAACATTAATGATATCTACTCATTCCTTGCCAAAGCCACAGCTCAGATGAAGTAATGGACTGGTGAGTGCATAAAACAATAACATTTTTACATTATAAATATTTTTTCAACTTTTTATTGGTTTTTACATGTTGACCAGTAATATGCAAATTTTTATTATGATATGCTGAATGCCTGTGGCTTTCTTGATTTCGTTGGTGTCTGGGGTCACGTTAATTTTCAACTGTTACAAAAGTTGAAAATACATTGGGAAGCACTGCTCTAACTAATACTATTAAACAGGTTCCAAAAACTCCACAACATGGCTTACAATCTTCTCCACATAATCAACATCACTTTGAGGTTCAGCTGTTTCATACACATTCCTATGCAGTAAGATTTCAATCCAACATCTGCATTATGAAAGTCATTATACAAAATATAACTGCACCAATCTTGACATATAACAGTCATGTGTTTTTTTTTAAATCCCTTTCTACTATGAAATCTCATTTTCAAATGGCAATATTTTTAATGGTCACTTTCTACCTTCTCTGTTGCTTCGCACTCTCTTTTAAAACTAATCAAAAGCGCTTATTAAAATGTTTTCAAGAAAACAATGTCTCACTGTTTTCCTCAGAAACCAATTTGTTTCCTGGGGATTTAATTCAGAAAATTAATGCCATGTTAAATTTGTCGAAGTATCCCCAATATTTCAGAAAAATAACTGCTTCAGGTTACAGTAGGAAATTAAAATAATAATAGCACAAAGGCAAGCTTCATTTAAGTGACAAAGGTGGAAAATTAAGATCCCCCACATGGCCATAATATTAATGTATTCAAAATGGAGCTAGATTTTGAAGTGGAGATGTGGCAAATCAATGACTAATGTTTTAATCACAAAAATGTATCAAAATAATTTTAATGCTGTGTTCCATTGCAAGCAAAACATTTAAAAGGAAATCATACGATTGCTTCTACAGATCAACCAAGACCCAATGGACCTTATTCACACAAAGATTTTGCATCTGCTGGAATCCTGGAGTGAGATGAAAGGAGTGAAGGGTGACATGTGCTCAGGCTCTGTAATAGTAACACAATATAAACACTAATGGACTTTCACGATCAAAGACCTAAAGAGGATCTGTAAGTAAGAAAGACCAATTTGCCCTCTATTATAACAATCACCACAAGTGGTTAAATACGAGAAGCCTGAGAAAGCAAACACAAAGGGATCTGCCAGGATGAGTAAACCTCGTCAGTCATCTTCAATAAAAACAGTTTCCAAATGCTTTCCAATCAATATCATAATTAGGCCAGAATGGGCTGTTACTTTACATGAAGCCTTGACTGTAAGGCAGACAAAAAAGACAAGCGATACTCTCTGAGGTCCCTCACAGCTATAATATCCCTTCTTCTCAGCTCTGTTGGCATTTACTTGCCCTGCTTTCTAGTCATCTTCTAACAGCTATACTATACTCTCTGGGGCTTGCCGACCGAGTGAGCAGATAACAAACCTGTCAAGAAGGGTTTAGCTCGGGAATAAATCCTGCATTCACCGGGAAATGATGTGTACAAAGGGAAAATGTAAGGGATGACATGAGCTTTACCTCTGAGACCCAAGCTGAGAGACGCCTGAAATGTTACAATGTGTGGTAAATGGACATAGCGATGGCTGATTAGATCCATATCTCTGCTGTTTCAAGTGACTGCTCTTTATTTCTGTATGTGCAGGTACCAAGACAAGGAGAGCTGACATAAAGGTTTTTTTTAAACAAAAAGTCTATATTGGCTCCAGCCTGCGAAACATCGCAAACCTTTGACTGCAGGCTACAGTCACATGGGAGCTTTCTTTATTTATTGTTCTTATGGTACTAGATTCTATCGAGTATAATTTACTTAAGAAACCATATGTTACTGCAAAAGCCATTGTTAAGAACACTTCTGCATTAGGAAATTTTGTGGAGCACCATCTGAATGCCATTGGCTTTTGCTCTCAAACACTGTAAACAACATATTGTGATGCTCAAATAAATACTACAGAAATAAACACCACCACAGAAGAAGAATGCCAGGAAGATATATACTGGAAAAAAGGATAAACATGTACTTGCACTGTGACTCCTCCATTACATATTATGTATGTAAGAGTTAAAGCAACGTAAAATGAAACTCAGGGCTTTTGTCTACAGAATCCAATGTAGGCCATTCTAAATTGGCAGAACAACACAAATACCATACTTATAGAAGTAAAAATATTAATACTATTATTTAAACTTATTTTCTTCAAAACTGGGCACGTGTGTCTGCATTACAACTAGTTCTACACCTCCCACACCAGAAGTGCTTCCTTAGTCTACGTTACTTGATGTGGTAGCACCACCAATGAAAACATTTCCCTAAATAGTTCTCTTTGCAGTGGATATACTGCCTACCACTATTCACCCAGCATGGCTGAAGCCGCGGTAGAGTTGATGTCAGTGGTTTCACTGTAAACCACACTTTTGTTCATTGTATTCTCATTCCAATAAACAAAGTTCAGATGTGGGAACAATCTTGGGATCAAGATAGAAAGAAGACAAGCAAACAGCCCTTGTTAAACGTGATATTAATAGAATCTTGTGGAACACGAGGGTACGTTTGCGAAATATGGCCTAGAATTTACAGATGTGTCTGAGGCACCACAAATACTCACCGACAACATAAAAGCAACGACTATTGTACAGGGAGGAGGGAAGGACTTTGGGGATGAAAGGCTGTAGTCAATTAGTGACTAAAACCTGGTCAATGGTTCTTTCATTATGAAGCCATGAGTAGTCTTTTCTGCTTCAGTCTGATTGTGATCACAAGACACATACTATCATTGGTGCCAGCCAGCATTACAATATCCAAACTGTAAAACTATTGTACAGAATGGTAACAACTACAGGCAATGCCAATACAGTGCTCCCTCTTGGTAATGATTCGCTCCAGCATGGCATACATTCATCAGAAGCATGCAGAGTGACACCATCATGAGAACAAAAAAACCCTGCAATAACACCCTCTCTTTCTCACTCCCAGCCAAACACATGCTTAGCTATGCATGACCACTTACCTCCACACCCAACTAACACTATTTAAAAATAATCATCACTCAACTTCCAGGTGACATGTTTTTGACTCTCTTTTACTGATCCAAATTAAGTGGAAGTCCCTTTTTTTTAATTCATTCAGAGGATGTGGACATTGTCTATGTGGCCAATGTTTCTTGCCAATCCATAACTAACCTGGAGAAGATAGTGGTGAGCTGCCTTTTTGAACTACTGCAGTCTTTGAGGTTCAGGGATAACTACAATGGTGCTGGGAAGGACAATGCAGGAATTGTCATGGAGTTCCAAGCCAGGATGATATGTTGTTTGGAGAGGGGTGTTTCTGTTCATCTGCTGTCCTTGTCCTTCATAAGTTTCAAAAGAGCTTTTGAAGGAGCTTTAGTCAGTTACTACAGTGCATCTAGGAGATGGTGCACATTTCTGTCACTGTGCAATGGTCATGAGGGCCGTATATGCCGAAGGTGGGGGATGGGATGCTATTTAAGGAAGCTACTTTGTACTGGATGGTGTCAAGCTTTCCAAATATTTTTTGGAGCTACACCTAATTAGGTAAGCAGTGAATATTCCATCACACTCCTAATTTGAGCCCTGCATGGTGGGCAGGCTTTAAGGAATCAAGAGGTTTGTTACTTGTTGCAGAATACCTATCCTTAATCTGTTTAGTTTCAGTATTTATGTGGGTGGTCCACTTCAATTCTGATCAACGGTAACTTCTGGAGTGTTGACAGTAAGGAGGTCACTGAGAGTAATGACATTGAATATTCAAGCGATGAAAAGATCCTGTCTTATTGGTCAATGCTTGGCACATGTATAGTGTGAATTTTACTTGCCAATTATCTGCTCAACAACTGTGTTGAGTGGTATTTGATTCACAACAGAATGGTGCTGGACTCTGATAAGAAGCTCAGGGGACTTGGCCAGCCTGTCAAGAGAAACCTTGCTTCCAGTAACAGCAGTTATAATTGGAACTCTGATTGACTTGCAGTCTGGAGTACATGGGACAAAGAAGATAAGCAATGCATCGAGGGAAGGAATCATAGATTTATAGAGGCCCCACAGTACAAGTAGAGGCCATTAGGCCCATTGAGTCCGAACTGACCCTCCAAAGTGCATCCCGCACAGACCCACTCTATCCCCGTAACCCCGTATTTACTGTGGTTGATCCACCTTGCCTACACTTCCCTGCACACAAGAGAATAATTTAGCGTCGCCAATCCTCCCAACCTGCACATCTTTGGACATTGGAAAGGAGGAGAGGGGCACTTAAAGGTCATACCCAACAAGATTTTTCAGACAGGACCACACCTATCTCCCTCTCAGCTTGGAGTACTGGCTGAAATGGTAACATTTCAGTAAAGAGTTGATCTACGCTATATCCTCCAAATGCCCCACCTACACCTGCAAAACAGTGGGAGGAGAGAGGAGCCAGTGCCCGCAAAGATCATCACGGTCTCAATTTTTCCAATAGTGGATCCTTACAGGTGGGAACAGGTATTATTTCAAACATTTCACTGCTTGGCATATATTGCTATATGAAGGATATAATAGATACCAGGTCAAGACAGAGAGCAAACTTTATCATCATCTCTCGGAGGAGAGAAAAGGAGGAAGAGTTGGCGGGCCTCTTGCTGAGATATTTGGATCATCGATAGTCACAGGTGAGATGCCGGAAGACTGGAGGTTAGAAAACATAGTGCCACTGTTTAAGAAAGGCAGTAAAGACAAGCCAGGGAACTATAGACCGGTGAGCCTGACCTCGGTGGTGGGCAAGTTGTTGGAGGGAATCCTGAGGGACAGGATGTACATGTATTTGGAATGGCAAAGACTGATTAGGGATAGTCAACATGGCTTTGTGCATGGGAAGTCATGTCTGACAAACTTGATTGAGTTTTTTGAAGATGTAACAAAGAAGATTGATGAGGGCAGAGCAGTAGATGTGATCTATATGGACTTCAGTAAGGCATTCAACAAGGTTCCCCATGGGAGACTGGTCAGCAAGGTTAGATCTCATGGAATACAGGGAGAACCAGCCATTTGGATACAGAACTGGCTCAAAGGTAAAAGGCAGAGGGTGGTGGTGGAGGGTTGTTTTTCAGACTGGAGGCCTGTGACCAGTGGAGTGCCACAAGGGTCGATGCTGGGCCCTCTATGGTTTGTCATTTACATAAATGATTTGGATGTGAGCATAAGAGGTACAGTTAATAAGTTTGCAGATGACACCAAAATTGGAGGTGCAGTGGACAGTGAAGAGGGTTACCTCAGATTACAACAGGATCTTGACCAGATGGGCCAATGGGCTGAGAAGTGGCAGATGGAGTTTAATTCAGATAAATGCGAGGTGCTGCATTTAGGGAAAGCAAATTTTAGCAGGACGTATACACTTAATGGTAAGGTCCTAGAAAGTGTTGCTGAACAAAGAGACCTTAGAGTGCAGGTTCATAGCTCCTTGAAAGTGGTGTCGCAGGTAGATAGGATAGTGAAGGCGGCGTTTGGTATGCTTTCCTTTATTGGTCAGGGGATTGAGTACAGGAGTTGGGAGGTCATGTTGCATCTGTACAGGACATTGGTCATGCCACTGTTGGAATATTGCATGCAATTCTGGTGTCCTTCCTATCGGAAAGATATTGTGAAACTTGAAAGGGTTCAGAAAGATTTACAAGGATGTTGCCAGGGTTGGAGGATCTGAGCTACAGGGAGAGGCTGAACAGGCTGGGGCTGTTTTCCCTAGAGCATCGGAGGCTGAGGGGTGACCTTATAGAGGTTTACAAAATTATGAGAGGCATGGATAGGATAAATAGACAAAATCTTTTCCCTGGGGTCAGGGAGTCCAGAACTAGAGGGCATAGGTTTAGGGTGAGGGGGGAAAGATATAAAAGAGACCTAAGGGGCAACTTTTTCACGCAGAAGGTGGTACGTTATGGAATGAGCTGCCAGAGGATGTGATGGAGGCTGGTACAATTGCAACATTTAAGAGGCATTTGGATGGTTATATGAATAGGAAGGGTTTGGAGGGATATGGGCAGGTGCTGGCAGGTGGGATTAGATTGGGTTGGGATATCTGGTCGGCATGGATGGGTTGGACTGAAGGGTCTGTTTCCATGCTGTACATCTCTATGACTCTATAAATGGCAATAGCACAGGGAATGATTACTCGGTTCACTTCATATTAATCATGAGATCCACCCCAATCACAAACACAACCATTCCATGCAAGTGCACTTGATGTGAAACCATGCCCAGAAGACCCTGGTGGTGAATACCCTGGCAGCAGTAACATCCATCCATCATGTATCAATCAGCCATCATCATTCAGCCAGAGAGAGGAACCAGAGATTGGCTGCTGGATGACAAGGAATGTCCAATCTATAACTGGTTCATGATACCCTTCCGCTCCCAGTCAAAATGGAATAGTGGAATTATAATGACATGTTGCACCAGGAACGTACATGAAACAATGGTTCCATTGCCTGGACCTACCAATGAGGCAAGTTTGCTGTGTTCTCCAAGCATCACAAATATGTGGGTGCCACCAGCTTCGGAGACGACAGAGGAGAAGGTAGGACTCTCATTGCACAGGAGGTGATCGTGATACGATACTTGGATTCTGGTTCCCAAGATCTCATCCTGACAGCCCTATATTTCCATCCCTCTGCTACATTCCATCAGTGATCTCTTGGTCAAAATTCTCAAATAAAAGCAACCATTGAATTAAAAAAAATTGAACTGATTTATCCCAGTCTGGAGCAGCTTTTTTTTTTACAAGCCAAGTACTGCAGATGCTGGAGATTTGACATCAAAATAGAAGGTGCTACAGAAACTCAACAGGGCAGCATGATCGCTCAGTGGTTAGGACTGCTGGCTCATAACACCAGGGATCCTGATTTGATTCCACTCTCAGTCTGTGTGGAGTTTTCACCGGTTTCCTTCCACAGTCCAAACATGTGCAGGTTAGGTGGATTGGCCATGCTAAATTGCCCATAGTGTCTTGTGTTATGCATGGTGTGTGGGTTAGCCATAGGAATGCAGAGTTACAGGAATGGTGAGTGGGTCTGGGGGGGATGTCACTGTGGGCTTTGATTAGATTAGATTACTTACAGTGTGGAAATAGGGCCTTCAGCCCAACAAGTCCACACCGACCCTCCGAAGAGCCACCCACTCTGACCCATTCCCCACATTTACCCCTTCACCTAACACTAATGGCAATTTAGCATGGCCAATTCTCCTAACCTGCACAACTTTGGACTGTGGGAGGAAACCGGAGCACCCGGAGGAAACCCACACAGACACGGGGAAAATGTACAAACTCCACACAGACAGTTGCCCGAGGCTGGAATTGAACCTGGGTCCCTGGTGCTGTGAGGCAGCACTGCTAACCACTGTGCCACCGTGCCGCCCCACTGATGGACCGAATGGCCTGTTTCCATACTGTTGAGATTCTATGATTCAATGTCTGACAGCGTCCGATCTCCCTGGACACCTGCTCCCATTCCGTTCATAAGGTATGCCTTGAGCATGTACTGGTTCCCTGAGAACCTTCTCCATCCTGCTGCTCCTTCCATTGCAGCACTCCTGACTCTATTCCAGCAGCTGCTGCAGCCTGAACGCACTTCCTGTCTAAGGGTTCCAGGTTAGCTGTGCATTGTGCTGAACACACACTTTCAGGGTCTATGTTGAACACGCAGCCAGCAAACATTTTGCACAAGGTTGCACTTTTAAAATAATGAGGACAAGCAGGCAACAGCAAGTTTGTTTGTATGCTGTCTGCCTTTACTGAGCTGGGCACAGTGTAATTACAAATTACAGTATAACTGCACTCCCATGTCCCATATTCTTTACATTTCAAAATAACTGTTCCTTTTGAAAACAAATCATAGTTTAAAATATTGACAAGAAATAAAACTGCTCATTTCTCCAAAATAACCATTTTATATGCGTTCCTTTTTTACCCCTTATCTTACAATTTACTTTTATCTTGATTCCCTCATGCTTCAATTTGGCTGTGGAGATAGCTGAACATTTGCTGGAAAATATGGTCTATTTGTCTTGGTTGAATGAAAGTACTGGGACAATTTTGTAACCACTGTTTCTGGAGAATGTCCAAAGAACTCGGTCTAATAATGGAAGTGATTTGAATTTTGATCAGTTCAAAGACTTTGGAACAGAATATCAAAATAGAAATGATTACTGCTTGTCCAAGTTTGACAAAAGTAGTGGATTATACTCGGGGGAAAATCAATCTTGTGTAAATGGCATTGCAATGCTGGGTCCAAGTATTATCTATGTAGTTAAGGCCAGAAAAGCAATGCTTGTGATATGGAACAGAAGGCAAAAGAGATTTGAGGAGGCGGCATTTTGAAATTCAAGTTGAAATATGTGGAAGGATACGGTATATCAAAGATGATGTCTACACAAAGTTCAGAGAATTTGAAACTAAGTTACAATAGCAACTGTTGTTAAAAGTGCACAAGTCTGAGAGAACTTATGCTGCAACTATCCAATATAATAACAGGGACAAAGGGAAGACAGTCAAGTACTGGCTGTGTTATAGGAGTCGTAATCTAGAGTCCCAGACTAATATTCTGGGGACTTGCATTCAGATCCTACCATGGCAGATAATGAAGTTTGAATCAAATAAAAATCTAGAAATCAAAGCGAGCCAAATGGTGATCACTTAACTGTTGTCAATCGTCAAAAATGCCCATATAGTTCATAAATGTCCTTGATATGGACATCTTACCTGTAAGGCTTGTAAGTGACTCCTGACCCATAGAAATGTGCTGATTTCATTACTTTAGAAAATTGGCCTAGCAATTCAAGGGTATTTAGAGATAGGCAATATACGTCAGTCTTGCCAGAAACACTCAGGTCCCATGTATGACTAAAGAATTACAACAGGATTTTGACCAAATGGGCTGAGAAGTGGCAGATGGAGTTTAATTCAGATCAATACAAGGTGCTGCATTTTGGGAAAGCAAATCTTAGCAGGACTTTTACACTTAATGGTAAGGTTCTAGGGAGTGTTTCTGAACAAAGAGACCTTGGAGTGCAGGTTCATAGCTCCTTGAAAGTGGAGTCGCAGGTAGATAGGATAGTGAAGACGACTTTTGGTATGCTTTCTTTTATTGGTCAGAGGATTGAGTACAGGAGTTGGGAGGTCATGTTCCGGCTATACAAAACATTGGTTAGGTCACTTTTGAAATATTCTTATCTCCTTCCTATTGGAAAGATGTTGTGAAATTTGAAAGGGTTCAGAAAAGATTTACAAGGATGTTGACAGGGTTGGAGAATTTGAGCTACAGGAAGAGGCTGAACAGGCTGGGGCTGTTTTCCCTGGAGCGGCGGAGTTTTTTTTTATAGATTTTTTATTGGAAATGTAACATTTTTACAAGTTTACAAAAATAAACAAAACCCTCAAGTACAAACATTGATATGCAATTAAGTCTTAAATAAATAATAACCAAAATTTAACAAAAGAAAAATACCGAGAGAAAGAAAAAACAAAACTCAGCTAACTACTAATCTAACCGACAACTAACCAGAGTGTATAATTAAGTCTCTTACATTATTCAAATAAGAGAAAGAAAAACAAACAACGGATAACACAGAAATTGGGTAGCGAGATACCTGCTCAGAACGTGTTAACAGCAAATGTAACAAAACCCGTATTCGTACGGAATTCCTCTCCCAAGGGGCCCCGGACCAGCCAGGTTCGCAATCTCAATTAAATAAAAGCCCTTGTTAGGATAGCTGAAATATCTGTATTTATATAATTCAAGAAGGGCTGCCATATTTTATGAAATAATTTGGTCTTTCGGTGCACCATATTTGTAAGGAAGTCAAAGGGAATACATTCCATAATTAATCTGTGCCAATTTGAAAGTCCAGGGGGGCCCCTCAGCCACCCAGTTTACTCTTCCCGTGCATATCCAGGGAGGGTAAGTTCGAAAAGCCCAAAAGGAGAGATACAGGGTCCACTTTAATTTCTGTTCCTAAAATTTCTGTCAGGGTACTTGCTACTTTAGTCCAGTATCTACGGATCTTATGACAGGTCCATAGGCAATGTACAAAAGTGCCCACCTCTATTTTACATTTGGGTCACACTGGAGATGCTCCTGCCTTAAATTTTGCCAATCGATCCGGTGCTATATGGGCCCTATGATGTATCTTCAGCTGGATAGCCTGAATTCTGTTGCAGATGGTGATTCTTCTGGTGTTTTCCCAAATGTCATTCCATGTTTCTATAGAGATTTCTAGTCCCAAATCCTGATCCCATGTTTTAAGCAGATTGTCCATATCTCCCGATACTTCATCATGTAAATGACAAATAGTACTGACGGAAGATATCCTCATTGGTCATAGCACTCTACATTGTCTGATTTATAAAGACTATCTAATAACGTAGTCTTCTGTATATGATCTCGAATTTGGAAGTATCGAAAGAGGTCTCCATTAGGTAATCCAAATTTCTGATGCAGCTGTTGAAAAGACATCAGGACCCCTTCTTTAAATAGGTCCCCTAAACATGAGATACCCCTGGATCTCCAGAGTTTAAAAGTGGCATCTGCAAACCCCGGTTGAAATTCCCATGCTCCCACTATCAGAGCATAGAGGGATGTTTTATGTGAGTTGCCCTCATTTTGCCACATGATATTCCAAGCTTTAATTGTGTTTAGTATTATAGGGTTTTTACAGTGATCCGTAATGATTTTCCTCTTGTCTGAAAATAAGAGGTTAATAAGTGGGTATTTTACTTGAGAGGCCTCGATGTCCAGCCAGATTGATTGTGGGTCAGACAAGACCCAATCAGCTATGTAACTTAATAGGGAACTTAACTGATATTTCCTAAAATCTGGGAAGTCCAATCCTCCCCTTGCCTGTGGAAGCTGTAGCTTCTTCAGCTTAATGAGGGGCTGTCTATGATTCCAGATAAAAGGAACCCAACCAGCCATACAATTTACGCAGTGCCAGCCTCGGCAGCATCACTGGAAGCATTCTCATGGGGTATAGGAGACAGGGCAGGACATTCATTTTAATTAGTGCTATTAAACCCTTCTAATATTATTGGATGATCTACGGCCCTCAATAAACCCCGTCTGATCCTCCTTTATGATACGTGGCAATCCCCTTTCTAGTCTCAACACTAGTGATTTAGAAAGGATTGTAAAATCTACATTTAGTAAAGATATTGGTCTGTATGACGCACAATCTTCTGGGTCCTTTCCTTTTTTAAGGATAAGGGAGATATTTGCTTCTTTCAACAAAGGTGGGAGACTGTATGCGTAGTTATACATGTCCATAAGTGGACCAGCCAATATTCCTGTAAATTCTTGATAGAATTCAGCTTGAAAGCCATCTGGGCCAGGAGCCTTACTGCTCTGAAGTTGCCTGATTGCATCAAGTATTTCTTGGACTGTTAGGGGAGCATTTAAGACTGATACCTGTTCCGGAATTAGGTCCGGAAAGGTCAAATTTTTTAAAAATGCTTGCATCCTCCTAGTCCTGTCTTCACAATCCTGCGATTTATATAAATCAGAATAAAATTTTCTAAAGATTGCGTTAATCCTTTTATGATCATGAGTCAGAATACCCGTACTTTCCTTGATAGGCGTGATAGTTTGAGGGGCCTTTTTTTTCTTTGCAAGAAATGCTAAGTATCTACCTGGTTTGTCGCCAAATTCATATAACCTTTGTTTTGCAAATAATATTTCCCTCTTAGCCGTTTGGGTAAGCGTGGTGTTTAGCGCTGTCCTAAGGGCCGTAATCCTTTGCAATTTGATAATAGAAGGTCTGTCAGCGTATGCTGTTTCAGCCGCTTTGAAGCGAGCTTCAACCAGACGCTGTTGTTCTCCCTTTAATTTTTTCTGGGTCGCTGAGTAGGAGATGATCAAACCTCGCGCGTAAGCTTTGATGGTCTCCCAAATCACTGATGGGTTGCTGGCCATACCTAAATTAATTTCTAAAAAAGTTTTAAATTCTTGAGAGAAGTACTTTACAAATTTACTATCTTCTATCAGGAAGGGGTCCATACGCCAATGCTGAGGGGATGTCCCATTGTTCCTCGCCTTAATTTCCATATATACAGCAGCGTGACCGGAAATTGCTATTCTACCTATTTTACAGGATGATATGGAATTTTTAAAAATTCGAGGGGGCAAAAAACATATCAATTCTGGTATGACATTTGTGTGGATTGGGGTAAAAAGAAAAATCTCTGGCCTGTGGATGAAGACATCTCCATACATCTACTAATCCTAATTCTTTGTTCAAATCCGGCAATTGTCTAGATCTGGGAGATACTCCTGGAGTACTCTTGGGTATCCTATCTATTTCCGGATCCATAATACAATTAAAATCTCCCCCTATAATTGTATGACGGGCACCGAGAGCCATCAATTTTGAGAAGGCTACTGTTATAAATTTAAAAGGATGTGCCGGTGGGGGGGGGGGGGCAATACAAACTTAAAATCCCATATTTCTCTCCATTTATAAGAGCTTTAATCAGAATATATTGTACAGATTCGTCTTTTATCTGATTTAGGATTTTGAGAGGGAAATTCTTCCAAATAAGAACAACTACTCACCTGCTTTTTGAACTAAAAGAAGAAGAAAAGGGCTAATCAAATCCACCTGTCGTAATTTCAAGTGTTCATTATCCAATAAGTGTGTCTCCTGTAGGAGAGCTATAACAACTCTTTCTTTCTTGAGGTTTGATGATATTTTCTTCCTTTTCACTGGCGAATTACTCCCCTTGACATTCCAGGTGCACCACTTAACCGACTAATCAACCATAATCGTCCGGGCAAATCCGAGACCCCTCGGGAGGGGAAACCCTATCCAGAACATCTAAAATTCACAAAAGTAAAGGCTCTCTAATAGACTCACAACAGTATAATAAAAAACTATTTCTAAATAAAAAAAAGTATTTAAATGGAAATTTTCCCCCTTGTTCCCAGGGAGTATCACTTCCTTTCCAAATGTCCATCGTATCCTCTCCCAACCAGTGCCCCACCCTTGACCCAGGCGCTCCTCAATAGGATGAGGAAAATCCAAATATACTGCAGAGCAAGAGTTAACAGTGAGCACCCTACCCCCACCCCGCCATCCACACCAACACCTGGATATATTTGGTAATGTTAATACCATGCATAAACATATGTAACTATAAAATTACAACCTCGACAAGTAATAATTAAATATAATAATACAAAATAACAAGAGAAAACAACCCAACTCCTAGAGACAGAGGTAAAATAGAATAAGGTAACCACCTTTCCCCCACCAACATTAACTAGACCCCCCGGGCTATATATATATATATATATATATACACAAACACAATAATAAAAAAAACAAGGGGGGGGGAGAAAATCATTAAGTAGAGAACAAATAAATAAATCCCTCTCCCCACCCCCGAAGATAATATTAAACAGTAAGGTAAAAAAGGAAAACGGGGGGGATATAAACCGGAGTGTGGGGGGGGGGGGGGGGGGGAAGGCAAACCAACATCAATTATCCCTTACAATTTATCTAAGAGAGTCCAAAAATTCCTTAGCCTTTTCCGGTGATCCGAAGTTATACACGGATCCTTCATGGTTAAAGCGTAGCGTTGCTGGGTAGCGTAAGGAGCACTGAATATTTAAGTCCCTTAAATACTTCTTCGCTTCATCGGACTTTTCTTTTTGTTTCTTTCGGACCAGAGCTGGGGAAAAGTCCTGGAATAACATGATCTTGGATCCTTTATAGATCATGGCTTGGGGATCTTTTCCAAGATTTCCAGAGGCTTCTAGGATTATCTGCCTCTCCTAATAGCTCTGCAGCTGGAACAGGACCGGGCAGGGGCGCTTGTTCAAGCCGGGCCCACATATTGCAACCCGGTAGGCCCATTCTACCCTTGCCTGGTCTGAACCAGCCTCCAGATTTAACAGCTGTGGAAGCCACTGCTCAAGGAATGCTGGAAGCTGGCCTTCCTCTTCCCGTTCAGGAAGGCCCAGCATTCTCAAGGCCATCAATGTGGTTCTCTAAGGTGCAGACTCGCTGTTCGAGAGTCCGGGCCTGATCCACGGCCGATTGCGCTGTAGTCTCGGAGGTAGCGGCCTTTAGCTCCGCCCCCCGACTCGGCGCTCAATTTCCTTATTGTCTCAGTCGTGCTTTTGCAGCACGGCCAAGTGTGAGTCCCATCAACTTCAGAATTCTTCAATAAAAGCGTCGATCTTCGCATCCAGTTTGGAGAGGATTTCCACAAGGCTCGCCACCGTAGGTAAGTCCCCCAGGACGCCTCTGCTGCAGCTGGAGAGGGTGGGGGAGGGGTTCCTGCTTGCTGAGAGCTGCGGGCTCCCTTCCCTTTAGTCATTTTTACTGAAGATTAAATTGTTTAAATTCAATACTAAACAACTAGTTAAATTAAACAGCTATTTTAAATGATTTGGTGAGTGTGATGGGGGTGGGTGATCCACTTTGCCCAAGTCTTGGTAGGAGCAATGTAGACTCTGACTTACTGGGTTGCCGCCATCTTGGATCCCCGCGTTGGAGGTTAAGGGGTGAACTTCTAGAGGTTCACAAAATCATGAGGTCATGGATGGGATAAATATACAAAGTCTTTTCCCTGGGGTTGGGGAGTCCAGAACTCGAGGGCATAGGTTTAGGGTGAGAGGGGAAAGATATAAAAGAGACCTAAGGGGCAACTTTTTCTCACACAAGTGGCATGTGTATGGAATGAGCTGCCAGAGGAAGTGGTGGAGGCTAGTACAATTGCAACATTTAAAAGGCATCTGGATGAGTATATGAATAGGAAGGGTATGGAGGATATGGGCCAGGTGCTGCAGGTAGGTCTAGATTGGGTTGGGATACCTGGTCGGCATGGATGGGTTGGAACGAAGGGTCTATTTCCATGTTGTATATCTCTATGACTCTAAAAATTGATGCAACAATATCAACAAATTCTTCACAAATGGAATTGGAGGATCTGACAAAGAATAAACCTTTCAAATGGGGCATTGCAGAATACTGATATGTTGACTATAATCATAATGGAATAACATTTAAGCCTGTCATAAAAAATGTAGTTCGATGCAAATTTGAGATGGAATTAATGCATTAAGAAAGAGTTGGGCTCTGGAGAAATGAGTAGGCTGCAGGCATAGACAACTAAAACAGGCTAAAAATCTTTTCTTTATTTTCTAACTTTTAACTGTTTTTTTTGGGAACAAGCTACATATCCTTGAGCTGAAGTGTGTTGCATCAGTGAACAAGTTTCTAATTTTTAATAACTCGCAAAGCGTCTTTTCATATGGACTGCATTTGTCCATTTCAGCAAAATTCACTTCTAAGGCATGCAGAATTGAATGTAAATTAATCAAAGAACTCCCTCACTGAGAAAACCCATTCTGACCATTATGTCACTCCAAATACAGGCTCTAAACCAAAGCCACCCACTCTCATTCCATTTCCCAATAAACTATTAATAATTTTAGCTTTTAAAAATCAAGTTATGGGATGCGGGAGTTGCTAGCTGGCCAGCTTTTATTGCCCATCCCTATTTGCCCTCAAGATGGTGGTGGTGATCTGCCTTCTCGAACTGCTGCAATTCACCTGATGTGGACTGATCCACAATGTCATTAGGGAGAGAATTCCAAGATTGCAATGACAGTGAAGGAAAGGCCTTAGATTTCCAAGTCAGGAAGTTGAGTGGCTTGGAGGGAAACTTGAAGGTGGTGCTGGAACCAGATCTGCTGCCTTTGTTCTTCGAGATGGAAATGGCCATGGGTTTTGAAGGTACTGTCTCACGATCTTTATTGAAGTTCTGTAGTGCATCTTATAAATAGTACATAATGCTACTCCTGAGCATTGGTGGTGGAGGGAGTGGATCTCAGTGGATGTAATGCCAATTAAATGAGCTGCTTTGTCCTAGATGGTGTCAAGCTTCATGAGTGTTGTTGGAGCTGCATTCATCCAGGCAAGTGGGGAGTATTCCATCACACTCCTGACTTGTGCCTTATTATTGATGGCCAGGTTTTGGGGAGTCATGGGGTGAGTTAATCGCCACTATGGTCCGAGCTGCTGATCTGCTCTTATAGCCATTGTGTTCATGTAGTGAATCCAATTGAATTTCTGATCAGTGGTAATCCCCAGGATGTTGATACTGGAGACATCAGTGATGGTAACACCCTTGAATGTTAAGGGGCAGAGGTTAGATTGTCTTTTCTTGGTGATGGTCATACCCTGGCATTTGTGTAGCATGAATGTTACTGCCACTTGTCAGCTCAAGCCTGGATATTGTCCACATCTTGTTATATTTCAATATGCACTGCTTCTGTATCTGAAGAATTGCAAACGATGCTGAAGATCGTGCAATCATCAACAAACAACCCACTTTTTACCTTATGATGGAGAGAAAGTCATTGTTGCAGCAGCTGAAGGTGATTGGACCTGGACACTACCCTGAGGAACTCCTGCAGAGAAGTGAAATGACTGACTTCCAACAACCACAACCATCTCCCTATGTATCAGCATGCAGAGAGTTTGTCCCATGAAAACCACTGAATCCAGACTTCCTAATCCATTGTTTACAAATCAACTCATTAAATGTCAGGATTGCCTCATCTCCAACAACTGCTTGTCCAAGTCTACAAGATGATAAAAGGACAAACAAAAGAAATAAATTGTATAAACGTGCAAAATAGGAGCAGCAGTACAAAGGAATTAGGAGTAGGAGTAGGAGCAAACTATTCGCTATTTCATCTTTGCACTGCCATTCAATAAGATCATGGCTCATTTGCTTGTGTTCCAAATTCCTTGTTCCCACCCAATAGCGATAACTTTTGATTCCCTTATCGAATAAGCATCCCTCTGCCTCTGCCTTAAATATATTCAATTACCCTATTTCACTACCTACTGAGGCAGAGAGGTGCAATACTGCACGACTCTAAGAGAAAAATTGTCCCCTCATTTCTCTTTGAAAAGAGTTACCCTGAATTTTAAAACAGTGCTCCCTCATTCTGCACCAAACCACCAAAGGAAACATTCAGTCCGTGTCCATTTTGTGAAAGTCAGTGAGGATTTTCTCCATTTCAATCAAGTCACACCTCACTGTTCTAAATTCCAGTGAAAATACACCTAATTTCCAAAATATCCTCATATGACAACCTATTCATTCCAGTCATCAATTCAGTGACCCTCCTCCTAACTACCTTCAACATATTTACATTCTTCCTTCAGAAAAAAATCTACACACAGTATTCAAGATGTGATCTCATCAATATCCTGTATTAATGAAGCATTACATATTAACTTTTATGTTCAATTCCTTTCATAATAAAGGATAGCATCCCATTAACCTTTTTGATTACATACTGTACCTGCAAACTGACCTTTTGTGACTCAGGCATGAAAATGTTTGGATTGCTAATCACCTTACAATCCTGCAGCTGTTCCCCATTTAAGTAACATTGCTTTTTCATTCCTTTGCCCAAAATGAATATTATTTCTGCCGACACATCACTGCATCACGATTTGGAGGAGCCGGTGTTAGACTGGGGTGGACCAAGTTAAAAATCACACAACACCAGGTTATAGTCCAACAGGATTATTTGGAAGCACTAGCTTTCAGAGCACTGCTCCTTCATCAGGTGGTTGTGAAGAAGGAGCTTGAAGGAGCAGCGCTCTGAAAGCTAGTGCTTCTAAATAAACCTGCTGGACTGCATCAAGAGGTTTGAAAGATTTTTCCCAAACACAGGTAAACTAAATTTCTTAAACAGCACTGGGAATCAAGTGAATTTGGATCTGGATAATAGTGCAGATTATAAAATATGTAAATGTGATCATGGACAGAAGATAAGCTTTTTGGTTATTGCACCAACTGATTCAGCATTAACAAAATCACTGAATAATAGACACTATCCTACCCAACACCACTTCCCCCATATTAAAGGGTCTTGGTTGGGAGTGGAAGGGAGTGGAGGTAGCTGCCACAACCCTTGTTTGAGAACACACCTGGCAGAGGGGCTGTAATGCAGACCCCTCCAACATGGAGTGTTTTACTCATTTATACCTTTGTAGGATCATCAGAAATCGGTGGGCAAAAAAATGCAAACAACACATATTAATTCTCCACATTTGATTTTCAAAGATAGCTTCTTAGGACAGAGTATCAGGTGAACAAGGGAGCACCCAAAAGATTTTGAATATTTTATGGTGCGTTCCATGCAACAGATTGAGATGTTATCACTTTGCACAAGATTGAGCCATATGATTACATTTTACCTTTGTTTAAGATAATATTTGTTGCACATTCCATTAAGGGACAACAGAAATAAATTTGTATTCACTGCCTTTGACATCCTCACTCTTTGTTTTCTTTAGACAAAATATATTTTCAGAAAACCACAAAATTGTCTCAAATGGTATGTTACTGATCATTTTCTTGGCCTCAATCCATTAGTGTCACTGAAGCTCGGTTGATTTCCCATGTCCAATTATTTCTCTTTGCACGAAGTCTCCAGAATAGCACATAATGCCTAGGGACGGCTGCCTGCCTAAACACAGTGTGCTTAATAGAGTCCCTGAAGTTGTCTCCATTTCATGCTCCTAACTAATGGGCTGTGATATTTTCCAAACAGACTGCTTCTCGAACATTTCCCCTTCCCCCACCTGTGCCTGCCCTTTCTGCTTCCTAGCAAGCCCATGTAGAAGAGAAATACAGAAGTGTACAATGAGTTGAAATTCTGCTCTCTCTGTCTCAAGACACTACACGTTCTTATGCAATGACACATCATGTTATCTGTTATTGATCCATTGTTAGAACCTTTGGCTCGCTCCTCCCTCCCAGCCCATCAGCAAGTACAAGGCCACAGACAGTGGTTTCAGGTTATAGGATATGAGATTGTAATCGGATAAAACTTTGAAACAGATGCTTCTTTATTCTACTTAATTCGGCTCTTCCTGACCTGCCTGATCCTTTCAGTAAAGGCCAATGATAGGTTAATCTGCACAAATCCCTGTCAAGCTGCTGTCAGATCCCAGCACAGCACAAGGCTGATTACTGTGGCTGACAAAGGTGGTACTCAACTCAGCATTCCAGAACTGTTTAACTGAGTCTTTAATTATACCCTTTTGCTGTTTTGCACCGTGTTTCAAATTACATTCACCTCCAAGTTGTGGGAGTAACTTTTCAAAAGAAATGTCTTGCATCTTCTATGAAATGGCGACTTGGCTTGCCAGCTGCACAATGTTGGGGTCTGCTTTCTGCCCCAGTGAGAATGGAGTGACTGCCACAGTTAATCACAAATGTGGTTTCTGGTTTGACTGACAAGTGCCTATGGTATTCAAAGCTACAGTAACCGTGGGGCTTGAGAGTTGACTATTTTCCTAATTTTCTTTTTGACTGCAAAGAACAAAACAGAACACTTTCAATTGCCTCTTCACCTGAAAGTCATGCCATTTGAATACCAACTGTGGAACAAGTGAAATAGGAAATACTAATGTTACATTAGTCCCCTTCAAACAAATAGATAAAGCTGATTTCAAATGCCATTCTTTACTAATTCCTACACTAATGTATTGGTTTAGTTCAAACATTAAATTCGTTCCTTTATAGCCTATAGTCTCTCAAATTCTATGATAAAATCTGCACGATGTAAATATTAATTGGTCTTACACACAAGTTATGCTCAATGGCCAAAGGGAATTTAAATTTCCTATTTAAATGCAGGAAAGGTCAGAGAACACCCCCAAGGAAAAGGGATTCATGATTATAGGAAAACTGTACACCAATCAAGCTGCTTTCATAAGGCTTTAATGCAACAAGGACAGAAATTACTGGAAAAGCTCAGTCAGTCCGGCAGCACCTGTGAACAGAAATCAGAACTAACATTCCGGGTCCAGTGACCCTTTAAGGTAGGGTCACTGAACCTGAAATGTTAACTCTGATTTCTCTCCAAAATGCTGCCAGACCTGTTGAGCTCTTTCAGCAATTTGTTTCTGTTTTTGTTTCTGATTTATAGCATCGGCAGTTCTTTTGGTTTTTAATAAGTGCAACAAGGATGGTTATGAAAGTTTGAAGCTGGTCACAGTGAATTCACACACAGGGGAACAGGTTGGAAATTGATTTAAACTGATAAAAATGGAAGCCTGTTTGGTAGTTACAAGGTTCTGATGTGAAGTTAGTTCTGATGAATCAAGAAAGATCTCAGCACATATTTGTCTGTCATGCACTGTAAATTCAATTTTCAGTCAGACCAATCCACATTCTAGGAGGGATAGGATAGCACTGGGCAGAGGAGATTTAGCAGGATGTTGCCTGGGCTGGAGGGTTTCAGTTATGAAGATGGACAGACTGTGTTATTTTCTTTACAGCAAAGAATATTGAGAGGGAACATGATTGAGATGTATAAAATTATGAAGCGTACAGAGAGCATAGACTGGAAGAAATGTTTCTCCTTGATGGTGGGATTGATGACCAAGAGGCATAGATTTAAGGGTGAGATGAGATATGAGGAAAAAGAATAGTCACTCAGAAGATAGTGGCCATCTGGAATTCACTGCCTGTAAGGGTGGTAGAGGAAGAAACTCTCATTACATTGAAGAAGTGTTTAGATGTGCAATTGAAAAAGTTTGTTTTTGACCAGCGCAAATGTGGTGAAAATAAGGGGATTTTTCTGTTCTGTAGATCTCTGGAAGTTGGAGTTTTGGAAAAGTACCAGACTGGAAATTCTCCGGAAAATTTTCTTGTGGCACTCAGCTGGCATGGAGCAGGAAACATCAATATTCCATGTGTGACAACTGTAACAGAGGAACTGAAAGCACTTGGGATAGGTTGTGGGAGATAGTCACTTTACTCTCATGACATTGAACATAATATCCTAAGGACTTCATCAAAAGGATGGAAAGCACTGTGGTCAACATTTGATTATGTAAGCTAACACTGTTGTGTTAAGAACCTTTCACTTCACAATCACACATCAAGAATCATCCCAAAACTATCTGAATGGAGTACACATTGGAGGTGGGGGGGGGGGGGGAATCTTATTTCTATTTTTCATAAAATGGCAAGTTATTTCTCTGCCAGTAACAGCAGCACTAAGCGACTCTCATTTACAGACATCTACATCAGGTCAGAATGCTGCCATTAGTCCGGAAATTCCTACTTGAGTCATGTCTTTAAACAAATCTGAAAATAAAATGAGTTTGAAAACCCCTTGGAACATATCTTCATACAAAATTCACTTCTTTCTTATTAATTGTAATATAAAACTCTAAAAAATATTGATATGCAATCTTCTTATTACTACCAGCCCTTGGCACTAAGCAAATTCTTTTATCCTGGTTTCATTATCTAGCTAACAATCTTGCTGTGATGAATACTTGGTCTGGAAGCAATAGCAGTAACTCAAGATAATTGAGTTTATAGTGCACACTGGGGCATTAAGCAATCAGGAGAAATTCACATCTGGGTATTTTGTCTCATCGATGAAGATAAACCAAATAACGAGTGGGACATGCCCTTTGGAAATATGTTACACTCACACACGAAAACAATAATACTGTTTATTGCTGTTTAAACAGCAGAGTGGAAGGATGTGGATTTAGGATCTTGGTGACTTGTGGGTTAAAAGTAAACCCCCCAAAACCACATAAGAAGTGGAAGAAAAAGGTGGACACCAAACATCAGATATTTAGGATAAAGATATTTGATGGAGGGTGAAGGTTACTGAAGAGGAGGGTTTTCAGGATACCTTTGAAGACAAAGAGGAAAGCAAATTTGACCAAGGATGTTTGGGATAAAATAAACTAAATCAGTAATCCCTGATGATCTAGTAGACAGAGGAGGAAAGTAGCAATAATTGAGTGCTGGAGGATCAGAATGTGCCCACAGGCGTGTGAAGCTTGTGACGACTGTTCAAATAGGATACAGCAAGGCTATGAAAGAATTCAAAAGAAGAAGTTTGTTTCTTTATTTATGTTTTCTTCAAGTTTATTTGTTAGGATCCAGTGAACCTTTATAACCTGGCAATGATAATAGTGACGGGTTTATAGGATTTGTGCAGAAAAGGTTTGGACCGTGAATTTCTGAAAGAAAGAACAATGAAACACGTAGGGCATTGCAGGGGCTGATCTTTGAGGGTTGAATGTCTATGATGGCTGTCATCTAACACTCGTGAGGCAAGTGAACTTACAATTGCTAGTGGCATTACCAAATAACATGAAAATATTGAAAAGGAGGCAACTTAGATGAAGGCTTGGGTCCAGTAGTTATGGCAAGCACTGCAAATAGGAGAAGCACAGTGATTGCACTGAGATACAGAGAATGGCACTATAGAGATGTACTCAGTAGGGCAGATATTGGAAGAGAATGAAGTAGTCAGCTGTGTCAAAGGAAACAGAAGAGGCATAAAAAGATTAAGAGGAATAAAAAGCTTTGGTCACAACTGCACATTAAGTCATTTGTGAATTTGACCAGGGAGGTCTCATTCTTAACTTGCAGAAACATTTTGATAGCTTGTTTGTACAGCTGATTCCACAAACAGAGCAAGCCTTTACTATGAATACTGGAGCACCATTGAAACATTGAGTTTATCAACTGAGGTCTTTTCCACTATTAACATCAGAATTCAAGAGGTCACAGAAGACACCAGAGCTTGCAGGGATGACAGTGCCAATGTGCGTTCTTCATTTATGATGCATATTTTAATTGACATTAATTATTGAAATGACTTTGAAAAAAAAACTGTGATTTGTCGTGTAATATTATTTGATCTCTTAAAAATAAAGGCAATACTGAGGTACAATTTTCCACACTCGTGAATTAATGAAAGAGATTCTGTACCCAAAGCAGATGTAAATTACAATAAACGTAAACTACAACAGGCCTCAGCTGAACTTACACGTTGATCAACTGGAAGTCTGGAAGATGAGATGTAGTGTATGCACATTCAGAGATTTCTTACCTCAAATTTTTTTTTTCAAATTATCATCAACACTTTCAGAAATGAAAATCAAATTTATTGCTTTGATCTCATTGGGCAGTTTATTTGGGCTTAAACTGATCCTTAGTCGGTCAATAAGGTAGATTAGCAATGCACAGCATTCTACAAGTGGCAGAAGTTGCTGCTTTGTAACCTTATTCATTAATCTCAAGGCCACTTGTCTTGAAATCCCCAATTCTAGGGAAAAGACAACTACTATTAACTCTATTTATACCTCTCATTACTTCTTCTTGGTTTGCAGGATTTTGTGTTCAGTTTGAGGACCCTCTTGGCCAAGGAAATTCCTGTTGGTGCCATGGAAAGTGAACATTTCAATATCATCAGAGATAAGTCTGACTAAATCACACTGAGATATTTATATTTGCACATACACTTGAAGAAATTTTTTTTGAAATGTATAGAAAAATAGTCTTGCACTTAGCATAATCCTTTCATAGAGTTGTACAGCATGGAAACACACCCTTCGGTCCAACCAGTCCACACTGACCATAATTCCAAATTAAACCAGTCCCACCTACGTGCTCCTGGGCCATATCCCCCCAGACATTTCCTATTCATGTATTTATCCAAATGTCTTTTTCTGTTGTGATTGTACCCACATCCACCACTTCCTCAGGAAGTTCATTCTACATATGAACCACCCACTTTGCAAAAACTTTGTCCCGCATGTTTTTAAAAGAAATCTCTCTTCTCGCCTGAACAAAGTGTCCGCTTGTCTTGAAATCCCAAATTCTCGGGAAAAGACCACCACTATTAACTCTATGTATACCTCTCATTACTTCATAAACTTCTATAAGGTTGCCTCTCAACCTCCTATGCTCCAGTGAAGAAAAGTCCTAGCCTATCCAGCCTTTCTTTATAACTTAAATCTTCCATACCTGTCAATATCCTGGTAAATCTCTTCTGAACTCTCTCCAACTTGACAACATCTTTCCTATAACTGGGTGCCCAGAACTTGACACAGTCTTCCAGAAGAGACTTCACCAATGTCCTGTACAACCTCAACATGACTTCCCAACTCATATACTCAAAGGACCGAGCAATGAAAGCAAGTGTGCCAAACACCTTTTTAACCACCCTGTCTATATGTGACACCAACTTCAAAGAATTATGTACCTGAACCCCCATGACCACCGAACATTCTGAAGGGCTAGCAACCTTGAAAAGCACCGTTGAAGTGTGGCTTTGATTATAATGTATGGATCATGGATACCAAGCAAGCTCTCACAAACATGATAAATGACCAAATACTCTGTTTTTCTGATGTTGATTGAGTAATAAATGTTGGCTAGGACCCAGAGTTAACAACAATGCTCTTCTTCAAAATTGTACCATGAGATACTTTACTTCTACCAAGATGTCAAATGGTGCCATGGTTTAAGTTCCCATTAAAAAGATAGCACCTATCACAGTGCAGCACTTCCTCAATTCTAGAGGATGGCCTTGTGTTTTAAATCGCTGCACTGTTAACCCAGAGACCCAGATAATATTCTGGGGACCCCTGGGTTGAACTACCACCACAGAAGATGATGGAATTTGAACTCAATAAATAATGGCCATGAATCCACTGTTGATTGTTGAAAAAACCCATCTGGTTCAATATTGTCCTTTAGGGAAGGAAACTGCTGTCTTACCTGGTCTGGCCTGCATGTGTCTGCAGATCCACAGTAATATCGTTGACTCTTAACTGCCCTCTGAGCAATTGGAGATGGGCAATAAATGGTGCCTTAATCCAGTGAACAAATTAATAAAATAAATACTGTACTGGAATCTCAGCCTTGAGTTTTGCTTTCAAGTCCCAAAGTGGAAGTTCCAAGAGTGGAATGTGAATCCACAATATTCTATGTCAGATGCAAGACTGCTTGCAACTGAAACCCAGCCGACAGACAAGTAAAAGATATTTTTTAAGATACTGGACTGTTGTATGGCAATGTAAGATGATGGATGAAAGTTAGTTCCTGAAGTTTAACCAGGAGCTCTTTCTCTCACTCAGATACTTTGTTGTATTTAATCTATGTACATTTTGAATGTTTTAGTGGATGTCAACTGAATTTGCTTCACTGTAGATCCCTCTCAGTATGACATCAAGACATTTGGAGAGCAATTTCCTTCATTAACTGACATGTTCGGAGTTAGCAACAAACTGTGCAATGTCACCACTAAAACAAAGCTTAATGCAAACAACTGATGAACAAACACGATCAATAAAACACAAAGCAATCACATATATAGTAGCTCAGACCCACATCGCCATGACAACCTGAGTCATTGTAGTGCTTTCCCTGACATTAAGATATCCGTCTTACATCCTGGCCACTGTTCCTTTCTGCAGTGAGGACCGCCAAAATAATTGTTCCTACCAGCTCATCTAACAGCTGGAGAGAAGTTAGCAAACCTGATGGTTAGTACTTCTGGTTAAAGAAATGTAGCAGATATACGAGTGACAAAAAATCAAAAACAAGAGGAAGCATTACAAACAATTCAACAAAAGCATGCATTGGTAGATAGTTAAATGTGAAAGATAATTGAGTAAGTGTATTGACCAAGTAATTAAACATTTTTTTCTTTCAATGCTAATACCCTCTGGTATACACGAGGATTAAGTTGCAAGATGAGAATTCACTCCGTGCAAGACAAGCAGATGGATGCTTATTGTGGTCATGTGACATCCATATTGTATTAACAAAGGCTTCAATTTATTTGTTACAGTGAAGCATACGTTAATAAAGTGATTGGCAAAGTGCATTATGTAATAGTCTCCATCAACCAGGGAGAGTAAACCTAAGCTATCGTGTGTGCTGGGTCAAGAAACTTCTGACTTATTCAATTTCAGACTTGTGTTTAGCTCTGGACATTCTAAGTAGAACTGACACACTACTAAAATATATATTGCTTTGGATAATTTATAATCATCAAACAAGTGATCACAATTTATAACTACCTACACAGGTTGAACAAATTCTTATCTGAGCCATTACATAATTTTCTGTCCCCAAAACCTCAAAAAGGAAAAAAATGTCATGAACTGAAAGGATATTTGTAATCATAATAAGGAGCTACCATAATAAAAAAATGAGTATTAATGTCTTCCTTATTGAGTATCACCCCTTGTGTGATATGAGCAAAGGAAGGTTATGCATTATCAGGAATCTCTCCTGATGGAAGACAGCCAGTGAATTATCTGATTATTATCTGCCCTGCGACAAGGAATGAAACATTTTATTATTGGAAATAGCCTTTCAAGTGATAGAAGAGCAAGTCTGAAGCTTGATAGCACCTCTCCTGAAAGCATCTCACTCATTTCTAGTTTTCTGAGGTGATCCCCATCTTGCACTCTCAACATTTTCCCCTCACCCAAAACAATCTTAATGTTCCTGAAAATTGAGACTTTGTCATCCACAGACAAATCTTGTACTTTCTGACAACTTTAATCATGTCTGCAAACCAAACACAAAATAGAATTAAAAATATAATTTATAGTGATGCATTTATTATCCTCATTAATTTAGTTCTTAATAAATTTATAGAAAAAACCCAGAAATGTGATTAGATTGACATTTAAACCTTCTGGGTACAAGAATCTACATGAAGACTGACAACATAATTAACTGCACAGAATTATGGAATCTTGACATGCAACCAATCAGACTGATGAGCATTGGGAATCCTTGGGCTTTTTCTAGTCAGTCAATCTGTCAGCTCCAGATCAAATAAGTATCAATTTCAATATTTTGCTTTGGCAGCATGCTATCAATTGAATTAGAGTGGATGAGCCAGGTCATATTGTCCCTGGGCAGAGTAACTTGCCCAAGATATTTGCTATGTGTTCACAGTAATTGCAGACAATCCTGCAGCTCCCATTCTTGGTAGTGAAACCACTGCAGTCCATTCAGTGGAATTATTAGCACTAGAAAGCAACCCAAAAGAAGCTTATTTAAATACATATATTTTTAATACAAGCAAAAACAAAAGAGATTAATGGTTTGGTAAACAAGGAAACTGAATAGATGTCCAGTGAGACATTGTCCTGTGAGGTTTTTTTTTGCACTTACCACTTTAGTGTGGAAACAGACCCTTCGGCCCAACAAGTCCACACCGACCCGCCGAAGCGTAATCCACCCATACCCCTACATTTACCCCTTACCTAACACTACAGGCAATTTAGCATGGCCAATTCACCTGATCTGCACATCTGGAGGAAACCCACGCAGATACGGGGAGAACGTGCAAACTCCACACAGTCAGTCACCTGAGGCGGGAATTGAACCAGGGTCTCTGGCGCTGTGAGGCAGCAGTGCTAACCACTGTGCCACCGTGCTGCCCACTTTTTCCACAGAAAAATCTAAGATACCTCCTGTATTTTCTCAATGGTTTGAACAGAAATGAGCTTAGTATCCCAATGTAAAAAAAGTCTGTGTCAGATTATTTCTTCCAATCAGAAACTTCATCATCATCTATAGCATAATGAAATTTAAGCTGAGCAGACACGTCTGCTGACATATAAATAAAGCTCCTCTGAGAATGACACAGAGGTTCATACAAAGTTACTTCCTAAAACTTTGCAAGTTAGTTCAGTATTACTTGCATTGTTTGAGGATTAAGCCTGGACATAAACAAGAGGAAAACTGTACAAAGCCTAGTTTGAAATGAAACACCAAATCTTCAGAGAAATGAGTAAAACTCCATGTACATCACACTGTAAACAATTCTACATTCTGGGGTTGGTACTACACGAGCCTGAATTAACTCTGCCAGCAGGACAGAGGCCACTATTACTTAAGGGACGGTTCAGTTCTAAGGGACAATTCAAACCAGTGCCCATTTGCTTTCATGGAACATTACAGTGAAAGGTAATGGGGAAGCCCCTTTCAAAGAGGGTTCAGGCTTCAGTCCTGATCTAGAGTTTCTGAGGCTGATGCAATTTCCCCAGATATTTAGAAGGCTTGAATGGCAACACTACAGAATCTATACTGGCAGGTCCTTCATAACATATACCATGATGAAATAAACGGCAAAATTTGGCACTAGCCTGATACCGATTGTGCCAAAATTATAATTACTTTTGATAGATCCATCTGCTAAATTCAGCACACTTCACTGACTTGTCAAATGACTAAAGCTCTCAGCTACAGATTAGTTCCAATGAAGAGATACAAGCCTTTTTGTTTGCTATATCAAATAAACCACATTTGAAGGTTGTTGGTGTGTAGTTGCCTTAAACTAAGTTCACTCTCAGGGAATGAGTTATTTTATCTTGAAATTTATTAAGTTCTATTTCAGCAAACATATCGAGGTGTGTGTGTGTGTGTGTGTGTGTGTGTGTGTGTGTGTGTGTGTATAAAATACGTATATACATAAGAAATTGAAATGCATAATTAATAAGATAAATAACTGAACAAGAACGTCTTGGTTTTGATCACATGACAATTTTGCTACCCTGCCTTACAAAGTATGGATTTATTAAAAACATACATATATTGTAGGGCAGGGTAGCAAAATCATCATGTGATCAAAACCAAAATGTTCTTCTTCAGTTAATAAAAGCAAATTACTGCGGATGCTGGAATCTGAAACCAAAAGAGAAAATGCTGGAAAATCTCAACAGGTCTGGCAGCATCTGTAAGGAGAGAAAAGAGCTGACGTTTTGAGTCTAACTGACCCTTTGTCAAAGTTAAAAAAAGGGAGAAATAGGGAGGTATTTATCTTAGTATCTCGAAATGTCAACTCTTTTCTCTCCCTACGGATGCTGCCAGACCTGCTGAGATTTTCCAGCATTTTCTCTTTTGGTTCTTGTTCAATTATTTATCTTATTAATTATGCATTTCAATTTCTTCCTTAGTTTTATAGTATAGGGAAATTTCAATTTTCTTTGGCATCAACAATAGTTCAATTGGTAGCATTAATCTCGAATGCCATGGGTTCAAGCCCTATTCCAAGGCTGGCACTTTACTGTAGTACTGAGAGGGTGCTACACACTTGCAAGTACTTGATTATGTTGTGGTAGCAGTCACTGGTGGATTACAGTTGGGGTAACAGATCACCAATCGTTTTTATATCTAAGGACCTGTTTGGTTAGCAGTGATAGATGATAAACCACTGGTAAATCTTAGCAAGAAGCAGCCTTGTCTTAACAATGGTGTGTAATGTATTGCACATATAGCAATAGGTATAAGTTACATTAGTACTCGTGGTTGTGGATACATTGCGTCAAGGTCAATGCGCTTGTTGATAGAACCCGAGGATGAATGCCATGCTTCTAGGAATTCTCTGGCTGTCCTCTGTTTAGCTTGTCCTATGATCATTGTGTTGTTCCAGTTGAATTTGTGGTCCTTGTCATCTGTGTGTATGGCTACTAGAGACAGCTGGTCATGGCATTTAGGGCTAGACCCAATATACCAGCCACTACAGTGAACCACCAGAATTGGCGTCAGGAAGCAGCAGAAACAGCACAAATAAATTCCAGAAAAGACTGTGCCAGAGCGATTCACAGGAGGCTCCAAAGCATTGAAGGTATCACCTAGACAGGGGATAAAACATCTGCCAATCAACTTCCCAGCTCAGCAAACATACCCACAAACAGGGCATCTGAACTACAAACCTTTGCGCAAACCTGTTACATTAGTCCTAGCTAGGCATAATCATTAAGACTGACAGGAGTCAGGAATGACACATTTGACCCCATGATCTGGAGTGAGGCTCCTTGATTCATACAATCCTTAACAGCATGGAAGCAGGCAAGTTGGACCATCAAGTCCACACTGACCCTCCAAAAAGCATTTCCCCCTCCCCCCTCATATCCTATCCCTGTAATCCTGCATTTCCCATGGCAAATTCATCTAACTTGCAAATACCTGGACACTCTGGGTAATTTTGCATGTCCAATCCATCTAACCCCCACATCTTTGGACAGTGGGAGGAAACCAGGGGACCCAGAAGAAACCCACACAGACACGGGAGAATGTGCAAACTCCACAGAGACAGCCGCCAAAGGGTAGAATCAAACCTGGGTCCCTGATGCCGTGAGGCAACAATGCTAACCATTGAGTCACCGTGCCGCCAATATATCATGCAATACTGTGCAAAATCATCACATTGGAATGGAGCCGAATGCAATCTTAAACATTAGCTCATTTGGAATCATTAACTTTTAAAGCAATTCTGTCGATTGATGAAACATTAACCTGAGGTCCTATCCACCCCTCCCCTCATGTAAAGAAAAGATTCATTGGTACCACTTTGAAGGAGAGCAGTTGAGTTCTCCTTGGTGGCCAGAAAGCAAATGTCATTATGACATAACTGTTTGTGAAACTTTATTGCGTATACAATTGCTATTTCTTACATCATCACAGGAACTACATAAAATGGCATTCCCCTGTTAATGAGCAATGTGAGATTGCCTTTTTCTTGGAAATAAGTTAGAATCTGCACCCTGAAATCACAATGTGGCCTGACAATGTTCTACGTTTGACAATGTTCTACGCTTGACAGTAAAATTTTGCTGGTGGTTTATCAATTTTGGTGAGGAACAAGAATCTCCCATTTCTTTCAATAAGAGAGGAATTTCAGCCTTTCCTTGTGTGACAATGTGGTAAATGATCAGATATGAAGCTGAACACAATCTAGAAGAAAAGAAGGCCGAGGGAATCAGTGAGCCACAGCTGTCTTTCAGTGCTCTAAAGGCTGGCATTCACTGGATCTGCCAGAGTGAATGATACTGTTTATCTTCCCAATGGGCCGGACAGTAAAATCGGCCTAACAGAAAGGAAAAACTTTCAAATCTGACCCATGGTCTGACTTTAGGCACTGATTATACTCTAACTGAAATGGAATAAACACATCGAACATACAAATAAAATGGAGAGACTTTGGAGGGTTGGACAGGTTAGGAGAAAATTGGTTTGCTTACCTGCAAGTGTTTAATCTCCAACACAGGCAAACAGTACAAAACATTCTTGAAATTGGAAATTTCTCGAAAATTAAAAACTTCCTCTAAATGCAGTTCTACAAAGCTTTAAAAAAAAACATGATTTAAGCTCCCCGATAAATACAGTTGCTGAAAATGGATTTCCTGTGATGGACTGTTGCTTATCATGAAATGACACAGTGACACGGGCAACATGAAATTAGATAGACTGCTGTGTCAAATCTGCCAAGGCCTGATTTACAGGCATCACTCTCGTCAGGGAAGATGGCTGGGTGGCTGCTGGAAGGAAATTGTGGGAATCTTTTCATCAAAGATCTGAAATGAAAATCTATAGGGGGTGGAATGGGTGAGTTATTTCTGCAGTAGTCTGTTGCCATTAAATCTCTATAGAATCACTGTTATGGAGAAAACGGAGTCGTTAGTGACAGTAATCTATTATGGCTTCTTCATTTTTTTTGTGAGGCATGATGTTTGAAACAGTGGCCGCAGTCAGCAGAATGACATTGCCTGTGGATTTCTTTACTATTAAATGACTGACAGGGCTAACAGCACACGGAAGGATTCCGAGGCAGATAATTCTGTTTAATCTGCCTTTTAACATTATGCAAAATGCAGCAATGGGGAGCAGCATGAAGAACTGTGTGAAAGAACTGAACTAACAACAAACATGCCGCAATGTCCTAAGTTATCAAATTACCTATATTTATGAGGAATACTTCACTATTTCATTCAGTGTGTACATGTATGCATACAGAACAGTATTATTTTCTTGACTTGGTATGCACTGTTGCCTCCCTGCTGGTTAACCCTTGAGGATCTCTATTATAGAGTCTGAGAGAATACAGCATTGAAAAAGACCCTTCAGCTAATCAAGTCCATCCTGGTCAAAAACAAACACCTAACTATTCTAATCCCATTTTCCAGAAATTGATCATAGGCCTTGTAAGCCTTGGGCATCGCAAGTGCACATCGAAATACTTTTGAATCTTATAAGGGTCTCTGCCTCCACCAACCTTACAAGCACTGAGTTCCAGATTCCCATCCCTTTCTGGACGAGAAAGTTTTTCCTCACATATCCTCTAAACCTTGGGCCCCTTACCTTAAATCAATGTTCCCGGTCAGTGATCCCTCCATTAAGGGGTCAATGGATAGAGGGGAATAATACCATCTTGGTTACGCCATCCTTGTGCCTCATAATTTTATCCATCTCAATCATGTCCCCTCTCAACCCCCTCTGCCTGAAGGAAAGCAACTTGAGTCTGAGCAGCTTCTCTTCTGAACTGAAGGCTGTTCCTGAGCAGGTGCTGCTTGAGAGGACTATTAATGACACTTTCTGTAACTTTACTGATGTTCAAGAGTAGATTGATCAGGCAGGAATTGACCAGGTTTGTCCTGCCTTTTGTGACAGGACATACCTGGGCAATTTTCCACATTGTTGGGTAGAAACCAAAGTTGTAATGATACTGGAAGAGCTTGGCTAGGGGAGTGGCAAGTTCTGGAGCTTAAATCTTTCATATTAATGCTGGAATTTTGTCAGGACTTACAACCTTTTCAGTATCCAGTACCTCGAACTATTTCTTGAAATCATTTGGAGTAAATCTAATTGACTGAAGATGGTATCCGTGATGCTGGAGACCACTGGAGGAGCTCATGTCTAAAGACTGAATGCTTCAGCCTTATCTTTTGTACTGATATGCTCTTTCATCATTGAAGATGGGGATATTCTGGGAGCTTCCTCCTCCAGTGGGTTGTTTAATTGTCCACCACCATTCAAGACTCAATATGGCAGACCTGCAGTACTTAGATCTGATCCATTGGTTGTGGGATTGCTTCGTTCGGTCTCTCATTTGCTGCTTATGCTGTTTGGTATGCAAGTCATCCTGTCTGATGGCTTCACCAGATTGACACCTAACGTTAGGTATGCCTTGTGCTGCACTTGGCATGCCCTCCTGCACTCTCCAATGAATGGAAACCATTTATGTGAACCACAAACAGGAATGGCCTGAACACGGACACCTGTGGGAGTCCACTGAAAACAGACTTCCAGTCGGGAAAACAAACCTCAACCATCGGCCTCTAATTTCTGCCACTCTGCCAACCATTGATCCAAATTGCCAAATTTCCTTGGAACCTATGGGACTTTACCTTTGCGTTCAGTCTGCCATATGGCCTTGCTGAAGTCCAAGTAGACAACATCAAAAGCATAGTCATCACAAAATTAATTAATTAATGTACAATAACAATCATGGTAGAAATTGCTGACTTTATCCATTGCTTTTTAGATGACAAAACAATGACAAGCATCGTTCCAATGGGCAGGAATTATAAGAGAAATTACCAGAAAATCGCAAAGCTACCGCTAAAGAATTAAGCTCAGAAGGAGACTTCTGAGGAAAGAGCAGAAAATCTGCAATCCTGAAGAGGCTTAGTAAAGGAATTTGAGATTGCAGGGGTTTGCTGAAAAACTCCCCTCTTGTTGATTTGAGGGAAAGCACCCAATATTATGGAATGGGAAAATTTGGAGTGTTTTAAAATGGGAGAAGCTTGCAAAACTACTGGCTGGCAAGGAACATGGAGAACTTGAAGAACCTAGGAGCGCATCAGAGAGTTCTCAGAAATTCTCGGTGGCACTTGGGACAAAGGTTACTTTTAAAGATCGGACTAAAGTACATCAGTGCAATGTGACTCAGCATACATTTTAACACAAATAAAACTGCTGATTGTAAATCTGCAAAACTGTGGAAATGTTACGTTCTGTTCCTCTCAATCTCAAGTGAGAATTAGGAGCAGCATAGAAGAAATACTATGAGTGTGGCAGTGTCATTGTTTCCCTGCAACAACACCAGGCGAAGGCCATGAGATTTTAAAGGTAGGTACACTTGCTTGGAGGGACACCCATAGTGTTGTCTCGAGGTGAAGAGGATAATATAAATATTTTTTATTTTGAACCTCTACGAATGATATACACCCTATTTTAGAATTCTTACTACTTGAAAATATGATAAAAGTTTTGACCAAAATTCACCTTACTTCTTTTAAAAAATCTGAATGAAAATACTACAGTATTAATGGATGAGCAGAACTCACACACCTTGGATACAGTAACACCATAAGACATAGGAGTGGAAGGCCATTTGGCCCATCGAGTCCACGCCACCATTCAATCATGGCTGATGGGCATTTCAACTCCACTTACCCGCATTCTCCCGTAGCCCTTAATTCTTTGTCACACCAAGAATTTATCAATCTCTGCCTTGAAGATATTTAGCGTTCCGGCCTCCACTGCACTCTGTGGCAATGAATTCCACAGGCCCACCACTCTCTGGCTGAAGAAATGTCTCCGCATTTCTGTTCTGAATTTACCCCCTCTAATTCTAAGGCTGTGTCCACGGGTCCTAGTCTCCTCGCCTAATGGAAACCGTTTCCTAGCGTCCACCCTTTCCAAGCCATGTCAGTAAACTGCCTATTACTGCAGGCTTCGTCAACCCATGTTGTCACCTAATTAGAAATTTAACAACAAAGGCCACCATCCTCAACTGTGAATCCTATTCTTTTAGGTTTCCTCTAACCTGAAAAATAAACCCTTAGATCTGAATAAGAACGTGTTACGTTGATCGCGGTTAGGAATACAGGTGAATCCCAAGCAGATCTGTTAAAGGATGTTTTACGCTTACTTAATTTTTGATTGGCATCTGCCTGGGGGGTGCTGTTTGACCTAGCCCAATCGTGACACCCATTTACTTTTCCACAATTGTGAATATAAAACGTGATATGGGGACAGGATTTGGTTCTTGTTGTAGCCAAAGGTCAATGTATTTTTAAGGTCAGGGTAAATGTGGCCTCGCAAACTTTCCAAGTGATATTCATTTGCAGCAAGAGGACATCCACATCTATATTAAAAGGTACTGACATCTCAAAATAAAGAAATAGATTTGCCACATAGAGACAGCACCCATTAAACCCTTCACTGTGGTTATGGAGCAATGTTTAGACACCACAATTTAAGTCTATGATGTCAACCACCGCACAATTGAATGAATTATATGTTACGTGTAGTAGAACATTTTTAAAAAATTTACGAACAGTTTAACAGAAAATATTGTGAAATTGTTTCATGCTGTCTGAGCATTGGTAGATGAATAACTGTATTCTTAAAATCCATTCCTTATTAAATGTAAGGAGCGATAGAAAAATTTACAAGCCATCTGTAGCACCCAATGTAATTCATGGACTCAAAATCAATACTCTGCTAAGTGCATGTTTCAGCAGTGTTATAAGCAGCTATTAAGTCCTTTGGAAAAATCAATTTATGATGCCTGAAGCCTTAAAACCTGAGACTTCTGATTCAGATTAACCTTTTATTATTTTTAACACCATTATATCTTCACCAGCAAAGTAGAGAAAAAAAAAACAAGCCATTTACATTAATATATGAAATGTAGCGTCAAGTTATTGAAAGCATCTAGTAATGTATAAAAAGGTATTTAACACATTTTATATCTAATATACACTAAGAGATCTCCTGAGCTAGAGGTTATGTTGCTCTGCAGCAATAATGGTGCTGTCAATTGACAGTATGATAGTGAAGGTGTTTCAAGAAATGTGACAATTACAGGAAGTGAACAATTTGTGCATTTTTTAATATGTCATGGTTATCCTTCCTTTTAGACACATTGAATTAATTACCTTGGATAGGTTTGATATGAACTGGAGCTTTCAGTCCATTAAGAAGGTAGGAACCAGCTGTTCTATTCATCTTGATCATCCTTTCACTTCAATCTACAGTCAAGATCTATATCTTTTCCCTCTCTGGAGCACAAGCCCCAATACTTGACATTAGCACAGTCAAAACCCACCAATTCCCAGAGTTAGAATCAGGATCGGTACGTAACCTGTCTCTTGTCTTCAGGAAACTGTAGGGCTATGCATATTAGCTATTTATAATTCAAAACAGTAACTTCTTATTCAATTTATCAAATGGAAAGATGACTATTGTTATCCAGAGATCTCTGTGCTCACTTTTGCAAGGCACTCAACAACTGGTGGGTTGCAGGAGCGCTGCTTAGATTGTCACAACAAAAATCGTCTGAGTCTATCAACTTTAAATTGGTCTTATTTTGCTCTAAATCTGTAACGTACAAGAACCTCAGTACCATAAAAACTGAGCGTACTTGACTCTGCTATGATTGCCAGATCAAATTCAGGAGCTGCCATCTCTGACAGCTTGTTAACTATTACAGATGATAAGTGACCATTCATTTTTATATTAACATGACACATCTCCTGATAGAGGTGTGATGAGTTTTGCAGATTCTCAAATGTGGTTTTGCAGCATGAATGAAAAAGGTAATCACGCAAACGTCAGGCTGTGGTCACGCTCTTCCTCCTGCGATTCCCTGGGCAGCAGCAGGATTAGAAGAGTGTGTGATCTAATTGCTTGCCTGTTGGCGAAAGACAGATTCAGAAGAAAAATGAAGTCAAACTAATGATCAGAAAAATTATATTTCTGAAGAAGATACAAACAGTTTTGATATGTAAGGCTCATGTAGAGATGCTGGGAAAAGGTTAGTGTCAGGGGGCCAAAGTATGAAACAATTGAAGCTCAAGGTTTATTCATCTGTTTTCAGTTGGAACATGAAAGTTGATTGTGAGGCCCTGTCATGGCCAGGAACAGAAGCAGTGAACATAGATCATGGCAGCCAATTAAAGTAATTAGCTGCCACTGGAGGACTGTATTGTCGGACTCCATGCCCCGAAAGGAGGAAGGGCCCAGGTTAGTTGCCTAATGGCGGCTTCCTGTTGGCAGATCCAGGGTCCATGACTCCAGGTGAGATTACAGGACTTCTCTGTGTGCCTCAGACTGCCCTGCAGAGGGCTCATTCCTGACTAGCCTCCACCAGTGTGGTGCATTATGAGGCCTAACTTTATTCCAAATTTTATGCAGCAGAGAGAGGGTGCCTCTATTTTGACATACTCACTACAACGTCTTGTTGCTGCTTTCAAGCTGGAAGCTTCTAATTTGCTCTTCATCTTGAAGAGCCCTCTCTCTGCCCTCCACCAGGCAGCAAGTCTGCTTTCTGACCACTCATTAGCCACTCCAATAAGAGTCGCATACAGAGTCAGTTGCCCACAGTGTGCAGGCCTCCGACACCCAGGTGTGCCTGCCTAACAGTGGGATTTAGATAATTCTAAAGAAAATCCAGCCTCAACTCTTGACTTGTGTTTTTCTAAATTAAACTATGCCATCATTAAGCTTCTCTATTTTGCTTTCCTCCAAAAAATTGTAAAGTATTCTTTCATCTGTAGTCTCATTCATTATTATTACATATGTAGCATTCTCCCTTCTACCCAGTCACAGATTATTGGTTTGTTCATTTTTCCTACCATTTCTGATTTTGTAATTGATTAAAACCTGTTAAATGTCTTTTCTTTGTGGTTCTGATGAAAATAGTTCATCAAAACATTTATTCTTTTAAACTTTTCCATAGATGTCTGTCCAATTAACTATTTTCAGATTTTTAAACTTATATTTAAGTTTCTAGCATCCAAATTATTTGCTTCTGCAACGAAGAACTACAATTGTTTAACATGGTTATTATTCACTTGTACACACTAGAATCATAGAGTCATAGAGATGTACAGCATGGAAACAGACCCTTCGGTCCAACTCGTCCAAGCTGACCAGATATCCCAACCCAATCTAGCCCCACCTGCCAGCACCCAGCCCTCCAAACCCTTCCTATTCATATACCCATCAAAATGCTTTTTATTGCTGCAATTGTACTAGGCTTGACCATTTCCTCTGGCACCACCCTCTGTGTGAAAAAGTTGTCCCTTACATCTCTTTCATATCTTTTCCCATCTCAACCTAAACCTCTGCTCTTTAGTCCTGGATTTCCCCAACCCAGGGGAAAGACTTTGCCTATTTATCCTATCCATGCCCCTCATGATTTTACTAACATCCAAAAGGTCACCTCTCAACCTTCAATGCTCCAAGGAAAGCAGCCCCAGCCTATTTAACCTCTCCTTATTGCTCAAATCCTCCAACCCTGGCAGCATCCTTGTAACTCTTTTTTGAACCCTTTCAAGTTTCACAAAGTCCTTCCTATAGGAAGGAGACCAGAATTGCATGCAATATTACGACAGTGGCCTAACCAATGTCCTGTACAGCCGCAACATGAGCTCCCAATTCCTATACTGAATGCTCTGATCAATAAAGGAAAGCATATCAAACACCTTCTTCACTATCCTATCAACCTATGACTGTACTTTCAAGGTGCTGTGAACCTGCACTCTAAGGTGTTCAGCAACACTCCCTTACGACCTTACATTAAGTGTATACGTCCTCCTAAGATTTTTTTTCCCAAAATGCAGCACCTCACATTTGTTGAATTAAACTCCATCTGTCACTTCTCAGCCCATTGGCCCATCTGGTCAAGATCCCATTGTAATCTGAGGTAACCTTCTTCACTCTCCACTACACCTCCAATTTTGGTGTGACCTGCAAACTTACTAACCATACCACTTACGCTCACATCCAAATCATTTATATAAAATGATGAAAAGTAGTGGACACAGCACCAATGATTGTGGTAGTCCACTGGTCACAGGCCTCCAGCCTGAAAAACAACTCTCCAGCAACTACTGTTACCATTTATAGAGATGAACATAATTTTTAACACAACAATTGTTTTGAGTACAGTGTCCATTTTAATAGCTGAAAAAAATAATTTTTCTAGGACTGACTTGTTATGATGAGTACATTTTATATTAATGAGTGAGTAAGAATCTACATTTATGCAGGTGTAATGTCTTTTTTCCCCCACTTTTTAATCCAAATACGCATGGGAATATATGGTGCATGTCAAAATCTATTGCAGTTACAGCGAACACATTCATGACTCTTGCCATTGGCATTCTTCACTTGGTTCCTAATTTCCTAAGCATCAACTTTTACTCAGAATCAGAACCATGTTTAACAAAAATCATTCTTTCATTCTTAAAACCTCAATAAAATTATAAAATCTGAAGCAAGTCCTACAACCAAAAGCAGTGCCAGATGCACACACTAATCAGTTTTCCCCCAATTTAATCAGTTTCAAATAAAACACAGATCTACAACTTGTAGCTTTCACATCACCTAAACAACAAAATCGGTTATGTCTCCCACTTTTATAGCTTTATAGATTACTGCTCAATGCAATGGACATCTCCACCAGTCCTTCAGGTCAGTCAGAGCGAACCTTGATTTTATGTCACACCTGTTCCCCACACCACCAACATTTCCATCGTGCACGAAATGCTCTTCCTTAAATTGAGACATTTTTAATGAAATTTTCTTCCCTGAGATCATAGAAATCTCTTCATCTGTATTTTCACAATGTCTCAATGTCCTAACTCCATTTGTACATATCACATTTTCAGAAAACTTCCCTGCACTCTGCGGGATGAAAAGAAAGTTGCAACATGTTGATCAACTGAAAGGGATTGAAAATAAACAATAAAGATGAGGCCTTACTGAAATATTCTGAACTCTAAGGAGGAAACATATCCAGGACTATGTTGCAACATCTGAATGCAATATAACCTGGATTCAAAAAAATATTGAATGGAATAACCAGCAATGTCATTAAAGGCAGATCCTTAAGTCTGTTATGAAATACATAAGAGAAGCTTATCGTTTCAGCTTTAGTTATTAGCAGAAAAAAAGCAAACCATTGCTCCGATTAAAGATTCACAAGCAACAGAGCTATGTCTTCTCAGTTTATCCACGTCATGAAAATAGGCCAAGAAACACATTAAAGCTACCACTGACTTCAAGTTAATTGTTTAAAAATTTCTTCAGCAGACTGGAAATAATGGCCAATTATTCTCCTCCCCTAAAAAAATGGGTGTGGACTTTCTCCTTGAATTGCTACAGACCTGAAGATAATGATGCTTGGACTTTGTGGTTGACAGTAATTTCAAGGTATTATTAAGCAGCAATGAAAGAATGATTGCACATGTGCAAGTCAAGACAGTGCCTGAACCACCATGATGTCGCTGCTCTGTACTCCTAGGGATTAAGGCTGCAGGTAACCTTGGACAGTAGCCGTGGTGCATTCTTGGGCTTCTGCAGTTTTGTTTGTGGAGGAGTGAACGCTGAGTCCATCAGAAGAAATAAGTTTGGGCTCCATTTTGGATGTGCAAATTTCTCAAACAGTTTCCATTCAGGTAATGCTTAATTAGTTGGAAAAGGTGAAACTAACCCTAGCCTTAAAAATATTCCATCTTCTCTCCACTTTTTGGAAATGCTTTAAGCAGCAACCAACACCCCCATGCCATCTACTTCAGAACGCACTGTAGACTTTTAAACCACTTCGCGATCACATTGTGCAATAGCATTACATTGCCAACCACAAACTAGGAGGTCAAATGAGGTGCTATTCCATCACTTTCCCAAAGGCTCGATTCCACATTTATTTCGTCAATTACTGAGTTGTGCTATCTCTTCTTTCCAACCCAAGCCCTCAACCTCATTCCATGGAGCTACTTGGGAAAAAAAACACAGATATTTTCAATGTTTACGTGCCTTTTTCCTCCACAAAGTGCCCTTACTGCAGTAAAACATCTGCAGGAACTTGACAGGAGAGCTGTCAAGAAAAATGAAACACTGAACCATGTAAGGATTTATAGGGATATACGGCCAGAAGTAGTTAAGAGTTCCTGAGGTTTAGAAACGTAGCTCTAAATTCTCAAAGGCAACAGATTGGCTGCACCCACATTGGGGAATTCTCAAGTCAAATCATACCAGCAGCTCACAAAACTTAAGTTGGGCCTTGCTTGGAAATTAGGTTGAGGTTGAAGTTCGTAGTTTTCATTGTTTTACGTGACACTCAATCCAAAGTGGTAGCACACCCACCACGCAATCCCCACCCCCTCCTCCGCCCCACACCCGCTACGCTAAGCTGTTCTATTGCTAATGCTTGATATTTGTTTGACATTTTACAAACACTAGCAAATCATGAACAAATGCAGAAAAGGCTGGACTATATCTAGGCTTCGGCAAAAACTTACAAGCAACGTTCACAAAATGTCCATCTAATGACCATCACTAATAAGAGATGCTGCTCAACAACATGTCCAATGCTAAATCGCCCAAATGCTGGGGGTTCCCAATGACCAGAAACTGAACTTGATTAGCTACAAAAATACAATGCCTAAGAGCAGAACAGAAGCTAGGAATCCTGCAGCAAGTAACACATCTCCCGATTCCCCAAAGCCTGTCCACCATCTACAAGATGTAAGTCAGAGGTGAGATGGAATAATCACTATACTCGTCCTGGATAAGTGTTGCTCCAGAAGCTTAACACCATCCAGGACAAAGCAGCCTACTCAACCCACAAACACCCACTCCCTCCCAAACAACGCTCAGTAGCAACTGTGTGTGCCGTCTGCAAGGTGAAATTCACCATGGCTCCTTAGGCAGCTTTTTCCAAAAGCAGAACCACTTCCATCCAGAAGGACAATGGCAGCAGATACATAGGAACACCGCCATCACCACCAGGGTCTATGCACACTGATTGGCATGCAGGCAAAGTTCTCAGCATTGACATCCTGTTTCGGAAGTCGCTGCCATTTATGGAGCTCAAAGGTCGGCATAAAATAAGAAAACCAAATGTTGAATACCATACCTGCAATTTCCTCTCCAAGCCATTCACCATCCTTTTTTGGAATTATATCATTATTCCTTCAGTGTTGCGATGTCAAAATTTAGGAACTCCCTTCCTAACAGCACAGTGAGTCTATCGCCATCAAATAGCCATGATTTGGAGGAGCCGGTGTTGGACTGGGGTGGACAATATTAAAAATCACACAACACCATGTTCTCGTCCAACAGGTTTATTTGGAAGCACTAGCTTTTGAAGCGCTGCTTCTTCATCAGGTGGTTATGAAGAAACAACACTTCGAAAGCTAGTGCTTCCAAATAAATCTGTTGGACTATAAACTGGTGTTGTGTGATTTTTAACACTGTCCATCAAATAGGGGTCTGCAACAATTCAAGAAGGCAGCTCATCATTACCTTCTCAATGAAAATTAAGGGGTAGTAAAGTATGTTGCCCAGTCAGTGAAGCCTATATCTCATGAATGAATTCTAAAAATGTACAGCAGACTAATTGCACTTTGCACAGAGGGAGAAGATTTGAGTCATAGCAAGGTAGCTCCCCTTCAAAATCATGATAAATTTATTCTCCATATAGTCTTGAGTGCTGCCAATTGATGATCTTGAATTAATCCTAAAGATTCCTCCTCAAACACTGACAGTTAGCTTGAAATTTCTTTGTAAAGCAACCCAAACAAAGGAAGTAGCCAACTACCAACGTGCCGCAAGTCTGCAAGTATCAGCTGGTGCTAGGATTGACCCTATTTCATTGGGTTGAAAATCATGCGTTAACCACTCAATCAATGGTTATCTTTATTATTTGGTATTAAGTAATACATGTTTGGAATGAATGGCATGGAAACTTTCCAAACGACCACTGGAGTGATGGGAAAGAGAAATTTATAGCCTGGGATCAGAAACAAAATTCTATTTGCCTTAAATATGTTTTTAATAAATCTCTGTACACGTTTCGTTAAAAAAAATACTAGCAAAGCACAGCTGCTTTTTATTTTTTCCATGTACATTATTAAGAGAATGTGGATTGTGTTGTAAATCGGCTGATATCCAAAGTAACTTATCCTTCTTTTCAAAAAAAAATTCTTAACTGCTTCCAACAATTTGCAAAAAAAAGAACAAAGTTTTTCCTAAATGGATTCAGAGGCTTTTTTTTTGAAACAGGAACAATAGCTTGTTTCAGATGTCTGAGATGCTAATATTTCTAATACAACAGCAGCGAAAAACAATAGTCTCTTTGTTTTGTCAGGAACCCTGCTAAGAGGGGAAAAAATATCAACCAGAACATAAAGAGATTGGATTGAAGTATTCTGAATGGTTTTGTACAGATTCCAGTTAGAACTTGTCAGCCCAAAACTGAATTACCAACTCCAATTCCGACCTGCCACAGGACTGAAATAATTTAAACCTTCATGAAGTTATATTTCTATCAGGCATATCAGAAAACTTGGGGGTACCAAGTCTTTCACTGGTACACTTCCCTGATTCAAGAAGCATTTATTAAATCTTGCAATGCATTAGCATAAAAATGTACCATTTCAAGTCATACTAAGCAACTTACATTGAAAGGTCCCAGGTTCAACCAGTGGATTGTGCTCAAATCTGGAACAAAACCTCGGGTTTCACCTCATCTCTGACTAGGTTTGCCATTACTGCTGATCCATCACTCAAAGAGCCAAATTTTCAGGCTGACAATCTACAAGTTCAAATTAAGGGATTTCACAAGAATAGCCCTTAAGTTTGACAGGGTCTTCAAGTGTCAAGATTAGAGTGGTGCTGGAAATGCACAGCAGGTCAGGCAGCATCAGAGGAGCAGGAAAATTGACATTTCGGGCAGGAGCCCTTCATCAGGAATGGCTGAAGGGCTCCTGCCTGAAACGTCGATTTTTCTGCTCCCTGCTGTGCATTTCCTGCACTACTCTAATCTCCAGGATCTGCAGTCCTCAATTTCTCCTAGGATCTTCAAGTGTGGTCAGTGTTATACTAGGTTCTCACTAAAAATGGGAAGTGTGCTTATTAGTCCTAAATTGCAAGGGAACTTAATCAGTGGAGTGAAAATTTGTCAACTGAATTTGTTGTTATTCTAATCTGAAAAAAAGTTCAGTAGTGATCATGATTGGCAATGATGGTGCTCTCTCTGTGGTACAGTTTGGCTGCAGACATCTGTGCAGTAGCTGGTACCCTTTGCAATCGGATCCCTGCTACTGAAGCCATATGGATCATTATTAGATTAGATTACTTACAGTGTGGAAACAGGCCCTTCGGCCCAACAAGTCCACACCGACCCGCCGAAGCACAACCCACCCATACTCTTACATTTACCCCTTACCTAACACTACGGGCAATTTAGCATGGCCAATTCACCTGACCCACACATCTTTGTGACTGTGGGAGGAAACCGGAGCACCCGGAGGAAACCCACGCAGACACGGGGAGAACGTGCAAACTCCACACAGTCAGTCGCCTGAGTCGGGAATTGAACCCGGGTCTCAGGCGCTGTGAGGCAACAGTGCTAACCACTGTGCCACCGTGCCGCCCACAAGACTTATAAGCTTTTTAACAGTCCTTGACATTCTTTTAAAGATTTGTATTGTTACTTTCATTTTGTAAACCCACATTTACAGCCCTACACATCTGAAGATTTGTAAACATTCTGGTGAATGTGCAGATAATAATACTAGTTATTTCAGGTCCCATTCAAATATTATTCACAATAAAGCAAAAACTAAACACCTTTTAAAAACTTTACAGTACTGTAAATACACTGTATATTAGAACTACGTGGTGGAAGATATTCTTGTCCTTTTACGAGATCTACAAGGCACAGTCATCCTTAACCAATTACAGCTGAGATAAAGGACAGCCCACACAATCGGACCTCACTTTCAAGTGAAGTACAATAAATTTCCATTGCCCAGTTTGGTCAATACCACGAACTATAAAATTAGCCACATGATTAAGTGTGGTGCACAAATGGTACTAGTCCATTGAAATGGTTCTGATCTTCACTCTCCTGCTTCGCCATCTGTGGCTCTGAAACTTCACACCATACAGCCTCCTATGCACCCCCATCCCACCTCTGACACACACACACACACACACACACACACACACACACACACACACACACACACACACACAATTATCTAAACTCAATCCAAACCTGGAACTTGGTGACATGAGAATGTAACTTTACAAGCTCATATATGTCAACTTGAATGAGATAGCTAATGTCGCTGGGGCAGGATTCCAGGCTTAGCAGCTTTAGGAGAAGAGAAACGCATGAGGACAAAATTAGGCACATGTTAAGCGATGGAAAAAGCACAAATGAAAGTGCAATGGTGCTGTAAGGACTGCTTTAAGTTTCAATATTCACGTTTGGTCAGAATGCTGAGCTGTAAGTAACTGTGCTTTGGTGTGCACTAGATCAACTAATCAAGTTGAAGTGGGTTGGAGTGAACCGCAAGTTCTATGGCCTCATGCCATTTTCTTGTTGCAGAAAGTATAATCTTGCTTCTTAATGCTACCCTTGATTTAATTCCAGCTGTCAGAAGAACAACTCAGCTTTGCTGAACATAGAAAAGGTGACCACAGAGCGAAGTGATCCTTCTGCACAGCCATTTGGGAAATGGGCTGAATAAACTACAATATTTAAAATCTATCCTTAAATTTCAGCAGGAATTGAAACCACAACCCAACAGTGAAATTTTCAGGACAGAACATTTCACGTTAGCTGACTGCATGTTTTCAAGTCAGTACCGGTAATCCAAAGCATGGTGTTTCTGTTGATAGGAAAGACGTGTGGATAGGTGAACAGCTTTCCAATTTTGAGTGCCAACTCATAATTAGTTATAGTACTCAAAATGTGCAAGGTCCAAGCTATATTTGTATACTGCATATTGTATAAGGCATGCTTCTGAAAGAGTTAAACAATGAAGTTATAGTATGTTCCACCCAATCTGATGGTGTCAGTTATTGGGCTGGGAAGTAACAGCCGAGCATGCAACTGTAAAGGATACAGATGTGTCATCTCTGGCTTTTGATAAGCTTTTTGATTTTGCTTAGCTTATCTATGTAACATGTAACTGTTGTTATCTTAAATTAAACCATATCTTGTGTAAGGCAAGTGTCTCTTTTCTTTGAGACTCAGTAATGGCTTATCCTCTAGCACTTCGAATTAAATAGGTTCTTAGACCCAGAATAGAGGGCAGATTGGTGGCAGCACTCTCCTCCAATCATTTTCTGGTTGTGGCTGGTCCCACAATGTCTGAAACTGTAGATTTCCCTGATGTAAATGTTGGCTAAAAGAGGAAACTAGGAATCCACCTACTGGATATAATTTCAAGCTTTAGAGAAGGAAGGAATGTTGCACAGAACTCGAGCTCATTAGATGACTACAGTCACAAAGGTTAAAATAAAAGCAGTAAACGACAGGTTTTGAAAAATGCTGAGCTCATAATTTAATAGGGAACTGAGTTATGTTTGAGAATCACAGGGGATATTGAAAAGGGAAACAAGGGGGTAAAAGCTATGAGAATAAGCTAAATGATAATGTGAAAGGGGATATCAAAACCTTTTTTCAATCGTACAATATTTTAAAATTTCATATCCAAATACACTGTAGTACAAAGGTAGCCATCAGAATGGTGTGGCCATTAGGAACCAAAACGGAGACTTGTGTGCGCCAAGGTTACAGAGAAAGTAATGAAAAGGTTTGCTGGAATAGCAAGACCTCAGTTTACATAGAGAGATTAGAGAAATGGGGCTGCTCTTCATCAACCAGAAAAGACTTAAGGGAGATTAACGATCTTCAATATTTTTAAGGGTTTTCAGTCAGTCAATAAGAAGAAATCATTTCCAGTATTAAAAGGATTGTAACCATTCTGGGATAACGGTTATGATTTTTATGTACCACATAATGAAGCAAACTATTTCACTTAAAAGTTAACTTTTATATTTGAGATCTCAGTACTTGTCCAAAGAAGACCTATAGCTATATTTACATAGCCAACCCATGCCAAAGAAACTGAGTAAAAGCATTGATTGATATGAGGGGAATGGTCAGTACTGTGTGTTTATTTAATACAAAGACAGGGTGGAGCAAACTCAATAGCTAGCAGAGGGTAATGTTTTAAGGTAATTGACAAAAGGATGACATGCACAAATATATTTTTAAACAGCGTAATTTTGTGAATTGAAATGCACTCCATAAATGAATAGCATAAACAGATTTGAAAATGAGTTTGAAAAGGGAAATGGGTGAATAGTTGATAAGGGCAGTGGGAAGGAAAGGGTCATTGGGACTAATCGGATGGCTCTTCAGAAGATCCAACAGCACAAGCAGGAAAAGATCAATCATTTCCTCAGTGCTGTATCATGTTTATAATTGCATGAACATTCACTTTGAAGAACTGAAGGACTCTTTTTTTATTATACATTCACAGGATGTGGACATCACTGGCTTAGCCAGTATTTATTGCCATTTCTAATTGCCCAGAGGACAGTTAAGCATCAACCATATTTGTTGTGGGTCTGGAGTCAGGTGTAGGCCATATCAGGTAAGGATGGCAGTTTCTTTCCCTAAAGGACATTAGTGAACCAGATGGGATTTTCCAGAGAATGAACAGTCATCATTAGGCTCTTAATAACAGCACTACATGCTATGGTGGGACTTGAACCAGGGTGCCCAGATAATGACCTAGATCCTGGATTAATGGCACAACGATAACACAACTAGGCCATCACCACCCTCTTTATAGGGTATGACTGTCTGGTTTTATAGATATAATCCTCAATATAATAGCTGGTAATATTCTTCTGAACATCTTTATGACCTTACAATTAATTTTGTTAAAACTATTAATAGTTAAAATTTGTAATATAAATCCAGAGATAACACATTTATCATTATGTCAACTGTCACTAAGATGACAGATTTTTGGATAAAATTTTGCATGGTAAAATGAGATATTAAGACATTTCCAATAGCTTGCATCATAAAACAGCTGTCAGCATACACTCCAAAATCAGTACAGCACTGTCTATTGCTCTGAAAGCAATATCTTCTTTGAAACATGGCATACATTTTAAGTTTTCTAATGTATCACTCCAGGTAACAAAGTTATTATTAAGCAACATTAGTTATATGGAGCTAATAACTCCACTAAATCATTTATTTCAGCAAGAGACTGGCAAGAGTTCCAAAACAGTGTGTGGCTGTCAGAACTACAGTGCTAACGACCATTGCTATTCTGTTCATTACTTTCACTACAAATGGATTCCAGTGTTAATATAATGGCTCTTCCATTAACTTTATATGTTTATAATGATCTTTGGAGGTATAGCAGCCCCTTACCATTACATGCTCTAATATGCCATGACCTTTAATGTAGCACAAATTGTCTATGCTTTCTATTAGACAAACCTTCAATGAAACACACATTTTTTGTATGGCTCTGAGAGACAGTGTTATATGAAGGTTCAGTGCATTTGTCTCATTTCAAGCATATTCTGAAGATTCCTTCCTGCGTGAAAAAAAATTCCAATCTCCAGCTATAAAGATATCACACCTACAACCACACTTAAAACAAAAAGGTGTGCATCTCAAGCAGACATTTCAGAAGCTGTCTGCAGAATCAGAAGTGCTGACATCCTTTGATTTACAGCAATACATTTACATAGGAGATGTTCCAATTTTCTGGACACATTTGGCCAGTTCACCAGTTGTGAAATCTGCACTTGTGTGTATGGTCTTACTTCATAATCAGTATTCTTTAGCAAACACAGAAGATGCCTGAGCACCAAAGGAGTTTGCATACCCTGTCTCATGCCTCATGATCCATCTTCTCTGAATCACACACCTGTCAAACAAGGCTGCAGGCCATTAGGCTCGCTGAGTAAAATTTACCCCTTAATGCTGTGATAGTCCTTTTAATCAACTCAGCATTGTCAGAATTCTGAAGGGTGGTGGTAGCATATGTTTCTTTTTTAAAAGAAATAGTCTGCTGAATAACAAATAGTCTGAATAACAAGAACAGACTTGGTGATCCAATGCGATACACTCTACATATTAATGAGATTTCATTCCAGAAATGACATTGACAGTTTCAATGTTGTTTGCCACTGGCTTCCCAATGGGGAGCAGCAAGTTAATACAATGACAATATAATTGCAATTCCTTCCTCATTAGGCAATGGAAGCCTTGCATCCTTGCATGACCCCCAGGTTACCAATGCAGCAGCATTAAATTTACTGTAGTAGTCCCCAAGGACTGTTACAATTCTTTCACTGTACCTGTTTTAATAATGAGCGACTGAAATGTGTAATGGTTTAAAAGCTAAAAATGTATGATGATTGCAAATGTGCATGTATACTCACAAAATAACCAGTTCCCAAACTGGAATGTGCAGAGCTCTGTAACAGAACAGAAGAGAAGAAAGGGAAATTAGTGATCATAATCCACATTATTCCATCTTCATGAGTTCATTAGCAGCACTCATGTGCTTTCATCATGATGTTTCAGAGTTGGGGGAGGGTGGAGGAAGGGGGAGGTGGGGGTGGTGAACCTTGTCAGCTGCTTTGCAACAAGCTTGTACAGTCTCATTTTCTTCTCACATCTCTCATCAGGATTGAGAGGTAACACTCTATTTACAGATCTCCACATCTCTGCTGCCGCTGTAATTGCCAATTTATATGACAGGCAGCTGGGTAATGATGGCATCTTTACTTTGCACTGAGACTCAACAGACTAGTATCAAGTGACCTCTGCGGCTGTTGACATTCAGTGGCATGGCTTCCAGTTAGTGAGCCAAGGCTGTCATGCTCCATTGCTGTGACTATTTAAAGGAGTCAATCTTCAAAAAGGGACCAAAGAAGGCCAATGATTCTTCCACACATGGCATTGAGATCAATGTCATCGCAGAGAGTGTTTCTGCTGTCCCAAACAAAGTTAGGTGATTTTCAGCAACATTAACAAAGTAATGTAAGATATTAGACACTTAATGGCCACCTTTACCTGAACCAAAATAAGACCCTTCACACCTTTGCCAAACAAAAATCTAATAAGTTTGTTTGAAGTTTGCAACCGACTGCTATTCAACAACATTTTTGGATCAAGACTTAAGTTACAGCATGGTATGATGCCTGGGAGTCGACCACTTGGTGGTTTTGTGGCTCGAGTAGACTGCTGCCTCAATCTTCTTTGCTAAGCTGGTCTAAGACTGTTCAGTAATCTGTGATAGAAGTTGGTCTACAATCAAGTCTCAGCAAAATGAGGCTTTTGCCTTAGGTAACAAGCTGTTGTTTATATCAGTAGATATACACAGGTTGCATTAGCTCTTAGGCACATTAACTATTATCAGCAAGAGGTAGAGAAGGCATGTGTGCCTTCATTGGGAGACCATGCTAGATTCCAAATAACTGATTCTTCATGTGGTGGCTGTGCAACATCATTAGTTTGGACGGAACTCAGTATAGCTCAACATTAAAATTAAAGAAAGATGCTGGAGATCTGATACAAAAACAGAAATTGCTGGCAGAATTCAGCAGGTTTGGCAGCTTTCGCCCCACAGATGAGACCAGATTTGCTGAGTTTCACCAGCAATTTCTGATTTTGTTTCATAACTCAATAACTGTCTTTTTCAAAACCACTACCTTATGAAGGGAGTTTTAGCGTACCATAAACATTTGTGTGAAGGCGTGTTTCCTGAAACCATCACAGAATGATTGAGTTCTGATTACAACATTATATAAATAGTTGTTAGGTAGTAGTGACTTAAATATTGCTGCAAAACACTTTGTCAAAGCTTTTCATCTTACACTCATCAGGACAGTTTGCAGGGATGCTAAAGCAAAGAGAAAACCACATTTGAACTGTAAAGGAGGAGGCAGCTGATTGTTTGGCAAGTAGACTCAAGTAGGCAAAGGTGTTGCCATGGAAAATACTCCAGTTAATGAAAACTGACAGTTAACTGTTAAGCATTGATAAATTTCTGAACAGATGCAGGTTGATTCTGATTGGTCAAAACAACACCCACATAGTGAACCAGAGGTTCATTACTCATGACAGTTATCTTGGCCAGAACCAACCTGACCACCTTTAATTTTAAAAACGGTTTGACAGTTAATTGTCAATCATCATTCACTACCAGGGTTCACTTGCCAATCAAATTAGTATGCTCCTATTATGTAGCTCATGTTGTTTGCCCTTTACCACGGTATTTTTTATTTATTGCCCTGATGAATAGAAGCCAATAGTTTAGCAGTATGTGTTTTTTTCTCTCAGAAGTATAGCATTATACCTTTCTTCAAATTACTCCACTGAAGGAAATATTTCTCTCTTCTTACCAGCTTCTTCAACCATGTTAATTATAGTACCCCTTAATCTCCTAATATCAAGGGAATACATTGTTATAAATATGTACCGAATCTCTTCTGAGATTTATACAATCTTCCTGAGATATAATGGACCAAACGGATTATAATTCTCCAGCTAAAACCCAACCAAGTGCTTTATATAACTGTTGGATGCATCTATTCTTTTATATTCCAGCCCTCTTAAGTTGAAGGCTAAAATGCCATTACACAATTAAATTCGTTTTTAACATGGAAACAGAAAATGCTGGAAACATTTAGCAGGGCAGGCAGAACTTATTGGGAGATTGTTAACATTTCAAATCAATGACCCTTTATGGATACCAGTGTTATCAATCTGAAATGTTAACTCTGTTTCTCTTTAGCAATTTCTCTTAGCCTGCTGAGTAGATCCACCTTTATCTGTCCAACTTCCAACATCTGCAGTATTTTGCTTTTATAATAATGAATATTCATACCTTTCTCATTGGTTCTATTGATTTCTGGTCATGGAGCCCGAAATCCATTTGCTGACTCTATAGCCCTACTTTCTACTCCTTTAATAAATTCTTTAGTCAATTCAGTCCAAAGTAGGTGTCCTCACATTTCCCCACAATGAATTCTAACTGCCACATTTTTGGCCATCTATAAATGCTCCATTAAGTCAACTATGCTACTTATTGCCAATAAAACTAAAGTTGTTGAAGGTGATAGAGTTCACGTCTCCAAAGTTGAGTCAATGATGCTCTATTAATAATGCAATTTGCAAAGAAATTACCTGATGCCTAACTTTTCTAGAAATTCATTTCAATGACCAACACTTCAACTTACTGCAACAGATCAAATATCTTACTTAAGAAAACAGATTTCATCTCCTGTAGCTTGATAATAGTGGAAGGTAAATTGGTTCAGTTCAGGGGAAATAAAACAGAATAAAGCATTCACATCCTGTGATGATAGTAATGAAATATGCATTCATGATTTAAATTCACATTGGAATAATTTGATTATTAAGAAGCTTCAAGTAAGGGGGATTAAGTCCACATTTTCAAATATGTGTACAACTGTTAAATATTACTCAGACAATAAAACAACTAAAATCTGATGCAGTGAACATAAGAATCCAAATTTCAGAAGCTTTTGTTATTAGCAGGTGAAGGTGAATATCTTATACTGTCCAAGTGACACTTGAAAACAATACAACTAACTTATTAGCCAAATCTCCCTCTCACTTCTTTTGCTAAGAATCCATAGAAAAAAATAGGTTAGGTTAATTATTAAGAACGGTGCAAACTTTAATGTTAAGTTAAGAATAATTAAGTTATGAAAGTGACAATGTTGGGATGCAGTTTTTAAATGATTAATAATTGAGTTTTCAGATCTTACATGGAATTCCTTGAACATTTATTGTCTTTCTAATGTTGAATATAAATTCCCTAGTTTTTCATCTCAATCCCTCTGGAAATAAAGCCTAGCGCTCTGTATACTTTCTCATAACCTTTCAAACTTGTGGTGAAACTCTTAGTAATTTCTATATTGTACTCTGAGATCTCCTTGGTTCTATACCCAATCCAGACTTCAAGTTCCAAATAATAAGTGATTTCTTTATTCCCACTATTAAAATATATACTTCCCATTTATTTGCATTGAACTCTATTTGTATGTAATTAATACAATAAATGGCCAATCCATATGCTTACTTTTTATAATCAACCTGTTCTGAGATGTTACTACATACCACTGGAGCTGGTGGGACTTGAACCCGGGTCACTCAGCCCAGGGGTATGGTCACTAATTCTGTGCCACAAGAGGACCCTTCCATATGCTTATTAATGTCCTCATGTAATTTGCTGCAGTTCTTATCATTATTGACAATCACCTTTGCAATTTGATGACATTCATAAATTTATAAATTGCATTTTGATTCCAAGTCCAAATCGGGAATGTAATTTCTGACCAGCTGTGATTACAGACCCCTGTGGAACACCACTTCCCACCTTCTGCCTCTCTGAATAACTACCCTTTACTCCACTCTCTGTTTTCTGGCTTGAAGCTATCAGCAATCCATTCTGTCACTTCCCTTGAAGCCACATTTTCTGATTTAACACTAAGGTCTAATGTAGCTCCTTTTATCTTTGAAAACTGGATAAATTATATCTCCAGAATTACAATTATTTTCTTTCTATTATCTCCTCAAAAAATTTCATTCAGGTTGCTGAAGCAAAGATTCTCCTTTTGAAATGCATGCTCATTATTCACAGTCATGATATACAGCATGGAACTACAATGCCTTATTGTCTTTAACTACCTTCTCTGCCTAGTTAATAGCAGGGTAGTTGAAACAACCACGATTATTATTTTGAGTGTTGTTTTGGCTCATTTCCTTAATTTGTTTGTATATCACTTTCTCCATTTCCTTTCCACTATTAGACACTGTGAACTACAAAGTTTTTCATTCATGAGATTTGGGGTCACTGGTCAGACCAGTCTCTGTTACCCATCCTTAATTGCCCTTTAGAAGGTACTGATGAGATGTCTTCCTGACATGAGGCAGTCCACGGTACACCAATTGTACCATTAGCATCGAGGTTCCTGGCTTTTGTCAAAACACTTGTATGTATATAGTGCCAAGTCCAGATGTTGTGTGGTTTGGAAGGAAACTTACAATTGGTGCTGCTCCCATGCACCATTTGGGTGCACAATCATGGTGGGCTTTTAATAGTCAACAATATCATTGCCAAAGTAGGCAAGATCAGGTCAGGACAGCAGATTTCCTTCCCAAAGGGCATTAGTAAACCAGATGGGTTTTTTAATGACAATCAACAATGGTTCAATGGTCACAATTAGACTAGCTTTACATTCAATTACTAAGTCTTGAATTGAAACTCCATTGTGATACCAGTCTTGCAGTGCACTGGTAGTGTCCTAACCCTTAGAGCAGGAGGCCCAGGTTCAAGCCTACTTGCTCTAAAGATGAGTAGTAACATCTCTAAGCAGGTTGTTTAGAAAAATAGGTGAAATAAGAAATAAATTTAAAATTCCATTACCTGCTGTGTTGGATTTCTACCCATGCCTCGAAAACATTAGCAAAACTAATCCTATCACAATGCCATCACCTCCCCATAGAGTGATTGATCCTTTATTACCTGTTATCTATATTTATTTGGACAAATATACACTTGATCTCTCAAGGCAGCCTGCAATCAATCAGGAAATATTCTGTCCTGATCATTTTTTGTGCCACTGCTATTCACCTTGAATTCTTTCTCTCTACTTTCTGCCTGTAATCATTCGTTCCCATTCCATGCTCATGCCTTCTTTCATCTTTCCCACTATCTCATTTCTTGAATTCTTCCTTTCTTTTGTCCTTCGGTGTGAAATGGTGCATGACATGGTGTAGAAAAGTTGAAAAAATAATCACTTGGGGATATCATGCATTTATCATGTTGGAATGAGACATACAGACACCGATCAAGGCAAGGACAGACATGGTGCCACAAAAGCATGCTGCTGGATGTCAGTTGGGAGAAACATAAAAGTAGTATTTGATTTCTGCTGATACAATACAAATACTACTGCTACCATGAAACAGTACTTGCAGATCAGACAGCCTTGTCGAAAATCTGCTTGCCTCTGCACCCTTTACCCCATCCAGCAACCTAAGTTTAAAAGGTATTCCTGATGAAGGGCTTTTGCCCGAAACGTCGATTTTACGGCTCCTCGGATGCTGCCTGAACTGCTGTGCTCTTCCAGCACCACTAATCCAGAATCTGGTTTCCAGCATCTGCAGTCATTGTTTTTACCTTTTAAAAGATGTACCTTGGTCACCGTTCGCAGGTCTAATACACGTAATAGTACCCACCGGGATTCTGTCTCTCTTCAAGAATAGCTCACGCATTCCTGGATCTCAGAGCTCCAAAGGCTGCTGACACACCTTGCTCAGTTCGGCTCTGATCTCTTCCATCTCACCAGGGCAAAGCTCTCATCAGTTATCATACTCTCTAACTGAGGATTGCTCCCCCATCTACCTGTTGCTGCACACACATCTCTAAGTCTCATCACCCCTTATCAAAACCCTAATCAAACCAAGCCCAAGCCCAGACACCCTCCTGGTAACCAGACCCTTTTATCTTTCTAACACAAAGCAATTCCATGCTAAACTGAAATGGCTTTGTATCTCTGTAGACCTTAACAGTTTAAACCTACTCTAATCATGATACCCAGGATGATGAAAATAATGTGGTATAATATTCTAAACAAGCCACAATGTGGAACTCAGCGAAGTCATTAATGAACCACAGCTAATACCATAATTCCGGTTTCCACCTCTAATGCATATGTAATTGAGATTGCTAGACTTCTAATGTGGGCATTTTTAGCCTACCATACTTTCCAATAGGTAAATCGTCAATAACATAGAATAAGCCTTTTACCATCTGGCCAGATAGATCAACTAACTTAAAGGGTAAACCAATTCATTATCATCAAATCAACAGAAAGTTGTTTTTTTCAAGACAGTAATAAAACATCCAATTTAGCAAATCCATCTGTGACACTAGGTAAACAGCAATCTTGAGTTATTCTGTAATTAGCTTTCAAAGTGACTGCACATTTCCAGTCAGTAGGAAGTACAATGTGCTGATGTGAGGTGACACAACAGTGTCAATATCTATGTTATGCACCTGAAGAGAAAGGTAACTAGGTGGAAGAAGTGAAATGTCTCCACATAACTGGCTGCTTCACCTGTGCCAAGTCATGTTCCAATTACTGTACAGCTCAGCACACTTCAACATGATAACAGATTCACAGAGGTACATTAAGCAATGCCATTATCATGGGTTTATAAAGCACAGTTTAGAGGGATACTAGATCTGTCTTACATGCCACTAACTGGATTCATTCCAGTCTAACAGATTCACGTGCCCATATTTGAAAAGACTCTCAATAGCAATGTTGGTCACATTACCACAAAATATATTCTCCATTTATTCCAGAGTATGTTGATTTCAGGTGGGCAGACAGAGAGGCAACATTTTTTTTTTGTAATACAACTTGCCTCATCTTCCTTTCTGTCTTCTTTCACTGAAATTATTTTTCATTAATTCACTGCCAACATTTATTCTCCACGTAGCTGATTAGCTTGTTAGTCCTTTTCTCTGGGCAGTAAAGGATTAACCACCTTGCTTAGATCACATATAGGCTTGAGCAGAAAAACAATGTTCACAGAACTCACACAATGTGGAAACAGGCCTTTGAGCTCAACAAGTGCTCACCGACCCTCCACAGAATAACCCACTCATTCCCCTACTACTCTACATTTTACCCCTGACTAATGCACCTACCACACATCCCTGAACATTATGGGCTATTTAGCATGGTCAATTCACCTAACCTGCACACCTTTGGATGGTGGGAGAAAACCTGGAAGAAACTCCACACAGACAGTCGGCCAAGGCTGGAATTGAGCCCGAGTCCCTGGCACTGTGAGACAACAGTGCAAACCACTGAGCCACCATGCCGAATTTTCCCACTTCTAGTGCCACATCATTCTTACATATTAGTAATGTAAATGAATGATAATACAAAAGTTACAACCCAAATAAAATCATTGGTCTAAAAGGACCTGTAGAGTTTAAACATCCTTTAATAGGAGGTAAAGTTATTTCTGTGTATCAAGTTACTGCATACACCAAGTTTGAATTATTTAAAAATTATTTTCTATCTCCTTCTCAACGAGGCAATCATTCATTTGCTCCCCCTTGAAATTACTAATTTGTTCATAGTTGTTGACCACATTGACATAGTTAGTGCAATACAGTTAAAAATGTTGCCTGAATTCTTATTAATTTTCAGTTGATTGGAAGCAAATATCCATTAGATCAATTTTATTCATGCATTGTGCTAATTTACCTCAACAAGAGTGGTCATAGGCAGGATTGAGCAAAGATTCCATATTGAAGAGAAGATGTCTCCTCAAACAGGAATCTTTTTGTGCAAACAGGATGGGGACAACATTGTGTTTATAGCAGCAAGGCTACTTGTAAATACAGTGAAGGCAAACCTCAAACCTAACCCAGAACTCTCAATGAGCAGAAGCAAGAGATTAAAATCGGTGACTATTTAAAATATATGGAATACTTAAATACAGCAAATACCATTTTGTTAAACAATTGTTGATAGATGTACAAGTAAGGAGACCTGGGTTCAAATGGATAATTCTTTAAAAATGCCAGTGCACTGAATAAAGTCATAAAGAAAAGTGACAGCAACAGAAACAGAGATTGTAAGATGATGATAGAAATGACATAACACCATACAGGGCATTCACATATAGATTTAACAGGATGGCACCGGTGGTGTCAAACTTTGCATTAGATTAAACTTAAGTAACTAGATGTTTCACATGAATTTTGACACAGTGAGTTCCAGAAGATTGTTTCTTCACAATTTGAGAGTCAAAAAGAAGGGCTTGCCAATATAAAAAGGCTGAGGGTATAATTTAGGAGAAAATTGTTTCATTTAACACAAAGTTGTTATCGCACAGAATGCTGTCACACCAAGAGTCAAAGAAAAGTCTGTTTCATCTTTTAAGGAAAGAATGGGAAAACATTTGAAGGGGACATGGTTTCATGGCTTAGGGTACAGAGTAAAGCAATGGGGAAATAACTGCAGCAAACAGCCAACATAGACATAATGAGATGAATGTCCTTCTACGACCCACAAGTGAGAGAGACCATTTCACAAAGCATGTCTGTCTGTGTGTCATTCAGGCATCTGGAGGAGTCTACATTTTTCAGTCTGCAATTCATCATGTAATGCAGAAGTGATAGATATCCTATTCTAGCATCTTTGACACAGCTTTAATTCCATTCCAGGATGAGACAATAGATGAAAGGTTTAATGCAAATTTTCAATATGTGGCCTTTCTAGTTCATTTATGTGAAGGCATTGTCCTCATGTTTATTAACAGAAAGGGATGTTGCTCCATCAATATGTAACATAATCTGAATAATTGCCAACAGCAACCCTCAACTCAGGGGAGTGGAATGCCAAATAAATTTTGGTCTGAACTCGCAACCTCCAAATATTTGATGGGGTAAATTGTGCACGAATTGGAAATATCTCTGATAAGACTCTTTTCAACAAATATACTGTCCCACTTAACACAAAACAGAAGTAACTAAGTAAAGCAGATGGTTGGATGGTTAAAGTAATAATTCAGACCTTTGCAGCAATCAGAGTTTTTGTCTTAATTCAGCGACGTTGGTTTTACAGACTGGGCCAACATATATATCCCATCCCTAGAGAAGGTGGTAGTCAGCTACCCTTTTGAACCACTGCTGTCTATTTAGTGTCAGTGTACTCAGCTTTCCTGTCATTTTGCTTCCTTCTGTGCAGACCAACAAGGTGGCAGTGACTTCCATAACCAGAAAACAATGGTGTGAACAGCACTGGCATCCCAATACCCATGCATGAAAACTTAGAATTGCTGCATACCCGCAGCTTAGAAAGGACAATGAATACACCCATAATGCTGCCCAGGACAGAGTTCCAGAATTCGGACCCAGTGACACTGAAGAAATGGCTGTATATTTTTAAGTCAGGATGGAGAATGGCTTGGAAGGGAACTTGCAGATGGTGGTTCCCACGTATCTGCTGTCCTTGTCCTTCTAGAGGGTAGTGGTCATGAATTTGGAAGGTTATGTCTCTGAAGGCTTGGAAAATTTCTGCGCTGCATCTTACATATGATACACAGTGCAGCTAAAATACATCAGTTGTGGAGAGAATGAATATTTATGGATATAGGGTCAGCAAAGAAGGTTGCTTCATCCTGGTTGACATCAAGCTTTGAGAGTGTTGTCAGAGCTTCATTCATCCAGTCAGGCATCTTAACCCATCCCCACCCGCACCTCCCCCAACATGTTGGTAGTTGGGGGAATTCAGCTTGTTATTGAAAGTCAAGGTGTGATGGTTAGATTCTCTCTTCTTGGAGATGGTCATTGCTTGGAACTTGTGTGGCATGCACATTCGTTGACATTTGTCAGCTCAAGCTGGTTTTTGAATGCATTTGGACATGGACTGGTACCAAATCCAAAGAGTTACTAACGGCGCTGACACTGTGCAATTACCAGCAAGCATCGAATTGCTGACTTTGGGATGGAGGGAAAGTCATTGATGAAGTAGCTGAAATTGGCTAAGCCAAAGATACTAGGCTGATGGAACACCCTCCAATAATAACAACTATCTTCCATTGTTGTAGATTTAATTCCAACTAGCCAGATTTCCTTCCGATTTCTCAAAGACTTACAAACGCATGGTGATGTCTAGAGTAGTGGTGGTGACCATTCAGCCCATTGTGTCCGTACCAGTTAACAACAATCTGATTAGAGTAAGCCTCCTCCTCCAAAGGAGGATATCTCCTCCTCTGGCTTCCTTCACAATCTGGGATATATCTAATCCAAGCTGGTGGATTTATCTTCTTCTAAGGTTGTTAACCCAATGAATACCTCCTCTCTCTTTATGTTGATTTCTTCTAACATTTCACAGTCCTTCACCTGGATATCTACACCTGCATTAACTATTCCCTGTGTGATGACCAATGCAAGACATTCTTTGGGAACTGTACCCATGTCTTCCCACTTCACATACAAGTTACCTCTATTGTGCCTAGTGGGCCTTAATCTTTCCCTAAGGTATTTTCTTGCTCCTTATAGAATTTTAAAAACCCTTTGGGTTACCTTTTACTCTATTTGCCAACACATGGAGAGATGATGCCCTAGTGCTTTTATTGCTCGACTATTAATCCAGAAACCCAGAAAAATGTTCTGGGGACCTGGGTTTGAATGCTGCCATGGCAGATGATGGAATTTGAATTTAATAAAAAAAAACTAGAATTAAGAGTCAACTGATGACCATGAAACATTGTCAATTGTCGGAAAAATCCCATTCATTAATGTCCTTTAGGGAAGGAAATCTGCCATCCTTACCTGGTTCTGGCTTACACGTGACTTCAGAGTCACAGCAATGTGGTTGACTTCAACTGCCCTCTGAAATGGCCTAGCAAGCCACTCACGAGGCTTGCTATTAATCACGAGGAAGTCACAACAAAGAAATGAAATTGGACGGACCACTTGGCATTGACCTTGGAACCGGAAAAGACAACAGCAAAAACACAAACAGCCCTATCGACCATGCAAAGCCTTCCTTACCGACATCTGGGAGGTAGTGCCCTCAATACCGGCATTGTTGGTCAACCCACAGCAAGTGGACTGCAGCGATTCAAGGGCAAGTAAGGATGGGCAATAAATGCTGGCCAGCCAGCGATGCCCACGTCTCACAAATGAATAAAAAAAATTATTTGCTTTCCCAGTTTAAGATCCCCCCTGCACTTTTGTACACCCCTCTATGGACTCTGTTTTGTTGAACCATCAGATGTTTATTTTCTTAATTCTAACCTTTATTTTCCTTGATATCGCAGATTCTGTCGCATCCTCGGTCTTCACAGGAACACATTTGCCTTGCTCACTTGCTACTTCCTCCTTGATGCCTCCCAGTGCTCTGTCACAGTTTTATCTGCAAGTAGCTACTTTCAGTCCACTCAAGCAAAATCAAATCTTACCTTCGTAAAATTAACCTTTCCCCCAGTTAAGAACATTTCAGAACATTAGTCAGACCAGTTGGTCGAATCTCAGATAGCGATGAAACAGACTACAGATGGGAGGTGGAAGACCTGGAAAAATGGTGCACTGAGAACAACCTAGCTCTCAATGCCGGCAAAACCAAGGAACTCATTATTGACTTTCAGCAGGATGTTACTCATGCTCCCCTACATATTAACAGCACAGAGGTAGAACGAGTAGAGAGTGTCAAGCTCCTGGGAGCAGTCATCCTCAACAAGCTTTCTTAGACTCTTCATGTGGACGCACTGGTTACAAAGGCTCAACAACATCTCTTCTTCATTAGGCAGTAAAGGAAATTTGGCATGACGGCAGATACCCTTGCCAACTTTTATAGGTGCACCCATTGAGAGCATTCTGTCAGGATATATTACTATCTGGTGTGCAATTCAAGATTGGAGACATTTACAGAGAGTAGTGAACTCAGCCCGGACAATCACAAAGGCCAACCTCCCATCTATAGAATCCATCTACCAGGCCCGCTGTCAAGGAAAGGCTGCCAGCATTCTTAAAGATCCATCCCACCCTGGCAATGTTTCTCCATAACCTTTCCATCGGGGAGAATGTACAGGAGCCTGAACACACGTACCAGCTGGTTTTGAAACAGTTTCTATCCTACTGTTGTTAGAATACTGAATGGACTCACAAACTCTTAACATTCACCCGTACTTGTGTTTTTGTTTTTGCTGCTATTTACCTCGTATTTACATACCTATACTACTTAACTCTGTGATCTGCCCATATTGCTCATAAGACAAAGCTTTTCACTGCGCCTCAGTACACGTGACAGTATATTTAGTTCAATTCAATTTATTTCAGACCCATCTATCCTTTCCATATCTACACCAAATCTAATTGAGCTATGGTCACTATCCACAAAATGATTTGTAGCTGTTATGCCTACCATGTGCCTTGCCTCATTTCCAAATATTATGTTCAGAAATGCTTCCTCCCTTGTTGGCCTTCCTGTGTACGGATTAGAGGGGGTCTCTTGGATGTAATTTAAGACTTTTTTACCTCTTTACCTTGCATACAAATTATTCCAGCCTATATTTGCGTAGTTAAAAAAAACACTATTACTGCATTATTATTCATAAGCTTCGATGAAACTTGATCCTACATATTTGATCCTCTATCTTTTCTTGATTGGTCTGTACTATAGACCCCATAAACAAATAGTATATTTGATCCTTTTGCGCGTTTTCACTTTTCCTCCATAATGCAGATAAATCACCCACTTACTTGTTAAGGTAAAAACAATGACTGCAGATGCTGGAAACCAGATTCTGGATTAGTGGTGCTGGAAGGGCACAGCAGTTCAGGCAGCATCCGAGGAGCAGTAAAATCGATGTTTCGGGCAAAAGCCCTTCATCAGGAACACAGGCGGAGAGCCTGAAGGGTGGAGAGATCTCTCCACCTGTATTCCTGATGAAGGGCTTTTGCCCGAAACGTCAATTTTACTGCTCCTCGGAAGCTGCCTGAACTGCTGTGCTCTTCCAGCACCACTAATCCAAACACCTACTTGTTAAACCTTGGGCCTGGATATTTTCTAATCAACCTAAACAGAGATGTTATCATACAACTCTGGAGCAGGTTGGACATATGTCCTGGTATTGGAGATTCTACCACTGGACCACAAGAGCCTCCTAATCCTTAGGCCTATTGAGGTCTTTTGGTTCCATTTAAGGGTCTCAATCCACCTACAATACTACACTGAGCAGAAATAGTGTCCCTACCTCTGGATCAGGAGGCCTGGGTTCAGGTTCCTCCCCTGTCCCAGAGATGGGCAATGGCATCTCCTCTGAAGAGGTGGACTAGAAAATATCTACACTGAGCAGGAGAAGGAAGAATGAATATGAATATGTGTTTTCACAAAGGAGTTGCAAAGATGGAAACAAATGTGAGGTGGGGTACATCCTTTGGGGATGTGGGGTGCCACGTGGCAAACTCCCTCCACTAAGATCATACCACCACTCTGTGCCTTCGGGCCTTGCTGTAAGTCCGTAGTAGCGAATAGAGTGGGTTCTTTCTTGATTATATGTTTTATTGAGATGTCTGATGACTAAACTTAAAAATATAAGCCATAAGTATTAAGTTAGCTGACAGCAGGTTGTGTAGAGGAAGAAGACCGGGATATTTTCTGGGCCTGCAGATTGGAAGAAGCAAAAATTAGTAGTGTTTACAAGTTACTGAGGATTACATCTGCAATAAATGCCGTTGGTTGTGAATCCCATCAGATCAAATGGAACGACTGGAACGACAGTTAGAGGCAATGAGGAACTTACAAGAGCAAGGGGATGGGATGGATGACAGTTATAGGAAGGAGAAAACTTGCAGATAGTCACATAGATGGGTTAACTCCAGGAAAGATAAGAGAGATAGGCAGGTAGTGCAGGAGTCTCAGGGGAAGGTAGCATGAACAGCCAAGTTTCTGGTATTGAGATTGGCTCTAACGTAATGAGGGGTACGAGTAGACCATAAGACTTAGGAGTGGAAGCAAGGTCATTTGGCCCACCGAGTCCACTCTGTCATTTAATCATGGCTGATGGGTATTTCAATTCCACTTACCCGCATTCTCCCTGTAGGTTCCAAGTGATCGGTTGTGTAAGGGTACTCTTGTCTGAGGCACAGATAGATGTTTCTGTGGCCAGCAGCAAAAAATCAGAATGGAGTGTTGCTTCCCTGATACCAGCATCAAGGATGTCTCAGAGAGGGTGCTGAATGTTCTCACAGGGGAGAGGGGCCAGCAAGAGGTCATTGTCCACATTGTAACCAATGACATAGGAATGGAAAAGGTTGAGATTCTGAAGGGAGCATAGAGAGAGTTAGGCAGGAATTTATAAAGGAGGTCCTCAAGAGTAGTAACATCTGGATTACTCCTGGTGTTACGAGCTAGTGAGGGCAGGAATAGGAAGATAGAGCAGAAGAAATCGCAGCTGAGGAGCTGGTGTATGGGTGAATGATTCATATTTTTGGAACATTGGAATCTCTTCTGGGGTAGAAGTGATCTGTACAAAAAAGGATGGATTGCACCTAAATTGGAAGGAGATTTGCTAGAGCTGCTTGGGAAGATTTAAACGAGTAAGGTGGGGGGGTGGGACCCAGGGAGAAAGTGAGGAAAGAGATCAATCTGAGACTGGTACAGTTGAGAAAAGCAACAAGTCAGGGCAGGTAGGGACAAAGCAGAAAACAAGGTAGCACTGATAAATTTAATTGCATTTATTTCAATGAAAGGGGCCTAACAGGGAAGACAGGTGAACTCAGGGCATGGTTAGGAACATGGGACTGGGATATCATAGCAATTACAGAGACATGGCTCAGGGATGGGCAGGACTGGCAACTTAATGTTCCAGGATACAGATGTTACAGAAAAGATAGAAAGGGAGGCAAGAGAGGAAGGGGAGTGGCATTTTTGATAAGGGACAGCATTATAGCTGTGCTGAGAGAGGATATTCCCAGAAATACATCCAGAGATGTTATTTGGTGGAACTGAGAAATAAGATAGGGATGATCACCTTATTGGGATTGTATTATAGACCCCCTGATAATCAGAAAGAAATTGAGAAACAAAGTCGTAAGGAGATCTCAATAATCTGTAAGAATAATAGGGTGGTTATGGGAACTTTAAAAAGCTGATTGGGAACAGATGTTCACAGGTAAAGAGATGGCTAGAAAATGGGAAGCTTTCAGAAATGAGATAATGAGAATCCAGAGACAGTATATTCCTGTTAGGATGAAAGGAAAGGCTGGTAGGTATAGGGAATGCTGGATGACTAAAGAAATTGAGGGTTTGGTTAAGTAAAAGGAGCTCATGTCACGTATGGACAGGGTTGATCAAGTGGATCCTTAGAATAGTATAAAGCTTTGGAGTATACTTAAGAGGGAAATCAGGAGGGCAAAAAAGGGGACATGAGATAGCTTTGGCAAATAGAATTAAGGAGAATCCAAAGGGTTTTTATAAATACATTAAGGACAAAAGGGTAACTAGGGAGAGAATAGGCCCCCTCAAAGAACAGCAAGGTGGCCTTTGTGTGAAGCTGCAGGAGATGGGGGAGGTATTACATGAGTATTTTGCGTCAGTATTTACTATGGAAAAGGACATGGGAGATACGGAAAGTAGGGAAATAGATGAAGGGCTTTTGCCCGAAACGTTGATTTTCCTGCTCCTCGGATGCTGCCTGAACTGCTGTGCTTTTCCAGCACCACTCTAATCCAGATTGGAAGCCTGTGACCAGTGGAGTGCCAAAGGATTGGTGCTGGGTCCACTACTTTATGTCATTTATATTAATGATTTGGATGTGAGCTTAAGAAGTATAGTTAGTAAGTTTGCAGATGGCTCCAAAATTGGAGGTATAGTGGACAACAAAGAAGGATTTCAACAGGATCTTGATTAGATGAGCCAATGGGCTGAGGAGTGAAAGATGGAGTTTAATTTAGATAAATGTGAAGTATTGCATTTTGGGAAAGCAAATTCTACCATTAAGTGTATAAATCCTGCTAAATTCCTCAGGAGTGGGCTGAACAAGGAGACCTTGGAGAGCAGGTTCATAGCTCCTTGAAAGTAGAGTTGCAGATAGATAGGATAGTGAAGACGATGTTTGGTATGCTTTCCTTTATTGGTCAGAGTATTGAGTACAGGAGTTGGGAGGTCATGTTGAGGCTGTGCAGGACATTGGTTAGGCCACTATTGGAATATTGCATGCAATTCTGGTCTCCTTCCTATTGGAAAGATGTTGTGAAACTTGAAAGGGTTCAGAAAAGATTTACAAGGATATTGCCAGAGTTGGAGGATTTGAGCTATAGGGAGAGATTGAATAGGCTAGGGTTGTTTTCCTTGGAGCGTTGGAAGTTGAGGGGTGACCTTAAACATCATGAGGAGTATGGATAGGGTAAATCGACAAGGTCTTTTCCCTGGGGTGTGGGAGTCCAGAACTAGAGAGCAGATGTTCAGGGTGAGAGGGGAAAGATATGAAAGAGACCTAAGGGGCAACCTTTTCACACAGAGGGTGGTACATGTGAGAAATGTGTTGCAAGAGGAATGGTGGAGCATACTACAACTGCAACATTTAAAAGGCATCTGGATGGGTATATGAATAGGAAGGGTTTGAAGGGATATGAGCCGGGTGCTGGCAGGTAGGACTAGATTGGTTTGGGATATCTGATTTGCATGGACAAGTTGGACCGAAGGGTCTGTTTCTGCACTATACATCTCTCTGACTCTATCTGACCTTGAACACCTCTCTCTTTCTGATGGTTAATTCCTCTGCACACATGAAGGCATTCCTTGTTGGTGCCCATCACCTTTCTTCATGGACCTCCTTGAAATTCCATCAATGCCCTAAACTCTCTATGAATGCTGCTAGACAGGAAAAGCTGCCAACCATTCTGAGGAGCGGATGTTACTTTCAGACATCTACAGCACACCATTGAAGGAGGTGGGAGGGCAGGGGTTAAAGAGGCTCCTTTGAAATTTGCAATCAACCTTTCTGAGAGGAAGGCAACACATTCATTCCTGTCCCCAATCCCCATAAATTGTAGCCCTTCAATGGAGGTAAATCCATCCAGATAAGATGGTAAAAATACACATCATCAAGCAATCTGTTTTTCACCAAGTGTACTACATTCATTTCCGGCACAGTAGAAGAATATTTTAGATAATTATTTGAGAAGAGTGTTTCCTTCAATGCAATTGTGAGCAGTTTGCATAAGGCCTTCCCTCTTCCCATGTCCGTAAATGGAATTGTCATCTTCAGTACTGCAGTGTTGGTCCATTGTTACACTTAAGACAGGTCACAGTTTTCTGCAGATGGTTGACTGGGAACCTCTCCCGTGCTTACTGCCTGCCATTGAAGGAGTGAAAGGATTTACGAGTTGAAATATCAACCTCTTTGGCATGTTGCCATTGAAGCCAGCTCTGCCAGTGTGACACTGTTGTATGCTTTGCGCCAGCTTCAAATATCCATTGTATTTCTCGCCAAATATGTCCATATAGGGCATCTAAAATGACACATGATTCTACATAAATCAGAAACAAAAACAGAAATTGCTGAAAAAACTCAGGAGGTCTGGCAGCCCATATATGAAGAGAAAGCAGAGTTAATGCTTTGTCCAGTGAACCCTCTTTATCAGTACACCAGTGTTACATCCTTGATCAAAGATTTCAAATAGGAATCACTATAGCAAAAGAGTGGGGGGGAGAGGAGCATTGACCTACCATGTTCTATAAAACATAGAATGCACTGATAGAAGTTGACAGAGACAAATACTTGCAATGCACCCACACCTGCCGCACCCACCCCCATCCCCAATAATGACAAATCTTGATGTAGTCATTCACACAAACTACCAAGAACATTTGTTTCCAATTATGCATCAGCAAACTTTCTTCCCAAGGACAGTCCTAAAATGGAACAAGCTGCCACATTATTTCAATTATTCAAACCCATTGCGAGATTATAATGTCATAATTTTTTAATATGTGATTTCTGTCATTAATCAAGGCACCGGAATTTAGTAACTTAAACACATTTTACTGTATTTTTGTAACAATACAAGTGACAAAAAATATATTGTATTCTATCAATTTGGGACTATTATGAACCTTCTGCAGCCATCAAAGCCCAATAACTTGAACCCAATGCTTCTGACGCCAAGGTAGGGAGGCTACTGACTGCACTTCCTAGACACAAGCTTACCCTTTTAAAAAAAATGTCATAATACACACCAGGAATGCCAGACTTAAAACAAAAAATACATTTGAAATGATAAATGGATAAAACTGTACTTCCATGTCAAATCGAAACATTCTACTATTAATACATTGCAGTCTTCAAAAAAAAATCCATGTCTTCATTGTGGCTAAAAAAACCCTTTTTGTTTAAATTGCTTCATTGTTCACCTTTTTTTTAAATAAGAGCAACCCATTTTGCTTTTTCCTTTGCCTGAAGTTAAGCTGTCAAGGTTGAAGATTACATGTTATCTGAAGCGAAAGATCAAAGATGAATGTTCGAGTAGCCCCTTGGCTCTCATTAATACCCATCACACTAACTATAACATCCTGTTGTTCAAACAGCAAATGCAACTAGCGCCCAAACACCAATTATAACATATTCGACTTTGATGGCTCTTTACAAGATCTTCAATAACTTGAGGTCAACGTAAAACAATACACACCAGTGCTGATGTCAGTCAAATCAAACAAGTTTTGTCAGCTCAGACAAGCAAACGAGAACTTGTCTACACTGTCCGGAGAATTCCATATGAAATATAGTGGATAGAGCAATGGGAAGGGATTATTTTCCTTCAGTAGTGGACTTCAGACAGGTGGTTTAAGAAGAAAAAGTGAGGTGAAAGAAATGTCACAACTTCATTTTTAAATCTGATCACAGCGACACGTTTGGCTTCACTGTGTTTGTAGAAATTTACAGACTCCATCTGCATGTATTCATCCCCACCTCAGAAAAATTATGTAATTCTCACTTGCAACTTAGCTTTCTGTACTTAAACATACACTAGCAATGTTCTAATATTATGGTCAGTCTTTTTTTGTTTACCTTTTTCATAACCGTACTGTGTCAACCAGTCTAGACCACATCTCATCATCATCCTTCTCTCAAGTCCAATGGGGACACACTTGAGGGTATACCTATTAAAAAACTGGTGTGGCCATCCGTCATCAGATGAGTGAAGATCATGAAGCGTTACTGTGCCACATTCACATCTACCGAAGTTACACAACTCTAGGAGAGCAAAAAACAACAAATGCTGGAGATCACAGCATGTCAGGCAGCATCTATGGAAAGAGAGCAAGCTAATGTTTCGAACCTGGTGACTCTTTATTACAGCTAAAGTGAAGTGTGGGGGATGCAGCATTTATATTGGGGTGAGGGGGTGGCGTGGATGTTAGGGAGAGGAGGTCGCAGAATGCTGGGAGAGAAAAGATGTTGAAAGTTCACATTAAGTGATCAGAATGTGAGAATGGCAGACCAATGGTGGGTCTAACTGCCGGACTAGAAAGAATAGACAGTCCCACAGGAATGCGGGGAGAGGAGAGAGAGGACATGGTGACAGAGAATGTCACAAGCAAAGCTAAAAGCAAGGGAAGGAATGGGTGGTTGGTTCACGATCTGAACCAACTTGAGGTCAATATTAAATCCAGAAGGTTGTAAAATGCCTGGTCTGAAGATGAAATGTTGTTCCTCCAGTTTGTAGTGTGGAGCACTGCAGCATGCTGAGAATAGTCTCGTAGGCACATGAGCAGGCTGCAGTGTTAAAATGACCAGCCACAGGAAGGTCGGGGTCCTGCTTGCGCACTGGAGATGTTCCGCAAAGTGGTCACCCAGTCTATGTACAGTAGATTTAGGAGAGCGAAGCCAATCCTAACTTCTTTTCTCCATTCAACAACAATCTTTGTAAACTCATTTTCCCTCGCTTCCTCAATCATCACATTGAACAAAAAAGGGACACATCTGCCACTGAATGAGAAGCACAATCTAGTCAGTTATTTCTGTTGTTTTTCACTTTTCTCTGCTAAAGTCAGGCTCTCTCCAGTGTATCTAACCTTGTCCTTAACTTAACCACCCATTATGTTTCTTGTTTCTCCTCTATCAATCACATGTACTGTACAAGGCCTTCTCACCCAGGTAACAAATACTTCTGCGAAGATTTTATCCTCTTTAATCATTAACTAAACAACACGTTTTTGGGCTCTCATTGTTGCAGACAGTATTCATGTTTTGCTCTCTGGTTCTTCATTCTGTCAAAACCATTGCCATCACCCCTCCATCAAATCCCCCAGCCTTGTTTACCGCTGCTGAATCCCAAAAATTCCTAGAACTCCGGATTTGAATCTTTCCCAGAAGTTTGCAATTATGTGTTGGAACAGCTCAAACAAACAGTCACAAACAAAATTCTTTGTAACTTTGACCTTATGATATTAATAACTTACCCTTCATCCCTCATCCATTCCCTAGCTTTTGACGTTATTAGCTATTCCAACCGCCCTCAAATGCTTTCCTTTATTGCCCAATTTTGTGGCATTGCTCTGACTTTGCTATACATTTACCTGTACAATCATCGGAGATTCAACAAGGGTTTTCTCCTTGCACCGACAGATTGTTACCACTGAATTCTTCTGAGGATCTTCCTTCGCTGGCTCCTCTTCTCCATCTCGATACTGTTATATGAGATTACCTGCAGCCATGAAGTTAGCTTCCACATTTGCATCCAATGCTATTTTACCACCAGATGACATATAACCTTTACGTTGTGAGGCTACTTGACAGATCATCATAGATTCAGAGAGATGTATAGCACGGTAAAGACCCTTTGGTCCAACCTGTTCATGCTGACTAGATATGCTTAATTAATCTAGCTCCATTTGCCAGCCTTTGGCCCACATCCCTCCAAACCCTTCCTATTCATATACCCATCCAGCTGCCTTTTAAATATTGCAATTGTTGCAACCAGCATCCACCACTTCCTCTGGCAGCCCATTCCATACAAACACCACATGTTGCAAGAAAACACTGCCCATGGGGGGCCCTTTTATATCGTTCCTCTCTCACCCTAAACCTATACCCGCTAGTTTTGGACTCCGCTACCCCAGGGAAAAGATCTTGTCTATTTACCCTATTCATGCCCCTCATGATTTTATAAATCTCTATAAGGTCACTCCTCAGCCTCCGACGCTTCAGGGAAAACAGCCCCAGCCTATTCAGCTTCTCCCAATTGCTCAAACCCACCAACCCTGGCAACATCTTTGTAAATCTTCTCTGAATCCTTTCAGGTTTCACAACATCTTTCGTATAAGGAGGGAGACCAGCATTGCACACAATATTCCAAAGGTGACGGAACAATGTATAGCCACAACATGATTCCCAACTCCTGTACTCAATACTCTGACCAATAAAGGAAAGCATACCAAACGCCTTCTTCGCTATCCTATCCAACTGCGACTCCACTTTCAAGGAGCTATGAACCTGCACTCCAAGGTCTCTTTGTTCAGCAACACTCTCTAGGACCTTGTCATTAAGTGTATACATCCTGCTAAGATTTGCCTGTCCAAAATTCAGCACCTCACATTTATCTAAATTAAACTCCAATTCCCACTCCTCAGCCCACTGGCCCATCTGATCAAGATCCCATTATACTCTGAGGTAAACTTCTTTACTGTCCAATACACCTCCAATTTTGGTGTCATCTGCAAACTTACTAACTGTACCTCCTATGTTCACATCCAAATCATTTAAATAAATGACGAAAAGCAGTGGACCCAGCACTGGTCCTTGTGGCACACCACTGGTCATAGGTCTCCAGTCTGAAAAGCAACCCTCCACCACCACCTCCTGTCTTCTATCTTTGAGCCAATTCTGTATCCAAATGGATAGTTCTCCCTGCATTCCATGAGATCTAACCTTGCTCACCAGTCTCCCATGGGGGAACCTTGTCGAACGCCATACTGAAGTCCATATAGATCACATCTACTGCTCTGCCCTCATCAATCCTCTTTGTTACTTCTTCAAAAAACTCAATCAAGTTTGTCAGACATGATTTCCCATGCACAAAGCCATGTTAACTATCCCTAATCAGTTCTTGCCTTTCCAAATACATGTACATCCTGTCCCTCAGGATTCCCTCCAACAACTTGCCCACCACCAACATCAGGCTCACTGGTCTATAGTTCCCTGTGTTTTCCTTACCACTTTTCTTAGAGAGGCACCACATTAGTCAACATCCAGTCTTCAGGCACCTCACCTGCGACTATCCATGATACAAATATCTCAACAAGGGGCCCAGTAATCACTCCCCTAGCTTCTCACAGACTTCTAGGGTACACCTGATCAGGTCCTGGGGAAATATCCACCTTTATGCGTTTTAAGACATCCAGCACACCCTCCTCTGTAACATGGACATTTTTCAAGAATTCACCATCTATTTCCCCACCTTGTATATCGTCCATGCCATTCTCTGCCCTAAATACTGATGCAAAATACTCATTCGTATCTCCCACATCTCGACACACAAGCTGGCTTGTAGATCTTTAAGGGTCCTGTTCTTCCCCTAGTTACCATTTTGTCCTTAATGTACTAATAAAATTTCTTTGGATTCTCCTTAAGCTATTTGCCAAAGTCAATTTGGCTTGAGCTACAATTATTTCCAGTTAAATACTGGAATGAAAGAAGCCATCACCTATAAATCCTCCCACTGATTTCATATCCTTCCCAAAAGTTTCACCTCTTTACCAGTTTCCAGCCAGACCAAATCCTTCATAGCCTCAGCATCTTGCTCAGCCTTAAGCCGAGCTCCTGACCCCATGCTCCCTTCATGATGGAGGTTGCAAATTGCCACTATAACATGGGAACAGGAGGAGACCATTCAGTATCCAGACCATGACTTTTACTCCATCTTGGTTCAATTAAAAAAGAAGTCTGCTCAAAAATTAATTGAAGAGAAGAGAGAGATGGAGAGATTTAGAAGACAACTTCCAAGAGTTAGGATCTATATAAGCTGAAAGATGGCTTCCAACAATTACGATCTGGGATGTGCATGAGAGCCTAGTTAGTGGAGTTCAGAGAGCTTGGAGGGCTGGAGGAAGTTTCAGCAACATGGAGCTGTGACGCCATAGAGAGATTCAAAAACATGAATGGGAATGCTATCACTGAGGCGTTGGTGGATTCAGAGACAACGCAGGTTAGCAAGCATAGACACAATGGGTGAATTGGACTTGGTACAAATTAGGATTCTGACAACAGAACTTTGGATGAGACGAGTGTTGGGAAGTTGGTCAGGAAAGCATCCAAATTCCACCACTGCAAGTTTTAAAATGAAGTTCAGCGAGTTTGGTCATTTGAGAAATAACAGATGATAACCACAAAAGTTGCCAGATTGTCAAGTCTAGTTCACCAAGATGGTATGGGACAGTTTGGCCTTTGTTACAATAATTTTATTTACAAAAGTGCTTCTTAATGCCCTTGGAGTATCTAATAATAGGTTACTATTACCTCACCAACATCTCTCACCTCACAAGAACAGATTAATAAAAATTTGATTTTGATAGATTCTCTGGCAGTTTGGCATGAACTGCGATGAATGAATCCCTACAGTGTGGAAGCAGACCACTTAGACTATCAATTCCACACAATCCTCCACAGAGCATTCCACCCACACTTAAGCCCCCACCCTATCCGTGTAATCCTGCATTCCCATGGCTAATCCATCTATGTTGCACACCCCTGGATACACTGGAGACAATTTAGCATGGCCAATCCACCCTAACCCACATATCTTTGGTCACTAATAGGGAATTATTTCTCCGAGAACAGCTCCAGCTTGTTCTAATTAACACACCTGCAATGTTCAACCATTATTCTCAGAATAGAGGACATAAATTCAAAAAGAAAGATGAAGTTTCTTAATCCATTTCTGTATTCCTATCACTGCCACGCAGGAGCACTTGTGTTCATGGGGATATTATTGGGGTGTCGTGGTAGTGTCATTACTCTTGGACAGGAAGGCCTGGGTTCTGCCCTACCTCCTCCAGACGTGTGTAATAACATCTCTGGACAGGTTGATTAGTAGGTTAAAATAAAAAGCTATTTAATCGCCTCACCTGTCTGCTGGCAAAAGCTAGGTTGAACCAAGAGGGATCCATGGGCTAGCTTGGCCTCTCTGTGCAGATAAACAAAAATTTTCCAGGTTCACAAACAGATGCAATTCTGTGGAATTGTGCAGCACTGCTGACTCTTGCATTTGCAAAGTCTTCACAGATTGCATCAAAGAGGATGTAGGCCATTGCAGAGTGGCTTTAACATAGCGGGCAGCAGGCTATAGAAATATACCGACTGGAAGTGACAAATGCTGACGTGAAGAAGCAATGACCAGCCAGCAAACACGCCTGAATTACAAGTCAACACATTCCTCAGAGGGTGTATTCTAACACAGGTATTACTACATGCTGTATCAACAACTGGAACTATTCATTTCTACTCTGCTTGCAGAAGACAACTGACAACAAACGAGAGAGAACATAAGTGGCACAATCCATGACATTCAACATTCAATTCTATGAGCAGGTCTCCTGAAAAATCCCTGAAAGAGAGGCCATGGCAGCAACGGGGGAGTGCTGTCAGCTCTGGTTTGTACTTCCCTTCTCTTGTTGCTCTCCCTTCTCTCTTTGATCTCCTATTCAGTGAAGGCCCGTGAAAAATCATGTTCATCAGCAGCTGAAACATGGCAACTTGTTCTGTTAATTGTCCATCGACCTGATATCATGTTCCTCTCTCCTCACAGATGCTACTTGACCTGCTGAGTATTTCTGGAATTTTCAGTTTCCATTTCGGATCTCCAGGAGCCGCACTATCTTGCTTTTGTACACTTAGTGCAATTCCCTTCTTTAAAACCTGCCATCTTTGTTTCTCTATCAGAGGATTGAGAAGTATTCAGATCACGAGGCATCTGAGTAGGGTAAATAGGGAGAAAGTGTTCCCATTTGAGGAAGCATCGTGAACCAGGAGGCTCAGATTTCAGATAATTGGCAAAAGAAGCAATAAAAACTAGAGGAGTAACATTTTGATGCAATGAGTGGTTGCAATCTAGAACGCTCTGCCTGAGAATGTGACAGAGGCAGGTTCAATTGAGGCAACAAAGAGTAAATTCTGTCTTTATCTCAAAGTAATGAACGTAAAGGGCGACGAGGAGAAGACAGAGGAATGGCATAAGGTGGACAGCTCCTTCGGAATTCTGACACAGACATGTGGGCTGAATGGCCTCCTCTTGCGCTGTAACCATTCTAGGGTTCTGAGGTATAGTACAGTAAAGCAGCCAAACCAAGTCTTCAGTGCACACCATTCCCTCCCTTAATTACCAATTCAGTTACATCTTTCCCAGAAAAACAAAGTGAATTTGAAATGAGAGCACAGGACAGCAACTGCACTTTGTGAGTGAGCCCAAGTAGTAGGCAATGAATGGCAGAGAAGCAAGTAGCTATCTGTAAGGTCAGTTTGTGGGACCAGAGTTAATGAAGGATACTGTGCATTTTAAGCAGAAATGGGGGATCATACCAAGCCATGTGCTGAGAATACAACCTCATTTGGAATTGTCCCTAGGCTATACACAGCCCGGTATCAAATATTTCACTTGCCACATTTTTTCTTCAAAACTCTAGGATAATGTCCATCATGATCTGGGCATTTGTCTGTTCAAGTTACCTACGCAGTAATACTTTTCCAAATATTATAACTTTTCTGAGTTGCTTCCTCACTTCAATTTCCTGATTTTCAACTGCTTCTGAGACATTACTTTATCTTCTCTACCCTACTCAGATGTCTCGTGATCTGAACACCTCTCAATCCTCTGATAGAGAAACAAAGATGGCAGGTTATAAAGAAGGAATTGCATTAAATGTACAAAAGCAAAATAGTGTCACTCCTGGAGATCTCAAATGGAGACAGAAAATTCTGGAAATACACAGCAGGTCAAGCAGCATCCACGAGGAGAGAGGAACGTGATATGAAGTTGATGAACAGAACAAGTTGCCATGTTTCAACTGTTGATGAACATGATGTTTCAGCTGTTGATGAACATGATGTTTTCATGGGCCTTCACTGAACGGGAGATCCAAGTGAGAGGGGACAGCAGTAAAGACTCATGCAAAATATTTGTTCAATTTATCTGCCATCTCCTTGTGTAACTACATCAATTCTCTAGGCTCACTTCCTACAAGATCAATGCTAACTTTGTTAGCTTTTCTTTCTAAAAATAAATCACAGAAACTCTACCATCCTGTTTTAATATTTCTGACTAGCCTTCTCTTGCAGCTTTACTTTTCCTCAGTTTATTAATTTTTTAAAATCTTTTTTGATATTGTCCAACCTTCCGATGTGCCATCTATTTTGTGTACAATTTTATGCCTTTTCTTTAAGTTTGACACTACTCTTATCCTTTTTGGTTAATCACTGACAGCGATTTTTTTTTATTTCTTGGTATGTATCTAATGTCAAAGAGAAGTAGCTGTCAATGAGACCAACTGAAGGTAACAGTAATAGTGGCAACTGGGAACCCAAGGCAGGATCATCCTGGTAAGTAACAATATAACTCTGAAGGGTTAAACTTAACTGAGTAGACCGTGGAGTAAAATTATGGTACAGATACCTGGTGGAAGTGGAGAGATATTCACACAGAGCGAGAGAGAACCCGGCCACATGACAGACTGGTGCTCATTCAGTGCATCAATTGCTTTTCTTAACTTTTTATAAATGTACAGTCTATCAAATGCACTGTACGTCGGGGAGGGGTTGCCTCTGTACAAGTGCAAGGCTACTTTAAATGCAGGATCATCAGAACAGGGACAGCAGGCATCAATTCAATTTCCGACGTTAACATCAAATTACTTATTTAATTTCACGCCTGATGAAGCATCATATAGCTACACACAGAATCATTTCACTTCATTTGTTATGCCATGTTTTTTCAGTTCTTAGCTTGTCTGCCAACTGACAATTTTAATTACGACATGAATTTGATTGCACTTTTGACTAATTAGCACATCAAACACAAACCATTTAAACACCCTACATTTCACATAAAGGTGTGTGCGCATATATCGGCATGATGCCCAGTGCTTGCTGATAACAGTGTATATTTAAGGAGGTCTTGGGTGTGGGGGGTGCGGGGGGAAGGAGAGAGATGGAGGGCAACACAGTGGTGAAGATCATTAGCCAGATGTCTTATACTTACATCACTCAGTCTTTCATGTGAGCAGCTCCGGTTGGAAGCCTTAGAATCACTGCTGACACTTTCACTGTCACTGTCCCTGCAGCTGTGCTGAGAAGGCTTGAGCTACAAAGCAAAGAGAAAAAAAGATGAAAGCTATAAAGATGGAGGTAGGGACAGTCTTATCAGTCTCCAGCAGCAAACTCGGAGAAAGCAGTAGGAGTCATTTTCCCGACACAATCAAAAAAATACATTTAAGGAATGGAAAATGATATGACCCAAACGTCTGAGCTTAACGGTCTGGAGAACAGTGCAAAGTGTTTGTGAACTTCTCATCAGAGCCAAGTCAGGATTTATTAGCTTGCTTTGGTGCATTTTTCAACCGGTTATCATAGCCAACCCCCCCTCAGATTCTCTTTTAACTGTTTATGCATGAAGAGCCAACAAAGTGAACCAAGCCAAAAAGCCACCTACTTGTAAAGTGGGTGCATCACATAATACGGTGGGAATTGTTTACCACTATGGGCTATTTCACATGGTAGCGTATTTGTACAAGTTGTACTTTATAGGACAATAAAAATGAGGTCAGAGAGAGAAAAAAAATTGCCATTTACCAACACCATCCATCATTTACAGCAAACAGCAGAAAAAAAAACACCCTGGAGTAAAACACATAATTAAAATGAAACAGCCTTTTTTGTAGCCATTAGCACTTTGAATGGATGCTTTTCCTAAGAGGACTGCAACTGGGTCAAAGGCAGAGAATCGCTTTGTCGCCTAAATAGGAAATGTGAGAAGAATGAGATGCCACTGGCAGCTACTATTCAGCCTGATGTGCATATCATGCTACACAAAAATAGCTGAAAGGGACATAATATACTGGATGGAAAGAGGAGGGACCTCTCTCAATGGAGTTGTGGAGAGAAGACTATTTGAATCCACTAATTGTTTTACTTAGTAAAGCTTCTATAACGATGAAATGACAAATCCAATGGTCAAAAACACGCAAACGAAGATGGACTTAGGGTGTGGAGAGCACAGAGCAATCCGAACAAAGAATTTATTTTCACCAATGATGCCAAGTTTAATCCATCACTTTTATAATATGTATCAAGTTATTTAATATTGATGCTTACTAAGCTTGTCACTTTGCCATATTGCCCTATTAGGCGGTAATTTAGTCTTCTAGAAAGTCAATGTGTCAGCACTAACTGTTTAAAGGCCATCTTTGCAGTTATTCTTTTCTGCACTTTCCAATTGGTGGTAAGTGATACCTCTGGCTAGTTAAATCAGCAAATACTTCATTGAATGTATCAAGACTGAACTTGGCAGCCACCTTGTTCAACATTGTTGTTAAGTTTCACAAACAAGACAAGGAAAAGAGATTATGAAATGAGGAACCAGTAACCTCAAACTGGCTATCCAACATGTCAACAGAAATACAATAGGGGAAAACTCTAACTGTAGAGTTTGACAGCACCCATATAGCAATTCCCTCCTGTAAAGGTGCACCTATACTCTTACATGTTGAAGCTTTTCATATTACATTTGTTAAATTGCATAAACAGAAGGTAGAAATTCCAATCAGTGAATTTTACATATCAATGCTTGGGGTGCTGACGATAATTTGTTATGCATTACATTACACAAGTTGTCATTGAGATTTTTTTTAAATGGTACTTTGGGCAATTTAATATTAACATGCTCAGCATTCACCAATTGGAATTAACATCCTATGATGTCTATTCAGGGAAGAGAACTCAATGTAATAAAACTGATTTACCACAAGGCGAGAGTGAAGAGTTCATCTGTTTACTATGTGTGATAGATCACAAATCTGAATATAAGGAGCATTTATAGTTTTGCTACAGATAGCACCAGAAATCTCGATACAAGAACTGATCTGTAAGTGCAAACTCCACCTGCAAATAAAATAATATAATATAATATAAATCATTAAATTTATATTATTATAGGATCTTATCAGATTTTCACCTCTTCTGTTTGCCCTTTCTGTTGAGGAACATCTACATTAAGATAAAGTAGAATTCTATAGGGCAAGGTCAAATAAATTCATACTCTTGGTTTCTTGGATCTCTTACCATTCTTTAATTTAACAGGTGCACAAAATCTATGCGTCGACCTATCAATTTTGAATTTCACCCTTTGAAAGGTGTCAGAGTGGGCTCAAGGTGAGTTGTTCTTCGATGTTGCCTCCTTTTTATTGAAATGTTATGTTTGACACACACAAATCTTCCTTGTACAGCTTTGTCAAACTGGCAGCTTAGTGTGAACAGGAAACTGTGCCTCAGGATTCTGTGACATAGATGCAGAGGCAGGAAGTCATCCTTATGGCCTACACACAAGGTTGTGAACAACACATTGACAGTCAGTGACATTTAGAAACAATCTGTACAACCTTTATCTGCTATTCACAAAGCAACAAATTGGAGCACAAGGTAGTCCATGTATAAACCCAACCAGAAGGCAATATTGAAATTATTGAACATATTGTACGTATCCTTAATACATACAGTAAAACAAAGTAGTAATCAAAGATCTGATCAATCCAATTTCAAGGTTATGAAATAAACACTTTTCATACCATAATAACAATTCAGCAAAAGTTCCTTTCAAGTTTAAATCAAATATTAGAATTCTTGTAAATATCCCTAAGTATTTTAGCTCCATATGTTTAAATACTTGAAACAATAGAATTTATAAACCTAAACATTTCTTTGAATTCTAGAGTTTAATGTACAGTGGTGGAGTCCATTTTGATAGGAATATTATATAATCAAAATATTCAAATTTCTAACACTATATATCTTTCACTCACCTTAAATGCTTCATTTATACCAGAATGTGATTTTCTTTTCACAAAATACAGTCGTTTAACAACAACCAACAGGCTAATTTCCTCACTCTTCAAAACATGCCAAGGAATTAACTTATACAGCACCCTTTTCATTTAACTTGCACCATCAAAACTGCCAGGAACTACATCTGTCATTGATTTCCACACAGCAAGTGTTCTGTTTTTATAACACAGTTATTTAAAGAAGAATTTTTCCACTCTGTCTCATTTTAGTTTATCATGCACAATTTACAACTGTTTTTAATAAGCAATCAGCATGTATCCCTGGAATAATGTGAACAAGACCATATCCACGTTACTGATGGTTTTTTTAAACCTAATTTATCCTTCTTTGATGTTTAATGGTTAGCTGTTGAAAGAAAAATGAGCGCAAACCTGTTAACACTTTAAAAACTACATTAACTCTTATGAGGCATTGAAAAGGCACAGAATGGAGAGACGCCATTGGAAAAAAATTCAATAAGAAACAACAGTACCCTTAACACAATATCCAACCTTCAGGTGCACTCAAGTGCAATTTGCTAAGTGCCAAATTAGTATTTGTAGTGACCCACAGTATAGATGTCACTTATCAACTGTACCCGAAGCAAAGATAAGTAAGCTATGTGCCACCAAAACGTGGCCAACAGGCTTGTGGACATCACAACGCTGCGATTCCTATTCAAAAGAAATACTCCTGTTGCATTTCCGGTTACAGTACAAACACAATAATTTGCATTTACACAACACCTTTAACTTTGTCAAACATCCCAATCAATTCATAGGCATGTCACAAAGAGAATGCAAGACTGAACAATGAACAACACCACAGACCATCATCAAAGGTGTTATTCTACCACTCAATCAAATGGATATCTATCAGCAAGATAAGACTCATTTACTGAGGGTCTTGTGGCACAGTGGGGGTGTCCCTACCTCAGGGCCACATGTTCTCCGTTCAGGTCTGACCTCAAAATGTGACATCCATGGATGTGTGTCATAACACATCCAAACAGATCGATGAAAAGTATTTCATCTACCCATTAATTGATCCACTTCCCAATAAACTTCTGAGGATTTCCTAGACATACAAATGACAGGATTTACTTTTGCTCTTGACAGAATCAGTGCTGTGTTATGTCTCATGGTCAGAATGTTAATATATCTTTAAAAGACAAACTCATGATATCATCACAGTATCACTGCACTTGGCCCGAGGGTATAAAGTCTCAAATGTCATCTTCACTCAGATCACTTGAAGCATGGCATGGTAATGAAAGCACAATGCTCAAACAGCTTAATGTGGCCCAGACACTGATGTGCTTGTGAAAGTAATATTTCCATAACTTAGTGAACTATTATCAATGTCTGTTGGATTCTTCAATATCATTATTATCCATGTCTAGTTTTGTATGCTATGAGGGATAACATAAATGATGCTGCCTCAGGCAGAATACCCTGTTGGAGGTAAAACCCACATCATCCAGGACCACCTGCTGTTTACATTATTACTTCTCTCAGATATGGCAGCTCTGTAATTACAGGTCTGCTTCATTATGCTGACTGTCTATTAACTTGTGATTTTCACATCAGACCGTAATTTCAATTTGCCAAAAAAAGTAATTAATATACCTAATTTTATTTTTCTGAAGAACAAAACATTAGTTGAAAAATTCTGGAAAGGAGCAAGTAAAATAAACATCTGCAGGAGACCCATCTCATGCAAATTAATCTCAACTTCAGTATTCATATCCACTCACACAAATTTAGCAATTTACTGCTATAGAATCAGATTATGATGTATTTTAAATTTTATTTTGACATCAAAATTCAGGGAGGGTAGATCAAGGTCTCTATTAGCATGACAGAGCTCTGATTTTATTTTGTGTGAATCCAATTGGATAGTTCTTTTGAGAGAGTCAGCAGAGCTGATGATGAATTGAATAGTTCATTTGTTTCTATAATTTTATAATGAGCTATCATGGCAAATGATTGGTCAGCAAGGAAACTTTTAACAGGTGGCAAAAAGGAGATGAGAGACAGAGAGAGAGGCAGAAAGCTTTATGGGGTTAATTCCTGAGCTCCAAACCAACACAGCCAAAGGTGAAGCAAAGAAAATTGGGAGTACTGAAAATTGGGAGTACTATAAGGTGTGAAACGGAATTTAGGCAAAAATAAAAATGTTGTGGTTGGGTTTCAACTCACCACCAAAGCTTAATGTGAGCCCTAATGACTTAACTGTCAGTGAGGACGTCAGGGAGAACTGAGTGCTGATCAACTGATCAACAAGGTTAAGGTATTATGGGCTCTTGGCATTAATGCAGCATTTGTTCGTGAACACAGCTTTAAGCATTAGATGTTTTCATTATGAGTGCATTGCCCAAGGTGGAGATGACAGACAAAAAATGCTTTGGATTTGGTGGGTTTTATAATGGGATTTTCACACTGCATTTATACTGCTGCAAGCTAACAAGGGTATTAACGTTAAGTCCAATGGGGCTGTGGTAGCTGACAGCAAAAGCAAAGTACAATTTGCCAGACAAGAATATTTGAGCATTCTCTGCTGCCCCCAACAGCCATACTTCTTCCTTCATCTGGGAGGCAGAATTTTTTTCAGAGTGCGTTCTCTTCATAATCAGTATACAGGACACACACTGACAAAAGCATTGACAAGGAAATCCAACAAATAGCTAGCTGACAAGTTCAATAAATCCACTAACTGAAAACTGCACTAAGTATAAACCACAGGACATGCAAGTTCCACTGTGAATACATCCAGGGCACAGGAATTATTATGGATCAAGTAGGAAGGAAACAACCATTCTATTGTTTGTAAAACAGGCAGGTATGGCAGAAGTATCTGATGGTAATCTTTGCTCATCAGTGTTCTTTGAGGATGAATTGGTTTCCATGGAATTCTTAAGAAGGACCTGTTGCATAATACATAGCGTCTCCATTCCCGACCCGGAACTCCCACTCCAGAAACTGATTGTCACAGGAGGTTATGGAGTTAAGAGTCATGGAAATGAAACTTTTGTCGAACCAATCCACATACGATCATAATATGACCAAACAGGACGAGAGTCAACTTGTAAATCCTTCCAGCATAGGCCAATAGCAAATGCCAAATGCAGAAGAGATTCCTGGACAGCAATGTGATGCGAAGAAATTGGACCTACCTACCTTCACTATCCACAGCTCCAGGTGAAACCAGGCATTCAAAGTTCAAGTTTGTCACAACAACTGTTACTTCTTGAAGGGCCAGTTGACTCACTTGGTTGGACAACCTATGCTATGTATCAGATGGGTGCCAACAGCAGAGAGTTAGATCCCTGCTGTAACTGCCGTAGATTGGGGACCTGTTTCTTTGCCCTGCCTGTGATGAATGTCATGGCAGTGTGGATTGGATCTGTCTTCAGGCAGAGAATGCAAGATGATTATGACAACCCCTTACTTGATGAAGTAGCTACATGTTCCCACTGGCAGAGCAGATAAAAGTTACAAGTGAATTTAAAGGCCTGTTACTGGAGCTGAAATTCAAACTGATCCTTGCTCAATGACCCGGAGGTATATTTCTCTCCATAAGCCACGTGTGAACATTGGCTCATTAAGCCACATTCTTAGGGTTATAGAGATATGCAGCATGGAAACAGACCTTTTGCTCCAACTCATCCATGCCAAACAGATATCCCAACCTAATCTAGTCCCACATGCCAACACCCAGCCCAAATCCCTCTAAACTTTTCCTTTTTATATTCCCATCCACGTGCCTTTTAAATGCTGTAATTGTACCAGCCTCCACCACTTCCTCTGGGAGCTCGTTCCATACATGCACCACCCTCTGCGTGAAAATATCAAATTTTCATGACTGCATAAACCGGGCTTTCACATCCAGCATAGTATTGAAGGAACACTGCACTCTGGAGCGGTGCCATCTTTCATTAAGTTATCAACCTGAGGCCTTGTCTGTCCTCTCAGGTGAAAGATAACATTACACTACTTTGAAGAGGAGCTTTGGGAGTTCTCTCCAGTCCCCTAGCCAATATTGATCTCGAATCCAACATTGCTAAAACAGATTATTTCAGAACTGGTTATGGGACATGCTGTGTGTAAATTGATTGCTGTATTTCCTTCATTAGAACAGTGTCCACACCTCAAAAGTGCTTCATTAGCTGCAACACGTTTTGGGATAACCCAAGGTCACAAAAGGTTCCGTTTCTTCTCATCAATAAACTGGCACGAGTGCAGAGTAGCATTTGCTCCCATGGCTCCAGTTATATTCCCATGTACTTTTCCAACAAAATTAGTGATAAGAAAATATAGCACTTAGCCTCAAGCTAATTAATGGGTTGAAAAATGATGGGTGCCTTGGTGCTGGGAAGGTGGCTGACAGAGATAAAATGGTTACTAAAACTGAGAATTTTGTTAAAAATCCTGTCTTTCTGTAGCAGCATAAAGGTATGCTGCAGTTTTCAGTCATTGAGATTCTATGTCATCAGCTCTCGGTTTCCCTTAGCAATGCCTGGCAACAGCTGCACAGTTCTGCAGTAATAAACCTGGGAGAGTTTAATGGATTTTATTGTTCTGCATCAATGTTTAAGCATCAGCATTCTTACATCCTAGGATCCCACAGTCCCGAGAGAGCTGCATCGAGGAGATCTCATTTACCTAAAAGCGTTTATAAATTTTTAATTTGATTTAACAAGTAAATTAACAAGTCCCTTATTCAAGCAAGTTTTATGGCTTCGTGTCACTCAAAAACGGCTGTGAAGGTTTTATGCTTAACCCAGTGTGCGACTGAGGGCCATTGTCATAAATTGTCTGCTTAGTGTTCACCTTTGAATAGGCACTGTGCTGCTGTCACTACTACTTCAGAGAACGGGAAGGAATGTTACTTCCAAATTATTTGCCAGGTTACAGCATAAATTCTCATTCTGGGAAAGATAAAGAAATAAACACACAATGGACATGGTCAACAGAACACAAATATGTGACTTATCCAATTTTAACATGATTCTTGAAAGAAAATGCTGAAAAAGGCAGCGATAAACAAGTATCAGTTATGTGTCTTTGCCTGTCACAGTTCTCAAACAGGGAGTGCAATAGCAGAAAACAGAAGAGTTGGAGTAGAGTGAATGACCAATTTGTTCATTGACAATAACCCTGCCATATCAGGAACTTTGTACAGCTCTAAAGCTCACACCACATGTCAACTCCTGTGTTCTTGAGCCAGACCACATCTTCCATAATCCACTAAACTCACAGATATATGGAAAATAACCTGAAACAACTCCACTTACTTAATGAGTGGAAAAAACATTGGTTCTGACTGTGAAATGGATTGCTTGGTGTGCTGCAAATATGGTGCCACAGCTGACCCGTTAAATAAAAAAGTGTACACATTGTGAATTGTTCCAGTATTCAGCCTCTCTTTTCTGTATAAGTACAAGAATAGACATGTCACGCTTAACATTGCATGAGAGAAGATTGCTGATAGATTATTACCACAATCTGAGAGATGCACAGCACTTGAGATCCACAGGCAAAGAGGGCTGCTGCAACGACGGTTGTCACAGAACTTATTTATGGGGAGAGATGTTCGGTGTTGAAGTTCTTGTAGTCATGAAACTTTTATTCAGAATTTGCACAGAGCACTGTGGCTGTGGCTGACAATCCTCTTGTAGAGAATAATCGGTTGACTTGTTTGAAAAAGTCAATATTCACCCCTTCGGAGTGTTCAGACAAAAAAAGCTTCAAGGGAATAGAATGCTCAGATCATGTACAGCATAGCAGAGTATAAAGTCATCTTGTAGTCATTACATTGTTCTCAATAGTTATTACATGCAGGTGGAACACATTTAACACAGGAACATTAAGAAGTGAAGCATAAGCAATCCAGACCCCACTCCCACTCTGGCCTGCTTTGCCGGAAAACCAAATCAGTATTAGGTCTATATAAATAGGAGCATAACGAAATGAACGATTGATGAACAGAAGTTTGAATGTTTCTTCACTCACTCCATGCAGCCTGAGAACAAAAACCTCCAGTTGTCATTCTGAACTCCTGTGGAAGTGGAGGAACACCGTAAGCTCCCAGTCTCACAAAACATTGACAGGCAAGATGGCCGTGCAATTCTTTTATATATTTACAAGTTACACTTAAAAGAAGTGAGTTTCCCCAGTAGTAACAAGAAAAAACATTTGCACTCAAATTCCTCTTCGCATTCCAATTGGGGCATTTTCTTTTTGGCAGAGAGGGGGAGGGAGGAAGAACTAGAGGAGGGGTAGGGAAAAGAACTTGCAAGAATTATTTTTTTCCTGTTCACAAATGTGGGAGTGGAGGAGATACTTGATCACATTGGAGCAGTTTCTTTAGAGGATGGGATCTTTTGTCTGTTGTTAAAATTAGGAAAATTTGCTTCCAATTTTCTCACAGTTTACTGGGGGTGGGGGGTGGGGGGGGGGGGGGAGGAAGTCTTTGAGGGTCTGATAATACAATGCTAGTTGTATTACAGTCAGCATTCTCAACCAGAGGGGAGTGTATACAGCTGAATTCTTGAACGATAAAACAGGATTAGAATATCTAAGCAAGTCCCTTGTGATCTGCAATTACCTCTATTAAATTAGCCAATCGAAAGTATCATGTCTGCATGCTCAAATCTTTATTTTCTCTTGAATTTCAAATTTTTACAATCTGAATTTTGCTGGTTAAAAATCTAGCAGAAAGTAATCCTCGATACCCCAATCACAAATAGTTACTCCAGTTAGGTACAGTTACGTCCTCCATTGATGTCCATGGATAATTTGTCAAAAGTAGCAGAGTCAAGGAAAAGCATCTGTGGCACTCTAAGAAACAGATCTGCAATTACCCCTACTAAATCAGTCAATTGAAAGTATCTAGTCCAGTGTATAGTGTTTCTGAGTAGCCTATATATACCAATCTGAATTCATGCCCTATCATGCCCAATCTCCAGCCCTACCCATAAAAGCTACCCTTGAGAAGTCTGACTCATCGCTTCTTTATCCAGATACTGACCTCTAACCACATGTTGCAGCCCTCTTCAGCCTGAGAGAGCAGAACTCACAATATGCAGTGAGTCCCAACCTTCAGGCCGGTCTGTTTTGACCTTGTATGAAAGCTATGCATTGTATTTTGCGTTGGGCTGGGTAAGTGCAGAACTAGAGGGCATAGGTTTCGGGTGAGAGAGGAAAGATATAAAAAGGACCTAAGGGGCAACTTTTGCACACAGAGGGTGGTGTGTGTATGGAATGAACAGCCAGAGGAGGTGGTGGAGGCTGGTACAGTTACAGCATTTAAAAGGCAAGTGGATGAGTATATGAATAGGAAGGGTTTAGAGGGATATGGGCTAAGTGCTGGCAAATTGGATTACACTAAGTTAGGATATCTGGTTGACATGGACGAGTTGGACCGAAGAGTCTGTTTCAGTGCTGTACAGCTCTATGACTTGAACTTACCAGTTGGAGAAGTGTGAGTTCAAGTCCCACCTGGCCCAGAAGTGTGGAATAACATCTCTGAACAATTGGATTTGAAATATCTACACCAAATGTTGGGGGCCAGTTCTTCAGCTGGATGTTTAAATTTTGCTACAAAAGACTGAAGTGAAAATTTTCTCTCCTAAAGCACCAAATGTGGTTCTACCCAGCTCAGAATCATTGATCTTATCTCAATCATTTGTGTTTTCAGCAAGAAAATATAACACAAAGGGCCTCCTTAGCCATGATCTTCAGAGAAACATAATCTGACTAGCCTGAGGCAACAACAAAAATCATGCATGTAATCCATCTGCAGTAATAACCTGTGTTATGTCTGGCTATCTTAAAATAGATGCAGTTATGATTATTGTCTTGAATCAGTGAGATTTGTATTCCTTCAGCTAATAATGTTTAATAAATGAGAACAGATTATGAACCTTGCCCACAGCACATATTCTGATTACTATAGTACAGCAACAGCACAGTAGCGTTTGAAGAAAGCAAAAATACATTACACAATAAACTTAGTATGTATTCAGAGTCAGGGCACACCATGTGATGGCAATGCAGGTTGGCATTAAGGAACAAACTCAAACCAATCGAAAATGATCATTAGGTGGAGACTTTTTATCCTTTATAAGTTGATGTTCATACGATAAAATAGAAATTAAATATTTCTAAAAGAGTAGACGTTGAAGTTTTTCATCTTGAACTCATCAAAACTAGGATGCAACAAGACACACCATGTGATACAGGAAACAGGAAGAGGATTCTGATTGGTTGGCCATCATTTCATGGAGATACAGCAAGACGACCTATCTCTCAATCTTAATTCTCAGATCAGACAGGCAGATTCTGATTGTTCAGGTCTGCCAGTCGCATCACACCAGCACCAGAATTCATCCATCACAATGCTCATTTGTGTAGTAGGCAAAACATCTTTTTGGCCATGCTGACCAGATATCCTAACCTAACTTAGTCCCATTTGCCATATCTCTTGAAACTCTTCCTATTAATATATCCATTCAGATGCCTTTTAAAGGTTGCAATTGTACCAGCCCCCACAACTTCCTCTGGCAGCTCAGTCCATACTCGTACCACCCTGTGTGTGAAAAAAATAGCCCCTGAGGTCTTGTTTATATCTTTCCTATCTCACCCATAAACCTATGTCCTCTGTTTCTGGACTCCCCCAACAAGGAGAAAAGACCTGTCTATTTACCCTATCCATGGCCTTCATGATGTTATAAACCTCTATAAGGTCACTCCCCAGCCTCCAATACCCCAGGGAAAATGGCCCAGACTATTCAGCCTCCCCTCCCACTATTGCTCAAATCCTCCAACCCTGGCAAGATCCTTGTAAATCTTTTCTGAACCCCATCAAGGTTCACAATATCGTTCCAATGGAAAGGAGACCAGAACTGCACACAATATTCCAAAAATGGCCTAACCAACCAACGATCTGTACAGAAGCAACATGACCTCCCAACTCCTGTTCTCAGTACTCTGACCAATAAAAGGAAAGCATACCAAACGTCTTCTTCACTCGCCTATCTACCTGCGAGTCTACTTTCAATGAGTTAAATGCCGACCAGACATCCCAAACCAATCTAGTCCCACCTGCCAGCACCTGGCCCATATCCCTCCAAACCCTTCCTATTCATACATCCATCCAAATGCCTCTTAAATGTTGCAATTGTACCAGCCTCCACCACATCCTCTGGCAGCTCATTCCATACACGTACCATTTTCTGCGTGAAAAAGTTGCCCCTTAGGTCTCTTTTATATCTTTCCCTCTCATCCTAAACCTATGCCTTCTAGTTCTGGACTCCCTAACCCCATGGAAAGGACTTTGCCTATTTATCCTATCCATGCCCTTCATAATTTTGTAAACCTCTATAAGGTCACCCCTCAGCCTCCGATGCTCCAGGGAAAACAGCCCCAGCCTGTTCACCCTCTCCCTGTAGCTCAGATCCTCCAACTCTCGCAACATCCTTGTAAATCTTTTCTGAACCCTTTCAAGTTTCACAACATCTTTCCGATAGGAAGGAGACCAGAATTGCACTATTCCAACAGTGGCCTAACCAATGTCCTGTACAGCCGCAACATGACCTCCCAACTCCTTTACTCAATACTCTGACCAATAAAGGAAAGCATACCAAATGCCTTCTTCACTATCCTATCTACCTGCCACTCCACTTTCAAGAAGCTATGAACCTGCACTCCAATGTTTCTTGGTTCAGCAACACTCCCTAGGACCTTACCATTAAGTGTATAAGTCCTGCTAAGATTTGCTTTCCCAAAATGCAGCACCTCGCATTTATCTGAATTACACTCCATCTGCCACTTCTCAGCCCATTGGCCCATCTGGTCAACATCCTGTTGTAATCTGACGTAACCCTCTTCGCTGTCCACTACACCTCCAATTTTGGTGTCATCTGCAAACTTACTAACTGTACCTCTTATGCTCGCATCCAAATTATTTATGTAAATGACAAAACGTAGAGGGCACAGCACCAATCATTGTGGCACTCCACTGGTCACAGGCCTCCAGTCTGAAAAACAACCATCTACCACCACCCTCTGTCTTCTACCTTTGAGCCAATTCTGTATCCTAACGGCTAGTTCTTCCTGTATTCCATGAGATCTAACCTTGCTAATCAGTCTCCCATGGGGAACCTTGTCGAACGCCTTACTGAAGTCCATATAGATCACATCTACTGCTCTGCCCTCATCAATCTTCATTGTTACTTCTTCAATCAAGTTTGTGAGACATGATTTCCCATGTACAAAGCCATGTTGACTATCCTGAATCAGTCCTTGCCTTTCCAAATACATGTACATCCTGTCCCTCAGGATTCCCTCCAACAATGAGCCCACCACCGAGGTCAGGCTCACTGGTCTATAGTTCCCTGGTTTGTCCTTACCACCCTTCTTAAACAGTGGCACCACGTTTGCCAACCTCCAGTCTTCCGGCACCTCACCTGTGACTATCGATGATACAAATATCTCAGCAAGAGGCTCAGCAATCACTTCTCTAGCTTCCCAAAGAGTTCTCGGGTACACCTGATCAGGTCCTGGGGATTTATCCACCTTTAACAATTTCAAGACATCCAACACTTCCTCCTCTGTAATCTGGACATCTTCCATATCCTTTTCCACAGTAAATACTGATGCAAAATATTCATTTAGCATCTCCCCCATTTTCTGTGACTCCACACAGAGGCCGCCTTGCTGATCTTTGAGGGGCCCTATTCTCTCCCTAGTTACCATTTTGTCCTTAATATATTTCTAAAACTCCTTTGGATTCTCCTTAATTCTATTTGCCAAAGCTATCTCATGTCCCCGTTTTGCCCTCCTGATTTCCCTCTTAAGTATACTCCTACTTTCTTTATACTCTTCTAAGGATTTACTCGATCTATCTTGTCTGTACCTGACATATGCTTCCTTCATTTCCTTAACCAAACCTTCAATTTCTTTAGTCATCCAGCATTCCCGATAGCTACCAGTCTTCCCTTTCACCCTAACAGGAAAATACTTTCTCTGGATTCCTGTATCTCATTTCTGAAGGCTTCCCATTTTCCAGCCATCCCTTTACCTGCGAACATCTGCTTCCAATCAGCTTGTGAAAGTTCTTGCCTAATACCGTCAAAATTGGTCTTTCTCCAATTTAGAACTTCAACTTTTAGATCTGGTCTATTCTTTTCCATCACTATTTTAAAACTAATAGAATTATGGTTGCTGGCCCCAAAGTGCTCCCCTACTGATACCTAAGTCACCTGCCTTGCCTTATTTCCCAAGAGTAGGTCAAGTTTTGCACCTTCTTTAGTAGGTACATCCACATACTGAATCAGAAAATTGTCTTGTACACACTTAAGAAATTCCTCTCCATCTAAACCTTTAATACTATGGCAGTCTCAGACGATGTTTGGAAAGTTAAAATCCCCTACCATAACTACCCTGTTATTCTTCCAGATAGCTGAGATCTCCTTACAAGTTTGTTTCTCAATTTCCCTCTGACTATTGGGAGGTCTATAATACAATCCCAATAAGGTGATTATCCCTTTCTTATTTCTCAGTTCCACCCAAATAACTTCCCTGGATGTATTTCCGGGAATATCCTCCCTTAGCACAGCTGTAAGGCTATCCCTGATCAAAAATGCCACTCCCCCTCCCCTTTTATCCTTCCTGTAGCATTGTATCCTGGAACATTCAGCTGCCAGTCCTGCCCATCCCTGAGCCATGTTTCTGTAATTGCTATGATATCCCAGTACCATGTTCCAAACCATGCCCTTAGTTCACCTGCCTTCCCTGTTAGGCTCCTTGCATTGAAATAAATGCAGTTTAATTTATAAGTCCGACCTTGTCCCTGCCTGCCCTAACTGTTTGACTCACTTCTGTTCTCTGCTGTACCCGTCTCAGATCGATCTCTTTCCTCACTATTTCCTTGGGTCCCACCCCCCACATTACAAGTTTAAATCCTCCCAAGCAGTTCTAGCAAATTTCCCTGCCAGCATATTAGTCCCCTTCCAATTTAGAGGCAATCCATCCTTCTTGTACAGGTCACTTCTACCCCAAAAGAGATTCCAATGATCCAAAAATGTGAATCCTCCTCCCATACACCAGCTCCTCAGCCATGCATTCATCTGCTCTATCCACCTATTCCTGCCCTCACTAGCTCGTAGTACTGGGAGTAATCCAGACATTAGTACCCTTGAGGACCTCCTTTTTAAATTTCTGCCTCTCTGTAATCTCCCTTCAGAGTCACAACCTTTTCCCTTCCAATGTCGACAATGACCTCTGGCTGCCCCCTCTCCCCCGTGAGAACATTCTCTGAGACATCCTTGATCCTGGCACCAGGGAAACAACACACCATTCTGATTTTTCTCTGCTGGCCACAGAAAAGTCTGTCTGTACCTCTGACTACAGAATCCCCGAACACAACTGATCTCTTAGAAGCCAACATACCCCTCGTTGCATTAGAGCCAGTCTCAATACTAGAAACTAGGCTGTTTGTGCTATGTTCCCCTGAGAATCCATCACCCCCTACATTTGCCAAAACAGCATACCTGTTTAAAATGGGTATATCCACAAAAGACTCTTGCCCTAGGTGCTGAACTCTCTCAGCCTTCCTGAAGTTAACTCACCTATGTGACTGTATCTGAGACTTCCCCCCCTTCCTATAACTGCCATTCTTCACATTCTGCTGCTGTTGCAAATTCCTCATCGCTTCTATTTGTCTCTCCAACTGATCCACTCGATCTGATAAGATTCGCATCCAACAGCATTTATGGCCGATATAATCCGCAGTAACCCTTAAACTCTCTTCAAACTCCCACATCTGACAAGAAGTACATATCACTGCAAAGGCCATTTTTTGCTCCTTCACAATCTACAGACCCAGAAAATAACAGTGTCTTATTCCTCTACAAACACTGCCCCAGGTTAAACTAATAGCTATGGCTTATATTTTAAGTTTAATCAAGAGACGTATCTCCAAAAAACATATAATCAAGAAGAGTCCTGCTAAGATTTGTTTTCCCAAAATGCAGCATCTCACATTTATGTAAATTAAACTCCATCTGCCACTCCTCAGTCAATTGGCACATCTGAATAAGATCCCAACCTAAGGCTTGACTGCAACATCAAGTTAGTTCTGAAAACCACTCATGGCTTTATAGAGTCATAGAGATGAACAGCATGGAAACAGACCTTTCAGTCCAAATCATCCATGCTGACCAGATATTCCAATCCATTGAGTCCCACCTGCCAGCACCCCGCCCATATCCCTCCAAACCCTTCCTATTCGTATACCCATCCAGATGCCTTTTAAATGTTGCAATTGTACCAGCCCTCACAACTTCCTCTGGCAGCTCAGTCCATACTCGTACCACCCTCTGTGTGAAAAAGTTGCCCCTCAGGTCCCTTTTACATCGTTCCCCTCTAACCCTAAACCTATGCCCTCTAGTTCTGGACTCCCCCACCCTCGGGGATAGACTTTGTCTATTTAACCTATCCATGCCCATCATGATTTTATAAACCTCTATACGGTCACCCCTCAGCCTCCGATGCTCCAGGAAAAACAGCACTAGCCTACTCAACTTCTCCCTATAGCTCAAATCCTCCAACCCTGGCAACATCCTTGTAAATGTTTTCTGAACCCTTTCAAGTTTCACAACATCTTTCCGATAGGAAGGAGACCAAAACTGTATGCAATATTCCAAAAATGGCCTAACCAATGTCCTGTACTGCCGCAACATGACGTCCCAACCCCTGTACTCAGTACTCTGACCAAAGGAAAGCATACCAAACGCCTTCTTGACTATCCAATCTATGTGTGACTCCACTTTCAAGGAGATATAAACCAGCACTCCAAGGTCTCTGTTCAGTAACACTCCCCAGAACCTTACCGTTAAGTTTGTAAATCCAGCTAAGATTTGCTTTCCAAAATGCAGCACCTCACATTTATCCGAATTAAATTCCTTTGTTGTAAAGGAACAGCTTGAGACAACATTATCTCCTGAAGGAGGTAGTAACCAGATTCAAGTCAATCATTCTTCTCTGATATGAATGAGGAGAGGCATATTCTACACCAATTATCGTCAGTTCTTGTGAGAAACTAAGCTCACACACTTCAATAATTTTAGTCTGAGACAAAATCTGAATCAGTACTGTCCTTTATTTTACTCTTGCAAGAGGGTGTGATATCCACTGTCTACAAGGCAGGGGACTCACACACCGAATTCAATTAATACTCGATATTTATATAATTTGGTTTTTTTTTATTTCATTGCTCCTCCCCTGTTTACATCTTCCACTTCCCTAAGACCGGCACCCATTACTCCTGTTTATTGCTTGCCTTATCCGGCCTTGTCTGTGACAAAATGCTTATTTCTGGCCTCACAAGGCCGTTTGACCTCATCCCGCTGTGGGTCATTGTTCGGCATATCCTTTCCTTACCATTATCTCCTCCCTCCATGTATGACTTCCCCTACCATACTGATCCTTGTGACCCTTTTAATTGAGGAGAAAGTGAGGTCTGCAGATGCTGGAGATCAGAGCTGAAAATGTGTTGCTGGAAAAGCGCAGCAGGTCAGGCAGCATCCAAGGAACAGGAAATTCGACGTTTCGGGCATAAGCCCTTCGTCAGGAATGAGAAAATTTAATTGAGGTTTGTTCCTGTGTTTCTGTAAAAGTGGGAAATAGATGTTTATATCTACTATTTGTACAGGCGTATCTAGCTTAACTGCCTCCCCTCACAGCATCTTATCTATTTGCCTGTAACATCTACCACTATTTTGCAGTCACGTTTCATTCTTGCATACAATTTTAGCTAATACCAAAAAAATTTATGTATTTCCTCCACATCGTTTCCACTCTTGTTGACTCAGCTCTTGGCTGAAACAATTACACACTGGTGTGAGTTCATTTACTTTGTATAAGTAATTATAATTGCAGAAGTAACACTACTTTACCTATATCCCACAGTTCTGAAATTACCTTAACATGATATATAAAGTATTTATATGGATGCAACAGGCTCAATTATTGTGTTTTGGCAAAATATGAGTCTCTTTCTACCATAATTTACCAAACTCCAATCTGAATACCCTTCTACTCCATTCTCTCACATGTACTCATTTAAACCCCTACATGGATCTGTGGTTGTTGCCTCAACAACAACTAATAATAGGATGCTGCTCATTCTACCCACTGTCTCGGTAGAAAAGATTGTTCTTAATTTTTAACTGGTTAATTCATGACACTCTCTCTCTCTCTCACTACCCCCTCTCACCCCCCCCCCCCCCATACATAGCCCACAAGGTTTGCTTTCCTCACAAATGGAAACATCCTTTTAAGATTTAATTTTAATATTTCAATCGTGCATGGGCAACTAGAGAGGGACAATAATTGCTAGCCCTGCTAGCAATGCCCACAGCCCTTAAAAGTGAGTGAAGTGAAATATTTCTGTGGTAGAATTCACAAGAAACTATTGTTGCCTGAGGTGTTGTTTGAAGGACAGGACTATTGTTCAAAACAGGTCACGCTGGTGTACAAAAAGTTTGCCCTGTGTTACAGTCTGGGTGTAAGTAAACTCAAATCAACAATACTCCATTTCCCTTCCCTTCAGATAAAAGCAAATGCAAATCATGTACTAAAGACGCTCATTCCTGCTGGGCTCCGACAGAGAACTTCAGTAAAAATGAAATTAAACACAGTCCTCAACAACTCCAGACTGTCTGGCTCCAATCAATCATTCACTCAGAGTTCCCAGGTGCTACTTAAAAGGGCTCCGACGAAAAATGGCATACAGCACTTAGTTACCTTATTACTGTACTCAAGACTTCCCATGTCGTCCCCCTGAATGGCATGCTTGCTGTTTATCATTGTGCTGCATTTTAGGTCGATATTTTGCCATCATTTAAGATTTGCTTGGTCTTTTGTCTGATTTTAATAGATGTTGTCGTAAACATATTTCTGCAATGTTAGTAAGAATCATTTTAAAAAGATAGCTTCGTCGCTTCATAAATCAGAATACCTGGTAATACTGCAGGACTTCCACTAATTAACTAAGTTCTTGCTCAAATTTTGTTTATCCAGCAAGTGCTGCCATCAACATTCACACGTACTGACTAAGCGGAGTTATAGAACATGACAGCACAACAGGATTATTATCCATCATTAAGACAGTAATCTTATAACTTCAGCTGCCTTAATTGTTCACTTGCAATTCTCTGAAATAATTCTGGCAGTTAACAAGATATCTTTTGTTCCTACTTCATAACAGCTTAACTTGATGATGATGAAGAACACTTTTTATATTGGCCTAAAGAGATCACAAACTGCAATCTTATAAGTTGGAAAGTTTAAATAGGTACCCAGACCAATCAGGTGACTACTTCTTCATGAATAATAGTTTTGCATATACTTTGTTCAAACAAAACCTCAGCATCTCCATATCGTTCTTTAAGTAACACAATTTGATTGACTTGCTTAAGTTAATAGTGGCTGTGATTTACACCAGATAGTTAATTAACTCAAGAAATTAACTCAAGAAATGTATATCACTGCAATTTAAAAATGATTTCTCTATAAACTGTACAATTTATTTCAATAATGATTTACTGTAACAAAACAGATAAAGAACTTTATTCCTTATGCTGCAATTTATCATGTGAACTATTTAACTTTATTACTGCTTTAAAGCTTCATCCTAATGACAATCAATATTTTATGGTGATTTTTTAATGTCAATAAAAGATGGCAAATGTGCATCTTGTTGTTCAGTTGCAATCAAGGCATTATGACTTGAAGAAAATTATGCTATCATAGTGTTATCCAATTCTAACCCAATGCCTGAGAGTACTATCTCACAGGAACATCCTGGATTTCATTAGGAATTGATGTGGTACATCAATAAATCATGGAAGTGGTTCTGGACAATTTTGATTTAAACTGTAAAGTGAGTTGTCCAAGCAATCTATTTGCATGCAGTCACTGCAGATTATTTCCCTTCTCCAAAGACTAAAAATCTATGCCCTTTAGAATCCTACTTCAAAAAAAGAGAGACTTCAAATGAACACCACCAAGACAGCCATTTCAACTATCTACCTGAACAAAGTGAAAGTCAGGGAAGAACTTCATGCCTGTTCCTCGTGTCCAAACATTCACCAACGACCTGACTCCAAAATGTCTTAGCGTCGCTCTTGAGTCTATATAATACATTCCATAATAGTGCAACCCAGGTCAAGATGAGACTAAATCTCATGGTGGCAAGTTAGTAGATTGGGCAAGATATAAAGCAGACAAAAATGACTTTAAAAAATTGCATAGAATCATAGAATCCCTACAGTGTGGAATCAGGCCATTGGGCCCATCGGGTCCACTCCAATCCTCCCACCCAGACCCACTCCTATCCTATCCCTACATTTCCCATGACTAACCCAACTAGCCTGCACATCTCCTCCTGCACAAGAAGGCAGCAGCGGCAAGATAGGCAGCATTCCGCAGCTCCTGGGCCTGTCTACTCCCAGCACAAGGCCTGCCACATCCTTTTTTCTTTTCTCTTTCATCTTCATTCATTTTCGGCAGCAACAATGAAGGAAGGCGAGAGCAAGAGCTGGCAGCCCAAGGAGGCGAGAGCAGGAACAGGCACCTCAAGGTGATGAGAGCAGAAGCAGGCAGGCCAAGGTGGTGAGAGCAGAAGTGGGCACCTCAAGGTGGTGAGAACAGGAGCAGGCACCTCAAGGTGGTGAGAGCACGAACGGGCACCTCAAGGTGGTGAGAGCAGGAGGAGCCCAAGGTGGCTGACAGTGGTAGTTCCAGGAACAGGCTGCAGGGCAGTGAGAGCAAGTTGCCCAGGGCGATGGTGGTGGGGAAGGTCAAGTTCTTGTAAGGAGTGAGAGTCCAGCATGGCCAGGTGTTTATGGAGTGTGACGTTGATCTGTTAACCGTGTTTCTTTGTTTTTCTACTTTTAGTAAGAAGGACTGTAATGCTTAACATTTCTAAACTTTGCTTTCCTTATTTTTCTGCTTTGTATCTAAGATGGTGATGTAAGTGGTGACTTGTAAGCCTTCCATTGTTCTCATGTAAGTACATGTGACAATAAAGCTAATTTAATTCAATTTAATTCAAACTAAAAAGGGGAAATTCAAGTATGAGAGAAAGCAAGCTGTAAGTTTTAAAACAGATAGAAAGAGTTTCTATAGATACTTAAGAACAACAATTACTGGTCCTCCAGAGAAAGTACAATGGAAAACATGGCAATGGCAAATGAATTGAACAGTTTTTTTTTAAATCTGTCTTTACCATGGAAGACCACCACCTATAAAATGATCTCCTGCCATGGGAGATCCATTCCTGGTGGACCACAGCCATTTACATTGCATCAGTTGATGCCACTGAATGGATTGTTGCCCTCAACCTCTAAGAGTCAAATAACATATGGTGGTGGAGTCTTTAAATATTTATAAGGCAGAGTAGATTGATTCCTAACTGAGAAGGGAGTCAAAAGGTATCAGTGGTAGGCAGGAAGGAGGAGTTGAGGTTACAATCAGAACAGCCATGATCTTACCAATCGGCAGATCAGCCTCGAGGGGCTGATCGGCCTACATGTGCACCTAACACATTAGTTTGTGTTTGGAAGATGGCTGGATGAGTCAATTACAATTCTGCTTCACTGGTTTACCACAGCAGAGTCTAACATGATTAAGGAGCTGCACAATTCATGGTTGCTATGTACCTCTGGGCAGTCGTGAGGTTAATTTCCAGGACATTGAGACGAACATAGCTCAAGTGGCATTCAGTGCCAGCACACATGAAGCCACCTAATATCTGCAGAGAAAAAAAAAGTCCTCCTCAAAGATGGCTGATGGCGAAAGAAGCACTCCTATTGACACAGCACCTCAATACAAATCTACGCATCCTTCTGATATCGCACAGCCTCACTGGAACTCCTGACGATAGCCTCACATTTTAATGGTGTACCCTGTGGTTAACCTCAAATACCACCTGGTAACTGACCCAAGTGATGAAGTCCCAGATCTCAGCTTTCCATTAAAACTTCTGGGCAAACCTCAACCACTTGAGGATGGGGCGGCCAGAGAAAGTGGAGCCACCTGCTCCACAAGTGGGACATGGGGAATAGCTCAAATTGTGGCTGTGCCCACCATAGTCAGACCACCACCCATACCATGATCTCCTGCCATGGGAGATCCATTCCTGGTGGAATCACAGCCTTTTACGTTGCATCAGTTGATGCCACTTCATGGATTATTGTCCTCAATATCAAATTATAACTGGTTTTCCAACCATATGAATAAAAAAAAACACAAATTTCCTCTTTGGCCATGTTTGATATATCGTTTCTGCTATTAATGCCTAGAGCATAGCTTTTCAATGCAATGCCATTGGTTGCAATGGTCACAGATTTCTTTGATGGCTTTGCCAATCTCCTTCCATAACTGTCACTAATGGTAAGACTGTTTGATTGACATTAGAGGAAATGGAATCTTTATTGTGCATCTTACAGGTCAAGAGATGGCAAAAGGATATCCTGTAAGATTGGAGTGAGGCACACCAAATGAACTCTGGTGTACTGACCTCCAGATAGACTGAAGTCCAAAGTAAGAGATTATCCTAGATCCCTAAAATATTATCAACTTCCTAAAATCTAGCTTATCACCATTGCACAGGAAACCAAATGAAGAATGGCTGGCATATTGATTTGGCCTTAACCTTGCGTTGGCAGGCTGTTTCTAGTCATGCGAGGCTGGTGGATGCCAGAGGACCTCCCATCATAGCATAGGCATGGAATCTTACCATTCAATCCAGATGTGCTGCCAACAATTACACAAACTCTTAAAGCGTTAGCAAAGGAAGGCACTGGAAGATGTGACTCCACATATAACAACAAAGATTGTAGTCAACTGGTTTAATGAGTTATTGTCTCCAACTACAAGTTTTATTTGAAAATAAAAATAGACTGAATATTGCATTCCTGCACTAGAAGTTGTTAAATTATAAAAGGCATTCAAACTACATGGATTTACTGATGCCTTCCGTGAACAAAAGACCAAATCTTCACAGCGAAAACAGGCAAAAAATGTGGGTTGGATTTCATAAAGTCACTCAGACTGGTTTGATAAATAGTGACATGAAAACATGGCAACCCTTTGGAAGATTTAAGACCAGCCAAAATAAAAAAATGAAGCACTTGATAGCATTTGTCCCTTCACAAGGATGGTGCTTATAATTTTTATCCCTCACACTCGCTTGCCATGAACTGACAAACCCAGCCCTGCATCCTTCCTTCAAACCTGCGGAAAACCAAAACGGGAACTCGTCCAAAACTGCAGCTGTCTGAGGCCATTAACTGCTGAAACACATTCTGTTGTTCGACCTCATTCTTATTACAGCATAACTGTTCATTAAAGAAATTTCTGTGCAATTAATTAAATTATTCCCATGTCTGCACCACAAAGTCATTACTCCAATATCAGCTTTCACTTGTACTCATTTCAGCATGCGTTCAAATGCCAAGTCACATCTCAGGGGGCAGCCAGTCCCTGTAAAACTGTACTCTTTACTGCTCACTTAGATGATCATTTCTGTTTTTATTGCCATTCATTTTCCACTAGGAATTGTGTGTTAGTACATTGGCAAAATTTCCAGTATATAGAACCATTGAAATTTGCTGCAGACATTCAACCTGGGCCAGGCTGGTACAAAATTTGTGCATTTCTTAATAAACAAGCATTTCCACCTTTAAGATTTTGATTACACAATAAGAGTAGAAGTTATATTCCTGCTATATAATACTTACCTATACACTCTTGCATCCAGGTATGTTTGCGCACATTTCCAGACCTCTATCCTTAAAGGGCAATGCATTTTGGTTTTTTTTTAAAAGAACACATGAAATTTGATTATTAAAATTTACATCTGCATTACTACAGACAATAACGTCAGTTGGGAGTTGTTGAGAGGCTGTCAGAAACTCAGATGAAGTCATCGACTGGTGCAGTGTTCCTGTTTCTACTTCCAAAAAGGCTAACAATGTTTCTGACTATCACCCACCAATGCCAGTCAGAGCTTTAATTAAAAATACAGTAGTCTCCCCATACCCGCGGGGGAGACATTCCAAGACCTACCATGGAAGCCAAAACCGCAGAGAGCCGCAAATCCTTTCATTTAAATGGGAAGTTTACCTTCCTGGCAGCCCCCTGGTCCTGGAAGGTTACCTATAATATGTTCGGGCTGCGGTAACTGAAACCGCAGAAGACGATTCCGTGGATACGGGGGTTGCACTGTAACTATAATTCAGGGATCCAAATCTGGACAACTGTTTAGCAGCTTCGCTTATGTTGCTGTGGGCCGCTCAACTGGGTATTAAGTGTGCAAAGTGAACAGATTTGGATAATTAAGGTATCCAGCTAAGTGCTTTAAATCTAAAAAGGAAAATAACCTTTGGTTTGAAAAAAATATCACTAAAGAGACCCTCTCAAGTATAATCTTGTCAGGTCTTCGAGCAGAATTCACTGAGAGGGGCCAAGTACTTCTCCACAGCTGAGGCTCACAGCCGTTCCATGTTGTGTCTGCCTTTCATTGATGATTAGGCTTGGTGATTTGTTGAGGCATTTTGGGATGTTGTTAATGAGTTAGAAAAGGTCAAAAGTCACAAGGGTGGTTGCAATGTCTGAGTCTTGGTTTGCCATGGGGAGAGGGGTTGCCATGCCAGTATTTTATGCCCCACTCCCCATGCTGCTCAATCTTTCCTTACTGTTTCACAGTGAAACATTCCACTCTCCCAGCGATAACATTGCATTGTAGTTATGAAACTTCTGTACTGAATATGTTGGTTGCAATACTGTTGGTGGTAATACTGGGTAATATTGCAGTTTGATTGGTAATTTACCCAATTTTAGTTTACAATTACTTCAAATGTGCTGCCAATGCACTACTACCCATTTTATTGTGTTGCACAAGATAAATTAATATCCAATTCATTCCATTTGATTCCTGTAGGACGCTTTTTGATTTTATGATTCAAAGTAAAATCTTGAACCAGAATTTGCACATTTTTACTACTTCCTGAACTTTTCATGAAAAATTGTGAAACTTGTATAAAATTTAATGCTGCATGTGAGGTTCCAGTGCTGGATGACATGACACACCAAATACTTGCTCTAAGAAGCACCATGAGATATAAGGTTGTTATTTTTCAAGTATTTCTGTTTCGTATCCAAGTATTAAAATTATTTTACTTAATATTCATGTTCATCTCCTGTACTGAATTGTTTGCGATGGAATCAATATTGAGTTCAATAATTTTAGGGCATGAGCACTTTCTCCTTTGTTCTTACCCAACTCCTACACACTAGGCCTTGTCATCAAAGCAGCTACTTTGACGAACAATCCATCATCAGTCACTAATAATTTCCAGTAGCAGCTTTCATTCTCCCAGGCTGACCATTACCCATTCCTTTGCCCAGCCATCTTTCTCTTTCTCAGCTATTTTCCCCGGAGTAGTAGTTGAGGAATGACCTTATTGAGGTTTTTAAAATGAGGGGCATGGATAAGGTAAATAGTCTAGATCTTTTGTCTTTGGTGGGAGAGGCCAAAACTCTTGACAGCATGGGTTTAAGGTGAGGGGTGAAAGATTTAAAAAGGACCTAAGGGGCAACTTTATCACGCAGAAGGTGGTACATGTATGGAACGGGCTGCTGGAGGAATTGGTGGAAGCTGGCACAATTATAATATTTAAAAGGACTCTGGATAGGACTAACAACAGTGAGGGTTTAGAGGGATATGGATCAAATGTTGGCAATGGGACTAGATTAATTTAGGATATCTGGTCAGCATGGACGTGTTGGACCAAAGGGTCTGTTTCTGTGTTGTGTATCTCTATGACTCGATGCAGATGGTCAAGATTAACACATTTTAGCATATAAACTTGTATTCTTTGATTTAATTCAGGGGAGTTAGATCCCTTGCAGTGATTTGGTTCCATAGGGTTACAAAACAATTTACATTTATCTGAGCACCATAAGTATAATGAAGCTTCCAGAGTTATTTCATTCAAGTATTACAGGGTAACTTTGAGTCTGAGCCACATAACACTGATATTAGGCCAGATGGACAAAATCTTGATTGAACAGATACATTTATAAAGAGAAGCTTATTAGAGGAAGGATATTATTAAGCTGAAGATGGTTCAGAAGAGATTTACAGGATGTTGCCAGAAATGGAGGGTTTGAGTTATGAGGAGAGGCTGGATTGGCTGGAAATTTTTCACTCGGGTGTAGAAGGTCGATGAGTGATCTTATAAAGGTTATAAAATCATGATGGATATAGATAAGGTAAATAACAGGTGTCTTTTCCCGAGGTTGGGGGATTTCAAGACTAGGGTGGTATATTTTTAAGGTGAGAGGGGAAAGATTTAAAAATATATGAGGGGCTTTTTTTGAAACACAGAGTGGAATGAACTCCCAGAGGAAGCTGTGGATGCAGGTACAGCTACAAGATTAACAAGACATTTAGATAAATACATGAATAAAAGGTGTTTGGAGGCATGTGGGCCAAGTGCAAGCAGGTGGGATTAGTCTAGTTGGGAATTATGGCTGGCATAAATTGGATGAACTGAAGGATCTGTTTGTGCTGTATGACTCTATAAGAATCTTAAAGTGGGAAAGAGAAAGGTGGGGAAGTTTAAGGATTCCAGAATTTAGGGTTGAGGCAATGGTGGAATGATTAAAATCAGACCAAGAAATAGATGGTATTTGTGATGGAGCAATCGCAAAACTCATCTCAGTGTCAAGTATGAAATTTCTGGTTCAACCTCAGATAGTCGTCGAGGGAGGGACAAAATCTGGAGTTGAAAACAAAAAACTGGTTTCAGTACTACTAATATTAAATTGGCAAAAATATCTTCTAATCTAATGCTGAATGTCAGACAGGCAGTTTGGCAACCGTGCCAAGTGTGAAAGAGTCAAGAGAGATGGTGGTAAGGTAGCTCTGTGTATTGTCGGCATTCAGGTGCAACCAGAACCTCATGTGCAATCTGAACCACACTCTCAAGATAATCCCTTTGCTAATTTGAAAGTGCATGTTATCAAGTATCTCAACTTCAAATAATATGAATGTAACAATATAATGTATATTTTTAAGTATTTTGCACTGATTCATCCCTAATACGGACTACATTTCTTTGCAGGCATTTCTACTTTGCAGCTGGCTATTACTCTCACTTTCTTGAAAAATATCAGCTGCAAATCGATTGCTGATGACATCTGGGTTTGAACATTTTATAACATCACCACAACAGTTATCAAACTCTGAAAGCTCGTCAAAGAAATAAAATAGACCTTTGGGGATGCTTAAGCAATTCAAGAATATCGAATAAATTCTGAGAGGGACAAATAAAGTGGGGAAAGAAACTCATATGAACACTTGGGGAAATCACTGCAATGAGAGCAGTGCAGTAAAACAAGATATCCACTGAAACAAATGACAATCTTCCTTTCTCCTGACCCTTCCATTAATTTACTACCCAGCTGTCCACAGAAACAGCTGGGTTACTTAAATCATTAGCAGAAACCCAATCCAGAAAGGACAACTCGTAAGATTCAGAAACATATTTCATCTTGCTTTTAGGTCTTACATAGTCAGTGTTAAGTAAAGCTGGGGAGATACAAAAACATTAAAAGATACGCAAAGCTAAACTCTGCAGACTAAGCATATTAACAGAGAGGCACAAAGATGGAAGAAAAGTCAAGGAAGTTAAGGATGAGAAAGGGGCATTTGGCCTATCAAAGCCCATCATTCTGGTACTTTAATTGTCCTTTTTATCTTCAAATGATACTTCGAACACATCTGATGATTTGGTCTCTAATTCTCTACTTGACAGATTATTCAAAAACTTTATCACTCTCAGCAGAGGAGGAGGAAAAAAAACCATTTAAATTTAAATTCAGTCATTTAAATTGATATCCTCAGGTTCTACTTTCTCGCCATCTATGAAGTGGATAGTGTAGCATATTGTGCATGAGGCGATGTGATGTTTCTCATGTCCCAGTGAAGTCTGCCTTTAGATCATTGTCATACAATTGGCTGAAAGTCTCATTGGAGTCACTTTTCACTAGTCAAATTACTTTTTTTCCCTCCTTAATGTTGCTCAGATCTCCAAAATGAATATTGAAACGGAGATGCAAAAGAGCTCAAGCTTAGCTTTTAATTTTACAAGCAGAAAATTAAAGTTAACTCAGTAAAACCAGAAAATACTAATTATCAAAAAAAAGGATGAAACAACAAAGAAGTGATAATGAGAAGATGAACAGATAATAGTGTACAGATTTATACACTGTTTTAAAAATTGTGTCTTTGAATTACTATAATATTAAAAGGTTCCTCCTCATTTTCAAGCAGCAAGTTGAAAACGAGAGCAATTCCCAACAGTTGGTCAAATTATTGTGAAGAGGAACAATAGCAGCAGTCACCTGATGTGATTTTCAAGCAGGCATGTAAATGGACGCCCTGCACTTTTCACCTGAAATCAGTGAAAAGCTGCTTACAAACGAGAATGGTGATTTGACACTCACATTTGAATGCTTTGCTGCTTAAACTCAGCATGCGTTCAGTGGTGAATGTCTGAAACCGGTCCTTAAATGCAGGAAGCAGTTCCAAAAACAGTCTGAGACGTATCACAGACATTCTTGTAGTTCCATCAGTGTGTCTGACGCTCCCTTTTGCCACTAACCTCCAATGTGTCTCACAAGTGACTGGTACTCATTAGATGCTGGGAATCTTGCCCATTTTCTTCTAGGAAGGGCCAGACCAGAAAACCATAGAAAGCTCAAACTAGAACAGGAAGGTAAAAACTGGACAAGCTGAACATTATAGCATTGCCACTCAGCTTAGAAGGAAAAAGAAGCGATTACTGGAGCAGTTTAAGAAACATCTAACAGCAGATTCACTCTTAACTGCATGTGTTTCCATAATGGCTTAAGCTGTGGGAATTTCTGCTGGAAGTCTCAATGTCAAGCTTGAACTATTTCACATGTGCATTGTTTAAGAAAATTACAGACGGCATTGTCTCTTTAAAAATATACTTTTTTGTACAGTGCAGCCTGAGAAACACAAAAGCAGATTGGGCTGGCTCGATCGGGAGCTTGAACAGATGAAATTACTACATTCCGCTTGCTGTTCCATTTCTGCAGTTCTATAATGGTTAAAAGCTGTCGAGTAATAGGCTTCTGTTGAGTTTTCTCCTAGGCCAAGGCTGGAGCAGCTAACCCTACTATTAGAGGCCTGACAAGCTTTGTCAATGCAATCTGCTGAATGCCTTGAGTGACAAGTGATCGATAGTTTTCACTCTCTGGGGTCATCACAGGTGATACGGGCCGAAGTAATAAACAGCCTGGGCTGCCTTCTCCAACTTAAATGCTTCCCCTGTCACAATATTTCTTTTTGTTTAAGTGCCTGTAGCTAAATTTCTTATAAATCGAAACTATCAGATAGGAGTCGAGGTCCGTGCAATTGCAAGATAGTGAAGGTTCAGTGGAGTCTATAAATAAGCTTGGATAAATACCAGATGACTGGGGGTGTGTGGAGAAAATCTGGAAACATTTCAACCATGTTAAACAATCAAGTGACAATACAGACAGTAGCTAAGTCACAAAATTCATCAGTAAAGCAGATTTCGTTTGGTGTTGTTCGCAGTGAGTCAAAGAAGAGGCTCAGGATTTGGTAGCTTCTGAGAATAGATGGCATTTCTTGGGATTTGAATTGTAGTGGATGTCAAACATTTCATCAGGGAGATGATTAAACTTGGAAGTGTGAATTTTTTACACAGGGTCCAATGGTATTCCTGGCTTTATCAGATCAACCATGATCTCATTGAATGGTCGTCTAAGTACCAGGCCGCATAACTCACCCATCTTTAGCCACATCCCATTTTTTCTGTCCTCTCAAATCCCCAATGCGCACTGCAGCCCATCAGCTTATCATTTTTCATTGTGGAACCATCACACACTTCAATGATTCAAAAGGGTAACTTTTATTTACAAGCAAGAAAAGTAAATAAAGACCAACCAGACAGAAGCTGCATGGAGTGCGCCCTGAGAAGCCATTGCCAGGTGTTCAAAGTAGTTACCAGGTACCCACATTGAGTTTCAGGTCACGAATTCTTAATATCTCAATTCCATTTGTGAGTGGCAGAATGGGAACCTATACCTTAGTGAGTTGAGATGATGTTGTAAAAATGGTAATAAGAGCTATAATTCGAGTTAATAGGCCTTTCTCATTCATGAGCAAGAGTCTCCTTTTGACATCCAGAACGACGTTGGGAAATGCAGACTTGTTGCTCCCAATGTTGAGAAAGAAATAGGCTGCAATTGAGCCAAGTCCCATTTGAAGTTATTGCCCAGGGAATTGTTCTATCCCTGGGCCCAGGTGGTTTGAGACTGCTCTCCCATTCCCTCTGCTCAGCTGGTACCATCATTGGATGAAGAATGTTCCAAATTCAATCTCACACTTCAACAAGCATCACTGTTCCAGGTCAATGGAGGGGAATATACAACTACAAAGTGTGCACATGGGTACAACTCAAAGCTGTGGTGCCACCTGTGGTCAAATTGGTTGGCAACAGTGATTTAGCATATTGTAAAAATCTAAAACAGAAATTTTAATCCAGTTCACTCCACAGATGCTGTCTGATTTGCTGAGTTTCTTTCCAGACTTTTTGCTGTCATTTTCGAGGATCAGACACTAAGGGATAGATCTACCTTTAAAATGTCAATGGGGTTCCCATAACCCTGCCCCCAAATTTCCAAGAGTTCCCATTTTCACTGGCTGGGGAAATGGACAGAGTTTGAAATACACAGGCAGCTTAACTTTTGTGCTCAAAACAAGCAGGCATGATTTTTGCTCCAAGAATGGCTTGAACTCCACAGTGTATGTTCCACAACTTTATAGTGAGGACATAAATGTTCTTGAAGGGGAGATAAGGTATGTAGAATTTTCAAGCTCTCAAGGTTTTAAATCTCCATGCCCTTTAAAAATGAAGAGAACTATGCCGCTGATTCTGTGAGAGTAAATAAAATCTGTACCACCATATTCAAGGGCTGGCTTGCTAACATTATGCCATGTGCTATAATTTGGGGATTATAACTTTTATTAACAGCTCAGAGGGGTTTTTAAAGGATTAACTTCTCTTAGCTGTTGGGTTATGAATATAAATATATGTTTTAATAGGGGTTAGGTGCTTGAATAGATTTAAATGTGTGAATTTGCTTTCTCAGGATTTTGTTTTGTTTTATCATAGTGAACTCTGTTAAAGATATTTAAAACTTTATTTCATATCAGTAATAGATAAATTGTCAAAATCTCTCTATTGGTGTAACCATTTTTCTTCAGATACATGTTGCTTGGAGTCATTCTTGCATTATTAACTTACAGTTTTTAAGCATTCTGTAGCAATGCATTTTTAATAAGATAATGACTCAAAAGCTCATTAGACCCTTAGTGCATCTCTAAGCTTATACAATAGCTTGCACACCAGACACATAACTGGAATAACTGAGCCTACATTTTATCTGCCTCCTACTGGTTTTCTAATAACAAATGCTCTCATAAAATGATTTAAGATAAAAATGCCAAATGAGGAGGAATGTCACTTGTCCTTATTCTTCCCTGGCCTTGGAAAATTAATTTTGGTACGTGCTGCAGGAACCTATTCCTGCTATTCCATTTTTGTAAGATACTTCAGGACCTCACACCAACCATTGAAATCCTGGTCTTATACTAATTCCAATGAGCCATGAGGCAACACCAGGATATCCTCCAGCTCTAGACTTTGATAGAACCACAATATGACAGAAAAGACAAGGTCAACAGGGGTGATTTGTATCATTTTTAATATTTAATAACATACTCAGGAGAGTCAAGGAGGACAGTGAACACATTCCAACTGGAAAAACACACATGACTTATGAACTGACCAGACACAGACTTAAATTAAAAGGAGTGCATTCTGATGAATCATCCCACAATTTCAAAGTGCTATCATGACAGGCTGTGGTGATGGGGTTGCCAACTGTCATTAGATCTTTTCGTGGAGGTTCATTCACATGACTTGTTCCCACATAACAGACAATAATTGGCCAATAAACCATCATTGAAAAGCACTGCTTTCCTACACCAATTGGAAAGCAAAAAGACTCATTATCTAATCGGATGATACTTCATTGTCAATTGTAGTCTCCAAGTCAGAAGGTTGTGTATTTAAGTCCTACTCCAGAAACTTCAGCACAAAGATTTAGGGTAGTCAGTCAGTGCAGAACTGACGCAGTCTGAAACATTAAACTGAGTTCCGTCTGCCCTCTAAAGAGAAACAAAACAATTCATAGCATTGCTTAGATGGTCAGAAAAGGTTTATACCTTGTGTCATTTATAGCTGACATCTATCCTTTACCCAACATCGGAAGAAACTGATTACCTGCTCATTATTCTGTGACTGTTTGTTGGAATGTATCACGAGTTGATTTGGTTCCATGTTTCCTACCACACTGGCTACACTTCAAAAGATCTTCAGTAGCTGTTCGCCCATTTTGGATTTTCAGTGATGATGGAAGGTAATATATAAATGCAAGGCTTTGTTTTCATAGACAGTTCTTGATTTTGTGACAATTGGATGGAGTGCTAGATGGGCTGCCAAATGACATCTCCCCATTTGTATGGCAGAGCAAGATTAACTGTGCTCATAGTCAGAGGGAACACAAAATGAATCCTATTGTTTTACTCTCTTTCCCTAGCTTTGCATCTTCCTTTGCTTCAAGTATTTACTTACTTTTCCATTTAAAACTGCATGGTCTAGACCTCAAACATTTCTTTTAGGAAAGCCATCAAGGTCCAATAACCTTCAAGTAAAAGCAATTTTCCTAAGATGCTTGTTCTTTTTTTTTAAAGTCCAAAAATAAACAGAACTTTCAAGCACAAACATTAATATAAAAATAGATCTTAAATATATAATCATAGAATTCCTACAGTGTGGAAACAGCCATTTGACCCAACTAGTCCATATAGACCCTCCAAAGACTAATCCACCCAGATCCATTCCCCATACCTAGTGGTTAGCAATGCTGCTCTCACAGCGCCAGAGACCCGGGTTCAATTCCCGACTCAGGTCATCCATGTAGATTTCAAAGGCCCAGACTCTCTGCTCCAGAGCTCTTACCTGTTCTGCAGCTGTTTGTGCTGCAGCCTCGGAGGTCGTGGCCTTTAGCTCCGCCCCCTCCACTCGGCCCTGCAGTTCCTCAATAGCCTGGCTGTACTTTTGTACTTTTCTTCGAATGCATTCTATCTCTGTCTGGATTCTGCGATGAAATTGACGAGTGTCGTTTCCAGCCTGGCAATCATCTCTTCAAGGCCTGTTTTTACATCAGCTGCAGCCGGAGGAGGAGAGGAGGGTGGGGGAGGGGTCTTTGTTTTCTGAGAGCTGCGGGATCCCTTTAGTTTACTCATTATCCACTTAATATTAAACTGCTTAAATATAATAGTAAACAGCTAATTAAGGTTAGAAAATTTTTTTGGGTGGTTTGGTAAGTGTGGTGGGGGTGAGTAACTCACTTTTCCCAGGTTTTGGGAAGAGCACTGTAAACTCAGACTTGCTGAGTCGCCGCCATCTTGGATCCAAGATGCTTGTTCACTCCCTTGAATCATAGAATTCCTACAGTGTGGAAACAGCCATTTGACCCAACTAGTCCATATAGACCCTCCAAAGACTAATCCACCCAGATCCATTCCCCTACCAGTGGTTAGCAATGCTGCCTCACAACGCCAGAGACCCGGGTTCAATTCCCGACTCAGGCGACTGGTGTGGAGTTTGCACATTCTCCCCCGTCTGTGTGGGTTTCCTCCGGGTGCTCTGGTTTCCTCCTACTGTCCAAAGATGTGCAGGTCAGGTGAAATTGGCCATGCTAAATTACCTGTAGTGTTAGGTGAAGGGGTATGGGTGGGTTGCACGTCAGTGTGGACTTGTTGGGCCGATGGGCCTGTTTCCACACTGTAAGTAATCAAAAATAAAAACCATACTATCCTATATTTACCCCTGAATAATGTACCTAACCTACCTGAACACTATGGGCAATTTAGCATGGCCAATTCAACTCACTTGCTGATCTTTGGATTGTGAGAGGAAACCAGAGCACCCAGAGAAAACCCACGCAGTTATAGGGACAATGTGGCTAAAACTCCACACAGTCACCTGAGGTTGGAATCAGTCCCTGGCGCTGAGAGACAGCAGTGTTAACTACTGAGCCGCCATGCCACTCTCTACAGCAATGTTAAATGGCTGATTTCACCACAAGTTAGGAAATCACCTTTTGCTAACTCAAAATAAACTTCCAAATAAAGCAACAATGATCGCCTTTGACCACATCTGTTTCAGTAGAAATTGATCCAGTATCATGATGCATGTTCTGAATGGTTTCAAACTTCCCATAATGGAATGTCCAAAGCTGCATCTAGAGCAATGTCACCTACTTTGGTTAAATACATTATTTATAGTATCACAAAATTCCACTGCCTTTTTATGGTCTGTTCTACTTTCATTCATACAATCAAAAAATTAAGCATTTCAATTAATGAATTTCTCTTCTGTGTCTATAAAGTTTAGACTGCTATTCCTTGCCGTTTTTGGCCTTGGCTCAGTGGTAGTACCCTTGCCTCCATACCATGAGGTCATGGCTTCAAGGCCCACTGAAAAGACATGTCTTACAGCCTAGTGTTGCAGTGAATTCCGAGGGAGGGTTGAACGAGGAAGTCATCTTTTGACTAAGGTGCTAAGCTGAGGTCTTAACCCTCCTTTAAGACAGATGCAGGAAAATTCCATACATGTAAAAGATTCAAAAAGCAGGCCAGTATCTCTTACATTTAACCAATATTTAATCCACAACAATAAGAGCTAAAACAGATTATTCGAGTGTTGCTATGTCTGGAATCTATTAATGCATAAGTTTGATACTACGTTATGACTCTAAGTAGGAAATAATCTAGATATTACCATCTCCACAGTCTCAACTTTTCATCTAGAGTCCAGGGAGGAAACGGTTGGCGTAAGTGGATGAGATGTTAGAATTATTTGAAGAGAATAAATTGACTGCAGACATTTTGTGGGTCTCTGCTAACATTAAGAGTTATTTTTATCATTCACCTTCATATTTTAAAATGTACCACCAATGCAACATTAATAAACTTATCAATTAAGTCTCATTAGAGAAATTATGATTGCATCTTCCTGTCTGTCTTTAGGCTTGCCAACAACAATTAAATGTATTCACCACTCAAAATAGCTCAATATTATGTGATCTTCAATAGCGCAACCTCATTCCGCATCATCCTACATCACTCATCCAGGGCAAGAGGAGATGCAGCTGAGAGACTATCTGAACTCTACAGGATAGAGCAGGTTAGGTGTATGTCAATGGATTGTCAGCAGGAACTGAACTCCCAAAATTCACATTTCTGTCTGCCATTACAACGTTTCCTGTCATGTGAGTGCTCAGTTACAATAGTTTTATCGAGACCAATCCCCAAGCATTCTCTGTCTACATATTTTTACAAAAAGTACAACGATTCTCTTTTAGCATAAATTTTGCCTTAACCTTCCACTCATACAAATTATAGAGATCATATCTAAAATGAGAAGCAGAAATGGGTTATGTCTCCTTAGTTGATTTCTGCAAAACTTGCTAAAGTAAAAGAAATAGATTTGCTCAAAGTTAGAGAACAAAAGAGGCAATACTGGTCAAATCTCTGAAGGATAAGCAAGATGTCTAGAGGAGCAACTGATAGATATATTACTACTTCAACATTTCCTATTATGTCTGAATAAATCGGTTCTATTTTGAAACAGGAGACAAGCGCATTGAATAAAGCATGAGCTGAAAGCTAACTGTTTTAATCAACTTGAGAATAGAAACTGCGCGCGTTCCATCACAATTCTTGTTACTAGATAGGCCAGTATGTCATCTCAGAGAATGTGCATGGATCGGATTTTAAATTCAGCTTTATGGTCCCAGTGGGCATTAATGCTTGCCATTGAACCAATAGATCAGATCATTCAAAAAAAGAATGGTATCGATTTCCTTTTACAATGTTAAAATGAGCTTTTACCCCTTTCTTTCAAGTTCCTTCCTTCATGTTGTGGCTCATTAAAAAGGGTCATGTACTCGTCATGCCTCATAGAAGTTCCTTCCTCCTGGGAAACCACGAGCTGCCCTAGATGACCATGGCTAGTAAATTGTTCAGGTGGTGCACCTGGAATACAAAAGGGAGCCATTCTCCTATTGAAAGAAAGAAGGTCTTACCAAGCCTCAGGAAGGATAGGCATGATTTGGAGATGCTGGTGTTGGACTGGGGTGTACAAAGTTAAAAATCACACAACACCAGGTTATAGTCCAACAGGTTTAATTGGAAGCACACTAGCTTTTGGAGCGACGCTCCTTCATCAGGTAATTGTGGAAGGCTCGATCGTAACACAGAATTTATAGCAAAAGTTTGCAGCGTGATGTGACTGAAATTATACATTGAAAAATTGATAGTCTGTTAAGCCTTTCAAGGAAGGATAGAGTGAACATTGCCCTGCTGCAGGAGTTGCATCTAACTGATAAGGAATATCTGACACTGCAGCCGGGGGTGGGGGGGGGGGGGGTGGATTAGTGCTGACAGGATACTTTGCTCATCCTTTAGCTCTAAAAGTAGTGGCCATACTGATAAGGAACCTCCCTTTCCAGGTAACGGAACAAATTAAGGATGAACATGGACAGTTTATCATTATTAAATACTTAATACATGGAGAAGAAAGAAGAATACGGTGCTTTGAATGTATATTGTCCCCCGATGCAGCCGCTAATTTAGCCATTGCATCAATGAGAAATGTATGAATCTTAGAGGTCATTGTATGATTATAAGAGGGGTGTTTAATCGCCTAATAGATCCAGAGATTGACGGGGTGCCAAAGGTCCTGGCAGGTACACCTGAGCAGTCTAAACAGTTGGTGGACGTAGAACATAACAGCGCAGTACAGGCCCTTTGGCCCTTGATGTTGCGTTGACCTGTCATACCAATCTGAAGCCCATCTAACCTGCACTATTCCAAGTACATCCATATGCTTGTCCAATGATGGCTTAAATGTAAAGTTGGCGAATCTACTACCGTTGCAGGCAAAGCATTCCCCATACCCTTACTACTCTCATGTGTGATGACTTGGGACTAGTGGATGTTTGAAGATACCTCCAACCTAACGGAAGAGACTTGAGGTTTTATTCCAACCCACACAAGTGCCATACCTGAATTGACATGTTTTTTATGCCAACTGACAGGTTGGAAAGATCATTGGCATGCAAAATTGGGAATATAACTGTTTCGGATCATGTGCCAGTGTATTGAGATGTTAGAATCAAGGGTAGTGGAATGGATGCATGTCACTAACGCATGGATCCATTTTTGTTAGGGGATAGTAAATTCATTGAATATATTACAAGCGAGTTCAGGGCCTTTTAGGATATCAATTCAGGTACAGCTAGTAATCTGGCAATGTGTTGGGAGGCCACTAAGGCATATTTACGATGTTGGATCATTTCATATTCAACGATTAGAAAGAGGCAGAGAGAGGAGCAACATCGGATGCTGGAGGTCCGGCTGAAGATAGCTGAGAAAACATATCATAATAGGCATCATTGGTTAGGCTTCAGTGGGTCACAGCTCTCTGGGTTGCTCTCAAGTCAATGCACACACAAGTGGCTAAAAAAAGAGGTTTCCTTTGCTAAACAAAGACTGTTTGAATTCAGAGATATGTCTGGTAGATATCTGGCTTATTTGACTAGGGGGAAAAAAGCTTCCAAGTTTATTACTTCTGTTAGGGAGAAGGCAGGTACGATTACCTGCAAATTGAAAAAGATCAATGCAAGGTTTCATGAATGATTTGGAGATGCCGGGCGTAGCTTTTCAGCTTCTGGAAAGTACTGGACAACGAAGATACCGTGTCGGTTGTAGCAAGTGTCTGTCTCCTGAGGACGTCACTACAGTTTAGGGAATACTTTGAAGAGCTATATTGGTCAGAGGGGGTCGAACACAGTACAATGGGAATGCAGTCCGTTTTTCAAAATCTGGACCTCCCTAATATAAGTGTGAAGCAGGCTTCCCTTTTGAAAGCACCTTGAATGGTATAGGTAGTGCTGGAAGCAATAAGGCATCTCCAGGGTGGCAAAGCACCGGGGCCAGATGGATTCTCCACTGAACTCTATAAAGGAATTTATAAACATGTTAATGGAGCCACTTCTGGGGATGTACAAATATTGTCTGCTGCCTACTCTTAGGGAGGCCAATATCCCCTTCGTTTGAAAGAAAGGGAAGGACCCCGAAGAATGTATTTCATATCGACCAATTTCGCTGTTGAATGTAGATTTCAAAATTTTGTCCAAGATGCTAGCTCTGAGGCTGGAGAAGGTCCTGCCCCATATTATAAAAGATGACCAGACAGGTTTTGTTAAGGGTCGTAGCTCCTCCAAAAATATTAGGAGAGTACTGAACACAGCACAGGTATGCCAGCAAAGATTGATTCCAGGTTTGGTGGTCTCCCGAGATGCAGAAAAGGCTTTTGATCGGATAGAATGGCCGTATCTATTTGAGGTCCTAGAGTGCTTTGGTTTAGAGGGATCCTTTGCCAGGTGGGTAGCAGTACTGTATGATCCTAAGGTGGCAGTTATTACAAATGTTATTAAGTCAAATAACTTTAATATAGGGAGAGGTAATCGACAGGGGTGTCCTTTATCACTGCCGTTATTTACCTTGGTGATTGAACCATTAGCCAAAACTATCTGGAGGAATCCTGAAATAGTAGCGCCAAGGGTGGGAATGGAGGAGCATAAGATCACCCTATATGCTAACGATGTCCTTTTCTTTTTGGCCAATCCAGGGAAGTCTGTTCCTCGATTGATCCAAACAATTAATGCACATGGTGGTTTCTCAGGTTACAGGTTGAACTTTACAAAATCGGAAGCCATGCCTGTAGGGGATTAGTGGCGGGGCCTAACCTGAAGGATGGAATGCAATTCCCGTTTAAATGGTTACCAGAAGGTTTTTTTATATTTGGGAATTTTTATTACCCCTGCCTTCCAACAGCTGTATAAAGCTAACAATGCACAACTACTGGAGAGGATAATACAGCACTTGCAGCGGTGGGTGGGGTTACCGTTATCAAGGTTGGACCGAATAGCCCTGATTAAGATTAATGTTCTTCCTCGCCTGCGGTACCCCATTAGAATGCTCCCGTTGCTGTTATCTAGATGAATGGTACAGAGGCTCAATGGTTGGCTAGGATCCTTTATTTGGTGCCACAAGCGTCCTCTAATTAAATTCATTAAATTGCAGTTTTCGCAGGCTGAGGGAAGGGTGGATCTTCTGGACTGGAAGAAATACCAAATAAATGCTCTGTTAACACATGTTGGTGACTGTGTATGGGGGAGTTCAGAGTTGATTGGCTTGATATTGAAGCCTCCACTCGAGATATCCTTTAATTCAATTTATTATTCATGGACAAGATGAAATCCGTGACCCAGCAATATAAAAGTCCAATTATTTTAAATACAGTAAAAGCCTGGAGGATAATGAGGCAAGATGAGGGCAATTGGTCCAAGACTTTTCCATTTACCCCATTGTTGGGAGACCAAGGATTTAAACCTGGGACAATGACTCTGGCTTTAAGGCATGGGAGAATAAGGGAAGCTTCTGTCAGGGAGACTTATTTGAGGGGGAGGTCCCGATGTCTGTCTGTCAGTCAGCTAAGTCAGAAATAAGGATTGTCTAATATGGACCTTTTCCGATATTTCCAGAGAAGGGACTTTAAAACAAAGGAAGACCACGCTCCTGGTTCAGTGTTACAAATCAGATGTGGAGAAAAGAATACTACAGTGTACATGGTGCTCTTTCACTCAGTACCTTATATAATTTACAGAAAGGTCGCACTCTGAGGAACATGGAAGGAACATGGAATCGAGTTAGGAGAAGATATTTCATTGGAGGTATGGGAAGACAGCTGGGGGAATGTATGGAAAATCTCCGTATGTAACAGAGCGAGGGGCCATGCAATTGAAGATCTTACTAGCTAGCTAAGCTCAAGAGAGGAGTATCATCAGGGTGTTCCCAAATGTAAAATTAGTATAGGCACTCTTACACACTGTTACTGGTCCTGTTATAAGATCCAGAGATACTGGAATGCTATAGTAAGGGAGCTAAAAACAGAACAGTTTTACAAGGCATGGCAGCCCTTTCTAAATTATATTGATGCTGACTTATCAACAATATTAATCAGAGCCTTGGTATAACCGTGGGAATCAGTATGGGTGCCTGTGGTGCCCTGGGAGGAGGAGATTGAGGAAAAAGAATATGGGTACCGTAGACGGTGCTCCCAGGGATGGGAGCGTCATTGAAGTTTTGACGAGTGAGATAGAATAAATGTGGTGAGATATTATTTAATTTATTTGAATTTAGTTTAAGTTTGTATTTATTTAATATTTATGTAATATGTTTGGAGTTTAGTTCAAGTAAAGTAGATATGTTTGTTCTGTCATAGAGTCATAGAGATGTACAGCACGGAAACAGATGCTTCGGTCCAACCCATCCATGCCAACCAAACATCCCAACCCAATCTAGCCCCATCTGCCAGCACCTGGCCCATATCCCTCCAAACCCTTCCTATTCATATACTCATCCAGATTCTTTTAAATGCCTCCACCGCTTCTTCTGGCAGCTCATTTCATGCACGTACCACCCTCTGCGTGAAAAGGTTGCCCCTTAGGTCTCTTTTACAGCTTTCCCCCTCACCCTAAACCTATGCCCTCTGAACTCACCCACCCCAGGGAAAGGATTTTGTCTATTTATCCTATCCACACCCTTCATAATCCTCTATAAGGTCACCCCTCAGCCTCTGACCCACCAGGGAAAATAGCCCCAGCCTATACAACTTCTCCCTATAGCGCAAATCCTCCAACTCTGGCAACATCCTTGTAAATGTTTTCTGAACCCTTTCAAGTTTCACAACATCTTTCCGATAGGAAGGAGACCAGATTTGCATGCAATATTCCAACAGTGGCCTAACCAATGTCCTGTACAGCCATAGCATTACCTCCCAACTCCTGTACTCAATACTCTGACCGATAAAGGAAAGTGTACCAAACACCTTCTTCACTATCCTACCTGCGACTCCACTTTCAAGGAGCTATGAACCTGCACTCCAAGGTCTCTTTGTTCAGCAACACTCCCTAGGACCTTACCATTAAGTGTATAAATTTAAGATTTGCTTTCCCAAAATGCAGCACCTCACATTTATCTAAATTAAACTCTATCTGCCACTTCTCAGCCCATTAGCCCATCTGGTCCAGATCCTGTTGTAATCTGAGGTAACCCTCTTCGCTGTCCACTACACCTCCAATTTTGGAGTCATTTGCAAACTTACTAACTATACTTTCTAGGCTCAAATTCAAATCATTAATGTAAATGACAAAAAAAGTGGACCCAGCACCAAGCCTGGTGGCATTCCACTGGTCACAGGCCTCCAGGTTGAAAAACAACCTCCACCACTACATTGTTGTCTTATACTTTTGAGCCAGTTCTGTATCCAAATGGCAAGTTCTCCCTGTATTTCGTGAGATCTAATCTTGCTCACCAGTCTCCCATGGGGAACGCCTTACTGAAGTCCATATAGATCACATCTACCGCTCTGCCCTCATCAATCCTCTTTGTTACTTCTTCAAAAAAACTCAAACAAGTTTGTGAGACATGATTTCACACGCATAAAGCCATGTTGACTATCCCTAATCAGTCCTTGCCTTTCCAAACACACATACATCCTTTCCTTGTCTTTCCCTCCAACAACTTGCCCATCACTTATGTCAGGCTTACTAGTCTATAATTCCCTGGCTTGTCCTTACCACCTTTATTAAACAGTGGCACCACGTTAACCAATCTCCGGTCTTCCGGCACCTCACCTGTGACTATCAATGATACAAATATCTCATTAAGGGCCCAGCAATAACTTCTCTAGCTTCCCACACAGTTCCACCTGATCAGGTCCTGTGGATTTATCCACTTTTATGCATTTCAAGACATCCAGCACTTCCTGGTCTGTAATCTGGACATTTTCCAAGATGTCACCACCTATTTCCCTACATTCTATATCTTCCATCTCCATTTCCACAGTAAATACTGATGCAAAATACTCATGTAGTGTCTGCCCCATCTCCTGCAGCTCCACACAGAGGCTGCACTGCTGATCTTTGAGGGGCCCTTTTCTCTCCCTAGTTACCCTCTTGTCCTTAATATATTTGCAAAAACTCTTTGGATTCTCCTTAACTCTACGGTAGAATAGTAGGTCGTTTATTAACAATGGTACTGTGTTATGGCCTTTTTCATACTGCCTTTTTTTTCTGTTTTGATGGTGGTATTAGCTTTCTTTGTATATAAATGTCTTGTAAAAGATTTAAAACAGTTTTCAATAAGAATATTATAAAAGAAAAAATGCTATGTATTGGTACCAAGATCTCCCAGCATCATGCTATTGACCAATAAAAACAGAAATATCACTTCAACTTGGGTTGATTGGCCAGTATTATCAATGCATCTGCTGGACACACTTTCCTCATTCCTGAAGAAGGGCTTATGCCCGAAACGTTGATTCTCCTGTTCCTTGAATACTGCCCGACCTGCTGCACTTTTCCAGCAACACATTTTCAGTATTATCAATGGTCTGATTTAGAATTTGCATTCAAATATGAAATGTAAGTAAAAAGAAACAAGACATATTTATCCAGCATCTTTTCCAGCCTCAGGAACAATTCTGATACTGTTTTAAGGAAATATGGCAAACAAGTTGAGCACAGCAAACTGAAATAAGAATGGCTAGATTGACATTTTTTAAATAATCCTGGTTGAAGGACTATCTAGGCATCAGCAAGACTTCTCCTGCTTCTTCGAAATTGTGCCTTAGAATCTTTTTCTATCCAATCAAACTGGCAGATGGACCTAAGTTTAACATAAAATCATGATGTCATAAAATGGTTACAGCATAGAAAGAGAACATGTGCTCTCTCCTTTGCAAGTTGGTACTCTGCAAGAACAACTCAATTTAAACAAGTCTCATTTCCCTGCCTTTTCCCTGTGACCCAGCTGTACAGATAATTATTCAGTTCCCTTTGGAACCTGCCATTTTGAGGCAGGGCCTTCCTGATCATTACCACTCAGTGTAAAAATGTCTTTTTATTTCCCTCAGGTCGTCTCTGATTTTCCCACATTGCCGAATTCCCACTGAATAGTTGGCCTAAATTCTGTGGTCAAGTCTCAGATCTGAGCTTGAATCCTCAAACATCTGACTCAGAAGTGACAGATCTATCCACTGAACTATGGCTGACACTAATGTAGAGAAACACTATTTCATGTTTAGAAATACACTTTATTATTTTGCTAGTACACCTCCTAAATGACTCTTCAAATTGCTTCCACCACCAGCAATGACATACCAATCCAACCCAGCCGTACTCGATGGTGAAAATGTCAGTGTGTACCATCATTACTCCAATGAAGATAAATGCATCATCAGGAGCCTGCACATATATATAATAATGCAGAAATATAGAAGCTGCTAGCTGTGTTCTTACACTTCCCCAGGAGTGCAATGTTGAGCTTCCCACCCAGTCTGTAATCAATGGGAAATCTAATGAATGGATGACTCTTTCCACTCTTATGCTCTTCGGTTTGTAGTGAAAACTGTTGAAAAAAATGCACCAAGTGAATGAGATGAGACCGAGTTTTTTATGAACATAGAAACATCATAATTCCTGATAAACTTGCCGAGGCTCTGACAAGCTAATTAGATATTTGAGACGCCATATTTCTCCCAAGTGATAGTAAAAATCCAGTTTCACATATGAATGAAAAAAGTTGCCAAGTTTGTCTATCTTTAATTTAACTTTTGTTTAAAACAAATCATTGTGATCTTTTTCAATAGCTAGATATTGAAATAAAATGTCAAAGATAATGTTTGCCCAGTAGTTGCACGCTGACCTCTTAGCCACAAAGTTCCTGGTTCAAATCCCATTCCAGGTCTTGGACACAAAGAATAAGAGTGACTATCCAGTGAAATACTGGCGGAGAGCTGATCTGCTAAAAGCATAGATGTTTGGTTCAGATGTTAAAACTAACAGCCCCCAAGATTTCCTCATCATGACCCCTTTTTGGCGTTGAAGGTTGTCAAAATCCCATACCCAGAAGAGAGTCCTCAAGTTTTGACTTTTTTCATTCTGCGTGTCACTCTGCGTTGCATACTAACCATCCAATCAACCGAGCTAACCGATACTCACCAACCATAGTATTTGCATTAAACCTTTTTTTTGGACTGGCTTGTGAATGAAAGTGTGTATGCCTGGGATTTTAAAGGGATATAAGCTGACGTCACGGCATTAGATTAGTCATCATTCTTTGTTTACATTGGAACTATTTTCCTGCCAATGACAAAATCTAATGTGAACTGACTTTTGTCCCAAACAGCAATCCACTGGGCAAGTTGTTCATCGAGGAGTTCCCCAGTTGTGAAGGCATGTGGAACAGTGGGCCTCGAATAAGGCTGCACTCTTTCCATTCAAGTCATTTCCCTTTGAACCTAAAGCACATCCAGGGGACATGAAAAGTGCTACATTCTTGGAAACAGTTGCTTTCTGTTTAAGAAACTTCCCAGCTTGCTTCATTTGAATACTTCAATGTGATTGGCTGCTTGCCTGCATGCTGGCATCACTGTTATGATACGTGCCCTCGATTTTGTACCAGGTCTGAACAGTCAGGAATGGAGAACAGCACCGACTTGGCTAGATGTTTGCGGACCTTGTTGGAAGCTTCCGACCCAAGATCAGTAGCTAACATTGACGCTTCACCGCAGATCGGATAATATGGCTGTTAGCACGCTCCCAGTGACAGACAGGACTTATCATGATGTCCTAAAAATGCAGCTCCTCTACTACAAAACTCCTATCAATATTGGCAGAGTCCCAGGTTTACCACAAACTAAGTCTCAAAACAGCTACTCGTAGGAAACAATGTGGTCACGGTAGAAGACATTGTTTATTGGTTCATTGCAAACAGAAACTGTATTGAAATAATTGATAGTTGCATAAACTTGATCAACAGAGGAATTCTGACAATTTCAGGGCACTCTGGGATCTCTTCTGAAAATGTTACGGCTGGACAAGACATGGGTTAGGCCGCTTTTGGAACATTGCTTGCAATTCTGGTCTCCCTGCTATCGGAAGGTTGCTTGAAAGGGTTCAGAAAAGATTTACAGGGATGTTGCTAGGGTTGGAGGGTAGGAGTTATAGGGAGAGGCTGAAGAGGCTGGTGTTGTTTTCCCTGGAGCAATAGAAGCTGAGGGGCGACCTTATAGAGGTTTATAAAATCCTGAAAGGCATGGATAGAGTAAATAGACAAGGTCTTTTCCCTGGCGTGGGGCAGTTCAAATTGAGAGGGCATTGGTTCAGGGTGAGAGGGGAAAGATTTCAAAGCAACCTAAGGGACAAGTTTTTCACACACAGGGTGGTGCATGTATGGAATGAGTTGCCAGAGGAAGTGGTAGAGGCTGGTACAATTGCAACATTTAAAAGGCATTTGGATGGGTATATGTATAGGAAGGGTTTGGAGGGATATGGGCTGAATGCTGGCAAATGGTACGCGATTTATTCAGGATATCTGGTCGATATGGACAAGTTGGACTGCAGGGTCTGCTTTCGTGCTGTATATCTCTATGATGATATGACCTGAGCCTCAAAACTCACATCTGATATTCAAATGGTCAAGATCCTCTGGTTGCCACATGGTTGAAGACAGGACATACCCTCAAAGATCCACAAACCGGTGGAACCGACTATGCAAGAATTACCAGAGAATTAGTGACATCCAACTCATTTACATAGTGTTAACTCGTGGGTAACTGTAAAATTTTACACCACCCTCAATACTCCAGTGGACCCCTCCGACAGCCAGCCCCTCCCTCAAATCTCTCACTGCTCCTTTGTCCTGACTACACCCACCATTACCCAACTGATCACCACATTAAATCAGTCATGACTTGGCCGATTACCCATCTCCCAATTCAGGGGTCAACCCCTGATTCAACCTCATTGCCCCCTATGATCTAACTACCCGCTAGACCTGCCCTACCCCTTCACCTACCCAGCTGCTGCTCCAGCCCCTTATCCATACACTCGCTTTCATCTCCCATCTTGACCCCCCACTCACCTATCATCCTTACATTCTTATCCTCACCTCATAGATTCTCATCAGGAATCTGGGTGCTTAAACTGTGTTTACTTAAGACAGATGGTTCCATAAAAAGGTTGGGTGGCTTCAAGGAGATTTTTCTGTACTCTCCTCAGCCAGGACATCTAGACATGGAGCGTTTTGTAGATTCTTCCATTTGAAGATGAACCTGGAAATCTGCGGCTTAACTAATGGTGCAATGTCTTGCCTGATCTGGTCTGGTCAGAGATAGGAATTCCAGCCCAAGTCAGAAGATTTGGGCCCCTGAGTTTATTTCACAAATCTCAGATTTTTATTCTCAAGACTTCGGCTTCTTTTGGCATTAATCCTTCAACCTCACCGTCAATCTCAATATTAGGTTTTGCACAGGTTAATAGAATGCTGTTCTCCTCCCTTTGGTACATATGTAAAGTTCCAGCTGAAACAGTTCAAGACAGCTCAGTCCCATTGCCACTGTAACTCAATCCACAGAACAAAACTGTCTGGAATCCTGCGCTAATTGGCAATCTCAATCAAGTAACTCTAGTTACAGTTTAGCCCTTGAAAAGAAGTGGAATTCATTTCAGGCGACTTGACTGTAGACAGCAGTCCCTAAGGATGCCCAGAGCCGAATTTAATTTACTTTGCATGGAGAATTAAGTTCGTTATCAGTTCCTCTGAATCTGAGAAATAAAACAAGAAAGCAAAATGACAGTGAACAAGTTGGATTCCCTGACACAGAACCTCCGCCTTTGTCGAATTAGGCACAAAGCCAGCAGCGTGGCACTTCCTGAAGGTGCCCACTGAACCATGGTCCTATTGTGGCATTAAAGGCATCATATAGGATGGAGACAAAGAGGATATGGACTCCCCAGTATATGGTGAGAATGGCTGCAATACTCTTCACTGCAGGAAAAACAGGAGACCAGCTGCCTTAATAGATTCATTTTTGCTTCATATATTGTAAAATTCACTCGTAGATTGTGGCTACGCGCAGAATATGACCACTTTCATTCTTCTTTGCTGATTTCCGAATGCTGAATCATAATGTGCCAATGGCTGGAACAGCAGAAGACCCCATAATGCTCCTTATTAAATTTCCTGAGACAGCCTGGAGAAAAACTACAGGGAGTGCAAATCCACTCGAGGAAGATCAATAGGGAAGTGCAGATGAAGACAGAAAACTGAGTCTCCCATGTTAAAATTCTTATGACATGCCCATTACAAACAGTGTTTACAATTGGGTAATGGAACAAAAAGTCACTTTTAGTCCTAGGGTTTGTGCAAAGTAGAAGTAGCCTATTCAGAATATGGAGCATGCAATGGAAGGTACATGTATCCTTGCAGCCTTTCTTGAGAACCTCGCTCTCTGACAATGCTTCTGTTTATGTGCCCTAATGTCCTCTTAGGCTCAGTGTCCGTTTTTATGTGAATCAAGTCATATGAAGCACCGAGGGAGGTTTTATTATGTTAAGCACATTGTAAACTGATCTTGTTGAAGAACCAAAATGGACTCTCTGACCAGGCTGGCTCCACATTTTCACTCGTCACACACTCAAATGTGTTTCACACATGCAAGACTGACCTGAATCCTGCATGAAAAGATAAAAGTCCCAATTAAAACCACACATGGGTCAGGTGTACATTGAGTTACACCAAAAAAATCAGAGTATGAAAACAAGAACCTTAATGTTGAATCCTTCCAAGTAAGCGTTTAGGACCCAGCTAGAGTGCTGTGTCCAATTATAAGTGCAACACTTTAAAGTAGGATGTCAACACCTCAGAATGGGTGTGATGGTTCACTAGAATTGTACCAGGATTGCAGGATGGAGAGTTTTAAGTAACCGAGAGTACTGAAGGGTAATGGAGAGTTCAGGAAGTTGCTGAAATAATATGAGTAAATAAAGGAGAAAGTAGCAGAAGAGACTTAATCAGCAACAAGTTCAATTAATAAAATAAGCCGAGACAAAACAATATTTCTTTTTGAAATACTGAGAGTTGCTATGCTCTGGTGTGCACCACCGTGAGGGCCAGCAGAAGTAAATGCAATAATAGAGTATCTTTTGATGTAAATTAGATGCATAGATTGAAAGTCCAAAATTGTAAGGATTATGGGGAAAGGACATGGCCTTAGGACTAATTGGAAAGTTGTTTTAAAGAGACATCCTGTATTCAGTATGTTTGGCAGTATCTATGAAGAGAGAAACAGAGTTAATGTTTCAGATCTTCGACTATTGACCAAATGTAATAGGCTCTGAGCAATGGATAGGCAGGGACGGTTGGGAAAAGAATAAAGCGGAAGGTTTGTGGTAAAGTGGACAACAAGAGATGGAGTAACTGAGGGTTTCAAAGGCCAAAGGCTGTGATAATAGGACAATCAAAGGAACTAAAAAAGTGAATATGGGATATGTGGGGAGGAATTTTGATTCAAGATTGTTGAATCGATGTTGAATCCAAAAACACCCACTTACCAAGCATTCATAACATCCTCCCATCTTCCACTCTCTGATCCTGAATAATCTATCCTCAGCAAAGGTCTCAGTTTCATCCCATTATGTCCCCTCCTCAGTGAATTCAAGCTTGATAGCACACAGATCTTCTTTCATTGCCTTCACCTCAACACCCACCTCCTTGATCAGAAATTATCTCATATACCACAAACCCCAAGCCTTCACCCTCCATCCGGGTTTTTCCCTCCAACCTTTGGTCCTCTTTATATCTTCACAAATGATCCATAGTGTTCAGAAATGTATAGGTTAGGTGGATTAGCCATGGGAAATGCAGGGTAATAGGGCAGCATGGTGGTTCAGTGGTTAGCACTGCTGCCTCACAGCACCAGGGACCCAGGTTCACTTCCAGTCTGTGTGGAGTTTGCACATTTTCCCTGCGTCTGCGTGGGTTTCCTCCGGGTGCTCTTCTTTCCTCCCAGTCTAAAGATGTGCAGGTTAGGTGAATTAGCCATGCTAAATTGCCTGTCGTGTTCAGGGATGTATAGGCGAGGTGCATTGGTTAGGGGAAATAGAGACTAATATGGTTGGGGAATGGGTCTGGGTGGTATACTCTATGGAGGATTAGTGTGGAGCTATTGGGAAAATGACCACACTGTAGAGATTCTATTCGAAGAGTAGGGATTGAGTAGAGGGGAGGGATGCTGTTTGGTGGGTCAGTGTGACTCAATGGGCCAAATGGCTGCTTCTACTCTAAAAAAAAATCTGTCCACATATGTATTAAATTATAGAGATTCCATTGTCCTCAAGTTGTATCTTTGCATGTTTTACTGCTTTGAAGATGCATTTTCAATATTAGCAAAAAGCACAATTTCCAGTTGCAACAAAATATTGGGAACATGGGGTCCTCTGTCTCATCAGGCACTAATTTGAACTTGAGTATGACACTCTCTCTTCAAATAACCGATTCAACATAGTTTTCATGTGTTCGGCCAGACTAATTTGACTGGTGTGCATTTAAGTGTGGTGATCTGGTAGCAACAGAGTTTTGGCTTTTTAAGGTGAAGGTTGATGCAAACAAAGGCTGAGTTCATAATCAGGCAAAAGATGGCATAAAATGGCCACCACTCCACCTTCCCTCCCAATGTTATCTTGCCCTCATTATGTTACAGAACTCCTTTTCTCCATGATCACAGTTTTGAACTTCACTTTCAAAGGAAACTACTTAAACTGCAAAGTGATGCTAAAAAATTTCAGAACTGCTAACTTGATAACTATCCAGAAAATATTTCCAAAGCATTTCTTCAGAACATTGCTGTTGCATATTCCAAATTTATTGCCTGCTATTTACTTATTTTCCAAAGTTAAATACAGTGTATGTAAACTCAGACATTTTACAGGCCAGGTTTTCAAAAATAAGAGAAACCAAATCTGAAACCTTCACATTTTAAGACCGATGACTATAGACTGCTCCGTGACTGACACTCTTTAAATGAGATTCAGGCTCAATACTGTGTGCAAATAACTCCATCTTGTGTCTCCAAGAGCTATTATATTTTAGCTTAAAACTGGTAAAATTACATCCCACAGACACACGCCTTGATTGTACTCTGCCAACTGCCTGTTGCTGCTTCATCAATTCAGCAATGCCTTGGGAAAAGCCAGCAAAAAACAAACAGGTGATATGCCTCATCAGAATGCACTGTTCACACTGCCCCAACACTTACTTTGTGCCCTAATGCAGTATCCAATGGGCAGAACCACCACTGGGAAAGAATCAACCTGACCAACTATCTCCATATAGAGGATATGAGATAGAAATTACAAGAGCTCAAGGTTAATGCTAATGGACAAACATATGGAAAAGTGTATTTTAGCCATTTTTCTTTTCTTGTTCTGCTATCATTTCGGGATCAAGAACCATAAAGTGAATTTTAAATTATTAGCTTGGGCTTCTCGGTCGCAATGGAACAAAGATTCTCTGGGCTGGCCCGCTTTGCTCGTCTGAAGTGAGCAGCAACCTCCAAACTGCAATCAGAGTCTGCAATCAAACATGCAATGAGAAATGGAAGCCCAGGTATTGCGGTCAGTGAATGTGTGCTTCACCAGGGGATGAATTGTTGAGGTTCCCTCTGAATGAAATTAATTAGAGCTCATAGAACTGATGAAAACTTTGATTCTTATCACCTAAGCCGTACTGTTTAAATAAAAATCTTCAAACATTATAGTGAGGAACACTGCGTACTTCCAAAATTATTTTTAAAAGTTTAGTTTATAGTTTCTAAGTTAATCCCATGTGTATATTTTAGTAATTTACTTCTAAATTGAGTGCATTTCGTTTGCATTTTAGCAGGGCAAATCAGAGCAGGACGTATTACTTAATGGTAAGGTCCTTGAGAGTGTGGCCAAACAAAAAGACTTTGGAGTGCAGGTCCATAGTTCCTTGAAGATGGAGTCACAGGTAGACAGTTTAGTGTTGAAAGTGTTTGGTACACCTGATTTTATTGGTCAGTGCACTGAATATAGGAGTTGAGATATCAGGTTGTGACTCTACAGGATATTGTTGGGCCACTTTTGGAGCACTGCAATCAATCCTGATCTCCCTGATTTGGAAAGATGTTGTGAAACTTGAAAGGGCTCAGAAAAGATTTACAAGGATGTTCCCATGGTTGGATAGTTTGAGCTATTGGTAGAGGTTGAATAAGATTAGATTAGATTAGACTTACAGTGTGGAAACAGGCCCTTCGGCCCAACAAGTCCACACCGACCCGCCGAAGCAAAACCCACCCATACCCCTACATTACCCCTTACCTAACACTATGGGCAATTTAGCATGGCCAATTCACCTGACCCGCACATCTTTGGACTGTGGGAGGAAACCGGAGCACCCGGAGGAAACCCACGCAGACACGGGGAGAACGTGCAAACTCCACACAGTCAGTCGCCTGAGTCGGGAATTGAACCCGGGTCTTCAGGCGCTGTGAGGCAGCAGTGCTAACCACTGTGCCACCGTGCCGCCCACTGCTAACCACTGTGCCACCGTGCCGCCCACATGCTAACCACTGTGCCACCGTGCCGCCCACTGCTAACCACTGTGCCACCGTGCCGCCCACTAAGCTATGGCTATTTTCCCTGCAGACATTATAGAGGTTTATAAACATCATGAGGGGCATGGATAGGCTAAATAGACAAGATCTTTTCTCCAGGATAGCAGAGTCCAAAACTAGAGGGATAGATTCAAAAGGGACCTAAGGGGCACCTTTTTCATGCAAAGAGTGGTGCGTGTATGGAATGAGCTGCCAGAGAACGCAGTGGAGGCTGGTACAATTATAACACTTAAAAGGCATCTGGATGGGTATATGAATAGAAAGGGTTTAGAAGGATATGGGCCAAATTCTGGCAAATGGAACTAGAATAGGTGAGGATCTCTGGTCAGAATGGACGAGTTGAACCAACACGTCTGTTGCCATCGTGCACATTACTATGAGAGGAGTTTTGTTTTGGTGGTGGTGGTGGTGGTTGGGGGGGGTTATGGAGGCTGTCATGGAATAGGTGTTCGTGGCTTTTAATTCCTGCTGGAAGTCTGACTGGTTGGTGACTCTGCTTGATGACAGCATAGGAGGCTGAGGATGGAATGGTCAGAATGGTAGTGAAGCAAGGAATTAAAATGAGAAGCAACTGGAGCTCAGGATCACAGTTTCAGACCTCACAGAGGTGATCCACAAAACAATCACTCCATTCTCACAGTGTCTCTCCAAGGCAGAGGAGTGTGTGTTTGGAGTAATTAAGACAATAATATACTGCATTGTAGAAATAGAAGTTTACAATGTAAAAACTGCATGAATAAATCAATAAACTATCAACAGCAGTAATCTCAGTAAGTTTTCATAAATCTTGATTGATACCTTAATAAATTAAAAATCAAGGACAGTGGGTCACTGAAGTTCAGGTTTTACTTTGAACACAACTGACATTCCACCACAAAATGCATCCAAAATTATGTTTGCATGAAGCAGCTTAAACCCTCAAACTTTGTGTCAAACTCATTTGCATGTACCAAACATTATACTTGCCACAAAGTAGTGCAATCCAGTAACAATTTAAACAGAACTTAATACAAAAAAATCAACATGTTATTCCTTGATCCATTTAACAGTGGCAATGTATTAACTTACTCAATCTTTGAAGGATTGCAAATGAAGACAATTTGTGGAAACTGTCACTGGTGAGAACAGAGACCTGTGCGCATGGCCAGTTTACTGAGCAGGACCAACGTCCAGCATAAATTAAAACTACTGCAAAAGATTGTAGAAATTCAGTGCATGCTGGATGTACTTTGTAGTTAAACTGCTCTAACCTTTAGGGCGGCACGGTGGCACAGTGGTTAGCACTGCTGCCTCACAGCGCCAGGGACCTGGGTTCAATTCCCGCCTCAGGCAACTGACTGTGTGGAGTTTGCACGTTCTCCCCGTGTCTGCGTGGGTTTCCTCCGGGTGCTCCGGTTTCCTCCCACAGTCCAAAGATGTGCGGGTCAGGTGAATTGGCCCTGCTAAATTGCCCGTAGTGTTAGGTAAGGTGTAAATGTATGGGTATGGGTGGGTTGCGGGTCGGTGTGGACTAGTTGGGCCGATGGGCCTGTTTCCACACTGTAAATAATCTAATCTAAACCCTTTTGCACTGGGTTAGCCAAGTTCAAGCCAAATTCACTGAACAGAAGAGTATGATCGAGTGGCAACTCCAGACCCCATTTCTCAAACTATTTGCATGCTAATGTTATCACTGATTTCACGCAAAGCCACATTGAATAGTATGGAGCAAATTTGTCTCAAGTCTCATCTGTGGAATTGCAGACATGTCAATTCTACAATATCCTGCAGATGGTGCTAGTAAACTATCTTTTAACAAAAACTCACACCTTATTGAAAAATGAGATCATTTTTCAAGCCTCCAAAGGGTCAAAAGTAGTCCTTCTATGGCAGAACATTTAACAACTTCACCATTAATACATCTATTCCTATCTTACAGCAATCAGTTTTTCTTAAGATCAGACACCTGTCATCTCAGACGCATTGGTATCATTCCAAATAATTACCTTTTTGCAGAATGAATATTAGCATTTAACCATCATTTCATAAATTATATAACGAATGCAGTTTTCCTAAGGTTTATTTGAGAAGTATTAACAGGGAACAGGTTGAGCCATTGTTATAATGGTTTTATAAAGCTCAATCAAGTTTTTACGAACTTTTTAACTGTTCCCTTGCTGTTATGTGAAAACTGTGGATTTAGACTTTTCTAAAGTGTTACTTGGTGAGAGTATGTATTTGGTTTTTAAATTAGTAATAAATGGGTTTTTCTGTACATCTGAAATTAATAGTTAATGTGTTAGCATTTCTGTAACCATAGCCATTTCTTCTAAAAGCAATTTTTGAAGCCTGGTTGTAGTTTGAATGAGTTGTGCACTAATGGTCTTTTGTTTATCTTAAGTAGAAAATAATGGGTTGTTAGAGTGCACTGAAATCTCGAGAAATGTCCTTAAATTTGGATAATGATTTTAGTCCTGGGAAGACATCAGAATAGTATGGTTGTATTCAGTAGTGCTTCAGAGAAGGAAATAATAGATTTTGTGAATTTGATTACTTCGGAATGAAAAATTAGTGCAAGTCTTAGACCAGAAAAACTGTAACAAAACCCGGATTTGGTTATTTAAGCTGAGCACATTTAAACTTAGGTGTGTGGCAGCACCATGAACAAGTGAAAGCAGTTATAATTTAAAAGTTGAAGTTGCAAATCACAAACCTACTGAGAAGTTAGATATCTGGATTCTGATTTTTTTTGTCTAAGTGGGTATTTTTGTGAATGGTGTTTGGTCTTTATACAAAAACTGTTTGTTTCTGTCAGAAACCTGGCCAAAATTACCTGCTATTCCATCCTCCATGCATCAATTCAACCTATCAAAAGACTATCAATTTCCCTATAAACATATTCCGAAATAAATTGCCGCATTCAGCAGAGAAAACATTTTCTCTTTGATTTCCATTCTGATTAAAACAGATCGTAACAAGCGACAGTGAGAATTCAGAATGTCCTTGTGTCAAAGCTATCCTGTTAAAAATTACGTATTTTATTATAAAGAACTTCCTGGTCTGCATCACATTCGTGGATGTGGATGTCTATTACAGGTACCATTTCATCTCCTACATGTTAATTCATCTTGCTGTCAAGATCTGGGATTATGGAGATAACACTGAAAGTGCAAACTTATAAAGTGCTAACAGTTGAATGGGTGTGATACTTTCCACTTTAAGTTTTGAAATGCAGAATATAATAAAAAGAAATGCATTAACAAATGTGAGAAACCATCTCCTTCAGGGCATTATGATGAAACGCACTGTAGGAAAGGATTATTTTTGAGACCAAGTTTGTAAGTTGTTATGACCAGGTAGGGAGGGGAAAACAGCATCCCTCTTAGCCTCTCAATCAGTCACAACAAATATTTTTATTTCTTTTTTGCACACTATGGTCACAATGTGCAAAGCTTTCTTGAAAGAAGAATTTTTACAATCCACTAACACTGAGGAAAAAATATTAAAAATGCATCATCAAATAGAAGCATACACACAGTTAGTAAAGTTTAAAAGGGAGTATATGTATGCTACAGACAGGGAGAAAAACATTTCTTATTCAATAAGTCCTTAGAGTCCTTGAAGTATTAGATTTTCAACCTCAGACCACACTTAAATGGGTGACTTTATCCTCAGCAGTTGCAGAATCTGTCAATATTTGAGTTCCTGTTGAATGTTTGTTTCTCCAATGTGCTTTTTCACTTTCTGATCTGATGGACGAAATAGGCAATAGGAAAGTTCCAGCTTTTTTTATTTGTAATTTAATTGTTCACTCATTACTCTCTCTACTGCTTTGATATATATATATATATATACACATACACACACACACACACACACACACACACACACACACACACACACACACACACACACACACACACACACACACGTATCATAGAATCCCTACAGTATGAAGCAGGCCATTTGGGCCTCCGAACAGCATCCCACCCAGACACAACCCCCTACCCTATTCCTGTAACCCGACATTTCCCCAGGCCAATCCACCTAGCCTGCACATCTTTAGACTGTGGAAAGAAACTCACACAGACATGGCAGAACTTGCAAACTCCACACATCATTTTTTTCATTCCAAGCTGGACAGTTGGAGGCAATCTGCTCTTTATCAAAATGCAAACTTATCTTGCAATGGTGAGTAAATACAGTTGTAAATTTCTTGACACATCAATGTGCTTCAGTGCCTCTTGATTAAAACGGGATACTCAATGCCGCCAATTTTGCACATTCCATATAAGTTGCCCAGACTTGACAGGTGATCACAGCTGCCATTTTGGGTCAATAATGTCTTTTTGAGAACCTATTTTTAAACCATGGAAGTTGAATGCTCGGAGTACATTTTCACAACAATTGTGACAAAATAAAAATGGTAATTTCAGCACAGATGCCTTTCTTTATTCTATATGCTTGTCTAAATCTGTGGTCAGGTGATCACTTTTTGTCTGTGTATCTTCTTTTGTAAAACCCTTTATTCCATGAAAGGTTTTGGGTACAATGGTCAGGAAATGGAACTTAAAATTCAACAGTCCATCTTTAACAATATTGTAATAAAGTCAAGAAGCTAATTGCAGCCACAAGATTGCAGAAATGAAATAGGAGGATCAGAGTTCCAACAATGCATGGGATAATTACAAAAAAAATCATGCCGACCAGATATCCCAACCCAATCTAGTCCCACCTACCAGCACCAGGCCCATATCCCTCCAAACCCTTCCTATTCATATACCCATCCAAATGCCTCTTCAATGTTGCAACTGTACCAGCCTCCACCACATCCTCTGGCAGCTCATTCCATACATGTACCACCTTCTGAGTGAAAAAGTTGCCCTGTAGGCCTCTTTCTCCTCTCACCCTAAACCTATGTCCTCTAGTTGTGGACTCCCCGGACCAAGGAAAAGACTTTGCCTATTTACCCTATCCATGCCCCTCATGATTTTGTAAACCTCAATAAGGTCACTCCTCAGCCTCCAACGCGCCAGGGAAAACAGCCCCAGACTGTTCAGCTTCTTCCTATAGCCCAAATCCTCCAACCCTGGCAACATCCTTGTAAATCTTTTCTGAACTCTTTCAAGTTTCACAACATCCTTCCAATAGAAAGGAGACCAGAATTGCATGCAATATTCCAACAGTGGCCTGACCAAATGTCCTTTTCAGCTGCAACATGACCTCCCTACTCCTGTACTCAATACTCTGACCTACAAAGGAAAACATACCAAACACCTTCTTCACTATCCTATCTACCTGCGACTCCACTTTCAAAGAGCTGTGAACCTGCACTCCAAGGTCTCTGTTCAGCAACATTCCCTAGAACCTTACCATTAAGTGTGTAAGTCTTGCTAAGATTTGTTTTCCCAAAATGCAGCACCTCACATTTAGCTGAATTAAACTCGATCTGCCACTTCTCAGCCCTTTGGCTCATCTGTTCAAGATCTTGTTGTAATCAGAGGTAACCCTCTTCGCTGTCCACTACACCTCCAATTTTGGTGTCATCTGCAAACTTACTAACCATACTTCCTTCTTTTTCTTAACCAAACCCTTAATTTCTTGAGTCATCCAGCATTCCCTATACCTACCAACCTTTCCTTTCACCCAAACAGGAATATACTTTCTCTGGATTCTCATTATCCTATTTCTGAAGGCTTCCCATTTTCTAGCCGTCCCTTTACCTGTGAACATCTGCTCCCAATCAGCTCTCAAACGTTCTTGCCTAATATCGTCAAAATTAGCCTTTCTCCAATTTAGAACTTCAACTTTTAGATCTAGTCTATCCTTTTCCATCATTATTTTAAATCTAATAAAATTACGGTCACCTGCCCTGCCTCATTTCCCAAGAGTAGGTCAGGTTCTGCATCTTCGCTAGTAGGTACATCCACATACTGAATTCCTCTCCATCTAAACACTTAACACTCTGGCAGTCCCAGTCTATGTTTGGAAAATTAAAATCCCCTACCACAATCACCCCATTATTCTTACAGATAGCTGAGACCTCCTTACAAGTTTGTTTCTCAATTTCCCTCTGACTATTGGGGGGGGGAGTCTATAATACAATCCCAATAAGGTGATCATCCCTTTCTTATTTCTCAGTTCCAGCCAAATAACTTCCCTGAATGAATTCCTGGGAATATCCGCCCTCAGCACAGCTGTAAGGCTATCCCTGATCAAAAATGCCACTCTACCTCTTCTCTTGCCTCCCCTTCTATCCTTCCTGTACCATTTGTATCCTGGAACGTTAAGCTGCCAGTCCTGCCCATCCCCGAGCCATATTTCTGTAATTGCTATGATATCCCAGTCCCATGTTCCTAACCATGCCCTGAGTTCATCTGCCTTCCCTGTTAGGCCCCTTGCATTGAAATAAATGCAGTTTAATTTATTAGTCCTACCTTGTCCTTGCCTGCCCGGACTGTTTGACTCACTTCTGTTCTCAACTGTACCAGTCTCAGACTGATCTCTTTCCTTACTATCTCCCTGGTCCTCCCCACCACCACCACCCTACCTTACTAATTTAAATCCTCCCAAGTAGTTCTAGCAAATCTCCCTGCCAGTATATTAGTCCCCTTCCAATTTAGGTGCAATCCATCCTTCTTGTACAGGTCACTTCTACCCCAAAAGAGATTCCAATGATCCAAAAATGTGAATCCTTCTCCCATAAACCGGCTCCTCAGCCATGCATTCATCTGCTCTATCCTATTCCTGCCCTCACTAGCTCATAGCACTGAAAGTAATCCAGATATTACTACTCTCGAGGACCTCCTTTTTAAATTCCTGCCTAACTCTCTGTAATCTCCCTTCAGAATCTCAACCTTCTCCCTTCCTATGTTGTTGGTTCCAATGTGGACAATAACCTCTTGCTGGCCCCTCTCCCCCGAGAACATTCTGCTCCCTCTCTGAGACATCCTTGATCCTGGCACCAGAGAAGCAACACACCATTCTGCTTTTTCGCTGCTGGCCACAGAAACGTCTGTCTGTACCTCGGACTCGAGAATTGCCTAACACAATTGATCTCTTGGAACCCGACGTACCCCTTGTTGCATTAGAGCCAGTCTCAATACCAGAAACTTGGCTGTTTGTGCTACCTTCCCCTGAGAATCCATCATCCCCTACATTTTCCAAAACAGCATACCTGTTTGAAATGGGTATATCCACAAAAGACTCCTGCACCAGCGCTCACCTCTCTTACCTGTTGTGGAGTTAACTCATCTATGTGACTGTGTCTGAGACTATCCCCCTTTCCTATAACTGCCATCCATCATACCCTGTTGCTGTTGCAAATTACTCTTTGCTTCTAACTGTCTCTCCAACCAATCCATTTGACCTGATAAGATTCGCACAGCCTACAGCATTTATGACAGATATAATCCACAGTAACCCTTAAACTCTCTTTAAACTCCCACATCTGACAAGTAGTACATGTCACTCTATTAAAGGCCATTTTTGCTCCTTCACAATCTACAGACCCAGAAAATAACACCTTCTTACTCCTCTACAAACACTGCCCCAAGTTAAATTAATTGTTATGGCTTATATTTTAAGTTTAATCACGAGAGCTAGAGGACTAGGAATTATCTCAGTCGTTTCCACCCCCAGACCTTTAAGACCTTTGATTATTTGCTAAGGTTGCATCATTTAGACATTGAAAGATCAGTCCCTGTCTCACACTGACATCAGGGCCTTGAAAACAAGTTGGGCTGAGAAACTGTCAACTGCTGGGAATCTTGAAGTGGAGGGTCTGATGTCAATTCTTTGGAAAGAGGACATATGTTTCCTGTGCACTGCCCTCTCCACCAGGACCCACAGGTCCCTGTCAGGAAAGTAATGCACTGATTCCCTATATCTGCCACATCGAGGGAAAATACCACAAGCAGTGTTGGGCAGCTGTGGACTGACAGTGCTTTATTGGCTACACAATGACCTTTTTCACAATGGCATCAGCATTAGGGATACCAGAATATCCAGGCAGCGGCAAATACTTCTGGCGACAGCAAGTGGGAGAATCGAGCTGCATCGATGCAGAGAGGTACCATAGGGGCATGGTGGGTACTTAATGAGGCAGGTTTGAGCACACAGCATGGAAAAACTCAGATGGCTTCATGGGAGAGCTACCTTTCATGAAGAGGACAATGACACTTTGTCATAATGTGGTAAGATTCTGCCTTCTGAAAAACACTTACGGTTTCACTGCTAAAATCCACAACATAAATCCCTTCACAGTACTGTTGCTGATCTATACCTCAACTCAATTTATCTGTGCTCCTTATCCCCTCCAAACAATCTCCACTAAATTCATTCTGTAAAATTTCACTTAGCCTCTGACGCCAGCAACTAGAAGCTTTAGAGGGAGCAAGCTCCAAATTTACTCTATCCTTCACTTACAAAAATGGCTCCTAGTTTTATTCTGAAACAGCCTCGTCTAATTTAAGCTTTGTCTACTTGTTCCAGATTTGTCTACCAAAAGAAATAGCTTCTCTGTAATCATCCCCCCAAATTTCTTTAATTATCTCCTTTTACAAGGTCAATACATCTCTTCTCAGATTTAGCCATGTTTAACATAATATTTTTCCTACAATCTTTTCATACAAACTACCTACACATCCACAGGTGTGCTGAAATGGCCAAATCTTTTAAGCTCTTTGAGTATTGTAAACTTACTATTGTCCAAATCCTCACTGTATCTGCATTAAACCCAGGAAGTCATCAGAGCTCTCCATCTATCATTCCTGTTATAGCTCTTGAATCCAGATGGACAGGGCACTCAGCAACGTTATCTGGGTGGGAGGCCATCACTTCACTTGTCCAATTGTGACAGGCTAATAGTTACTCATGTCGTGGTATTTTGAAAGATTCCACAGCAACATAGCTTTAAGCTCAGGGGCACAAGGTTTCGAGGAGATGTGAAGAAATACTTTTTAAACACGGAGTAGTGAGAGTCTGAAACTCACTACTTATAAGGGTGATAGAGGTAGAAACCTTCACTATATTTTAAAAGTACTTATATGTGCATTTGCGATGTAAAGGCATTCAAGATTATGGGTCATGGTTTGGCAAAAAAGGATACAGTGAGGATTTGACAGATCAGCAACATCACTGTTGTGAAGGGATTTATATTGTGGATTTTAGCAGTGAAACCGTAAGTGCTTTTCGGAAGGTAGAATCTGACCACATTATGACAAAGTGTCATTGTCCTCTTCATGAAGAGGAAGCATATGTCATATATGGACAGGATAGAGAGAGTGAATCCTTAGAAGAGTATAAAGGCAGTACTTAAGAGGGAAATCAGGAGAGCAAAAAGGGGACATGAGATAGCTTTGGCAAATAGAGTGAAAGAGAATCCAAATGATTTTTACAAACACATTAAGGACAAAAGGGTAGCTAAGGAGAGAATAGGGGCCCTCAAAGATGAGCAACATGGCCTTTTTGTGGAGCCGCAGGAGATAATAAACGAGTATTTTGCATCAGTATTTACTGTGGAAAAGGACATGGAGGATATACAATGTAGGGAAATAGATGGCGACATCTTAAAGAAAAATGTCCAAATTACAGAGGAGAAAGTGCTGGATGCCTTGAAATAGATAAAGGTGGATAAGATGTACCTTAGAACTCTGTGGGAGGCTAGGGAAGTGATTGCTGGGCCTCTTACTGAAATATTTGTATCATTGATAGTCACAGGTGAGGTGCTGGAAGACTGGAGGTTGATTAATGTGGTGACACTATTAATAAAGGTGGCAGTGACATGCCAGGGAAATATAGACCAGTGAGCCTGATGTCAGTGGTGGGCAAGTTGTTGGAGAGAATCCTGAAGGACAGGATGTACACATATTTGGAAAGGCAAGGATAATCAACATGGCTTTATGCATGGGAAATCATGTCTCACAAACTTGATTGAGTTTTTTGAGGAAGTAACAAAGAGGATTGATGAGGGCAGAGTGGTAGACTGATCTATATGGACTTCAGCTGCAAATGTGTTGCTGGTCAAAGCACAGCAGGTTAGGCAGCATCTCAGGAATAGAGAATTCGACGTTTCGAGCATAAGCCCTTGAAGGGCTTATGCTCGAAACGTCGAATTCTCTATTCCTGAGATGCTGCCTAACCTGCTGTGCTTTGACCAGCAACACATTTGCAGCTGTGATCTCCAGCATCTGCAGACCTCATTTTTTACTATATGGACTTCAGTAAGGCATCCGACAAGGTTCCCCATTGGAGACTGGTTATTAAGATTAGATCTCACTGAATTTAGGGAGAACCAGCCATTTGAAGACAGAACTGGCTCAAAGGTAGAAGACAGAGGGTGGTGGTGGAGGATTGTTTTTCAGACTGGAGGCCTGTGACCAGTGAAGTGCCACAAGGAATGGTGCTTGGTCATCTTCTTTTTGTCATTTATATATATGATTTGAACGTGAACATAAGAGATATAGTTAGTAAGTTTGCAGATGACACCAAAATGGGAGGTGTAGTGGACAGTGAAGGAGGCTACCTCAGATTACAACGAGATCTTAATCAGATAGCCCAATGGGCTGAGAAGTGGCAGATGGAGTTAAATTTAGATAAATGCGAGGTGCTGCATTTTGGGAAAGCAAATCTTAGCAGGACTTATACACTTAATGGTAAGGTCCTAGGGAGTGTTGCTGAACAAAGAGATCTTCAAGTGCAGGTTCAGAGCTCCTTGAAAGTGGAATCGCAGGTAGATAGGATAGTGAAGACGGCGTTTGGTATGCTTTCCTTTATTGGTCAGAATATTGAGTTCAGGAGTTGGGAGATCATGTTGTGACTGTACAAGACATTGGTTAGGCCACTGTTGGAATATTGCGTGCAATTCTGGTCTCCTTCCTACCAGAAGGATGTTGTGAAACTTGAAAGGGTTCAGAAAATATATAAAAGAATGTTGCCAGGGTTGGAAGATTTGAGCTATAGGGAGAGGCTGAACACACTGGCCTGTTTGTCCTGGACCGTCGAAGGCTGAGGGGTGACCATATAGGTGTTTACACAATTATGAGAGGCACGGATAGGGTATATAGGCAAAGTCTTTTCCCAAGGGTGGGGGAATCCAGAACTAGAGGGCATAGGTTTAGGGTGAGAGGGGAAAAATATAAAAGAGACCTAAGGGGCAACTTTTTCACGCAGAGGGTGGTACGTATATGGAATGAGCTGCCAGAGGAAGTGGTGGAGGCTGGTACAATTGCAACATTTAAAAAGGCATCTGCACGGGTATATGAATAGGAAGCGTTTGAAGGGATATGGGCCGGGTGCTGGCAGGTGGGACTAGATTGGGTTGGGATAGCTGGTCGGCATGGACAGGTTGGATCGAAGGGTCTGTTTCCATGCTGCACATCTCGATGGCTCTAGATAGAGATGCATTCACACAAAAGCTGGAAAAGTAGCATGTGAATCCATGTACACTTTCATTTCGAGTCATTCCTGTGCAGCCAAGTAACCTCAGAGTGATTTTATTTTGATAATGATAGCTGCAGGACTTTGGGTATTGAGGTTTGTGGCTTCAAATGCATTCACTTATGTGTTGTTGACTTCAATAGTATGAGCCAACACAAATATAGCACTTTAATGCAAACAAATTGAGTGAATATCCCTTTGTTCCTTTCTCAGTTTGTACTTAAATAACTGAGAGTGGAGAGGGCTGGAAGCATGGAGCGGAGTGGGGGTGGGGGTTGTTGGACTGGGGACCGGTGCGGGCAGTCAGCAGCTTGCAAGGCCGGTCAGACCATGTGCGAAAGTCCCTGTGGTAATCTCGTGCAGTGTAATGTTTATCTGTAATCTGTTTATCTGACTGCAATATTTATTCTTTTAACTGTATGTCTTATTTTCTGACTTATACCATGAATCACTAAGGTAATGTACGTTTTTATTCTTAATTTCTCTACTTTGTATTTAAGTCTGTACCTAGGTAGTTTGTGCTCAAGGTGGTGCTGTGAGGAGTGACATTGTTAACTTGTCACTGTACTTCTATACTTGAGTACATATGACAATAAAACATATATCTGATTAGTCTGTGACAGAAGCATCATACAAATTGAGCTTTTTCCGAACAAGGTAAAATCGCCAGTGTCTTGCCAGACAATAGGACTGCTCTCTCATTACAGAATGGGAACAGATGGTGTTTTAACCTGGGGTTCACCACACCTCAGGCACTGTAAGAAGTTGAGAAGGTCAGTCCTTCATGATAATCTCAGTTGGTACAGGAATTAAACCTACATTGTATTACAAACCAGCCATCCGGACAAATGAACTAACCAACCCCCATTATATCTCTGTCAATAGCACCACTCCATTAGCCATATTTGTTGGGAGAAAGCTTGCTATGATTCAGAAGATTGTGGGTTCAAGTCCAGATGTTTAAGCTCAAACACTCCAGGCTGCCATTAGAAAGCAGCACTGGAATGCTGATTATCTAGTCATTATCACATTGCTGTTTTGCAAAGCTTATTGTGAATTGCTTGTCCCCTTCCCTACATTACAACAGTGAGTACACTTTGAAAATTAGTCATTACCTGCAAAGCTTGACAGGTTGCTCAGAGTTCAGGACAGACACAGCAACTTGTGCAGGTTTGAATCCTTTGTGACAGTGTTGCCATTTAACACGTTAATGGCTGATCTATCATCTAATGTCATGTGCACACTTTTGCCCCATACTCTTCTAATCATTCATTTTGGAAAAGAAATCTGCCAATCTAAGTCTTAAAATAAAGTCATTGTGCAGAAGAGATTCTAAACTAGCACCACCCTTTTCAAAAAGAAGCATTTTCTGAAAGAGCCCTTTTTTGAAAACTATATCCAAACTGTGACCTGGACACCCCACCCTGGAAATAGTTTCTCTCTATGCATCCTCCCTGTTCCTCACAGAATCCTGAAAACTATATTTTTATATTTTGTTTGCTTTATCTCTCCTCAACCTCACGCTTGGGTCGAAGTATCATTGAACTTGCTCTGAGTTATCTACAGGGCAATTACATCTTTTTTAAAAGTCTGACAATCAGACCAGAAATTGGGACTTGAAAATGTAGTCGAACCAGGGCATTGCATAACTGAAGCACAACTTCTGCCATTATATATTTTCTTTATCTTGACAAAAAGACCAGTGTTGCGTTAAGGTTTTTGATTATTTTCTGCAGCTACTTGTGACATTTAAATTATTTCTGCACTTAGTCTCCCAAGTCTTCAGACCACCATTCCTTTCTGTCAAAGAGAAAATATTCTGCTCTACTTGCGATGAGCTCATATTTGCCTACACTGAAATCCTTTTGCCAGACTTCTGCTGTTCTGTAACTACAAGTTTTCCTTTCTTCCTGCTTTCCTTTTACAAATTCAAAGTTCAAGCTAATTTTCCAGTGATGATAAAATTCTCCTGAGACCCCATATGCTGGAGCATGATGAAGTGAAGCTCCAAAAAGAACTTACCACAGGGTCCTCCTATTTCTAATCAGTCTGTGACAGAAGCATCATACAAATTTCAGCAAACAAGTATCTAAAGCTGATGTTCATGAATGGTAGACAAATATATACAGTAGCGTTGTGTTCTCCTATGATATGGTCAATCGCTTCCAATAAAACAATAGGGCGAGAGTCAAATTCAATTCCTTTGTTATAAATCTATGTTGAATAAGACTTTTATTTTCAGAGAAAATGAATGCTGCAAATATACAAAAAACAACAGAACTAATTTGCATTGCTTTCACAACTTCAGGAACTAAACTGTGATTTGAACGCAATTGAGTACTTTGCGAAATGTAGTCCCTGATGTAGGAAACATGGCAGCCAATTTTGCACAAATGCCTAGAAACAGAAAGAGTTTAAATCATACAGCATTGTGCCTTCAACATGATTAAATGACAAAAGCATTCTGAAACAAAGTGTGACACAGAGCAATTTGGAGGTACTAGGTTAGACAATCAAAGGCTTGGTCAAAGAAGTTAATTGTACAGTGTGACTAAAGGCCAAAGCAAGATAAGGTGGCAGAGAGCTTTATGGACAAAATTCCATAGCTTAGAACTTTGGCAGCTGAAGGCAAAGCTATTAATGGTGGAGAGATTAAAATAAGGGATGCATAAGAGGTGAGGATGGAGGACACAAGGCTAGGAAAAGAGGAATGTAGATATTTCAGGTGGTTGTGGGACGGGAGGTGATTACAGAGGTCAGAAAGAGTGAGGTCATGGATCATATATGTGTTGTATAACTATGTTGCTTGACTGGAACCCAGTGTAGGTCCGCAAGATAGGAATGATAGGGGAATGGGATTCATGTATATGAGAAAACATAGGGGGCAGGATTTTTGATAACCTTAAGGTTATGGAGGGTACCAGACAGAAACAAGTTGAAAATAATTGACTCTCGATGCATGAATGGTGATTTCAACAGCAAATGGCTTGAGACAAGTACAAGGTCTAATGATATTATATGGGTGGATATAGGCAGTCTAGTGATGATACGATGTTAAGGTCAGTAGTTCATTATGAGATTGATCAAGTTTGGCTTAATCTTAGGCTGTTGCTTGGAGAATGGTGAAGTCATCAGCTATGGAATAACATTTGCAAATGGGAGGAAACCCAATGACTTCAGTCTTCACAATATTTAAATAGAGGAAGTTTCCCTTCATGCAGGACTAGTCAAATAAAATGTCATAATATAAGTCAAAGAACTGCAGATGCTGGAGATCTGAAACAAGAAACAGAAATTGCTGGAGAAACTCAGTAGGTCTGGCAGCATCTGTGGGCAGACAGTGGAGTTAATGTTTTGTGTCTGGTGTTCTGATGAAGAGTCACCAGACTCAAAATGTAAACTGTATTCTCCCCAGAGATGCAGCCAGACCTGTAGAGTTTCTCTAGCAATTTACATTTTCATTTCAAATGAACAAGCATATAAACTTCACAACAGTCGAGTTGTCGAGAGATAGTAGCTGGTTGTGCCCGTGAAAGCTAACATTGAGAGTTCAGACAACGTCAGCAAGAGGCTGCACGTAAGATGAGGAATAGGAAGGAACCGAGGATGGATCGTGGTCTGAACTAATGGTCTAAGAGGACACAGAGAAGCTTTTGGAAATGAATTTCTGACTAAAATTAAATATAAAGGAATGTGAAATCAATATGAAAGCAGTCCTTCCCAGATGGAAGATAGAAGAGAGGCGTTGGAGGATAATGGAGTGGCCAACCATGTCAAAGGTGGCAGACAACTTGAGAAGGATGAGAAGAGAAAGTTTCCCTGTGCGATTGAAGGGATGTCATTTGCTTTTCGAGTCCAGGGAAGGGATTTGGAAGTGAATAATAGCTTAAAACTATTCAGCAGACTGAGAATTTGACTTGACTTGGTGCCATTAAAATAGCACCAAGTGTTTCCATCTCTTAGAAAATAGTTCTAGTTAGAAAAGAGCAAAATATGAGAACACCGTCCAGACTTCAATCAGGTTTAACTACATCTTTGAGTACGCCAAGCTCATAAGAACATTAAAAATGTTACTGTATCATAAACAAAGTTCCACATATTGCCTATTAGTTTCAGTCGGTGTGTTTTTAAAAAAAAGATTTCCCCGTCTCAGCTGGATTTGGAAGAAACGGTACATTTCTCCAAATTCAATATGTTTCCTCGGAAGAGGGAAGTGGTTGGGCAATGGCTGTTTTACTCTGCTAATGCAAACTGCAAGATCAAACACTAGCTTTGAAGTATAATGATCTGCAATCCTTCTGTGTTCCAGTTCAGTACAAACCAGCATATGTACAGATAAAGCAAATCATAGGCAGCAAGTGGTTATCACAGAGGTGGGAGCAATGGGGGAGAGCCAGAGAAATCAGGGAAAAACATAGACTAATTTCAGTCATCTCAGGATCATTTGACAGATGTTGAAAGCTATTTGTATTTAAAATGGAATTCACCCCTTACTTTGAGCCTAAGAGGAGAATGAGGAAAAGCAGCTAAAAAGTTGTGGTGGTGGGAGAAAAGGGACTGGGTATGGATGAATGGAAAGGGGTCATGATAGGTTAAAAGAAAGGGATTCTCCTGCTCCTTGGATGCTGCCTGACCTGCTGCGTTTTTCCAGCAACACATTTTCAGCTCTGATTTCCAGCATCTGCAAACCTCACTTTCTCCTAAAAGAAAGGGAACAAGATCAAGGTGAAGATGAAATGAAATGAGAAGGGGATGATGGAAGGGAGGGACAGAAGAGAAGTTGGATGGGGGTGAAAGGAACTTGGTGAAGGGCAAAGTGGTGAGTAAGGTGGGATTGTGGAACAACGGACAAAGGAGGGTGAAGGGAGACAGAATGGGGCCGAAGGGGCGTGATGCAGATGTGAAGAGACGTACAACAAGGGGAGGAGGGGAATCAATCAAGGGCCAAATGGGAGTGATGCAGAGCAGGATTGAAGGAAAGGGAGGGAGGGAGGCAGTCCAAGGGGCGTAAGGCAGGGTGTAGGAAAGGGGAGTGAGGCAAGTTGGGAGTCAAGAATTGTAAGGCAGGGTGTGTGGAAGGGGGGGTAAGGCAGGAAGCAAGAGAGGAGAGGGGGCATACAGGAGTGAGGCAGAATAAAGGTGAAGGGGAGTGAAGTGGGGTGGGTGAGAGACAGTGAGGCGGGAGGATCAGAGAAGAGTGAGGGAATGGACACAGGGGAGTGAAGCGACGGGGCAAAGGGAAGTGAGATGGAGGAGAGTGAAGGGGAGGATGATGGGTGAGAGGGGAGGGCATTGAGACAGGATGGAGGTGAAGAATTTTGCTTCTCATATAGAAAGTAAATCAGCAGTAATATCGCATACTCCCTCTACCACCATTAATTGCTTTGACGACATCCTGACATCATCATAATCAGTCAGACAGACACAATCACCTCCATTTAAGTCCTTGCTGACTTTAATAGATTATATTCGATTTAGATAAAGGACCATGATTAGAATTCTTCCTAATGATCTCATTCTGCAGTACATCCCTGTGGTACACAGATTTTTTTTACGTCTGTAAATAAAACTGTTTTATTTGCACTGAATTTGAATGAGAAAGTTCCAGACCATTTATACGCTGCATTTTAACTATGATCTACAGCTGATAGCAATTCAAGCTGAATTAATTGCATCCTTGCAAACAGTGCTTTTGGGAACAAGGAAGAAAAAGCAAATTTGCTCACTGAATATGCACTCCTTACTACACAAATCAACAAATTACTCAAGCAATTTACAGCTTGATAGACAGCAATTTACCATGCAAAACGCACTCATGATTCATGGTTTATAACCCTTTTGCAGATGAAAGCACTTGAGGAACTGCTTCCATCTTTTCAAGAACATCATATCTGCCATTTTGACATTGGCATGCTGGCAAAAATGCACTCACAAGTAACAAGCCTGGAGAAGTAGCCATTTTAGAACCCAGCTCACAACTCAGAATCACTGAACGGTGCAATAAATGCCCATTCTTCATTGTTTGAGCAAGTCCAATTGTCACTGAGAGCGGAGGGAAATGACACCAAAACTGTTAATTGCTTTAACCCAAGAGTTTCTCACAGTCTTGTTTAATCCACAGTGCATTGGACTGTATAACTCAAATCCAGTTGAGCCAAAATAATGAAGTAAAATTGAGAAAGAGTGGCTTTGCAGCCGTGGTTTCTGAGAAACAGACCGATTAGCAGGCTATATGCTCTGAGCCGAATGGCAAACAGCAGATTAAACTGTCATTACAAGCAATTTGTCAACTGCATGCATTTATCTGAACCTAATAATCAGCTGGAGGCTGAGGCTGATAAGTGTCATGCACTGAATTGAACACTTTTAAATAATTTCTTCAGAAAATGGTGGTGTATTCACTGCTGGATTCATTTGAAGCAGCAGCTGGGATGGCTTAACCCTGCACTGACAAAATGTCTTTCAAGTATCTCTCTTTGAAATTTAAACCCTATTGATTACTGGAGCAGATAGTATAAGATTAAAAAAAGGAAATGGTTTCATTATCCGTAAAACAACGATGTAATAATGACTGAAGATATCAACATTAATTTTTATGGCAAATCAAGATTACAGAGTAAAATGCAGGTTAAAACTAAGGTCACAATTTACCTCATGGAAGGGAAACTGATTAAGCACAGCCTTTTATTTTGGAGGGGCTGAGGGAATCTCAAGAGAGATGATTGGAAGCTTCCTGAATGATAATGAGAAGGCAGGATTTCTCCAGGTGTTTTGACTTTTACATCCCTTCTTTCTGTAAAATTTTCCACGACATTGGAAAATCAAAAGTCATTCATTTGTTAAGTGGAATACAAGATTTTGTTTTCATCGTTATTTTGGCCAGAATTTAGCATAGTACATGAGAGTCAAATGATCAAAAAAAAAGTGGGGGGCAAATAGATTCAGTCAATTGTATCACCATGATAAATTACAAACAAACATTCAGAATCGGCCTTTCCTCTTAATTATCACCACTAGCCTCAGTGATGTGACCATGACAATGATAGTTAATTGTCATAAAATCTCATCCGGTTCAATTAATGTGCTTTAGGGAAAGAAATCTTTCACCTTATCCAGTCTGACCCATAGGTGACCAGGGTATCAGTTAGCTGGATAACGACGTAGTGTTGTGCCAACAACATCAGTTCAATTCCCTCACTGGTCAGGTTACTATGAAGGTCTCTCCTTCTTAAATGTTACCCGAGATGTCATAACCCTTGGATTAAACCACCATCAGTTATATCCCTCTCATATTAGAGCAGTCCTATGGTCTATTTAGACTATGATGACTTTACCTACACAGATTCCAGATGCACAGCACCGTGGCTGACTCTTTGCAGAGTGCAGTTAGGGTCAAGTGAGCCACTCCATTCAAGGGTAATTTGGCATGAGCAACAAACACAGGCTTTGCTGGCAATGCCCACATTACAGTGAAGACTAAAAATCTGATTTTTTTATGCTAACATTAATGCACAAGACAAAACTAACTGATGTTTCTCACGCAGTGAGCGGTTTATGGAATGAGCTGCCAGAGGAAGTGGTGGAGTCTGGTATAATTACAACATTTAAAAGGCTGAAAATGTGTTGCTGGAAAAGCGCAGCAGGTCAGGCAGCATCCAAGGAGCAGGAGAATCGACGTTTCGGGCATGAGCCCTTCTTCAGGGCATTTAAAAGGCATCTGGATGGGTATATGAATAGGGAGGATTTAGAGGGATATGGGCTAAATGCTGGCAAATGGGACTAAATTAGTTTAGAATATTTGGCTGGCATGGACAATTTGGACCAAAGAATCTGTTTCCATGACCCAAAGACTCTAAGTGCAGAATACTGCTGAAATAATGTCATGGTTGACCACATCATCCTCCTCCAATGCCTATCGTCCTCATTCCATTCTAATCTCTCAAATTGTAGCCAGAGAATCACTTGCAACAGCTTCTCTTTGTGTTTCCACACTATTATCTCTGAGCTGTCCAAGGATTTCACCTCTGTTACCTTCTATCACGCATCTATGTGGCCTCTTCAAGCAAAGCCAAAGTATTAACTCTCCCACATACACTGACAACACTGACAACTTATATTAAAAGATTAAAGTGTCATACAACTGATGCAAATCAGTTGTATGATGACACTTTGATCTTTTACTATAAATTCTGTGTCCTATAATCCTGCCCTTCTAGCTACCTGACAATGGGGTCGCACTGCGAAACCTTTTACTTCCAAATAAACCTGCTGGACTATAACCTGGTGTAGTGTGATTTTTAACTTTGGAACTCACTTGGCACATACGTGAAATCTGATACTGTCAGAATCTATTATTCCATGGACCTAATTTATGCAAAAAGAATTAGCAATCTGCAAAAAAAAACGCTCTGTCCAAATAAAAATACTATTTGCCATCTGAAATTCAGACCAATTGAGATGAACTGCTTGTTTCCGATTGTTTATTCGGAATTACCAAGGCACAGTGGGGAAAGATCACTGTCTGAGGTCTTTCTGCTAAAATTAGATGAGGGGTCCATTCATTTTTTGGATTTTCCCGGTGCCTCAAATGCAAGTAAATGTCTAAAGGATGTCTTTTGCTCGTTGGTTAGAGTCAAACTCCAATAATTTCTTTCCTTGATATACCACACGTACTATGTATATTCAGATATTTTCATGAATAAAGAATATTTGCAAAATAAGAAGGTCAGCATTTGCAGTTAAGCATTTAATTGATACCATGTTAACTGATCAGTGCTGCCAATTTTTTTGCATCTTATGTTTAATATTAAATGCCTTAACATCCAGTGACAGAAAGCAAGAAATGCCTGCAGAAGACACAGCCCAACATTGAAAAGAACAAGTGAAACATTCCCTTGATACTTCCCCTGAAGTTTCCTGCCTTCATAATGCCAAAACATTTTTAGTGCCTTGCCTAGTTGGCCATTCTCCAAACTTATAGACTAATCAGTGTTGTTAAGCAACAGAGGCCATCACAGGCAATCTCCAGAGATAAAACAAGGAGGTCACAATGAGGAAGGTATTAAGACACAGAACTGCTCTGTCAACACATGTCAGAACACTGCCAAGCATTAAACTGATTGCATGATATTGCTCAGGATTATGGCCTTTTGATTTGTGAACAACACAACAATCCTCTGAATTATTAATTTGCTCCAGCTTCTCATGCCATTGAGGTGAATGGCCATTTGCCCATTTCATTTCGATATGATGGCCCCTGTAGCCAAGCCACATTTTGAAAGGCATCTTTGATTGTTTCAGAGATCACAGCCCTGGTGACTAAATGGAGCTTTGCTTTCCTTTCCTACTGATGTTTTTCATATCAACTTCTCAGCAGAGCTCAATTACCCCCAGGCTTTTACATTTTTGTCATAAAATATATCTGCAAACAAGCCTTCATTCCCAACCCAAAATGATCACTTCAAAACATTAGCAGTAATTAAATCTTTTGTTTGTACTCAGTGTAGTACTTATAAATAATGTATAATTACTGTCTAATTCAATGTCATCCTTCATCATGTTTCAATTCACTGTAACTGTTCACAGCAATCCTGCCCGCAGTTTGAAGTGTTGCCCTGGCAGCTGTAATGTTGAATTGCTCCTGCAGGCCATTCCAGGCAATGAACCAGTCATGAAATGCTACCCGAGTTAGCGATGCCACCCGAGTTAGCGATGCCACCCTCAACCATTTGTTCCTTTTTAAACAGAGAGATGTGTACCAATATAAATCGTCATCCAACTATGTTAATTCAAGCCTGCTGCTATAATTGCAGGAGAGGGAACAGAGGGTTGTTGGTAGTCTGTTCTGCCATTCAATTAGATCATGGGTGATCTTAACTGCATTTACCTGCTTTGATTCCATAACCATTTATTATATGCTTAACAAATAAGAATCTGAGGCAAAGTTCTGTGCAGGTTGGCAATTTAGAATAGAAATAGAAAATGGTGGAAATACTCAAACAGTCCAACAATATCTATGGAGAAAGAAACAGTTAATGTTTCAGGTTGATGACTTTCCATCAAAGCGGAATCAATCTATCAGAAGCGAGAAGGTTTGAAATTTTCAAAAAAATCTGGCCTCAAATGGGGGAAACAAATTCCAGTTCCACTCTTTGCGCAAAGAACTCTTTTCTTACATTACATAGCCTGTGAAGGCTCAAGTTTCTAGCTTGTTTTGGGCTCATGCCACCAAACAAAATATTTCTTTTTATTCCGTCAGCTCCTCGAATAATCTGGTGACCCTTTAATCTTTTGAATTCAAGAAGGGAAGTAAAGGATGATCAGGAAGCAACCAAGGAGAGAGAAACAGAATTCATGTTTGGAGTTGATGACGTTTCATCAAAATCAGGAAAAGTTAATGGAATGTGACCAATTTTCCCTAAACACTAGAATAGAAAAGATAATCCATTTAACTGGTCTTTATAATGTAACACTTTAGCTCTGGGATCAATCTGTTGGATCTGGAGCTAATGTATCTTTTCTGAGATTCAGTGCACAGAACTGAGGTGAATATCCTGAAGAATGTTCAGTCTAAGTCTAAACTTGCTTTTTTTTAAACCGAATTATTTTCTTCCCTATCCATTCCCTGTCTAACACACATTACACAGCCTCAATGTCCAAGAGATAGTGGAGTAATCATCTGAAGCATCACATAGCCCATCTGGGTCTAAAACATTGTTGGACGCTGAACATACAGTTGTACCGATGGCCAAATATTGTTTTGAAAGCAATGGGCTGAAGAGGATTGTGGGAACCCAATGACTACACGGAGGGAAGATACCAGCATCCCACACATTTGAATTATATTACAATCATATACCTATATGGACAAATCCATTGCAAATGAATATGACTGAACAGAGACAATAGGAACGAATGCACCTGAAGGCATTTATGCGCCTGAAGATTATTCATGTGTGATTTATTTAGTATCGGCAACACACAAAAAGCAAAGTCATGTGCAATGGAAAATTATTAATTGCAAACAAAAACCAACTGCAGTTAACAGGAATCTGGTGACATGACATTGGGCATGTGGGCACACAGTCAGCTCATTGTTACAGTTTATATGAGTTGCTTGCCAGTGGGGCAGTGTGCATGCCCAAGCAGGCTGACAAAAATACACACCATCCCTTTAATACATCGCAACCAACAGCAGCTTTCTCCAGTCATATTTTATTTGCAAATTCCCTTCGTTGCACATTAAAGGTTTCACCAATTAAAGTCCGTGATTAATTTGTACTGAACTGAATCAATTCCAATTACTTAGGAGAAACCGATTTTGCAGAAGGTTTTGGCAGCCAGTCTAACCTAAAAATTCTACAATACATTACCATATATCAATGAGAAAAAAGACAAATTAGCTTGGGCACACATGTTAATTATGGTTAGTATGCAGGCTGCAAGGCGGATGGGAATTTTCATTTGCTTCTCATTTTCCATTTTTGTTTCCTTTTACTGGCTTCTAACTTTTAAAACACTGCCCTCAAACAAGAAATTCTATGTCGGCCACAGAGACACTGGTAACATAGGTCACTACTGAAGTTCACCATAGCAATTTTACCAAAGGTTACTTTGGCCATTGATTTTAATTAGATTAGATTAGATTGCTTAGTGTGGAAACAGGTCCTTCGGCCCAACAAGTCCACACCCACCCTCCGAAGAGCAACCCACCCAGACCCATTCCCCTACATTTACCCCTTCACCTAACACTACGGGCAATTTAGCATGGCCAATTCACCTAACCTGCATATCTTTAGACCGAGAGAGGAAACTGGAGCACCCAGAGGAAACCCACGCAGACATGGGGAGAATGTGCAAACTCCACACAGACAGTTTCCCGAGGTGGGATTTGAACCTGGGTCTCTGATGCTGTGAGGCAGTAGTGCTAACCACTGTGCCACCCAACCACTGTGCCCTATGAGGGTAAATGCGTAACGGAGAAGTTGTAACAAGGTTCGGCAGGCGGACCTCTCAGAGTATGAGTTCTGTGATTGGGGCTGTTAATCTGATCCAATCAGGGAGTCCTAGCTCACAGCTATAAACAGGAGTGTCAGAAGTTCTGTTCACTCTGAGAACTGGACCAGTATAATGTACTACGCATGTGTAAATAAAAGGTGACTTAATGACAGGATACCAGTCTTTGTGAAGTTATTTCACAGAACATGCTAAAAAACTAGAAAGGGACAGAGTACAATAGAGCTCACAGGCATGGTGCTGAATTGGATCTGTAATTTCCCTTTAACATCTTGCTGAAAAAGAATGTGTGCACATTAATTTCTGATTAAACTGTCAATGGGCTAAGGCTAGTTTTAAGTAACATAATATGGATTACAATCCTGTACGGAGGCAGAATGTTGGAGAAGGATACAGCACAGATCTTAGACGGAATGGGTGGGAGGGTAGATTTTTAACAACTTATCCTTGGTTATTGGCAGAGACTTCTAGCCATTTTTACTGGCATATGCAGAGCTTGAGAAAGGAAATAATTCATACAACATTCCCAAACGTTCCGAATGTTATTTCTCATTGAAGAAAATAGATACTGTTAGCGGTGCTATGTTTTTAATAACAGCATGTTAAGGCATAGATGTATTCTATTATTGGGACTGTGCAACTGTCATCGATTATACTTCAAGTTCCTTAACATTTGTCTATTTCTGTTCTGGCCTAAGCCCCACCTTCTGCCAAAATCTTCATGAGAAGCTCTGGCACTTCTAATTTCAAATATTTGAAAAATGTTCTGGCTGACTTCCTGGACTCCACCCGATGAAAATTTTAATTCCTTATTCTCGGAAGGCTCCAGTTTAAAATTCTCACTCTTCTGTTCAAATCACTTCACTTCCTAGTATCTCTTGCAGTCCAATATTCCCATCTGCATTTCACCATTCATGGTTTCTGAATGCCTTTTGTTTTTAATGACTATTAATTGAGAGACCCAGGTAATGCCATGGAGATCAGAGTTCAAATCCCAACAATGAGAGCTTGGAGCATTTGAATTCAATAAAAATCTGGGATTAAAAGTCTAGTGCTAACCACTTTGTACATCATAGACAGTGAGTTGTATGACTTTAAGAGACATGCTCATCTTTGCAGCATAGCATATGACCCGAGTGTATAAAGATTTCAAATTCTATCTTACCTTGGATCACTTGAGGCATGACACTCTACTTCTAACAGTTCCCATTGTAATCCAATAATTTAATGTTTACTTAGGCATTTATGACTGGATCCTTCAATACCACAATATCTCTGCAGAGTTTATATTGCAAGGGATAACAAAAGCATTGCTGCATTGAGTAAAACACCCTGCTGGAGATAAACTCACAACATGGTACCAGCAACGGACATTATTATGAGTGACAGTTATTTGGAAAACTAATTCAAGACCAACTGATCAACACTTTTGGCAGCATAGAATTTTTTAGAATGCAAGTTCTTTCAAGATACAAGATATTATTAAGAGTCCCTTATTTAAAAATAAAAAAGGCTGATGATACAAATACAACCAAAACTGAAGGTTACAACTCTGTACTCCTGCACACTAAGTACTCTATCTCTCCGCCTCTCCTTAAAACTCAAAAGATTGCTGATCCAATTTCTTAAACAGACAGTTTTCCAGGCTACCAAATGCACAAATCCAAACTATTCCTGGAGGAAAATACAGCTTAGAAATGCTGAAAACCTGTTTTCTTACATTAGAGAAGCCTAGTTGTTTACTGGGTTCTGAGTTCTGTCCCTTAGCCAATCTTCAAATATGTCAATATATTGAACTATGACCCCTAACAAAGTGTAATAATCGGCAAAAGTGAGGACTGCAGATGTTGGAAACCAGGGTTTAGATCAGAGTGGTGCTGGAAAAGCACAGCAGGTCAGGCAGCATCCGAGGAGCAGGGAAATCGGCATCAGGAATGAAGGGCTTTTGCCCGAAATGTCGATTTTCCTGCTCCTAAAAAGTGTAATAATATCCTGCATTGCACCATGCCAAATTAATTTTTAAATTGCAAACATTATACCGATTGACTCTCCATCATTTATCGAAATAGCTCTCCAGAAACCTCTAACATATTTGTTCAGTATGATTTATTTTTCACAAATCAATGCTGGCTTTGCTTGATTTTTTAAAGTTGTCAACTCCAAAAAAAAAAACAGGTTCCAGCAGATCTTCTATTACTCATGGCAGTTTAACACAGTCATGGAGTTTCCTGAATAGTGGAGTTATGTTGCTTCCTTCCAATAGATTGGGACTATTCTATAATAAATAGAAAGTCAACATCAGTGCATCTACTAAATCTGAAGCTATATACCTAATTAAAACCCAAAAAAATGCATCAAGTCCAGGGGATTTGTCAACTATTAAATCTCATTCCATTCTCTGGTATTATCTATACACTGATATGGTTTTTAAAAAATTATTCTCATTAAACAGTGTTTCTCCAGATTATGCAAAACTTTTGACTCTTCAGTTGTGAAGACAGATAGAAAGTGTTTGTTTCATGACTTTGCCACATCTTATTCCCCATTATTATTTCCCCTATTTTGGGCTCTAACATGGCTGTGTCTTCTTTAGCAATTCTTTTTCTATTAAAATACTATTCACAATTTGCTTCATACCTTTTGTTCATTTACTCACATATTCTCTTGATTATCCTCTCCTGAATTCTGAAAGTAGGTGGCTGAAGAATTCTGAAACCCTCTTAATCCTCAAACCGACTACATTGAAAAACTTCTTTTCTTTAAGGAAATAAAAACTTGTTGAAAATTGCTTTTTGCCAGTGTATCTTTTAGTGCCATTGTTACTGACTTGAATATTCTTGAAGGAGCAGGATCAACAATGCTCTGTGGTAAAGAATGCACCAAACCCTAAGAAAATAAATTTCTCCGTATCTCTCTCTCTCTCTTAAATGGCTGATCCCTCAAGCCCAAATGAAGCCTCCTTGCCATGAAGGCTCCCACAAGGGGAAACAATCTCAGCATCGACCATGGCAAGCCCCCTATGAATCTGACGTTTCAATATGATTTCATCTCATTCTTCTAAGCTCCCATCAGTGCAGGCCCATCCCAGTCAATCTCTTCTCACAAGAAAATCCCTTATGCCTGGGATCAGTGGTGTGAACCTTTTTCTGGACCGCCTCCAATACCAGTATATCTTTTAAGGACATAAGACATTGGCCTAATTTCTGCTCCTTTCAGCCCATCAAATCTGCTCTGCCATTCAAACATGGCTGATAGGCATTCTATAAAGAAAAAGCATATAGTGTGGAAACAGACCCTTCAGCCCAACAAGTCCACACCAACCCGCCAAAGAGTAACCCACCCAGACCCATTCCCCTACCCTATTATCCTATATTGACTGTGGGCAATTTAGCATGACCAATTCACCTGACTTGCTCATCTTTGGACTATGGGGGGAAACCAGAGCACTCTGAGGAAACCCACACAGACACAGGGAAAATGTGCAAATTCCTCACTCGAACCCGGGTCCCTGGCACTGTGAGGCAGCAGTGCTAACCACTGAGTCGCCGTGCCGACCATGTCATGTTCAATCCTATTTTTCTGCTTTGCCCTATTTTACCGCATACTTTCAACTATACAGAAATCTCATCCTTCATAGTGGACACCAAAATCTAACCAACAATGGAGGTCAGGCTAACTGGCCTATAATTTCCCGTTGTCTGCCTTATTCCTTCCTTAAACAGAGGGTTACATTAGCGATGTCCCAGTCCTCTGGGACCCTCCCTGATTCTTAAAAGATCACTACTGCAGCCTCCACTATCTCTTTCAGAACTCTGGGGTATAGCCCATCTGGTCCAGATGATTTATCCATTTTCAGACCTTTCACTTTTACTAGCACCTTCTCCTTGGTGATGGCCACTGTACTCATCTCTGCCCCACTGGATCTCTTGAATTTTGGGATATTCTCATGTCTTCCACTGTGAAGACTGTTGCAAAGTACTTATTCAGTTTGTCAACCATTTCTTTGTTCCCATGACTACTTCTCCAGCGTCATTTTCCAGTGGCCACTTTTGCCCCTTATATATCTAAAAGAGACTCTTGGAATAGTTTCTAATATTACCAGCTAGCTTACCCTCATATTTAACCGTCTCCCTCCTTATTTTTATTTTTTTGTCATCTGTTGGTCTTTGTAAGCTTCCTAATCCTGTGGCCCTCCACCACATTATATGCTTTCTGTTTTACTTTTACGCCGTCCCTGACTTCCCTGGTCAGTCATGGTTGCCTCATCCTCCCCTTAGTATGCTTTTTTAATCTCAGGATTAATTTTTGCTCTGTCTTCCGAATTACTCCTAGCATCTCCTGCCATTGCTAATCCACTGTCTTTCCTGCTAGGTTCCTCTCCCAGTCAATTCTGATTAGCTCTGCCCTCATGCCTCTGTTTTTGCCTTCAAAGGTAAGGTGGCCAAACTGTTCACAATACTCCAACTATGGTCTGGGCCATGCCTTGTCCAATTTTAGCAAGACTTCCCTATTTTAAAAAAAAAACTTCACTCACTTAGTAATAAGGGACAATGTTCCATTTGCCATTTCTAATTCCTACTGACATTGGAAGCTAATTTTTTTAAAATTCATGGTCAAGGACCCCCAAATCCCTCTGTGCTACAGCTTTCAACGGATTTTCTCTCAGCTGCTCCATTCTCCTCTTCCATTTGCATAGTCTCTTACCTTTCCATATAATATTCCATTTGCTAAGCTTTTGCCCACTCACTTAACATTTCTACATCCTTCTAAAGAGTTTGTGTCATCCTCACCACTTGCCTTCCCACCTATTGTCATCTGCAAGCTTTGAGATAGTACACTAACTTACCTCATCCAGGTCATTAACATATATTGTAAGTAATTGTTTCCCCAGCACTGATCCTCCTGTGGTACTTCATCAGTTACAAGCTGCCATCCTGAGAATGCTCCATTGCTTATTCTGCTTTCTATTCGTTAGCCAATTCTCTCCCCATGTTCATATAATATTCCCAACACCATGGTTTCTTATCTCATTAATTAGTTTTATGTGCGATAACTTATTGAACACTTTTAGAAAACCAAAAACAACACACAGTGGTTCTCCTTTTTTTATCCTGTTTGAACTTGAATAAACTTGCACAATCATTGATCTAAATTAGCCCATTTGCAAATTGGATTCTTGACATTCTGATCTACTAAACTATCTATGCATCCTACAAAGTTGTTCTCCTATTACAGCAAAATGGTTTTTCTCCTCCTTATGAATATCAAAGTTTTCTATGACTACTGGATTACACTTGAGACTTATCTCTCCAATTTCCTGATTTATATTCTGCCTGAAACTTATATTTGAGACCTTGTAGACTACTCTCACCAGTGTTTTTGACACTGTGTTATCTTTTGGCTCCATTCAAACTAACTGTACATGTTAATTTACAAGCTAAGGTCCTTCCTTTATTTTCTACCCCCTTATTTACTTTCGGGGTCCCTCCCTTCATGAGTTAGTGTACAAGTGCTTTATTATTTTGCCTCCATGAAGCATCTTGGGAAATGCCATTAAGTTAAAGGTGACTTTTAAATGCAAATTGTCATCACTGTCGATCAAAACCCGAGGGTGGTTTGAATCATTTGAGTTAACTTAATATTCTCAATTGTTAAAAACTAACCCTGATCCTCCAACACAATCCAGTGAGTGAACAATTGGTCTCCAAGGACAATAATAAAACTCTCCTGGCAGAGAGACAGACCGACCGAGAGACACAGAGAGAGAGAGAGAGAGAGTGAGAGTGAGAGTGAGAGTGAGAGTGAGAGTGAGAGAGAGAGAGAGAGAGAGAGAGAGAGAGAGAGAGAGAGAGAAAGAAAGAGAGAGAGAGAGAGAGAGAGAGAGAGAGAGAGAGAGAGAGACAGAGACAGAGACAGACAGAGAGAGAGATGTGACAGCTGCCAGGATTGACAGTCTTGCTGTGTCAAGGCTCTTTTCCATGCACACGTCAGGCGCTGGCCGTCAATCCAAGAGCTAAGCAGCTGCTGTGATGACAGAATCTTTGATTCTCTCATCAGCCAAAGTGACTGCATGACCTTTTACAATCTATAACAGCTGTCATGCTTCCTCAATCCATTATGGAAGAAGATAAATCCCTTTGGGATGATCCTCCTCACTTTGGCTGCTTTGAAAAACTGCTTTTCAACAGTTCGCACGACATCTAAAACATATCAGCCAACAAAAGTAGTAGGTTTTGTGGTAAAACCACCATTGACTTCAGTCAATAGATGGGTGAAATGCTACTGCCCTTAAAAAGCAGCAGTTAACGGTAATAGGTTGACTGCACTCTGAGTTGTTATAACAGCGGTGTATCCAATGGTACAGTTAATACAGATTGTGAGAATATTAAATAATTAATTTATGTTTACATATAAACATTTAATCCAACATTAATGTCCATTTTTTATGTCACAATCCTTTGCCCCTTCTTATTCTTATTTCTAGTGACTCATTATCTCTCTCAATTCCTTTGAATTGCCTGTGTGCTATGTCCACTTATGATTTTCATTTTAAAATGAATCTTCAGGTTTTGTTGACTCAGATGAACTGAAAATGCTTTCATAAGAAAGATTAAAGGGCAGATTTGGAAGAGTAGGGTCATTTACTATCAAATATGTTCGGTTGAAGGTACGCAGAATAAGAAAGAGTGTTACGACTGGCAATGCAATGACTCACTTTAATCATGTTTGATCAAAAGTTATTTTTTTAAGAATTGCACGCAGAAAATTTCTGAATATGCATTACAAAAGGTTCTTATGATAACTGCAGCAACTATCAGGTACATTGAAAGGGCATTGATCTCAAACATTGACCAGTTTAGTGAATGCTAGAAAACATTTAGTCACAATTAGCCACTTAACAACCCTCCAGATGATTGATTTGAGCACAGCCTTTATTTCCTTTACAAAGATGGTGACTTAGTGCTAAATGAAGGCTAAGCCAGTGTTTCAGTTCAGGACCCAATCTTATATACTCAGAAGCTCTTTCGTACATTAGCAGTTTTATTGTTTCCTCAAAAATACCTTGAATATGAACTTAAAGCCATTTCCAAAGTTGCCCCAATCTTGAAAGTGACCTAATAGTTTTATGGTGAGAATGTCCTCAGGCATCTCCCGCAGTGTCACAGCAATGTTTGTCGAAAATTGTATTGAGGTTTTTGTAGTTATAAAGTAGCATGGGAAATGTTGAGAAAGCTGTTGAGGCCAAAAATTATTTTCAAGAATGAGTTGGATTTAGTTCTGAGAGCTAAAAGAGATTCAAAGGGTATGTGCAGAAAGCAGGAACAGAGTCCTGAGCTGCATGATAACCCAGGTTTATTTTAAATGGTGGCGCTGGCTTGGGGGCTGAACGGCCTCTTCCTGCTTCTATGTTTCTATGTCAGATACCCAAGTGTCAGACTTTGCAGGTCTCCAAGATTTAGCTGGAAAAAAATTAACAGCGTGTTACAATTAACATTTTTTCAATATCGTAACACCTAGAAAATTACCCACTGATTTTTATTCTATTCATTTTGTTCCCTGCCTGAACGTAAATTCTTAGAGGAGATCATATGTCTGCTTTGAGACCTTTATCAGAGGTGGTGGGTTACCTACAGTGGTCTGCTGAAGTATCTCCATTCTGCCTTTGTGAGAAAATACTGCTGCTTACTCTGAAAACCTCAGTCCCATAGTCCTTAGGTCTGAGCACTTATCTAACTAGCATGGTATAATTCAGTGTCCTCCAGCATGTTGTATTACTCTGTTGCAACATTTCCTTAAAGCATTTACATGACATGTAAAATTCGAGATTAGGTGTGGAAAAGCTAAATATTTACAAATTAACATTCAGAAGAGTTCTGCTCAGATAATATCATCATATCTTAAGGAAGCTATTATGTAGACTTCCCTTTGATTTCCAAACAAAAAAGGCTTTTTTTAAGGCCATATTTCCTCATTCTGCCTCAAGGAAGATTTTATATTCACTTTTTAGCACTGTCAGACTAAAATCAATAGCATGATAACAATGAACATTAATTTCACCCTTACAGTCCACACTTTTCTGGATTACATTCCCAGTTCCATTAAGTTCCACATCATATAGAGTTTAATGTTCTTGCATGATCTAAGATATTGTGGTTAATTCAGATTCGAGTCATGTCAAGGTCACAACCCCATTGGATTCTCACAAGAGCTTCCATGCAGGCAGAATAGCTCTATGTGCTACATCTTGACCAGAGACAACTAGGAATTTTTTTGGCATTGTGTATCATTTGGAAATTTAGCTTGTAACTGCTGTAAATATCTTCAGGATGCCAATGGACAGTGAAGGTTATGTTAGAAACTCAATGGGGAAAGACAACAGTGTGCATCAATTCAAACCAAGAATCTCAACTAGAACATAAAACACAGAATAGTATAAGCTCTTCGGCCCTTGATGTTGTGCCGACCATTTACCCTACTCTAAGCTCAGACTAACTTATATACCCTTCATTGTACTATCTTCCATGTGCCTATCCAAGTATCACTTAAATATCCCTAATGTATTTGACTCTACTACCATTGCTGGCAGTGCATTTCACGCACCCACCACTCCCCGTGTAAAGAACCCACCTCTGATATCTCCCTTAAATCTTCTTCCACTCACCTTCAAATTATGCCCCCTCGTGATAGACATGTCCGCCCACGGAAAAACATCTCTGGCTATCCACTCAATCTATGCCTCATTATTTTGCATACCTCTGCCAAGTCACCTCTCATCCTTTCCTGATTAGCAATGTCACTCCTCCACCTCTTATCCCCCAACCCTCACCCCCAATTCCTTTTGGGGCATCTAAACTCTGAAACATCAGACAACCATTCCTGCCCCCGTGATGTCTAAGTCTCTGGAATAGTCAGAGCATCACAGTTCCAAGTACTGATCCATGCTCTCAAGTTCACCACCCTTTATTACTTTGCTCAATTCTACTAAATTCTCTGAGTTCATTCTCATTGAAGTCTAACTTGGACTATAATTGCCAATAAATTGTGCCGTAATTTTTAAAAGCAGTATTATATCAAGATCTGGTCACAAAATTGTATTGCAAATGGTCATGAACACCATGACCAAAGAAAACAAATCCCGCATTTGGGGCTTCAAGAGTTGCTGAGAAACAGTTGGTACTATGGTAAACCAACTAATTTTTCAAATAATAAGTCCTGTCATTAATTACACAATAATACATACACCAGTACTGTAATGCACAATTTACTCAGGAGCAGTTCACATGTATGACCTATAATCTCAGCATTTTCCTTTAATGGGACAACAAAACTGATGGTACATTCTATGAATGTGACAAAATCCTGTCATCAAACTTCTAACTCAAGCTGTCTGCACTGACATTTGCTATTACAGAGTTGCTGTATTGGTGTCATAATGAATGTTTCTCCTGCTGGCTGTCTTCAAAATTTTTAATTTTGATTCGCAAAGTGAGAAAAACTTGCATTTCCTTGAGAGCTTTTGTAATCTCAGGATCTGATTAAGTACTTTTAAATTGTAGTGACTGTTTGAATATAGTAAAGGATGACATCCAATTTTACAACTGAGTTTCACAAAAACGAATGAAGAATGACCATGTAATATGTTTTAGTGATATTGGTTAAGGGGGAAATATCAAGGAGCCTACTCAAAACCTACACTTGAAGAACGTCAGTGAATCTTTTGAGACCAACTGAAAGTTTAAATTGATCATCTGTAGAATGTCCTGTCTGACAAGGCTGCACTTCCAACATTTCACAGGAACATCAGCCCACAATAGGTACCCAACTGGCTAAAGTGGAACTTGAACTCACAACCTTCTAACTCAGAAGTACAGTGCTACCTTCTCGGAGATTTAGCTTGTACTGAATGTGTAGTCAAAGTTAAGGCAAGGCACTTCAATTTTGCTATAATAGATTTACTCAAAAGTCAGCCCACAGCAACTGTACACTAATGGCAATGTCACTGCACTAATCCAAATTGCACAGAAACATCAACAAGTTCCCCTCCCACGTGATCGATGATGCCCTCCAGTACATATCATCCACTTCCTGCACCCCTCCAATTGCAAAGACAGAATCCTCATGATCCTTACCTTCCACCTCATCAACCTCCATATACACTATCATCCTTCTCCATTTCCAATACAAACAGACCTCACCACCAGCAATATATTTCCCTCCCCACCCCTATCCGCTTTCTGTAAAGACTACTTCCTCTATGACTCTCCGTGTCTATGCCTGCCGCCAACCCATCCTCCCCGACTGGCACCTTCCCCTGCCACCACAGGAATTACAAAACCTGCGCCCACACCTCATCTCCATCTAAGGCTTGAAAGGAGCCTTCCACATCCATCAGAGTTTTACCTGCACACCCACACGTCATTTATTATATCCATTGCTCCTGATGTGATCTCCTCTACATTGGGGAGACAGTACGCCTACTCACAGAGCATGTCAGAGAACATCTCTGGGCCACCTGCACCAACGACCCCCACTGCCCCATGGCCAAGCACTTCAACTCCCCCTCCCACTACACCAAGGACATGCAGGTCCTGGGCACCCTCTATTGTCACAACCGAATCAGCCGACACCTAGAGGAGGAACACCTCATCTTCCCTCTTGGGACCCTCCAATCACACTGCAATGTTGACTTCACTAGTTTCCTCATTTCCCCTCTCCCCACCTTATCCTAGTTCTAAACTTCCAACTCGGCACCACTCTCATGACCTGTCCATCTTCCTTCCCACCTATCCACTCTACCCTGTTTTCCAACCTAACCCATGACCTTCACTTCCATCTACCTTTCGCACTTTCAGCTGCTTCCGACTGCCCCCCCCCCCCATTTATCTCTCTACACCATCGGCTCACAAGCCTCATTCATGATGAAGAGCTCTTGCCTGAAACGTCGATTCTCCTGCTCCTCAGATACTGCCTAACTTGCTGTGTTTCTCCAGCAGCACACTCTCGACATCAATAGATTATATTAAAGACCTATTTTGTGTTTGCGCTGCCTCATTACCCAGCATTTCACATAATTCTGTCAAGAGCAAATTGGCGCACAGCAATGAAAGAGTTACCGAATGCTGCAAGAGGCATACAACCAGAAACTTTAAAGAATTTAACAGAAGTATTTTCACCATCTGCCAATACAGGGAAACAAAAACAGCAGCTGGTGATAAGGGAAACAAGATGTAGGGCTTGAGTGTGACAAGATGGGAGATGACAGCAAACAGCTTGTCATCCAAGTGAGGAAATATGAATATCACAATATGTTTTTTGATGTAAGCACGTGCCCAGATGCAGCATTCTGCTTCAATTTACAGACCTTTTGCATCTTTTTGTGCCATTTCACGAGGAAATTGCGCTTTGTTTTATCCTGCAATATTACTTAAAAATTCCTCCTTTGTTCCCCAGGTCTGGTTACATTTCGTGCTCGCTCAAGTGTAATGAGAGCTGAATGATTTTCATAACAAGCAACCCTCTTCATGCACTACTCTCTCCCTCTCTGTAACAGAGCTTGAAGCTTCAGTAATATATGGGATCCCAATTAGAGTGCTGCACGTAGTCTATGGATTGTCCAAAATTCATTGGATCCCATGACTTCATTGCACTTAAAAAAAGGTTTAGTTGAACAAAGTACGCCTCACACAAAATTTGCGGAACAACAAACACCTGCCAAAGCAGGGCAGTGTTGCCAAATAATTTAGATGCTGTGTTCTGAGTAATAAGAAGCTTTTATTGTTATAGAATGCATGTACATGATTCAGCCAACCTAAAAGTAGAGCTTTAAGGAAAGCTTTCATGCTGAAGTGCTCTTTCATGTTATTTTGTTCATATTTGTGAAATGCAAAGCACATTTCTTTGTACTCGTCCTTTGTAGAAAATTAAGTGTACAGTGGCACGCTGGAACTCAGATGTCTTTTAATAATAGTGGCCGGATGCAAATTGGCACTGACAATCCCCTCAACAGTGAGGTTTTCAAGCTCATCAGCTGAAGGTGCTGAGTATTTTGCCACAGGGAGAGTGGAGAGAAATCTGAGGGCCATCCTGGTGGTTCTCTAAGTGAGACTGCCAATTTAGACTCAATTAGAGGAGAATTATTGGCAGTTTTGTGCAGCGGATTCAGGCCCACTGGGAGCTGAATGGAGAAACTGTTTAATCTCATTTTATTTAGGACTTTTGCAGCTGGCAGAAAAGAGAAGATTTTCATTCAATTAGTGTGAGCTGAATTCAAATCCAGGCCCCAGTAGTAAAAGGGCACTGTTCTCATTCACTGAATCACTTACCTGATGTTCCTTCCACACAATGTGTCATATAACGATGTTTCTTCTTTTGATCTCTCCAACTGTTACCACACAAGTGATGTGTAGGAGTAAAAATGTCTTCTCTTTCTGAATTTTCCCTACTCCACAGGAAAATATTCTATCCAAAGCTAACTGACATCAAACTGATTTTGAACAGAAAGACATTTTTCTCATTGCATGAGCTTATGTATTTGATATGTACCTCTGGAAATACTATGTAGCATTTAAATCTAACTTTTTTCAACAATAATGAAAGAAAGTAAGAGATGTGAGGTCTCTGAAATTGGCAAAGGGATGAATGAAACGTGTGTGTGTGTAACACAGTGAATGTTTGTTATTTTAACTCTCATGACTCATACAGCACGCTTTCATCTTCTTCATTTTTCCCTCAAAGCTTGGAAGGTGACATTGCATTAAAACAGCAACATTTGTTTCATGCCATCTGTAAAAAATATGTATTTTGAAAAGGTGCAAATTTTACAAATATTGAGGAGACACAGCCAACTAAAGTGGCTTCCAAACTGTGGGTCACAGTCAAAACCTTGGACTCACTGAATCTCCAGACTGTAACAGCAGTTAAAGAATAGCCTAACAGAAATCTTGCAGTGGTCAACTTTGATCGATCTCCAACTCCATGACATACTCTGGAGCCAACAATCCAGCTGGATATCGGCAGGCACACTGGAGTGAGCCACCATTTTGATGCCTCGAGCAAAAGTCCTTACATAAGCCTTGCAAGCAATGTGGCAGGTGGTAGTTCTGGGAAACATAAATACCACGACCAGGCAGTGGATGGTCTGGAAAGACAAGAGCTGAAAACCATGCAAGTACACTGACAGACATGTATTAACTATTCTTGCAACTCTCAGAAACAAATTTCAGAAGGACTCCATTAGAACTTTCTTCCCTCAGGTTCCAGATCCATATGCTCTTACATCATCTAATATCACTGATGATGTCTTCTTGCTATTAGTATAACAGCTATTAAAGACCTATGCTACACGACAATGGGAGGGAGATGGTGATATTTCTATAACAGGTATCTCCAGCATGTATTGTAGGCTGACTTTCAATTACCCAATCTCTTGGTCCAATATTTAATTAACTGTGCACTCTTCATGCAAGATAGCACAAGTGCTCAGAGTCCTAAGTCAAACATCTCCACACCACAGCTAAACTGTATACAAAAGTCACTATACCAATGAAACAGAAAATATTTTAACACAGGTACTTTAGACCAGTGCCCGCTATTCCCTACTCCTTGCACTCCAACCTCCATCCCATGCTCTCTCAACTCTCACCATCTCACCTCTCCTACTCCCACTGAGGTCATGCATCAAATTTATAAACATCAACATGGAGGTCAGACAGGAAGAATTAGTCGGCTATAATACTTTTCCTTTTTTGTTCAGCCCCAAAGCTTTCATCGCCAGAACCTGCAATCTGTTTTCTTTATTTTGATGCCATTGTTGGTCTCTAGCTTCTAAGTGACATATAAAAGCTATCTGACTGGCTGAGTGCTATAGACCATTTTACGTGTACACAAGGCCTCTTAACCTTCTCATAAATCCTGTACTGTGCCACTGTCAGTTTTGGCAGTCAGTTTCCCTTCAACCTTGTCAAATGGCCAAAGTGACAAGGTTCCAAATTCTGATGAGCTCACTTCTTGAGCAAATTTACTAAGTACCAGATGTCCTCTGTGATAACGCAGCGATATGGGAAGGCGACAAGAGAATGGGGTTGAGAAACGTATATGCTGTGATCAAATGGAAGAGCAGACTTGATGGGCCAAATGGCTTAATTCTGCTTTTATATCTTGAACTCTTTTATGATACAGTACTTTTTCAAGCAAATTTTCAGAGCAGTATATCTTCAACTCTTGCTTCTTTCCCCCCATCATCTAGCTAATGTGCTCATGTATGAGGACAATGATCAAATGTTTATTTTGACACAAATTACTTCTGATATTATAAAATTCCTAACTCGGAAGAGTGTCAACTTCCACGGCATTGTGATCTTATTCCAACAATAAATGGCCTTATGGATATCACTGCTTCCCAAGAATTTGAAACCACGGTGGAATTTATATTACAATAATAATGTTAACTTGCTCTGTATCTTTACTTATGAATATCATCAGCATGTTATTACCAGGGACTACCCATCCTTTTGTTATGTTAAACATTCTCATTCCTACAATTCACTGGTTCTGAATACAGTCATTCACACAAGCTACCAAAGGCTAAAGTCACATCTTCCAAGTCCGAACTTTTGACTTAAGAACTTTGTTTTGTCCACATCTACTGCTACAAAAAAAAACTTCCACCTCAACTTTTCACTAGGAGGTTTTTACAAATATTTTATTCACCAATGATGAAGCAGCTCTCACAAACAGCAACACATTAATGATCAACCAGTTCTGAAGGAGGGTCACTGGACCAAATGTTCACTATGCTTTCTCACCACAGATGCTGCCAGATCTGCTGAGTTTCTTCAGCAATTTCTGTTGCTGTTTCTGATTCTGATTTCCAGTATCTGTAGTCCTTTAGTTTTTAGCCTGTTCATAGATCACTGATTGAAGAATAAATATTGGCCAGGTCACCAGAAATAACTCCCATACTCTTCTTTGAAATAGTGCAGTGTCCACTTGAGAGGTCAGACAGGGCCTCTGTCGAACATCTCATCTGAGAGGTTACATGTTCAAGACTGCAGCACTCTCTTAGTACTGCACTGGTGCATCACTCAAAGCATTGTGTAAACTCGTGGAGTCTGAATGGAATTGACTACCTTTTGCTCAAAGGTAAGTGTGCTATGAAATAAACTAGAACTGAAACTGACTATGATGAATTCAATAAGTAACGACACTACAACAACAGTAGATTAGTTGCATCGCTACTTATTCAGGTACTGGATCAAATAGAACAGAAAATAGTAGGAATAACTGCTGTAAACTGATAAATAGGAGCCACAATATCAGATGCACAAATGTAACATCAATACATCAGTTTAAGTCGGAATATTGTCTGTATTTGTTAAATCTTCAGATTATGAAGGGAAGATAGAAGGTATAAAAACAAGGGACAACGGAAAAAAATGTGATTAATTATATGCTTTGTTTGTTACACACCACAAAACCATTTGGAACATCACATTCAATTTTGGAAGACTCTTTATTGTTGCTATTTATGCAAATGCAACATGTGAGGTCTTCGTTCTGCAACGGAAAATTAACTTTGCAAATATTCTAAACATTTTTTACCTTTTGCAAAAGCTCTATCCTGACCTGCTTAGTACTATATCATAATGATAGACGGGTCTTGCCAAAACTGAGTAGATTTGAACAAAAAACTGCTTGTATTCACAGCACAAACAACACAAGAGAAGTATGTCATCTCGTGAGTGGAAAACATGTAGCGTGCCCACTACAGAGACAGGATGCAAGCTTCTGATTGGGTCCCTGTAGCTGGAATCTCAGTAACAGAGGGCCCATTCAAGCTCCAAGCGCAGGGTGAACCCACTCTGGGTCAAAAGTCACAAAAACTATGGGAATAATCCAAGCAGACAGCCAACAGGAATGCAATAGAGGCTCAATGCAACAACAGAGGTTTTCTGTCAGTTGATGGCATCTTGAATATTAGACAATACATCTTTTTTAAAAAACTTAGAGTTCAGCAATACTCCAGAAGAAATCTGCAATGAAGTGACTTTTCTACTGACAGTAAATGAAATACTGCAGAGAGTTGATGTATACTGAAAGCCAAGCTTTGCTCATCTCTACATTCAACATCTCCCAACTGGTCCAGTCTGGATTCTTTATTCCTTTATGATAAGAGTAGGGAATATAGGCAATATAGAAGACAAAAGGTGAAAATTTGGAATTCAACAAGCAAAGTTAGCTGATAGGTCATGTCACATCAAAAGAACATGGACTTAAAATTTTAAAAATCTGTGCTGACCATCTGAGACTTGTTTGCTAATGTTTGCTATTTCTAATGAACTCCCTGTGGTGTTCAACTGGGAAAGACTCGGAATACTGATCCCCACTACAGAAATGGGTGTGAAGAGTTACACTTCACACACAAGGAAATCATACAACAATAGCATGTTAATGTTCAAACCTGCATTCTCATCTAACTGGTGTATGTGTTGGTAAACTATAGTCTGTGTTAAACGAGAGGTACATCCATCATATGTAAATGTTTCATGCATCAACTTGATGTATGTGCAAATAAAATGTCATAGTTCACTGCAAACTCTCACACTCCCTTCTGAAAAAAAAGCACTTCTTCAGCATTTTGATATTGTTCAAATAATCATAAAGAATTTGAAAAACTACATAGTGAGGATTTACCCTCTGACCATAAATAAAAGAAGTACCCATCAAATTCAGATCACAGATTCACCCATCAAACTTGCACTTCCACTTAATGAATTCATGACTGATCTGATCATTTTCAACATTTCCTGCCTTTTCCCCACAACCCTTTATTCCCATAATGGTTAGAAATCTGATTTGCATTCAGACAGCATTTTTTACATCCTCAGAATATCTTCTCAACCAATGAATTTCTTCTGGAGTGCAAAGACACTTGTAACATCAGGAAGCCGGTGGGTAATTTGCAAGACTTCACCATGAGCACTGTGATAAATAATTCAGTTTTTTTAAAATAATTTTGCTTAAGGAATAAATGTGCCAAAGCACATGAACAGCTTCCCTGCCTGCCTTTTGCTTTCAACAGTGTCAGATTAATTGCCCTCAAGGGTGTTGGAAAAAGTCAAACCAAATCAAAATGGTGGCCATGCTTGATAACCAATTTGAAAACATTACAGAATTTGAATTTATTGTTTTATTAACAGGTAAACAGCAGAACCCACCTGACACAATGATGCTTTAATATTTATCAAACATTTAGATAATACTAAACCAAGAAAATAGACATGGGTCTCTTGAACTGTGTGCAAGTGGATCAATGCAATGGATCCCAAGTGAATTCAAAATGGGGCGATTCTTCCCACACATGGTTCAGCTTTCTGGAAAAAGTTGTTGAAGATCTATGGAATTGAGATTGCGTTTTCTCCAAGTACAAAACACAATTCATGGGTGCAGCAGAGACAAAAGGTAAATTGGGAGAGCAGCTTCTCCTGAAGCTGAATTTTTGCCTTCCATTCTGGTAGCTGCTAATGCGATCCAAACTTATTTTACTACAGCCTTTCCAAAAGTAGGATTTGCCACTTCAGCAACAGTGTACATCAACACAAATAATGGATTGAAATGTTCAGCAGACAAAACAAAGGTAAACAAAGTGTATTCGTTTTATTTTCTCTGTATGCAGCAAGGATTTAAATCTCAGGCCAAATAGCAAAAAGCTAGAAACATTTGGTCTTCACATTTCCCATTTCTCAGACTATGCTCAACCACAGCACAAGTTACTATTTATCAGAATTTTCTGGCAATAGATCAACGTTGGGCTAGAAGCAGACAAGGTTTGATCATGCTTTCGAACAGAAAACCAGAGTTCCTTCAGTGCAGGACATCTTGCATTTAAGATTATAACGCTTCAAGATAACCTGCTTGGGTATATTGTTAACATATCCCCAAGTGCATTATTCAGTGATTTCCTGCTTGGACTGTCCTGATGACCGTCATAAAAGCAAATGGTAAAATATAAACATCCATTTGTTGATTTAATTTCAAACTCTCTCCATATTCATGCTGTACAAGTTTCCTATTCTCAGAACTAGATCTTAAATTAGTTCAGCAACCTGTCACGTGGTCTTCGTAAAGAAAGAACTTGCATTTATCTTGTCAGGATATTCAAAGCACATTGCAGTCTATGACATATTTGAAATGCACAGTTATAATAAAGAAAACTAGAAAGCCCATGTGAGCACAGAAAGATCTAACAAACAGCGGTCTGATACTGACCAGAAATTTCTGTTTCATTGACGTTGGGTGAGGGATAAATATTTAACCGAACATCGAGAAAACTTCCTTTTCTCTTCTGGGATCTATCCTGCTGAGAAGGATTTGGTTTAATATCTCATCCAATAGTAGGGCATTCCCTCAGAATGGTAGCTCAGATAATATGTTCGATTGTCTTGAGTTACAACTGAATACACAATCTTTAAATGCAGGAATCACACCTGACTATTCTAGCTGTATTTCAACTTCTGTGTAAGTAAAAATACCGATTGTAAGAGTAAACAGTGAAGAAATATGCCTCTTGGGGAGAAATGGTGTCCTCTTTCTGCGCCTGTTCACATCTAAATGTAACTCTGTTTCAATGACTATTTTAGGAATCTGATATCTCAGGAGGGGAAACATTGGGGGAGAACCAACACAAAGGGTAAGGGGGCTGCAGTAAGACCTGAAGTTCAAAGTATCCACAAGGGAAGAACATGATCTATGAAACTACACTGTTTCATTTATGATAACCGCCATATGGGGAAGAAAAAATGCCCATTAACTTCTAAAACCCTTAACACTGTCTGAAAAAAAAACATGTTTCTTTTCATCAAGGGAAAATCAAGATTTAATGTAAGCAAAAAAAATCTCAGTCCCCACCATGCAAGCTGACGGGCATGAGACAGGAGACTATTCTGTAATTAAGGAGACTGGAATGTCAGCACTAATAAAAAGGCCTTTGTCTCTCCCTAAAGACTTTCAAGGATCAGATAGAAAATGATCTTTCTTTCCCCCAAGCAGATGAATGTTTCTGTTGCTGAGGTGCCAGTTTCATTCCCTCTGCACATTTGAAGCTGGCAGATTAAAGAGTGATTGACATAAACTGCTCCCAGCTCAATGAAAAGAGGAAGTGACCTTTAAACATGAGGTCAATCTCAGACTTTGACAACTGAGGGTTGGCTTGCTGTCTTTCATATGGAAATTGAATAGCAAAGGAAGGGTTTTCTTTGAGTGAATTGTATTTTTGTGATGTATAGTCACTTGGAACTCAAAATTATATGTGAAAAACCTATGCCTTTACTCTTACATTGGCTTATTCTAAAAGGCAAACAATGTATTAACTTAGTAATTGCAATAGTGATAACTTGGCTTTACACCTTCACCTATAAATGTTGACTTTTCCAACTGGTAACAAAACAAAAAGATAATTTCTGATTCAGTACTGACTGCGTTAAATTCACTGAAGTTCTTATTGAAATTGAGAACATCCAGGACCATTGATAAACTTATTTTCTCTGGAATTTGAACATTCTCAGTTGGAATACAATTGCAGAGGTGCAGAACAGATTACAACCACTTGCTCTAGATTGCTTCACTACTGAAAATACTTTCTCTGTAGTTACCTTATAAAATTCTTTTAACATTTAAACAACGTGCAGTTATTTAGAAGCTAAAATATGGTAAAACATCCCAAAGACCTTAAACACCTTCATTAGACTTTTTTCCACTCTGAGCACTATATTATTACTGAAAGAACCATGAGGAACATGTCACAAAAACTTAATGTTATTTACATGGTACTGGTAAAATGATTTTAATCTATCCTGAACAGCCAAGGAAGGCAAAAATATTCTTTCTTTTAAAAAAAATCTGACAAGCCTAGGTATTTCAATAATCCCAGATTTATGATTCTAGTCAAACAGAAGCAAGGATGAGAAAGAATGATTCATTTATCCTTCATAATAATTTCAATGCAACAAATAAATCTCAACTCCTTACTAGACAGTGGACATTTCTTTCCATAACAACTACTAATCACTCATTGACTAGAATGATTTATTTCAGTTGCTTTAAAAATAAAGTTATTTATATTTTGTATTTACAATCCATCTGCTTTTAGTTTTGCCTTCTCTTCATATACTCCCCTGTCTGCCACTGATGGGACGGGTTGGATTCATGCCTTTGCCAGTATTTGTCGGTAATTATGTGATAGAAGATATGCAAAGGATTGATTCGGCAACTTAATATTCCACCCTGATGCAGAAAGAATCAGCCTTTGTCATTTTTAGACCAAAAAGAGAGTAAACCTGTATAGTGTGTATAACTCATTATAATAACAATTATTGACTCCTGTGCAATTTACATAAATAAATCAGGGTCACTTTTTTTTCCTCAGAGCTCAATTATCGGTGGCGACATTAATTAATAAATAAGAGGGACAATGAAACCTTACCATACTTTTGCATCTCTCTGTGTAATGGATTACAGGCCATAATCGGAACCTCCCCCACATCGTATTTCACTGTTCTTAGGGAGCCTTTGACCGAAATTATAAAGGGATATTACGTGTCAAACAGTTTTAGGAGAAGCCAAAGTATTCACGCACACATTTCCAGGGGACTGTGCTAACCTGCTAAATAATACTAGGTCTTCATATTTTATAGCTGTTCAAATAGAATTACTCAAAAAAAAAACAATTGTCGCCAAAGCTTTTTGTCTCAAACTCATTAGGACAAATACAGGAATGCCACCATGACTCATTTATGAGAGTGACATAAATTCATGTGCAAGGATCCATCCTCTGCAAACAAAAGGAACATATTCAAGTCGTGTGGCTTGCTTGAATGACTCAGGAGCATGAAGAGCCCATAATTCCATGATGCCTTATTTACGGAAATACCCCAGTTAACCAGGTTTAAGGAGCTAATTAATCAACACTCTTCTTATCCTGGATTATAAATTGATTTGATCATTTGAAATTTGGTGTTCTTGCATTGGCCCTGATGAGTGCAACATGAAAAGCTTTGGCAAAATGTCTCTCGTTTTAGCACAATTCAAATGTTGTATTTTGGTTTTCTTTAAAAACTACTTCGAAATACTAAGCTTAGAGAGGACCTTTTTCTCTTCCTATATTATCTAGCTATTAGAATCAACACACAAGCTACAGTGAAATGATTACTTTGTGGAAAATATGTTTCTACACGCCAGTGTTCCTGGAGGAAACAGAATGGGGCTTGATGCCCCAAGGCAGATGTCAGGACATTAAAAAATCACAAGGCATTCCATTTTTTATAACAAGTGCCTCTGAATTGAGTCTGAAAATGCCCATCACTAATCATGAGCAGATTCAAGGCGACAGGGCCAAGTCTTATGCTCTGCCCTGGATATTTTAAAGTAATATCCAAAGGCAGCAGCAGTTTTATATTCCTGTAGAAGGTCACCAAAATGAAGCTGCTCAACCCCAATATAATTTTGTGAAATAATTTCAATATGTAGAAATGCAAACAAACTGCAAGGACACGGAAAAGAACATCATGCATTTACCTACTTTCATAACCTCAGAATATTCCAAAATATTGTATACTCAATGAAATACTTTGAAGAAGCATTGCCATTGCAAGGTAGAAAATGCATCAACTTATGCACAGCAAAATTTACAAGGATGTTGGCAGAGTTGGAGCTACAGGGAGAGATTGAATAAGCTGGGGCATTTTTCCCTGGAGTGTCGGATGCTCATAGAGGTTTATCAAATCATTAGGGGCATGGGTAGGGAAATCCAAAACTAAAGGGTACAGGATTAAGGTAAGAGGGAATGATTCAAAAGGGACTTAAGGGGCAACATTTTCATGCAGAGGTTGATGCATGATGAAATGAGCTGCCAGAGGAAATGGTAGAGACTGGTACAATTACAACATTTAAAAGGCATCTGGATGACTGAATGAGTAGGAAGCATTGAGAGGAATATGGGCCAAATGTTGTCAAATGGGACTAGATTAGTTTAGGATATCTGGTCGGCATGGATGAGTTGGACAGAAGGGTTTGTTTCCGTGCTTTACATCACTATGACTCTATAACTGCATTGGTATCAGATCATCTGTGTTTTTTTTTGTTATATTGTTAGAGGGACAATTATCGATCAGGACATCAGGGATAACCTCAGAACTCATCACCGGACTCAAAACATAACTCTGTCTTTTCTCTCCACAGATGCTGCTGGACCTGCTGAGCTTCTCTAGCACTTGGTATTCATTTGCTTTCAGGGCAGACATTATGCAGCTATAAAACAGACTTGGATAAAGGACATGATACCTTTTGGATAAGCTAAAAAAAAAGGCACTGTGTTTGCTTGTAAATAATCGTGGTACAGTATTTGGGTTTGGTGACTAACGATACTTCATGCAGCTCTAATCGTGCATGCTTCAATCAAATTTACAAGCTATCATTAAATCTTGGTTAGGTTAAATCGTTGTCCTTTAATACTCAGAAATCCATTTCTGACTGCTAGAATGAGGATTTCTTTCTGATGGTCACAAGGGCTTGCTAAATAGCGCTGTTGAGCTCAATGAAGATTAGTTCACAATTTGAAACACCATTATATTGTCAATTGGCAATTTCATTAAGAATGGCTGGGTGAGAAATGCAAATCTCACATGAGTGTTTGACTAAGATTAAAGGTACATTACTGAGCGATTGCAGAGGAAGCAATGGGTGAGCAATCTAATCCATTCAACAGCAGCCTTGGGAGCTTTAGCAAATGAACCCAGTGCACAAAATGGAAAAAAAATGCATTCTATGCTACAGCACTAACAACAGGAATCTTGATGAGTGCACAAAAAACAAATTGTGAAAGGTCAAGCTGGAGCATATCTAGCATCAGCTGCTGGATAAACTGATCTCCTGTGGTCAGCGCGGCAGAATTCCAATGGAGCTCCTTCCAAACACTTCCACAAAAATTCTCCAAGACAGACAGTTTACCTGCTTCAACCGGGGCTCTACACATTTACAGTCAACTGTAGGATTCTGCAGCTAAATCTGAGAAAATAAATGTTTTATATATTCACATATATATTAATGTATGCATAGATGTTTCCAGAAAAGAAAACTGCAGTTTACAGAAAACAAAACTACAGGTTATTCTGAAACTGTACTGAAAACAACAAATGCTGGAGATCAAAGCAGATCAGAGAGCATCCACAGAGGGACAGCAAGGTAACATTTCAAGTCGAGATGAAGATAAGAACCGAAGTGAAGGGTGGAAGGGACAGCATTTAAACTATAGTTTGGGGGAGTATGGGGATAGTGCGAGTAGGATGCTGATGGGAAAAAAAATGTTGCTAGTTCTGATTAAGTGATCAGAATGTGAGAATGGTAGAAAAATAGTGTGTCTCCTGCCAGACTTGAAAGGGCAGACAGTCCCCACTGGGATGGGGGAGGGAAGAGAGGACATGACGACAAAATGTAACAAGCTGAAAGAAAGGGAAGAAATGGTTCACAATGGGAAGTTATTGAACTCAATATTGAGTGCAAAAGGCTGTAAAGCGCCTAGTCTGAAGATGAGATGTTGTTCCTCCAGCTTGCGCTGTGAATCACTGGAGCACTGCAGCATGTTGACAGACATGCAACAAGCAAGAGGCTGGAAGAACACAGCTAGCCAGGCAGCATCAGCAGGAGGAGAAGTCGATGTTTCGGGTGTAACCCGTCTTCAGGACATGGGCATTCGACCAGAACGTTGTGTTAAAATGACCAGTTATGGGAAGGTTGTGGTCATGCTTACACACGACCAAAACTGTACATTGGCTCTGAATGTTTCTGAGCCTGTATAAGTGCAACTCAATCCAGTTTGTACACTGTCCTGGAACTTGCTTTGGCAGTGTATCTCATACTGTACATTTTTTGCGAAACTTGCAACTTGCCAGAGTTTTGAGCAGATTGCAACATGGCAGCGAGACTTCAATTGGTGGAGTAGCAGATAGTGAAGGAGACTGTCAGAGATTGCAACAGAATATAGATAGATTGGAGAGCTGGGTGTAGTAATGGCAGATGGAGTTCAATCCGGGCAAATGCGAGATGATGCATTTTGGAAGCTCCAATTCAAGAGCGAACTATATGTAAATGGAAAAGCCTTGGGGAAAACTGACATACAGAGAGACCTGGGTGTTCAGGTCATTTGTACCCCGAAAGTGGCAATGCAGGTCGATAGATTGGCCAAGAAGGCATACAGCATGCTTTCTTTCATCGGACGGGGTATTGAGTACATGAGTTGGCAGTTTATGTTACAGTTGCACAGGACTTTGGTGCGGCCATTTCTGGAATACTGCATACAGTTCTGGTCGCCACATTACCAAAAGGATATGGATGCTTTGGACAGGGTGCAGAGGAGGTTCACCAGGATGTTGCCTGGTATGGAGGGCACTAGCTATGAACAGAGGTTAAGTAGATTAGGATTATTTTTGTTAGAAATACTGAGATTGAGGAGGACCCGAGTGTGGTCTACAAAATCATGTGAGATATTGACAGGGTGCAAGAAGCTTTTTCCCCAGAATGGACATGTCAATTACTAGGGGTCACGAGTTCAAAGTGAGAGGGGAAAGGTTTAAGGGAGGTATGAGTGGAATATTCTTCATGCAGAGGGCGGTGGGTGCCTGGAACGCGTTGCCAGAGGTGGTGGTAGAGGCAGGCACGATAGCATCACTTAAGATGTATTTAGACAGATACATGAATGGGCCGGAAGTAGAGGGACACAGATCCTTGGAAAATAGGTGACAGGTTTAGAAATAAGATCTGGATGGGAACAGACTTGGAGGAGGGCTGAAGGGCATGTTTCTGTGCTGTAATTTTCTTTGTTCTTTAATGAAAAGCAAGATTAAGAATATATATTTAATCAATGGGCTTTAAGCATTGAGAAAGAAACAGAACAATGCAGAAGGAAATAGGGTGAATTAATAGTGAAATCAGCTACTCAAAGGGACACATTAGACAGAAGTGAATGAGAAAATAGAAGAAAGGAAAAGATAAAGCTAAATTTAAAAATTCATGTTTACTAAATTTCCAAGAAAAAAAAATCACAACCTGCAATTACTGAGGGGCTACAGTTTCATTTTTTTTGTTTTCTGGGCCAGAGAGGTTGAATAATTATGAATAAGAATTGTGAGAAGTAACAAAATGAACTTCCTTGGGTGAACATAATGGGCAATGAATGCATAAATCTAGCAACTTCTTAAAAATAAAAGTGTGATTGATAATGAGATGTTATTTGTGTAAATGGCAGAGCAGTGTAACTCACCTAGTAAATGCTGAAGACTTGTGATTCAGTTCCTCACTTAACCCCCGAGATTGCACATGAACACTGCACCTTATTAATACCTTTCTAGCAAATCCGGCCTATACTCAGCAAAATTGAGGAGGCTGGGTAGCTTAGACTGGGGAGGGCAGAGTCTCAGCCTCTGCTCAGTACACTGGAAGGTTTGTAGTACCTTGTGTCACAGGAATGGGCAGTGATTTGCATCTTTAGAGTCAATAGCCTGGTACAAACAAGAGTTGTAAAATGGTTAGAGCCAAAATCTACCCCAAATATTGAAATGCAGTTAAAAAAAAGTGATATAATTTGGATAGATTTTTTTTCTTTTAAATTAATTTTGATGTAATTAGGAGAAATGATTGTGTTCATTATGTCTTTCCCTTATTTGAAATTTCCCTGTGGGCACACACCATTCTCAGACTGCAAGGCCAGACAGGAGACCTGCTTGAAGCCATCTGCCATCTCTGTGTTTGACTGCGACAAGGTATCACCACTGATTGCCCTTTCATTTTCCCCTCCATGTCTAAGTGAAAACATCTGGCTTATCTTCAGTACTTCTCTAGCTGGTATGCTTAAGATCCAGAGCACAGTATGTCAGGACATAAGCACTCTTCCATGCTGTTTTAAGAGCTTCCATTCACTACATTAGCTCAAGTTTGCTTCAACTTAGACAAAAAAAAACTTTCTTCAAGTCCAATGACAGAGTTTTCTGTGTTTTCTTTCTCAGAAACAGTGGGGAGATAAAGGGAGTTGTGAGTGGATGGGAAGTAGGAGATTGGAACACTGCTAACCAGACAGAATAGCACAAATTATTAAGGGATCACATTTCTCTTTACCTTGTACAACACAAGAATGCTTTTTCAAAACTTCCCCTTCCTTTATAAAATGCTGATATTAGATAAAAGTATGCTGCATAAGTAAGCAGTTAACTAAGTAATAATGGATGGATTATATTAAAGATGTGAATGCATAAGAAATTCAAACAATGTTCAACTTTTTTTCCCAACAATATACAGGGATCTCATTGTTCCTCCACCATAAGAATGCAAAGCCTGCATTTTTAAATGAATTTACACATCTTATTTATATGGAACATTTTTCCATGTTTGAACTGGCCAACCAGCTTCAATATACAAACTGTGTGTTAATGTTATACAGTACTGCAACTTGACTGTACATACTCAAATGACCCACATGTAATATTTATTCATACATCAGCATGAGACTTCCGAACACAAAACACAAAGCTTCCAGCAGTCAAGTTTGCATAAAACATTACAGAAAAACAATCAACATACCTGGCTCAAAATCTAAACTGTTGAATGTAAGCTTTCTAATCAATTGGGTCAGTTGTGGATCAAAAGTTTAAGGCACTTGAAAACCAGACACAAAGGGTTATCTCCCCATATTGTTACAGTTGGAACTGCAACATTCCTTCGGACGTTTCATAGAGTTGAAATTATTTTATAGGAGTGAGTAATATGTTGTAAGCCACATATAAAATAGCTACTGCCATTGAGATTGATGGCCTGTGAATTTGTTAACGCAGACTAAAATATGCACTTAAGGTGTCATAACTTTGATGTATCTGATTGCAGGACCAAGAGCTGGAAAGTTGAATCGACCTTTCTAGATCCTTATCAGCCAATACAAACATGATGAGTTGATTAGCTTCCTTTAGCAGAACTTTATACATTTTATTGTTACAGTAGTTTCACAAATGCCAAATTACTCTTGTGTGTAGGCTGGTTTCATGCATTAGAGTAGTGACCACAATTACATAGTACTAGAGTTGCGATAATGTGTTTTGAGCATTATAAAGTCATGGGAAATACTATATAAATGCAAGATTGTTTCAAAGCTTTCAACAGGCATTGTGAATCCTCAGTTTCATACTATAAATATGTTCATGTATTTTGGAGCCAGGTTATACACTGTACAGCGAGAACAGAGAATTATAAAACCTGCATTTTATGTTTTTGATATCTTATTTTAAATTACGCACAAGCTATCATCATTGCTGTATGTTTCCTCCACTTCGATAGCTTCATTAGTTAACACTGTCCAGAAGCTTTTAAGTATTCGCAGTCATCTTCTATAGAAAAAAGTTTAAAATACCAACGATGAATTAGTACATCGAATGTCACATACTTATGCTCCTGACATGACTGAATTGGCACTATTAGTCCAATATTGGTTTCAATTGCATTGGTTCCTGTAACTTGACTGCAAGTAGTAATTCACATGTAATTTCAACAATGGCGTTATGTTATTGAGATGTGCAGTATTGCCAACTCCAGGATATCAGCTGCATTAGGACATTATAGGCAGTCTACAACCACAGAGGGCAATTCCAAAATGTCAACAGTTTGTAATCAATCTATAACAATATCACAGTAAATCAGTTGACCTGATGATCAAGTTTTAATTATATTTCATTAAATTCAGATAGATATATTTGGTACAAAGTTTTCATCATCTATTTAGCTGATCATCTTTGAGGGGTCAGTACTATTACTCATGTCAGAACTTCTTTCACAGGTGCCAATAGCCTTTGTCCAGCTCTGGCAAGTATCCATCACTCATGTATAAATGGGAAAATGAATATTAAAGGAGCTATTTGATTGCTGAAACCATGAGAAATGACCTCAATGTTATTTCCATCCAGCGATCATGCATCAATACACATGCAAGACTTCGTAAAACATTTATTTTTCTGGACAGCGTTCTTTCCATTAAGGTAAAAACTGAGCACGTTAGAGAGAAACATGTCCTCATAATACATCTGCCAAGAGTCAACCCCCTGGATATTGGTTGACATGGGTTAGGGACTGAGGTCTCAGCTTAATGAAAGTGAGTACAAGTATTAATTATGCCCATGTGGCCTTTCCATGACCCTCTTGCCATCTCCATGCCCACTCATCTAAAATGCATTATGTACGGAAATAACAAGCCATACAATAGCAAAGGCAAGGCTAGAAATGCTGAGGAACAGAAACCATCCATTCAGATATCTGGTTTGAAATGTAAACTGCTGCTCTTCCAATCTGCTAAAAAGTGCTAGAGAGGACAGATTCCGTATTTGAAGAGACGAGGATTATAGTTCAAATATCCTGAGCAATTCACATGAAGTCAGTGCAGTGGGATCTCTGCATGCTCCCCATGTGTATCTTGGCTTGTACATCCAGTCTCCAGTTGTCAGCTGTATTGGGAAGTAAATTGGGAGTACCTCTTCTGTAGTTCAGTGCATTGCTGGACTATTAAGTGACGTTTAAACAGTATTGATTTTAATTTGTTGTTACAGTAAAAGTCCGACAATGTGAAATCTTGACATGCAATTTTTTGATGGGTCATTGGTAAATCCATACATCTGTCTGATAGCATCAATTTATATGGAACACATACTCCCAGAGGGAATGACGGAGGGTTTACCAGTTGTGAGAAATTGATTTCCTTTTTGAGCCTTGGGATAAAAGGATTGTTACATACCATTCACCCATTCTGTACTGCCCCTCAAACAAGTTACTGAGACCCACTTATCTGCTTTCTCCTTTGTCAGTGTGCACATTTTTACTTTTAAGGTAATGAGCCCAGTCACGTAAACATCCTACTGCATCTCCAAAAGTGTTGCATAGCATTTAAGCAAGGTTAACAAAGTGAGGAGGCTTTTAAATGGAACTGGAAAGATGAAATATCTTGGGAAATTAACTTCATCAGATATGCAAGCTAGTTTGTACATTCTCCAACTATCTGATATGTGCACAAGCCCATTGTTAAGGAACAGCTTCGCAGTACACAAAGTTAGCAAAGTTGTATACTAGTTTATTAACAACTACTTCACTTTGAGCCAATTTCCCATCTCCAACCTGTCATAATTTTGATAAATATATATTTTCTTTCCTCTGGCTCAAACAACAATCATGGTCAATCATAAAAAAATGTCAAAGATGTAAGGTCAACATGTGACAGTGTTGGAGCTATATTAGTTTAGGCAAAGGATCCATTGATATCACTGTCATTCAATGAGTTGCACTGAGTAAGCCAATAACCAGAAGTACTTTCAGAATACTGAAAGGCTAGGGCAGAGTGGAAATTGGGAAGCTGTTTCCTTCAGCAGAGAGATGAGGAACTAAGAGTACAGCCTTAGAGTAGAGTAAAGGGAAGACCTGTTAGAATGGCAACAAGGAGAAACTTCTTTAGCCAGAGAGTGGTGAATCTATGGAATTCACTACCACAAAAGGCTGTGGAGGCCAGGTCATTTTGTATATTTATGACAGAGAAAGACAGGTCTTGAATATCAAGGGGATGAAAAATTACAATGAGAAAGCGGGATAATGAGGTTGAGAAACTTATCAGTCACGATTGAATGGCAGGGCAGACTCAATGGGCCAAAACAGCCGAATTTCTGTTCCTATATTTTATCGTCTTATAAGTAGGGGTGATTAGATTAGATTACTTACAATGTGGAAACAGGCCCTTCAGCCCAACAAGTCCACAACGACCCGCTGAAGCGCAACCCACCCATACCCCTACACTTACCCCTTACCTAACACTACAGGCAATTTAGCATGGCCAATTCACCTGACCCGCACATCTTTGGACTGTGGGAGGAAACCGGAGCACCCGGAGGAAACCCACCGCAGACACGGGGAGAACGTGCAAACTCCACACAGTCAATCGCTTGAGGTGGGAATTGAACCCGGGTCTGCTGACACTGAGGCAGCAGTGCTAACCACTGTGCCACCATGCCAGCCACAATCTTACTGTAGAATCTTACTGTAGAACTCAATTAGGAAATCTATGCCACAGTGAACACAATCTATTTTCTCAGTAAACAAAGCCTACTTCAACAGTGCATTGCAGCAAATAGTCTGCTGAGTATATTCTACAGTTCCTTCAGGCTTCTATTAGATCAAAAATGCAGCAACGTTCCTGGTAAAGTACAGTGATTTCACCAAGTGGAATGTGGCAGCACATAGTTGCTATACCTTTTTCCCAAATTTGGTATGGAATTTTAAAAACAATTCTCCAAATTTCACTCCTCCCACATTCAGAAGATGACAAAGCGAACCAAGTTCTCTTGAAATTTTTAAATCAACCTGTTCAGACACATTATTCCAGCCCAGAGGTACGGACACTACCACTGTGCTACAAAAACCCGAACCAAACGCTGCAACATTCAGGCCCAATGCATAGTCTAGAGACATAATGGGCTGGATTCATGCTGAATGCCACATTGCCCCATGTTCCCTGTCTAATGCAGGCAACTCTCATACCCCCACTAAGCATGGTCCTATATAACTAACTAGGTCATACTCCAAAACAACATGCAACATTTGTATTCTGCTTAATCCCTTGACAGGGAGCTACTGTTGATGCCTGAATACACCAGCTTGCTTTACCACTTTTGATTCAATGTTTTATTAAACAAGGTGTGTGATATCAATTGCACCAATCATCCAATAAAGCAGCTAAACAGTTATTTCAGCAGCAATAATTGAAGACTTTGTGGACCATGAAGAAGGATGCTGTGCCCAGTGTATCTAATAACTTTGCTAAATTTATTTCGTAAAGCCTGCGAGCAATGCTCAAATGCTAGCTCAGGCTGGTATTCAAATAGGAGTCTCTTGGTTTGTAAGCCACAAAAACAAATCTGAGGAACATTTGCAAAGGGCAATACAGATCCTTAAGGGATGGGTTAAGGTCCTGGAGTGGGTTGGTGCATGTCAGTACTTAGAAAGGAGAAAAATTAGTTAATATGAGAGGCTTTGCTGCAGCTTAGTATAAGCTGGTTTAAAGCAAGCTAGGGAGCAATATGCAGCAGTCAAGCTTTACTTCATTTATTGCTTTTCCACAGAAGCTAAAATATTTCACAGGTGCTAAAATATTTCCAAGATCGGCACAGTTGCTGTGGTTAGCGCTGCTGCCTTACAGGCACCTGGTTTGATTCCAGCCTCAGGCGACTGTTTGTGTGGAGTTTGCACATTCTCCCATGTCTGAGAGAGTTTCCTCCAGGTACTCCGGTTTCCTCCTACAATCCAAAGATGTGCAGGTTAGGTGAATTGGCCATGCTAAATTGCCCATGTTGTTCAGGGATGGGTACATTAGGTGCATTTGTCAGGGGTAAATGTAGAGTCATAGGGTAAGGGAATGGCTCTGGGTGGGTTACTCTTTGGAGGGTCAGTGTGGACTTGCTGGGCTAAATGGCCTGTTTCCATACTGTAAGGATTCTATCTCACAAACAACCCAAAATCCTTGAAGATTGTGTGCTTTCTATATTCATTCATGCGTCATTGGCTGGACCAATATTTATTGTCCATTCCGAGTTAGCTTAGAGAAATTGGCAGAGATGTTTTCTTGAACCACTGCAGTTCATTTGCTGTAGGTAGATCAACGACGCCATTGGCAAGGGAGTTCCAGGATTTTGATCCAATGACTTGATCAAAAGAGGATTGAAGGTGATGTATTTCCCAGTCAAATGGTGAGTGGCTTGGAAGGGAACTTGCAGATCAGGAGGTTTCCACACATCTGCTGTCCTTGTCCTTCCAGGTGAAGGACATCCTAGTTTTGAAAATGCTGTCTGAGGGGCACTGGTGAATTTTGCAGTGCACCTTGTAGATAGTAGAAGCAGTGTGAACTGAATGTCAGTGTTGTTACAACAGCACTTTTATTAGCAAGTAGGGAGCATTCTATAATACTCCTGGCTTGAGCTTTGTAAATGATGCACAGGCTTTGCTAAAATCATAGTGCTGAAACTTCCCTTTCAGATTTGATTAAGAATGTTTCCAAGTGCAGCACACTTCCTTTCTTCACACGGTGTTCCTCTGAAGTTAATATACAGTTCCACAGAAGGTAGGTAACACTGGTTTCATGACAATAAAAGACGAAAGTATGTCAACTCAATAATAATCTCACTGAGGCAAATGTTGACATTTTCCTCAGAGCGGACAAAATGGCATTCCACAGAGAACCTTTTGCTATGATGAATGATGGACAGTGTCCTGCAACTGTTTAAATCAAAGAATTTACTCCATTCTCCTTTGAAGAAGTGAATTCTTTCCTTAAGTGAATCACTTGAATGTAAATGGTTACATTTCATGCAGATTTTCAAAAAAAATTACACAAAATAAAATTTTACCACACTAGCTAAAATAATCTGAACTTGTGCAATGCTGCTTATTCCAGACATTAAACATACTATATTGTATATGTCAATGGTCAACATGGTGCATTGTAGTGATGTGTGAGAATAAATGGATTGTAAGGAAAGAAAGGGGATGTGAGGAGGACTGACCAATGCTACGGTTAAAGAAGTGGGTTTTAAGGGAAGATCTTTAAAGAGGAAGAGATAAAGAGGCAGAGCATAGGGTCATAGAGTTACAAAGTTATGCAGCACAGAAACAGACCTTTTAGTCCAACTCGTCCATACTGACCAGATATCCTAAACTGATTGAGTCCCATTTGCCAGCATTTGGCCTATTTCCCTCTATCCATATAGCCATCCAGATGTCTTTTGAATATTGTAATTGTACCAGCCTCCACTGCGGCTCATTTCATATATGCATCACCTTCTGCCCCCGCCCCAGGTCCCTTTTAAATCTGTCCCCTCTCATTTTACACCTATGCCCTCTCGTTTTGGACTCCTCTACCTTGGGGAAAAGACCTTGGCTATTCATCCTATCCGTGCCCCTCGTGATGTTATATTCCTCCATAAGGTCACCTCTCAGCCTCTGACACACCAGGAAAAACAGCCCAAGCCTATTCAGCCTCTCCCTATAAGTCTAACCCTCCGACCACAGCAACATCCTTGTAAATCTTTTTTGAACTCTTCCAAGTTTAACATCATCTTTCCTATTGCAGGGAGACCAGAATTGCATGCAGTATTCCAATAGCAGCCTCACAAATATTCTGTACAGCTGCAACATGACATCTGAACTCTTACACTCAATGCATTGACTAATGAAGGCAAGTATGTCAAATGCATTTTTCACCACCTGTCTACCTGCAATGCCACTTTCAAGAAACTACACACCTGCACCCATCGGTCCCTTTGTTCAGCAACACTCCCCAGGCCCTAGCTATAAAAGTCCTGCCCTGATTTGACTTATCAAAATGCAACACCTCACAATTATTTAAATTAACTCCTGCTGCCACTACTTGGCCCATTGGCCTATCTGACCAAGGTCCCGTACTCCGACATAACATTCTTCCCTGTCTACTTAACCAACAATTTTGGTATTACCTGCAAATTTACTAATCACACCTCCTGTATGCACATTCAAATCATTTATATAAATGACAAAAAGCAGTGGACCCAGCACCAATCCTTGCAGCACACCACTGGTCACAGGCCTCCAGTCCAGAAAAGACCTTCCACCACCACCCCTTTATCTCTGACCTTGAAACCAATTTTGTATCCATGGCTCCCAATTTGGAGAATTCATCAAATATATAGAACTTTTAGAGAGTTTTGAGAAGATTTGAAGGTCAGGTTGAGGTTCTGGATGTAGGTTTGCTTGATGAGTTGGAAAGGTTAGTTTCAGACGTTTCATCACCATACTCGGTAACATCATCTATGAGCCTTCAGATGAAGCACTGGTGGCATGGCCCAGTGTGTTTAGGTCTCCTTGAATTGGTGATGCCAGTTACTGTGGTGATGTCATTTCCTGTTGTTCTTCTCAGGGATGATAAATGGGATCCAAATCAATGTGTTTGTTGATAGAGTTCTGGTGGGAATGCCACACCTCTAGGAATTCTCACGCATGTCCTAGGACAAGCCAAACAGAAACACACACGAGAATTCCTAGAAGCATGGCATTCCAACTATAACTCTATCAACAAACATATTGATTTGGATCCCATTTACCACCCCATGAGAAGAACAGGAAATGACATCACCACAGGAAACGATGTCACCAACACAAGGAAACCTAAACACACAAATAAAAAGTCGGCCATACTACCAGTGCTTCATGCAGAGGCTCACTGATGATGTTACCTAGTATGGTGACCAAGCGTCTGAAACTGAACCTTCAAGCTCAGCGAGCAAACCTATATCCATATTGAACTTTTGCAAGGCCACCAATGATGAGGCAAAGGAAGGGGTAGGGAGACATAATTGTGTAAAGGTTAGAGCCATGGTGGGTTCAGGACATTGTAGGGAAATAAGTAGAGAAGGGCAATTTCTCAAAACTTCAAAAGAAATATTAAGTAAAATAAAAATAGAGTAACGGAACAGATCCAAAGCAGGACTTACACAATTAATGGTATAGTGCTGGGAAGTGCTGCTGAGCAGAGAGACTTAGGGGTGCAGTTACATGTTCCTTGAAAGTAGTGTCACAGGTAGACAGGGTGGTGAAGGCAACATATGGCACCCTTGCCTTCATTGGTCAAAGTACTGAGTACAGGAGTTGGAAATCAATTACAGCTGTACCAGCTATCAGTAGGGCCACATTTGGAGTCCTGCATACAATTCTGGTTGCCCTGGTATAGGAAGGATATTATTAAACTGGAAGGCATGTGTTCACGTTGAGAGGGGAAAGACTTAAAAGGAAGCTGACGGGCGATTTTTTTCACACAGAGGATGGTGTATATATGGAACGAACTGCCAGAGGAAGTAATAGAGGCAGGTACAATTATATTTTTTGAAATACATATAGACAAATACATGGATAGGAAAGGTTTTGAGGGATTTGAGAGGCATAACTCCACTCTGGTCTTTGTTGTGAAGTTAATGAAGAGCTTGTCTAAAGAAAAAAGTGGGGAGCAGCTAGCAAACATAGAACTGACATAAGAGTGAATAAATAGGAAATGAGGCCAAAAGAAGAACAAAGACAGAATTGAAGCAAGCACAAAGGACAAGATTTTAACTCATTCAAATGCAGAGTTAAAAATCAGACCCAAATATGCAGCACGCACAAAGGGATAGTGAAGAATGGGTCACTGACCACAAGTAATAACTTATTTTGCTAATAGCTCAATACTGAAATGTGCCACAGCAGAACCTTGGCAAATATGGACTTCAGTGTGATTCCTGATCTGCCTGGAAACCCACCAGTAAAGTTAACAGAAAATGCCTGACGACTGTGGTTGACTTCTGAAATATTTCAAGATGACATTAATTCAAACTCAATTCATACAAAGCAGAATGATTTCTACTCAAGGAGATAAGTGGGATAGCTGATGGAAGGCATCCCTAATACCGGTGTTGGTTGTATGATGCAGAGTTCCATCAAACACAATGATAAGCTTCTCATCTTTATTCATGAACAGACACATTACAAGAAATTCATGTTAGAAAACAAAAATATAAACAACTGTTATTATGGATTTATTGAATTCCAGATTGTGGGGAGAGGTCAGCCTGTTTTTGTTTGTTCAACAGAATGAGTCAATGGTGAATATTTTAAAAAAAATTCTTGGACATTATACAGAAATACTGTGTAACTTATAAAAAATTAGGAAGCTTATTCCTTGTGTATATTGTCAAAGCAGTACACACTAAAGTAGTATTACATTAAACCATACCACTGTGTATATTAAGATGTCATAGTCAGCATTGATTCCTTTAATACACTTGTGACTTCATATTTCTCAAGAACTCTGCAACAATTCTTCCATTTCTCATTGCTGCTTATTTCATTCTGCCCTGTTGTAAACACAAGTGTCGAGTTCCTACTCACTGAAGAGAAGTTCAGATACAATTTCACTACATGGGCTGCAAGTTCTGGTTCTTGGTGGTGTGACAACGGCAGCTTCAATAGTTGAGAACCGTATTAACATCCATGAAGAATCGCAAAATTCAGACAACCAGAGCCCACAGCTTAAAACAAAATGACCACTTTTATTTCCAGTTAACTTCAGGCAGGTGTCTGTCAGCACAAATTACTCATAACACAGCATCCATTGTATCGAAGGAATTGAGAAAGAAAAATGCCACAAGTCTACTGAAGCAGTGCTTATTCTCCTCCTCAGCCGACACACGGATACTGTCTACCATAAGGGCTGGTCTGCAGGGAGGAACTGCCTCACCTTGGGACATAATAAAGAGGAAAACATATTGACTTACCTTCTCTGCGTACTTGAACTTGACATAGAACCAGCTCGATTTAATCATTGCCTCACCTCCTGCTCCTCACAGGAACAACCAAAAATACTTCAAAATAAAAGAAACTGATGTCTGTTCCAAAGAGCCGAGTAGCAGCAGGTTTCCTGTATGATAGATGCTTTCCAAGAGGCATGCAGAGAAGGTTTTTCTGTAATACTCTGCCCCTAAAACACTCCGAGCTTGCTACTGAGCCCTGCTTCCTCAAAGCTTCGCTCTGCGTGGCTCTGACAGATTGGCTGCATGACAAGAGAATTTCTCAAATGGACTTCAGCTGCATTCATCACAAATGGCACATGTCAGTAAGCCAAGAGGCTTCAGACCTGGCCCAGTCCCAGGAGGCCAATCCCTCTGTGGAATGGATAATGAAATCCAACGCTTCCCCTCCAGACATGCATTAACACCTGGCTAAACATTATTCTGACAGGAAACTGCAGTCCGTCCGAGTTCACATTCGGGACTGCGCCCTAGTGCCACATCAAAATAACAGAACACAGATTCTGAAAATAATTACCGGGAGACTGACTGAGCCAGCCCTTTCACATCGAGTTTCGTAAGAATTTGTCATCGAGCTTGTTCAGCCAGCAGTTGCAAGAGACAACAATATAACATTGTGAGACTCACTTGTTTCCCTCTCCCGATCAACATCTTACTCTGTTGTGTACTGCACACTCCATATGTGTTATTGTGCAGTACTTTAGTACATCAATGATGATATGAGGAGAACATCTGGAGCAAAACACAAATGTGAAATTTAACCCTGTCATTCCCAAATTTCTCAGAAATGGTTATGTTTGAAACTGCACTGTTTTGGCATCATTAATATAAATAGATTTTTTTTAAATCATGGTGTTTGTTGAGGTACAATTGTTCCCTTATATGTGTTCTCTTATATTTGTTTGTTTTACATTCCAAGTATAATTTGGGATAGATGTAGTACAGTAAGCTTGGATGTTATCCTTTCAGAGGCAGAACTGTGGTTGAAATGAGCTCTGAACAAACAGATAGGACATTTTTTTCAGCGTAACGTACCAATGTCAAATGGCAACTAACAGCCGAAGGTAAAACACCAGGTATTTTGGCAAAGATCAACTATGCCTCTGGCATATCACATTATACAGTTATAGAAAACCCCCAATTGTTTTATCCAGCTTGAACAAACACCAGTACTTTATAGTTCCAAGACAACCTTATCCAGTACAACCTTATTGTGATTTCTCAAGCATTGCAATTACTTTAAATAGAATTTTATAAAAAACAATGAACAGTGTGAAGTGTCTGCTGATCATCACCTGACAAGGCAATTGGGTATATTTTTGACTCAGTCATCTAACATTGCCTTCAGTGAGCAGGGAAGCAGTTCATCAGATCAGCTGTGATACAGTTCAGAATATTCTATTTGTTCAAGCAGACACTTGAAACTGAAGTGGTGCCTAACCTAATGACCAAATATTTGTCTTTCTTTATATTTTTGATAAATATAGTACAATACCTCCCCCTAACATTTCAAAATGTTAACTCTATTGCACCCTCTTCAGATCTGCCAAGTTTCTTGAGCAATTTCTATTCTATCTACCTTGTTCTGGATTGGTTATGTTACCGCTGTAAAATGCATAATCCTGCTGCTAGGATGGAACTGTATCAGTATCAAAGCCACAAAACCTAATCATCATATAAGTACAACTCCAGTTCAATCTAAATTATGCAAATTTCTCAATTTTAATATTTTCATCCCTGTTTACAAACCCTGCCATGATACTCCCTAAACTCTGTAATTTGCTCCAACCCCACAAAGCTCCTGTGTTCCCTTGGATGCCATCATTTCACTATATTCATCCATGATTTCAGGTGCTTAGATCCTAAACTCTGGAATTCTCTGCCTAAATATCTCTGCCTCTCTCAGTTCCCAAAATGCCAAGTATTTGACCAAGCTTTTGGCAATCTGCCCTTATAAGATCGAGGAGGAGGAGCCAATTCAGCCCTTGAGCCTGCACTGCCATTCAATGTGATCCTGGCTGATCTCACCTCAGCCTCGCCTCCACTTTCCTGCCCGCTCTCCAGAATCCTTCCACCTATGAACTCATTAAAACTCCATCTCCTCCTTGAATGCACTTCATGTCCCAGCAACCACCACAGACTTGGGTAACTATACCTCCTTACATGCATCCATGTCAAGTATTGTTGGATAATTGCTTCAATAAAACATTGTGGGTCATTTTAATATATCATAAGTTGCTATATAAATGCATCTTGCTGCTCAATTTAATTGGTTAATAATGGAAATGAGCAGTGTAATTTCAAAATTTAATTATTTGTTGAGATTCCAGGTCAGAAAATGGATGAAATGTCTGGCAACTCTTATGTGCTTCTTAAATGTGATTATCTGTGCCCTGAACTTTTATCAATCTGAGACCTATGTTTAGCAAGAATTTCCTATTGATGCAGTAATTATTCTGTAGACTCCGAGTAACTGACATTTTTTTGTAACAAAAATATTATCGAAGAATATTCCATGTGAATCAGTGACCTGAAAGAAATTTCTTGAAGATAACTTTGGCTGTTATTGAGCATGACAGAGAAGCATCTCGTGTTGGATAGGAAATGGATGGTGAGGGTTTTTTTTACTCTATCACCTGCAGGTCTAATATTGTATTGTTTGCAGTCAGTCGGAGGACACACATGTTGCCAGGGCCATTGCTATTTGAGGAGTAAACAGCTTTCAAAAAGGATTTCCCAACAGTTGGCTGAAAGGCTGCCTTTATTACTCAAGATTCGGAGATGCTGGTGGTGGACTGGGGTGTACAAAGTTAAAAATCACACAACACCAGGTTATAGTCCAACAAGCTTAATTGGAAGCTCCGAAAGCTAGTGTGCTTCCAATTAAACCTGTTCAACTCTCACCTGGTGTTGTGTGATTTTTTAACTTTAGTACTCAAAGCACCAATAGCAAACCTGCTGACCAGAAATTGTTAATCACTAATTAAGTCCTTGATATTCACAAGATAATCGAAGCAAGCTTTTACCATTCAATTTTGCTTAATTGAAGAAAACCTGATTAGTTGTCTATCCAATTGGTCTTGCAACTGCTTCAATACCTTTGGTAAGTGATGCAATCACTTTGCATTTCAAAGAAGGAGCACAACTGCAGTGTTTGTTTGACAGAAGAGAAGTAGGGGCATTCGGTGGCAGGACAGTCAAGGGCTGCAGGAAAGAGTGAAAATGAATATCTAATAATGATTCAGCAGGCTGAAGATCAAGAGAAGCAACAAGAGTTACTAACAAGAGGTGGGGGAAGCTTCAGATAAAAGTCAAATTACGCACCCGAAGGTGAAATCAGGTGTTGATATTGTCAGGAAGACTGAATCCAAAATAAATAGTTTTGTTGATCATACAGACTAAACTGAAATGTAGATGTGGTGGGAAGTGTACTGCTAGTTGAATGTGTGAACTATAAGCAAGAATGAACACAGGATAAGATGAATGTATAGATAGGTAAAAACAATGACTGCAGATGCTGGAAACCAGATTCTGGATTAGTGGTGCTGGAAAAGTACAGCAGTTCAGGCAGCATCTGAGGAGCAGGAAAATCGACGTTTCGGGCAAAAGCCCTACATCAGGAATAAAGGCAGTGAGCCTGAAGCATAGAGAGATAAGTGAGAGGAGGGTGGGGTGGGGAGAAAGTAGCATAGAGTACAATAGGTGAGTGGGGGAGGGAATGAAGGTGATAGACTGGGGGGGGGGGGGCTGGTGGTGGAGTGAATAGGTGGTAAAGAAGATAGGCAGGTAGGACAAGTTATGGGGACAGTGCTGAGCTGGAAGTTTGGAATTAGGATGAGGTGGGGGAAGGGGAAATGAGGAAACTGTTGAAGTCCACATTGATGCCCTAGGATTGAAGTGTTCCAAAGTGGAAGATGAGGCGTTCTTCCTCCAGGCGTCTGGTGGTGAGGGAGCGGCGGTGAAGGAGGCCCAGGACCTCCATGTCCTTGGCAGAGTGGGAGGGGGGAGTTGAAATGTTGGGCCACGGGGCGGTGTGGTTGATTGGTGCGGATTTCCCGGAGATGTTCCCTAAAGGGCTCTGCTAGTAGGCGTCCAGTCTCCCCAATGTAGAGGAGACCGCATCGGGAGCAACGGATATAATAAATGATATTGGTGGATGGGCAGGTAAAACTTTGATGGATGTGGCAGGCTCCTTTAGGGCCTTGGATGCAGGTGAGGGAGGCGGTGTGGGCGCAGGTTTTGCAATTCCTGCAGTGGCAGGGGAAGGTGCCAGGATGGGAGGGTGGGTTGTAGGGGGGACGTGGACCTGACCAGTAGTCACGGAGGGAACAGTCTTTGTGGAAGACGGAAAGGGGTGAGGAGGGAAATATATCCCTGGTGGTGGTGTCTTTTTGGAGATGGTGGAAATGTCGGTGGATGATTTGGTTTATGTGAAGGTTGGTAGGGTGGAAGGTGAGCACCATGGCGTTCTGTCCTTGTTACGGGAGGTGCGGGATGTGGACGAGATGCGTTCCCATGTGGGAAGGGAAATTACGGTCTCTAAAGGAGGAGGCCATCTGGGGTGTTCTGTGGTGGAACTGGTCCTCCTGGCAGCAGATACGGCGGAGGCATTGGGAATACAGGATGGCATTTTTGCAAGAGGTAGGGTGGGAAGAGGTGTAATCCAGGTAGCTGTGGGAGTCGGTGGGTTTGTAAAAAAAATCAGTGTCAAGTCGGTCATCATTAATGGAGATGGAGAGGTCCAGGAAGGGGAGGGAGGTGTCAGAGATGGTCCAGGTAAATTTAAGGTCAGGGTGGAATGTGTTGGTGAAGTTGATGAATTGCTCAACCTCCTCGTGGGAGCACGAGGTGGCACCAATGCAGTCACCAATGTAACGGAGGAAGAGGTGGGGAGTAGTGCCGGTGTGATTACAGAAGATCAACTGTTCTACGTAGCCAACAAAGAGACAGGCATAGTTGGGGCCCAAACGTGTGCCCATGGCTACCCCTTTGGTCTGGAGGAAGTGGGAGGATTCAAAGGAGAAATTGTTAAGGGTGAGGACCAGTTCGGCCAAACATATGAGAGTGTCGGTGGAAGGGTACTGTTGGGGACGTCAGGAGAGGAAAAAAAAAGAGGGCTTGGAGGCCCTGGTCATGGTGAATGAAGGTGTAGAGGGATTGGACATCCATGGTGAAGGCGTTGGAGGCCGGGGAAACGGAAGAATTGGAGGAGGTGGAGGGCATGGGTGGTGTCTCGAACGTATGTGGGGAGCTCCTGGACTAGGGTGGATAGGACAGTGTCGAGATAGGTAGAAATGAGTTCAGTGAGGCAGGAGCATGCTGAGACAATGGGTCGGCCAGGGTGGTCAGGCTTGTGGATCTTGGGAAGGAGGTAGAACCGGGCAGTGCGGGGTTCCCGGACTATGAGGTTGGAAGCTGTGGGTGGGAGATCTCCTGAGGTGATGAGGTTCTGTATGGTCTGGGAGATGATGGTTTGGTGATGGGGGTGGGGTCATGGTCGAGGGGGCAGTAGGAAGAGGTGTCCTCAAGTTAGCTGGAAGTTTGGAACTAGGGTGAGGTGGGGGAAGGGGGAATGAGGAAATTCTATACTTCAACAGTGGGGCACCACTCCCCACCTCTTGATAGACGGTGTGCAAGCAAGCAGAGTCCAGCAGGTACATTATAATATCAGATTTAGATGTCTGACATTCCTAGTAATATCAATAAATCAGCCTCTGTCACCAAATTATGTGGCTCAATGGCGGGAGTAAAGGAGATTGATGGTATGCAAAGACATCCAAGTCAATTAAATAAATAGGCTGAAGTGGTAACTGTGCTTTAATGCATTGATGTAATGCAAATTAATAGATGTTGGAACAGGAATCATGGACCATAAAAAAATGAATTGGCATCTGTCAATTGAGGTGATAAAGGAAAAGGGTTACAGACTGTTCATTCAAGGTGTTCAGCTAATGTGAAGCTATTAGCAATAAGGTCAATAATACATTGGGAGACACTTCATGCACACTAAAGTGGATTAATTCTTATGCCATGTGGATCATCATTGTGGCCACTTTTATCTTCACACAAAACTCTTGACAAGTAAAACTAACTAATTTAATATACAATAGTCAAATATCATTTCTTCATGTTTACTCTTGAAGGCATTGACAAGGGTACAGTTGCACAGATATTGTGGATATAGTCTGTTACTCTGTGTGAGGTCCACATTATTCGTGCTGTAAGCCTTCAGGCTCAGGTGTTAACACAGAGGATTGCAAGAAGATTGTATCTGCGTCTGATTCTGTCCTCACCTGAACTTTATAAACCTGAGTCTCCAACTGTGAACCCAACACAGTAGGCACTTCCTACTTGGAACAACTGAGAGGTATACAATCAGAGAAAGACAAACTATCAATTATACTTCATCAAGTAACAAGTGGGATTATCCTGAGGATTTGGATTTTTGCTGTACTTTGGAGCCAAATGTTAAACTGATAATGCCCTACATTTACTGTAACTGGTGTAGTACAGAGACCAAAATGTAACGGACTTCGATGGCTTTGTGAGTTTCATTGTCAGGCTGAAAATAAAAGCTCACTGTTTGACGTCGATCTAATTATGTTAGACATATGCATGTAGTCAAGATCCAATTTAGCTCAGTGCCCAGCTGCATTAACAAAGTTAGAAAATTGCCAGCATTTCACGTACCACTGCTGGTGGGTGGCCTAGCTAAAGCTCAGGAAGTTTATCCCAAACTCTTGTTTTTATTGTCTTTCATTCCTCAAACACTTTCATGGCACCATCCATGACATTAAAAAAGACACTGATTCTCTTCAAATTTCAGCTTATTTTACTCAGTCATGTTACACATGTAAGAATTCAAACGAAGTATTATCAACAGTTCACCCACTTGTGTTTAAATCAAACATGATTCTTATCAAATTCATTTCACTGCAGAAAATGGAGAAATTCAGCAGGTCTGGCAGCATCTATGGAGACAGAAACAGTGTTCATGTCTCGAATCCAATGTGATTCTTCTGCAGAAATATTAGTTTTGAAGAAGAGTCATATAGACTTTGAATCATTGAGACATAGAGCTGTACAGCATTCTAACTCAACCATGCTGACCAGATATCCTAATCTAATCTAGTCCAGCACTTGGCCCATTTCCCTCCAAACCCTTCCTATTCATATACCCATCCAGTTGCCTTTCAAATGTTGTAATTGTACTAGCCTCTACCACTTCCTCAGGCAGTCCATTCCACACACGCACCACCATCTGTGTGAAAAAGTTGCCCCTTAGGTCCCTTTTAAATATGTTCCTTCTCACTTTAAACCTATGTCGTCTAGTTTTTGGACTCCCACCCCAGGGAAAAGACCTTGTCTATTTATCCAACCCATGACACTAAGCCTCTAAAAGGTCACCCCTCAGCCTCCAACACGTCAGGGAAAATGGCACCAGCCTATTCGGCCTCAAACCCTCCAATCCTGGCAACATGCTTCTAAATTTTTTCTGAACTCTTTCAAATTTCACAACATCCTTCCTATAGAAGGAAGACGAGAATTTAATGCAATATTCCAACTGTGGCCAAACCATGTCCTTTGCAGCCATATCACGACCTCCCAACTCCTATACTCAATGTACTGACCAATAAAGGCAAGCCTTCTTCACTATCCTGACTACCTTGGACTTTACGTTCAAGGAACTATGAACCTGAATTCCAAGGTCTCTTTATTTGGCAACACTCCCCAGGACCTTTTCATTAAATGTATAAGTCCTGCTCTGATTTGCCTTTCCAGAATGCAGCACCTCACATTTATCTAAATTAAACATCAGCCCACTGGCCCATCTGATCAAGATCCCATTGTTCTCTGAGGTAACCTTTGCTGTCCATTACACCTCCAATTTTGGTGTCACATGTAAACTTGATAAACCATACCTTCGATGTTCACATCCAAATCATTTATATAAATGATGGAAAGCAGTGGACCCAACACTGATCCTTGCAACACACCACTGGTCACAGGCCTCCCGTCTGAAAAGCAACCCGCCACCACCACAATCTGTCTTCTACCTTTGAGCCAGTTCTGTATCCAAATGACTGGTTCTTCCTGTGTTCCAGCATACCACGAGGAACCTTGTTGAATGCCTTATTGAAGTCCATATAGATTGTGTCCACTGCTCTGCCCTCATCGATCCTCTTCAGTACTTCTTCAAAAAATTCAATCAGGTCAATTGATCACATAGCGAGTGAAACTAGAATGGGGGGGGGGGGGCATAATCTTAAAGTAATGTGGAGCAGATTGAGTACTGAGTTGAGGAGGGTTGTGAATCTATGGAATTCCCTGCCCAGTGAAGCTGCTGAATATTTGTAAGATAAACACAGACAGTGTTTTGAACAGTAAAGGAATTCAGGGTTATGGTGAGCGGGCGGGTAAGTGGAGCTGAATCCATGAAGAGATCAGCCATGATCTTATTGAATGGTGGAGAAGGGGCCAGATGGCCCACTCCCGCTCCTGGTTCTTATGAATCATTAACTCTGTTTATCTCTCCACAGATGTTGCCAGAACTGCTTAGTTTCTCCAACATCATCTGTTTTTATTTCGTTTTCTAGCATCTACAGTATTTTCTGATTTACAGCATCTGCATTTCTTCCAGTTTTTATTTAGTATTTAACTCACTACCACATCTCTTCCAGGCATTCCCACCTTGAAGACGCTCTGTTCCGCTCTCCATCAGGATTTCCGTTCCAATCTTTTTTCTTGTCAATTGTCATTAATTTCACTGTCACTCCTGGTATTTGACCGGCGATTTCCTTCTCCTTATCTCCTCCCCCAACCCTATCTTCTACATATAAACTAACATTTTCCTAGCCACCACAAGTTCTGAGGAAGGGTCACCGGACACGAAACATTAACTCTGACTTCTCTTCACAGATGTTGACAGCCCTGCTGAGCTCTTCCAGCAACTTCTGTTTTTGTTGTAGCTTTTTACTTTCACTTCATTTCACACTAGCTATGAAGATAATAAATATTGGCTTGAAGGAAGAGAACAGGTTGCCTTTCTTTTGTGCACGGTATCAGCATTGAGTGCTGCCTGGTTAGGTCTACTCTTTCCATTGCAACAGTAACAATTACTACTTAAAAAGTATTTGTTGGTTGAGGAGGGCTTTGCAACATTCAAGTTATGAAAACCATTTAAAATGACAAAATGAGTCTTTCTTTTCTCAGATCCCAGCCCTCAGAGTGGAAAAGTCAGCCCTTTTCCTCAATTCATTCAAGGAACATGGACATTGCCAGCAAGGCCAGAATTTATTTCCCATCCCTAATTGGTCTTGAACTGTCTCATGTGTTCCACTCATCTCACTGGTAGTATATAGTAGTGGAAAGAATTAGCCAGACAGATTATATAACAGACCTATACCTGCTGATTTTCTTCATAGTGGTTGTAACACAACAACAACGGGAAATTAGGGGTAGGCCAAAGTCAATGGACCAGTCCAGTAAAGCCTGACAATTGTTAACCCTGCCAACCATAATGGCAGAATCTATTGAATAGCCACTTATCAGCAGACACCTAAAGGGGCAGCCTCGTCAGTGGGCAGGAGGAAACACCAGGGAGGAGTATATAGCTGAAGACTCGTAGATATCATCCCCAGTCGCGGCAAGGGAGCTCACGAATAATGGCTGAGAAAGTTGGATGGATGTTTGTGACTGAGAAATTATAACTGGGAGAGGCTGGAGTCTTTCTGAAGGAGCCAAAAGTTGGAGGCTGATGAGGTTTGCAGTTTGGCAGGAAAGCATCACACTTTTCCTGGATGTCAAGAAGAGCTATAAAAGCTATTTATATTAAAGAACTGCCAGGCCCTATCTCAGATTAACTGTCGGAAATCTCTAGCCAATAAGACAAAAAAATTGAAAACCGCTGTCTATAGCTCTGCCACGGCTTTTGGGTGTATATGAAAGGCAACACTGAGAAAAGCTAAAGGAGACATATACTCCGCAGTAGCAAATGAAAATTGTCAGTTTCACCATTGTGTGCTACGTATTGATTCCACAAAACACACTGGGAATTTTGTTTCCCAGTAACTGACTGCAGATCAGTACACATTAAAAATCTCACACATTTTACTTAGTGTGTTTGTCAATCAAACATTCCTTCATGCTTGTCTGCCAATACACTAACAAGTGATAATATTTGTGGACGTACCTTTCTATGGGTGTTATCTTCCCAGTCCCTAGATGACATGGGCCATGGCGAGAAATTTGGAAAAAAATCAGATGAAAAGTGAAATTTGTACAAGGCTAAAAGCTCACAGGGAATGACTAACTAAAATTCTCAGAGACTATAATTAAATGCTGATTTGCTTATATCCATTACCTTTCCTGTAAACTGCAATCAGAAGAACAAATGTGCTTGTCTAATTTTAGAAATTATCTTGGATACAACAATCCTGGAGACACAATCAAGGTGCCGGTTAGGGAGGGGTGATCATTTTTTGACAAAATCACAGCACTAGGTGATGCAGTTTTGAGTTATGTTCTTTCATGCCTCATCTTCCTCGGATGTACACCTGCTATCACATTTGATGCAGTTCACCGTCACCTTCCCAAGGGTAACTCAGGACAAGTGATAAATTATGGTCAGTCAGTGACACCCGCATCCCATGAATGAATAAAAAAGGTGACCTCTAAGGATGCAGGGTACCTGGTCGTTAGAGGTTAGACATAGAGATGGGGATCTGATGCTAGATTTGAAGACAACTGCAAAAATCATTGAGAAAATATCGGGAGCAAGCGCATCTAGGTCAATAACAATGGAGTTAAGTGAGGCCAATTTTTGTGAGTTGTCTTTGCATAATGACATAAAATAATCAATGCTCTACCTTGGACTATGTTAATGAGTCATCTTTGCTTAATTTAAACAAGTGAATTGCAAAACGCTAGCTCAGATCTTAGATTGTGAGCTCAGTGAAAACTTGCTCTTGAAGCTCCCAGTATCAAGCTGTTAATGAATGCTTTATGAATGAGTGAGTGTTTTACTCAGTTCGCAAACAAACAGGTGGTCATAAACAATTCTCCAATAGGCCAGGGTGTTACACCCTCTCCTGAGGTAACCCCAGTAATTGCAGGTGTTGTGCAAGACATTTGCTACTGTCAGGATTAATGTTGAGGAGTTCATTAAGTTCCATCCAATGTGGTAACCTGGAAGAATGGCTCCGGATCTTGAAAAGGAATAAAACTCACCATGTTGGTTTCCTCATAGTCTTAGTAACACCCTCTGTCATAAGAGTCTGAATAATAATACCTCATATACCAACATAGCTTTGTAGGAGTTGCTATCATGAAATAAATTACATCATGTTTGAGACATGAACCTCTTGTCTTTAAATGACCTGATGGTTTAGCTCCACCACAACAGGCAAAGCAGGCCCTGGTCATCCGAACACAATCAGAAGACAATAGCGATAAATCTAACTTACAGTGACCAAGAGTCCACCTCGCTCACACCATCTGATACCAGTAATTGTCACAAGATTTAATTCATTTGCACTATAACACTCATGGTATTTAACCAGGTGAGAGGATGGTCAGAATGTCTCTGGGGGAAGGCCCATTTGATCTTCCCAGTCTCTGCCATTAACCTCCATTTAAGGGCTTAACCCTGCCACTCCCAGTATCAACCCAGCAGGGGCAGGACTCTCACTATGCAGGCAGCATGCCAAGGTTACTCAGTCTGCCAGGGTGAGACCTTCATTCAAAAGCAACCAGTAGTGACTGAAGCACCTGGCTTCAGAAGGCATGGGGTGCACCAGCTAAGACCCACCCTGCTGCCTACATTGCTGACCTGCGCTCCTCTGACACAATGGCCCCCAACCTGCAAACCACTCCTGCCTCACTTACCTGAGGCATGGGATCCAGTGTTGATGACTCTAGCGGAAGGTGGATATTAGGCTGGGGAGCAACCACTGCATCTCTGCCCGGTTATTAGAGGTGCCAGTCTCTAATTTCCCAATAATTCCTGGTAGCACAGACTTCCAATCCTATGGTCCTTGATCCCAGGGGAACCCCCCCCCCCCCCCACCCCCACCCCCCTTAACCTGTGATGTACCTGAGTGGGTGATGATGATGATGATGATGATGCAGGCATTCTTTGAAAGGGGAAACACAGGACTCTCCACGGCTGGGATCCTGTTCCCTCCACAAAAGTTTACCTGGTCATCTTAATTTGTGGGACAAGGTAGAACAGCCAGTTTCAATTTAGCTGCCCAATATAGACCTCTCCTAATTTGCATTTAAAAGTATAATAGGTATAATAGGTGACCCATCCAAAATTGCGCATTTGCACTGTTGCACAATATTAACCCCAGTGGGTTCAGGGCGATACTGGTAATTGAAACATGCTTATGTATTCAGTGTTTGGAGAAGTAACTTCAATATTTAGTCAATTAACAATTTGACCGCCTTTCAGCTCCTAAATTTTATCTAAAACAAATGCCTGCGTGGATATATTTCTTTGCAAAGGCCTACATTATAATGCAACTCCTTTAAGAATCTCTCTGTGGTAAACATGTACAAAACGCAAAGACATGACACTTTTTATTCATTTATATGCTTTATACTATAAAAAAAAACCTTTAAGATACAGTTGCTATGAATCTGGCTTTTCATTAGGACTGCTACCACGACTAAAATGTACACTTTGTACCTATTGACTGCTCCAGGGAAGCTGTCTTTTCTTTTAACAATTGTGGTTAAAGCAACAGCCAGGACTTATGCAGCACCCAGATGTTCTCTTGCACTGTGCTTGAGGGCACAGTATGTTCACAATTTTTCCATTAAATCCACAAGAAAAAAACAAATCTTAATGTAGACTGAACCCTTTGCTTCCTCTTCATTCCTTCAGTGGTTGCTTTAATCTCACAAGCTTCTGGGTCTCCTCCAAGAGATATCATAAAGAACATTTATGAAAGAGATGGGCGATGAATTCCACACATTCTTATGATTTATTGTGATCAGACGAATGCTTCATTTATAAAGCACTATGGTTTTCCTCACTAAAAAGACCATCCGACTAGAATTCCTGGCAGCATTAACATTTACCGTTTTTGGCAGGCATAATTAGGAATGGAAATATTTTCAAAGCACTGCAACTCCAAAACGTTTCAAAGATCCATCACAACGCACAAGGTTTGAGATTTTGTTCTCGTGCCAAACACACTCAAACAAACTGAATGTTTCATAAATCCGCAATTATGCAGCCCAGTGGAACAAGGCTTTGCTGCAGGAACATCTAGGGAATACTAAATGGTACATACTCACTCAAGTTTCATGCTCCCAACCTGGCCACTGGGGAAACAAAGAAAAACATTTCTGCACAGGGAAGGAAAAAAAAACTGAATGGTTGTTCTACACAATATTTACAAGCTGACAACTCAGACCAATTTCACTGAACAACCAAGGGTTTTCTTTGGATGTTCAATACATAATAACAACATCAGATCATAAGAACTACGAGAAAGAATATGCAATTCACTCCCTTGAACCTCTCGAATCTCAGAATTCCTATGTTGTGGAAGCAGGCCATTTGGCCCATCGAGTCTATACCAACCCATTGGAGAGCAGCCCACCCAGACCTACTGCTCTACCCCATCTCTCTAACCCTGAATTTATCATGGCTGGTCCACCTAGCCTGCACATCTCTGGACACTATGGGCAATTTGGCATGGCCAATCCACCTAACCTATACATTTTTGGACTGTGGGAGGAAACGCACACCGACACAGGAGAAAACTGGCCAACTCCACACACACAGTTGCCTAAGGCTAGAATTGAACCCAGCTCCCTGGCACCGTGCAGCAGCAGCACTAACCAATGAGCCATCGTGCTGTGCCATTCTTGTGAATCTCCTCTGAAACTGCATCCGAGATAATTATACCCTTCCCCAAGTACAGGGACCAAATTTGTACATCAAATTCCAGGAGAAAGTGAGGACGGCAGATGCTGGAGATCAGAGTTGAGAGCGTGGTGCTGGAATAGCACAGCAGTTCAGGCAGCATCCAAGGAGCAGGAAAATTGAAGTTTCGGGCATAAGCATATTCCTGATGAAGGGTTATGCACCATATTCCAGGTATGTCCCACTGCATACATCTTAAACTTTGTTTCTAATTTTAAAAAGGATGTGTAATTTATTGTGTGTGGGTTTGTCTCTGTCTATTTGTGTGTGTACACACATGAAGTAAATAAATAAATAAGGCTGTTATAGCATTGGACTGCCTGCCCAGCTCCTGGGCTACAACAAAGGTGAGGCTGTTGAAGAAAATAGGAGGGGATAATCCAGCAGTGCTCTTGACCATGGAGTAACAAAGCTTGATGCCTTAAAACCTCGCACGCACCCCAAGTTAACGCTATGCCTGGAATACGATTTAATCACTGAGGTTAAGGCTCACATGCTCAGTGCCCAATCCCAATTAAATTCTCTCTAGTAGCAGGCAAAATTCTATTTTATTTGTATTCGGTTGTTGCGTATGCGCTCCGCATGTACTGTTCTCAGCTTTAATATTCAGGTACAGGACAAAATAGAGGCTCGAGAAAAGGTTATTGCTTCCTCATTCACTAACAAAGACCACTACCAATGCTCATTAATTTGTCTACCACCTTAATGTGTTACCTAGCACTGACCAGGCAGAGTCACACAAATGCAGGAGGAAGTGGGGTGAAACAAATGGACCTGGTTTCACCCAGCTACATTAGTTTGGCTTTAACAAGCTGAACACTGGAAGCTTTCTTTACCATCAGTTGGAATCATTGATAGATTTACACATTTGACTCGTGTAACAAATATCAAACCCAGGCTTTTTAACAAAAAGGCTTAAAAGGAAAGAGCGAAAACTCCAGCCAAGAGGATGCTTGATCACATTCGGATTTTAAAAGACCCTACTGCTTCAACAACAAGTACGCGTGAGCTTTGCACACAGTTCATGCCGACAGCACTGGCCCTTTTCAATGGTTCAGCTGATCTATCTTGCAAGAAAAAATGGATTGAATAAAACATAAGCAAGATAAACTCAGTCTAATTACTAGCAGATGAAGATAAACAATGTGAAAGCAGGAAATTAGGAAGCTCGCCCTATTACAAATGCAAAACACAGTCTTTGCGTGTCCTAGAGGACTAAACATTTATCAATTGAATTTGGAAGCAAATCATTCCCAGAAGTGGAATTCTACCAGGCAAGAACAGATAACCATTGCAGTCATGGTCAGCCAAGCTTATTACTTTGCAGAGATTTGCAAGCAGAAACCATATCCCTTTTGGTTTCCCTCCGCAGTCCCTACTTTAAAAAAAACACAATGAAAACCAGATATTTTAAATGCTGCAGTTAGATTCTTTGAAAACCTTCGTTGATCTCCCATGGCACTGGTCACAGGTCATTCCAATGTCGAATCATGAATCAAAAGACAAAGCCATTCTGCACATTGTGAATGTGCCAGGTCTTTTAAGGAATGAATACAATTGATCTACTCTCCTGTACTTTCCCATAGTTCTACAAATTTCACTTTTTTTCAAATATATCGTGTAGCCAAATCCACTTTAAAGTTGGTATTAAGTCTGTTGTACCATTGTTTCCAGGACTGCCTTGGAAATGATGATGATATAAATGCTGCATCAATACATTTTTCATCCCTCCTAATTAACTTAGGATACACATTCTCTCATTACTGCCCCACATCTTATCCAAACAGAGAAGTCCTCTCTTTAAAACCTTCATAATTTGAAACATCTCTATTCAATCTCCCCCAAAGTTTCTCTTATCAAAGAGACTATATACACTCCTGTTACCTGAAATTGAGCAAGAGACCTATTTTGGTTTTCACTGAAACAGAGAAAATAGGAGCAACTGTAGGCCATTCGGCCCTTTAAAAGCTGCCCAACTGTTTATCATGATCTTGGTTGATCTTCAAACTCAGTACCCTGTTCCTGCTTTCTCTGATCCTTTTGGACTTAAGTACTACATCTAACTTCTTCTTGAAAACATTCAATGTTTTGGTCTCAACCATTCTCTTTGGCAGAGAGATCCATTGGCTAAGCACTCTTTGAGTGAAGAAATTTCTCATCTCAGTCCCAAATTGTCTATCAAATTCATAAAATGTGTCCCTTGGTCTGGACTCCCAAGTTATTGGGAATATCCCACCTGCGCTGCCCTGGAAATTCTAGTTCTAATAGAATTCCAGAGGGTTTCATGAGATCCCTCTCATTCTTCTTAACTCCAGTGAATATGAACCTCGCCAATCCAGCCTCCCTTCATACATCTGTCCTGCTATCCCAGGAATAATTTTGGGAAACCCTCATTGCACTCCTTCCATAGCTGGAACATCCTTCCCCAGAAGGAGGCTAAAACTGCACACAACACTCCAGGTGTGGTCTCACCTGAACAACTGCAGCAAGACATCCCTGCTCCTGTGTTCAAATCACCTCGATATGAAGGTCAACATACCATTTTACCTTCTTCACCACCATTTACATTTTCATGTTTACTTTCAGTGACGGGCATACAATGACACCCAGGTTTCACTGCACCCTTCTTAGTCTCTTGCTATTCAGGCAGTACAGGGCAACCCCGTATCCGTGGTATCAGTTTCTGCCATTTCAGTTACTCACGGTTTACTGCGGCCCGAACATATTACATGGAACAGTCCAGAACCAGGGACCATGGGGGCTGCCGGGAAGGTAAATTTCCCATTTAAATGAATGGGTTCGCTCCTATCCACGGTTTCGGGCTTCTGCTGTAGGTCTTAGAACATATTCCTCATGGGTATGGTGGTGACTATTGTAAGCTGCTTTCATGTTTTTGCTACCAAAGTGGATAACCTCACATTTATCCACATTGTTCTTCATCTGCCATGTATTTGTCCAAACTTGTCCAAATCACACTGAATTCTCTGTATTCTCCTTGCAGCCTAATTTATGAATACTGAGTGTACAAAATAGCCACTTATGAGTGAGTTTTGAGAAGATTTGTAGTTCAGGTTGAGGTCCTGGATGTAAGTTTGCTCACTGAGCTGGAAGGTTCATTCTCAGACATTTCATCACCATACTAGATAACATCATCAGTGAGTTTCTGCTGAAGGTTCACTGGAGGCTCACTGATTATGTTACTGCTTATGGTGATGAAACATCTGAAACAGAACCTTTCAGCTCAGCGAGCAAACTTACATCCATAGCCTCTTACTATGTGGAAAAAATACAGAAAATTAACAAAGGAAAATTTTGTCAGATGTTTGTGATAATAACCTACAATATCAATTGTGAACACAAAGCTGAGGATACAGTTTGACCATAACTATTAGAGAATAACTAAGCAATGCTGGGTTGCAGTAAACCATAATTGCATCCAGTGCCTTGACAGAATGATGTGACTACAGAACAAGTGCCTCTAATCAATTTGCAGTTCTCAATTATCTAACGTATGACCAGCAATTCATTACTGTCATTCCATTATAACTTATGATTTGAAGAATATTTATTTCAATAATTTAGGATGGCTGTGCTGTTCGGAACGTGTTCAACATGTCTTTCTGGCTGTATCAGTCAGCAAGCTAACTGATCAAAACTCAACAATGGAGTCAACCTGTCAGTTCATTTTGGATCATTAGTCTCCAGTTACTTCAGCTGAGCTATCTTGCTCTTTCAAGTTCAGCCAATTTCCTTGCTCCATCTGAAAATAATAAATAAAGTGTATGAAACAGGAAGGAAAATAAAGGGTCTGTAGATAATGTGAAATCAAGCAAGGTGGAGGGACTCAATGGAGGATAACCACCTCTAAATCCACAGGATCAAATGTGAGTTTCTGTGGATAAACATGAGGTTATCCACTTCGGTAGAAATAACATGAAGGCAGATTATAGTAGTCACCACCCTACCCATGGAGGAATATGTTCCACAAAATTAAATGGCATCAAAAACAAAAAGTTAAAAAAGGCAAGTTGAAAACCTCAATTTTTCTCACAAATAATCCATTAATGGAAACCATTACATTGCAGAAAGTGAATGATCACAGCATTCAAAAGTGACAAAAAAACTCTTGAACTGGAGGAAATCATTCAATTTTGCAATGTTGTAAAGAATAGTGCAGAGCCACATTGGAAGAAAAACAGAAATAATGATCAAAGTAACAATACATCACAAGATAAAATGGTTCCAATTGTTTGTTGATCCAGAAATTGACCCATCAGTTTCAGAAAAGTAGTTATTCTACAAGAGCAAACATCACTCTGATCCACCTCACAAATTCGGTTAAAGCTGAAGGAAAACAAATTGCTGAAGTGACTGTGGTACAAATGAGCCAAGGAAAGTAGACAAGTTATTAAGAATATAAATAAAACCTTTTCTATTAATCAGCAACACATTATAAAATTATCTTTATCTTTCAATAGAATCGTCTTCTGATCACATCTGGTCTTCACGTGATCACAATATCAATGCATGATCTAGCCTGGGATCTGACATAATTGAGCAGTTTTGCTCCGCTGATTCAAGATCAAACCTTCAAGGCACCACAGAAAGTACTTTGTTCAAGTGGTTGAATTTGTCGTTTGTATATTATTATGACTGAAATTCCTCTTGGGCAGCATTAACCTACAGTTTCATTGCTCTTTTCTTTTGAGAAGTCCATTATAATTCTTATTTGAGTGCTGTCGATATCATGTGAAGTTACACACGAAACATTAACTGAACCAGACAGTGATTTTAGTCAAACCAGATTCTTTGCTATGCTGAGTATCATCTAGGTTTTATCAGATGGCATCTTTGATTAGATTAGATTCCCTACAGTATGGAAATAGGCCCTTCGGCCCAACAAGTTCACACAGACTTTTTGAAGAGTAACCTATCCAGACGCATTCCCCTACCCTTTATTTACCCCTGACTTATGCATCTAACACGATGGGCAATTTAGCATGGCCAATTCATCTAACCTGCACATCTTTGGACTGCAGGAGGAGCACCTGGTGGAAACCCACGCACACGGGGAGAATGTGCAAACTACACACAGACTGTCGCCCGAGGGTGGAATCAAACCTGGCTCACTGGCACTGTGAGGCAGCAGTGCTAACCACAGAGTCACCGTGCTGCCCCATATAGTGGTCAGTGTTTGAAAGATGTTAACAATGAATTAAATTATGGAATACAGAAAAGGACTAGTTGGCTAATTCTGGCTTGTTTTTCTAACAGATGATACTTAATGCTCATTTGTCAAAGTGTGAAGGTAAAGCTGCCATAATCTTACCAGACAATAGGCCTGCTCTCTCATTAGTGACAGACAACTGACGGTTGTTAAACCTGAGGGTTATCATGCCTCAGGCAAGGGCAGGGGAGTTGTTGGGGTTGAGAAAGAGAGTCCTTCATAGTAACCATGGTGTGGGAACTGAAACCATTTAATTGACATTATTCTGCATTGCAAATCAGTCATCCAGCCAACTGAGCTAACAGAGTGCTCAGCTTGGTTCAATAACTCAACTATTAATTCTGAAATACTGTGTGCCTTCTGCTTGGCTTCACCTCTTCTCATTGTTAAGTGTATATTAACAGTATTTCATTGCAATAGGAACCAGATATGTGGAACATAAGCAATGTTTCTGACTGATTATGGAGCAAAACTAGATAATACCGAGATCGAGGTCGTGTGGTGAAAATGTAAACATCATTGACTGAATATCCAGTTGAAAGTCCTTTCAGGAATGGACTTTGTGAAAGAAATCATGTGGGGATCAATGAAAAACTGCATGAAATGTTAGATGATTAACCAAACTGCAAGTTGATTAATAACACGAGTGGTTCATGCAAATAATTCATTCCAGAGAGTTGGATGCAGTGCATCTATCCCTTACTAAATGGGTGAAACCCAAAACTGCCTTTTATTCTGCAATGGTTCTCACTGTGTAGAGGGTATGAAAAACCTTTCTTTTTTTTGCTTTACATGGAGGTACAGAGGCTTTCTTCAAGGCCGAGGTCTCTGAGAATCTTGCCAAATAAAATCTAATCCAAAATATTTGTTATGCTATCAAAGCATTTCCTTTATTAATGGAAAGTAATAAAGGATAAATTCACCATAATCTCAGAGGACATGAGGCTGCTTTCTCGGTAGTAGAGAAGTGAGTGTGTGAGTGTGAGTGAGTGAGTGAGTGAGTGTGTGTGTGTGTGTGTGTGTGTGTGTGTGTGTGTGAGAGAGAGTGTGAGAGAGAGTGTGAGAGAGTGAGTGCGAGAGAGAGTGTGCGAGAGAGAGTGTGCGAGAGAGAGAGTGTGCGAGAGAGAGAGTGTGCGAGAGAGAGAGTGTGCGAGAGAGAGAGTGTGAGAGAGAGAGAGAGAGTGTGAGAGAGAGAGAGTGTGAGAGAGAGACAACTGGTGGTGAAGTTAATCTGAGGGTCACCATGCCTCAGGCGAAGGGCAAGGTGGGCCCTTTCATGCTAAGCTGGTACAGAAACTAAACCCATTGCGTTGGTATCACAAACCAGCCATTCAGCCAACTGAGTTGTCCAAACCCCATTAAGGTAATAGATCAAAATGGTAAAAAAGCACTCCTCAAATATTGTCATGAAGCTTTTAAGGTTCATTCCTCATAATAACTCAATTAATTAGTAGATCTCATGATCTGAGCAGTTAATAGATCTAAAGGAGGCACCTGGTACTTTAAGTACTCAAGTGTTTTGTGATGGGTTTTCTGAGATGTGGAATGCAGTTGATTCAAGACTGGGTAGTGGCAGTGTGTGTGATCACAACACACATGACATCCACAGGCTACCCTCCCACAGTGGCTGCTCAAGGGACATACTTCTGATCAGGTGAATTAATGGAAGAATGCAACAACAATGAAACATGCAGGAGAACACCACTGGTAACTTCACATGGTTGAATGTGCAGTACAATGGTGAAATGTGAAGATGGAGTAAAGAGCAGACAATAAAAACAAGAAAGTGCAAGTATTGTAATGACTGCAGAAGAGACTCTTATGTCAGTAAACAACTGTAAACTGCAGAGAATCCCCAACAAAGCAAGAGAACTCTCATTACAGTAGGTCTGACAGTTATAATAGTGCAAGTAGAGGCTGTAGTTTAAATGGAATAAAGGCCACACAACAGTCTTGCAACAGGAAGACTTTGTGACTGAGAAGTATTTGATGGCTGCCAATAAACTTGCAGACAAATTAATAACAGAGGAAGTTTTTGGGAAGGTAACACATTTTCCAACTGCAGCAAAATTCAGGGTCATTGTACACGTTGCTCATCATCAGCCAACTGAGCCATTAGAGGCCAATTCTGAAGAAAGATATTCACAAATTCTCACAAACTTGTTGGGGCGGTCATGAAATACAAGGAAGGTCAGCAGTTTGTGACAGTTCTGATGTCTGATTTGAATCAAACAAAAATCTACCTTTCCATGAACATTCCCTACAGACTGTATTCATCATGAACCCCCCTTTTAGTTTCTGTTACAAATAAAAACCCAATTTAATTTACAAAAACTGCTCAGTAACTCTACCATCAATTTTTTTTTCACACAACTTAGTGCCACGTTACAAGGTTTTTTTCAGTAAATGCAATTGTCTTGAGGATGGGATATCCAATATTTTTGGTATTCTGCCCAAGGCATGTTTGGTGTGAAATGACTGTTTTGCAAATTTTTATGAGCAAATTGCCTAATTTTATCACTTTCTCAAATTATTTAGCCAAGTTTCCTAATAATTTGAGCTTGAAAAATCCCAAGAAAAATATCCATATCTTTTTTCAAGATCTGAACAAGCTATTTTTCCTTGCTGCAATTTCTTACATTCATGCTGGCTACAAGTAAAAACTGGAGAAATAACTGTCTGGCTATTAACTCTTAGTTGTGAGTGTTGGCTTCTTTGGACACACAAGAAATTGGGATGAATGAGCCGTACTGATATTTGGGATTAATGAAGAATTGTAAATCACAGACTTGGAATCACATTTACATTATTCTTCAAAACAGTATTATGATCTGCAAATCAGTTAATGGTTTTATTCTGTGGTATTCGGTTTTCATAAGTGACATAAAATGAATATTAGCCATTATGAGGGAGATAACAAGATGAGAGTGCAGCTCCTTTGGTAATATGTTTTCCTCTGAAAGCAAATTAAAAAGGTCTTGGGCAATCACGTAGAACACGACTAGAATTTAATAACAAAGAAAGTAGATATTTAAGAAAGCATTAATTAAATGACATCAAACTTGACATTTAAAAGTTTCAAGATTATGGGAATATATTTGAGTGCGTTTAAAGGTTCTATAATTTGGACATTCTTATGCGAAATGAAGTAGATAAAGAGACCGTGCAATGAATCGAGATTCCAATGAGATTTTTTTTAGAATTAGAGTTAGAATCCCTACGATGTGGAAACAGGCCCTTCGACCCAACAAGTCCACACCGACCCTCTGAAAAGTAACCCACCACAATAGTTTCCACGACCCTATATTTACACCTGACTAACAACCCTACACTATGAGCAATTTCGCATTGCCAATTCACCCGACCTGCACATCTTTGGATTGTGGGAGGAAATCCATTCAGACACAGGAGAATGTGCAAGCTCCACACAGGCAGTCACCTGAGGCTGGAGTCGAACCCAGGTCCCTGGTGCTGTGAGGCAGCAGTGCTAACCACTGAGATGACAACAGGAGAGTGAGCATAAATTACTTTGATCTGCAGAGGAACATGAAAACAAAGATAATAAACATTGACCATAACATTGTCCTACCGAGACTCAGTGATAGCAACACACCGATCATGAAGTAGCAGGTTCTTTGGTGCATGATTTCACTGTGTGGAAATCTATACTGAGGGCACCATTTCAAAATAAAGTGTCTCCCACTTAAAATGGAATTCAGGGAGAATTGCTTTTCTCAGAATACTGTTAATATTTGAAATCTGCAATGGAGGCTGGTTGACTAAATATATTCAAAGCTGATTTTTATCAAGATAGGAGTCTCATGTTTGAAATACATTAGAAAGTGATATTAATCAAACTGAAGAACAGGCAGGTCAGACTAATTTAGGTTGGGACTATGCTCAGCATAGACTGGTTGGACCAAAGAGTCTGTCTCCATGTTGACTAGATGACTAGATTCCATACAGTTTGGAAACAGGCCCTTCGGCCCAACCCATCCACACCGACCCTTCCGAAGAGCAACTCACCCAGACCCATTTCCCTCTGACTAATGCACCTAGCCCTATGGGCATTTAACATGGCTAATTCACCTGACCTGCACATCTTTGGACTGTGGGAAGAAACCGGAGCACCTGGAGGAAACCCACGCAGACACGGGGAGAATGTGCAAACTCCACAGACAGTCGCTCAAGGCTGGAATCGAACCTGAGACCTTGGTGCTGTGAGGCACTATGCCACCATGTTGAATGGTTCTATGACCATGATTGCATTAAATGGTAGAGCAGACTCTCATGGCTGAATGGCTGACCTCTGGCTCCTAATTCTTAAGTTCCTAATAATTCCAAACAGGTATTGCACATTGCCACATTAGAATAAACTGTACTTTTTGGCACCACTAATCAAAGTTATTTATTTATGATCAAGTCAGCAAACGCAAGACGCAAAAATGGATAATGCTTCAATTGCTTTATGCCTTTATTTTAATTTATTTCTCTAGTTTTGTGAATTTTCAGATTCTCTCTTGTTTCTTTTCCAAGTCCTGAGAGCAAAGTATGACAACTGTGGTCATCCAAAACAAGTTTCAACTTGGTCCCAGCACCAATAGAAGTCCAGACTCACATGACCTATAACTGGGGACTGTAGGCTCATAGCTATTTTCTCATTCACGGGATATGGATATCAGAGGCTACACCAGCATCCAGTTAAGAGTCAACCACACCTTTCAGTCGGAAGTCTCATGCAGGCCAGCTTGGGTGAGGACAGCTGTTTCCATCTCGAGAGGACATTCATGAATCAGATGGGCTCCTTCAACAGTGACTTCATAATCAAATAGACTATTCATTCCAGATTTCTCTTTTTCCACTGGATTCAAGTTCCACTCTCTTCCACAATAAGGTTCAAACCCACATCCCCAGAACACTACCTGGTCTCTGGTTTAATAGTCCAGCGATAATACCACCAGTTGGGAATGCGATAAGTGGAAGGAGGTTAAGGTGAGGGTGATATCACCCTCACCTTAACCTCCTTCCACCTATCGCATTCCCAACACCCTTCCCCCAAGTTCCTCCTCCCTACCTTTTATCTTAGCCTATTTGCCACACCCTCCTCATTCCTGAAGAAGGGCTTATGCCCGAAACGTTGATTCTCTTGCTCTTTGGATGCTGCCTGACCTGCTGCACTTTTCCAGCAACACATTTTTCATCTCTGATCTCCAGCATTTGCAGTCCTCACTTTCTCCTAAAACTTTAGTGAGCCAATATTTGGAGTATTGTGTGCAGTTCTGGTCGTCGCACTGTAGGAAGGATATGGAGGCTTTGGAAAAGTCGCAAATGAGGTTTACCAGGCCATTGACTGGATTGGAATGTATTAGGGACAAGGATAGTTTGGAGAAACCTGGTCTGTTTTCACCAGGACATCAGAAGCTGGGGGTGACCTGATAGAAGTACAGATCATTCTGTCGTAACACGCATTTTGTCAACACAAATTCGCTGTAACGCAACTGACGAACTGGGGATGCTGTTTCTGAAGCACAAACTTTTAAAAACTTGCGTTAGCTGTAATGCGATTACATCACCAACACTTTAAGCACCATTCTAAAGCACAATTCTTCAATAATGCGGTGTTGCACAAGAACACAACCATCACGTTATAGAAGAACTGACTGGATAGAAAAGTATGAAGGACATGGATAGGGTGGGTAGCTGGAGACTTTTTCCCAGAATGGCTATGTCAAATACTCAGGGGTTTAGGTTTAAGGTGGGAGGGAAAAAGTTGAAACAAGATGTGCAAGGATGGTGGATGCTTGAACATGCTACCAGTGGAGAAGGTAGAAGCAGGAACAATGACAATGTTTAAGAGACATTTGGATAGACATATAAACAGGCAGAGAATACAGGGATATGAACCTTGTGCAGGCAAATGGGATTATGTTCTATGTCCTAGTAAATGCCAGGCCCAAGGAAAAGAGGGGGTGCATTGGGCAGCACCACCCCTCTCTCAACAGGACTCAATGTTCTCATAAACAAGTGTAAAGTGGACAATATTCCAGAACACAAGATCTGACTGCAGGAAGCAGAGCACAAGGTTCTGTGGATATTGACTGAAAGACACGTTGGCTGCAAGGTGCAGTCCTGGCACATGCTCTATTTTACAAGCACCAGCTGAAAGGACGCCCAACCAAGATGCGTCAATTCCAGCCCTCTAATTTTTGATGAAAAATCGTAAACTGCAACCAGTTTGTGACAAGTAAGCTCAGGTGAGGCAGGATTTCGAGTTGTCAGTTGTATCTGTGAGACATAGCACTGAATTCTTGTCAGTTACTGGATTGTTTTACTAAATGATATCTCAGAGCTTCTTGCAGGCAGACAATATTGGGCACAAATGAACACACAAAATGAGCAAGACTTAATAAAAACCCATAGCAACACATCAGAGCAAGTTTAATGTAGAGATAAATAGAAATCAGTCAGAATTTTAAATAACAATGAATAAATCTCATTCTCTATTACAGCTTGGCAAAACAGATACCTTCTCCGAATACAATCATGGACCACAGATTCTCTTCCATTGGATTTCAAATACTTAAAAGACACATGGTACCACAATGAGGCTACCAAGGATAGAAACTCTCTCAGTTGATCAGGTTTCATCTTTCACGTTTTGTTTGGAGCCTCATTTCCAATCAAAAGCAATTAACAGTTCACCTCTTACAATGCTAGTGTACCAGAAACAACATGATCACTAAAAACTGTCTTGTGTCCAAAGTCATTTACATTGACATCAGATTTTTTTTTTGTCAAATTGTTTTTACAAAAGCCAAACTAGTCCTGTTGAAAATTCCTGATTTCACTCTTAACCTTCAACCAACTTCAAAGGAAGTCTCAAAGCTGAATTTCCATCTTCCCAAAATCTTTCAACACAGTGAGTGAAATAAGACAATAAATTTAAAAAAGAGTGAGATTCCTTTAAGGGAAAAGCAAACTGCAAAAGCCAAAACTCTTCCAGTGTAAGCACACATTTTTAATTTTCCTTAATGCAGTTAAAACCTGCAAAAGGAGAAAAACAGAGCACTGTAACCAACAAAGTTCTGCTCCCCATTGCTAATCCAACTTTTTGCTTTAGAAAGTTGACCAAATCTACTCCACTGTTGCACGTAACCATCCTATATTACTAATTCGCTTATTGTGGGTCACAGGCAAAGCATATGGTAGTTCTAAGAAAAAAAATGAATACATCATCTTAAATTTGCAAAGCTTAAATTCTCAGCTTTGATTATCAGTGTAGTGCCATCAGAAAAGCGACAGGCACTGTATCTTACCGTTCTAAACTGCTGAGGCACATCAAAACAGCATCTGTTAGCAGTCATACGGATGCAGGGCTATGTATCAGCACAAACCAGTAATGAGATGCACCAGCATCTGTCTAACACAACAGCTCTATAAACAGAACAAGCTTTGATCCCAGTGCATAACATGGGCACCATTCAACTCAATCTTTCTTATTAAAATTCAAGATTTATTCACAAAAGAGTTAGATCAAGGAGATGTCAATGACAAAAAAATGAAGAATCATAATCCTTGAAACTTGACTGGTCATTAAAAGAATACTTATAGCAGGCACTGGTGGAAATTCTTAGCTTAAAATATACTTCATGCAGCTCAATCATAATGTCATAACATAACTTTGGAATTGTACACTGCAATTCACAACTCATTCTAAAAGTGAAAATACTTCTTGCTTTAGGGTGGCATAGTGGCTCAGTGGTTAGCACCGCCGCTTCACAGCGCCAGGGCCCGGGGTTCAATTCCAGCCTTGGGTGACTGTGTGGAGTTTGCACATTCTCCCTGTATCTGCATGGGTTTACTCTGGGTGCTCCGGTTTCCTCCCATAATCCAAAGATGTGCAGGATGGTGAATTGGCCGTGCTAAATTGCTCATAGTGATTAGGGATGTGTAGGTTAAGGGCAAATATAGGGTAGGGGAATGGCGTTGGGTGGAATACTCTTCAGAAGGTTGGTGTGGACTTATTGGGTGAAGGGCCTGTTTCCACACTGTTGGGATTCTAGGATCTATGATTCATGTCTCAATACAGTACAATTCTGTACTTGTGTTGAAAGAGTTTTGTATTACATAAATGAGAGTTTAAAAATTAGCTTTGACGCTGTTTCTACTGTCCCATTGTGTACCCTGAACACTTCACACATCGAGATCAGTGAAAAGTATGTTTTTATTTAATGGGAAATGAAGATTATTTGATTATTTGATATTCAAGAAAAAAAATCACAGTGCAGAAGAATTGACCCTTGTTCATGTAACTTTGCCAATTCTCAACTTTTGAACCAGATGTTGAGGTTGCCCTCTTGAATCAAGCATTAAACCTTGACCATACAAAAGGAAGTTGTCATCCCTAGTATGAGCGTTAGAGTCATAAAGATGCACAGCATGGAAACAGACCTTTCAGTGAAATTCATTCATGCCAACCATTAAAGTTTAAACTAAGTTTAAAACTATATTTTTAAATGTGGACACAAAAGCTGTTTAGATGTCTGTAGACCATCATGGGACTTTTGGTTGTATTAGCTTGAGACAGCCCTCAAACCAAGCAAATGCCTCAAGCAAATTAAATATGGACAATCACAGCCAGTTATGAAATTCTCACATCCCTTTCTTTAAGGATGAACCATCAACAAACTGGAGTAAACTATTGCTTTCTTCTTCACCACAAACAAAAGAAGTCTCAAAATTCAATGGGTGTCAGACAAATATGAAACAAGCCCCATTCTCATCCCAAATGAGTCTCAAATCCTCTGGGTGAGAAAAGCCAGAACACAGATGCTTAGCCGACTAATACATTATCTTATAGGAGAATGGATTTTAGGTTTGGAACAGATCATGTGAGTCAGCCAGGCGTATTTGTTTTCTGCTTTTAAAAACACCAGAAAATGCAGCAATGCACAAAGACCATCTGAAAGCCACAGAATCAGTTTAGAGACATATTTGCACAGCTAAGTTAATGTACACTAATGCCTTGCAGGTGGGAGAGTGACTCTTTCCCAAACACTTTTCATTTCAATTTCACTACAGAACGGACTTCCTGGCAATTCAACTGCAAGATGTCTCACAGCTTATTTAAAACCCTCTGCTTTTGCAAGGCCTCTAATCTAGCTAAATCACTGATTCATCTCGGGAACAACAGGTCTGCTCATAATTCCAAACAATTGAAATAATTCCAAACAATATCTGCACTTCTTACTCTTCACCTGTATCCTCATGTATTTTTTGTGAGAGAGAGAGCGATGTCAGGTGTTAAACATCCAAGGGAAGTGTGAGATAATACATAATCTTCTTTATCATTAAATTCACAACATTTGTTTTCTCAAGTTAACACCACCATCCTCAAAGTTGCAAGTGACTTTCAGCTAAGTCAGGAAGTGTTATGAATATGCAACCAAGTTGGAGCATTCCAGTGGCAACAGAACCCTTGCACATTAATGATACAGTGTCACATTCCACGACACAAGCCACAAAATTGCCGCAAGTAAAATCAAGAAGTGCTGGAAATACTCAGAAGTTGATGCAGCATTTATGGACAGAGAAAAAAAGTGTTAAGGTTTTCAATCAAATAAGATGCTTCTGCAGAATTCTTTATTCCACAAACTTGTCAGCCATTTCCAATGGCTACATGATGAAAGGACAAAAACAAACAACAAATAAAGTTAGCCATACCACCAGGAATGATCAGACCATAGTATTAGTTAACATGAATTTGAGACACAGATAAAACATTGAGAGTGAAAATCTAACTGAGGCATATTGTCCCTTGCCTCACCGGATTACCCAATTATGTTTAATGACGTTAAAAATCACACACCACACCAGGTTATAGTCCAACAGTTATAACCTGGTGTTGTGATTTTTAACTTTGTACACCCCAGTCCAATACCAGCATCTCCAAATCATGTTTAATGACAGAAGCTTGGGGACATAGACAAAGTGTTCTTCAGACATGAAGCAATGTTGAATAACTTTAAATATATGCAGCAAGCCCAGCAGCACAATCACTGCTGACTCTTAAGTCAAGACAGGATTATGAGCACAACTATTTTCACAGAATCAATGTTACCTCTAACCAACACAACTTAGCAGTCATAAAAAAAAATCAGAGTGTCAAATAGCACAGAAATAGACTCTTCGGTTCAACTAGTCCATGCTGGCCATTTTCTCAAACTAAACTAATCCCACCTGCCTGCAGTTGGGCCCATAAACCTCCCAACCTTTTATATCCAAATGTCTTTTAAATACTGTAACAGTACATGCATCCACCACTTCATCAGGAGTTCATTCCACACATAAACCACTCAGTGTAAAAAGGTTGTCCCTTATACCTTTTTAAACATTTTCTCCTCTCACCTGAAAAATATGCCCCCCCAAGTTTCGAACTCCCTAACCCTGTGGCTACTCACCTTATTGACGTCCCTCGTGATTTTATAAACCTCATTAAGGTCACCCCTAAATCTCCTATGTTCCAGCCTATTTTTACAATTCAAATCCTCCATTCCTGGGAACATCTGGTTAATTTTTTCTGAACCCTCTCCAGTTAATAATATCCTTCCTGTAACTGGGTGACCAGAGACACACAGTATACTCAAGAGGTTCACTAATATCCTGCACAACTTCAACATGACATCCCAACTCCTACCCTCAAAGCTCTGAGCAATGAAGGCAAGCGCGCTAAATGTGATTTACTGTTTCAGCAATGCCCTAATCCTCATGTCAAATTCACACTAAAAATTTCAAAGGCCCAATGTCATTCCAGATAATGTTCTGTTTCCCAAAAGAACCAGGAAAGAAATGTTTCCTTGCGTTATTATACCTGTTCACGTGCTTTATTTTTCCCAAATGCCTTGGTCACGTTTTAACCGTGGCTTTAATTATTCTCAGTTGTTTCCTGTGGGTGCCCTTTCACAACTAATCTGCTTTTAACGCAGTGACCTATTTTTTATGATTATGCCTATGATTCACAACATTTTGTTCTTCCGTTTTCATCTGAGGAACACTCAAGGTTTTCCAAGAGGTTTATATTTTCTCTCCGAAGCACAGTCTTTCCATCTCAAGCACCGTACCAAGCTAACTTTCCAAAGCCTTCTCTCATTCTTGAAGAATGAGTCCCAAGTTATTAACATTAAAATTATTTCCACTGGCAATGCCTAACAAACTGAAATCTGATAACATAACAACCTTTCTGTTGTCCAGTCCGATGCTCACATGGAAATTAGATGTTCCTGTTTAAGATTAAATTGAATATCGTAGTCTCTCAAGAATTCTCCTCAATAGATTGAGTAAAGAAGAAATTGTTGACAATGTTGACAATTATTTCTGTCTTGGCCCCTTCTAGACTTGGCTACCCTCCATTTTACTGGATGGATAATTGAAATCTCTCATGATAATAACACATCATGATGTTGCTGCCTGTTTAGCTCACTCACAGGGTTACCTATCTTTCTGAACTATAATTGTAAACAGAGCAGCATTTACATGGAACAGTGATTAGCAGGGCATCAGAGTGAACAGTAATTTGGCCACTGTTGATTTCCACGTGCAATCAATAATATAGGGAAAGGAAGCTAATATCCTATAGGGGTCACACAGGATACGAAACGAGGTAAATGAGCTTGTGGCACAGATTGAAATTAGCAGGTATGATATTGTGAATATCAGAGAGACATGGCTACAAGGGGATCAGGGCTGAGAATCAAATAACCAAGAATGCACGGCCCATTGAAATGACAGGCAGAGGGGCAGCTTGCTTTGTTAGAAAGAAACTAAGTTGATAGCAAGTAGTCAGAAAGTGTAGAATCTGTATGCACAGAGTTGAGCAACCGCAAAGCAAAGCAATAAAGGGCCTGATGGGAGTTATGTACAGGTCTCCTGGCAGTAGGTGGAATATGCGGAAGAAAAAAAAATCTTCCCTCTCAAGAATTCCCATGTATGTGAAAAGGCACTGTTACAGTAATCATGGGGGACTTTGACATATAGGTGGACTGGAAAAATGAGGTTGGTAGCAAATCTCAAGAAAAGGAATTCACGGAATTTCTACATTCTGAGATTGGCAGAAGGGTCACTCGACCTGAAACTTTAACTCTGATTTCTCTCCACAGATGTTGCCTGACCTGCTGAGCTTTTCCAGCCATTTTTATTTCAGTCTCCAAGATTCTGTTTTGGAACAACTTGTGGTAGAGCCCACTAGGAAACAGGTAAGTCTGGATTTGGTGATGCGTAATGAGGCAGACTTGATTAGGGAGCTTAAGGTGAAGGAACCCTGAGACGGCAGTGACCATGGCACAGTGGTTAGCACTGTTGCCTCACAGCGCCTGACACCTGGGTTCAATTCCCAACTCAGGCGACTGACTGTGTGGAGTTTGCATGTTCTCCCCGTGTCTGCGTGGGTTTCGTCCGGGTGCTCCGGTTTCCTCCCACAGTCCAAAGATGTGCGGGTCAGGTGAATTGGTCATGCTAAATTGCCCATAGTGTTAGGTAAGGGGTAAATGTAGGGGTATGGGTGGTTGCGCTTCTAATAACGTGGTAGAATTCACCCTGCAGCTTGAGGGGGAGAAGCTGGAATCAGACATAATAATATTACAATTGAGTAAAGGTAACGACAAAGACATAAGGGAGGAGCTGGCCAGAGGTGATGAGAAGGAAAGCCAAAGTGTTACGGGCTTGGATGGAGAGGAATTTGTTAAGTGCGTTGAGAAAATTTTCTTACTCAATATGTAGATGGACCTACCAGGAGAAGCAGCAAAACTTGGCCTTCTTTTGGGAAATAAGGAAGGGCAAGTGACTGAGGTGTCAGTGGGGGAGCACTTTGGGACAATTGATTGTAATTCTATTAGTTTTAAAACAATTATGGAAAGGGGTAGACATGATCTAAAAGTTAACGTTCTAGATTGAAGTAAAGCCAATTTTGACAGTATTAGGCAAGAGCTTTCAAAAGATGATAGAGGGAACTTGAATCCTAAGCTCAGCCATGATTGGATTGAGTGGTACAGCATGCTCAGAAGGTCAAATGCTCCTATTTTTTATACTTATGGTCTTATTTAACATGGACAGTCAGCAGCCAATTTATGCAATGCAAATTCCCACAGATAGCAAGTGGTAATGATCAGATAATCTGTTGCTATGCTGTCAATTGAGGGATAAGTACTGATCATGACACTGGGGAGAACGTACTTGCTCTTCTTCATAATAATACCATTTCCAAGCCCATGAAAGAGTAGGCGTGCCTTCTGTTTAAGACCGTACGACACTGGAACAGAAGTAGGACAGTCAGCCCATCATGTCTGCTCAGCTATTCTATAAGATCATAACATGTTAACCACAAGAGAGCTCCTTCAACAGTGCAACAATCAACAATCTTTTTGTAACATAGTGGAACATTAGCACGCTCTCTAGAATGTGACATTACAATTTCTGGATTCATTGGGTCTACATTTACAACCCAACTTTGAAATGTTCTCTTTCTACAGAGTGACCAGGAGCTAAATCAAGACCCAAATGAAATTTCCAATGAAGCGAACCGAGACTCTGTTCTTCAAAATACTGAGACTGCCTCACAGTGATGCCGCAGCTGCAATTTAAATGAAGTCTTGGAGATAATGTCACTGTGGGCACCCCGACATAAGCCAAAAGTTTTAGGCAAAGGAAAATCATTTGAGTTTCACGCTGATACCAAGCTAGCTGTGGAGTTTGTATAACGTCCCCCAGGACTCATCACCTGCAGGAAATATTCAGTGCGATACCTGATCTCCACAACCTGTAAGCACAGGGGTTATGAGGTCAGCTCAGCTCAATGAATACTCCTCATTTCCAGAAGGATTCCCAAAGGAAATTATATGTCTCGTGTAGAATTAAAGTCATGCAATCACATAGCCAGCCAATTCATAGGATTTTTTTTGAATATTATTACACTTATTATCTCATTGCACTCCCTAGAAGGGATTCATCAGCCACTAACAAGATGAATTTCCACACAGAACTGTTTCAAAAGAACAGAAATGGACATTCCAGCTCATAATGCAGCAAATCCTAACAAATCAAAACTAAGCATCATTGATCTACCAGATTTGGTGCTGCTGTTTCTGTTATCTATTTTAAAAGGAGATTTAAGTGTGTTAAAGTAAAACACTGAACTAGATTACTCAATTTATTTGAGAGCCTCAGTACCAGAGTGATTATTCACAGACACTGCCTTTAATGTCCTGCAAAATGTGATGAGGCATGTGAATACCCATGAAATCTACTCCATCTAAGAGAGAAGGAAATGTACAAACAAGCAAGCACCGGAAGTTATCGTCATTACTACAGGAAACGAGAGATTGAAATGAAGAGTCTCATTATGGTCTTCAAATACTTCGACAATAACACACAGAATTCCGATATTTCATATGTCTAATTCTTGATGGGGCAATATCCATGTCTCATTCTTATGTTCTAGTGGATAATGTAAGCATTACCACATCAGGTAACATATCGTGCTGGAGGCAAAACGTACAACATTAGGGTTTAATTGAGCAACCTAAATGGTACTGAGGATTTCAGCTCGAAGATATTTTTCTTTGCAAGATGCAAATTTCAGATATTCCTGAAAGCCAGACTCAAGGTCATTTACCATGAACCAGGTTAAAAAACCATGTTAGTCAATATATTGATTCCACTGGAAATCAACGGTTGTGCTTTTAAAAGGCTAAAAATTACAAAGCAACACCTGCTGACACGGCCAAATCTTTGCATCATGGTTCCTTACAAATTCCAAGCCATTCAAATGGAACTAGTCTGTCACGAAAACCCTCGAAACTTTGAAGGATAATGAATGGACTATCTCCTGAATCATTCTCAAAAAGTCCAAACAATCTTGGGTTTTCAACTGGGTAAGGTACAAGCCAACAGGTAAAATCATTTTGGTCACTGCAACTCCAGATATGGGCCAACATCCTTGAACTCCCTCCCTAAGGGCACTGTGTGCCTACCTGCAGCAATTTAAGTGGGTAGCTGACCATCACCTTCTTAACAGCAACAAGGGATGGACAATAAGTGCTGGCACAGCTAGCAACACCCATGTCTCATGAATGATGTTTTTAAAAATCTGAGAAAGGAACTTTTCCGGCCGTAATCTATTTCAATACCACAGACATGGAATCAATTTGCTATGATTACATTTTGGTAACTGGTCAGTCAGTGAGAAGCCAACCCAGTTCCTCTTTTATGTTTGTGAGGCTGCTTTTACTGAAGGCAACAGACAAAAGCAGAAAAGATGCTGACATAGTAAGACACTGAGTGGGGCACTTTTTCTCTCTCTCCATTTAACCTGCAGGTTTGAGACCTGCCTGCTGCCTAATGACCCACAGCTGCAGTTGCCTGAAGAAAAACAGAATAAAAATTGTCCATACCAGGCAGCGGGGATCCCCAGTCGAGGGCCCTCTACGTGGGAGTCCTCCCCCTTTCTCTCAGGGATCTGGGGTGGAGGATGCTGCACGCAGCAGTCCCCTGCAACTGCAGATTGCGGTGGTTCACAGACTCCCAGCCCAATTGCTTGTTCTGTGGCGCTGTGGAGTCCGTGGACCACGTGTATATTGGGTGTGGGCGTTTGCACTCCCTTTTTGATTTTCTTAAAAACCACCTCCTCTACTTTTGATTGCACTTCAGTCCCACCCTCCTGATCTTCGGGCACCCGGTACAGAGGAGGGAGGGCAGGTCTGAAGACCTCCTCGTGGGTCTGCTCCTGGGCCTGACCAAACTGGCCATAAACAAGTCCAGGCAGCGGGCCGTGGAGGGGGTCGTTCAGGCCGACTGCCTGCCCCTCTTCCACGGTTACGTTAGAACCCGGGTGACCTTGGAGAAGGAGCACGCGGTCTCCACCAACACCCTGGAGTTGTTCAAGGAGAAGTGTGCGCCGCAGGGAGTGGAGTGCATTATTTCCCCCTCCAACTCTATTTTGATTTAATCCCTGCCCTCCCCTTCACTGTTTGATCACACAGCATTGCCTTTTTGTGAAGGGCACTGCTTGTCACTGGCCACTCGGGTGTTGTTCTATCTTCCTGGTGGTGGAAATTGAATAAAGATTTGTACACCTTGTGTCTCTCACGGTGTCTCATACCTGCGTACACACACACCACGGGTAAAAAAAAAGGAACAGAAAAGGGAAAAAAAAGAAAAAACACAGGAGTATCAGACATCCTGATCACGCTGACAGCTGGCTCTGAGGGAGCTAGATCAATAAAGGAGGAAAAAAAATTGTCCATCGTCTTTAAACTGTCTCAACTCAGGATTCAGAGGGGCGACTGAGTCCAATCGGAAACCATGTATATCGTTCAGCTATGAGATCGACATACCACCAACTTCTATTGGTTTTTCTTTTGTGAAAAAAAAACATGCTTTATCTATCCTCCCACTTGGTAACTTACTTACATGTATTTGTGTATGTAAACCCTTGAGTGCATATATGCACATGAAAGTTAAATGAGTTCAATATTTTTTTAAACTGCTGGATGATATTAATAGTGGGCTCAGAGTTACTGTACTCTATAGTACAGTTCTGATTTTAAGTAGCATTCATCATAGATGATAGACAGACTTTTGGGAGTCAGGCTGTAAGTTATTCTCGATGGAGTGCCCAGCCTCTGACCAGGATATAAGGGCCGATCAAAAGTTGGGTATTCCAAAGTGAGTAATTAATCTCCAGGTTCCCTAGAAACTGTCTATGATCTACAAGGTACAAGTTAGGAGTTTGATGAAATACTCTCCACTTACCCAGCTGAGCTCAATACCATGTTAGAAAAAGCAGCCGTTGATGGACACGCCATCCACCACATTTAACCTTCACTGTGTTATAGATCAGGGCACAGACCTCCACAAAATATTTCAGGAAAGTATCCCGGACCCTGACTTTGCTAGTTGTTTTAAGCAAGTGTATAGCGGATATTCCAGGAGAGGGTCCAACCACTTTGTTTTAAACAAAACAGAATTAATTTGCAAGATTACCGAATGAAACACAAACAAAATAAAACAGAATGTTGAATAATTCAACCTATTCGAAAATCCATCAATTTAGTGATGCTGTTCGAAATACTTGCAACAATCCCTAAACAATCATTTGCAAAAACAAAGGATGAATCCAACACAGCGTCTGACAGGATAGATGTCAGAGAGAGGAAGGAGCAGCATGGACCTGTTTCTTTGGATTCAGCAGCTTCACCACTGCCTTCTTGCTAAAGCCAAAACAAAACAAAACAAAGAAAAGCTGAGCTGAGAGAACTGGCCACTCCCCTTTCATTGTACAAACTTTACAAAAAAAATTTAAATCCTCTTGCCTGAGAGAATATCTGTTAGCTCTAATCAAATTGATCCTAAAACCTAGACACCCTGGAACCTGAGTGTTCAAGGCCGCTCTGACAAAATAAAACAAGGACAATATAATATTGTTAAAGGAGCAGCATCGTTATAACTTCCGCCACTATTGAAGTATGGTGATATGTTCTATTTACAAGATGCACTGCAGTAATTCACCAAGCCACCTTAGGAAGCATTTTCCAAACCCAAAACCTTTACAAGTTACAAGAATAAGAGCTTCGGTGCTGCAAATGTATTTTTTCCTATCATGGCGCTTAACTTGCACCGTCTTGTCATCTTAATTCATAATTGTCACATGCACCAAAATAAATGAAAAATGTTGTTTTACATGCTATGCAAGCACATCGTACCAGACAATGTGCATCAGGGTAGCAGAACAAAGTGCAAAATAAAAGTGTTACAGCTGCAGAGAGAGAGAGAGAGAGAGAGAGACACAGACAGACAGACAGATCAGAATTAGCATTTAAGAGGTCCATTCAAAAGTCTGATAACAGCAGGGAAGAAGCCACTCTTGAATCGATTCGTACATGTATACAAACGTTTCTATCTTCTATCTCATGGAAGAGGGTGGAAGAGTGTATAACTGGGGTGGGAGGGTCCTTTGATTATGTTGGTTGCTTTCCCAAGGCAGCGGGAAGTGTAGCTAGAGCCAATGGATGGGAGGCTGGTTTTTGTGATGTACTGAGCTGTGCTCATGGCTCTCTGTAGTTTCTTGTGCTATTGGGAAGAGCAGTTACCATTCCACACCGTGATGTATCCAGATAGGATTGTAAGTCAACTGGGAACTAGCAGATCAAGGTTGAACTACAAAACCCATAATACTATCCCTCTAACTGAACAATAAAAACATCATCAGTCTGCTACATCACGGAGATTACAAGGATGCAATCGAACACACTGTAGTTAAAAATGATAAAGTCAGCCAGTTGGAACAGATTTCCCAACTTGCTTGTGCGTCACTGGATTTCACCAGCCCTCCCATGCCCAAATCCATTTACTAACCCCCACATCATAACTCATTCTCTACACTGACCTTAACAGGCAGGTGTGGAATTGGTTAATGTCTTATTCAAAACTCTGAAAATAGTGCACAAGCTCAGAGCTGCATTAATGTGATTTTCCCGTCTATTGCATTCAATTCTGATCTCCCTGCTATCTCAAAGATGTTGTTAAATTTGACAGGATCTGCAAGTATGTTGCCAGGGTTGGGGGTTTTGAGCTATAGGGAGTGGTTGAATCGGCTGAGGCTATTTTCCCTGGAGCGTCGGAGGTTGAGGGGTGACCTTAAAGAAGTTCATAAAATCATGAGGGGCATGAATAGGATGAACAGCCAAGGTCTTTTCCCCAGGGTAGGGAGTCCAAACTAGAGGAATAGGTTGAAGGTGAGAGGGGAAAGATTTAAAAGGAACCTAAGGGTCAACTTTTTCATGCAAAGGGTGGTATGTGTATGAAATGGGCTGCCAGAGGAAGTGGTGGAGGCTGGTACAATTACAACATTTAAAAGGCATCTGGACGGGTATATGAATAGGAAGGGTTTAGAGGGATATGGGCCAAATAGTGACAAATAGAACTAGATTGATTTAGAATATCTGGTTAGCATGGGCGAGTTGCACTGAAGGAAGTTGGACTGAGCTTTTGCTGTACATCTCTATAATTCCAAGTGCATTGCCTGAACCCAGTGACCTTCCAACTGGATCTTACCAACTGAGTCAAATTGACATTAGTTCATTGTGAGAGCTTGTGTTTTAAGTTCTGCACTGAGCATGTGTATTGTATACAATTGCCCATGGAGACAGCTAAATAATAGAATGCTTTCTTCAGTATATAATTTCAATTACTTTTCAAAATGATTTGAAGAGGAGCTGGAGGGTGAAGTATATAATACATGGAGTGTTTAGAGAGAGGGGGGATAGAATGACATGGAGAAACTATTCCAAGCATGATAGACTGACAACCCCACATCTGTTACAGCATAGTGTTCAGATTATAAATTTTCCAGAAACCTCAGCAAGACAAAAAGGAAGAGAGGAATGACCAGACAGTGTGAGAAACAGAAAAATAATTCTCAACTTTCTGAACCTGGAGGCAGCAAGTTAACTTAATTCTGCAGCAAAGTGGCAGATCGGAACCCCCATTACATTCTAACCTTGCTCGAATTACATTCGGAGTCAGAATGCCCGTGGCCAAACATCACTCCTGGCCTTCGGTCGAGGCTCTAATTTCCACAAGATCCAGCAGCCTCTCTCACCTTAGTCAGTCATGGGTTAACTTCCTGGAAACTTCACCATCCTTTTAACTTCATGACAAGATCCGAGCCATAGAGGGAAATGAAAGCAGAATATGTTAGAAATGGACAGCTCTCATGATATGTTATAGACTGAGACATCAACTCTGTTTCCGTCTCCACTGACGCTACCGGATCTGCTGAGTTTCTCCAACAATTTCGGTTTTCAATTTTGATTTCCAGCATCAGTAACATTTTGCATCAGCAGCTTATCTTCCAGATGATTATTCATAATTCAACCTTTACAGGCAAGTAGATTTGCTTGATTTTGCTCTGATTTTCCATTCTGCTCAAGTCCTTGTAAAGGAAAATTAGAGAAATGATCTGATATCATTTGTTTCATTGCTATAAATCAATGCTTTTAGATATAACTGAAATGCTCTGCACTTGCTCTGTCAAGCATAAGAGGTGCCCATTCTGCTGTTCATCCATGAAGACAACATTGGTAACAGAGTGTAGGCTGCATCAATGCTGCTGGCAGGCTTTACACATTTCTTAAGACAAAATGCTGAAAATATTTTCCATGAGTGCATTTGTCCACCATGTTGATGATTAGCTCAGTTGGCTGGATGGTTGGTTTGTGATGCAGAGTTGCCAGTACCATGGGTTCAATTCCTGTTCCAGCACATTGAAGGTCCCACCTTCTCAACCTCTCCCCTCACCCAAGAGCTGGTGACCCTCAGCTTAAAACACTTCCAGTCATCCCTCTCTCTATCTCTCGAAAGAGAAGGTAGCCCTATGGTCACTTTATCCCAAGTAGTCATTAACTGTACAGATCGCACAGCAGGAAAAGTGTGCTGCGTTGGTCAGGTGCTCCCCTCAGAGTTCTGTTATTAAAACAACTGGAATTCTCAAGGGAATCCAAAGAAAGACGAAAAAGAACACAAATGATGACAAATGCTGCTTTACAAAAATGCAGACCAGTTTCTCTAAAATATTAATTAAAATGGGAAGTTGCAGCTTAAGGTATTGCTTGTTTGCGGAATCAATGGTCAGAATGGTCAAAACATTTCCTATATTTTGTTAGTTCATTGCCTTAATTTTGCCATTGGAATCAGACAACACGGAACACAGATATGCAACTTTCATGTCTTCAAATTGGCTCATTCATGGTGCTAGTTTTAAAATGGCTTCACATGAATCAAGGCCCAGGCTTTAATGTTTTAACGATTTCCATACAATTGTTATTTTGAATCACAATGTTGGAAACACCATTCGAGACATTAAGGATATTGGCATTGATGAGAGAAATGCCATATGATGATCCTGGTCCAATTCTCCTAAATGTAAATCATAAATATTTAATATACTTTTAATGAACAGCTTTATACTTTCATAAATTTATTTTATGGGCTTTTGCACTCCAACTATATAAAAAACATATACCATGATCAATATAACACAAATTTTTACCACCAATGGACTCAGTGATAGATTTGCAGTAAAGAACCATACAACCATAGAAATGATACAGCACAGGAGATGTGTGTGTGTGTGTGTGTGTGTGCGCGCGCGTGTGCGCGTTGGGGGGGGGGCATTCAGCCTAACTTGTCCATGCCAACCCAAAGACACCCACATACCTTGCTAATACCATCTCCTGCATAGGGCCCATAACCCTGCAGCTTACTACACTTAAGGTGCAAATCCAGGTACTACTTAGTAAAAGAGTTTAAGGTCTCTGCCTCAGTCACCAACACATGCAGTGAATTCCAGACACTCACCACCATCTGCGTAAAAAAAAGATTTCCCCTCATGTCCCCTCTAATCCTTCTGCCACTCAACTTGAATCGATAACCCATTGTTTTTGAACTGTCAAGAGAAAGAAGTTCCTCTTGTCTACTCTATCCCTACCCCTCAAAACTTTGTATACTCCAATCATGTTCTCTCAGCCGTCTTTGTTCCAAAGAAAACAACTCCAACCTCCCCTCGCAGCTACAATTCTCCAGCCCTGGTAACATTCTCGTCAATCTTCTTTGCATTCTTCCCAGAAGCAATTATATCATCCCTGTAATGTGGTGACCAAAACTGCCCACAATACTCCAGTTGTGGCCTCATCAGTGTCTTTTACGTTTCCATGATTATATCCCTACTGTTGAACATTTGTGATCCACTGTATTAGGAAACGTGCAAATTAGAACATTTTCTCGTCAGGAAACGTGACTGAACAACTGCTGCTGTCAATGCATGTTACTTGTTTCAGTCTTCCAGTGCATCATAAATGTGATCTGTAGCCTCAATTAGACTGCCATTCCTATACATCAATGAACATTTAAATTACTTCAGTATTTTTTTTCCCAAAGTGATTGTTAATTTTCAGAGTAAGATAAACCAAAATTACAAGGTTGCACTCTGCTACCCTACAGAGATGAGCATGTTTTCCCTTTCTGGGTATTCATCTGATAGCTCTAGGACCACTATTCAAGGAAAGGGATACAATTAAATTCCAGAAGAACGATCCCCTCAAGTTGAAAGTTACTGTGTGGCCTTCCTTAGTTACAAATAAAGCACATGTGCAACTGTGCAAATAAAATTAAAGGAACCACACAGAACTCTGTTTTAAAGAGAACACTGCTTCATAGTTCTTGCAAACTGACTCAAAGGGGATAAGTATTTTGTTTCCAAGTTAGCAAAAAAGTTTGTTGTAAGTAACAGTCATTTATTAAAGAAGAACTGGGACATGCCTGGAGAACACAGTCCTGATCATATTCAAAAGGGAGCAGCAAAATATTTATAAAACAAATGCATCAGAAGAGATTTGATGCGAGCAAAGGCCATGTAGCTGGATTTGAAGACTAGCTCCAAACAGGAAGAACTGACAGAATAATCACAACCTCTATTGATGTGCACACATTTTAAAGTGGACAAATGCCATAGTTCATACAAGTAAATCTTTCAAGTAAGATTGAACAAGTTTCAAAATTTCATCACTGCGGAGGTAGTTTACATCTTCTACCCGTGTGCGAGATTGACAACAGTTGTTTATGAGAAGAAAGTGAGGACTACAGATGCTGGAGATTAGAGCTGAAAATGTGTTGCTGGAAAAGATTCCTGAAGAAGGCTCATGCCCGAACCGTCGATTCTCCTGCTCCTTGGATGCTGCTTGACCTGCTGCGCTTTTCCAGCAACATATTTTCAACAGTTGTCTATGGACATTCTACTCCTACTGGAGTTACTTTTTAAGCTTACATCACACAACTGTAAACACTCTTTTTCACGTGGCCTAAGTTGATAGTTACTTCCTTCCCAGTATTTACATGAAGCTCCTCTCCCACTTTTGCATTGGCCCTCAACTTTCCTGGTACCATTTCTTCTCCATTTTCTCTTACAGGAGTAGAAAAACTAAAGCAGTCACTGAACTCTAAGATACCACCAGTCTGAGGGCAGCTGAACTTCAGATTGTAAAATTGCCACCTATCCCAATCCTCTGTAAGCAGCACGCGACTCAAATTAACACAAATACTGATCAAGTTGTCCTTACAGAGTCCTTTGTGGATTAATTGGATGATATCGATCACTGCCATAAGTCACAATTCCAGATTGTATCTTACGCCAACTGGATAGTGGACACCAAGTTAAGTAACTGTGGTTTTCTTACATCAAGCAGTTCCTATTATCTTACACAATTTTTGCTAAAATATGCAAAGGCCATTTTGAATGAACAAAATTAATGCCAACATAGAATGATAAAACAAGAATTGTGGATGCTGAAGATCGAAAACAAAAATAGGAATTGCTGGAGAAACTCAGGAGGTCTGTCAGCTACAGTGGAGAGAAAGCACTTAACATTTCGCGTTCAGTGACCCTTCTTCACAACTGCAACTCTGAAGGAGAGTTACTGGATTTGAAAAATTAACTCTGATTTCTCACCACACATACTGCCAAATGGGAATTTCCCCAGCAATTTCTGTTTTTGTTACATGTCAACATAGTTATTGGTGGGAACATCACTGCCGACCATTCAGCACCTTTTTTTTATATAAATAGGTTATCATCACGTGACACCAGCAGCAAAGAGGCTACGTTGCAAGGAGCAATGACTCCGCATACTATATATATGCTTCATACAACTGAGACACAGAGGACTGGAGATGAGTAAATGATGGCTGAATATTTGTCGTTCACTACTAAAATGATTCATCATCAAATTTTGTGATGAGTGGATTGCAACTGGGGAGTAGCAAAGCAACATTTAAAAAAAAAGTGTTTAGGGATTGTTCTCAATGAGCCATCTGGGGAAATGAGATTTACGGAGCTATTCCACAGGATTATTTCAATGATTGAGTAACCCATGAATAAGTATACAGATCAATAATATTGAACCCTCACCTTTTGCACTTTCAAGATGAATTTGACATGGAGATCCTCTGCTATTTGTTTCAGTGACTGACCCTTAGAATCAGGTTAAACCCAGATATTTCCAGTGCTTATATGAGTAGTATAATTTCATTATATACATTTATTTTTCTGATGATCACCTCCAACCTGAGTCGATTCAGTTTTCACTACTTGGGTGTGTTATGGAATTAAACAACATTGAGATAACTTCTCTGTTAAAATCAAACTTGTAGCCAAACAATCGCCAGACAGGGTTGTTCCCTTCCAGTTGGGGAACATTTTGCCTTAAATCTTCGGCTGACCATCCTCCAAGGCGGACTTCGGGTTACACAACAACACAGAGTTCAGAGCAGAAGCTGAAAGCCAAGTTCAGTACCCATGAGGATGGCCTCAAACAGGATCTTGTGTTCATGCCACCCCACTACACTATGCACACGATCATGCAGACTCTCTCTCTCAGACATACACATACACCCATCCATACACTCACACGCATATACTCCATCACACTCATGCACACACATACACTCACCTTCTCTCACACACACACAAGCCTATGGGGTGAATTTGCATTTGCATATTTATATTTATTGATACATTCTATTTTGTTCAAAAAGCACATAATCTGTAGGCAGTCAGTCCATGTGACATTTTATAAATTCCTACTTTGTAAATAGAACCAGACTGACTCAAAGTTGGGATACAGACAGACTCTAACCTCACACCTTCAATGCATTGTCTGAGCTGAGATGCCTTTTGTTTAATAAACCAAAAGTTAGCTCAGGAATGTGATTTGAAAGAAGTTTTGGGATTCACATATTAATGAATTGAAACCTGCATCCCCATTCTAAGTGATTAAAGGGTTAACAGCAATCTTGATTTGTTCAAAGCATCGCATCAATTATATGACACTTCAATCTTTTACTATAAATTCTGTGTCCTATGATCCTGCCTCACTAGCTACCTAATGAACAAGTACAAAAGCTTGTACTTCCAAATACACTTGTTAGACTATAACATGATGTTGTGAGATTTTTAACTTTGTCCACCCCAGTCCAACACTGACACCTCCACATCAAACAACCCTAAGCAGAGAAGTTAAGCTTAATCTGCATAAAGCTCTGGTTAGGTCACAACTTGGGTATTGTGTCCACTTTGGGTCACCATACCTCAAAGGATGTGACGGTCCTTAGATGACAGAGAATTGATTTACCAGAATGGTCTTGAGGGATTTTAGCACAAGGTACAGAAGCTGGGGTGGTTCTCCTTCAGGCAAATGAGATGGATGGTAAATTTGATGGATGTGTACACGATGGTGCCCCCTGTTCAGATAAGGTACACAAATATAAATTGTTCCTAGTGGCTCATCATACAAGAACTAGAGAGCAAAGGTTCAAGGATCCAGGGACAAGAGTATTACAGACCTGGGATTCACTGTATACTGTAGATGGAGAAGATAATGATTTCAAATGTAATTGAGTAGGCACTTGAAGAAAGAAATGAGCTTGCAGAGTTATGGGGAATGAGTAGGGGAATAGAACTGATTGGGTTTCTCTAGAGATTCAATGGGCCAAATGGTCCACTTTTCTGCCAATTTGACTTTACATTCTATATGAATTGGATTTTGTTGTTTATTATGTTAAAAATCCAATGTGGTCCAAATATTGGCAGTTGGTTATTTTTTTATGTGGTTGCCCATTTGTTTGTGTCTCTAGATTCCAAGTACTGTATCCCTCACAGGCATACCTTGTGAAGCTCTCCCATTTTCCTATTTGTCAGTAACACAGATAGTAAGAAGATAGAGCAGTTGTTCACCTTGATGCCTTCTTAAGAAATTACAAATTCTGTCAGAGCCTTCTGCCAATTAACAATTTCATTTCTTTTTCTAACATCGGAATCTACTTCTGCCCTGAACAAAAATGCAGTTAATTATTTTTCTAAATTATTAGGACGATTAAAATCTTTTGTAAAACACTAATAATTGAGCTTTAAATATTCACCGATGACCTGAGAATGCTTTCTACAGTGAATCCTTTTCCATTGTCAATTACAGCAGTTTAAGTGAAACAAACTCACATTTTCCTCCTGTGTTACTGCTCCTCCTTTAGGTGGTAGATGACTTTTCAAGGCTGCTCACCCTTGTTATCGGAAATGCTCTCAAAAATTTGAAAGCTAAACTGTTCTTCATTAATTGCCAGCCATCTGCTGAACTGTAGTTCGAGGGCTGCACAATTAGCCAAATTGATTCTGAAACTGCAAAGATCACAAACATCAAACGGCACTAGGAGAGATTCTGCAGCTTAGCCTTATCTGCTGCACTGCAAGCTTTGTCATTGTCCTTTCCCAAAGCAGACTGCAGGGGGAGACATTGCATCACTCTGCTGATCCTGTACTCAACCTAACTTATCAATAAGTTTCAAAATAGGCCAGTGCTGATGCCAGCAATTTATGGAAGCGAGCTATTAAATTAAGAGTGTTTCATATTTACAGTTCAGCTCATTTGCAATAAAACAAAAATGAACAACTAGTTATATCATCCTATTCCCAAGCAAGATGTGGTTGGACACTTCATTGGGAACAAATTCAAGTGGTTTATAATGCCCAAAATTCATAAGCAATGAACATTCACACACGGGGCATTCAACAGCCTGCCACTCCTTTGAATTTGCTTGAAGATTTTGTGGGGAATGGTCTGGGGGATTGGTTTTGCAATTGAGAGGCACGGCACATGTTCCTGTCACAAGCCATTGCATGCATAAAGTTGTCAATCTCAAGACAAGCCTTCTGACAGATGCAGAGCGCCCAGCCAACATCCACGCTGGTATAAGAAATGTAAGTCAATCTGGACAATGTTTCCTGGTGACCATTTCCAACTGACAGATGCTTGATAGCAATGATCTCTGAAAGCTGCTTGCATGCACAATCATGTGCACAACAGAGGTCATTCATGTTGACTCTTATGAGCCCATCATGCAAGGTGGTTGTGTGAAACAATTAAAAATATCACAAAATCAGATGAATCCACAACAAAAACAAAGTGCTTTGCCTAGTACAACATGCTATCTGCATGTATATAAAAAGTGCCCTTTGAAGGCAACACAAATAAACAGATCAGCTGGATTTGGGGTCAATTGTGAAAATAGGGATTCCCAAAGAAACCCGACAGGACTTTAAACATTAACTCTGCTTCTCTCTTCACGGATGCTGCCAGACCTGCTGGGTTTCTCGATCACTTTGTTTTAATTTTTGGTGAATATGCAAATGAACATCCAGTGGATGGTCTGCTATGACTGTCACCTCAATACTCATGAGACACTATGTTACAGGTGGAGCAATTTGGGGCATGGACACCCCGTTGTGGAACCTTTTGAGTCCAGTGTGAAAAAAGACACTGTGAACAAATAAAATTGCCTTTGATACTAGCCTGATGTTCTCTTGGCTTATACCAGAATACGAATGGTACTTGGCATTCATTTCATTGGCAGCTGTCCATAAAGGTGTGACAATAATAAATCAAATCAAATATGCAGTTGGTATATAATAAATGAAAGATAGTATTTGTAATTTTAAACCCAGTCATTTTAATGACTGAAAAATGGTGGCCAATATGCCCACCATAATTCAACATGCACTTTCTGAAAAATCACCTCCGTGTCTCTAAGGTTTTCTCATCTACAGTGCAGTTACTGGGAAAATAACGCATCTCATGTCTGGCTAGTTTCAGGTATTTCTCCATTCATACACATGACAACCACGTCATCCCTTAAAGCTGGCACACATCTCGCTAAGTCAATCCTGGAGAACCTAAGAACTAGAAGCAGAAATAACCTTTCAGCCTCTTGAGTCTGCTCTGCCATTTAATGCGATTATGGCTGATCATATGTAGGCCTCAACTCCACTCTTCTGCCAAATCTCCATAATCTTTCAACCGATTAACAATTTAAAAACTCTCCCCTCCTTTCGTTTATTTTATATCTCTCATCCCCCCATTGTCTGGGGTAATGAATTCCACAGACGCTCGACTCAGAGAAATAATTCCTCCATTTCCACGTTTTAAATGTGCTCCCCCTTATCCTAAAACTATAACCTCTCAATCTTGATCACTAACATGAGGAAACATCCTTTCTAGGGACTGACTTTGTCAATCCACTTTAGCATCTAACATCCCTCAAACAGACCACCTCTCAATCTTTTGAACTCTGCAGGGTGTAGGGCGAATAGAAGACAGCTAGTTCAGTAATGCATAGGAAGGAATCATTTTTATACCATATCCCAGTAATCTCACATGTTCCATTTTACCTCAGTCTTGTAACCTAACACAGGTTCAACTGTGATAGGAACAGTAGACTCCCTGCTACTTTTAATCTCAAGTCTCAATGTGTGCACCTATTCTGCTCAGATTTTGATTCTACACAAGATAATTTTGAATGAGGAAGATCATTCAGCCCTTCATAATCCATCCATTCGGAAAGATCCTCAAACTGGATTTTATATCCCCCCCCACAACCACCCCCCCCCCAACAACCCCCACCCCCACCCCCACCACTGGCATCAGAGGTCCTAACAAGGGTGTCAAGCAGACGGGCATGGGAGAGGGAGAAGAGATCCAAAATCTGACCAGTGGCAAGCCTGCCACCTTTTCACCCAACCACAAGCTGCTAACCATAATACAATAAATGGCAGATGTTACTATCAGTCGTTCATTGTTTAAATAAACAGTAATGGACCAATTCATTTGATTTCATTTATCATTGTTGCATGTACAGAGATACAGTGAAAAGTATTATTTTGCATGCTTTCCAGACAAATCATACCTTACATAAGGATATCAGGGTTAGAGAACAGACTGCAGAATATAGTGTAACAGCTACAAAGAAGGGGCAGAGACTGATCAACTATAACATTTAAAAGGTTAGTACATAAGTTTGATAATAGCAGGAAAGAAGCTGTTCTTTAATCTGTTGGAAAGTATTTTCAAACAAAACCAAACATAGGCAGTTTTTCTTTTATTAAACTGACTATTTCAAGGCAGAAAGGAAGGGGGAAGGTATGTCATTCTGGGACTGCCCTGTAGACAGAGATGGCTGCAAACCCCTCCCCCAACAAGATATCAATCTCCCACTTTGCTTCTGGTCACATTTCCTCCAAATTCCAGCCCCTACTGCCCTCTCTGGGCTCTCAGATGCAGCAGCCCCAGCATCAAAGTCCAGGACACAGCTGTTCCAGAAATTCACCTTCTAGGTGTTCCTCCTTGCAGACTTGACAATGTCGACTCTGGGCTCTGGCGCTGTTGGGACTAATGGAGCCCCAGACAATTAGATTGGTCATCTGCTCGAGGGTGGGGTTTCCTTCAAGTCCTAGAATCTTGAGCACCCCCATCCCATGTGTTATGGCTGTCGCCAAGGCTTCTGTCAACTGCACTGGCTGCCTGCCAACCTTTCTTCATGGGCAGAGGGAGTAGATATGCAATCCACCTCTTTCCCATGAAACCCAGCCCCAGGATTCTCCATGTACTACCAACAGCTTGGGAAAGAGAGTTCAAGATTTTCCATGTCCACTATTTAGAGATCTCCTTGACATATTGATCACAAAGTGAAGAACAACCTCCTGCTCTGAGCCTTTCAATAGATACAGTTTACATTTTAACAAGAAAAGCAGGAGACACCCAGAGTTAACCCAAGATTTATGGCTGGTGATGAATAAAGTATGTCAATAGTTTGCACTATCAGTCCAACAGCTACTTAGTCAATCCTAAGTGCTGTACACAAATTGGTACTAACATGAATTCAGTTCATACAACCCTCATGAAAGACCGATAAGGATTTGCCTGCATCAATGCTTTCTTTTTCTCCAAGTGGGCAGGATTATACCACCACCACCTGGAGAAAAATATTATCTGTTCATATTTATAATAACAGTGATTAAACATTGAGAGACACAAACTGGCTGTAAAACACATTGCATCACACTGAAGTCTGATAAATACCATTTATTTCACTATGTTGGTGAGTTTATATAATGAATTACAGAGATGTCTGACAAAATCAGTTTCACAGAATATCCTTCAGTGCCGTGATGGGAAGAATGTGAGGGAAAGGCACAATGCTCCGGATTTCTCCCACAATCCAAAGGTGTGCAGGCCAGGTGAATTGCCCATGTTAAATTGCCTATAGTGTAAGGTGCATTAGTCAGAGGGGGGTGGGTTGCTTTTCAGAGGGTCGGTGTGTTGGGCCGAAGGGCCTGTTTTCACACTGTAGGGAATCTAATCTAATTTAGAAAAAGGAAAGATAGAATAGTGTGGAGAAAGAGAGGGACCTTAGAGTGTGATTACATTGTCCCTTATAGGACAAACTGATAAACTAGAGAAGGTGGCAAATGGCATGCTAAGGCTCCAGCTATAGGAGCAGGGAGATTATACCGCACGTGTTAGTAACTATAGTCAGGTCATAGCTTGAGTACAGAGTCTGCATTGCAGGAAATATTTGACTGCATTAGAGGAGATTTATGGCAGGAATGCCAAGAATGGAAAACGTTAGCTCTGAGGTCAGTTTGGGAGCACAGGCAGCTGAGGAGTGACATAATGTGGTCAAAGTAATTGATATCAAACAAGAGTAATCCACTAACTCTTGTGGGCAGCACGGTGGCACAGTGGTTAGCACTGCTGTCTCACAGTGCCTGAGACCCGGGTTCAATTCCCAACTCAGGCGACTGACTGTGTGGAGTTTGCACGCTCTCCCTGTGTCTGTGTGGGTTTCCAAAGATGTGCAGGTTAGGTGAATTAGCCATGCTAAATTATCCGTAGTGTTAGGTAAGGGGTATGGGTGGGTTGCGCTGTGGCAGGTCGGTGTGGACTTGGGCCAAAGGGCCTGTTTCTACACTGTAAGTAATCTAATCTAACTAAGCCGAGGGGTCAAATGTGAAGAGGACATGGATTCAGAGATGCTTCAAAGATTCAAGGCGAGATTCGAGAATTTTTTTCCCCACCAAGCAAAGCAGGGATCTGTAACTAGCTGATTGACAGAGTGATAGGTACTCTGATCGCATTCTGAAAAGTACTTGATTATCTACTTGAAGAGCTATGAATGTGCAGCACCATTAAACTCATGCAGGAAAACACTCCCAATCAGTGGTTGTGTTAGGAAAGGACATTACTAATGCTATACGAGCTCAATTATGAGTGTTGTAGACAATTTAAGAGGCAATTAGCCTTTTAATGATCCTCCAGGCAGTTGCTTCTATTGTACGCTTCTGCACATTGACACCTTTCCCTGACATAAACTCTAAAGCAGCTTTTCTACTCAACAGTCCATTATGGCCATGTTGAAGCCTCAGTCCCCACAAATTGCAAGGAGGTTCTGACTGGATGATCGATGGTGATGCAGCTGAAGATCAATATGGAAAAGAACACTGATGAGGCAGTGCCACAGGATCTTTCACAACCCATTGAGGTGTGGGCAAAGCTTGTTTTAACCTCTTGTTCAAACAGTGGCAGCTCCAACAGTACCGTACTACCTCAGTATCTCATTGAAGTGTTGGCCTTTGTACAAATCTCTGGAATGGGACCTGAACTCGGAGACAAGATCTCTGCTGCCGAGTCAGGGTTAACACTTTGGAAACTAACAAACCAATCTTCCCTTTTCATAACTCTGATTTGGCAGTGAACTTAAAGGGCAATTTGAGTATCTTCCTTTTTGCTCTGGAGTGGTGTTTTGGAAGGAAATCTGACAGGAAAGGTTTAATTTGAACAATTTGCAGGTGCTTATTCTCTTTCATTGTAGTGGGGAGAACTAGGTGTCGTATGAAAAATTAATAGAAATGTTTATTCAATTAAACCCTGCTTTTATTTAGGTAACCTTTTTGCAGCATTAAAATGGATGTCTTTGAAGAAGGCAGACATTCCTAACCTGAATACAAAGTAAAAATTCATTGGATGTTCATCAGACAGACAGGTGGAAAACAGTGACCCAGCCAAAGAGCTTGATGGAATGAGAATGAGTTGTTACAATTTGCTCCAACAGCATTCTATGATTGACTCGAGCATTTATTTATCTGGAATCAACTGTACCCTGTTTATTTTACCAAGAGCACAGTGTGTTGCACAGTTATAAGTAAAGCTAGGAAGCATGTAGTCTGGGCAGAGTGCCACAGCAATGGTTTCAATTACCTCCCAAATTAAAGACGATGCAGACTGAGTTTAATCTTCATCAATAATACGGATGACAGTGAAGCAGCATTCCTTCTACCAGCCACAAACAAACATCCGAGTCAAAGAACAATTTACCTCAGTGTGAATTTAAATTGCTGTTAATTCATTAACCATTTTCTTAATGGATGGAAATACGCAGAAGGTGTTGTACAATAGTTTTACTGCAGTAAGTTAAAGACTGAGAGTCAAAGCTCATTTCTCCAACCTTTCCAGTTTGCTTTCAAACAACATTTTCATCAAAAACACAAACAAAAGATTGACATAAATTTGAGATTCAACATGAAATGATACCTGATAAAGAAACAGAATGTTCATTTCACAAGAGGTACATGGATTGTTGATACCCTACTCATGACTTTTAAAGATATCGGAGCTTCTTTAGACCTCCATCTTTTCACTTAAAGTGAACCCACATGTAATTAAACCACATCTTAAAAAGAAAACTGAAAATTGTTTTGTAAGTAAGTGAAAGCACACTTGCATTTATTTACAACTAAAACTAGGACTTTGAGAACTAATCTTCCTTTGTTTAAATGTTACAAATTTTGAGTTTGCCTCCAATTTTCCCAAGTTCAGTGGTAGAGGCACTCCCTTAATTAGCCCTCTCAAATTTAAAGTGTGTTGGTTCTGCCTGACACCTAAACATTTATCGATTGGAATCCTTTTGTAACCTGGCTAACATTTGGGTGGAATTTAGGTTGAGTGACAGGAAATAAAGGATCAAGTGAGCGAAAGCAAAACTGAATTCAATGGGAGTCAAGGGGAAAAACTTTGCGATGACTGAATTCATACCTGGCACAGAGGAAGATGGTTGAGGTTGATTAGTAAGTGGCTCCAGGATTAGGAGAAGGCAGGAGAATGGAGTTGAGAAGCACTTCAGCCACGATCATTGACAGAGCAATCTGAATTCGCCAAATGGCCTGATGCTACTCCTATATCCTATGGTTGTTGGAGGACAGTCATTCCCATCTCTAAATCATCCCTGCAGGAATTGCTCAGGGTAGTGTGTGAGGCTGCTTCACCCTTGACCTTCCCTCCATCAGAAGGTCAGAAGCAGGGATGTTTGCTGACAATTGCACATTTGCCATTCCTCAGATCCTGAAGCAGTCCACGCTCAATTTGAACAACATCCAGACATATCCAGGCTTGTACTCAAAAGTAGGAAATTACATTCACACAAATGTAATGCAATGGTCATTTCAGTAAAACACAGATGAATCATTGCCCCCTGACATTCAATAGCATTACCATCACTGAATTCCCCACTATCAACATCCTGGGAGTTACCATTGACTAGAAGCTAAACTACACTCACCATCTAAACATAGTGGTTAAAACCATCAGGTTAGAGGCTTGGAATACTGTAGTGAGTAACTCACCTCCTGACTCCCCAAAGCCTACCTACCATTTAGGAAGCACAAGTCAGGATTGTGATGGGATACTCGTACTTACATGGATGAGTGCAGCTCTAAAGACACACAAGCAGCTTGACACCATTCAGGACAAAGCACCGTGCTTGACTTGTTTGTGGATATGCTACCAGTCATGCCACCACCAACACCCTGTAGCAGCAGTATGAGCCATCTACAAGACGCACAGCAGAAATTCATCAAATATCCTTCGACAACATCTTTGAAACCCATGACCACTACAATCCAGAAGAACAACAGCAATAGATATATGGGAATAGCAGCACCTGCAACTCCCCCTCCAAGCCAATCATTTCTGATGGATAAGTCTGAGGTAACCTAAGTGCAGAAAATGTGTTGCTGGAAAAGTGCAGCAGGTCAGGCAGCATCCACGGAGCAGGAGAATCGACGTTTCGGGCATGAGCCCTTCTTCAGGAATGAGGAGAGTGTGCCAAGCAGGCTAAGATAAAAGGTAGGGAGGAGGGACTTGGGGGAGGAGCGTTGGAAATGCGATAGGTGGAAGGTGGTTGAGTGAGGGTGATAGGCCGGAGTGGGGGTGGGGGTGGGGGTGGGGGCGGAGAGGTCAGGAAGAAGATTGCAGGTTAGGAAGGCGGTGCTGAGTTCGAGGGAATCGACTGAGACAAGGTGGGGGGAGGGGAAATGAGGAAACTGGAGAAATCTAAGTTCATCCCTTGTGGTTGGAGGGTTCCTAGGCGGAAGATGAGGCGCTCTTCCTCCAGCCGTCGTGTTGCTATGGTCTGGCAATGGAGGAGTCCAAGGACCTGCATGTCCTTGGTGGAGTGGGAGGGGGAGTTGAAGTGTTGAGCCACGGGGTGGTTGGGTTGGTTGGTACGGGTGTCCCAGAGATGTTCTCTGAAATGTTCCGCAAGTAGGCGGCCTGTCTCCCCAATATAGAGGAGGCCACATCGGGTGCAGCAGATCAGTAAATGATGTGTGTGGAGGTGCAGGTGAATTTGTGGTGGATATGGAAGGATCCCTTGGGGCCTTGAAGAGAAGTAAGTGGGGAGGGGTGGGCGCAAGTTTTGCATTTCTTGCAGTTGCAGGGGAAAGTGCCGGGAGTGGAGGTTGGGTTGGTGGGGGGTGTGGACCTCATGGAGGGAATAGTCTTTTCTGAATGCTGATAGGGGAGGGAGGGAAATATATCCCTGGTGGTGGGGTAACCTAAGTGCAATCAGGTTCTTACCCAGATATTGTCAAGTTCTTCATGTAAAGAAGACCCTCAGTGGACAGAAATCCCAATTAGAGGATAGCAGAGGGGGTCCAGAGGGGGTCCACTGGCTGCTTTTGGCTCCTGAGACTTCACCAGTGATGACCACTGGAGACAAGCAAGTGGGGTGGAAATTGCTAAAAGATAAAAGGTAGGTCAGTCGTAAGGGCTGGCAATTGGCTTTCAGCTGAGTCCTTCTATTGAGCACTGAGTGCATGTGAAATGATGGACTACCTCTCCTCCTCCTCCATAGTACGTAGCTGTTAACGTGATAGGATTTGCAGAGCAGCCTTTGTTAGGCATGGGGCACTGATGTAAGGCCTGTTCAATGCTTGACAAAAATTAGATTTCAATGGTTTAAGTACAATTGGTTGTAAATGGTTCATTAATTTAAAAATTCACCACTAGTGAATGGGATTCCTATTTTTGGTCCATTCCAAATTCCAACAAAGCAGGAATAAATTTTCTCCAAACCTGGGAATCAGAAATAGGCATTCCTGCCTTATTCTTCAGGGCATCACATCCGAACTGGTGGGCTCCATTAAATCTTAACTCTTATTTCTGATACAATGAGCCTTTCCAATCTTTAAATAAATAGGTTGAAAATAACTTAGTGGGATGAAGCCAGAGACAAATTGTTCCCCTACTTATTTCATAAATAGCATGCGGCATGAATCACAATCAAACCCACTTCTTTTGCCTCCAAAAACATACTTTCTTTCATAAAGTATATTGCAAAACATTTTCATTTGGACATTACACAGATTAAATTCATATTCAAGTTGAAATAAGCATTCTTAGATGCCTCAATACAGTTACTGTTCATGACATTTACTATGTGCATTCAATTATATTAGTTACCAGACCTTTGGTACATATTGCTGAAAGGCCTTAGAATTTATGATCAAAAATCTGTTACTTGATTTAACCTCAAACCTCTTTTTGTACAAAAGAAAAATAACATACACTAACACCTTGCCCTTGCTTTGACCAAACCAAGGCTTACAGGATCACTCAGTGAACTGTCTCGGTTTTCTACACTTCCTTTAGCAGATCATTCTGACTGGCTGACTTTAAAGATGGGTTTTTCACTCATTTTTACTACCTCTCACTGAAGTACATTGTCTGACCCCCCCGCCCCCTCCATTCAATGATTCATCTGTACAATTGTCAGGAAAGCTGTTCACCACTTGCTTAAAAGATTGGATTCTTTTTGTAGGATACCAAGATGTGATTAAATGAAGCCCTTGATTGTTGTAAAAACACGTCCACAAAGCCTGATCCATTGACATGTAAAATCTTCTGGCTCATTGTTAAAGCATATGGCTGTGAGAAGAATCCTAAATCTGTGTGTGAATACACGCCAGTGTCACTTGTTTCCAAGTCATGCATCACGCTTAGCCTTCAGTCGTAAATGTGAGAAACGCCTGACTAATGTTTATGGAAACACTTGTTCTCTCTAACAACTGCAAATGGGTCAGTTTAATCATTATTTGTCCACACGGTAGATAGTCCAGTTACAACCTGAATCTTGCTTAGCTGTGACCTTGTTGATCAAGTTGATTAATCGATTTGATTTCAGAATGAACTGATTCTAGGAAACTTCCATTTGCTGCTTTAACTTGTCAATTGACTTCTGATATCAAGATTGTTTTGCAGAGTTGATTTGAGTCAGTCCATCAGCGGCAAACCAGGGAATATGTAAACATGCAGGAGACAACAAAGGGAAGTGGAATGTCAGCAAGGTATTCTGTTTTGTGCATAAAGTGTACATCCTGCGGGTTATTTTAGAATTAGAGGGGAGAGGAAAATGGGGAGGAATGGATATTAGTGACCATTCATTATAGATACAAAGTCATAGAGTCATAGAGATGTACAGAAGGGAAACAGACCCTTCACTCCAACTTGCCCATGCTGACCAGATATCCTAAACTAATCTAGTCCCATTTGCCAGCACTTGGCCCACATCTCTCTAAACCCTTCCTATTCGTATACCCATCCTGATGCCTTTTAAATGTTGCAATTGTACCAGCCTCCATCACTTCCTCTGGTAGCACATTCCATACACACACTACCCTCTACATGAAAAAGATGCCTTTGGGTCCCTTTTAAGTCTTTCCCCTTTCGCCCTAAACCTATGCCCTCTAGTTCCGAACTCCTCCAATGCAGAGAAAAGACCTTGTCTATTTATCATAAGGAAGGTCACGCTGGATACATCTTTGCAAACATACATTTTCTGCCTCCTATTACAGTTCAAATTTAATCCCATTCATTGATGGTCATTTTTGCTCAGACAAAAAAGTTAGAGCAGGACTCCTCAAACTATGGGCTGCGATTCCCAACGAAGTTGCCACCCAAAACTTTGGGTTTGCAAACTCTGATAGAGCAATGGCTGCCATGGGATCGCAAGGGATCTGAGGCTCACTGGCCAGGCCAGTATTTATTACCCATGCTTAAATGTCCAAAAGGCAGTTGAGAGTCTACCACGTTGCGGAGAGTCTGGAGTTATGTGTAGGCCAGACTGGGTCAGGACAGCAGTTTCCCTCCCTCAAGTACATTCGTGAATCAGAAGGGTTTTTCCGACAATTCACAATGGTTTCATGGTCATCATAAATCAAGGTATCTGATGTAAATTCCACCAGCTGCCTTGGGAGGATTGGAACCCAGGTCCCTTGAGCATCACCAAAGTCTCTGGATTAACAGTTGAGCGATAATGCCACTTGGAGATCCCCTCCCTAAGTACTAACAGCTGCTAGCTCATTTTAAAATCCACAGCTGTTGAAACAGTGAATGTGGTCTAACCAACCAATCTTGAAGGTTTGAGTCAAAAACAAGAAAGCCTTTACTCAATCTTTTGAAAAAAAAGAGTCCCTTATATTTACAGCTTTTCCTCGCAAAGGACTCTCCATCTCCTCCCTCACGACTCTCATCGCCCCTCCCTTAAGACAGGGTCTTGGCAAACTTTCAATCATCACAAGGAGGTCACAATGGGAAAAAAATTGGAAAACACCAAGATATCTGCTTTGTCAATTAAAATTTAGGCTGGATCTGGTGCAGTCACCTTGACCGACAGGAGAGGCTTTGATGGTTAGTTGCAGCTTGAAATGTTCAATGCTGAAATGAAGACTTGGAGAATGGGAGTAGATATTTTTAATCAAAATTTTTAAACAAAAGACAAAGTACTGGGAATTCTGGGCATTTGAATCAAAGAGAGAAATTCAGTAGGTCTGGCAACATCTGACAAGAGTAAACAAAGTCAATGTTTTGGGTCCACTGACACTTCTTCAGAAAAAGAGAACCTGAAGAGGGGTCACTGCATGCAAAAGGTTGAATCTGTTTCCCCTCCACAGATGCTGCCAGACCTGCTGAATTTCTCCAGCAATTTTGCTTCTAATGTTTTTAATCAACCTGCTCAGACATATTAATATACATCTCCTGAGAAGGTGAAATTTGAACCTGGACCTCTGAGCTCAGAGATAGGAGAACCACAAAAGCCCCTTGTGGAGGATGGTGGTTGGGTTGATATCATTTCAGCACAGATTTGGCGCTCTTACTATTGATTAGTCTACAGTATGAAGGCTTCATCCTAGCTGAGGTATGTCTGTCCAGTTATGAATGGAGACAATGCAAACATACTTTACCCCAGGGTCATTCTTTTAGAATTGTACTGGAATATATTTAGGCACATAATAGAAAAAGGAACCAAATATTTTCTCGTTAAAGAATTCTTTATAAAAACAATGACAAATTTAAGGCTACACATTTTCCGGTTTGAATTATACTCCAGATATTTTGGGACCACAACCCAATCACACAAACCTTGCCACAAAAGCCTCATCATTTCAATACAAAATGCTCAATATGCCGTAGTGTCATTTGCTTTTTTATTTCCATGAGTGAAACTGAATAGATAACTCACATGCAATGAATTTGCTAGCAAATAACTATTATCCACAGTAAACAAGATAGAATATTTCACTTGGAAGATAAATCATTTCATAATGCCAAAAATTATAGCCTGAAGTAAAGGAGTAAAGAGGACTGTCACTGATTAGAATTCCCATGTAATCTTCAATCTTGTAATAACTAGTTTCTCCATGTTGATTGGTATCGCTGAATGTGCCTTTGTTTTGGGGTCTCACACTCTCAAACTGCTAGCATTCTGGAATTAGATCTTTCATGTATTTTTACTGAAGGGATACTAACGATGGCAATTACGGACCAAGGCACAGCATCCCCGTTTGGTTTATCACTCAGCCGTAACTTCATGGCAACTCTTAGTCCGATCCACCGGTTTTAAAACATAAATCACAGAATCTTGCAACTGTGCACCACCATTCTATTTGAGAATTTCAGCAAAAGCACAGTCGTGTACATTGAGTGATGGAAGATGTTGATCTTGCTGCAAAATTTCAAAATGATATTTTAACCCTCTTTGATGCTGCTGAGAAGGCCTGTATCTCCATCACTTCATATATAGATATCTTGAAAATCCTGTGCATAGATACAAGCACAAAGCTCCTTTGTCACTCTGATATGGTCAGTGTGGGAATTTAGTTGACTGTATAACTCCATTACCTTCAACAGAGAAAATTAAAGATAATCTCATTGAGATATTTAAAAGCATTAATGGGCTGAATCTATGTCTTTTTTTGGTGAAGTGTCCACTTCATTGAGTTGCTTGAAAAATTTTCTCTATGCATCTGAGCTTGCTGGAGCCTATCAAACTCCCCTCATTAATTGTCTGCCAACCACTGTGGCAGCCCTCTCATCTGATACTCACCCCATTTCCCCCAGGCACCATACCAAGAATAACACATTACTGCTGGGATGTCCCAGAATGGAATGACATTCCTGGCATCAGTACCAGTCCTTAAAACCTGGACCTGTGCACCTGGACAAGCACCGGTAGTCTGGAACTACCCTACTCGGTTCATGACATCAGCCTCTGACGTGGCAGACAAGGAAGTATGAGCATGTTGCTTTCTGGCAGGGAATTGTAAGTCCAGGTGGACAGGACAGTGAAGAGCAGGACGTTCTGTTCCCTCGGACCAACAGTGGAAACCATGACACCACACCACGCCCCAAGGGTGCCATCCATGTCAATGCGGTCTTAGCTGTCTGCAGGAATACACAACAATATAGGAAGGAGGTCAATGCCCTTCTCCACTCCAGCAACATAAGCGTCTCTATCATCTCTCCAAGACCTCATTCTCACTCTAAGCCTGCAATGTTCCCAGCTTCCGCAAAGCTAAGCCTCTACCACTGCTCATTATTTCCTGAAAAATCTCTCCTCACTTGTTTTCATTCATCTGAACTCCAGGCACCACTAATCCTGCATGCCCTCTGTGCTGCCTACTCACTTACTTGCATCATGTCCCCACCTGCAAAACCAATACTAGCTCTGCCATCCATTTTAATCACCTATAATACCTGTTTGTCTTTCATTCCAAGAGGAAAACAGCCTCCAGTGTAGCAGAAAGAGTGAAGGCAGGTGGTGGACTGCCCAGCATTCAACTCCTCGCCCACTAGGAGGGATGAATGCTGACTGACTGCCACAGGTGGCTGACTGAGTGTGTCCAAGACTGCTATTGGAGACTACCATTGACTAACTGCAGCAGGCCCCCTGGACAGAAGGCTATCTATATTGACTTGACTGAGGCCTGCAAACAACCATGAGCTGGCTTAGTGTCTGTACTATACAGCACAGCAAGACAACATTACTGGTAGTCTAGTATCTCTGGCCAAGGGGCAGGTGAGGCAGCAATGCTATAGGCACCCAAGTAGGGCTCAAAATGAGTGAGTACTAAGAGGGTGAACAGGTAAATAACACAGCCTGGTCCAGTCCATGAGCAAGGTGTGTGGTCCTGAGAACACAGTGTCCTTGGTGCAGCATTACAAGAAAAGCTGCTGTTACTTCCCAGAGTGCTAACACCAACCTTAATCCTAAAGATGGTTGTAAGTGGATTAGAGATGTGCCATGAGGATTTTGAGATGCCAATGCCTATGGACTTGGGGTACATACGATGGTGTCAGCTATCCAACATAGAGGTCCTTTGGAGCAAGTGGGAAGCTGCAGTTCACCAAATTCTCACACTGACCTCCATGTCAAGAACTCTCAGTGTCTAGTTTTCCCGTTTGGGGGTAGGATAGAGGCTGCTTACTAATGATGCTAGATCTGCACTTAATAAAGTTGTTAACAAGAAATAATCTCCTTTAATACGCAACCTGCCGCTGCCCAGCCAGAATACCACTTCAATGTCTGGAACTGAAAGGCGCAGTGATTTGTTCCCGATGTGGGCATAGATCTCGCTCAATTCTGCCACGTGTCCAGCCATAGCCCACCTTGTCTAGGCCCCAGAAAATTCAATCCCAAAGATGTAACTAAATAAACAAAAGAGAAATACATGTCTACGATGGCTGTATAAACTTAAAACCGAGTAAGGCCATTCAGAGTTGACATCAGAAAGCATTTCTTAGACAAGTGAATAGGAAATCTGGAATAATTCCCACAAACCTGAGCTTAAGCAATGTGTTCAGATTAAATCAATTGAAAACACCGGAATGGAGATAAACAAACTTTTAATATCCTAATTTAACAGACGTCATGTGAACTAAGGCTAGTTTATACATAGATAGAAATAAGCTGCAGATCAGCCATGATCTAATTGAATAGTGGATCAGGTTTGAGGGGCTAATGATATACTCTGTTCCAAGGTAATTGCAGTCTCCCTTCTGCGCTTTGTACTAAAATGCAGCAGTGTGATACATGACTAAAGCCATGCAATCTTACTAAATTTTCAAAGTGTTTGGCAATACCATTTTCAGAGCAGGCTGTTCTGTACTTCACACAGATTATGTCCCATCTGTCAAGAAGGCATATTTTCTTTCTGATTTTCCCAGTGAAGATTTTATTTCACAGCTGTTTATTGCAGCAACATTGTGATTGTTCTCTTTTGCTTCTAATTCTCTCTACTGTGGTTCCCAAGGCAAGCCCTACTTGAGTCACCATTATGCCTGTATTACCAGTGTGGTCTCCAGGTAGTAATACAGCACAGATGAACACTATAAGCTTGTGAATTGTAATCTTAAACAATACACTACTTGCCTGATAATCTTGTAACTTTAAATTACTTCCTCCATTACTATTGCCACCAAGAACAATTAAACTGCCTATATAGATGCTCCTAATTTTAAACAATCCAAGCCTTCTCTTCAAACTCAACTCCAGGTTTGGTACACAAAAGAATTCTACCTTTTCAGGAAACCAAAGTCTTATTGGAAACTATTTCCAGATAAATAGATAAATCAGTCATTAGCCATTAATGAGGCTTAGCATCTGTTTAATATTACAAAGAAAATTATCAGACGATTGAACCAATGTTTTCCAGGGAGACAGCACAAACTGCTCTTGACCGTGGCAGATGTTGCTTTTAACCATCCACTAACAAGTTAATCATCAATGCCAAAATAGTTTTTCACACTCACACTCATCCTTTGCAAGAGAAAAACAAAATACTTTTATATCACATTTTCCTCAATGTGTCCTCAGACTGTTCTATTACCCACAAAATGGAGGAAACATTGTCACAGTACAATTGTTAGAAATGGCAAATTCAATTCATGGCTGTTCTTTCATCTTTCACTCATAATAAACACAAACCGCTACAAAACCAACCAACCAAATTTCAACCTGTACTCAGTCAGGTAGCCCAGCATCCCTTCCTTGTCAGTTGATGTTGGGGCTTATGCACAAGAGAATTGAATTTAAAATGGTTATCATTTTGTACTCCATGATTGTCAGATTCATAAGCCTTTCATCTCCTCCCATGTTTTGCTGACATAACAACAATATGCATCCTTCCATGACCATCTTGTCACCATAGTTAGGACAGCATTCAACTACTTTTTCCCAATAGAACAGCTTCAAACATTTCCACTTCTTTACCTTCAAAATCCAATCCTTCATGACATTCATCAGTGAATCACTTCTCCTTACTGGATCAGTGGTGCTGGAAGAGCACAGCAGTTCAGGCAGCATCCAACTTGGATGCTGCCTGAACTGCTGTGCTCTTCCAGCACCACTGATCCAGAATCTGGTTTCCAGCATCTGCAGTCATTGTTTTTAACTTCTCCTTACTGTTCTACCAGTGTCAATATCCACCTACTGATTATTTCTTCTGTCCTTGTAAAATTATCTCAAATTGTTTTTCTACACTACCAGTGCAACAGACATGCTGTATTTCTCTGCTCAAAGGTCACTCGGTTTCACTGAAACATTTCCCAACATGCCTTACAAGCAAGGAAATCTTCTCCATAAGTATGACCTTGTCTAAACCAATTCCGAAACAGTCTACAATTAGGTCAGATGTGCTGAAAATGTCAACATTACATTGCCATTTCAAGATTACTACTTGTGAGGTTAAATTATCAGACAAATTCGAAATGGTTTCTGAATATTTCCTCACCGTTTGCCTATTCTCTCGTGGTAATAAAAATAATGGTGTTATTGGAGAGTGTCAGGCTCCTGGGAGTGGTCATCCACAACAAGCTTTCTTGGACTCTGTGGATGCACTGGTTTCAAAGGTCCAACGTCTCTTCCTCAGGCAGCTGAGGAAATTTGGCATGACAGCGAATACTCTTGCCAACTTTTATAGGTGCACCATCAAGAGCATTCTGCCTGGAAGTATCACTGCCTGGTATGGAAACTGTACCATTCAAGATTGGAGACAGTCGCAGAGAGTGGTGAATTCAGCCCGAACAATCACAAAGGCCAACCTCCCATCTGTAGAATCCACCTACCAGGCCCACTGTCAAGGAAAGGCCACCAGTGTTCTCAAAAGATCCATCCCACCCTGGAAATGTTTTTGTACAACCTCGACCATTGGGGAGAATGTACAGAAGCCTGAACACACGCACCAGCCAGTTTCGTAACAGTTTCTACCTTACTGTTAACGTTTGCCTATATCTGTGTTTTTGTTTTTGCCGCTGTTTATCTATTATTTATGTATCTATGCTACTTAACTCTGTGATCTGCCTGTATTGCTCACAAGACAAAGCTTTTCACTGTGCCTCGGTACACGGGACAATAAATTCAATCCTGAGATCTCCCTCTCAGCCAGCTTCACTCTTATAGATGTAAAACCAAACCAAGAACTGTGGATGCTGGAAATCTGAGTCAAAGGCAAAGTGCTGGAGAAACTCAGCAGGTCTGGCAACATCTGTGGAGAGATTTAGAGTTAATGTTTTGAGGCCAGTGATACTTTATCAGAAATGTCCTGATGAAGGGTCACTGGACACAATGTTAGCTTTCTCTCTCTCTCTCTCTCTCGACAGATGCTGCCAAACCTGCTGAGTTCTGTTCTTGTATCACTAATTCAGATTCAGCAATTCATTGCTTTCATGAAACCTTGATGTGCATAATATGCCTTCCACATTTCCCAAGTTGTTACACTTCACAAGTACTCAATAAGTTGCAAAGCACTTTTGGAGCTCTTGAGGTTGTGAAAAGTGGCATATCAAAGTGGTATATTTAATTATCAGGAAACATAATGGTTTTAGCCTATAGGGCATATCACAGCAAGATAACAATCCCTTTTAAACATTGTGACCACTGAGGATCATGCAGGCAACCCTTCTGCACTAGTGTCTTGATGCAGTTGGTTGATGAGCCAACAGATACTTGGATTTGCACTTCACAAGTCTTTGTTGAAGTTACTCACTCTACATTTAGTCCCCAGAGTGTTCATCAAACAGAAACATGATAAAGCCTTCAGTGAACTCTGTTATTTATAGTGTCATACATTTCAGAAACAGACCCTTCGGTCCAACTCGTCCATGCTGACTAAGTTTCCCAAACTGAAACAGTCCCACTTGCTTGCGTTTAGCCCATATCCTTCAAAAGATTTTCGATTCAAGTACCTATCCAAATGTATATTAAATGTTGCAACTGTACCTGTTTTTGTAATTCAAGTCTGCTCCCCATTAACTATCATTCGCATGGTCTGGAAGTTTAGTGTGGTGAATGACAGAGCAGAAAGCTTTGCTTCGACTGTAGTGATTCATTTTTTATTACCAGCAGTTCGTGTAGCTCAGGGCTTCTTTGACCCAGATGATAACAAAAAAAACTCAGAGGGTTACAAATTATCCACGGTCAATTAGCAAAGAGGAAACTCTTCAGATGTCAACTCATGATTTGCACATCTGCCCCCATGTGAACCTACCCCAGCACTCATTAGAATGTAAATAAAAGAATACCAAAGGATTTGCATTCTTATCCTTATACAGAACAATTAATGAGCCTTACGAACAGTCCTAGTGAATCAAATGCTAAATTTGCTGATTCATCTAACAGCCGCCTGACAGAATCATTTACTTTCACAATCACAGATCATTTAAGTCCAGATAATCTCAATCGATCTGACCCAAACAATAAGGTATTATTAGTGACGTCAGCAGCTCTGGGCTTGTAGGGGACAGAAGGAAGCAGCTGAAAATGTGTTACTGGAAAAGTGCAGCAGATCAGGCAGCATCCAAGGAACAGGAGATTCGACGTTTCGGGCATAAGCTCTTCTTATGCCCGGAACGTCAAATCTCCTGTGCCTTGGATGCTGCCTGACCTGCTGCGCTTTTCCAGCAACACATTTTCAGCTCTGATCTCCAGCATCTGCAGACCTTACTTTCTCCTCGATAGAAGGAAGCAGCTTTGGTTCGTGCATCCAACTGTTTGACGGACATTAGAAGGCAAGCCCTTGTAGACGTTCATATATATTCTGTGGAAGCAGGCCATTCAGCCCATCAAGTCCACACTGACCCTTTAAACAGCATCCATCCAGGCCCACCCTGTCCTTGCATTTCCCATGGCTAATCCAGCTAGCCTGTGCAACTCCAGACATGGGTAATTTAGCATGGCCGATTCACCTAGCCTGCACATATCTGAACTGTGGGAGGAAACCGGAGCACCTAGAGGAAACCCACGCAGACAAGGGAGAACGTGCAAACCACACAGATAGTTGCCCGGGATCGAACCCAGGTCCATAGCACTGTGAGGCAGCACTGAGCCACCACGCCATACTAAATGGGAAGCTTAGCTGTGGCACTCCTCTGCAACCACTCCATTTGGTTAGTTGTATAAGGTTGACACTGTCTTTATCCAAGCTCCCAAAGAAAGAATAGTCACCTGGCTCTGTGGTTCTTGGAACCAGCAGGTTTGGGGAGAGGACTGGGGCTCAGTAGTTAACACTGCTGCCTCACAGCATCAGGGACCCAGAAGCAATTTCACCCTTGGGCAACTACTTGTGTGAAGTTTGCGGATTCTCCCAGTGTCTGCGTGGGTTTCCTCCCGGTGCTCTTGTTTCCTCCCACAATCCAAAGATATGCAGGTCAGGTGGATTGGATTGGCCATGCTAAAATTGCACAGAGTGTTCAGAGATGTGCAGGCTAGGTGGGTTACAGAGGTAGGTTGGGGGGTGGGTTTGGGTGGGATGCTCTTCAGATGGTCAGTGTAGATTCAATGGGTCGAATGGCCAATTTCCACACTGTGGGAATTCTATAAAGTAGGTATGCTTGAGAAAGGTAATAAATAGAATACAACTGAAATTAAACATTAAAACCATGGCTTAGTTGTAATGTTGTTAGACTAATGATCCAAAGACAAGGCCAAACTCCAACACAGCAGCTGATGGAATTTAAATTCACTTACTAATAAAACTGCACTAACAAATCCAGGTCACACGAGTGACTAGGAATTCCATGAAAGGAATTACAGGACAACCACTTGATGAAGGAGCAGCGCTCCAATTAAACCTGTTGGACTATAGCCTGGTGTTGTGAGAGTTTTAACTTATTTTAAAAAGGAAAGGGAATTAAACATTATGGAGGCTTTGTTGTTTAACTGAACAACGTGCATTTTTGAGTTGACACAGCAATATTCATTAATACTTAGAACATTGAATAACATAATAGCACAATAACCAAGACCAATGTAGACATACAAGCATTTTCACTTGCCATTATCTTCCCACTGTTTCTGTAACTTTAGAAGATTAAATTTTCTCAACTGCAAGATTAGCTCTTCAACAATACTGGCACTCATTTTCTTTGGGGATCCCTTTCAATGGGCTGCATCTGTTCTGCAGTTAGCAGTGATTTCACGCGATACTTCTTGTGAGGCAGGGTAGAAATCAGCATGTGGTTCCCTCAGGGTAAAGCTGATGGATAGCCTTCAGACATGAAGCAAGTTCAAGGAACTGTGAATAGTGTTGAGTGCTGAGGATTGAGTGCAGGGTGGGTGGAAGAGTAGAAAGATAACAATGTTTGAAACTCTAAGAGAGAGCAGTGGAACAAAAGCACAGTGAACAGGTGGAAATGATACCTGGTCCCTGGCGCCACACTCTGCTTTGTTCTGCATCATGTCACTGGGTTCTTTTCAAGCAGCATTTACCAGGTAGCAAGAACAAAAACCACCTTGCCTCTAGTAGCTGCCTGTTTGACAGGAATATAACATCAGCACAGATGGACTGCTGCTTGCAGTTCTGATCACAGGTACAAAAACTTAACAGTCACAACATGTATTTATTAAACAGTGTCAAATTTTTGTTGCACCACTTATTTTAATGTGGACTGCGTGCATTCTTTATTCTTAATTTAAAGCAGTCACATTAAGAATTGAAACAATCTCTCCAGTTAGATTTATAACACAGAGACATATCAATCATGAGGCGTCAGAACCTTTTATAGGGTGCACGGTGGCTCAGTGGTTAGCGCTGCTGCCTCACAATACCAGGGTCCCAGGTTTGATTCCAGCCTTGGGCAACTGTCTGTGTGGAGTTTGCACATTCTCCCCATGTCTGCATGGGTTTCCTCCCACACTCCAAAGATGTGCGGGTCAGGTGAATTGGCCATGCTAAATTGCTTGTAGTGCTAGGTGCACTAGTCAGAGGGAAATGGGTCTGGGTGGGTTACTCTTCGGAGGGTCGGTGTGGACTGGTTGGGCTGAAGGGCCTGTTGCCGCACTGTAGGGGAATCTAATCTAAAAAAAACCTAAACTCAATTTGTCTACAGTTTGTAAACGTTGTACATTCTTGTTTAGACAGAGCTCCATCTTCACAACTTCACTGTAGTTTCCACAGATGATCCTCTCGATGTGCAGACAGCATACAGAAGCCATATTGAGGAAGAGTATGTTAGCTCTTGGACTGAGGTACTCACTATTTTGTCAGTCATACCATAGACGATTTTAACAGAAAAATTCCCATGACTTACATATCATCTTATAGTTCACTTATCGCAAACAGCCACCTAAATCAGGCAAGTAGCAGTAACTATTTCATTAAATGAACAGCTACAAACCTTTGTATATTCATCGTGACTAAAGGCAGGTCATGTCTTACTAATTTGACAAAGATGATCGATGAATGTAGAGCTGAGGATATTGTCTACATAGATGTTAAAAAGGCTTTCGCCAAGGTCAGTCATGGTAGGCTCATGTGATCCATGATGACTTTGCGGCACGGATTCAGAATTGGTTTGCTCAAAGAGGACAGAGGGTAGTGATGGAAGAATGTTTTTCTGGCTGGAGGTCCATGACTAAAGATGTTCCGCAGGGATCCATACTAATCTGTTTGTGTTTGTGATATAAAAAATGACTTAGATCGGTGAGCTACTAAGTTTGCAGATGATACAAAGATTGGTGGAGTTATGGAGAGTGTCAAGGGTTGTCATAGGATACAGCAGGATATAGATCAATTGCAGACATGGACAGAGAAATGGCAGATGGAGTTTAATCCACTGAAGTGTGAGGTGCTGCACTTTGGGAGATCACACCTTAAGGGAAAGTATCAGTTAATGGCAGGACCCTGAACAGCATTGACATACAAAAGGATCTTGGGGTTCATGTCCATAGCTCCCTGAAAGTGGCTGCTCAAGTAGACTGGGTGGTGAAGGTGTAGTATGGTATACTTGCCTTTATTGGTCAGGGAATTGAGTACAAGAGTCAGGATGTCATGTTGCAGTTAAGATTCGGTGAGGCCACACTTGGAGTATCATGTTCAATTCTGGTTGTCAAATTACAGGAAAGACATGGAGACTTTGGAGGTGGTGCAGAAGAGGTTTACCAGGATGCTGCCTGGATCAGAGTTTAAATGTCGAAATCACGGAGCATGCATTTAAGGTGAGAGGGGGAAAGTTCAAAGGAGCTGTGAGGGGCAAGTTTTTTTTAAAGCACAGAGAATGCTAAGAGTCTGGAACGCATGCCAGGGTGGTGATGATGGAGGCAGATAAGAGAGCCGTTTAAGGGAATTTTACATAAGCACATTAATATGCAAGGAATGGAGGGATATTGACCAAAGACAGGCAGAAGGGGAGTGTTTAACTTGGTGTCATATTCGATACAATATTCTGGACCGAAGGACCCTTTCCTGTGCTGTACTGTTCTCTGTTCTATAATGGTGGCTACAATCAGTGTAACATTCTCTATATTTTTTCAGTTTTTCACCCATTATGTATTTCGATGTTATCAATGATCAAACGTAATGAAGATTCATCATCTGAACTGTTATTCCATTTTGTTCTCTTCATATATTTTAAGTTGTGATTTAGAATAACAGACAGCGCTCATTTGAACCAAACTGAACCATGATCATTCCCAGGATATTGTGATTTTCCAATGCTTCATAAAAGTAAAATTAAATCATGTTACACCCATTCAGAGTTTTAGATCACTCAGCACTGAAAAGCAATTTGCAAAATTTGTCATGAACATTTCAAAATCTGATGTTGGTCTGTTCTTTCCCCCCTCACTGATTGCTTGAATCAGAGACAGTGCAAACAATTTGTTTCCATTCAAGGTTGTGATGTCACAATGGTTTCCCATGGGAAATCCCAACAATTGACAGAGTCAACCATGCCCATTACCTACCCCCACATGTACGCTATTGCCTTGCATTTCTAACCTAAAGTGCACATCCCTTGATTAGTCAGAGATGATGGAAACTCAGTCAGAAACATCCGATCGAGCATTTGCAAATTAGAGATTGGAAATTTTTTATTTGTTTTCAAACACCGAGTGATAGTTTCCAGGAGCTCCCCATCTGATAGACAGTAATGGTTTTAACTCGTAGCAGTTGTAAGCATACCCTTAAACCAGACTGTTACTTCCTGTGCAACCAAGAATTAAACAGTATAGAAACACAATCTGGACAGCCCATATGGCAGAGCTGGCAAAACATTAGCGGGTGATATAAAAGACTGAATTTTGGTTTAGATATGGGGGACTGGGCATTCACATCGCCTCACGCTGCTGGCTGACTCACCAGCTTGCCCACGCCATGCTATTGGGTCATATTCTCAGAGGTGGGAATAATGTAAATTACTGACACACAAAGGTCAGAACGTCTATTTGATCGCAATGTCAGAGTCCCCAACCCAAAACCATGCCAAAAATCCCTTTTATACAAACAGGTCAATCAATTCACAGAGAAAAGGATACCAACTCAAGGGCATGCCCCCTTCAGGGAACAGGAACATTGTACCGGAAGAACTGCAGATGCTGGAAATCAGAAACAAAAATACTCAGCAAGTCTGACAGCATCTGTGCAAAGAAAGCAGTGGAGGCCCAGTCTCTGGATTCATTTAAGAAAGAGTTGGATAGAGCTCTCAAGGATAGTGGAATCAAGGGTTATGGAGATAAGGCAGGAACAGGGTACTGATTAAGGATGATCACCCATGATCATATTGAAGGGTGGTGCAGGCTTGAAGGGCAGAATGGCCTCCTCCTGCACCTATTGTCTGAAGCAGACTTAGCGTTTCAGGTACTGAGGCCCTTCTCCAGATGTTTGGAGTTCTGAAGAAGTGTCACTGGGCCTGAAACACTAACTCTGGTTTCTCTCCACATATGCTGCCAGACTTGCTGTGTTTTTTCCAGCAATTTCTATTTTTGTGACAGGAACAATGCAGTTTGCTTTGACTCATATGTTGCAACAAATGAGCACAGTAAGTTGAAATTCAAGTTATGTATCTGTTCGTGATCTTTGAAATAAATTAGCTTCTTAAAAGTATCATTCAGCTAATCACTTTTATCCAGCATAAGTTATACATGCATTGGTAGCTCAATGGTAGTTTTCATACTGTAGACTCATATGTTCATTTCTCAATCATTTTGCAGCCTTTAAGGATCTATTTATTCCAGTGGGAAAGAAATTAGTGCATTTTTAAGATTAGTGCCAGGTTGTTCCGGGTTAATGCCAGGAACCACTTCCTGACATAAAGAGTAATTTAAAACGGGATTTTTTGTTCCTGTGGAAGCTAAGAGCCAAATAAAAATTTTAAAATGAAGATTGATAGGTTTTTCCGTCCTGCAAAGGTGTTAGAAGCATGTAGACAGGGTGGTAAAGGTTATGCTTAGCATCCTTGCCTACATTGGTATGAACATTGAGTATAAGAGCTGGGATGTTTCCTTGCTGTATGACTGCAAGTTACAGAACGAAGAAGATACAGATCAGCCTGTTCTAACTGAATTTATAGAACTGGTTCCAGGTCTGAATGAGACCTAAAACACCAGAGCTTCACATGTTCAAGATTACAGAATTTATTTAATGCGGACTATATCAAGCTCTGTATTAAATTGTATGACTAGATATCAAGTAACGAAGATAAGCTGCACATTGTGAAAGGGATATGATCTTCTCACAATGTTGCTTTCTGTGACAGAATAACTACATTAGACCTGACATTTTTAACAATGTTACACAATGATACCCAAGACATGGCACAAAGTTCACAACGAGTGATGACATGACATGACATGGAACCACACACAAAAGTATTACATGGCAGGATCGCTTTGGGCTGTATGTGTGAGAAATGTCAATGAAGAAACAGTTTCAGGAGAAAGCTGGCGCTACTAAATGAACCCTGTGGATTACTACAAAGCATAGCATACAAGTCAATGTTTCAAGCCTTGAAATATTCTTTCAAAAACAGGCGTCAACTTATGCTGCAAGTATAAACCATGAACTACCAGTGTTGGCAGAGGTGAGTGTTTTCTGAAGAAAAATAACAGAATTAATTCAAATTAAGTCATGGCATTGCATTTTACTGAAGGAATGAATTCTATAAGGACATGTTTATCTACAATCAATGTTTTAAATACTGCCAAATCCATTGTTATCACCATGCATAACAAAGAATTCATTAAATTCATTCCAAATCACTTTGGCAGTGACATCATCACAACAAATCATCTTCCTTTCTATCCATTAACTGGATATTTTGAACAATCTACTGGCACTTTGTGCATCAGTACAATCCCAGAATTAATGACGAACCTAAACAAAACACCAGGTGGGACTGCATTCATTTTCCAATTCTTATTGAATGCGTTTTCTCCATCAACCACCCAATCATTCTATTCAGTGAAACATGATTCCTGAATGGCCTTGAGGTGACATCCAAAGGGTCACTGTTGACATTAGACTCCCTGGAATAACTGCAATTCACCTGTTCATTTTTTGGAAACACCTTTTGATCTCATTGCTTGTACGCTGTAGAAAATATCCCGTCATAATAACCTGCATTTCCACATACACCACCAGGATGCCAATATCACACATTATTGATCTGCCACTTGATTTTATTTTCATCAAACTAACTGTTGTCATTCAAGTGAACAATAACTCCCACAGGATTGATTCCCACCACAGTTTTGCATTTGAAAATTACCACGATCTTCGGTTTTGTTCTGTCAGTCATGCAAGCTATTAGCACTCTGAACTTGTCTTCTCAGATCATGCAGCTTGCACCAGAATGGTTTTATATTAGATTAGATTCCCAACAGTGTGAAAACAGGTCCTTCGGCCCAATAAGTCTGAACCCTCCGAAGAGTAACCCACCCAGACCTATTTCCCTCTGATCAATGCACCTAACATTATAGGCACTTTAGAATGGCCAATTCACCTGACCTGCACATCTTTGGACTGTGGGAGGGAACCGGAGCACCTCGAGGATCTCCACGCAGACACGGGGAGAATATGCAAACTCCACACACAGAGTCGCCCAAGGCTGGAATCGAACCTGGGTCCCTGCGCTGTGAGGCAGCAGTGCTAACCACTGAGCCACCGTGCAAATCATAATTTGTGGACATCTCATTTACAATATAAACAGAAAGTGCTGGAGAAACTCAGCAGGTCTGGCAGCATGTATGGAGAGAGAAAGAGAACATGTTGAGTCCAAATTTTTCCACAGAATCATACAGTACACATCACGACCTTTAGCCAACATAGTATTTGCTAAATCCACACTCGTCCCATTTTCCTACACTACACCCATTGCCTTGAATGTTAGGATACCTCAAGTGCTCATACAGTCATAGAGATGTATAGCACAAAAACAGACCCTTCAGTCCAACTCGTCCATGCCGACCAGGTATCCTAAACTAACCTAGCCCCATTTGCCAGCACTTGGCCCATTTCCTTCTAAACCCTTCCTATATCCATCCAGATGACTTTTGAATGGCTCATGATGAGGAAAAGTGATAACAGACTCAAAGCGATAACTGTTTCTCTCTTCAGCAATGCTGTCAAACCTGCTGCGTTTCTCCAAATCCTTTTCACTTCATTTCAGTTTTCTGGCATCCATAGTACTTTTCTTTTATTCGGGGATTTCATTCGAGTTGCCAATGTAACAAAATGTGTATGTGTTGTTGATTGGTTTGAGGACAACTACAACTTGCTGGAACTGATAACTTTGGTATCAAGGTCTTGTGGCAGTCTCTGAGCAATTTCAATATTTTGGGGAAACACTAGATTTTTTTCTGTTCCATAAAATGGTAGCACCAATTAGCCGGTGGCTCGTAATTCTTTACTGGACAAGGATTTAATTCAGTCAAAAAGTGTGGTGCTAGAAAAGTACAGCAGGTTAGACAGCATCCGAGGAGCAGGAGAAGCGACGTTTTGGGCATAAGGAATGTGGAGGGGAAAGGGGGCTGAGAGATAAATAGCAGGGTTGTGCATGCAGGTGGGGGGCAAGGTAGCTGGGAAGGTGATAGGTAGATAAAGGTGGGAGGTGATGGCGACAGGTCGGAGGGGAGGTTGGAGCAGACAGGTGGGAAGGAAGATGGCCAGATGAGACAGTTCAAGAGGGCAGTACCGAGTTGTATCTGGAATGAAGCTGGGCGGGGGGGGTGGTGGGGAAGGGGTGGGGGGAATGAGGAAACTGGAGAAGTCAGCATCGATGCCGCGTGGATTAAATTTAGCACACCTAAGAGCATATATATGAGTAGCATAGTCAGCAAGAGCATTAATGTTCCAGTTGTCCGTTCCAGCTGTCCCTTGTAATGGCCGGTATATTGGGTCCAGGTCGATGTGTCTGTTGATAGAATCTGTGGATGAGTGCCATGCCTCTAGGAATTCTGTGGCTGTTCTCTGTTTGACTTGTCCTATAATAGTAGTGTTGTCCCAGTTGAACTCATGTTGCTTGTCATCTGAGTGTGTGGTTACTAAGGATAGCTGGTCGTATTGTTTCGTGGCTAGTTGGTGTTCATGGATACGGATCGTTAACTGTCTTCCTGTTTGTCCTATGTAGTGTTTTGTGCAGTCCTTGCATGGGATTTTGTACACTACATTGGTTATAAGATCATAAGATATAGAATTTACAGCAGAAGTTTACAGTGTGGTGTAACTGAAATTATATATTGAAAAAGGCCTGGATTGTTTGTTAAATCTCATCTTTTAGAATGGGCATATTTCAGTTCTTTCTTATGTAAATCCCAGGATGTTTTTAAAATTGCATTCTCAAGTGAACTTTAACAATTGGTGTCACATTGGCCCAGATAATGTATTGAAGGTGTGAGGCTGGCTGTGCCACAATGGTCAGACTGATTCTAATCCACAAAATAGATTTATAGAATCTTACATGGATTCATGCAGTTTTTGAGCAAAATACAATGTAATTCTGCAAGCACAAATTCACCCCACAAACGTGAGTGTGAGAGAGTGTGTGTGTGTGTGTGTGTGTGTGTGTGTGTGTGTGTGTGTGTGTGTGTGTGTGTGTGTGTGAGAGAGAGAGAGAGAGAGAGAGAGAGAGAAAGAAAGAAAGAAAGAAAGAAAGAAAGGAGAGAAAAAGAGTGAAGGGGTGTAAGTCTGTGAGAGGATGCATGTAAGTGTGGGAGTGTATGTGTGAGTATATGAGAGAGAGCTTGTGTGTGAGAGGAGGTCTGTGTGAATATATGGATCTGTAGGAGTATGTGTGTATCGGGGTATGTGCGCATCTTTCTGAGTGTGTGTACAGTGTAGTGGGGTCACCTGTAGTGTGACATGAACTCAAGGTCCTGGTTGAGGCTATCCCCCCATGGGTAGCGAACATTAGAAGAAGAGCACTTGACCCGAAACATTAATGATGTTTTTCTCTCCACAGATGCTGCCAGGCCTGCTGAGTTTTTCCAGCAATTTCTGTTTTAGTTTTTTGTGATTTCCAGCAACCTCAATTCTTTGGTTTTTTTGGTTTAGTGTAAAGTGGAGGACCACTATAAATACCATTATTCTTCAATAATTTGTATCAGCGAGTCTGACAGGATCACATCATCTTCAGGGCACCTTATAAGCCAACCCAGCATTTCTGGCCCACCCAAAGTCAAAGTCTTATCAAACTGCCCAACCTTTGTCTTCTACTAAATTAAATGTGGATTTGCAGCTCAAGAGTTGCTCAGAGTTAACCCATCTCAGGTAAGCGTCAGGAGCCTGAAGGATGCTGCAACTCAATATTCTGCTTGCACATGGAACAGCTTAAGTTTTCATGGATGGTTTCACTCCCAGTGGAAATTTCATCCAGATGAAGCTGTCAGCTGGAACCTTGCTCTGTGCTCAAAACCAAGGTTGTTGAAATTTACACTCAGCTCTTGGAAAACTGTCGATCAGTTATTGCCCAGTGATCCCAGCAACCATCAAGATGCTTATCGCTATAGCACAATCTCATAGATTTTACATGGACAGAAGCAAATTCAACATAATGCATAAAAATTCAGGTCAATTTGGGTTATTGTATTTATTTGCTAAACAATCAATGAAGGTATGCTGCAAAAGTATCAATGCAAGTTGCTTCTTTCTTTTTACATTAAATCAGATCCATTCCCACCACTTGTTCTGCTGTTCTCTTTTAGGAATGAATGCACGAAAAGAGCATTTGTCTTCCCAATAGGCTGTTCTTGTCAAATAATTTTGTCTGTAACTGTGCAACATAACTAGGTTAAAACTGGAGCATGAGTCAGACAAATGAAATGTAGCCTCACTCACAGGACAGAGAATGTTAAACAACCTGGAAAGTAAGCTTTCAATTACCGGACTGTGCTGAATTAACCGAACACAACAAAGCTTCAATTGGAAACTGAACCACTAAATAATGTGGGGCAATAATAGCCAATCATGATCCCTGCTCTTGACAGTGTGTCCTTTGGTATAATATACACAGGTCAACAGTTAGAGACAATGGAACTTGGATCAGCTGTATTGTTCCTCCATGCAAGTGAGCATGTCACTACTTATTGATAAGGTTTGCAAATTAAAAATAGTCCTTGGTGGGGGTAGCAGGTCAGGAAATGTGAAACCATACTTCAAGATTTGATGACCCCGATTTTGAACAGAAATAAGGCTCAGCCTGACAAAATTCACCTATAATTTTGTGGGGACTGGAGAACTATTTCTGAGGTGGATACATGGGACATTAAATGCGGAAATCGGAATGCTGTTTCTACTAAACATGTCAATAAACATGTTAGGTGCTTCAGGTAAGAGTATGTTTCTAACAATGTTGTCTGCAATGATTACTGTCAAACAAACTATGTGGCTCTTAAATGTAACTTACAAGTCTAAAGCTACATTCTTTCTGAAGTGAATTATTTTTTTAAGACTTTTTTAAAATTAGAAGTTAAAATAATTGGAAAACATTTTTTCTTATTTCTTTACCAAACATCTATCTTTCCTTACCTCTCCTTATTTTGATTTCTGTAAATTATTTTGGATTTTAGTTTAGATGTTGAATGACCTCAGTCAGATTTACTCAAAACAGGTTGGAGAGAAACACGAGTTGCTCTGCGCATGTAGGTGTCAGATTTCTTGTCGAGGGGGTCATTCTGAAATGACCAAAAGTTGAAATTCAAAAGCCCACGTTTGTGGGGAACTGCAAGTAACGCGATAGTCAGCGGTAATCCATCCTTGCTAACCCAAAAATCCAGGTCAATAAGCCTGAAGGACAGAATGGAAAAAACAAGTCAACTGTTTCTAATCTCATGACCACAGTAGTGAACTCAAAACTCTTTAACATTCTGCCAAAAAGCTGTCCACTTACACATCAGGATTTGTGTAGATTCAAAAACAAAAATGAAAAGATTATTCCAACATTTCCCTGATCTCTGATGTCCAATGCTTATAAAAGAATATCAAATTCCTGAAGAGAGGGAATGAAGAGGTTCCCTGGGCACTATAAATTAACTTCTACACTGTCAATGTTTATTCCATCTGGTTGCTCAGTTTGATGTCCAGAAACCCCTTGTTTCAGTTATTTATTCCAAATATGACAGACCTCACTTCCAGTGGGATGTATTTTTCCTTGATTTAAATTACCTCTTCTTAGCATTCTTGGTCAACAAAACATTACTTCTAATTAAAAGATTAAAAATAAACCCTTATTAAAATTATCAACACACATAAAAAAAGAAAATAGGAGTAGGCCATTCAGTTCTTCAACACTGCTCCGCCATTTAACATGATCATGGTTCATCATCCTACCCTGTCCCACTTTATCCCCATACCCTTTGATGCCTTTAGCACTAAGAACTATGTACAACTCCTTTTTGCAAACATGCAATGCTTTGGCCTCAATCAGTTTCTGTGGCAAAAGGTTCTACACACATCACTCTCTGGGTGAAGAAATTTCTCATCAGTTCAAAATTGCCCACGCCTCATCCTGAGACTGATCCTCTGGTCTGGACTTCCTGGTCATCAGGGACATCATTTCAGTGCTTACCCTGTCTACACCTGTTCGAGTTTCTATGTGATCCTCCCTCATTCTTCTAACTGGGAGTGAATTTAATCCAAATCAATTTCTCTTCATACATCAGAGAGTCATAGAGTTACCTTAAACTTATGTCCTCTAGTTTGGACTCCCTTATGCTGGGGAAAAGACCTTGGCTATTCATCCTATCTATGCCCCTCATGATTTTGTCAGCTTCTGTAAGATCATCCCTCAGCCTCCAACGCTCCAGGGAGAATAACCCGACTCTATTCAGCCTCTCCCTACAATTCAATTCCGACCTGTTTCCACACTGTATTTTCTGAACTCCTTCAAGATTCACAACATCTTGCCCATAGATAAGAGACCAGAAGTGAATGCAATATTTCAAAAATGGCTAACTAATGCCGCAACATGATCTCCCAAGTGTTATGGTGAATGCACTGACCAATGAAGACATGCGTGCCAAATTCCTGCTCCACTATCCTGTCTATCTGGGACACCACCTGCAAGGAAGCGTGCACCCGCAACCTTCAGTCTCTTTGTTTGGCAACGCTCCCCAGGGCCCTACCATTATCCGTATAAGTCCGGCCTGATTTGCCTGACCAAAATGCAATCCCTCACATTTTAAAATTAAACTTCATCAGATTATGGTCCAGTTATAGTAAGATAGCTGATCGTCATTGGCCATTACTCCACCAATTTTGGTGTCATTTGCAAACGTACTAACAATACGTCCTGTATTCATATCCAAATCATTTGTATAAGTGACAAACAGCTCCAATCCTTACAGCACACCACTGGTCACAGGCTGCCATGCCGAAATACAACCCTCCACCACCACCATGCTCTATCTCCTAACTTCAAGCCAATTTTGTATCCAATTGGTTATCTCCCTCTCGTTTTCATGTGATCTAAACTTTATGATCAGTCTACTATGTGGAACCTCGTCAAACTCCTTGCTGAAGTCAGTACAGACAACATCCTTGGTCTGCCTTCATCAATCTTCTGTCACTTCTTCAGAAAACTCAATCAAGTTAGTGAGACATGATTTCCCACACACAGAGCTGTGTTGACTATCCCTAATCAGACCTTACATTTCCAAATGAATGTAAATCCTATCCCTCAGAACGCCTTTCAACAACTTACCCACCAACGACATCAGGCTCACCGGTCTATAGTCGCCTGGTTTTTCCTTACCACTTTTCTTAAATAATGGCACCAGATTAGCCACCCCCTAGTCTTCTAGTGTCTCATTTATGCTGTTTATGATACAAATATTTCAGCAAGGGGCCCAGCAACCTCTTGCCTAGCTTCCCCTGATTTGCACCTCGAGATTTATCCACCTCCAGCCCTTTCTCTTCTGTAATATGGACACTTTTCAAGGCAAGTTTTTCAAGGCACTTTTCCCCAAGTTCCCAAACTTCCACATACTTCTCCACAGTTATTACTGATGCAAAGTATTTCTTTAGTATCTCACCCATCTGCTGTGATTCCACACATTAATGGCCTTGTTGATCATCTAGGGACCCTGTTCTCTCCCTAGTTACTCTTTTGCCCTTAATGTAATTGTAGGATCTCTTTGGATTTTCCTTGACCTTATTTGCCCAAGTATCTCATATCCCTTTTTGCCCCAATTTCCCTACATAAACACCTACTACTCCTTATACTCCTCTAAGGATTCAATTGATCCCAGCTGTCTATACCTAACATATTTCTCCTTCCTTTTCATGACTAGAACCTGAATTTTTCAAGTCATCCAGCATTCTCTACAGCTACCAGCCTTGTCCTTTGCACTAACAGGGACATACAGTCTCTGAACTCTCGTTTTTGAAGACGTCCCACTTTCCAACCTTCCCTTTACCTGCAAACAACTTTACTCAATCAGCCTTTGAAAGTTCTTACCAATTACCATCAAAATTTGCCTTTCGCCGATTTAAAATTTTTAACTTTTAGATCAGGCATATCCTTTTCCATACCTACTTTAACACTAATAGAATTATGATCACTTGACCCAAAATGCTTTCCCCCGCCCCAACTGAGATATCTCAGTCACTTGTCCTGCCTCATTTCCAAAGAAAGGTCAAGTTTTGCTTTTTCTCATTTCGTTATTCCTGCCTTCCCAGGAATCGGTCAAGTAAAACTTTGCTGTAACCCTTCCATCGCCAGAACATCCTTCCTCAGCTAAGGTGACCAAAACTGCACAGTGTTCCAAGTGAGGTCTCACCAAGTCCCTGTATAATTGCTGCAAGACATCCTTGTTCCTGCACTCATTCTCTTACAATGAAGGTGAACAGACCATGTGCCTTCTTCACCACCTGCATACTTTCAGTGACTGGTGTGTAAAGACACCCAGATCTTGTTGCAACTCTCTTTCGCAGTCCATCACTGTTCAGACGTAAACATGGTGTCAATTCAAATGTCACATGTTCAAAGGATTTTTGTAGAGGAGAGAAAAACCATACAGTTCTACACATAAAATTCCACCACTCAGCTCACGCAAATAATTGCACATCTTTGTAATCATCTATCTCTATAACTTGTGGATGTTCCGTCATTGACTAATTTTGATAAGACTGATAGACTTTTAAGGCCATAAAGGGAATTCTGGGATTGACTGGGAAAATAGAGTCAGGGCTGTTGATGTTCATGTTCATACTGAGGGGTGAGGCAGGCCACTGAAACTGAATGGCCTGTTCCTGCTCTTTTTATGCTCTTCAGAATTGTCTCTCAACTTTCTCCTACAAAAGTTTTTTTTTGCTGCAACCTAATCTTTCATCTTCTCCACGCATCATCATCTTATTATTGTAATGTTGGAGGAGAAATGTTTACATATGAGAAAGTTAACAGGAAAATTATCAGAGACTAGTAAGCTCCATTTTTGTTAAACTAGTTCAAATCCGCAACAGTGAACAACTGAATTCTTCTCTGTTAGAGGACCAGGTCACATAGCAGACCTCAACCCATCTGAGGGATTTACTAAGGAACTTGTAATTATATAGAATGAGGCTGACTGCAGGCATATGGCATCAAGCCACTAACAAAATATTTTGTGCGTCGCGCAACATGTTTTGCAACAACTTAGTCCTCTTCCAATTCACTCAACACAATAAAGACCAAATAAGGAGAAATGGCTGAAGCCAACTGTTAACTTTATTTTATGATCCACTGCCACAAATTGCACTCCAAATTTCCAAAGTTATATCTACTTGGAAGGGTCAGTGCAGTTCGAATAGGATATGGGAGCATAGGTTCAAAACTATAAGATTTAATATACAGGCTGATTAGGAGGACAGCCTCCTTCATGTAATGAATGATTAACACTTGCAGTAAATCTGAGAGAGATGGATTGAAAAATCTTGCATTGTTTAAGAAACTATTCCACAAAGCAATGGAAGAAGAGTAGATTCGTTCCAGACATCTGTAATAAAACAGAGCGAGTGGCTTGCTCATCTCAGCATCTTGCATTGTGTAGCAGGAACACCATTTCCATAGAGAGTCCTGTTTACAGAAGTTTGTTTGTAAAATTTGTAAAATCCAGTTTGGATCACAAGACTTTGAGAAGCCTGAAATGTTGGTGCTGCTTTCTCTCCACAGACCTGCTGAGGTTCTCCAGCAATTTTTGTTTTTGTTTTAGTTTAACAAGATGCGTATAATAACCTTGCTTTGCATGCTACATATATTTTATAGGTGAAGACATAAATATATATACTCTATGTTCATGATCTTAGGATTCAAAATTGATTTGGTATCTCAATGGTCATACCTTCTAATCCATTGCCCCAGACCTGCTCCATCCCCACATAAGTGCAAAAGAGCGCGCGCACACACACACACACACCCAATACCTCTGTCCTGCTCCAAAACACAAACACACCAAATGGAATTTAATGCAGAAAATCTAACAACCACAATACAACACTGTTGTACTGTGTCTCACAGCTGATGTGAAATAAACCTTAGAGGACCATATCCTGGTCTGTGACTTTGTGATATAAAGTTGTCAGTTTTCATTTTTCAGCACATCACATTGAGGGAAACGTGCTGCAGCACACCCGAGTTATTAGCTTGAGCTCAAATACACAAGATCTCATGGTTGTTGTCCACATAGTTAAATATCAAATAATAAATATGTCATATTTTCAAAACTACTTAACTCATATCCCAATCCTTAAGTTGTGGGAGTTATCATGGTGCAGTTACTGATTATCACAATACCATGTCACATACTGCTTCTTTTTAAGAAGGCTCACCACATCACTGGCCAACAAGGCACTTAACTGGGCTGGAGCAGGCAGTCCACTGAATCAATGATTGCAGGGCACAGGTCTGACCTGGTGAGAGGTTCCAGCCAATGAGATACCACTGGGAGGGTAATGCCAGCCAGCAGCAACTGGGAGGGTAATGACTGCTGGATGCCAAGAAACCTAGGCTACAGTGTTGCAGGGAGATGGGGTGGCTCTCAATTTACTTTGAGACACTGTGTGACTTTGAATACTGGACACCCACCTCCCTACCCCTGCTGAAGCCATCAAGCAACCCAGCCCTGGCTTCTTTTCCAAGCTTGCTGTGTGGCTGTTGGGGCTATGGCTACCTCAGAGTTTCAGTGGGAGGCCACCTGCGCATCTTCCAACATGAATCATGGGACAGAACTGGACAGAATTCCCCAGCCACCCTCAACCTACTTAAGTTCTCTCCCCAGCCTGGCCATCAAACTGACCATTGCCCAGAGATTGATAGATTCTTGATGTCTCGAGGAATTAAGGGCTACGGGGAGAATGCGGTTAAGTGGAGTTGAAATGCCCATCAGCCATGATTGAATGACGGAGTGGACTCGATGGGCCGAATGGCTTTACTTCCACTCCTATGTCTTATGGTCTTATGGTTTAAATGTTAGATTCTGCATGGTCAAACAGCATTCAGTTCAATTTGAATACATAAACAACAACTGCAGCTTTGCTCTTAAACTAGCCTTGTCCCTTCTGGTAAACATGTCGGAAACCAAAATCCCATCTCTTGAAACATCCTCTTGTGTGAAAGGACTGTAATTACCCACCCAGTGAATAAAATGGCATATATTTGAGGCAGTTTGGAAACTGTGAGGCATTCCTTAATATAATGACAATGACCCTTACAATTAGGCCAGACAACATGCTCCAAGATTACGTTATAATGACTGATTTTGCTCCTGACAGCTGGCAAAGATGCAAAGAAACTGTCTCCTCCCTGTTTCTATTTCTAACTGCCCTTCAGTTTGCCTCCAACAAAAGCTGTTCAGCTGTCGGTCTGAGGTAATTACATTTTTGCAAAGAATAATCACCCAAAGTAATTGATTTCATTGATGACCAATCATCAAGCCATGTATTCATTTAGTGCTTCCACTGATTTTTACTCATGCTCACATGGTTGCCATCATTATTTGCAATGGCTGCAATCAAAATGCTATTCAAATAGCATTTACAACACCATGCTTCACTGACAGCTGAAATCTTCTTTTATTAAAAAACCCGAAGGCTAAAACAGAAAGGGTTTTCCTCCATTTTTAGAATGCACTACCCGACAGAGAGATGTTATCAGTGAGGGGACCAGACAGAATTGATTTTCACACTCAGTATAGGAGGGTTGTGACCTTGTGTCATATCCAAAACTGGATACTGTGTGGATAGACAGGGCAATTAATTAATGATAAGAATGTTGTGTCAAGTAAACTCCATTGTGCCAAAAATGTCATTCTTTTGCATACAACTTAAATTTTCAGCAGACATATTTTGGCATTATATGTAGATCGATTGCTTGCATTTGCAAAGCTATCCCAGGAGTGTATTTATTTTCCCAATAAAAACAAACAGTCATGAGTTAATACAATCAGTTGCTATTCCAAAATAAAATTACACACTCATTTACCAAAGGCACTCACTTTTTTAAACATTCAATTGCAAAGCCAGCATTTACAATATCAAAGGTGGTGGTTCCCTCAGGCTAAAACTCAGGTTTACAGTAACACAGGAGGAGGCCCTTTAGCCCACTGTGTCTGGGCAATCAGCAAGGGCCTGACTAACTAATCCCATTTGCCAGCTCTTGGCCCACAGCCCTGGAGGCTATGGCAACACAAGTGAATATCAAAAGTCAGGTTAAATGTTTCTGATTCAACCACCCTTTCAAGAAATCAGTTCCAGGCTCCCACCATCCTTAGTTCACTGACCCCTCTACCAAAGGATAAAGTGCCTTCCTATCCACCTTAAATAAGCCCTTCAAAAACATATATGCCTCCATAAGTTTCCCTTCTCAACCTTTGATGCTCCAAAGGAAAACAATCCCAGTCCATCCAATCTTTTTTCATAGCTCAGATCCACCAGTCCAGGCAGTCTTCTGGTAAATATACTCTGCATGTTCTCTGATGTAATCACATCTTTCCTATAATGTGACCAGAACTGCCAGCAGTAATACAGTTGTGTCCTAACCAGCATTTCACACAAGATGAGAGTGGTGCTGGAAAAGCACAGCAGGTCAGGCAGCATCTGAGGAGCTGGAAAATCTATGTTTTGGGCAGGAGTCCTTCATCAGGCTCCTGCCCGAAGCATCAATTTTCCTGCTCCTCGGATGCTGCCTGACCAGCTGTGCTTTTCCAGCACCACTTTAACCTTGACTCTGATCTCCAGCATCTGCAGTCCTCACTTTCACCCGGCATTTTATACAATTGAGCATAACCTCCCTACTCTTATATTCTACATCATGGCTAACAAAGAAGTATTTTATATGCCTTAACCCTCTTATCAACTTAACCTGCTACCTCAGGTATCTGTGGATATGCACACCAATGTTCCTCTGATGTTCAGTATTTTAGGGTAACTTGTTTAATTCCTTGCCTTGATATCCCTCCCTATGTGCATCAGCTCACTCTTTTACAGATTGAATCCCATTTGTCACTGTTCTGCCCCAGCTGGCCAGTCCATTGATATCCTCTGCATTTTATGGCTATCCTCCTTACTATTTACCACCCTTCCAACTTTACGTAGAAGTCCCAATCATTAATGTATACCACAAAGGCCTCAGCACCAAGCCCTGTGCAACCCACTGGAAACAGAGTTCTAGTCACAGAAACATCCCTGTACCATCATCCTCTGCTTCCTGCCTCTCAGTCAATGTTGGATTCAACATGGCACTTTGCCTTGGATATTGCAGTTAAGAGTTAACCACATTGCTGAGAGTTTGGAGTCACATGTAACCCAGACCAGGTAAGGGGAAATCAATGAATCAGATGGGCTTTTATGAGAGTTGGTGGTTTCATGTTTGCTATTAATGATGAGACTTGCATTTTGTTCCAGATAGATTAATTAATGGCTCAAATTTCAATTCACCCAGCTGCCTTACTGGGATTTGAACTCATGGTTTAGAAGTCATCCAGAGGTCATGTCGAATACAAGCGTGTTAACATAATCATTATGCCACAACTCCGATCCACTGCAGTAAACTGCTCACAAGTGAGAGCAACAAGCTTTAAGATACAGTGCGTGTTTTGAAGAGTTTGTATCTCAAACAGTCAACATTTACGGAGAGGTTAGGTAAGCTTTTGCTGAGGGTTTGGGGCATTGGGGGTTGGATTGGGTGGGGAAGGGGAAGTGTTGGGGGATGTAAACACATATGCAAAGACAACAACCATAAAGAGGCTAAAACTACAATCAGGGGAAAGGCAAACTAAAACAAACGGCTATTTTGTGTTGTTTCATTTCTCTGGAATTATACTTATAGGATAATGCCAACTGTTTTGAAGAATTACACATCATATAACATCAACTGATTTCCCTGTCAACAAAATGATAACACTCCACATGGAGTTGGGTGGGTTCTAAACCAGGAAAAAATTGGAATGCAGCTGTAGACCGAAAGTGTGTGTAGTGTTTAATCTGCCTACTGATCGCATCACCACCTAGTTGGAGCTGGAGAGCAGATGGTGAGGAGCAGTAGCCAGGAAGCCCCAAGTGGCTCCAGCTGTCCTGGTGTGATGTGTTAAAACAATTTGTTATCAGTGTTTTCAACCTGTTTCTGGGAGGCCTGTGTACCTCCCAGTTTGTACCAACAATCTTCAGATTACCCCACTCCAGCATACGAAAGAAATAGAAAATCAGGCAGAAAATAAGGCTCAGAGTAATCCCTTCCCACTTTATTTTAGAAGCAGTGTGTAGATTATCAATACCAGCTTATTTATGCTCCCTCCAAAAGCCTCAGAAGATCTTCACATGGGACACCACATTTCCTACACTGCCACAATACCAGAAGAATGATTACAGTTCAAACCAAACAGGAAAGTGAATGGACATCTGTAAAAGTTGCTTTATAAAGAGAGTTCGTTTTGTATCTTCAAGTCAGAAAGCTAAACTTTGAAGTCTCACTCAAGATCTTTCACCTAAATTAAATTAATTACAATTATAGATGATAATTCCAGGAGCTATTGTCAAAAGTGCAGCCTTTCTGATTAAATATTAACCTGAGGCCCTAGTTGCAGGCTCTAATGTAGATATGGAAAATCCCATGGCATGATTCAAAAAAGAGCAATGTACCCAGTGTCCTGACCAACATTTATCCTTCCATCAATACTAGTGAAGTCTAGATTAATTGCTCCTCCAATTCACTGCTGTTTGTAGGAGCAGTGTGAAAATTAGCTGCCAATTATCCCCACGTTCTAACAGTGGTTACACTTCAAAAATAACTAATTGGCTGAGAAGTACTATGGGATGTACAAATGCTCTTTTTTCTTCCTGACTGGATCTTTGGATCTGGGTGGACCACTGGAAAATCACACCAACCACAAGAGGATCTTTCCATCTGCAACAGGCAATTTAAAAGTAGTACGTGCCAGAAAGAAAGCTCTGTATCTAAATCAGCAGCAAATAGATTCAATGCAGTTTGACTTGGAGCACCAAGCTTCACCACAAATTCAGATCAACAGCCAGAATGTGCCAACCGCAGCCTAACAGAAGTTGGTCGTGCACCCACAGATAGCTCTAGGTACCATCGTGAATGCATTAGGAACTGATGTTCCAGGCTTATTTCTTTCTTGTCAGTTTCAATATTGCACTGCACTGCCATTTCTTTCTTCACCCTCTTTTGTCTCTCTGCCTTTCTCCACAGCTCCCCTTTTTCAGTTCTCTTCTCCTCCCTCATCATTAAAACCTATCCACAACCATAAGGACTGATTCGGGATAGTCAACATGGCTTTGTGCATGGAAAATCATATCTCACAAACTTGATTGAGTTTTTTGATGAAGTAACAATGAAGATTGATGAGGGCAGAGCAGTAGATGTGATCTATATGGACTTCAGTAAGGCGTGCGACAAGGTTCCTCATGGAAGACTGATTAGCAAGGTTAGAACTCATGGAAAACAGGGAGAACTAGCCATTTGAAGACAGAACTGGCTCAAAGGTAGAAGACAGAGGGTGGTGGTGGAGGGTTGTTTTTCAGACTGGAGGCGTGACCAGTGGAGTGCCACAAGGATCGGTGCTGGGCCCTCTACTTTTTGTCATTTACATAAGTGATTTGGATGCGAGCACAAGAGGTACATTTAATAAGTTTGCAGATTACACCAAAATTGGAGGTGTAGTGGACAGCGAAGAGGTTACCTTAGATTACAACAGGATCTGGACCAGATGGGCCAATAGGCTGAGAAGTGGCAGATGGAGTTTAATTCAGATAAATGCAAGGTGCTGAATTTTGGGAAAGCAAATCTTAGCAGGACTTATACACTTAATGGTAAGGTCCTAGGGAGTGTTGCTGAACAAAGAGACCTTGGAGTGCAGGTTCATAGCTTCCTTAAAAGTGGAGTCGCAGGTAGATAGAATAGTGAAGAAGGCGTTTGGTATGCTTTCCTTTATCGGTCAGAGCATTGAGTACAGGAGTTGTGAACTCATGTTGCAGCTGTACAGGACATTGGTTAGGCCACTTTTGGAATATTGCATGCAATTCTGGTCTCCTTCCTATCGGAAAGATGTTGTGAAGCTTGAAAGGGTTCAGAAAAGATTTACAAGGATGTTGCCAGGGTTGGAGGATCTGAGCTACAGGGAGAGGCCTAACAGGCTAGGGCTGTTTTCCCTGGAGCGTCGGAGGCTGAGGGGTGACCTTATTGAGGTTTACAAAATTATGAGGGGCATGGATAGGATAAATAGGCAAAGTCTTTTCCCTGAGGTCGGGGAATCCAGAACTAGAGGGCATAGGTTTAGGGTGAGAAGGGAAAGATATAAAAGAGACCTAAGGGTCAACTTTTTCATGCAGAGGATGGTACGTGTATGGAATGAGCTGACAGAGGATGTGGTGGAGGCTGGTACAATTGCAACATTTAAGAGGCGTTTGGATGGGTATATCAATAGAAAGGGTTTGGAGGGATATGGGCCAGTTGCTGGCAGGTGGGACTAGATTGGGTTGGGATATCTGGTCAGCATGGATGGATTGGACCGAAGGGTCTGTTTCCCTGCTGTACATCTCTATGACAACCCCTCACTCTCACTGAGTCTATTGTCCTTTTTGCTTCTGTCCCCTTCCCCCACTCTCAATCTTAACATTCCCGTTTCATGAGCCTGAGTAAAAGGGTAGTATCTTCAGGAAAAAGATGAAATTTATCAGATCAATGTCTTGAAATGTTTGCGCTAAGTACTGTTGGCTTATGAAATAATTGGGGAAATTACTTTATAACAGAAGAATGCGTTTGTAGTTAAACATTCTGCAGTCATAGCTTGTGGGGGAAGTACAGTAAACCTGGTTGGATTAAAATAATAAGTACTTTTCCATTGCAAGAAAGTAAAACTTGGCCTTTGGCCTGCTTGGCCAGTTAACAAAGAACGTGCGTTGACATATTGTATTACTTTTCACCACCTCAGGACACAAACAATGAAGTGTATTTGAAGTACAGTCAGAATTTTAATACAGGAAACAGTGCAATGGTGTAATATGTTAATTCAGTGCTATATTACTGCTCTTTGTGAATTGTATGGCAAACAGAACTGGGAGACACCTAGTGAAGAATGCTTTATACTTTAAAAGTCTATAACAATTTCTGGCAATCTAAAACTGTCACCTTTTCAAATTGTAATTGTAAGCTTTACTGCTGAAGTGACATAGAACTAAAAAGCTTTTCAATTCCCCTTCTGGAAGTGTTTGTAATTTGAGTTTGCGTGTGCCATTAATGTAAATAGGCTGTGGTTTTGCTGTAGCTCAACAAAGTACTATTTGTGAGCTGATACTTCCTCGCTATCAGCGAAGACTGGGTATCTTAAAGTTGGCATGAAATCTCCAGCCACCCATGCGGTCAGCAATGCTTGGCTAGCGCCACCCCCACTTTGGGACAAGGGCTACAGTCAGAAGGTCAAAATTGCCACTGATTTGTGAACTGGCCCTGTGAAGCCAATTCCCCCAATGGAAGTGTAGCTTATTCGAGGGCAAACAAACGTCTTGCGCATGGTGAGACCACAAATGAATGCAACATTAATTGCTCCATAGCAGAATGATTAGTCCCCTGGTTGCAACACTTCAGATTACGTGATCTGAGCTAATCTATGCAGTACACTAGTTCCTAGAATTGTGCGGTGTGTCATGCTTTACTGCAGCTGGCAGCAGCACTCAGTTGTGGTTGTTCAGTCATGAAAGAGAAGCATGTGATATCAGCCTCCATTACCATTATAATACACACTGTCTTTTCTTCTTCATTATCACAAGATGCGGCTGCCATTGAGGAACCCCTCCCACACACATTTTCATGTTCAATTAACAGCTCGCAGAAGTTATTATGAAAGCAGCTGCTAAAGAGCACTCTGAACCAATGGAGGACTGTAACCCAAGCTGTAAATAGCACGTTGTAAATTGCTTGTTACTGATGCTGTCAGAGCGTGCTGGGAAAGCTCAGTGAACACTATCGCTTCCATCTGTTCACTTTCCTCCGAGCACCCCCTCCCACTCTATGCAACCATCCTGAGTGCTTATCTATGATTGTGGGGAAGACTGGGTAAACACTAATTAAATGCCACACAATTACAGTACCTTCATTTATTCATTCCGTTTTCTTGCAATCACTGACCTTCCTTTTGATAGTTTGAAGGAGGGTACTCATTGTAGAGATTTTAAAAGCACACCAGCTGTCACATGTATGAACTCACCAATTAACGAGATTCTGAACAGGAAGCAGCACTGTGCGCGCTTATCTGCCATTGAATGCCAAATCCCATTTATAAATTCAAGAATGAGCAAACGGCTATCAGTTCAGGGTGCCAATTCTAATTATGAAAGAATTGGGGATCCTTCCTGCTAGAGTCACAACATGGATATCCTGCACCACTACACATAGTAGAGTCACAGAGATGTACAGCATGGAAACAGACCCTTTGGTCCAACCCATCCATGCTGACCAGATATCCCAACCCAATCTAGTCCCACCTGCCAGCACCTGGACCATATCCCTCCAAACCCTTTCTATTCATATACCCATCCAAATGCCTTTTAAATATTGCAATTGTACCAGCCTCCACCGCTTCCTCTGGCAGCTCATTCCATAAACGTACCACCCTCTCACCTTAAACCTATGCCCTCTCGTTCTGGAGTCCCTGACCCCTGGGAAAAGAATTGTCTATTTATCCTATCGATGCCCCTCATAATTTTGTAAACCTCTATAAGGTCACCCCTCAGCCTCCGATGCTCCAGGGAAAACAGCCCCAGCCTGTTCAGCCTCTCCCTATAGCTCAAATCCTCCAACCCTGGCAACATCCTTGTAAATCTTTTCTGAACCTTTTAACCAAAGTCAGTGCCCTGCTATTTGTTCAACCTGTCACTACTGCCATGGTGCCCATTGTCCCTGCTCATTTCATCCATCCTCAGTCTGTTCACCTTTCATCTTCCAGCCAGCCTCCAGGCCAATCTTGCCCTCAAGGACAGGTGAGAAGACTGGAAGCGCACCAATTAATCCCTTCTTTTCCTCAACCTATTGCCCCCCTCCTTGATCCCTCCATTTTTTTCCTGTTGGCCTCAGAGAGGCTTTATTTGTTTTCAATGATCAATTTATGGTTTTTCCTCAAACCATAAATCAAACTCGGAACAATTTCAATCAGGAAAGGGTCGACCAGGTAAACCGGCCTGTCCATCACCAAACAACAATGCCTTGCTGACCATGACACACATCCATCCCGCACTGAAACAGGAAATGCACTGGAAGACAGAAAAATACCAGGCAGCAATCTAGGTGCGGTTAGGACTGAAACAAAAAAATCTGGGCAATTCCTCTCTAGCTCTATCAAGCAATTGAAACTAGTTCAGGAGACCACTCTTATCATGAATGATATCATACAGTCTTTAAAGGAGGCTGGAAAAATAATTTTTAATGTTGTCAACAAAGGGGGAGAGGAAACAAGTGGGATAGATGGATCAGAAGGAAACCACAATGGTACAAGGTGGTCTCTGCAGCCTACACTTCAGCCCCTGCTGCTGCCTTGGTTGTGTCAGTATCACAGGCTGACATTGAGGTGTTTAGCAGCAGGTGAACTAGGTGTGACCTGTTAATGTGGTATTCATGATAATAACAAACTTACAAATGGAAATAACCTAAAACTGGGTCTTGAAGATTTCAAGTGATGGAGTTGTAGTTATTTCTCTGCAGCTTGCTCCTCTGTGGAATCGCTCTTGGTAAGGAAGATTGAATTATCACTCACAGACTGAGCCAGTCATGCCTTCAACAGGTCCATGATTCCTCCTAGAATCACTTTCAAATCTAATTCTGACAAATCAAACTTGGAGCCCCGCTCACCCTTAAATGTTTTTTTAAAAATGCAACTGCACAAACATGACCCAGTCCTTTGGTCAACTTCTTAACATCAACTACTGACCCCACCAATCCCATCCATTCTCTGCGTTTTCTTATTTGAAGAGACCCAGAGTGAGTGCACCATTCTGTGTGAACTATAACAGAAGGCTTGTACAAGGGGAACATCGTATGCTTTGCCCCATAGTCAATTATCCTTTTAAATGAATTATTCGGCAGTCTGTTTGCTCTATCCCTGAATGAGATTGTCACCAGACATGGAGTCTTAAACACTTGAATGGCCAGACCTCTTTTTTGACCCCACTGATTTTAGCACTTTTCCCTGATTGGTGTGCATCTTGTGTACACTGCTATCAGACATTTGAATGGACCTTGTTAATGTCAATCTCTCTCTGCCCCACAGCAGCAACATTGTATTGAGCACTCTGTTCTGTTATTCTGATGCACTTGTATACTTCAATCTGCCTGTTCAGCATCTAAGACACACTTTTCACTGTACCTTGGAACACGTGACAGTAATAAATTACAGTCCAATAAACATTAGTCCAAGAAATAGTATGCTGCACCTTTCCATTATCTTTTAGCTGATCTCATTGTAGATATAGCTCACTTTAACTGTTCAAGGTGTCGACCTTTGCTTTTTTTAACATTATATGGTTTCATTTTGCATAAATATTTTGTCACCACATCCGACGTGACAGTCCTGATGCTATTATGACAACTAAAGACTAATGAAAATAACAAACTTAATAATTCACCCATCACCCTGCCATACCTCAGGAACTGGATTAGATGGTCTTCGCCCACAGTGCACCATCCTGCTACCTGTCCCTTCTCCCCAGTAGGTTACGTTTTCGGTACAGACATTCGAAACTACAACATGTTCAAAGTAAACAACAATTCAAGATAAACTGGGCAGCATTGTCCTAGAAGAAGCCACAGCACTCACTAACCTCTGCACCAAACAAACAGCAGCAATTGTTTTCAAACACCACAGAGACACAGAAAATGTTTGTATTATGTAATTGTTCATATTCAGCAATAGTGGAATACATGGGGACTTACTCAGTGTCTGATTAAGTGTTCTTTTTAAATGAAACATTGTCACTAGCAGGGTGCCCATAATTGGCTTGTATTGTATTTATCTTAGCTGGGAAAGAAGCCAATTGCTTGGAGATTAACCTTCAAAGAATTGTGCTTCCTTTACAATTTTCAAGTGCGCACAAGGTTTCTGTCATAGCTTCTGTGGATATTATTTTTCTGAATATCCAGGCATGAACAACATAACATTACTGGAGTGTTCAGCCAAACCGTTTACCCCCTCTTTCCTGCTGCCCCTGAAAAGTTGACAGTTGAAAGCTATCACAAATACAGCAATTCATTAAGCAAGAAACAAATCATTCTCTCATAATTCAAATACAGACTGAGTAGTTAGTCCCAATAGGTCTGGCAAATCATCAGGGCCATCTCCCAAATACTGTTGGCATTACCTCCATCAAAATGGATGTGATTCTTGGAAGCAAAATCTACACTGAAGCATATGAATAAAATAAAAACAAAGAACTGCAGATGCTGGAAATGTGAAACAAAAACTAGCAATTTCTGTTTGTATCTGAAGTGTATTAGACTGATGCAAAGACTACAAAATGTGACTTTGCTGCAAATGGTGAACAAATGATGCCAGTCAGCTCTTGGTTGAAACTGTGCCTGCCTGTTGACGTTCTAATGTTGCTGCAGACTTTTGGATGATAACATGCTGTCAACTAAACATCCAACACCCACCGCACCCTCTACTTGTCATCAAAAAACTGTCTGATCAGGGCTGGCAACTGTGTACACTAGTGATCGATCAGATTGAACAATTATTAAGGAACCTGAACCAGCAATTCATTCATCATTATTCATTCAGGGGATGCGAGTGTTGCTGGCTGGCCCAGCATTTATCACCCAGACCTAGTTGGCCATGAGACAGTGTCAATGAGCTGCCTTCATCAACTGCTGCAGTCTAGGTCCACTCACAATGCTGTGGGCTTTGATTAGATTAGGTTACCTACAGTGTGGAAACAGGCCCTTCGGCCCAACAAGTCCACACCAACCCTCCGACGAGCAACCCACCCAGGCTAATTCCCCTACATTTATCCCATAGTGTTAGGTGAAGGGGTAAATGTAGGGGAATGGGTCTGGGTGGGTTGCTCTTCGGTGGGTCGGTGTGGACTTGTTGCACCGAAGGGCCTGTTTCCATAGTGTAAGCAATCTAATCTAATTAAAGGATTAGGATCTTCCTGTGAGCTGGATGGTGAGATGTTGTTTTGGCAGTTTATGGAGCAACATGCATCTCAGGTGGCAACTTCTGAGTTTATGCTTTTAACCGTGCATGTACAAATCACACAGTCACCAGCCTCACTGTTACTCTCTGTGTAAGGCCTTGACCAATAAAACAAGTCCATTGGAAAGTTGTGCTGATTTCACATCAGAAAAAGCAGGCTATGAACCTCAAAAAATCTTTCACAAATATATATTAGTTAAACTTCACAGTGGTGGGGAGTATTCTCTGATTTTAAAATTCGGATTTTATTTACATGTTAAGCACTAGAGCTATCTTGAAATGGCTTAGATAGCCCTATTTAATTGCTTTAATTAACTTGAAGTCGATGGAACATGACATAACCAGCAGCACTTGTTGCTACAGTAGATAAAAGGAACACTTAACAGATGAAACAAGTGAACAAAACATGAGGTTTATTTTCAAAGTGGAAAGCTACAAATCAAAGTACAGTGAAAAGTTCACACTTCCACGCTGTGTCACTTGAAGGACAGGTCCAATTCCCTTTCCTCCAAGGATCAATATGAACTGTGTCATCCCTTGTTTTGCTCTATTTACTTTCCAGCCTCTTCAAGTACTCATCAGTTCATTTTTCACAATACTCTCATCCCAGACCTTACTTCTATCCTACCTCTCTAAGTATGATCTGCTTTCTGTGGAGTTCAAACAGATCACGTGAACTCAATTAATTCAGTCCTTCATTTTTATTGAACACAGCTCACATGAACAAGTATCTAGTTCTGTGTATCCATTATCTTCAAGTTGAACTGCTTGCTGTCACTATTTGTTCACTGCTCAATTATAAGCCTTGGACTAAATAATATTGCAGAGAATGTGCCGGAACTGAATGACAATAAGCTATGGCTTTGACTAGAAATGTGAATTGACATTCCGATGTCATTATTATGGAAGTAATAAATATATCAACACCAAATCATGATATCATTCTGGAAACCTACATTCAGCTTGTGAATTGCAAACCTCTGGCGAGACATTCTACCCACACTATCAAAACAAAAAGAGACAAAGGAAATGTTAAGAAATAGAACAAGCTTGACTATGAGCAAAGGCTACTTTATCTCCCACAGTATCATCAATACAACGTCAAACTGGGGTTTCTGAATTACTGACTGGGTCAGTGATTCATGCTCAGCTGGAATGAATCAGGATTGCTCCAAGCAATATCAATAAATTTAGACAAAGATTTCCACTCAAAAGATCCGCTTGCTTTTTATTCAAAACTTATACAGACAAATGTGCTTTGCTCTCAGAAAAGGATCTTCACTGTATTCCATGCCCTCCCCCACCCCGCAACCCAGTTTTGCCATACCTACTCATTCTCCACCCACAGTTGAAGTGACTGTTTTGCATGACTGGTATTGTTGGTCACGAACCAAACAAGATCAAACAGCTGTACAGCACAGGAACAGGCCCTTCAGCCCACCAAGACTGCGCCAATTCTGTGGGAAAAGATTTGCTGACTCACGATAGGCCCACAAAAGCAAAATTCAGGAGCAGCTCACAAACAGAATCAGACAGCACGCAGACAAAGGAATATACTTTAAGCTCCCGTGAACATAACAGAGCACCATAGATATCTCAAAGCCCCAAGGACAGTTTCACAACCCAGCATTACCAAAGCCACATAAAGAGCAGGTCTGACAGAGGGGCACCAGCAAGGACATGCTCCAGGAACAGGACAATGGAAGCACCTCACCATTTCAGAGGAGACATTAACACCTACCTGTGAAGAGGAATGGAACCATTGATACTGTCAGGATGTTGCATTGTATGAAGGAACAGGACATTCAACCAATAACTGTTTTCCAATTAGCATCCCTGCAACTAGATTACTCCATTTCCAGATACATTGTCGTTTCCCATTTCTTATGATTTGGAGATGTTGGTGTTGGACTGGGGTGTACAAAGTTAAAAATCACACAACACCAGGTTATAGTCCAACAGGTTTAATTGGTGTGCTTCCAATTATACCTGTTGGACTATAATCTGATGTTGTGTGATTTTTAACTTTCGCATTTCTTAATCAGTGTCATCGAGCAGCATTACTATAAAACTGGTCTTATCTTCAACACTGGGAAGAGAAATCTGATCCAATTATACAGACGGTTAGTTCTGTGTCAGCTGGTCTGTTTTCTCTTCCAGCCATATCACTTGCAATAAACTGTTTGTCAATTTCACTTCGAGCTTTTGTGATCTCTAACTTATTGGGCCAATTTCTCCGACACTTTCTAAAGTAAAAGTCCTTTGCCTCTTTCCGGCCGATATCCCTCTTTTCCTACATGTTCACATATCTGTCAAGATGCATCTTAAAAGTTGCTACTGTATCCACCTCCACCACCTCCTGTGCAAGTGCACTCCAGGCACTTCCCACCCTCTAAAATATTGCCTTTCACATTTCCTTTCAACTTGCTGCATTTTACCATAATATATGTCTCTGAGTAACTGACATTACTTCCCTGGGAAAAAGACTCCAACCATCCACTGCCTCTCAATTTTGTAAACTTCTACCAGGTCGCCCCTCATCCTTCAATGTTCAAGTGAAAACAAACTAAATCTGTCCAATCTCTCCTCATTACTGACACCCTCCAGATCAGGCAACATTCTGGTAAACAGTTTTTGTACTTCTCCAAAGCCCCCACATCTTTACAGTAGAGTAGTGACCAGAACTGTACACAATATTCCAAATGTAAAAGTTCTATACAGCTGCAACATGATTGTCAATTTTTATACTCTACGCCCCAACCAATGAAGGCAAGCATGACCACTGTATCCACTTGTGTTGTGACCTTCAGGGAACTGGGGACTTCTACGCCTACATTCCTCTGTATGTTAATGCTTTTAGGAGTTCTGCTATTTACAGTATGTCTCCTCCTGCATTATATCTGCCAAAATGCATCACCTTGCATTAGTCTGGATTAAACTCCATTTGCCATTTCTCTGCCTAAGTCTCCAGTCTATCTGTATCCTCTGGCAATCTTCCACACTAACTGCAGATCCCTAATTTTGTGTCATCCACAAACTTATTAATCAGACCATCCATATTTTCCTCCAAATCATTTATATAGATATATACTACAAACAACATGGTTCCTTGCTGATCCTTGCAGAGCGTCACTGGTCAGAGACCTCCAGTCAGTAAAACACCTTTCCACCCCCACTCTCTTCAAGGACTAAGCCAATTCTGTACCCATCGTACTAGCTCACCACGGATCCCGTGTGACTTTACCCTGTGTGTCAGCCTGCTATGAAGGAGCTTGTCAAAGGCCGACGTTAAAGTCCTTCCACACAGCCCTGCCCTCATCCATCATCTTTTTCACTTTCTCGAAAAACACAAATCAAATTTGTGAAACTCGACTTTCCTCACTTCAAGCCATGCTGCTAATAAATTCACATTTTTCCAAATGTGAGTAAATGCTGAGAATCTTCACCATAATTTCGCTACCACTGACATAAGGCTCAGTAGCCTGTAATTTCCCATTCTATCCCTGTTGCCCTTCTTATGGGACAATGGTAACTATTGCCCAGTGCTCTGGGACCTCAGCTGTGACTAAACAGGTTTCAAAGATTTCGTACAAGATCCTATCAATTTCCTCACCTACCTCAGCAATCTGGGTTGATCCCATCAGGTCCTGGGAACTTGCCTACGTTAACACTTTTTAAGACCCCCAACCACCCTCTTTTATATTGACACACCCTCTCAAGACTAACCATCCACCATGTTGTCCTCCTGTATGAACACAATGCCAAGTATTCATTAAGGACCGCAACAATTTCTTCTGGCTTCATGCACAAATTCCCTCGTTTGTCTTTGAGTAGACCTCTCTTTATCCTTACCTAGCCTCTTGCTCCTTATATGTATAAGCTGCCTTGCAATTTTCCTTAATCTTTTCTGCCACAGGCATTTCCTGGCCCTTTTTAGCCCTCTTGATTGCTTGTTCAAGTTCTTTCCTGTTATCCTTGCATACTTCAAAGACTGTCTCCAGTTTCCTAAACCTTTACTTATGCCTCCATTTCCCTTTTGACTAAGGTCTCAATTCCTCTCAAAGCTCCTGAATCTTACCAGCCTTATCCTTCATTTTAAAATTCAGGACCAGCATGTTCCTGTGAAAAAGATTCCCACATGTCAGGTATAGATTTACCCTCAAACAGCTGCTCCCAATCTAGATTCCCCTGTTCCTGCCTAATATTGTGATACACAACACCAGATAAATAATCCAACAGCTTTATTTAGAATCACAAACTTTCAGAGCGCTGCTCCTTCAAGAGATAAAGTCTTCATTTGATGAAAGAACAGCATTCTGAAAGCTTGTGATTTTTAAATAAACCTGTTGGACTATAACCTGGTGTCACATAACTTCTGACTTTGTCCGCACCAGTCCAATACTGGCATCTCCACATCATAATATTTTTTAATATTTTCCCAAAAACTAGTCTTATCCTTATTGAGTACCTTAACACTTAAGTAACTATAGTCACTGTATCCGAAATGTTCCTCCACTGAAACTTTGAACACCTGGCCAGGCTCATTCCCCAATACCAGGTCTAGTCTGGCCCCTTCCCGAGTTGGACTATTTACATCTTGTTTTAAAAAAACATCCTGACATACCTAACAAATTCTCCCCCATCCAAGCCCCTGGCATTAAGCAAGTCCCAGTCAACACAGGGCAAATTAAAATCACCCACCATAACAACCCTGCTGATTTTACATTTTTTCATAATTGTCGAAATATCTGTTCCTTCATCTCTCACCGGTTGTTGGGAGGCTATCGTACAATCCAACAAACTGACTGCATCCTTCGTATTCCTGAGCTTTTCCCATATGACCTTGCTGGGTGAGCCATCCAAAATGTCCTCTCTCAGTACAGCTGTGATATTCTCTCTCGTCAGTAACGCAAATCCCCACCTCTTATCACCTTCTCTAACGCGCCTGAAACATTTAAATCCCAGAATGTTAAGTTGCTAGTCTTGTCCCTCTCTCAACCAAAACTGTATGCTATTAAGTAGATTCTTACTGAGTCGCATTGAATTTTAGAAGTATAAGAATACAAGTATGGTCCTTCCAACTTCACCCTGACATTGTCACACTAAACTCCATGATCTCTTAAGCAAAATGCTAAGGTGGAGAAAAAATGATCATTGCGAGTATGCTTGCTGTAACTGCTATTTCCAGGAGTCACACACAAATCTGAAGTACCCTATCGTCAGTGAAATTCAATCAATGGAACTGACCTTTCACTTAGCTTAAGGTCAAGGATGCAGTGGCCGCGAGAATACTGTACAGTCAATAGCTCGAGTTAGTGCTGTGACAGTGTGCCACCTACAGGAAAATCCTTTGCAAACACAATTAGTTGAGACAAAGCTGATATTGACCAAGTTGCAGCTCTTATTCGGTTTACAATAAATCAAAATAACATCTTTACCTCCCACTTGTATCATCAATACAACTTCAAATTGAGGTTTCTGAATTACTGATAGGTTTGTCATTCATGCTGAACAGGCCTGAATTGGCATTGGTCCAGGCAATTTTCTTTTGAATCCTTGGCAACTTTGGAGAGAAGACTAACTCTGCACGGTGGTAGTATGACAGAATTCGTAAGATAAAATAGATCGACTTCAAAACACATAGCTTCTCCAGCATCTTTTCATAAAATAAGATATGGGCTGTTTCTTTGTATGAAGCTGTTGATTAAATACATCAGTAAAATCAGAAGGAAACAAACGTTTGTGTTGTAAACATTCAGTTAAGAGTATCCCATATAGAGTTCACTGTTCTATAAAAAGGATAATCTATCCTACCTGTCTGTGCCTCTTCTGGAAACGTTTCTGTTTCCCATGAATGTGACTCAAGCTGGGGTCATTTTCTCTGTCAGAACTTCCATTGCGGTAGCTGTGTCTGTTCTTGTTGGCATGGAAACTCAGGCCATTTTGCAGTTCATTGCGTTTTTTCTTTGCAAGAGGGTTTTGAAGTTTCTCTAGACGTTCGTGTGGTTTTAGTGCAATGTCTTTCTACAAAACAAAGAACATTCAACAAATTAGATTGTGGACTATCAGATGTTGATATTCTGCCTACTAATTGCATTGTAATCATAACTATTCAACAAATAAACACACATGACTGCACTGTATTTCCATAAAGATAACTTTAGTGACAAACATATATAAATCAACAGTCAGCTGGATAAAGTTGATCTCTTTATCAGTAAATACCTGATGAAGTATATTTAATATTATAGAAAAATGTAAAAAACGAATGAAACACTGAACAATGCGTAAAGCTATCAAATTCAGAGTTTGACAGGAGCTACTGAAATGGGGAATGAATAGAGTTAGGCAGCATTTGTGATTTGTTGATCAATTTTCAAATATATCAAAGTTGTATTTGACACAGTTCATAGAATCCCTACACTGTGTGGAAACAGGCCATTTGGCCCAACAAGCCCACAAAGAACCTCCGAAGAGTAACCCACCCAGACCTATTCCCCCACCTTCTTACTGTACACTTCCCCTGACTAATGCGCCAAGCTGACACATCCCTGAATACTATGGTCAACTTAGCATGGCCAATTTACATGACCCACACATCTTTGAATTGTGGGAGGAAACCAGAGCACCCGGAGGAAATCCACGCAGACACGGGAAGAATGTGCAAACCCCACACACACAGTTGCTGGAATCGAAAACAGGTCCCTGGCGCTGTGAGACAGCAGTGCTAACCACTGAGCCACCGTGCCACTCCTGTTTTTCATTCTCGCCTTTTATTCATCCAGCCTTACATGCCTTCCTAGAGGGGTTTCTTTCTTTTAAGATGGACAGAGGCCACCACTCAGATATGACTGACAATGGGCTATATGCCATCCTGTGCACATTGCAAAACCTCTTTCTGTTTTCTCTTCAGCCTCTTCACACAACGAGCTACTGGGAGATCAGGGGTAAGAACCATGCCCAACTTGAGCACTTCTGCTCAGGTCACCCCAAATAAATCCAACCATCACCCCTTGATATTCAATGGCATCAGAATTGTTTAATCCTTTAAAATCAACATTCCAAGCTTAACTTTTGACCAGCAATTGAACTGGCCATATAAATGTCTGGGCTACCAAAGAAGGTCAGAGCCTAGGAAACCTGCAGCAAGTAATCAATCTCCTGGCTCCTCAAGGTCTGTCAACCAACTACTAAGCACAAGGAAGGAGTATGGGGGTACTCTACATCTGCATGGATGATTTCAGCTCCTTCAATACTCAAGAAGTTCAATGTCATCCAGGGCAAAGCAGCCCACTTCATATGCACCCCATCTAATACATGGCCAATTTATTCACTTTGCCACCAACACCACCTACAAAATGCACCACAACAACTTGTCAAGGCCCCATCAATAACATGGGGTGACATGTTAGTTCAATGGTTAGCACTGCTGCTTCACAGCACTAGGGACCCAGGTTCAATTCCACTCTCAGGTGACTATCTGTGTGGAAGCCATATATTCGACCTGTGTCTGAGTAAATTTCCTTCCACAGTCCAAGATCTGCAGGTTAGGTGGATTGACCATGCTAAATGCAGGGTTACAGGTATGGAGGGGGGGGGGAAAGGAGTCTGGATTGGATGCTCTTCAGAGGGACAATGTGGACACAATGGGGCAATTGGCCTGCTTCCATGCTGTTGGGATTCTATGATCACCTTGCATATCTGGATACCTATTAGAGGTGACCGTTATTACCTACAAGCTAGGCAGCAGACACCTGGAAATACTAACGTCAGCAGGCTCTAAGCCACACACATTGCCCTGACTTGGAAAACATATCACTGTTCCTTCACTGTCGCTGAATCAAAATCCTTGAAGTCTTGCATAAATAATGTTGTGCATGCACCTACTCCACGTGGACTGCAATGTTTGAAAAAGGCAGCTCACTACCACTTTCTCAAGAGCAATTAGAGATGGATAATAAGCCAGCCATGCATATTTCCTATGAACTAAAGACTGATTCACGAGTCTTCCTGCACTTGTACAGATGTAAAACACATGGCAATAAGCCAGCAGCCTTTCCTAAGTGAGAATGCAGTACACGTGTTATAGTCAAACTTTGACTTTTCTCCCAATTCATTCATTCAGCAATAGTGCAAGACACTGGCTGTGCACAAGGGATCTGGCAGTCAGGACCCTTCTCACCACCACCAAGTTAAACCTTGGGTCCTTTGTTGAGACATTCTGCCAAATTACTTCCATGGCCCACTCAGAGAGTCCAATGACAGAACTCATTTTCCCATTGAGCTTTAAGCACAGAAAGTCACAAACCTGCACTGTTACTTCTGTTCCGCAAAGCACATTATTATGAGCTGCCTGGTTCGGCTGCTCAGTTTGTGACAAATTAAGTGCAATCTCTGTGTCGTGGAGACACTCCCACTGGGAAGTGGGCTGAAATTGCCTAAACACATTTCCCTACAGAATTCTTAAAGCTGACAAACGTGAGAGGGCTGAGCCCAAAATTCTCACGGGCGAGATTTAGTCTCATATACCCAGAGGAAAGAGAAACTGCTCCATCAGTCTCAGTTGGTTTAGTACAATTTTTCAGTTTGCATTCATACGCAACAAAACAGCACAAAATCGACTGTTTTTTTTGGAAGAGCACTGAAGCATGAAGACATTGGTCACAGCGTACAAAAACATCTGTCGTGGTGGCACTCAATAAAATCATGTGGTGTGTCAACAGACGAGGGGAAAAAAAAGCAGCTCTGCATCAGGCACATGCAGTTATGCTAACAACGTAACCTTTATGCCCTCGGCAATGTATTCCACTGGGAACTGGTGCAGGCTCAAGAGTTCAAGGAACAAAACCCTTTTTATTTGGTATGCACGTGCTGGGTTTTAAATGTCTTGTAGCATTCTGTTGCTGGCTGTTTGTGGTGAAACGCATAGTCAGGGAAGACAGCTGGCATCACAATGTATGAATAATAAGAAAGAAAATTTGGCTTTCACATCCAAAGGACATCCCAAAACACTTCACAGCCAACAAAGTACTTTGGAAGTGAGTCATTGTAAGCAAACAAAGCAGACAAGGCCCATAACCGTTGATGGTTAAATGTTCAGCTAATCTGTGTTTTTGTGGTGTTGGCTAAAAGTGCTTGCTCAGGCACCAAACTCTCCCACTCTTCTTCGGGAGGCACAGTGAAATCTTATATTGTCACTTAAATAGACAGAAGGGACCTTGACTTAACGTGCATCCATGATTGCATCTCTGAGCACCAATGCAACAACACCCCCCCCCCCCCCACCGGTAACTGAATCTACCAGCCAAGAAGCAGTACTGGAGTCTCTCAGGTTTGTGTGGAACCATGACCTTCACACTCCAAGAGGAGTGCCCTACCATTAAACCAAGGCTGTCACTTGTAACAGCATGTAAGAAAGAATATTTCATCAGTGCTGGTTTCTAGGGGACTGAACTTCCATTTTCTTTGCATCAATATGGACAACGTGAATTGACCATACTGGCCCAGAGATTCCAGTCAAGCTCAGTTAGTGTCACACTTCTTACGGGTTCAGTTCAAAAAAATCTGAGTTTATATTCCAATGTAGTATTGATGGAGTGCTGGACTAATAAAGGTGACATTCTTCGAATGAGCCATTTGCTGCACTTCTGAGTAGATGTAGAAAATCTTCTGGGATGACAAAGACATCTCCAAGTGAACATTTATCCCACACAAAAAAAAACTTAAGTAAAATCGACTCTCTAGCTGTCATCATATTGTGGAGGCTTGCTGTGTATGGATTGCCTACTGTGTTTCCCACATTACAACGGTCGCTACATTTCAAATTACTTCAGAGGTTGCACCGAAGTTGTTTGACGGCAAATGGTGTGGTAAACTGAGCTGGATCATTTTATTAACTTTAGAACTTTTAAATATATTATTGTGTGACAAAAGGTGGGAAACATGGAGTCAGAGAATTACTGGCACAACAAGATCACCACATCAAACCATTTCCTAGGCCAGGAATTTTGTGGGGTGGCTGAGATGGGAACAGAAGTAGCCAATCTGGTTCGTTCACACAGTCCAGAACCCTAGCCATATTCCTCAAAGCAAGTGGATTTCCAAAAAAAGCAGCCCACACACCACAGGTATCTGAGTGGACCAACTCCTTTGCTCTTGGCCACTCAAGGTGAGGCCTGTGCAATGATCAAAATGTGACCAAAGAATGGAGGCTGCAGTCCTGATTGCTTATATAAAAACCCATTGCTGACACAGATGAGAAATGACCACAGCATTATGGAGGAGTGCCAAAAAAAGTGACCTGGCAACTCTGGTCATTTCTACTTCTATAAATTTGAAGCATTGAGAGAGTACTTCCATGTTGAGGCTTTCATTACCAGAGAACACCCACCAGGCCTCCAGAGTCAGGCTCTGGCCCATCATCCTCAGGGGACAGTGAAGATGTGACCTCTGGCTATTAATTGACCCATGAGACAGAACCTTTCTTCAGCGAAGTTATGCAGGTTCAGAATCTGCATTTGACCCTTACAGGAGGGCCCTGATCCCAAATGGGAAGTTCAGCCTCTCATGTCCATTTGCTAAATTGATTGTGATAAAGACAACAAGCTTTGTCTTTAAAAATGAATACCATTTCCCTTGGTTTAAGGTTAGAGGACAAAGAAAAAAAGGGAACCTGAGGAGTAACAGTTTACACAGAGGATGGAATAAGCTATCAGCAGATGTGGTGTTGAGGCGGGTACATTAACAACATTTAAAAAGCATTTGGACAAATATATGATAGTAAAGGTTTAGAACGATATCAGCCAAGTGCAGGGATATGAGGTTAGCGTGGATGGACATTCTGGGCTGAATGGCCTGTTTCCATGCTGTAGGACTCTATGACTCTATTTGCAACCACATGGCTTTAAAGATCTTAGGGTCTTTTGAAAATTCCCAACAACCTGCTAGATACTGGATGGGTAAGTGTGGAGACATAACAAAAAAAAAATCCATTTGGACTCAGCCAGATTTACTGCTTTTCGCCATTTATATAAATGATTTGGGTGTGAACATAGGAGGTATAGTTAATAAATTTGCAGATGACACCAAAGTTGGAGGTGTAGTGGACAGCGAAGAAGGTTACTTCGGATTACAACAGATCTTGATCAGATGGGCGAATGGGCTGAGGAGTGGCAGGTGGAGTTTAATTTAGGTAAATGTGAGGTGCTGCATTTTAGAAAAGCAAATCAGATTAGGACTTATACACTTAATGGTAAGATCCTGAGGAGTGTTGCTGGACAAAGAGACCTTGAAGTGCAGGTTCATAATTCTTTGAAAGTGGAGACTCAGGATGATAGGATATGCTTTCCTTTATTGGATAGAGCATTGAGTACAGGTGTTGGAGGTCATGTTGCAGCTGTACACGACCTTGGTTAGGCAATTTTTTGGAGTATTGCATGCAATTCTGGTCTACCTCCTATCAGAAGGATGTTGTGAAACTTGAAAGGGTTCAAAAAAGACTTACAGGGATGTTACCAGGGTTGGAGGATTTAAAGCTACAGGGAGAGGCTGAGTAGGCTAGGGCTGTTTTCCCTGCAGCGTCAGAGGCTAAGGGGAAACAGAGGTTAGAAACCGTTATAGAGGTTTATCAAAATCATGAGGGGCATGAACAGGGTAAATAGACAAGGTCTTTTCCCTGGGGCGGGGGGAGTCCAGAGCAAGAGGGCATAGGTTTAAAGTGAGAGGGAAAAAAATTTAAAAGGGACCGAAGGGGCAACGTTTTCACTGAGAAGGTGGTGCCTGTATGGAATGAGCTGCTAGATAAAGTGGTGGAGGCTGGGACAATTACAACATTTAAAAAGCATCTGGATGGATATGTGAATAGAAAGGATTTAGAGGGATATGGGCCAAGTACCGGCAAATCGGACTAGATTAGTTTAGGATATCTGGTTGGCATGGATGAGTTGGACTGAAGGGTTGTTTCTATGCTGTACATGTCTATGACTGCATCCTTGAAAAAGCCAATATCTGTGGATGTCTTGGAGTCTGACTGCTATTTTAATTGGTATCTCTGAGGAGAGGCAGAGATTCCCCATTTCCAGCTGACCAGGAAATTGCGTGGGCAGGGTAATTTATCAGTTCTTTCACAGGTTTGCTTTTGGGCCAGGAGATACATCTGTCCGGTCCACAGAAGAAAACCTGAAGGAACCCCAACCCCAGAGGATCTCTCAGTGCAACAACTGCAATTCACCCTCTGATCGACTAACCTACTGCCACACTTTTATCTACATTGCTATCAGAGGCCTGTTGTAACAGTTACCTTTAAGTGATTCCTCAAAAGATCTTGGTTGGCAAGCAATACATTAATAACGCAGAGCCATCAAACTCCACTGCAGCTTCCAGGTGACCTGCTGTGCTATTGCCCAGAGTAAAAAATTGCCCTCCTAACACAAGGACTGGTCATTTATCATAACAAGAAAATGACATAGCTTATCTCCCTTGCAGATTTTTAAATTTTTCAAAGAAATTTTCATGAAGCCAGTGTCCTGAGCTGATCATTCCAGAACAGCATCCCAGTGTACAATATAATTTTTTCCGTTACATTTACTTTGTAAGCTCAGCTATTTTTTTTCCAATTCCCCTAGGCCTCTATAGAACAAGATGTCCATTCTGCAAATAGGCTGCCGTACAAGAATGAACAAAGCCTTACAAAGAAAACATTCTCATTAAGTACCTAATCAGGCCACTTGAGGGAGAGGTTTTTCAGCTTTTATAATATTTGCAATTATGCCAATTATTTCACCAGCATACTTTTTTTTAACTCTTCTAACCAACTCAATGTGTTTGGATAGTTAGGAGACAATTGTATTCCCTTCATATCTTTTCTAAATTTATTAGAATACCTTTTAACAGGAAGATAAATAGTCTGAACAGATAACATAATTTACAATCTAAAATCCAAAAGGTTTAGAGTCCTCCAGTTATTATTCCTCACACATTTCCCAGGTGAAGCCAAAATAAGGGCTTTCCTGAAGAAGGGCTCATGCCCGAAACGTCGATTCTCCTGCTCTTTGGATGCTGCCTGACCTGCTGCGCTTTTCCAGCAACACATTTTCAGCTCTGATCTCCAGCATCTGCAGTCCTCACTTTCTCCTCGAAGCCTAAATAAGGCCAATAAACCACAAACTATTCTTAATTCAGTCAAAATGACCAACCTCACACTCATTCCACAATGATTACCAGTGCGGAAAATGATACTATTTATGTTACCAATTTCATTTGTTGAATTGACATCATGGACTAATTTTCTGAGACTAAGCATGTTTTCAAAATTCACTTGAATCAAATATTCATGGTAAACATCAGGATTATTAACTGTCAGACAACTATTAGTTTCACATGAATTAGCCACTATCCAAAACAAAGAGTACTTTTTTTTTCCCAAAAGAAAAGTCCTTCTTGACCTAACTAATTTTAAATTGTGTAATTTGAACTTGTGCAGCTGGATTTTCCAAACATTTTGGAGTTTCTACAGGTCTTTAACAATAGATGGCAATATTCAGAAGTCCTGCCCTAATTTCCAATCGATTTCTTTTCGATTGGAGAAGAAAGAGGGCATGGCAAGATTCCCACCTATAAACTCAACAGGTTCATTTGGTGACACTATTATGGCTGTAGCAATAGCCTTAACCCACAATGTGAATTCTCACATTTTTAAGACTTGAAGTAAATGCTTATTAAAGGTGGATAAGGTCTATAAGCCATGAAATTATTTAAATGACGCCAGAACTTGTCTTGTAATGGACAGCGAAGAAGGTTACCTCAAAATACAAGGGACCTTGATCAGATGGGCCAAGGAGTGGCAGATGGAGTTTAATTCAGATAAATGTAAGGTGCTGCATTTTGGAAAGGCAAATCACAGCAGAACTTATACACTTAATGGTAAGGTCCTGGGGAGTGTTGCTGAACAAAGAGAACTTGGAATTCAGGTTTATAGTTCCTTGAAAGTGAAGTCGCAGATAGATAAGATAGTGAAGGTGATGTTTCGTATGCTTTCCTTTATTGGTCAGAGCATTGAGTGTAGGAGTTGGGAGGTCATGTTCCAATTGTACAGGACATTGGTTAGGCCACATTTGGAATTGTGCACACAATTCTGATCTTCCTACTATGGGAAGAATATTGTGAAACCTGAAAGGATTCAGAAAAGATTTGCAAGGATGTTGCCAGGGTTGGAAACTTTGAGCTAGGGAGAGGATGAATAGGTTGGGGCTGTTTTCCCTGGAGTGTCAGAGGATGAGAGTGACCTTATAAAAGTTTATAAAATAATTAGGGGCATGGATAGGGTGAATACCCAAGGTCTCTTCCCCAGGGTCATGGAGTCCAAAACTAGACAGCAGAGATTTAAGTTGACAGGAGCAAGATATAAAAAAGACATACGAGGCAACTTTTTCACGCAGAGGGTGGTGCGTGTATGGAATGAGCTGCTAGAGGAAGGGATGGAGTCTGGTAAAATTACACTGTTTAAAAGGCATCTGGATGGGTATATGAATAAGAGGGGTTTAGGGGACATGGGCCAAGTGCTGGCAAATGGGATGAGATTAATTCTGGTATCTGGTTGGCATGGAAGAGTTGGACTGTAGGGTCTGTTTCCATGCTGTACATCTTCATGACTCTACCTTTCAAAAGCAAAAGGAAAATAAAAGCTACTTGTGTGAGTGAGAACTAACAAGCTTAGATAAAAATTAAAAACAGCTGTTTGTTGACAATATCCCAAGGACTATCAATACATCATTATTAACACATCGTTGTTTTTGTTATGATCTCAGCTAATGGTATTACCAGATAAGTTAGATGCCAAAAGAAAATCTGGCTTGATAGATCACGTGCTTAATTTTTGCAGTTGGTTAAGGTAGTAGTCAGTTACCAAAGTATATTCACATGGGGCTGCAGATGATCTTTTTGTTCATTTTTCCAGATGAACAACATAACAGTACTACACGAAAGAAAAGTTAAGGAAAGCTATACAGAACACAGTTAGAAATACCTTAACACAAACATCAAAAGCAAGTTTCAATCGGTTTCCAACACCATCCACTAAAGCAGTGATTCGCAACCATTTTTTGGCCCTGAACTGGCTTCATACTCCTGCTATGAAAATTGTTCTACCTATAGGACAGTATTTTGGTTTCCTCTCAACCTTCTGTTCTGAGGATTTGATGTTTTTACTTTGTCATAAACACAACCATACAAACAGTTTAACGCTACAGGAGCCCTCCCAGGTACTCTACTGCAACACAGTCCATCTCCAAATGCAGCAAGACTGGACAATATCCAATTTTGTGCTTACAAATGGAAAGTAACATTTGCACCATACATATGCCGAACAATGGCCATCTCCAACAAGCCAGAAACTAACCATCACCCTTTACATTCAAACACACTGTCATTGCGGAATCCTCCATTATCAACATCCTTAGTTTATCATTGACCAGAATTTGAAGTGGATTGATCATTTAAATAATGCAGCTACAAGAGTAAATCACAGCACAGGAATCTTGTAACAGGTAACTCATTTCTGACTTCCCAAAGCCTGTCCATCATCTACAAGATGGAAGTATGTTGGAATACTTGCCCCACTTGCCTGGATAAGCACACTTCCAACAACACTCCAGGATGCTCAACACCATTCAGGATAAAATAGCCAGCTTGACAGGCATCACATCCGCAAATATTAAGTCCCACCACCACCGGCACTCTGTAACAGCAGAGTGTACAATCTACAAGAAATGTACAACTTTCTTTTTAATATACCAAGGGCTAAATAAATTTGGAGACTTATTTAATAACATGGCTCTCAAGGTCTTCCCATGGTTGATACTGGGCAAAATCACCAAATGATGGTGAAAGGGAATAGAATAGTCAGGAGAGGCAATGAATTGACATGAGAAGGCATGGGGATTAGAAAGAGTCAAGAGGTTCACCACTGGCATGGGGAATGGGTGAGGATGTGAAATTCTGTGAAAGCCAGGGGGAGGAATGGCCCAAATTAAAATAGAGAGTAACTGAGATTAATCCCCAGAGAACTGATGAGTGTCCATCAAAAAACTTTCTTCCGAGACAGGTTTCGACAAGAAGAGAAGTTTCCCGACGTCACTACTCATCCTTCCATCAATATAGTATGAAGCACAGAATGTAAAATTTACAATCACTTGGAAGAGTTGTGGCAATCAGCCTCGATCCATTGAAGGGGAGACTAGATTGGTACGTGTGGGTGAAAAGGAAGGAAATGATATGCTGAGGGTGAGATGGAGCAGAGTGGGAGAAGGCTGTTGTGCAACAGAAATACTCTCGCAGATCAAATGAGGTGAATGATCTGTTTCTGTGCTGCTAATTCTACAAAACTTGGGTCAGTATAAACCAGTAACTGCACACAAACTCATTTGACCATTTCAGCTGCATCACACTGACAGAACAGCTTGTTATTCGACGTAAGAATAAAATATTGCCAATGCTGGAAATCTGGAAACCTAAAATTAAAGAAGATACTGGAAATACTCAACAGGTCTGGCAGTATCCCGAAAGAGAGACAGAATTAACATGGAGTCATCAGCGTGAAATTTTAACTCAGTTTCTCTCTCCATAAGTCCCTCCCTTCACACTGAGTATTTCCATTCTTTTCCATTTTTGTTTTTAGCTCTCTTTTCAGATGGAAACCAAGGTGCTTTGTTGCAATGCAACGCAGGGAACTTTATTGTGTTCTGAGCCCATTAGATGGAATCAGAGAACTCGCTACTCAATCCAGTAGTGAGATTCTCCAGCTCCATTTACTCACATCCATCATCTCAATAAGCCTAAAAATGTCATATAAAGTACCTGAAAGGCTGCTAATTTATAGCACAGCTGATAAGTGGAGCAATAGGACTGATCTTCATACATTCATCGAATGAAGCAAACATGCACGACTGCTGAAAAACAGACTCAAACCAAAAAGAGCTGAAGAAAGCTGTTCTTCCTGCAAAGCAGTGCAAACTCACTGCAGAGATGGCCAACTATTTTGTAAACTACAGATCACCGCCATAGAAATAAACACTTACTTTTGTCAAGTACATTTACAATTTTTCACTGTAGGGTAATCAGTCAAAAATTGTGCAGAGCTGATCAGGGCAACATTAGGACAAAAGAAAGAAAAGCTGGATAAATATAGCTTTTATGAAGAGGCTTACAGGGGAAAAGAGAATGAGAACGGCAGGTAAAGAGATGCAGAGGTTTGGGTCAAGAATTTCAGAGCTCACTGCCTGGCCTGCTGCAGGTATGGCTTCCAATGATGGGTGAAGGAATTGAACAAGACACAAGTTAGAGCTCGATGAATGTGGAGGTGTTAATAATCTCTGTCTATCTCACCAACAAAGAATGGTCTCAGTAAATAGCTCAGACATTTAAAATATAACCACCTCAGAGGAAAAATAATAGGTAAAGGGAAGTTGTGCGAGACATCAATCATCCCTTTATATTCTTTGGAATATACAATCAGCATGGAGAGTCCAAGGAAGGATCTTTTGTGTGGATGCTTGAATTGTGATCTGGACACAAAGCATCCCAGCCACTAGACTGAGACTCACTCTCCAGCATATCACCTATGCTGTAAATCCTGCTTTGCTGAGAAAAATGTGTCTACATCTCTAAGCAGACAGAGATATTCAACTAAAAATCACTAGATTTTCTACAACAGATTTCAAGACGAAAGGAAGTATACCAGCTGCATCTGAAAAGAAATCATCTCAGTGAGATGCAAAATGCTTGAATATCTTCAATAAAGATTAATTGATTTTTATCTTCCCTTCCACACTTTGCAATGTTTAACATCCATAACTCTAGTTTTTTTTTGCATGCTTGGAGAGTGTGCATGCTAGTGTGTATTGGTGAGAAGTGGGATGTGTCTTCATTTTTTTTCTCTAACCCTGGATTGGTTTTAGCAATGAAACTAATTCTTTGTGTGTTTGCCTCAAGAATATCTGTCTGGCTTAATTCTGACAAACACAGTCGAATATATATTCAACTGGCAATGCAGCACTCTTTTACAATGAAAAAGAAAAACAACGTAATTTCAGCTCACCTCGGATACAACAATATCAACAGCAGTTTTACATGAATGAAAATTTATGAAGAGTAAAGGATGGGAAGCGAGCCAGAATACAGTTGGAGTTACCAAAGACAGCAATAACAAAAGTATACTATTGTTTAAAGAAACATTTGGGGACAGGACTGACCTCTTTGGCAAGAGCTTCAACTAAGGGGCTCCCATTGCAGAGCTTTGGAGAAAGAAGAACATGAATTCGATGTTAATTAGCACTAAATACCATTTTGCACAGTTCATATCAATCTAAAGAAAGATTAATGGGGATGGCATTAGAATTAAACTCTTCGTATAAACAACACTAATTATGAACAGCTGCATACCAGGATTCAACTTGTCTGACTTCAGATCTGAGTCTTTTCGACAGTCGTAACAACTTCAGGAAATTAAATTGACTTCAAGTTGTATATTACAAGCTTCCTCTGAACAAAAAAGTGTCCTTCTTTCAAGCAACCCTGCCTTCTAAGATCTCCAACATTATGCTCTTAATGCAACTGTCTTCAAACATTTTTAGTTGAAGATTCATGTTTAAATGTGTTAATCATAGTCCTCCCACCTAAATTCTCAGACTACATAATATGTGCTGCATATAAAGAGTATCTTAATATAATTTTTAAGAAAGTAGTTTACTTACACCAATCAGTAGGGTGGGCATACTTATCTGTCTGTGTCCTCCCTTCCTTTCACCAGCCTCCCCCACACCACAGTGTTCCCGCCTTCTGTCTGTCATTATTTCATGGTCTGCTGGATAGTGTCTACACAACTACTGGAGCTACAGACTTCAGCCCACTGTTGTATTGTAACGGGCAGGACCCCTCAGAGGGACAATGTGGTGGAGTAAGATAATCTCTGCAGATTTTAATCTACCAATGCAAATGGTCCCCCTAAAACTTTTGCATCTTTGCAAGAACATTTGTATCAAATGTAGATAGCTTCATGCAGAAATATTACAAATTTACCTACTAATAAGGATGGTTTTTTTAAAAATGGTCTGCAAAAGACTGTTCTGAACTGTATCTTGCTACAATCAATGATCCCAGAGGCTGGCAATCATGAGGTAAACTGGGCACTCAGTCAGGTGTTTCAGACCTTCATACATTTTTTTAAGTCATCTGCTAAATAAAACAGAAGACTCAATTCCTAATTCTTTTAGAATTTTCACAATACTTATATTTCATCACATAATCACAAGAACTCCCTGAGAATCATTTAGCACTAAGAATACATCAGGGAAAGAAAGCAAAGTCACTTCGACTAATGCTGCTGCTCAGCAATGTACACTGGTTTCGAGGATTAGGAGAAAATAAATTTAAAGAGTTATGAAGGAATAGTTAAAACAGATTGAAAAATCATCACCAGCGTCTTCCTTTGCAAAAAAAAACCTCGTGCTATCAATGTAGTTAACATGTTAATAGTGAAAACATTGTTGCAATTGTAACAACTCCATATATGAAGGACTATGGCTTCAATCAATGTAGAAATCCTCAACAGTTTCTGGTCATATTCCAGCAACATTTTTATTCCCTGGCAGAACACTGGCCAAAATTATGCCACAGTTTATTTACATTGCATTCCTCTTTCCCCAACAGCGTACATCTGCACAAACATACTTTCACTCAGCTGCCAAAGGAGTTCATATTTCCAAATGCCGACACAGAAGCTTAGCCAACAGGGACGAAAGCCCACATACAACTCCATTTGCACAGAAATAAGTTCAGGCCAACAAGCTGCACGAGGTTTATCAGTAAGTTTGTCAGCTGGGAACAATTATAATTCAATCTAGTTAGACAGCTTGATAGATGCAGCTGCAACCTACATAGGAGACTCATTCTAGTGCAAAGTATAGGACAGCTAATAGAGAACACAGAGAATCTTGGGTGGATAATAGGTTGAGAAATAACCTCAAAAACCTTAATCCACAACTACCAGTAAAAAAGCAGTTGTTACTTAACTCCATCCCTTCCAGAGGATCCTCTACCTAACATAACAACATGAAAGTGGGCAATTCCAGAAAATGGCTCAAAGGAAATGGGTCATCTGAGACTGGTTGAACAGGCCATGGATTTCCTCAATCAAGCAGGTTTAAAAAAAATAGGAAATGAATTGTGCAAGATCAGACAGGAAATGGAAATTACAGTGGGTGGATTAAGGATCATGTCAAGTATTGAAAAAGAGAAGAAAGAAGGACTGGATTAAGGAAGAGGAAGAAAAGGAGACAAAAGAAAACAAGATGTGATTTTTAAAAAATCTTCAATGACAGTAAGATTGAAAAAATGAAATTACACTATTTGTAATAGATTTTTCATTGCTAGAAAGGTTGATTGGCAATAATTAAAGGGTACTAATACTTGAAGACAAGACTTCACATATTCTGACAAGTTAATATTTGCTCTACTATGCAATAGAGCAACTTCACCCCATTCAATATATTTCAATGGTGATGGAGACAAATATTATTTTCATGGAGCTACAGACGCAAGTTCATGGCTTGGACAGCAACTTTAGATGTCAGCAATTATTTAACCATATATCTGTTCCTTGTCTGAAGTTGCTTTACCATTTACCATAAATAATACATTGCCATTAACCATGCTATCAGCAAAATCTGGTTCATGACCTTTTCAGATTTCATGCTTTAGCCACATGCATCCTTTTCTTAAGGATTGGTGATAAAGAACTTATTTGTTGAAGTTTTCCATCTTGTATTCATTAGGACAGAATCACAAGAACATCAATTCTCAAAGAGGCTGGGTTTGAGGATGTAGAGCAGTGAAAGAGAGATGAAAAACTTTGACAGCATGTCTCATTTTTTTTTAACCAGCAATATTCAATTTCTATATCACAAGCATAAATAATTGTTTTATTTTTCATCTAGTACTGAGAGCCTGACCAGTCAGATGGTCTAACAGTGATAAATGCAGGGTCAAAAAATCCATTAATACATTGAAAACCAAATATTTCTTTGTGATTAAGTTTGATTTGAAAATAACATGAATGGAGGGTTTTTAAAATCCTTCTGTATCATTACTGAGACACTCCCAAATTAAAGTGTGACTGTCAAAGGGTCACAGCCAACATGTCCGACAAAGCTGTGTGGTCTGAAGGTTTCCATGCAGACTGCACACGCATTGGCCTCTTTAAGTTACCACAAATTTTGCAGCACAGAAAAGCTTGGACAGGTTCACTCACTTAAATTGCTGCACAGTACAAAAATAAGGAGGGTACAGTAGTCAGCGTTTTCTCAGTAAGGCTCACTTGGTACAGATTGGTGAAAATATCAATCTTATTTCTAGGAACGAGCATTTAATTGGAAAGGCCTATACTGGGAATCAGTGCCTGTAAGTGACAAGCAGTGTGTGGTCATTGCTTTGCTCTGATGAGCGCTGAACACATCATACACTGCCTGATTTAGATTCCATTCCAATAAATGGATGGTCTATAACATGTCAGGGGAAAGATTTAAAAGGGACCCAAGGGGCAACCTTTTCATGCAGAGAGTGGCGTGTGTATGGAATGAGCTTACAGAAGAGGTGTTGGAGGCTGGTACAATTACTGCGTTTAAAAGGCATCTGGATGGGGACATAAATAGGAAGGGTCGAAAGGGATATGGGCCAAATGCTGGCAGGTGGGACTACATTCATTTCAGATATCTCGTCAGCATGGATGAGTTGGACTGAAGCATCCGTTTCCGTGCTGTACATTGTATGACTCTATGTCTACCATCTTCCTCATCAATATTCCTCACCATGCTTAGCCTAGGCAATAAAGATAGAAATCCACAACCAACCCCTTTTAAACTTGGAAACCATATTTTGTTTAAACTTTCTGAGCAGATCAACATGTATTTTATTATTGCGAAACCGTTACACAGGAATATTTCATGTAAAATGCATAGATTTATAGCAAATTATCAGCTACGCCTGTTAAATGATTCTTTCCTCCTTAGCAATGTAAGGAGAACAGCCAAGGGTGAATTGAGTGTTAGTGGTTTCTTCGATTGATGAATTCAGGTTTAATAAAGCTGTCCTCAGGAAATTGCAAGCATATGCCCTTTTGATTAGGGGTGAATAAATTCCACAACAAAAAAGGGCACTTAATTCTCTGTACGAATGGGGACATGTAATTTAAGAGCTTAACATTCAGTGGAAGTGCATTTAAGAATCCTGCAGTCAGCGAGACGTATACCAGGACTGTGCTGATGATAAAATAGTCTGTCAGTGTGTGCTGTGTACAGATACAATGCCTAACAATAGCCCACATGATCCCTGGTGTGTGTTTGCATAATTTGCTGCTTTTCCAGTTTATGCCTGGTGCAGGGCACATAGAACAGATTTATTAGAATAATAAAATAAAGCCTGAAGATGCCATCAGGAAAATGTGCATGACCTGAGAGAGCAATGACAAGGCACTGAAGAAAGAAACTCATGGACAGAACGAGACAATAAGCCAGAGTTCAGGTATTTAGTCATTTCACGAATGTTACTGGGCAACAGACACAGAACAAGAGCAACAGATTCCTGATAATAGCCGAAAGACAAAAGTCAATGGTATGTCACAATTTGAATCAGTGCCAAAATGAAAAATTCATAATATTTTATCTCAGCTGACTAGACCGTTAAATGCTACAAAATGCTTACAAATTTCTGCAAGGTGACAAAACTAAACGTTGAACATGCTTTTGCTTCTGTTAAAGGTAAAAAAAATAAAGTAAAGTCACGGAATCATAGAATTCCTACAATTTGGAAGTAGGTCATTCGGCCCATTGAGTCCATACTGACTCTCAGAACAGCATCCCTCCTAGGCCCACAGCCCCTACCCTATACCCATAACTCTGCATTTCCCATGGCTAACCCACCTAGCCTGTACATCCATAGAAACTATGGGACAATTTAGCACTGCAAAGCCACCTCACCTGTACATCTTTGAACTGTGGAGGAAATATGGTCAATCAATGGTATCGCAGTTGGAAAATCTATGCCCCCATATTTTGTTCATTTGATTCCTAGTTCATTCAACCATTTGATCTCCCACTAAAGATTCTTAAAAGTCTCCACACAAAAGTAGATTGAATGTAATATTTCATCAACGTTATTATTTATTAACATTACTGATAGGAAACAACTGCAAATGATTTTTGTAGTGATGGTCCCTTTAAAAATGAACCAAGACAGATTTTTCTTTTTAATCAAACTGCTCAGAAATGTTATTATGCACCTCTGGACTTGAACTCGGGCCACATAGTTAGGGATAGGGTCATAACCCAGTGAACTAGGGCATGTTCCAGAGACAATAGAGCAATGGAGCATATAGTGAAGGACCAGTCTAGGTAGTTTATAGATGAAAAAAAACCATAGGTGACTTGGTGACTGGAAACAAAAGATGTTCAGTTGTGGTAAGTGCACTTCTGAATCTAGAAAAAAGAAACTAAGAAAAGAAAGGATGAGGAGTGAAAGAGAGCTTCTGGATTAAAGAAAAAGCAAAGTAATGGGAAGCAAAAGGGTTGGTATGAGAGGGTTCTTGTGGCACAGTCGTAGCATAATAATATCTCTAAACTGACTGATAGAACATATTAACAAAAAAAGGACCTACATGTCCTTTTGTCAGACTTTATTATTTCTCCCCCTTAAGCTTATTTTAATTGAGTGCTCTCCCTCTCTCCTTATCTTCCCACATTTTTGTTGTTGTCACACTGTCTCTGGTGGGTAGTGCTGGTTAATTATTCTTTTAATGGTGAAACAAATGAATTGATAGTGGGTTAATGTAGAAAAAAGGGCCAGTTCCCTCCAGAAAGAGGAGTTGGGGTGGAATGGGTGGGGTGGGGGGGGGGGGGGGGGGAAGAGAGAGAGAGAGAGAGAGAGAGAGAGAGAGCAGACTGGAGTTTGTATTGAATTATAAACTGTAAACCAATAGCTCTGGATGGCAGATACCTGCCTCCTGCTGTGCTAAATGGAGATAGAGCAGTATAACAGAAGGATTTGCCTAACTGTTTGGTCTGTGATCCACAGGAGCCCCCACTACACTGCAGTAATTGTTAACCTTGCAGCACAGTTGTTGAAAGACCTGAAATATTAACTTTGTTACCGTCTCTTTCTGATATGCACTATTCATCTGCTCTTGCTTTTCACTCCCAGCAAAGACTTTTGCAACTCTTCTTTCCTTCCTTCTCACCTGGTTTTAAAAACTTTGTTACATCTCTCAGAACTTTTAACTTGACAAAGGATAACCAACCTGAAATTTTAACTCCTTCTTTCTCCACAGGTTTTGCCAGGCCTGATCAGTATTTCTCGTGTTTTCTCTTTTTATTCCTGAATTCCAGCCATTGCACCAGCATTGACCTTTTGGACAAAGGACTCTTGTGGTGCAGTAGCAGTGTCACCATCTCTGGCCTAGAAGATCAGGGTTCCAGTTCTATCTGCTCCAGAACTGTATATTAATATCTCTGAACAGGTTTTTAAAAAATAATCTCAACCTTTTGGGCTGAATGTCATATTTCTGAACTGTAAAGGTATTTGTGATGTCTCAGTTTTTCATTTTTTTTTGAGAGTGTCACTGCCAAGTCCATCCATAATCCCCTCGAGAAGGTGGTGGCTAGTCGCAGCCTTGAACGGTTGCAGAGCTTGTGGTGTCGGTACATCCACAGGAATGTTAAGAAGGGAATCTAAGACAGTTTCAGGATTGTGATTGATCTGAAATCATGTCTCCAGAGCACTATTCTAGGTCTGTGCAATATTAATTCAGTAACATTGTGCTATTGTCCGGTATCATGTACACAGTGGCTTTCAGGATCAATGAATACTCTCATAGAAATGAATTCATGCAGGACACAACAAAAATTCAGTTACAAGTTGGTAATTTTATCCTGGAAGGGCACTGGCATGTCAGAGAGGGAAATGGAAATTGCTGGGCTGTTCAGTGATAGAAAATTCTTTGCGGAGATTGGCATTAAGGTATGCTGTTGAGATGGAGGAAGTCTTAGCTTTCATCTATTCAACCACAGAGTACTGAATATTAATATTGGACACACGAGAAAGGAGAAAGTGTTACATTTCTCACCACTTTACTGCAAGTTAATGCAAGTCATTATCTAATAAACCAGTTCGAGAGTTTCAAAAGTGATAGTCTTTGAACTGTTGCTATAGGCCTAATAGGTTTATTGAAGCCATAAGCTGCTTAATACCAACCTACTGCATTTGGACATGAAAATTACATGAGTTCTTCTCAATCCTGATAGTATTTATATTGCAATCTTCCAGACTAATCACACTGCTGCTGTGGTGCTTTCACAAGATGTGGTCTGGAAGGGAAACTACTTACGATTAAATTCTAAGTCACCTAAAAGGAGAGAAAGTCCCGCATCTGTACATTTGAAAGCAAGAATCTTGTATCATGTAACGTCACATTGCTCACTCACTGGAAGTTAAAGGACACGATTGTTCAGTAAAAGAGAATTATATTCCATAGTGGACAATATGTTTGGAGATTTTATGTTAAAGAGCATGCAAAAATTCTGATCAGCTAGCTACAAAAAAATTTTGTTAGCAATTGTTGAGAAGCTGTAATGTTAGGTAGACCTCTGAGGTCAAAACTGTTTTGAAAAATTATAGTAACCTGTACATCCCTGTGCCTTCCAAGTTTCCTAAGAGTCTGCATTCAGATTTTTACCTCCACCTCAGCGCTATGAAGTCCTTAATCAAATCATCTGACTTTTACCCAGGAAGGGTATTTCTCCATTTCCTCACTCACCTTTCCATAACCTGTGACACAGTCAATTATACTATGCTCTTCCAATGCTTCTCTAGCATTGTCTAGTTCAGTGGAACTGCCCTCTCCTGATCTTACGTATTCAATCATAGTCAGAGCATCTACAGCAGCTGGCTTCTCTTCCCACCTCAAGGTGCTTAACTCTGGATTTTTCCACTTCTCTGTGGTGCCCATAATGATGTATTGTAAAGACATGAGGTCAGTTACCACATGTACACTGATCATTCGATGATTCAGACACAAACTTTGTCTTTCAAACAAGTCTTTTGTGTCATAAAGTCATAGAGATGGACAGCACGGAAACCTGCCCTTCAGTCCAACTCATCTATGCCGACCAGATATCCTAACCCAATCTAGTCCCATCTACCAGCACTCGGCCCATATCCCTCCAAACCCTTCCTGTTCATATACCCATTCAGAAGCCTTTTAAATATTGCAGTTGTACCAGCCTCCACCACATCCTCTGGCAGCTCATTCCATACACAAACCACCCTGTTTGTGAAAAGGTTGCACCTTAGGTCTCTTTTATATCTTTCCCCTCTCAACCTAAACTTATGCCCTCTAGTTCTGGACTCTCTCCATCCCAGAGAAAGGACCTTATCTATTTACCTTATCCATGCCAGTCATGATTTTATAAACCTCTATAAAGTCACCCTTCAGCCTCCAACGCTCCAGGGAAATCAGCCCTAGCCTATTCAACTACTCCCTATAGCTCAAACCCTCCAACCCTGGCAGAATCCTTGTAATTTTTTTCTGAACCATTTCAAGTTTCACAATATCCTTCCGGTTGGAAGGAGACCAGAATTGCATGCAATATTCCAAAAGTGGCTTAACCAATGTCCTGTACAGCCGCAACAGGACCTCCCAACTCCTGTACTCAATACTCTGACCAATAAAAGAAAGCATACCAAATGCCTTCTTGACTAACCTATCTACCCGTGACTCTACTTTCAAGGAGCTATGAATCTGCACTCTAAGGTTTTTTTTGTTCAGCAACACTCCCTAGGACCTTACCATTAAGTGTACAAGTCCTGCTAAGATTTGCTTTCCCAAAATGCCGCACCTCGCATTTATTTAAATTAAACTCCATCTGCCACTCCTCAGCCTATTAGCTTATCTGATCAAGATCCCATTGTAATCCAAGTGCCATTTTCATTAAAATGCTTCATTTGAATTAAACAATAAATTTTGCTTTGTTTTGGGGGAAAGAAAGCAACGTTTGAGTTGTCAGGACCTAACAGCGCAACAAACTATTCCAGATTCTCCGGGATGGGGGTTTGGGTCAGGCATAGCTCAGCAAGTTTTCCTTTTTTAAAAACATTCTTTCATCATATATGGATATTGCTGACAAGGTGCATTTGCCTATCCCACACCACCCTTGAATGATGTGGCTTGCACCAAAATTTAAGAGGGAGATTTTTTTTTCGCATCAGAGAGCAGCGGGAGCTGGGCGGAAGTTAAGGCTGAGCGCAAAGCCGGTCGGGAAGGTAAGTGATTGTTATTTAAGAACTTACCTCAAATTGTTCAAGAGCTTACCTCAAATTTAAGAACTCAAAATATTATTTGAGTGGGTGTGTTCTAGACCCCAGGTCCTACAAAGTAGGGTCTCCCTCCCTCCCTCCTCCTCTAACCTAAATTAAAAGTCCACAGACTTGCCCCAAAAAGAGGGTCCAAGGAAGTTGCTGTGGATTGAAGAGTGAGGCTTTAGCTCAGGAATCTTTGACAAGGAGGTTGAGTGAAGTGAAGTGAAGTGAAGCCACAGTTGAAGAGGGTGAAGACATGACTGCCCAGCTGGTTCAGTGCGCTATGTGCTTGATGTGGGAGGTCAACGACTCTGGTGTGTCTGGTTCGTATAAGTGTGGAAAGTGTGTGCACGTTCAGCTACTGACAGAGCATATTGCAGCACTGATGAAAGAACTCGAGGACCTTAGGCTCGTCCAAGAGAATGAGATCTTTCTGGACAAGACCTTCAGTGAGGATATTACACCAATCATACCAGAAGAGAGCAGAAGAGAGCAGACGATGAGGAAGGCAGAGAGGAGACAGGTGCAAGAGACCCCGGGGAAAGTACGTCAGGAAAAAGTTGAATCTTTTGGAAACAGTAGAGACAGATGACACTGCCAGTCCGCAAGGCGGCCAGGTCTGTCAATCAAACGTTGGCGTGGAGACAGAGCGGAAGAGTCAGACATCGCACAGAGCCGTGGTAATAGGGGACTCCATAGTGAGAGGAACTGACCGGGTTTTTTTTGTGGCAGTAGAGGGGACTTCCTGGTGCCAGGGTTAAAGACATCACAGACAGAGTGCAGGAAATGCTCAAGGACGAAGGTGAAGAGACAGAGGTGGTGGTACATGTCGGCACGAATGATGTCGGGAAGAAGAGGAGGAACATACTACAGCGGGACTTCGGAGAACTAGGAAGAAGGCTGAAAACGACAGGGGACGAAACATTTGCAACACAAATTCCCAGCTCGGCGAACAGAACCTCAACAACGAGCACCCGAGCTACAAGTCTTCTCCCAAACTTAGAAGGCTGAAAAGCAGAACGTCCAAGGTGATTATCTCCGGTTTGCTTCCAGTTCCTCAGGCTGGTGAGGTCAGAAACAGGGAGATAATGGACTTCAATGTGTGGCTGGGGAACTGGTGCAGGAAGCAAGGATTTAAATTCTTGGATCACTGGGGTATGTTTTATAGTAAGCATAAATTCTACAAGAGAGACAGTTTGCACTTTAATAGGTTGGGGACCAGCATTCTGGCAGGCAGGTTTACTATTGCAACACAGCTACGTTTAAACTAAGTAGCGGGGAGGGGGAGGGGAAAAACTGGATGTTTAAGAAGGAAATTGAAGGGAAAGTTAGAACAAGGGAAGTCAAGAAAGACAAATGTATCAATGTGGCAGAAAACTCAGAAAGGGATCATGCTGTAAGGTTGAGTGAAATGGGAGTTGATGAGAAGGGTGAGGACAGTAACAAATTAAAAATACTACACGTGAATGTGCGAAGCATTAGAAATAAGATGGATGAGCTTGAGGCTCTTTTAGAAATTGGCAGATACGATATTGTGGGGATAACTGAGAGATGGCTTCAAGTGGACAGGGCCTGGGAAATGAATATTCAAGGCTACACGTGCTATCGTAAGGACAAACTGACGGGCAGAGGGGGTGGGGTGGCTATGTTGGTAAGGGATGATATTCAGTCCCTTGGGCGGGGGGACCTAGAATCAGGGGATGTAGAGTCAGTGTGGATAGAGCTGAGAAATACTAAGGGTAAAAAGACCCCCTTGGGAGTTATCTACAGGCCCCCAAACAGTAGTGTGGAAGTCGGATGTAAGTTGAATAAGGAGCTGAAATTGGCCTGTCGCAAAGATGTTACTACAGTTGTTTTGGGGGAATTCAACATGCAGGTAGACTGGGAGAATCAGGATGCTATTGGACCTCAAGAAAGAGACTTTGTGGAGTGCCTCTGAGATGGATTCTTAGAACCACTGGTGCTGGAGCTGACCAGGGAGAAGGCAATTCTGGATCTGGTATTGTGCAACGATCCAGAATTGGTCAGGGACCTCGAAGTGAAGGAGCCATTGGGAAGTAGTGACCATAATACAATAAGCTTTAATCTGTAAATTTGAGAGGGAGAGGGACAATCGGAAGTGACAATTTTTCAGTTGAATAAAGGGAACTATGGAGCTATGAGAGAGGAGCTGGCCAAAGTTCAATGATGCAATACCTTAGCAGGGATAACAGTGGAGGAACAATGGCAGATATTTCTATGCATGATGCAGGATCAGTTTATTCCAAAAAGGAAGAAAGATCCTAGGAGGAGGCATGGGTGGCCGTGGCTGACAAGGGAAGTTAAGAAACATATAAAGTTAAAAGAGAAAAAGTATATCAAAGCAAAGATAAGTGGGAAAACGGAGGACTGGGAAGCTTTTCAAGAACAAAAGAGGATTACTAAGAAGAAAATACACAGAAAAAAAATGAGGTACGAAGGTAAACTGGCCAATAATATAAAGGAGGATAGTAAACATTTTTTTAGGTATGTGAAAGCCAAAAAAAATGGTTAAGACTAAAATTGGGCCCTTGAAGACAGAAACAGGAGAATATATTACAGGGAACAAAGAAATGGCAGAAGAATTGAATTGGTACTTCAGAGCTGTGTTCACTGGGGAAGTCACAAGCAATCTCCCTGAGGTAACAGTGGCTGAAGGACCTGAACTTAAGGGAATTTATATTTACCAGGAATTGGTGTTGGAGAGGCTGTTAGGTCTGAAGTTTGGTAAGTCCGCGGGGCCTGATGGTCTACATCCCAGGGTACTGAAGGAGGTGGCTCGAGAAATCGTGGATGTATTTCTATTTTCCAGAGTTCGATAGATTCAGGATCGGTTCCTGCGGATTGGAGGGTGGCTAATGTACCATTTTTTAAGAAAGGTGGGAGAGAGAAAGCAGGAAATTATAGACCAGTTAGTCTGACTTCAGTGGTGGGAAAGATGCTGGAGTCTATTATAAAGGATAAAATTACGACACATCTGGATAGTAGTAACAGGATAGGTCAGAGTCAGCATGAATTTACGAAGGGAAAATCAGGCTTGACTAATCTTCTGGAATTCTTTGAGGATGTAACTCTGAAGATGGATGAGGGAGATCCAGTAGATGTAGTGTACCTGAACTTTCAGAAAACTTTTGATAAAGTCCCACATAGGAGGTTAGTGAACAAAATTAGGGCACATGGTATTGGGGGCAAAGTACTAACTTGGATTGAAAGTTGGTTGGCTGATAGGAAACAAAGAGGAGTGATAAACTGCTCCATTTCGGAATGGCAGGCAGTGACCAGTGGGGTACCGCAGGGATCAGTACTGGGACCGCAGCTTTTTACAATATATGTTAATGATATAGAAGATGGTATTAGTAATAACATTAGCAAATTTGCTGATGATACTAAGCTGGGTGGCAGGGTGAAATGTGAAGATGTTAGAAGATTACAGGGTGACCTGGACAAGTTAGATGAGTGGTCAGATGCATGGCAGATGCAGTTTAATGTGGATAAATGTATGGTTATCCACTTTGGTGGCAAGAACAGGAAGGCAGATTACTACCTAAATGGAATCAATTTAGGTAAAACGACAGTACAGAGAGTTCTGGGTGTTCTTGTACACTAGTCAATGAAGGTAAGCATGCAGGTGCAGCAGGTAGTGAAGTAGGCTAATAGCATGCTGGCCTTCATAACAAGAGGGATTGAGTACAGAAGCAAAGAAGTGCTTCTGCAGCTGTACAGGGCCCTGGTGAGACCACACCTGGAGTACTGTGTGCAGTTCTGGTCTCCAAATTTGAGGAAAGACATTCTGGCTATTGAGGGAGTGCAGCGTAGGTTCACAAGGTCAATTCCTGGAATGGCGGGACTACCTTTCGCTGAAAGACTGGAGTGACTGGGCTTGTATGCCCTTGAGTTTAGAAGCCTGAGATGGGATATGATTGAGACACATAAGATTATGAAAGGATTGGACACTCTGGAGGCAGGAAACATGTTTCCGCTGATGGGTGAGTGCCGAACCAGAGGACACAGCTTAAAAATACGGGGTAGACCATTTAGGACAGAGATGAGGAGAAACTTCTTCACCCAGAGAGTGGTGGCTGTGTGGAATGCTCTGCCCCAGAGGGCAGTGGAGGCCCAGTCTCTGGATTCATTTAAGAAAGAGTTCTATAAGAGCTCTCAAGAATTGTGGGATAATGGAGATAAGGCAGGAACAGGATACTAATTAAGGATGATCAGCCATGATCATATTGAATGGTGGTGCAGGCTCCTGCACCTATTGTCTATTGTCTACAGATTAGACTGCTGTGAGCCTGGACTCCCATGTGGACCAGATCAGGTAAAGACCGCAAATCTCAAAGACATCAGTCAATTGCATGAGTTATTAAGACAATCAATTATTACAGTCTTAGTAATGGTGAATGTGATAATGTTTTGATTCCTGATTTATGAACTTAATTCAAATGCACTGCTATAGTGAATCTTTGCTCCCAGAGCATCAGACTGGGCCTTGGGATTAACAGTCCAATGACATTACCAATACACCATTATGTACTCAACACGTGTCCTGCAGACCCTAAAGAAATGGAAGCATGAGGTCATTCTCAGGGGCGTGGCAGAAGTTCAGGCAAGCCTGAGTAATGGGGGAGAGAAAGGTGGAGGAGTGGGCAGGGGTGGTGGTGAGAGGTGTAATCAGCAGACCAGGCCTCATCAAGACCCTCACCCCTTCTTCCTCTCCTCAGGCCTCACCAGCAACAAATCTCCCTACCCCCCAACCCGCTTCTATCAGTCACCCAGGAGCAACTTCTTGCAAAAATAATCTTTCCCTTAGTTGCTTGCTTAGAAAGGCATTGGCTGTGTCTGTCATCATTTGCACTGGAGCACCAACAGAAAGTGCACTTTTTACAGTTGAGTAAAACCCAATCTAACTCGTTCCAGTCTGTCACCTCCCCACGCATCTTCATCTGAAAAGAAAAAGGATCTCCCTGACGAAGAAGACAAGAACATATTGCCTGTGCTCTGCACTGCTAAGGTTCAAAACTGCTTCATGTCATTCTCCCAGCTTTAAATAAGGACAGCCTCAAGCAGTCAATGTGAGTGTCAGCAAACCACAACAGAATGGCCGTGAGAATATTAATCTTGCAAGCTACCTTGAAATGCTGAGTAGACAATAGTTGCACAATTCAGTGGTAAAGACATGCCATTTGAACAGCACATTTGGACTGACTGATGAATGAGGCTCAAGCAACGATTGTGAATGCCAAAGAAAGCATTTCATACATCATGTCATACACTCTGCAATTGTTTGCATCTGAATTAACTTCAGTACTGCCATTTTAACTAGGAGCTATAAACAAACTGCCAAGTCTTTTTTCTGCTTATATTACAGTACAGATGGTGATTAGATCACAAACTGGAGGGTATAATGGCTACTATATTAAAAAAAAATTCCAAGTCTTAAGTGACAAATTAATTCCACAATCAACCTCCCCTCACCCCTTTCTCTGGCAATGCTTGGTTCTGTGAGGATGCAGTTGCAAAATAGTCGGTCTTTGTGTGTGATCTTCAGGTTGTGACTGCTGGCAAATGTTTATGGGCAGCACGGTGGCACAGTGGTTAGCACTGCTGCCTCACAGCGCCAGAGACCCGGGTTCAATTCCCGACTCAAGCAACTGACTGTGTGGAGTTTGTTCATTCTCCCTGTGTCTGTGTGGGTTTCCTCTGGATGCTCTGGTTTCCTCCCACAGTCCAAAGATGTGCAGGTCAGGCAAATTGGCCATGCTAAATTGTCTGTAGTGTTGGGTAAATGAAGGGTTGCGCTTTGGTGGATCAGTGTGGACTTGTTGGGCCGAAGGGCCTGTTTCCACATTGTAAGTAATCTAATCTAATCTAAATGTTGATATTCTCAATCACAGAAGCAACACGTTGCATTGCAGGTCACGAGATAGCAAATGGAAACCAGGTATTTCACCTCCATAACGTAAGGTCAGGGGTCATCCATAGTGCACTCACCATTCTGGTTTGCCATCAAATTTTCATAGAATCATACAGTACAGAAGCGGCCCTTTGGCTCATCAAGTCTGCACCAAAAAAATGATTCTAAATTTACACTAATCCCACTTTCCAGCACTTGGCCTACAGCTTTGGGTGACTGTGTGTGGAGTTTGCATTTTGTCCCCATATCTGCATGGGTTTCCTCCCACACTCCAAAGATATACAGGTCAGACGGACTGGCCATGCTAAATTGCCCATTGTGTCCAGGAGGTACAGACTAGGTGGTTTAGCCATGGGAAATTAGGTTTATGGGGATGGGGTAGAGAGTAGGTCTGGGTGGAATACTCTTCAGAGGGGTGGGTGTGCACTCAATGGGTCAAATGGCGTGCTCCCACACTGTCAGGATTCTATGTCAGGATTGAATAGTATGACACTTCAACTGTTCATCCAATACTATTTAAAAAATGGTAAGGTTTCCTGCCATAACAACTGTCCTGTGTAATTCCTTGGAAATACCCTGTACTCTGGACATCCCATACCAAAGCAAACTCAAGGGACCTTAGACCACATAACGAAATTTACTAAATGCCTCATGTTCTGATTCATGACTTTAGGGTTTTTCTAATCACCTTTCACAACAGTAACAATTTGATGTGTACACATTAAAGTAGTGTTTGCCGCCAAGTAACAAATCACAGTGGCTTCATGAACCTGCGATGTTCAGTTCTCACATAGGAACACTTGAAGTATGCTACTTTTTCTCTCAATAGAATCAACATAACCCATCCAGCAGTTTTTAATGTCAGTGGAATTCTGTTTCTTTTTGCCTTTCTCTTTTATCAAACCGGATCGTCAATGATGCTTAGCAGTTGTAGAGGAAAGTGATTGTCATAAGATTATGTCAATCCACTATATTATTGCTGGATCATTACTTTAACCACTGTGCATGCAGGATACACAAAATAAATTTCTCATTGTATGTAATTTATTCAATTTTAATGAAATGTGTTCCTTCCTATTTCTGATTAGTTGCTTTCCCAATTAAGCCTCATTGTTATCTGATGTTTCTCCCCCACTGTTCCGCCTCCTAAAATGTTTACTTTATCCTTATGTGAGTTACGCTTGTGACTGTCAAAAACTATTCAACCATGCAGGCATCGTAGCTGACACCAATTCACCCCTTAACAGAACAACTACACATTAACAATTGCAGTTAGGAATCATCGTGTGAGTAGGACAAGAATTGGCACCTCTTATTGGCTCAAGTTATCCCAAAGCACTTCATAGCCAATTAAGTACGTTTGAAGTACAACCATGATTCGCACATTGGGTATCATGGGAACCGGTTTCCGCACAACAATGTCCCATTAACCACAATGACATAATCACCAGGTTTTCAAGATTGGGAAAAATTGTTAGCCAGAATATTTTGGAAAGTTCCCAGCTCTACATCAAATAATGGCTTAGAAACTTTTTTTAACATTTGAGGGGCCTCAGTTAATGTCTAACTTGAAAGGCAACTCCTTCAACAATGCAACACTCCCTTACTGCAGCGCTGAAATGTCAGGCTAGATTACTGCAGAAATGAGGCTTCAACCCAGCAATCCTTTGAGTCAGAGATGAACCCATTAGTTTCTTATACTGTCCAGTTTGTCAACTCAAGAGCACATTTGAGATATGCTGTACCACTGATTTCTTATCAATTTGGAAATGGGTCTTACCTAAAAACGAGTAGAAATGCAACCTTTGAATGATCCATATCTCCACTGATAAATTAACAGAAGACAATTTTTCCACTTTCAACCACTGGGAAATAAATATCTACCAAACCCCATCAATTATTTAACATAGAATGAGAGGCTTCACTGTGTGCTTGAAAACATAACTATAAAGGGGTGGTGCAGGGTTATCATTGCTACCTCACAGCGCCAGGGATCTGGGTTCGATTCCACCCTCAGTCGATTGTTTGTGTGGAGTTTGAATTTCTGTGTGGGTTTCTGTGTGCTCCCGTTTCCTCCCACAGTCCAAAGATATGCAAGTTAGGTGGATTGGCAATGCTAAATTGTCTGTACTATCCAGGGATATGTAGGTTCAGTGGATTGGCCACGGGAAATGCAGGATTAAAAGGATAGGGTAGGGACGGATAGATCTGGGTATGATGCTCTTCCGAGGTTTGGTGTGAATTCAATGGCTGAATGGCCTGCTTCCACACTGTAGGGATTCCACTTTCACAGTACAGTGGCGGCCACTGCATTAATTCTCTTTTTAAAATGAATCAATTAAAAACCTACATCGTGACAACAAATCTGGTGGAAATTGTGGTGGAGAAACATGATAATTGACTGCTGTGGAAGGTGTACATTTTGACTCATTTTTTAACAATAGGGACAATTGGAGGAAATGAAGCCCACAAACCTATTTTCCTTTTCAAGTAGATACGTAACGTATCTTCATTTATCTGCTTTTCTCCTTGTCTTGTAATATCAGCAAAAATCTAAAAAGCTCAGTTTATTTTTCTCTGTAAAAACTCAGTGGCCTGATGCTCAAGGACTCTTAATATGATTTTGGCGGCAGAATAAATTAATGCTTTCTTTAAATATTCCTCCTTGAACATAAAGGCTGTCTACCTTGCCTCCACTTGCCATCACACTAATGGTTCAGTTAACATCAGGGTAGGATCTTTATGGCAAGTGAAAACCCTGTGGTAGCCAGCAGAATCTACTGATTCCTTTTTATGTTTCAAATTCCTGGTAGTTGCAGTATTTTGTCTTTGTAAATAAATGTTTGCTTGCAATCAAATGTGTTACTTCCTATGTGTAAGGATTCGGACACATCATTAAACAGAATAATCATCAAAAGACTTATGCTCGCCCATGGAAAGAAATCTTGGAATGCTATGTAAATCTGAGCAGCCATCGGAAGTGTAGCGGAGACCTGGTGGTGATTTGCGAGGATGATCCAGTGCTTGGCAATATGCTTACATGTTGGTTTCTTCACAATGACGTTCATTCAATACCAGAGATTAGATCAAATTAGATTAATCCAAAAAAGATTTCAAAGTAGCAAATAAGCTTCACAATGTTTGCATCAGTCGAGATTCCTGTCTCTGCAGGAGATGTTTATCTCTTGGCATTTGCTGCCTTTTAAGCTTTTTTTTCCCTTTACAGATCTTCCCATGGTTTGAGCTGAAGAAATAGGCAGCTACAAGAGTATTTTGACAGGCTTACAAACATTGCAACCTTCATTCTTCGCATCAAAGGTAACCCAGTGAAAGACATCAGAAGGGAGAAAACTGCTTATTTTTCTTAATTAAAATGAATTCACTTCTGCTATAACACGCTCCCATGAACAACGTCTCAGAAATGTTCACTCCACTCCTCAATTAGATATGAAATCTATTACATAGCTGCCTTTGACAGTTTTCTGACAATACGAATGACATGAATTGTACATTCATGCAGCTTCTTGTCAGAAGTACTATCAATTAGTAAGCTAGCATGCTGTGCCTCCAAGTAGTAGTTAATGTTTTGCTCCCCTCCATTTCTCTATGTGGTCTACCAACATCAGTCACAAAGTCAGGCATGGTAAGATAAATTTGAGAATAATTTTTGGCTTCATGGCTTGGTCAGAACAGATCTTGGTTAGAGACAAAAAAGTTGCAGATGCTGGAATCCAAAGTAGACAAACAGAAGGCTAGAAGAATGCTTGCTTGCAACTAAATGTGTTACTTCCTATGTGCAAGGACTTGGACATCATTCAAGAGAATACTAACAAACGGCTTATGCTAGCCCATGGAAAAAATCTCAGCATGTTGTGTAGATCCGCGCAGTCATCAGAAATGTAGCAGAGACCTGGTGGTGATTTGCGAGGATGATCCGATGCTTGGCAATATGCTTACATGTTGGTTTCTTGACAATGACATTCATTCAAGATCAGAGATTAGATCAAATTAGATTAATCCAAAAAAGATTTCAAAAGTACCAAATAAGCTTCACAATGTTTGCATCAATTGAGATTCCTGTCTCGATGCAAGCCAGGCAGCATCAGGAGGTAGAGAAGTCAATGTTTCGGGTATAAGTCCTGAGAAAGAGTTACACCCAAAATATTGGCTTCTCCATCTCCTGATGCTGCCTGGCCTGCTGTATCCTTCCAGCCTCCTGTCTGCGTACATTAGAGCAGATCAGCTACCTGTTATAAAATATGATCCATTTTCATTTCCATTCAGCCCTCATGTCTCCTTTCACTGAATCACATGGTTCTGTGTCAGCGTTTGGTTCTCATTTATCATTCAATCACTAGTTCACTTGGTATCATGTCTGTATTTAAGCAGTATGTTACTGTGTCAACATGAATCTCAACAATCAGTGTCACCATTGCCACTACCATTCTTTTATGAAATGTATTTGTTTCCCATACCCTCACGGGATAGCATGGTGGCTAAACGGTTAGCACTGCTGCCTCACAACACCGGGAAGCTGGGTTCAATTCTAGCCTTCAGCAGCTATATGTGGAGTTTGCACATGCTCTCAGTGTCTGCATAGGTTTCCTCCCATGGTCCAAAGGTGTGCAGGTTAGATGGACTAGGTAAAAACAATGACTACAGATGCTGGAAACCAGAGTCTAGATTAGTGTGGTGCTGGAAAAGCATAGCAGTTCTGGCAGCATCCGCGAAGGTTAGATGGACTGGCCATTCTAAATTGCCCTTAGTGTCCAGGGATATTCAGGCTAGGACGATTATCCATGGGAAATGCAGGGTTACTAGGGATGGAGTGGGTCTGGGTGGGATGAGTTTTGGAGGGTCAGTATGGACTTGATGGGCTGAATGGCCTGCTTTCACATTGTCAGGATTCTCTGGATGACACTGCGCTCTTCCAGATCTCCAGGGGACTGCTAATTCCCATTCAAGACACCCTAACTTCTCCCCTACTCAAACATCCAAACAAAATTTTGTAACTTTTCCTGAGCAGCCTCACTTTGAGGAGGGGTGGGCTCGGAGCAATCAAACCTAACAGTGATATCACATTATCAAAATTAGCCAGGCCACATAAGATTACCAAAAAATAAAGCACAAACAGTTTGAAAACATGATCTCAGCTGCAGCAAATAATCAAACTCTCCACGCTCCTTGGCTTTGAAAACTCTAACTTCTGCCTCTCTTAGCTGATCCTGGGAGCAGCTGTACCTTACACTTCCCATTTGAACGTAATCCTTAGTGCATTGTTAGTGTCAAAATCAGGAGATTTGTGGCTGCAGGGCCTCTCGCTCTTATCGTCATAACAAAGTGGCTGGGGACTCTGTAGGCAGATTACAAGGAAGGGCAAACTGCATCAGCAAGATCAGAGGGACTGATGGTAGGAAGGAAAATTTACAGAAATAGCTCCATCAATGTATTGCCGTTCTGATTCTGCACAGGACAAATAGCAACGGTGGCATGGCCAGTAATTTGAGATCTCTGTGACTTTGACTTCCCTGATTATTCTGAACACCTGTCAAATTCCCCTCAACCCTCAATGTTTAAAAGAAAAATTTTCTATGCTTTCCTTGCAATTCAGGCCTCTTCACCCTTTTTTGCATTTCAAAGTCTTCCGGTTTATGAGCCAAAATTAATTTTTCAACTGGTCTATTAGCCATTGATTATGCATAAATGGATGCTGTATGTTATGACACAAAATAGCAGCATATACATGTTATTATTATTTGTATCAATAAAATAGTGCCTCTGAAAGGTCCCCTACATTCAATCTTTCCAATTGTCTGCATTATAAAGAACCAATATAGCGTTATGCTTCCACAAACACCTCATTAAGGGTTCCTGACTTTGATACACTGCTTCCAATTGCCCTTATGGTTCATGTCATCATCTGAACATGGCAAATGCGTTCATTGCCTACTACCAGATTTGCCCTTTGAGTTGAGTTTTATCTTCAGAGAACAACTTTTGTTTTGCATAACTGACTGAAACATTATCAGAATTTTGACTCCCTATTTCTCCTCTACCCGCTCAACTACCACAATCCAGTTAACTTCCACCCTAACCAAATGCTGTTTCCAATTTGGCAGGCTTTCCTTCCAAGTATTTTGCAGTATTACCATCCGTTGCCATGGTCACAGAAAGGCCTTTGATATGTTTATTATACCTCGGTGCTTAAAGGGAACATAACAAAAATCAATGCTGTCTGTTTATGCGTTTCAGTGCGACACTTGCAATTGTGCTCCCTGAAAACTGAGCAATACCATTCAGAGCAGCGGCCCTCGGGCTCTTGCTGTAAAGACATTATCGCTGAACTGTTCTGGTGTCGTCTTTTAGTCTGGAAATGCCTAGAGCAATTCCCAGCTTTCTGTTACTGGAAAGCTTTTTTTTACAATGGGTGAGGCACTTGAAGCCTGCTTGGCACTGCATGTCAAACTGCATCCTCTATAATTATCAGCTCACTGATGACTCAGTGGATAGCACTGCTGCCTCACAGCACCAGGGACCCAGGTTGGATTCCACCCTCAGGCAACTGTCTGTGTAGAGTTTGCACATTCTCCCCATGTCTACGTGAGCCTCGTCCGGGTGCTCCAGTTTCTGCCCACAGTCAAAAGATGTGCCGATAAGGTGGACTGGCTACACTAAATTGCCCATAGTGTCCAGCGATGTGCAGGCTAGGTGGGTTAGCCATGGGAACTGCAGGGTTACAGGAATACGGTAGGGGGGATGGGTTTGGGTGGGATGTCCTTCAAAGGGTCGATGTCGACCCAATATACAAAATGGTTCTGTGTTTCTCTGATAAGCAGAGGCAAACCCAAGGGGGAAAATAATGGAAAGGGCCTAGATCGTTTTACAACAAGAAACGACACATCTAATCACATTGTTGGAATGCATAGGCCTCTCCATCTCCATAACATGTTCTATCCTAAAATCCTCTCAGAACTCTGCACTGACTGCTTGTGAATTCATCTCCTCAATCATCCACCAATCACATTTATACTTTCAGCTGTCTAATTCCAAAGTAAGCTTTTCAATTTCTCCAGTAAAATCTCTCCTGCTTTAAAATTGTTTTTAACTGATGTCTCTTTATTCAAGCTCCTGGCCATCTCCCCGAATGTAATTTGCTCTAGCTTGGTATCAATTTTGTAGAATTAAGCACTCAGGAAGCATTTTGGATTTTGTTACTTCTGGACGTTTCAACTGGTGTATATTTGCAATAATCATAGATCACAGATCACTTCATTCACAAGTTAATTAAAGTCATTGGATTAGACTCTATGCATTTCTGGGGTTATCATTGACTAGAAACTGTCACTGGGTCAAAATCCTGAATCTCCCTTAACAACACTACTGTGAGCAAAATAAAAGCAAATTACTGCGGATGCTGGAATCTGAAAACAAAAGAGAAAATGCTGGAAAATCTCAGCAGGTCTGGCAGCATCTGTAAGGAGAGAAAAGAGCTGACATTGAGGCTAACTGACCCTTAGTCAAAGCTAAAAAAACGGAGAAATAGGGAGGTTTTTATACGAGGCTGAGAGAAGGTGAGTCATGGCTCCAGAAGCAAAGGTAGCAATTAAACAGGTGATAATGACAGTGCATAGAGAGATTATAGAGAGATTAGGGGCTGTGAATGACCAAGGCTGAAAAGCCAGTGCTGTGTGACAAAATATGTGGTGGATGGGGGGCGGGGGGGGAAGAGAAAACAGGGGAGGAGGGTAGCAAGGGGGGAAGAGAGGAGGAAAAAGGTGATGAGAGAGTGGGGAGCAAGAGAAAGTGAGACAATCAAGAAATAAGAGGTACAGAACAGTGAAAAAAAATTGAAAAATAAATAAAATAAAATAAAGTTATGAAGCAGAATGAAAACAGAGTGGTCGAGATGGGATAATCATCTGAAGTTGTTGAATTCAATGTTGAGACCGGCAGGCTGTAACGTGCCTAGTCGGAAGATGAGACACTGTTCCTCCAGTTTGCGTTGTTCACTGGAACATTGCAGCAGGCCAAGGACAGACATGTGGGCATGGGAGCAGGATTATGTGTTGAAGTACCAAGCCATGGGAAGGTCTGGGACCTGATTGTGTACAGACCGAAGGAGCTCAGCAAAGCGATCACCCAGTCGGTGTTTTGTCTCTCCGGATATAGAGGAGACCGCATTGGGAGCAACGAATGCAATAGACCAAATTGAAAGAGGTAATTGAGCACTGTGAGCATACCTATACCATGTGGACTATAACAATCCAACATTGTGGACACCACCACCTTGTCAAGAGCAATTGGATTTGGGAAACAAATGCTGGCCTTACAAGCAACAAAAACATTCCATGGAAGAATAAAAATAACCCACAATTTTTCCGTAGTACCATCAAATTATTGAATGATTACAACACAAGGGAGGACCACCAGAGCTGGCTCTCTGTAAGGGCAACTCAGATCATCCCAATCCCATCAGTCATTTCCTGCAGTCTAGAAATGACGAAGCATTTGAAGGAAATACCAATTCCTTTTTGAAAAGTGAAGATTTAATTTGCCTCCACCATAATCACAAGCAGCATCCTCCCAAATCCTAATCAAAAGCCACAATGAAAACATTTTTCTCACGTCAGCTTTAGATCTTTTGCCATTCACTTGAACACCTGCCAATGGGAACGGTTTCAATCCAACTGCTCAGACCAGACCCTTCATGATCGCGTACATCTCAAATAAATCTCCCTTGAACTTCCCTAGGGTGAACACAAACAGCTCCTCCAATATATCTTCATAACTGAAGTATCTTAGCCCTGGAACCACTCTTGTAAATCTTTTTGTCATTCTCTCTGACATATTCACATCACTTCTGTTGCTGAGAATTGGACACAGTGCTCCAGTTGAAGCTGAACCATTGACTTATAAAGGTTCATTACAATTTCTTTGCTTTTATGTTCGGCGCTTCAATTTTTAAAGATTTTGCATGCCTTTTTAACCGGTTTCTCAAACTATGCTGCCACCTTGTCTGCACAAACCCTGTTCCCTCACTCCCTTTTGAATTGCATGACTTAATCACCACAGTGCAATATGAACTCCTATTCTTAGTCAAAAAATTATTCCTAATTTGATACTAATTGACTGGCACTGGTGGGAGGAAGAAAATATCAGGTTGTCAAAAATGTTTGGAATTGAGGCACATTGCTGGCACTCAACAGAGCGAACTTGTCACCTCAGAGCCAACGTGGGACTTTTCATATTTCTGTGTTACAGATGTGCAACCGCCAACAAATCCTACATGTACACCCCTAAATGCTTACACTCAATGCCAAAAACGTAACCTGAAGACCATTGAAGTCAGTTTTGTTGCTGACTTCTGCCTCTTAACCAGTACAACCCTGTAACCCTCCAGTTTTGGTCTAAAAGTGCTGGGAGAAGTCAAAGTGAAAATGATACCTCCAAAACTTAGTTAAAAGTCAGTCAAAACTAGTGTTTAAATACAGCCATGACTGAAGAAACAAGCAAAGGATAAAGAAATGGAAAATGTCAACCCCCTAGCATTGGCATGCCCATTTACAAGTGTTTCTTTCACGAAACAAACTTAAGTATCGGTTTACTATGAACAAGAATGGAGACGGAGATTGTCTGAAGCCAGATTTGGATAAACCTAAAGGCTGCAAGTATTTGTTTGCCTGAAGTGTAATAAAGAAGGCCAATCAAATTATATTTCAAATTGTCATTTCCAAAGATACTTAAGTTTGTTGAATTGCATGATCTAACTTTTTTCAACAACTATCTATTTCAGATTAATTTGACACTAGTTTTCAGGTTTACGTCATTTACAAATCTTCCTATGATTAAGAACCAGCATGTAGCTTTTCTAGGACAAAATTAAGCAAAGAGCTGCGAAATGTGCCACAAATTGATTTTCAATTCAGCAGAGAATTTGAAACATCAAGAAAAATTCAATTTTAGCCATTCACCAAATCAAGCTAAATTTTAATGATTCTCATCACTGGCCTCACCAGATCCAGTAAACCAAAAAACTCCTTTTATTATATTCAAACAGTGTAAGAGTCTGCTATTCCTTTCATACAACCTCAATACTTCTGTATTGCTTTCTCAAGCGATTATGATTTAGCCAAGTTTCACAATACTTGCCACAGATACATTGATTTTTCTGCCTGACCAAGTGGCCATACTTACTGCACTGTGTTACTGTCATGAATCGCAAGTCAATAGCAATCTATCTTTAACATTTAGGTAACATGCATCAACACTTGTGATTTCATGCAAAATTACACACATTCACTTGCTGGAAAATACTGACATCAGTTCACATTAGAAGCATCAGTGCATTAGTCTGGCAAATACCTGGCAAAATGGAAAATTGCCCAGGTATGTGCTTTCCATAAAAAGCAGATAAATCCAATCATCACCCCATCAGATTATTCTCGATTGTCAACAAATTGACAGAAGGTATAATTGAAAGCACTATGAGTGACACTTATTCACCGTTACCCTGTTCAACGATGTACACAATGCCTTTCTCCAGGAATGCTCAGCTCCAGAACTCAATGCAGCCTTGGTCCAAGCAATACAAAGTCAAAAGGTAAGGTAAGAATTGCTGCCCTTGGCATCAAGACAGCATTTCACCTCGTGTGGCACATAGGCGCTTTAGTATCATCGAGTCAATGGGAATCAGGGGAAACACTCCACAAGCTAGAGTCATACCTAACACAAACGAGGTCAGCTGTAGTTGCTGGATGCCAATTAATTTAGCCTCATGTTTATTTCTACAGGAATTACTCAAACTAGTGTCCTTGGACCAAACATCTTCAGCTGCTTCATCAATAATCTTCCAACCAACGGAAGGTCAAAAGTAGGGATACTTACTAATGATTGCACAGTACTCAATGTCATTTACAAATTTTCCTATAATTAAGCAGCCAGCATGTACAGTTCCAGGACAAACATCAGCCCTAGGCCAATAAATGCCAACAAACATGGGCATCGCCCTAATGCTAGGCAATGGCCATCTTCACATGTCTATCCACATCCCCTTGACTTTCAATGACACCACCATCACTAAATCTAGAGTGTATGATCACAGATTCAGAATAAAGGGTGGAACATTGAGAACTCTCTCCCTCAAAAGGTTGCTCAGTCATTGAGTATATTTAAGACAGAGGTTGACAGATTTCTGAATACTGAGAGAGATAAGGGATTTGAGAATACTGTGGGTATGTGGAGCTGAGGTAGCTGATGATTGATGAACTGGCTAAATAGTGCAGCAGACCTGAACAGACACATAGCCTACTCCAGCTCCTATCCTGTGTTCCATGACACTTCAAGTCCAGTGGATGTTCTGGAGATCTGAAACAAATGATGACGACGGTGGAGTAGGGCATTTAATTTCCATCTGCTTTCTTTTCCTTGTTTTTCTTTTTTGTCCCCTATTTTCTTTTTTTGATCTCTTTTATTTTACGTATGTCTCATTGAAGAGCTTGGTCGTGGTCAAGTACGCCGGGCGCTGACTGGTGGTAGTCTCTTGTGTAGGCTGGTTGCTGACTGATTGTAGTCGGTGAGTAGGTTGGGCACTGACTGGTGGCAGTCAGTGAGTAGGCTGGGTGCTAATTGGTTGAAGTCGGTTAGTTGGCCGGGTGCTGGCTGGTTGCAGTTGGTGAGTAGGCCAGGCGCTGGCTGGTTGCAGTCAGTGGAGAGAGTTCTTGGCCGCCTCTGCAGTGATGAGGTGGTCCGAGTGACAACTCATGTTCGCTGTGGAGGAAGTGAATTTGGATTCCCAACAGCACCTGTATCCAGAGCAGATTCATGGAGGTGGTGGCCAGAGCGAGTTTCAACCCAATACGAGACCCTGCGACATCGGCAACGGTTACATTGACCTGAAGTAGACTCTTGGTCGTGGTGGAGCCCAGCTTGAGCCAGTGCAATACCTGGCATCTACACTGGTGAGGGTTTCGATGGAGGGAAGATATCGCCAAAGAGGTGAGTCTGGGGAGAAGGAAGCTGAGAGCGTGATAGGTGGATGGAGGTGGGGGTAATGGTGATAGGTCGGAGAGGAGGGTGGAGCGGATAGGTGGAAAGGAAGATGGACAGGAAGGAGAGGTCATGAGGGTGGTGTTGAGTTGGAAGGTGCAGGTAAAACTTTGCTGGATGTGGAAGGCTCTTTTTGGGGCCTTGGACAGAGGTGAGGTGTGGCTGCAGGTTTTGCAATTCCTGCAGTGGCAGAGGAATGGGCTGGGAGGGAAAGGTGAGTAGCGTGGACCTAACAAGGAAGCCGTGGAGGGAAGTGGATGGGGTGGGGTGGGGGTGGGGTGGGGAGAGGGAAATATACCTCTGATGGTGGGGTCCATTTTGTAGATGGCGGAAATGGTGGAGGATGCCTGGCCTGCTGTGTTTTCCCAGCACTGCACTCTCGACTCTAATCTCCAGCATCTGTCATCCTCACTTTCGCCTATGGTGTTCTTCCAAGTAGCTCCACTTGCTGAATTCAAGGTATCTCACTGGAAATTCCCCCCTTATACTGTACGTCTAAGATAAAAAGGCTCATCCACCACCACCTTAACACCAGTGTCTACAGGCTGAGGCACGGACACTACCCACATTCATCTGAAGTGCATTACCCCAGTCAACAGGAAGGTCGAAAAGATTAACAATTCGCTTTAGCTAGGCAGAGCTCAAACACTATGTGTATCCTTACTAACATGCAGATATAAGATGGGGTGCAAACTGAAGGTGATATAAATAACTGCAGTTATAATATCAGAAAAGAAACAATGACTGTGTAGTGGAACCATTGTTCTGTAATAATTCTTCCATCCAGGCTATTCATCTCCGAAGTGCAAACTGACTGACAGATAAAGGTATATGGTGGGATGAATTAAAAGTTGCCTGTCTGCCTTATGTTTATAAATACATGTTTAATATCCATGACAGACTATTACTTCTGATCTACAAATTGGGATCTCATTTGTGAAATTCCTAGACTTAATTTCCTCTACCAGTGACTGTTAAATAGTGCACATAAGAGCTTTATGCAAATGCATTAATCAGTGTATCGTCAGAGGAAATTAAAACCCTAGAATTACTCCACACTGGGAAACTGAACAGTACCATTTACTCTTTGACACACACATACAACTCAGATAACTACACTCCACAAGACAGAAAAAACTTCACTTCCACAAATGCTCATCACATCTCTCAGAAATGTGCTTTGCATGAAATGAATTACTTTGAAGCAGTGTGATTGTTACTATAACTTAATGGAAGTAAAGATTAGTTTCATCAATAAGTAATGGGTTTGGAGTGAGTAGATCCGTGGCTCAGCATGCTTCTTATTGCAGACATCAACAGGCAGCATTAAGTGAACACGGCTGCACAGAATTACAGAAATTAAAGCACAGAAGGAGCTATTCAGCCCACTACACCTGTATTGGCACTCACCGGTATTCTGAAATATCAGCTTTTAACCAGTTCCTGCCCCAATTTATTGATCTCGTTGGCCATCTAGCGTAAAGCAATCTAGACTGAAGCTCAATTAAGAGTAGTCTGAATGGCAGAAGGTAGGCATCCACTGACTATGTTTGCATGAAGTAGGGACTGTGCAATCAGGGAGCATTACAATCATCACCATAGCCATGCAGAGAGATAGGAGCAGACAGTATGGGAAAGTATTTAACTGGGGAGGGAAAATTGTACTGCTATTAGACTGGAGCTGTTGAGTATAAATGGGGAACAATTGTCCTACGGGAAATGCACAACAGAAATGTGGAGGCTGTTTAAGGAGCACTTGTTACGAGTGTAGGATAACTTTGTCATCCTGAGATAGCCAAGGAATGGTAAGGTGAAGGAGCCTTGGATGACAAGAGCAGAGAAGCTTTTGTCAAAAGGAAGAAGGAAGCTTACTTAAGGTTGAGGAAGCAAGGATCTGGCACAGCTTTAGAGGATTTAGAGTAGCTAGGAAAGAACTCAAAAATGGACTGAGGAGAGCAAGGAGGGGGCACAAGAAAGCCTTGGCAGAAAGTATTAGAGAAAATCCAAAGGCGTTCTACATGTAAATGAGAAATAAGAGAATGATCAGAGAGAGGGTGGTGGCCAATCAGGGATAGTGGAGGGAACTTGTGCCTGGAATCTGAAGAGATAGGGGACGCCCTAAATGAGGCTTTTGCTTAAGTATTCATGAGAGAAAGAAACCTTTTTTATAGTGAGAACACCGTGGACCAGATTAATAGGCTTGAACAGATTGATATTCAGGAAGTGGATGTGCTGGAAATCTATCTTGATGCTTCCCAGAATTAAGTCCCCAGGGCCAGAACAGATATATCCAAGGTTACTACGGGAAGTGAGGAATAAGACTGCTGCGCTTCTGGCAATGATCTCTGCATCCTCACTCTCTACAGGAATTGTACCAGCTGTTTGGAGGTAGGCAAATGTTCCTCTGTTCAAGAAAGGGAATAGGGAAATTCCTGTGTTACACCTGTGGTAAGCAAGGTACTGGAAAGGATTCTGAGAGATAGGATTTGTGACTATTTGAAAAAACATTGTTTGATTAAAAATAGTAAGCATGGCTTTCAGAGAGGCAGGTCATGCCTCTCAAATCTTGAGTTTTTTGAGGACGCGATGAGACAGGTTGAGGAAAGTTGAGCAGTGGATAAGGTGTATATTGATTTCAGCAAGGCATTTGATAAAGTTTCCCAAAGTAGGCTCATTCAGAAAGTTAGGAGGTATGGGATACAGGGAAATTTGGCTGGCCGAAAGAAGACAGCCAGTGGTTATGAATGGAATGTATTCTGCCTGGAGGTCAATGACCAGTGGTATCCCACAGGGATCTGTTCTTGGGCCTCTGTTGTTCGTAGTTTTTATAAATGACTTGGGTGAAGAAGTGGAAGGGTGAGTGAGTAAGTTTGCCGAAGACACAAAGGTTGGTGGTGCTGTAGATATTGTCGAGGGCTGTTGCAGGCTACAAGACATTGACAGGATGCAGAGCTGAGCTGAGAAGCGACAGATGGAGTTCAACCTTGATAAATGTAAAGTGATTCATTTTGGAAGGTCAAATTTGAATGTTGAATACAGGATTAAAGACAAGATTCTTGGTAGTGTGGAGGAACAGCGGGATCTTGGGGTCCACGTACATAGATCCCTCAAAATTGCCACCCAAGTTGATAGGGTTGTTAAGAAGGCGTATGGTGTTTTGGCTTTCATTAACAGGGGGATTTAGTTTAAGAGCTGGGAGGTTTTGCTGCACCTTTATAAAACCCTGGTTAGACTACACTTGGAATATTGTGTCCAGTTTTGGTTGCCTTATTATAGGAAGGATGTAGATGCTTAAGAGAGGGTTGAGTGAGCTAGGCTTTTTACATGAGAAAGAAGGAAGAGAGGTGACTTGATAGAGGTGTGTAAAGTAATGACAGGCACAGATATAGTGTACGTAGCCAGAGACGTTTCCCCAGGGCAGAAATGGCTGTCACAGGGTACTGAAGGGGTGTGGGGTTGGAGGGGGGCGGGGGGTCATAATTTTAAGGTGATTGGAGGAAGGTATACAGGAGATGTCAGAGATAGGTTCTTTAGGCAGAGAGTGGTGGCTACATGGAATGCACTGCCAGCGGTGGTAGTAGAGTCAGAGACATTAGGGATATTTAAGCGACTGCTGCATCAGCACGTGGACGATAAAATGTGTGGGGTGTTTAGGTTAGGTTGATCTTAGATTAAGATAAATGCTTGGCACAGCATCGTGGGCTGTAGAGCCTGTACTGTGTGTACTATTTTATGTTCTACGTTTAATATCAATAGTCTGCCTGCTCAGACAGGAAGCTCACTCACTGATCAGTAAAAGTGGGAAATCTGCTGGATTCACCAAGAATTCAAGCGCGAATACAAAAAGCATTCAGGTAGGCGGGTGGCAGGCAAGGTGGACATGGGGTCCCCAGCAACAAGGTAAATCATTGACCAGAGTTCTTTAAAATTGTTCTTCAGTAATGACCAACTCTATGCAATGGAAATTAGGGGCAGTGTCCTACAGATGGCTTGGTCACCAGTATCAGATAAGGTGCATTTGAGGATACTGAAGGATGGAAGAGTGCATATTGCTGATGTACTGGCCATAATACTCCAGTCCTCACTAGGTATTGGAATGGTACCATGTGCTTGAAGATTTGCAAATATTATACCCTTGTCCGAGAAAGGTTTAAGGATAAACCCAGCAACCACATGCTGGCTAAGGTCACCCTTGATGGTGTAAAACCTATCAGTGATAATAATCCCTGACAAAGATTTCATTTGGGCAAATGCGCAGATCATTCGGGAAAGCCAGCATGGAATTGCTCAAGGAAAACTGTGTTAAACTGTATTGATTCGAAATTTTCAATGAGGCAACAGAAATAGCTATGAAGGTAATGTGATTGATGTGATACACATGTACTTGAAAAAGGCATTTGATAAAGAGTCACATCAGCTAGTAAATGTTAAATCCATGGAATAAGGAGGAATGTGGCACCAGTGACTATCGTGAAGTGGGGAACAGTACATGGGAAATGGTCATTTTTCAGATTGGAAGGACACAGCAAGGTTCCACAAAATTCAGTTCCAGGACTGTTGTTTTAGATTTCATGATGTATTAGCCACCCAGACTTGGGGTTCGCAATTTCAAACTTTGCAGATGACGTGAGAAGGATAGGCTAGATTTCAAGGAGTCATGACAGGTTGGTGAACTGAGCAGAAACAAGGCAGATTAAACTGAATGAAGTGTAAAGTTATCCATATTAGCAGGAGGAATGAAGCAAGACAACACAAAATAAACCCGAGCCTTAACTTTAAAGGAGATTCAGCAACAGAGGGATCCTGGGTGTATACCTGCAGAAATCATTGAAGATGGCAAGACAGATCACGAAGTGTAATAAAAAGCTGTGGGATTCTAGGTTTTATAAAGGAGTACAAAGGAAGATTTGATGAGCATTTATAAAAATCTGTTTCATCCTCACAGGAGCATTTTATTCAATTCTGTGCATCACACCTTCAGAAGAATGTGAAGACATTGGAAAGATTGTAAAAAAGATTTATCAGAGAGGTTGCAAAGAAGGAGGGGTTCCATAACATGAGTAGATTGAAGAAGTGTGGATTACTTGCTTGAGAAAAGAAACGGTTAAGAGAAGATTTGATACGAGTGTTCACAAAAAAAGTCAAGTCTGGAGAAAGTAGGTGGAAAGAATCTCCCATTGATGGGAGAACCAAGGACTGTGGACAATCATTTAAGCTCGACTTTAGGATATCCATGATAGGGTTCCCCACATGCTTATCAAACTCCACACCAACCTTCACAATTTCTAGCAGCTTCACTGTGATGTGACCACCAAACCCATCTTCCCTTGCCCTTTTTTCTTCTAACGTTCCATAGGGACCCTTCCATTTAAGACACTCAAGTCCACTCCCTAGTCAACCTAACACTCTCTGCCTTCCCTTCTCTATAGCACCTTTCTGTACTAGTGTAGGAGATTTTTTTTATTTAAAAAATATACTTTATTCATAAAATAATTTGATGGTCTGTACAGTTGGTCATGCCATACATACATAAATTCTGATCTCTGTATGCAAATGTTTATCGTTTGTATATACAGGTCTGTAAGTTTATCAATCTTATGTCCATATATTTAGCTGAGGTGTCAGCGGAACCCAAATGACTGTGTGGGCCCCCAGTTCTTCTTAGGCAGGCAGATGTTTTTTCTTCATAAACTTCTCCACCAAGCACAGGTGATTCGGAACAGTCCAACTACTCAGCAGCGAGGCCAGGCCCATTCTTTGCAACACCGGGGACACTTGGTGTTTGCGTACCGGAGATCCATGCACAGCTTGATGCAGCCACACACAAAGGTGACCATCAGGGTGAGGGTGGCATTGGGTGTATTTTTCTCCCTCGTTGCCCAGATCTTTATAAATTGAGTCCCTTTGGACCCGGTCCATCTTTGATCTCCATATAAATTGGAAGATGGCCCGGGTGACTGCAGCGGCACAGGTTCTGAGAATAGACCAGACCTGTGCTAGATGTAGAACAGCAATGACAGTGCCTCACATCTGATGACCAAGTTTTTTCCCGCGATGGAGGGCAACCGTAGCTTCCATCTGCCCAGTTCCTGCCTCACTTTGCTGATACGCACCTCCCAAGACTTGGCGCACACCCCAGCCCCCCCCCAAACCAAATACCCAGCACCTTGAGATGGTCGGCCCTGACGGTGAAGGGGATTGAGAATTGGTCGGCCCAGTTCCCGAAGAGCATGGCCTCGCTCTTGTCTCGGTTTACCTTGGACCCCGAGGCCTGTTCGAACTGGTCACATATGCACATGAGTCTGTGCACGGACAGCGGATCCGAGCAGAAAACGGCAACGTCATCCATGTACAGGGAGGCCTTAACCCACAGGCCCCAAGTGTAGGAGATGCAACATTGGAAGGCCAAACACAGATTGGGTGACCACTGTGGGAAAAACCACAGCTCTGTTCACAAACATGCCCCACGCTACAGTAAAGTTCCAATTTTGTGATCAATGGTAGCTCCTGGGATGTTGATAGTGGGGATTCAGCTATGGTGTTGCAATTCAATATCAAGGAGGTGATGGTTAGATTCTCCTTTGTTCGAGATCGCATAGCACTTGTATAATGCAAATGTTACTTTCCATTCATCAACCAAACCTGGATATCATCTGGGTCATGCTGCTTTTGGACAAAGGTAGCTTCAGTATCTCAGGAGTTGTGAATTGTACAGAATTTTGAGCAACTGTTACTGAACATCCCCACCTCTGACCTCATGAGGGAAAGACATTCATCTGATGTCCTATGGCTGTGATGACTGGCCACCAAAAACCACAACCATCTTTCTTTGTGCAAGGTGTACCTCCAATCAGCAGAGGTATCCCCTGATTCCCATTGATTCTGTTACTGCTCTTTCATGCCCCACTCAGCCAAATGGAGTCTTGAGGCCAAGAGCAGTCACCCTCACCTCACCGCTGGAATTCTGCTCTTTTACACGTTTGGACTAATTTGTAGTGAGGTTGGGGCCAAAGTGACCATCATTGAGCAGGTTATTCCTTTGCAAGTGACACTAGGTAGCACTGTTGATAATCCCCTTACAACCCTATTGATGATCGAGAGCAGGCTGGTGAGCTAGTACTTCCTGGGGTTGAATTTGTCCTGTGTTTTCTGGGCATGTCCTACCAGCTGTTGTAGCTGTAGCAAAACAACTTGGCTTGGGGCACGTTAGCCCTGACGATCAAGTCATCAGTACAATTGCCACAATGTTGCCAGGGGCCATAGCTTTTGCAATATCCTGTGCCTTAATCCATGTCTTGTTATCATGTGGAATGAATTAAATTGGTCACTGTGACACTGGAGACCTGAGGAGATGGCAGTTAGGATCTGGAATGCACTACCTGAGATTGTGGTAGATGCAGATTCTGAGGGTTTCAAAAAAGGGAAAGAAGGAAAAAAAATCACCTTTAGGTACCTGAATAGAAAAAGAATTTCTGAATGAAAGGGAACAGCAAAGGAGTTGTGGACGAGGAAGTGGTTCTTGCAGACAGCAGGGATAGGCATGTCAGGTTGTATCATCTCCCTCATTATTCTAGCCATTCTAACATTCTATGCTTTGGACAGAAGTGAGGTGCATCCTAAAGGTAAAGAGAGATGACAAAGTAAGTAGATTTCAGACAAGGAGAAACACAACAGTCTGGATCAACGGAATCAAACTGGGTCCCTGGTGCTCTTTGGAGGGTCGGTGTGGACTTGATGGGTTGAATGGCCTGCCTCCACACTGTGGGGATTTTATGATTCTACGATTGGTCTGAACTTTCAAAACAGGGTGACAAGTCCAAAGTCTTCAGCCTAAAATCATGAGGATGTTGCCTGCAATAAAGAGCTCTCTTCAGAAAGAAGTAACACATTAAAGTTAGCCATCCAGGCAAACTCCATCGTGTATTATGTATACTAATAACAATCTGTTTATTATCAAATGACTTTCAAACCAGAGGACCCTATTTGCTGCCATTAAAATGAAAATGCCATTTGAATGACACTGAAAGCTGACTGTCTGTTTCATTTTACTATCTTTCTGGTGCCAACACAATCTCTGATAAGAATCATTAATTTGTATCTTAAGGGCAGTAAGCTCACAGAGTACTTGAAGGAAGCTTTCAAAGTATTAAGTGGCTCAATCATTTATCTGAATTAACATTCCACTCTAGACAAGGTAATTAATTAGGCGAAGTAAGGCAATCTTCAGTACTTTGTACTGACAATTAACAAGCTTACTTCTGCCAGTGTTAATTTAAAATGACGAGGATATAAAAGTTATACTGTTCAACACAAGGTTCAAGCTTCTAATCTGCACACAAGCTATTATCAATACGTGCAAACAATCAATCTGCTGCACTTAATTAACAACTGACAATACATACAAGAGATACCTCTTGGAACTCAGAAATAAACAGCCCACGGATCAACACATCAACAACAATTCCGATTTTTCATGACAGATTTATGCTAGTAGTAATACGTACTGTGTCATTAAAATGTACTGTTCTTTCCTGGCTTGTTGCCAGTGATGATGTCAATCCTTTCAGTGTGCAGTCATGTCTTGAACTGGAGGTATTTACCAATGTAAGAGTAAAGCTCCATCGCTAACTTCCCGAAGTAATCATCCTTCAAAAGGAGGAGCCCAGTGTTACCCCTCATTGGGTTATCACACACATAAACATCTTGGGTGGGGATTCTAAGACGTTGAGGTGTAGGGCGTTGGAATTTCCAACCTGATGGAAAACCGCTGGTTAATTTCTCTCAGCTAGAGGAGCAACAATTTGCATTGTGGACTCTGAGATCTTAACATATATGTCAAAGGACCACAGGCATTTTTCTCCATTAGAGACAATTATTTATGAACTGCATATATGCTGTAACTTTGGAGTAACCATTCTACCAACACTGGCAGGCCTCCACGAACCACCACAGTCAGGATTGGAATTGAATCCACAATGTTGGCTTTATGCTGCATCACACTATAATCATCTAGTCAACTGAACCAACTGGCTTCCATATAATTATGGGTAAATATTATATATAGAACCTAGAATATTGTCAAGTATCTCAACATCAAGCAAGATTCAATGGCAAGCAATATTAAATAATTGCCAATAGGGGACCAAAAGCTTAGTCAAAGCGGTTGGTTTTAAGGACTGTTTAATGGAGGAAATGGCAGGGAAACGAAAATTAAGAATGGACAAGAAGCTGGTATTAGATGAGCACAGAGGGGGTTTAAGTTGCAATGATTCTAGAACCATCCCATGCCACTCACTAAATTCCTACTTTACTCTGTCCCCTGTTGCTAGAATACACTTTTCACTCAATTTTGAAATCATTCCTGGAGAAAATGTTCAGCTGTTGCCCACATGACCCCTGCACCACTCCCTCGGACTAACACTGGTTGATATGATTTCTCTATTTAAATTGGTACCATGCCAGAGATACAAACTTTAGGCAGAAATTGTGATAACATAATTTTTCATCATGAAATAAGTCAGTACAGTAAACACATCCTGAGTTTGAATGGTTGGCTTCAGCTTAGTTAGTGGCACTTTCACCTCTGAGTTCAAAGGGTTAGAGGTCAGGTCCACATCAGCACAGATTATAGGCTGAGAATTAAGCTCATTACTAATGGGATGTTGCCATGGATGCTGGCGTTATTTGGTGACACCAACACCCTCCTAACTCCTGGCTACTATGAAATAAAACAGGCAGAAATGCTCCCAGTGTCCCAATCATGATTTTTCTCTAAAGCAATATTACTAAGAATAAATTAACTAATCACTCATCTCATAGCTTTCTGGCGATCAGTGTGCAAAATGGCTGTCGTTTTTGTCTATGTAACAGCAGTAACCGATTTGGAACCTAATAAGTTATGTATGGACACTAGGGTGATCAATGATACGTATGGTACATTTTCTCCCAAGAAATGTTTTCTGAGTTAGAATTAATTCTCTTTTTTATTTATTTAGAAATATGTTCCCATAAAATGCAGAAGCTTATTCTTTTGTTTATAGCTTCACCTTCACTCCCACATTATGAACAAAACCACCATTTGCTTCTCTCTGAATATCCAGAAAATCTACGGCATCAAGAATTTTATCACATTCAACACTGTTTACATGCCAAAAGCAATATCATTGTAACATGCCTACATTTATCAATTTATATTTTTGAAAAGGATTTCAACAATTGAACTGTGGAGTACACAGATGGCAATTTAATTTCTAAATTGACCCGAAGCCTCTACTGGGTCAGGTCAGGAAAGCAGGACGTTCAAAAGAAAAATGTCAAAGCTAGGACACATACATCAGAATAAAACAGAACCCTTGTTCAAAAGATTCATTACGGAAAGTAGGAAAAAGACCTTCTTTCTTTTTACCAGTCTGAGATCTAAAATCTGAAACAACAGAGAATCAAGTCCATTAATTCTATTGCAATACACTGTTGTGCTTAAATCTCACCATTGGGTGGCACTATAATGAGCAGAATTGACTCAGTGCCATTCACACAATGCTTCAATTCAAAATGAAAGCATGCACAATTTCTTAGGTTTTACTGTGAGGGGTTACACTTCAGTTAAAATGTCTGATGGACTTGGTTCACTGGTGATGTATGACGATGCTCAGTGAAGAAATGAAGCAGATGCTATCAGACTATGTCTACGCTTTATGTTTGGAGGCTGAGGCATGAATGAATGATGAAACATTAGGAGTAATCTTGTGCTTCAAAAGGGAGTGCAGGTGGAGGAATTGAGGCTCTGAGGCTAAATAGTAATAGCCCTCTCTCCAACTCACGTTCTTGAGGAGTGTAGGTTCTCGATCAAAATGATGGAATCTCAAAAATTACCTTCCATGTACTTTATACTTGTTGCTGATAAAAATACATTCAATATACAGTGAAATACACTGGCCTTGAAATATTTCTGGGGATAATCCTGATCATTGTACAGGTTATTCACAGAACTATTGCAGATGCACTATATTCAATTCTGAGTCAAAATTGGTACTCTTGATAAACAGACTCAGCTTATACGCCATGATAACTTTCACCCATTTCAGTGAGCCCATATTACAAAAGGTCTTGTTCCCGACTCTCCAATAAACTAATAAAGAATGGCTTGCAGTTCATACTTATATTTTCCATCTCTTTTGGCATTAAACTAATCATTTCAGTGTGTCCCATGCTCAACTTTATCAACACTCCTTGGAAGGCAACACTGTCATTCATGATTTGTCTTTCATGAATCTGTGGAGCGCAGCTCAGCACCAAACCCACACAACTAGTTAGCAATGAGCATGAGATCCCTTTGCTGGTCAGTGAGCCTCTGCAAGTTCAGGGGTTGGCATAAGTATTGTTAGACAATTAACCAGAGATTTCAACGAATATTAGGTCTGAGTGTTGCTGCCATATAGTGTGCTAAAAGCAATGGTCCAGCAAGTAGTTACCTTGAACAAAGTCTGATAAACAGCAGTAAAAGAGGACATTGTAATATAGAGAGGTTGTTATGCATGTACAACAGGGTGGAGGAGGATAAAGAAGCAGTGCACTCCTTATGGCAGATACGTGATATACCTTTTAGCGACATGCTCATGTGTTACCACTGCATTACGGCATCTGATCGAATGGTATAAAGGTCTCAGTCGCCATTGCAGTAAATCCTTTTGCTGTGAGAGTGCCCCAGTGCACAGGTAAACATCAGAAGCAATAATGTGAGTTAATTGAATTCTTCAGTACTATGTGACCCACATCTTATTTGTATGTAACAGGAGCTAACATAAGTATCACATCACAATAACAGCATCAGCTATCTCACCATTACCCATCACACCAAAGTACAATTCTGTTTCACTGAATACTTTCAGGGGATGGGAGGGACTTCACCCTTTGGAATAATGACATTATAGTGGTAGTCCAAAACAATTGCATGTCTTAGATCATAACATATAGGAGCAAAATTAGGCCATTCAGCCAATCAATTCTTCTCCAGTACTCAATCAAAGCTGAGATGTTTCTCAACTCCATTTTCATGATTTCTTCCCATAACCCTTGATCCCCTTATGAATCAAGAACCTATCATTGTCTTACTACACTCAATAACTTGGCCTCCAAAGCCCTCTGCAGAACAAGTTCCACTGATTCAACAATCTCTATCAGACGAAATTCCTTTGCATCTCAGTTCACCCCAAGGCTGTGCCCTTGGATCGTTATCTCTTCTGCTCGTGGAAATATTTCCTCCAAATACAGAATACCGAGAGGCCTGAGTAGAGTGTAAGTTTCAAACAGATCCCCCTTCATCATTCTAAACTCAATCCTATACAGATCCAGATTCCTCAACCACTCCACATATGACAAGCCTTCATCCCCAGGATCACTCTTGTAAATCTCCTTCTGTACTGCCTCTAATGCACATCCTTCCTGAGATGTGGAGCCCAAATCTGTTCACAATATTCCACATTTGGTCTGGCCAGAGTATTATATAGCTATCATTTTTGCTGTTGTATTCCAGCTCTCTTGAAATAAATGCCAACACTGCATTTGCCTTACGAACTGCCAACTGAACCTACACGTTAAGCTTCAGATAAATCCTGAACTAGGACTCCCAAGTTCCTTCCTTTCAGATTTCTAAAGCCTTTCCCCATTTAGAAAATAGTCTACCCCCTTTGTTCTTCCCACCAAGGTGCTTCACCTCACACTTTCCCACATTACATTCCATCTGCCACTTCTTTGCCTACTCTCCTAGCTTGTCCAAGATCTTCTACAGCCTCCCCACTTCCTCAACATTACCTCCACCTATATTTGTGTCAGCTGCAAACTTAACAACAATGTCATCAGTTCCTTTGTCCCGTTTATTAATGTATAATGTGAACTGGTGTAGTCCCAATACAGAGGAATCTCGATTATCTAAAATTTGATTATCCAAATGTCGGATTATCCAGCAAGATCGCATGGTTACAATGCTCGGCTAAACTATGTTACCTGGCATTTGATTATTCGGAATTTGATTAACTGACCGAAATACTCCCCGCCCATGTCCTTCGGATAATCGAGGTTCCTCTGCACTGACTGATGTGGAACCTGCACTGACTAGTCACCGGCCACTATCTTGAAAAGACACCTTAATCTGCCTTCTGCTAGTCAGGCAATCCTCGATCTACGCCAGAACCTTGCCCCTAACACTATGGGCTCTTACCTTATTTAGCTACTCCTATGTGACATCTTGTCAAAGGCCTTCTGGAAATCCAAATAAATAACATCCACTGGCTCTCCTTCGTCTAACTCATTACTTCTTCAAAGAATCTTGACAGATTTGTCAGGCATGACCTCCCCTTGAGAGAATTTCTCTTGATTCAATTATGTGAACATCCATTATTCAGGCAGGGTTCAGTTGACAGCACTCTTGCTTTGAATCAATGTATCATTGAGTTCAAGTTCTGCCCCAGGACTTAAGTCCAGTACAAACATCTCTGCTGACATTCCAGTGCAGTATCCAACTGGTGAAGATGCCATATGCCGACAAGTAAGCAAGCATTTGCTGACAAGTGGACACAGAAGATCTCACTACATTATTTCAAACAAGAGCTGGGCAGTATCCTTGGGTGACATCACAAAAGTATAGATTATCTTTAACAGTGTGCAAATTGGCTGCCATATTGTCTGCATGGGGAGAGTAACTACTCTTTCTTCACCACCACTTTGGAATTCATTATTTTCTTTCATTTTCACTCAGTTTCTGTAAAAGATACGTATGTCCAATCTGACGACATAGCACTCTGCTTCATAAAATCTATGCTGTTTTGGAAAATGTTTATCCTTCATCACTAAAACAGACTTTCTGGTCTCTACTACACTATTGCTGCAGTACCTTAATAAGCACAAACTGGCTGGCATTTTTCCCACATTAAAATAAGGACCAATGCTCCCCATAAACCACACCTCAGCCTGTCATGCACCACACAGGTCATGTGCAAACAAACCCCTTTAAAGATACCATGTACGCATTGAAATGCACGTTCACACACAGCAAAAAGAATTTGGAGGCAGCACTGACATTGATGACATTTCAGCAGATATCCCATTGGTCATAAAGCATTTTAGTACATCCTAAGGACATGAAATGAACTATATAAATGCAAGATCTACCTTTGCTTTTCACAGGCAGTTGAATTCACGTCCACTTCAGGGATAGGCTGTGCCTGGAAAAAGGCTCCAGTGATGTGATTGTAATATCTTCTAAGCTCCAACAACCCTTCAAGCATGTAACACTCAGGGAGAAGCCAATCATAGCATATTGTCACTCTTCAGATCCCTGGCTCATAAAACACTGTTATTCTAATCCTCAATCCAGAAAATAGTTTCAGCCCTGGCACTCACAATAAATATATCACATGTATAAAATGCATGCTTTGTGCCAAACGACACAAAAGTGACCAATTTAAACACTCAACCACTTGAGTTCATTCACCATTAGCTAGAATTCAGCAGCTACAACATCTATCAATAGTATTGTGACTGTTCCACACATACCTATGCCTGATCCCAAGTAATCACACTGACCTGTATCATTAATTTGATGAATGGAGATAGCAGGCTCACTGGGCAATCACTTAATTTACTTATTCGGGGCAGGTTCCTGAGTAATTCTACAGGAATCTAATGATTTATAATAAATGAATAATCATCAATAGAGTGCACAGCAGAAAAGTTCAGAACAAATAGCAGTTATATTATCTACAGACATGGGCAAGATTAATCTTCCAATTAGTTAAGAGTACAGTAATGAAACAAAATTGTACTTCATCAATCATTACTGCTAGATGGTTTAATAGAATAATGTGATCCAGCCGGCTGATGATCAGGTGCTTACATTAGATATAATCTCACAATTAAAGAATGTCATTTATTTTAAAAGGCTTGTACCAGGTATATTCTGTCTTAAAGGAACTGCAATGGTGAGAATACTACAGGAATAGACTTTTGAATGAGCCTAATGACTCAGCTATCATTGTGCGATTTAATTGGCACTGTAGTACTTAATGTCCTCTGGAATATGGGGTTGAAAGATTGCAGCCTCTTAACATAACACGTCAATTTTATGAAAGCTCCAGTGCAGCCTTTACCTGAACGCAGCATGTCTTGATGGGTATAGGGCAGGATCAGGAATGGCTGTAATGTTCTCTATAATCAAAGATCACCAGGCATTGGGCACAAGGCATAGTCCATTTGGACAAAGCATTGCAGGTGACCATTAAATCAGTTTCTCATACAAATCTGGGAGCAGTAGAAGAGGAAACAATTAGAGGAAGGGCAGCTCCTTTGCAATTAATTCATTTTCTCCTCATACAGTAACATTATTTAATTTCTCTTTATTTCTGTCTTTTTGTAGACCAAAGTCCAGTATGACAAATTGATTGACCAAGATTGAAAGCTAATCCAATTTCAGTCTCCATGTCTGGGAGATGAAAGGGTTCTGCTGATTTGGATTACAGTTAATTCTTTCATTGCTGGATTATTTCTTTTAAAAAAACCTTCAGAAGCTCAACCCAAAATCTTCACGCATGCATTTGATTTGTTTCCAGATGTAAGTAATTCTCTGAGAGTGTATGATTCTGTTATGGATGTTGTTAGCTGTCAAACCAAAAATAACCATCACAAAACCCCTTTAATACAGAACTAAAGTTTTGGTTTGTCAACCTGCATTATTGTACGTTTATAGATATACACAGTACTTTGAAGCTGGTAAAACAGATGACTATCAGTTTCTCCCAAGGACTGTGTATTGACCAGAGTGGCTGTTGATTGAGGTGGAGGGTTTGCTAGAATGAACATTCATGGCCGCTAGAAAGTTATGTGGTGGAATTTCAAACTAATGGATTCAAAATCTTTACTACCAGTCAAAATATCATGGTTCCTTCAAATATACTTCACATTAAATTGTTGACAAAATATAATCCAAGGAGATTCCACACTTCCTTAAAGCAAATGTTTGACCCTCAAATAAAGCACTGCACAACCACACAATTCTATGGTGTCCAAACAGCAAGACAATATCTGCAGTTTTTAGATCAGAGTGGTGCTGGCAAAGCACAGCAGGTCAGGCAGCATCCGAGGAGCAGGAAAATCGACGTTTCAGGCAAAATCCCTTCATCAGGCTTTTGCCCAAAACGTCAATTTTCCTGCTCCCCGGATGCTGCCTGACCTGCTGTGCTTTGCCAGCACCACTCTGATCTAAACTCTGGTTTCCAGCATCTGCAGTCCTCACTTTTGCCTAATGTCTGCAGTTTACCCACACAGCATTTCAAAGATCAGCTCATTACAAATGTTTCCCACAGAGCCCCATGACCTGGAACAATCTCTCTCAGAAGGGAAGCCAACATGGTGCAGGCAACAAATTCCAGCTCATATGCTGCTAAACTCTCATGGTGATGTGATTTGTAGGATTCAAGGGATTCTTTTTTGGGGGTGGTGGCTGGAGGGGAAATCAGGGTATTGAGCTGAATGATCAACCATGATCAGACTGAATGGTGAAACAGGTTCAAAGGGTTGAATGACCTACTTTGTTTCTATGTGTCCACAGATCATTTCCTAGCAGGAGGGAGGCAGATATTATCAGCTTGCTACACTCCCTGAGAATAAAGGCTTGGTTATCAAAAGATCTTTATCCTTTTAAAAACAAGTTTTCTTTCTTTTGCTCTCTTCGAAATGTTTCTAAACGCTGTGTCTACATGCCTGACAAAGAACAATTGGCAATGACCAACTCTACAATTATGTCCTTTCATGGACTTCTCAGGGATGTGACTTTCCAGCACTTACAATGTGTAGCATCATTTCATTCACACCCTATACTCTGCAACTCAAAATTTTACCCATTATGGGGTTAATTGTAAACACACCATCCTATGCAATATTAAAAACAGGATCCTAAGCAAGGCAACCATTTTATAAATAATAAATCCTAACTGTGCCAGATGAATTACAGCAGCAGCTCATTACCTCTTCATCATCGAGCAAATAAGCACTATACACAATGAGCTAATCATCCACAAACAAAACAGAATAAAACACTCCAGATTTTAAAGTTTATGATGAATTCAATGTTCCATGTAAATCTGAAAACTATACTTTAGTGGTGACCAAAGAACAAAAGTTATGGCTCTTAGTTTTAAGGGGATCTGGAAAATGTCTGCCTGACATTTGACAACATGTGGAACATATTTTCAATGAGCCTTAAAGCCCAAATCAATTTAACTTGTATGTCGATGAAATCTTATAAACAAAGTCAGTCAATGGATTCAGAGCTAAACCAACAATGTGGAAAAGAGCATTGTTTGGCAAGCCACTTTCAAACACTTGGTTATTCTCACATTTAGATTTTGCAAACTAACCCTTGAAGGTCAGACAGTTTAATCCCTATTCAGTCAAAAGGGGAAAGAATAGATATGTTAGCAAATGCCATAGTATTTAGCAAAATATAAAATTAAGTGCATTAGTAACTGATTAAGAATGACGTAATAGCAAAGGAACTTAATAGATCTTTGGCTAACACTGTTACAATACATGATTATATTTTACTGTGTCCCCAGAACACCTCTCAGCTGCTGGCTTTTGTATTTGCTTGCCTTCTGATTTCAACATTTGTGACATTGCAGGAATATTGGAGCCAAACATCTCGCTCTGAACTGAATCGCCTGTTTTTAGCCCTTGTCCATTACCAGCTGCCTTTGTATGGGGCGTTTGACCCTTACACCACTACGTTCAGAGAAGCTCTGGGCTACATACACACATCCCTTTTCTTTCTGCAGCAGCATCAAAGCAAAGAGAACGCAACAGATGTTACTCCATAACTTTTCCTAAACCACACCCTCTGGTGTTCCTCAAACTGCATGAATCTCCAAATGCTATGACATGATTGTACACGTGACAATGCTATCTTGTACACAATAATGACATCAGTTCACCACCACCCCCATGACAAAATGATGCCCTGTTTTCATGGCATTTGGCACCCCCTACACAGAAACTGTTAAGTAGCATAGTGTTAGCAACAAACACTCTGCCTGTGCAGTCCAAAGGGTGTCAATTTGTGACATGTTCAAAACCAATAGGGAGCTGGGGATGATAGCCTGAAGTATTTTTCCACTACTGACAACTTGCATAGAGCCTTTAAATTGGATCGTGACTGTAGTAAAATGTCCCCAGGAGCTTTACAGGAACATTATTTTTCTGTTCAGTATTAAACTTTGTTCAACAAAGGCTTACCCTTATCTAGTGCCGTTCATGACTCCAGGATGGCTAAATGTATTTACAATCAATGAAGTATTTTTTACAAAGTGTAATCACTGTTGTAATGTTGGAAACACAGCAGTCAATTTATAGGAAGCAGGTCTCCATAAACTGCACTACAAAGACTGGATAATGTTTTTCCAGTCATATTGATTGAAGGATAAATATTGGCTAGCACCACCGACAGCATTGTTGCTTTACTTCAAAATGGGATCTCGGAGAACTGCTTGAAAGGGTAGGTGAGGCCTCTGTTTCACCTGAAACATTACAGCCCCAAATTACAGCAGTCCCTGGTTTGTGGTTTGGTCACACTTAGAAAAATATGTGGATAGACCCTCAGGTAAACTGAGGCCTGTTCTGAATCAGGAAGGTTCCTGTCTACCTCTGAGTGGCTGTGTTCAGACTCCAATACGTATCTTCAAAACTCCTTTACTTACATTTTTGTGCATTTTACAGTTCTAAATCGGTGCACTTCTCTCTGGCACAAACTAATTCACCTCTCTTCTCAACTTACCCCAGATGTGTGTTGTAACGTGCCTGAACAGGCTGATTAAAAATATCAATTAAGCATGACATTGTTACGATATCCCACTCAGGAAAGATGACACTCTAACCACGTTTGAGAGCTGGTGCTGTGGTGTCCCATACGTTACTAAAACTAATGGAAGTCGTATCTAAACGTGTTTCTTTTGCCAGGTTGTTTGCAGGAGCCTGAACTTGGTGGTTGTGGCTGATTGCTAATTATTTATTAAAATAGTTAAAATACTAGACGTACATAGCAGGACAGACAGTATCTCTTCAGAGAGAAACAACAGTTAAGGCTTCATGGTGGTAATCTTTCATCAGCTCTTTTCATTATCGACAGTATTTCGTTATTATAAATAGGGACAAACCAGTTACATATGTCCAGTGTGCTGTCTTCATCATTTTCTGCGAAACTCCAAAATATAGCTTGGCAACACAGCAAAAACTATTTGGCCGGATGCTACCAGAACATTGATTCTTACTATTTCTGGCAGAGGATTGCTCTCTTGACAGAAGAGAGTAGTAAGGGCATGGAATGCCCTGCCTGCAGCAGTAGTAGAATTGCCAACTTTAATGGCATTTAAATGGTCATTGGATAAACATATGGATGAAAATAGGATAGATTTGATTCAGATTGGTTCCACAGGTCAGCGCAACCTCAAGGGCCGAAGGACATGTACTGCGCTGTAATGCTCTGTGTTCTTCAAGACCTACTCAGTTTTCTCACGCTATCACCCTAAACTCACTTCATTAATCGTCTACCATGCTTCTACAGTGCTGCTCTCATTCAATGCTATCCTAATTCTCCCACTTGCAGTAGCAAGTATTAATACTGCCATGATATCCCAGGATCTAGTGGGATTCCTTATACTAGTGCCACATTTATAGGGCTATTGAGCGCTCAGTCAAGCACTGGCAGTCAGGAACTGAGTTTTGGTCCAAGCATAGCAGAGAAGGAGAAACTGGTATTCAACTTTATGGTTAGGAATGTGGAGGACCCGATAGTGGCACAGGGGAAGGCTAACCTCTTTCCAGAGGTCTACCGGAAGAGGCCATGCCATCAAGCCTTGCCAGCTCGGTCAGAGGTTGCCAACCAGGTCAGAGTGATCTCCACCTTCTGCAGAAACACCCAACAGTGTGGGGGAGAAAGGTGAATGACTTTCTCCTCATGAAGGAGTAGCGCTCTGAAAGTTTGCGATTTCAAATAAATTTTTTGGACTGTAACATGGTGTCGTGTGCCTTCTGACTTTGTCCACCCCAGTCCAACTTGGAACCTCCACATCATCACTCAATCTCTGCAACTGCACCCATGTCTCACAAGGCCCATGCTGTACCACTCTTAACATCGCATGCAACATCGTCCCTCAGTTGGTACTGCCAGTCCCAACTCAACTCCCACAGTACCACCCCCACATTCTCCACACATACCACCCCCTCATAGCCTCTGCACTGCCTTTTCTCTCACTTGAGTCCCCCTAGTGACCGTGTCCAGTATTTTTACTGCTATGCCGCCACCTCCCACTCAAATAATGGATGATCTGATCACACTGCAAGTGGCAGTGGGTTGTTAATTTTGCTGAACCTTTGTTGTGTCCAAATAACATCAATTTTAGTTGATCATCAGCAGACTATTGGGGCATGCTATCAAACATTCTGTTCTTTGCCTAATCGCAAAATAAGCAACATGAGCTGTACTACAATTAACAGAAACAGTGTACAATAGTGAGTATCATTGTAGCAGTTTATTCCTCAGTCAGTCACCTATTAAGGAGGAAAGTGGCTGAGAAAACACTTCCCACAGAGCAATAAACCCATAGTGCCAAAAAGGCCTTTTTGTTCATTGATTTCTTTGCCCAGCACAGCGTGTGTGGCAATGTTGTACTGACTGGGAAGGACAGTTCCACTTCTTACTCACTGTCTTCATTAACACTCAAGAATGCTATGTCAAGCTACGAAGAAAAGATGAGGTAGAAGAAATTAAAGGAAACATTAAGTTAATGTTATTTACACTAAATAGCTTAAAAGGTTATGATTCAAGAATTTACAGTCAATTGAAATAAAGGAAGAAAGCTAATTGTGGGGTTAACTGTACTTTCTTTAACTTTCAGGGGATTTATAAACCCATTTTAATGGTGGTAGAACATTAAACTCCTTGAAAGACATGCAGTTTAATTAGAGCATGTTTGAAAGAGAACAAATATTTAACTGTAAAACCATATGACCTGGTGGTAATTACAAAGCAGCTGTTGGGACATCACTTCAGCGCATTGACCTGTTCGATTTATTCGCCTATTATTACACTGCAACAAAAGTCTACATAATTATTTACATTATGAACAATCTAAATAGCTACAAAAGATTTCAAACTAAAACGAGTGACCAGTGCAACTCTGAGCAGCTGTCTTCCTTGACTTTCTTGCCTGGGAATCAGAACATTCAAGTCAGGTATTACTCCAGAGAGTTGACTAATCTAGACTGACACCACAGTGGAGGACCACTGGAGTGTTGCAATGCTTGTGGTGCCACATTTCAAATGGGAGATTAAAGTAAGCTCCTGACTTTCCTTTTCGATAGATGTAAAATATCCACTATCAATGTTTGACAAAGAGCAAATTAGTTCTATAAAGGTAATTATTCATCCCTCAAACAATGCCAATTTACATGCCTTTGTTGGATTTATTTTTGTTGTGGACCCTAACTATACATAAATTGGTGCCTGGTTATCCCACACAAACAAGAGAATTTGCTTCAAAAATATCTTTTTGACTGCAAAGTGCTTTGGGACATTGTGACAGACTCAGTTCAGCCATTTATTTTTAATACAGTCCACAAGATAGAACAGCTCCCCTCTCCAAGCAAATGGCAAATGTCTAAATTGGGATAAGAAAGGGCAAGCAAGACCACAGGACATTCCAATTCCTGAAGCTAATGGAGTTTCTCTAAAGCGCAGGTATGTTAAGCTTAGAATGCAAACCTCATTACAGATAATGATGATGTGGAAAATTCGATCAAGAGTAGACCAGGTGTCCCATGACTGTTTTTACTCAGGGGTCTCTCACCCATCATTAAGCATCACCAATTATGATCTGGTTGTACAAGTGCTCGGTTGCAACTCTGCACGTATAGGATTTCAGTCTCTCAAATCAGCGGAGCATTTCCAGCAGCTTTCACAATAGCCAAGTAGAAATGGCTAAAGATATTCGTAAGAAGAGTAATGTGACTGAAAGCAGGACTGCGACTGACAGCTCTCCGAGTATCCTGACAGTGGTTTTGATGATACTCATGGCATTGAACCTTTGGGGAAGGAGAGGGTTAACATGGAATCACATGGATTGCTGTGGTAAATGGAGAGAAATCAGTATAAGAAATGCAAAGAAATTCAATAAAATGTAGGTTGTTGCTCAATTCTGACTTGGAAGCAAATGTTAACCTTAACAATTACACTTACCTTTTGGTTCCCCAGATGGCTCAGGGGGCTGGTGGGGGAGCACAAAAACACCTTTATCCCAATTCACGAGCTGTTTGTGACTTTCCAGGCTATCCCGGTACAGACTGGGGTATTCCTGCTGAAGCCCAATGTCTCCCAGTTTGCCAAATGAAATCCTCTGCAGATATGAGAAGGGATTGTGTACTAAGACCCGCCCACTTCTACTGTGAACAATGTCTTCTTGTGCAGGATCACAGCATTGATTGACTCTACACCAACCCAAGGAGGTAAATGAAGGAGCCTCAGGGCTGTAAATTTGTATAAGCCCATAAGGTGTTACAGAGATATCCTACAAGAGTTCACCTTTAAGGATGCCAAATGCTGTGCGAATGCCAAGTTGCAATTCTGCCTGCTGGGTCTTCAAGCAACACACTCTGATATCAGTTGGAATACTGTAATGTCTGCTTCATGATTTATAATGTGTTTTACTATTTGAAATAAACTAACACTCGGAAGTAATCAAGTCATGGCAAACAATTGGTACAATACTGTTCACATAAAGGCCTGAAAGGATGGTTGAGGCACCACCCATTATGTTGATACCACACTGACTAGGTGGGAAAACAGTTCAGGATCCTGAAGGAATAACACCTCCTATTTGGGCCTTCCTCACAGTCTCAACAATACTAGATACTCTTAATGTAACTTGTACATTGTTGCTATCATACAATAAGTTATAACTATTTAAGCCAAGTGTTTCTTTCGACTAATAAGTGGTTTTCCTCTAACAGTCCAGCCCAAACAGATGCAATAGATCCCTACCCTGAAAAAGGATGATGGCAGCAAATCTCTCTGTAGTGAGTAACATTACGGAGAGTTGAATAGGTAAAACTATTTGCTTAAATTGCTGACCTAAATATATTTGCATCATGCATGGCAACATGACAAAAAATACATCCATGCAAAAAGGCCAGACCTCGACAAACTGTCATGATAATGCCTTTTGTAATGTGTTAAAGGAAAGTGATTTGATTGGGCAATTTGCTGATTAGATGCTTGACACATTGCCCTTATCCCTTCCCCAGTGCCGAGCACAATCTCATGAACCCAGAGGCCCATTTTAAAGGCAAAGTACTAGGTTTTCCAATGGCAATGAGCTAATTTAAAATGCATTCCTATTGACATTACAATCAGAAAGCCTAGCCCATAATCTTAACTATGTGGCATTTCGAGTATTGCGATCCTGTCAAATTCACTCTGCTCCTTCCTCTGGGAGCCCCCTCCCCAACCACTGAGATGACAACATCCAGGGAGGGGGGAACCTCTGGTAATTACCAAGACCCCCATCCCAGTAAAACCTATTTACAATAACAATGTTTTCTTAAAAACTCAGAATATAACAGGATATCCAATTTCACAGAGCATCATGCTACATAAAGGAACATATGCCAACATTTTAGAGGGTGAGTACAAGTCACTGCTTGCACCTAACTCTTTACCATGAAGCTTTTGACATCATTGCAATGGCAGGAGTGAGATTTGTGACATTGTAAACAAAATAAAAAGGAAAAAAAGCCCAGCAAGCTCGGGAAATCTGAAATAAAAATGCTAAATGTGATGTTCAAATGAAGAGGACTCAGCCAAATTGGGACAGTTTGCCTGTAATCTTTACAGATGTTCACTGCACTCGAACCTGTCCTGTTTACGATTTGGAGGTGCCGGTGGTGGACTGGGGTGTACAAAGTTAAAAATCACAACACCAGATTATAGTACACAGATTTATTTGGAAGCACTAGCTTTCAGAGCACTGTTCCTTCCCACCTAATGAAGGAGCAGGGGTCTGAAAGCTAGTGCTTCCAAATAAACCTGTTGGACTATAACCTAGTGTTGTGTTATTTTTAACTCTGTCCTGCTTACACTATTTGACTAATACAAGCCATTTAAGCCTTAGAAACGAGCGGGCCTGGAAGTGTGCTGTGCAAGTATAGGAGAGAAAAATGTGCGGACAAATTCAGGGATAAGTCAAAAAAGTGTGGTTCTGGAAAAACACAACCGGTCAGGCAGAAATTCCTGATGAAGAGCTTATGCTTGAAGCATGACTCTCCTGCTCCTCAGATGCTGCCTGACCAGCTGGGCTTTCCCAGCATCACACTTTTTGACTCTGATCTCCAGCATCTGTAGTCCTCACTTTCTCCACATACAGGGACAATTCAAGAGATTGGGGAAACAAATGGATCTGTTAGGATGCTAATTAAAGGCTGATTTCAAAATAATTTGAATAGAGTCATGTGTGTTTCAGTCACTTACATGAAAACTGTCCACACCCTAAGCCAAAGTGAATCTTAGCCCAAGAAAGAGTTCTGCAATGATAGATTGGGTAATAGCACTGATGGAATCTTACAGAAAGGCTGCTTACTTTTAGGATTAAAATGGGGAGTAGTGCATCACCTCAGAGATAGGAACACAGAAGAACGAGAGGTGGAGGTTTTCAAAATACAAACGCTGAAATTAAGGTTTAAGATATTTTTGTTCTTAATGTTACATTCCAACAAATTGTAATCCTTCAACCTGTTGCATACCTCTCAAGCTGTGAATGCAGAATGGGTGAGGGTGGAGAAAACTGGTCTGGGTAAACAGAAAGCCAAGGAAAGTACTGTTATCCCCAGCTATGTGTAATTAGGTTAGAATCTACTCAAATGAGATGAGCCACATCAGTAAATAGCCTCACCTCTTATAGGTGTGCTACTGTGGCAATCTTTTCTGCTACAGCTTAAATCTTAAATATCTTCACCACAAATGAATAGTTTTGTTTTCTCCAATCATGTCACTTCTTTCATTTATACTCAACACCAATCATTCCTTATTCATGAGGTTCACTGGCAATAAATCATAGACAAAGTGTGAAGCAAATACATCGGGCTGCATGCGGAGCCAAAATGATGACAAAAATCACTTGGCTGACTTCCAGGCCTAGTCCAGTCTCGTCCACTCCCCCTTCACACCGCTGCCTCCTCAAATATGACACATCTGTGATGTCTTAGTGGTACACTGAAATAATGCTGAATCACTACTCTTGCATACTTAGCTATATAGTACACAACATCTTAAGTGCAGTCCAGGTTCAGTGGACATACAATATTCAAGACATATACCAGGTCAGAAAATGTACATTGTGTTTGCCACTTTCACTTGTACTGTTATGGGCCTCTAGTCTCTAGTCTAGTCTAAAAATCAGTCAGAGCTAATAATTACCTGGTCTATTTGCTGAAACAAGTCTTGCATATGTGCAATGAATCAGGTCACCATTTCAGTTTCTAGTTGGTTACAGAGCCCCATCTCTTTGCAAAATCCAATAACTAGGTAATCCAAGTCTCAACCTGATGGATATCCTGTCAGGGAATAGGTAAAAGGCTAGTATTATGAAGCAGATGAACAAACATCCTTAGAAAAGCACACCACTGCTCAGGCCACAGCAATCGATTGAGTGTTTTAATTCAGCTCCATCACACAGAGATGTACAGCTTGGAAACAGATCCTTTGGTCCAACCCGTCCATGCCGACCAGATATCCCAACCCAATACTAGATATTACCCCTTTCAACATCAGACTCCACCGGAGATGTGATTAGTGATAATTACTGTTTGAGATGGGGTGGCATGGTGGCTCAGTGGTTAGCACTGCTGCTTCTCAGCACCAGGGACCCAGGTTCGACTCCGGCCTCGGGTGACTGTCTGAGTGGAGTTTGCACATTCTCCCCGTGTCTGTGTGGGTTTCCTCCGAGTGCTCCGGTTTCCTTCCACAGTCCAAAGATGTGCAGGTCAGGTGAATTGGCCATGCTAAATTGCCCGTAGTGTTAGGTGCATTAGCGAAATTGGACTGCACGGCAGCAGTGATCTGGTTTAGTGCTTGAGTGACTTCATGGGAGCAGTTTCTCAGACGTACTTCAGAATGGAGTGTGGTATTACCCCATCGCTTTAAGAAAGTGAAAACAAATACAGAAATAATCAACAAGTGATAAAACTATACGTGGCAACAGAAGTATGCCTCCAATTGTCAACTGGGTGAGACAACCTTCATTCTTTCAATTCAATGACAACGGACTGAAGACCGGGTAGCCAAATGTTGGGAAGCAAGCTAGCCCTGAGATAGCCATTGGATTTCTTTTAATACAAAGAACAGTCATCAACACAAGCTCTTCATCTGCCAGCTTACAGAAACCAGACAAATTCACATCTGACAGTATTCCTTGAACTGCAATCCCATGGGTATTAAGTTAAACCATTCTGATGGAGAGCTCAGCAATTGGGACTAATATTAGCTTATAGAGAATCTCTCCATCAGCAAATTCAATAAATCTTGGCAGCAGAGTTTGATTTGTGTTCACAGAATGAGCTTCTCAGCAGCCTTGCTATTACTTCCCACTGTCAATAACCACGCTAGTGACTACGGTAACTTGACCTAGTCCCGTAGTAGTTTTAATTTGTATCTCCACAATCTGCCCGCCAGGCATTTTTGAATTGCATGCAAATAGGTGTAGTTCAAACCGACGGAATGCTTTGAAACAGCATTGCAATGTCTGCCAGGATTGAAATGAGAACCAGTGCAGCATGAAATTAATGCATAGTATGGGTATGAAATATGTAGCTGAACAAACATTACATCTTCAGTAAAAGAATGATTGTGTGTGTAATTCAGGTTCACAAAGTTATTGAAATATACAACACAGAGTATGTGTCAGGAGCAGCAAAACGCAATAAATGAAGTTGAAAGATTTAGAATCACATTTAACTCATTTAAAGACCATTTGAAATTAATCCAGGGCACGGGGGTGGTGGGAGGGGGAGTGCGCAGTGTAGTTGCAACATTATTCTTTGACCTGCTGGAATTATTTAAGTTGGGGGGGGGGGGGGGGGGGGTTCTGTTCTCTCTGGCAGCTGTGAGAATTCTAAGGGACTCAGGAGAATGAAAGCCCAGTTCCTTTGTGTCTCAGTCCACAGTACAAAACTGCTTATAATTTACACTAAGTGGGTTCTAAATTGGTAATTCCACTGAAAGCAACCACAAGGATTGCAGGTGTGGCAATTGAACATGTCACATTAATGCAGCAGAAAGCACTCTTCTGAGGCTGCAGTGAAGGCACATTATTGTGACAGTGCAAAGGGAGCTTTGTACTTCATTTAAACCATCAATCAAGATCTGAAAGGAACCACTTGATGCCAACACTGAGTGCTAAAAGTACTCTATCCTCCAGAACCAACAGCGCTCACCTAAATCAACAGCACAGAAGAAAATCACTAGAGTCCTACTTGAAGGATTAAAATCTTTATTCGCACCAGAGTTTCACGATGCTATCAAGAACTTCATGTTTGGTTATGATTTTACTAAAATCTGCTTCTTGCTAATGTTACGCTGATCAGATTAGAAACGCTATCACAAAGTTTTGCAGAGCTGCAGTACCTGTAGCAGAGCATTACATAATGGCTGACACACAAATTAGAATGGGGGTGTGCATTTTATCTCAAGAAAGCAGGTATAGATATAGGTATATCAGATGGAAAGGCAAAGCTTGGAAACAAAACCCACTTATAACCCGATATTATCTGTAGTTTTCGGACTACTATCAGGCAAGTTAGAGATGGCTTTTTCACATTACAGCCTTGCTTTTCTACTGCTCTACATTTTAGGAGCACTTACTAGCTGCAAGTCAGAGGAAAAGGGAGCAGAGATGGGATACAGTATTTTTGCTCCTTCTGTTCTGCCTCGTATTTCCAGGGTCTCCCATGAGGGCAACCGAAGCAGACATTAACATGAAAAGGCCAATTACATAGATGCAAGTGATGTCACCCAGTCATGTCACTGCCAGCCAATAGATGCAGCTGTCTTCCAAATGAAAGGATTGGCTACTGAGAGCTCTCAGCAGTCTGCTGACTGTCACTCTCCAAGGAGCTGTTATCTCTCAATCCCTCATCACGAGGAACTGGCTAGTTGGACAATTCAAAGACAGGTGCTAATCTGCCAACCTTTGTTCCACTCATGGATTCACCAACTTAAGCTCCCTGAGGCCTGGAGTAATCGGACTTCAGTAATGCCATCACTGATGACATTATTGGGCACGAAACGTAGTGATGGTGACTGCACACTCACATTCCAACATAGGGGCATCAGTCACCAGTAAACTGATGTCACCAGCCCATTTGCTCATATGTAGGCAGCCATTTTGACATCCACCTTTGCGTTCAGGCCAATTACTCCATATTTTAAAACTGCGTCCCCATAGCTCTAGGTTCAGCCATGAAGGGCAACATCTGGTCAGCGCGCCTCAGATCTCGATCATTTCAAAACCTGCTGTCTGCTAGCTCAGTTGATCTAGGTACACATTCAGCTCTGCAATCAACTGATTGTGGATTTGAGGCAGAATCACAAGTGCCTTTTCTAGTGAATCACTCACCACTTGAAGGATCGAGATCTCTCCTTTTGAGCTGGCAACATTCAACCAGCCAATGTCGGTGACTGATCATTCATGTCACAGATGCTTGTAGGATCTTGCTTTTTGTGTAAAATCATTCACTGCATAACTGTCACTGCACTTCAATGTAGTTAATTGTTTGTGAACTATTCGTTAGTGCAAACTGTAAGAGGGCATTTAGGTGCAAGCCTTGTGGTAATCCGGTTTAATCGGGTCACTAGAAGGTACTTCCCCAAGAGATCCAAGCTCTGATTTACACTACTCTAATCCAAATAGAGTTCTGCATATAATTTTTTAAAAGTCAGAACATTGAAGCTGATGGCTCCATGCTTTCTTTCAGCTGTTTTGCAAACTGGTCCAGGCAGATTGACTGCAGCAGATAAATCAATACCTCCCGGATCACCTTTATCTCATGAACTCTGATGTAGTGCATCCACCTGAAACATTAACCTGTCTGTTCTCTTTACAGATGTTGAAAGACTTGCACTGTATTTACAACGTTTTCCATTTTCCATTAACCTGTTGTGCACTCAGCTGTCCTTTCCCAAACACATTTCATTATATTCAGTTGACAGAGAAATTGTGTCTCCGCTGCAGTAAAAAAAAGACTATTTGACAACAAAATGGCCACCTGTGCATGCGCAGAAGTGGGCTGTGATGTCAGCATCTAGGTGTGTGCATTGCCACACACATGGCCACTGCTGAAGGAAGGGTCATGGAAGAGATCTGGGATGATAGGGCCAGGGAACAAAAGGGAGTTTCTTCTTCCCGGTGGAGTAGCTCTTGTCACCCACCATCATTACCCACAGTGGATGGGTAGTGAATGTTCAGAGCACGTGCAGTGCGTATACTAGTGGTGGGCAGTTGCTAGTTTGTCAGATCCACAATTGGTGAGCTTGGATCCAAGCAGAGCAAGTGGCAAGCAGCCAGGCAGCTCCAGAAATATGCTTTGTAGGCCGCAAACCTGACAAAATAACTTGAAACAGAACAGAGATGATGTTTCTGGCAGCTGCTACTTCAATGGTCGATTTGAACATTTGTCTATCTCCTCCTTAAATTTGTTCAATGTGCTGGCATCCTCTGCACTCTGGAATAGTGAATTCCATCAGCTCAAACCACTTTGAGTGAAGTAATTCCTCATCTTTGTTTTAAATCCACTACCCTTATCCTAAAACTATGACCACTCATTCTAGATTGCCCCACAATGGGAAATATCTGCTCTACATTGACTTCGTCAATCCCTTTTAGCATTTTAGTACCTTAATTAGATTTCCTCTCATCCTTCTAAGCTCTAGAGAGTGTAAGCCTAAACATAGCACTGAAAACCAGGGTTCCTGCACATGCATAGGCACTATGCCATCTGGTAGTGACATTCACAATAAACACAACCATTAATTAAACTTCAAAATCATTTATTGCATCCCTTTGTTAATCCTTGGAGCCTGCCCATTTCAGCAAATAAAACCAAAGAAAGATGTAAAAACAAGTAGTATTATCACTCAAGTACAAACCAGAGTAACAAACCAAAAAGAACTTCAACAGCAATTCAAAATGATTCTCTTCTCATTTTTGGAGAGAAAAGGCTAGACAATTAATTAAGTGGCCAGAGGGTCAGTAGTGCCAATTGCATACTGTATACTCAGGTCTGAGGGCTATCTTTCACATTGTACGGAGCATGTACACAGATCCCAGTCTTTATTGTGCAGTGTTTGTCCCAGTGCTTTTTATGTCTGTAAGTCTTTATGTAGTCTTTCCTGCTTCAAACACAGACATACCTGAAACTTTGCATAGGAGGCCACGATTACTTTGCAAAATGTCAAGTTTTGTTATTGCCTTTGTTTAGTGATTTCAAGCTGGCAAGAAACAACTCAGAATCATCCCATGTACAAGACAGAATTTAAACTTATGCAGATATATTAGCCTCCTGTCATGCAAAAGAAGTAACCTTTCTAAGGTCAAAAGAGGTCCATGCTAAAGCATCCAATTAAAGTGGCATCTTGAACAGCCTTGGTCGAACACTTAACAATTACTTCACATCATAGCAACAAAAAACCATATTGATGGCTCCTTTGAGCAGTGCTGCACAGGGAGCTAATTGCATTACTCTACAATGCAAGCATGTTGTTTTCGGCTTAATAAAGTGTGTCAAAATTGTTTGCCTTCATCCTTTAGTGATGGAGTTAGGTATTCATTCATCTGTCCTTAAAATCTAGTTTATTGAACTCCTGAGTAATCTGATTTTTGAAACCATTTATTCTATAACTGGCCTGTAATCAGAAATACTTTGACACACTAAAATGAATAGAAACGTGAACTAACAATAAACAATATCAAATTACATGAAGCAGCTAGGTACCGTGTCAGGTTTGTTTATTGTTACACATGAATATTTCAAGATGAAAAATGGAAGTCATAATTTGCAGGTATCACCGAAATTACAACAGCTCCTCCCTTGTGACAAGTTTCTCAGAAAGCAGGCACAAATGCTGTAAAAGAAAAATTCTGAAATTCTGAGACTGATAAAGAGGAAGAGAGATTACAGTTTGGAGTTTGACATCTTCAAGACTTCAGGATAAAGGCTGCACAAAAAAATTTCAGACGCTGACATTTCTTTTTGAAAACCTGTTTACGGAATTTGAGAGTTCCTGGTTAGGCCAACATTTATTGCCGATCCCAAATTGCCTTGGAAAGGTGGGGATAAGATGCCTTCTTGGAACTACTGCAGTCCTTGAGCTGGAGGGATACTCACAAAATTGTTCAGAAGGGAGTTTTAGGATTTTGACCCAGTGTCAGTAAAAGAACACAGAGCTCCTTCCAAATCAGCATGATATGTGAACTGGAGAGAAACTTGCAAGTGGTGGTGTTCCCATTGTCTTCATCTTCCTTGGTGGTTGAGTTTGCAGGTTTGGAAGGTGCTGTTGGAGGAGCCTTAATGATTTATTGCAGTGCAACTTATAGATCTTACACACTGCTGCTATTGTGCCATGTGATGAAGAGAGTGAATGCTTAAGGTGGTGAAAGGGTCGTGGTCTGTTGGTAGAATGTTGTTATTGCAGATTCAGTAAGAGTAATGCTTTTGAACATCAAGGGGAGATGGTTAGATTCTCTTTTGTTAGAGATGGTCATTAGCTGGCACTTGTGTGCCATGAATGTTACTTGCCATGTATCAGCCCAAGCCTGAATGTTGTCCAGGTCTTGTTGCATTGGAGACAGGCTGCTTCAGTATCTAAGGAGTCATGAATGGTGTGAAACTTTGTTAAATCATGAGCGAATATTCCCAATACATCTCCAACTCTACCATAACCATTAAGTTGGGAGATCAGCCTTGGTTCGATGAAGATCCAAGAGGACAGGCTGGGAGCAGCACTAAGCTCACCTAAAAATGAGGTGTCAATGTAGTGAAGCTACAACACAGGACTACTTACATGCCAAACAGCACAAGCAGCATGCAATATGCAAAGTTAAGCAATGTCACAACCAAAGAATTACAAGTAAACTCTGCAGTCCTTCCACATCTTGTCATGAATAGTGATGGGAACTTCACCAACTAAGAGGAACTGAAAGCACAACAAATATCCCCATCCGTAATGATGGAGGATGTGATAATCCCTTTCAGAACCATGAGGTATCAAACATTAGTCTCCCTGTGTAGCTTGTTGAGTAAGCATTCCCTTGGTAACAAGCAATGGCCTGCCTAACTAGAACTCATCACCCGAGCACTTTATAAAGCAATCCCAGGGATGGGTCAGCAGAACCATCTGGCCCGGGCTAGGACTAGCCTATGTATGCCATGAGAAAGAATTCTATTTTGATGTTCAATAAGAAATGATGTTCCTTTCCACTCAGGCTTCCTGAGTTATTACAGGGGATCTCAGCACATTGCTAAAAACGCAAAGGCATCAGCTTTTATAATCTGTCTTTGGCTGGAAGTGCTAAATGGATGATCCATCTCAGTCTCCTCCCTTGGTCCTCAGCAAGCACAATTGCAAGTCTTCAACGAATTTGATTCACTCCATTATCAGGAAATGGCTGACAATACTGGTTCCTGCAGGTGAGAGTTTGAAGTTACATGTAGACCAAGGAAGGATGGCAGATTTTCTTCCCTAAAGGACATTAGTAATTGGCTCAGAATTTCTAGCAGCTTTCACTTTCCAATATTGATATTTTCCCTAAGTCCTCGAGAGAGAATATCATTCTCAGCGTAAATTACTCCCTTGATCATGGTTTGGACTTTTCTGCTTTCAAAGGAAAATTTACCTTGCTAACAAGCTACATTATTAATCACACTAAAGCTGCACCACACATCGATATACCAATACCCCACTCTCAACTCTCCCTGGGATTCACAATAAATAAATGACTATCACTTTAAAAGTAGCAGAAAGAAATAATTATACAAATTCAAATGTGAAGCGACAACGTTACTTTTAGTTTAATAATACGCATTTTATAACAGCTTAAAAAAGGGCTCGTCAGAATATTGGAGCCTTGGGACATTCATGAATAGCTTAGAAAAGGCTTCTCTCCCCCTGGTACAGGCCACTCTTTGTACAGCAGATGAGCAGAATTCAAAATTACTGTAATCACTGTCAGACAAATGATAATCATGATGAACAGTTTAATCATAAAGTCAACAATAATCAAAATTATGACTCATTTTAGCCTGCTATTATGGAAATACTGATTATCTCTATAACCTTATTACCTGCTTAATCATGTCAAATACACAACTGGGTTATTCAGCAGTCCTTTCCCAATTACCATATTCAACAGAATATAAGAGGCATTTTTATGACACGTCAATGGGGCAGCAAGAGAAGGGCAACACACTGAGAAGGAAATTATACACAAAAATCAGATAGTGGAACAGGGAAACAGCTGCTCCCTCCTGTTCGTCGCCTCAGTGCAAGAAAATAACAAGGGGGAAATGAACAGACGGATGTAATATAATAGGGTAAGCTGGAGTAAAGCAGGAGGCAGTTTTTATGGAGCAGGATATACCTCAGTTTGCGTGCCATGTAAGTCTAGATTAGGTTATGGAGAAAAGTTAAAAGATTCTGGTCAGGGTTTGCTTTGTTGTTCCTTTTGTGTTTGGAGAATGGAGAGGCTGTACAGTTGTTGACAATTATAAAGAAAATGAAGCCAGTAATTTATTGACTGGTGGTTATGGGCAAATCAGATACACACTGCCAAACTGTAGTTGGCTATCTTACAAGTATTATAAATAGTTCACAGAACATTTTCGATAAAAGCTGCTGACAATAAAGCTTCTAAACAATTTTTCTTTGATATTATGAGTTCTGTAGAGCAGGCAATTAATAGTCCATATGCTGTTTAGATGTTTGTTGATAACCAACATTAATTTTCTTTTGGAAACTGTAAATGGGTTCTTCTTTATATTTGTGTGAAATATTAAATTCATAGAGGGATTCTTTGCAATGTTTCCTGAAGCATGTTAATCTCTAGTTAGGCAAAAGTTACTGTGACAAAAATGAAGGCATTTTGAAAATTTAGATAAATTACATCCATTACATTCTGCTCGGTGTTACCTCTTCAAAGCATTCAATTAGATTGATCAAGCAAGGCTTTCCCTTTTATTCAGAATTTTCAGATTATTTCGTACTTTTTTCTTTTAATATGAACTATACCGTTTTTTTCCTACCACTAATATTAAACTGACCGGTCTACAGTTCCTGAGTTTGTCTTATCATCTTTATTAAATATATTTGGCGATACACCACTATTCAGAACCTATACCTTTTCCTAACAAATTCTTAAATACATGTGACAGTGACTCTGCTATCTCTTCTCTACATTCTTTTAAAATATGTGGGTGTAACCCATTTTGGAGATGGATTTAATCATCTTTTAGTTTGAATGGCTTAATTTTGTTAATGCTTCTTGATAATTTCACTTCCACTTGCTTCGTGTATGTGACTTTCCTTCAAAGGTCATTGTATTCTCAATTGTCATACTATCCTCTCCACATGTATTTATGTATTCCTCTTTCCTTATTGTCTTTCCTGATCTATGATGTCTCACAAGTATTTGTTTTTTTTTAAAAGGATATATTTTTATTGACTTTGTAAACCACCATTTTAAAAACTTCCCCAATGCTGCTCAAAATCATTGACCTTTCCAGTTCTGTTCTCAGCCCCTCAAAAGTACTTTTTGTCCGATGTATTACCTTGGTCTGTCTCATGCTGATGTCCAGTTCAATTAATACCTTAAAGCATACTGTATGCGGTCACTACTGTATGAATGTTCCCTTATCTCTCTCATCTACTTTGGTTAATTTCCCATTAATAGGTCTCAATGTAAATTCTCTCTGTGGGTTCAAAGTGAGAAATCAATTTCTTTGGTCCTTTTACTTAACTTTTCCACTCAACTATTTCAGCATGCTGGAAATCATCCATTATCACAAATCTAAACTTTATTGCCATTTTTGTAATTTTAGATAAATTGTAAAAGGTTGAGGCTCCACCACTGATCCCTGTGGCACACCACTTATTACATCTTGACAAACAGAAAATTACCCATTTATGCCTACCACTTCATATTAGCCGTTAATCTTCTATCCATGTCAATATTTTAACCCCTATACCACAATTTTCTGCAATAGTATTTAATGCAGCACCTCATCAAATACCTTTTGAAAATATAAGAACAGTGCACCCTATGGTTTCCCTTTATCTACAGCACATATTACTTCTTCAAATGAAATCCAATAAAAATTGGTTGTATATTATTTTCCTTTCACAAAACTATGTTGACTCTGCACGATTACTTTTGTCGAATGGAATTTCATAATATATTGTTATAACTATATTGCACATGAACATTGCAAGTAATCTTCAGGTGTCTAAAATGGCCATCATTGTGGGAAATGCTGTCACTCTGTCATCTTGAATGGCAATCTTCCAAATAGTAGCACTCGAATATCATAAAGCTCAAATTTCAATGGACTTTGGCTCATGAAAGCATCAATTAAGCAAGGAAAGCAGTTGGTATTTCAGGATGTCTTGTGCCCAGTAAGTAGTGCCCTTGCTTCTGAGTCAGAGATTCCAAGTTCAAGCCCCACTCTAGGGCCTGATAGCCAAGGAAGGTCCATTATGTGCCAAAACAGAATGACATAAATCTGCAAATTCTTCCAACTTCTGCCAATGGCATACTATAACAACATGATGGAAAGAAAATTGGAGGCTTTGACATCACCTCCCATAGCTCCAGGCTACAGTCTGTACTGCATGCATACAGTTGTAAAATAACCAACTGAGACTGGTCCTATTAACTCATGATCATACCAATTAAGAGAGTACTAGATGCATTCCTCCTTTATGATCCTCAGCAACAGAGAAGTTTGACTTTTCGGAGGGCCAGATTCACTCAGACTGACCCCAACAGGGCTTGATCCACATTCCAATTAGGATAAAATCACAAATTATCTCCTCGCTGTATCCAGGGTGAAGATCATGGCATTATGAGGTGAACCTGCCTTCAGACAGAATAATGGGGTTGAAGAAGTTAATATTTGGGAACTGACTCAGTTTTGAAACACCAAAGTGATAAAGTACTATTCACTTGACTATATCCTCCCAACGTACATGTAGTAGACCAGCTTTATGTGATTACCACTATCCTCCAGACACCGCCACTGCTACCAAATGCAGCAGGATAAGGGCTGAATAAATTAAACTCTGCAGAGGCTATCCCTGACATTAAACACTTAAGTAGTCAAGTATTTAATGAAAGAATGGCAACTGTTTCAGGCCAAGATTGAAACACTTGTTGATACAGTGGCCATTATGCTGCCATTTCATTTAGAATGGTGAAAATGTTGGTTGGAAGCAGTGACCCAATCAGCAACAATTTGTGCATATTCCCTATCACAATTATGTCAGGCTCCATTTCCAGATATTACTATAACAATGCTCCTTACTATTACCCCTACCTGACATCTCTAAGATCAAGTGGAGTATAGACACTCCAGGATAGTTAAATGGCAGTAGATGATTATATGAGGAGAAATAGTGTGAAAGGGTCTGGGAGTAAAAGCAGGAGTTTGGCACAAGGTAATAATGCCCGTGTGAAGGGCTGGTGCATTCATAATTGGCTGAGTGGCCTCATTCTGCACTGTAATCATTTTTGTCTTTCTGTGATGTCATAATGTGATACAATGGAACGTTTAAGAAAGTGGGCAACAGGGAGCATTATAAAGAGAAATTCCAATCTGCCCTGACAAACTGCCTGCACACAGTTATGCTAGCTTTTATGATGCACTTGCCTGAAATGTAAGTAAAATTACTGAATCATTGAAAATGTTCTGACCTTAAAAAAAAATGCTGTACATGTGCCATGTTCTAAACAGTCAGAGCTCAATAAAGACTAAAACTCCAACTGTTTATGAGGATTAGCTACTGAAATATCTTAAGATGACACCAGCCTGAACAGTGAGAAAGTCTTAGAACTGCACTTTTGGATCACATGCTTAATTATACACAGAGGGCTTACATCATCTCTGATACATGAAGATGTCAGGTTCTGGTTACTGAGATTCTGGTTTAAAAACAACTCCCATTCTTCTCAATTGCTCCTCGTATGGATCTTTTTTAAACTGTACTGCAGTGATAAAAGCAGGCAATTCATGAAAAGCTGATTTCCGCTGTGTTTTGCTGCATGGAGATTAGGGCCAAGGAAGGAAATGCCTCAGAAGAGAGTTTCATTTCATCCAACAATCTGCAGCAAGTGTAGATGCAATTGTGTAAATGCAGGAAGTTGACCATGGGGTAAAGCACAAATCTGCAAACAACACATGCCCTTTGAGTGAACGAGCATGCGATGAGGCTGAGCAAGTTAAGGAGCAAAAAAGATCCATACCAGGCAGAAACCAAAAACAAAACAAAGGAAGCAGATGTACTTATCCCTGGGAGCTCTGTTAATTGGGGCATACACACACGCGCACATAGCACACCCCTGCTGAGGAAACCCAAATTTGGCTGTTGGCCAGCTCATCCTTGGGGTAGGTTTAGTTCTATAGACAATCCACAGGCATTGTTCAAGCTGTGTAGATAGTCTATAAACAAATCTTCCTGATAAACTGAAGATCCATAACTGCTGCGCCGAGATTCTATAGGAGCGAGAGATTCAGAAAAAGACTTTTTTTGAGAAAAGGAATGCAGTCTTTGATCTACTCATCTTTTATACTGCTATTCCACATGTAAAATGTTCAAGCATGCATACTATGTGGAATGGCTGGACGATTTTACATATTCCAAATAGAGTAGTCAGTTTTCCTCACACTGAAAATACCTCATGTGTCTGCCAGTGTTCCCATAAGGTGACACACTTTGAACATTACCATTAATTCCCACTCCAAACAAGCCTCATATGCTTTCACTTAACTCAGTATCATTTGGGAGCTTTATATATCTTTTTTTCCCCACTAATTGTAGTTCAGAAACTAAACTTGTCTTGTATCTATAAAGACACAGCTTTAATGCTGAGACAAGGTGGAATTCTTCCAACACTGATAAAGCCTATCCAATAAGGCTGGTTTATGAGTGGGATTGTAAAGGAATTAACTTTCAACAGTATAGGCTCTGCTCATTTTCTGTAAGAAACATTTTGCATCTGGTTTGCAAACACTGAAGCTCACAAAAATAAATAAAATGTAAATCTGGGTTGGACAAGATCCACATATCACTTTATAATATTTACATTTTATTTAAGTTAAAAACATTTCAGCTCCACAAACGGTGACATAATCTTAAATTTTTTTAAAAATCTAATACACCTTTATATTACATGTCTACTTTTCCTGAAACACATGGATTATAATGCCTCTTTTGAACACATCCACCTCAAGTGGGGAGATTCTGATTACAGGAAAGGCACAAATTTACAAGATAATAATAAACACAAACCAATAAGTGCCATGTTACAGTTATGTAATACTGAAAGGCTTGAGTTTAGCTGATTTTAGTGTCAACTGACATTGACAACTTAACTATTTATGAATTTGAGTTTATTTTGTTAGTATCGTTGGGAGGTGAACTCAGGCTACGTAAGTGAATTTTGCATTTACCTGAAAAAAATCAGACAGATCAAACAACATATTGTAGAATACAGAAACCAAATTCTAAAAGGACAATGCTGATGGCTGCTTAGTTTATCCAAATTTGCCAAGAGATAAGGCCAAAACTGGGCCCTAAAGTGTGATTTTAACAAGCCTTCGTTTGTTGAAGAACTTTAAGTAGTGCTGAAACCTTATCACTTTTTGTTTATGACGATTGTGCCTTGGGTGGACCTCAGTCTAACACATGTTTAAAATGTAGCCAAGAGCTCCACTTAGCATCCAGAAAGAAATGTTCCATGTTTGTAAAGAATACACGGGCAAAACCCCTATTTGGGCAGATGGTCTGTGGAGTATCGACAACATTTTTCAAAGAGGAGGACCGAGATTGTGCGTGGAAGAACATTGTGACTCAAACCAGGGTCATTCAGGCAGAATAGGCTGCTTACTGACCCCAAAAGATAGACTCTATTGCATCTGCAAATTCCATCTGTAATTTATGCTTCATGCTGACTATGATTAACCTGTCAGTTCACATTTAATTCACATTGATTCTGATTAAGGTTAAAGCAAAAGTTGCAATAAATAAAATCATGTTCAGTAATCTCTTCATTATAACAGTCATTCAGAAAATTTGAGTGTTTGGTTTATAGATCCAATAAAAGGGAACAGATAACCAATTTGCAAAAAAGCCACCAAAGTATCCTTCACTATAACTGCTCCACCATTGGTGGTCGTGCCTTCAGTTATTTAAACCTTTGTCTTTTGAATAGCCTTACACCTTTCACCTCGCTATCGTCTCTTAAAGACACTCTTTCAAGCTAGATCTGTTGATCAAAATTTTACTCATCTGTTCTAGTAACTCCTATTGTGACGTAGCATCCTATTTTGATTTTTAATTCCCCCTAAGCACTGTTTAAATTTGTAACTGTACCATCTTTGCTAGGACAAGAGTTATATTTGACGGTATGCACAAAACATCAGGTATCACAAGTCAACTGATTGCTTCAATTCACTCACTTTTTCACTCTCCACTTTCCCCTTATTGATTCACAGTATCTGATTTGAATCTATTAATCTTACAGGTTTGTAGAATTGAAACAGCAATTCTGAAACAACCGAAAAAGCAGCCAAGGTCATCCATACCTCTTCTTCAACTGTTTCCTTTTGATAAAGTACAGGGGATGCGAGAGATCTGAACTAAAAAAAAACAAAAGTGCCAGAAAAACAATTCAGTCAATCTGGCATCGTTTATGAAGAGATAAACAACATTAATGGCTTCAGTCCCATATGAATCTTCTTCAGAACTGCAAAGGAGCTGAAAATTGATGTGTTCATTTTGAGATATGACAACATTTCACCCAGAAACTACATTGTTAGAAAAGAAACATTTTTTTAAAAAAGGTCTGCAATCTGTAATGGCCTTTAAGAATATATTAAAAGGATTTTTAAGAATTTGCATTAATTGTAAAAAAAATTTATTGTCCCTGGCAACCCTCAACCTGGAAACATCACCAAACAAAACATTAAGAGACTGATATCACATGGTCAGACACAAAGGATGGTTACAAGCAGAGGTGCAGAAGAAATCGACACAGGGAGGAAGAATTGTTAAAGATACTTGTGAAACTTAGGAAATCAAAACTCTGATAAACAGCACTCCTGCCTTACTCTGCAATAACAAATAACATGAAGCTTTGGAGCTACTTTGCGCCACATTTGTAAGGACCAAAGAGAGATTAGGGTGGGCAACAGAAATGCTTTTGAGTGCACAACACTCCCCTTCAGCTCACGAATCCTAATGGCGCAGCTCTCCAGAGTTCCTTTGCAACTAACTAATTAATAACACCTTCGGTTCACAGTTTGGCCACGAGTGGGAAAACACACGAGAGTTCCCGATTCATTTCCTGCTAAACAGGAAAACCGATTTTTCCAGTGAGTGATTTGCTTCACCTCATAAGAATTCTGTGCTCCTCTGTCTGCAGTATAGCAACAATTTCAAGTATAAGTTCCTATTTTACGTACCATGTGCGAAGGGTCTGTTTCAGTGCTGTCTATCTCTATGACTCTATGTCAATTCACTTTTGTCTCTTTTGCATGGGTTGGTAATTTTTTTTCATTTGGTCATTTTAGTTTGCGGTTTGCAAGATGTACGTTTGAAATAATTTCAACCTCCCACTACCAAACATAAATCTTTACTAATATACTTATGCTGATTTCAGACAGATTGGTGCAACTAGTCCCAGTGTTCCGAACTATGTTCCTGCTCAGAGTCTGTATTCCCGTCCCAGTTCAAATGCATACATTTGTGAATTGTTTTAAATGTTCATTCATGGGATGAGGGCATACCTGGCGAGGCGCCATTTACTGCCCATTCCTAATTACCCAGAGGGTAATTATGAATCATCCACATTGCTATGGATCTGGAGTCACATGTAGTCCAGACCAGATAAGGTTGACCGTTTCCTTCACTAAAGAACATTCGTAAAAAGAGTTTTTCTAACAGTCAACAATGGGATTCATGGTCAATGTTAGACCCTTAATTCCAGATTTATATTTAATTCAAATTCCCCCATCTGTCGTGACAGGGTTCAAACCCAGGTCCTCCAAATGTTACTTGGGTCTTTGAATCAACAGAAAATGATAATACCACGAGGGTGTCGCCTCCCCTATGTGACAAAGGAACACGACTTGGAAGGCGTGTCATCCTCCATGGAGAAAAGACTTGCTGCTGTGTCCGAGCTCATACACAAAGAACAATCACTTGGGTCAGGTGTCCAAGATACCCTTACTCTTTTGGTACTGGTGCACCCATACAAACATTGCAACAATTGGTCGAGTGGGAGTTGAAGGTAAAATAGCTCTACAGGGGTCACAGAGAGTCAATGCCTGCCCATTATACTTCTAAGAAACTGATTTAATCACATCATTTTTACACGTGATTTTAAGAATAGTTCTCAACTCAAACATAGGAGCAGAGGAAGATGTGTAAGGCATTCAGCCCCACAAATCTGGTCTGCCAGTAATTTAGAGCAAGGCTCCAGTCAGTCAACACTTAATGAAGGGAAGCCTCAAGTCTCAATGATCCAGTCATGCAGCATTATTGTCAAGAGAGCCAATCTACTGTCATAGAAAAGAAAAATAATTTTACATTCAGAAATGCTACCTTAAAGATAGGGAAGTCTAATCCTAGAATCCGTGAAAAAGTGCTCTAAAGTTATTATTCCCCCTAAAGATCAGCTCCCACACCATGTTGCTGTAAGTTGTGTTTTACTTAACTGGCAACTAAAGAGGTCCTCTACACTGTTGATTTGAAAACTGTGCAAACATGATGAGTACATTGAACAAGGAATATGCAGCACACTCTCTCTATTAACCAGGGAACTAAAAACAATTTGCATCAGATGCAGGATTGAGGAACATTCTACATCTTACCCATACGAGTGCAGTAATTTGAGGTGATGCATAGGCTGAAATAAATAAACACTATCTTGGAAAATCCTGGATTAATGAACCGTAGAGCTATCTTAAGTTCTCCAGACTTGTTTAAGAAAGTTTTTTTTCAAATTTCTCTTCCTATTTCCTGTCGTACATTGCACATCTCTGTTCAACTGCAGAAATCCAGTGAGCCCAATTCCAGTCAATTTAACAGCAACACTCCAACACCCAACCACCCCACACTGTCCCTTGGCCATTCCCAAAGCTAGGCCCTGACATAAATAAACAAAGCCTACTTACAACATCATATCACTAACACAAGAATCAACAACCTCTTGAATCTCTAATTAAGTTCTCTGCAGTTACTACAATGAGACAGAAATAGGATGCTTTGCTTGAATTTTTGAATCAAGCAGTTGAGTTGTTGAGCCTGCAGTAGACCAGGGGCTGTGGGCCACTGACTGCTATTGCCACTCCCTCGACAATCCAGCACTTCCACTTCCCCCAAGAAATATGAACCATATGCAACTCACCTGGTGTCGTTTCCTCATTCTTAGATTCATGATCCCCAACCAATTGCCCAACAGTCCCATAACAAAACACCTGAATTCTGTTCCAATGTTTCAGCTGAGGATCCAGCTGACATGAGGGGATTATGAACACATGGTCGCATCCTCAGAGGCACACTGCATTTGCTAATACTTAGCAATGCTTAAAAACACACTCATATTCCTCTAGAGAACACGTAAATACTGAGCCGAGAAATGTGTGGCAGTTTTGCTTTCTTTTCCATTATCTCTATTCACAGAGTACCTCAGTAATAGCCAGATAAAGGGCTCCAGGGAATACCTCAGCAAAAGGGAAAAATTTCTGCAGTAACAACTCACTGGCATTTTCTGAATCCTAACCAGTGAACAAAAATCAAACTTTCCTTACTTTCTGGAGAAATGGTGTATGCTGTATTGCAATATCATAGCTGAGAAATCTGTCATTGCTGACCTCTGCGAAAGTCACTTATGGAAGCTGCAAGGATGGCTATTCATTCATATATTATTGTCCGTCCCTAGATGCCCTCTAGAATTTGGTGGTGAACTGCATTCTAGAACTGCTGCAGTCCATATGCTGTACATAGTCCCACAGTGTTGTTCGGGAGAGAGTTCCAGGATTTTGACCGAGTAACACCAGAGAGATTCAGATATATTTCCAAGTCAGGATAGTGAGTGGCTTAAAAGAGAAATTGCAGGTGGCAGTATTCCCATGTATCTGCTGTTCTTGTCCTTCGAGAGAGCACTGGTTTGGGTTTGAAAGGTACTGTCTGAGGAGCCTTGCTGAAGTTGTGTAGTGCATCATGAATCTGAATCTCCTAAATCTCTCCAATTAATTTCTCTGCCTTTGCCATGATGACACAAAAATGGATGTTTTGCCTGGACAAGTTAACCGTGTCGTTTAATTTTTACAATACGCCGGGAACTTTAGTCCAGGAGAAGGTGAGGACTGCAGATGCTGGACATCAGAGTCAAAGAGTGTGGTGCTGGAAAAGCACAGCTGGTCAGGCAGCATCTGAGGAGCAGGAGAGTCGACGTTTCAGGCAAAAGACTTTCATCAGGAATGAGACTTGTGGGCCAAGGGAGCTGACAAATAAATGGGAGGGGGTTGGGGCTGGAGGGGGGTGGAAGGTAGCTGGAAATGTGATAGGTAGATGAAGGTGAGAGTGAAATTAATAGGTTAGAGAGGAGGGTAGAGTGGATAGGTGGAAAGGAAGATGGACAGGTGGGACCATTCGAGAGGGCAGTGCAGAGTTCGAAGGTTGGAACAGGAGGGAGAGGAAATGAGGTAACTGGTGAAATCCACATTGACTTTCTTGGGAATGGTAGGGAAGGTGCTGGGAGGGTGTATGTGTGTGTGTGGTGGGGTTGGGGGGGGGGGGGGGGGGGGGGGGGGGGTGGGCATGGACCTGACAAGGGAGTTGTGGAGGAATGGTCTCTCCAAAACAGAGAGGTAGGGAGGGAAATATATCTCTGCTGGTGGGGTCTGAAATAGAAGAGGATGGTGCAGTGTATCCAGAGGTTTTGGTGGTGGTGGTGGTGGTGGGGTGGGGGGGGGGGGGGGGGGTGGTGATGAGGGGGTGGGGGGGGTGGAGGGTGGGGAGCTGGAAGGTGAGGACCAGGGGGGTTCTGTCCATGTTGCGATTGAAGGGGTAGGATTCAAGAGCAGAGGTGCAGGAACTGGAGGAGATGCACTGGAGAACATTGTCAAACATGGGAGGGGAGACTGCGGTCTCTGAAGGAGGAGGCCACCTGGGATGTACGGTGGAATTCTTCCTCCTGGGAGCAGATGCGGCCGAGATGGAGGAATTGGAAATAAGGGATAGCATTTTTACAGGGTGGGAGGAGGTGTAGTCTTTAGTCCACCCTGTCCTCCATGTTCCCAGTGAAGCCACACAACAAAAACTGTTGGCCATTTAAATCTGTTGTCGAGGCTCACTGTTCATGAAAGCGGAGTCAATGTATCTTTTTACACTCTGCACAAGTGCTCCAGAAAAGAGTCACAGAGGTCTGCAGCACAGGAAAAGGCCCTTTGACCCTGGATGTAGTTGGTTCCTTTAGGGATGAGCTCTGAGGGATGTGATATGTTATGTGATCTGTTAGCCCAATCAGGGATGGAATAGGAAAACAGCATGAGGTGTGTGGGGACGTGCCTATGAGTTAACTTGAAGGGCTGGACATGTAAGGACTGTGTAATGTACTCTGTATGCAAGTGTTATTAGTTGCATTAAACCCTGATGTTGTAAGTTAACCTGCAGAGCCAAGCTTTGAAGCTATTTTAGGCGCATTGAGTCTGCGCTGGTCAAAAACAACTTCCTACTTTAATCCCGTTTTCCAATACTTGGCCAATAGCCTTGGCATTGCAAGTGCACGAATCTAACTTCTTCTTCAATGTTATGAGGGTTTCTGACCCTACAACCCTTACAGGCAATGAGTACCAGATCCCAACTACCTTCTGGGTAAAAATATTTTCTGCCTCAAATCCCCTCCAAACCTTTTGCCCTTTAAATCTATGCACCCCAAACCCTAGTCATTCAGGGGTGGAGTGTATTCTTGTCTATCTGATGCACACCCCTCATAAATTTTTTATAACTTAATTTTGTACCCTCACCCTCAAAACCTCCTGTGCTCCAAGGAATCAATCTCAGTCTGGCCGATCTCTCTTCATAACTAAACCTCTTCAGCCCTGGTCAATCTCCTCTGCACCCTCTCCAGGGTATCCCTCCAAAAATGTAAAATGCAGAACTCCGCACAATACTCTAGCTGTGACTTAATCAATTATTTACAATTCCAGCCTAACCCTCCCTGCTTTCAAACTTTATGCCTGTGAATATCTTACAGCACATTTTTCTAAATGTCTTCGCGAGTAGTGACCAGGAGTGTTCTTACCCCTGATGAGAACAGCAACATCTCCATTTTAACATCTCAAACGCTATCATTGATTTAAATATAATTTTTTACCCTTCGTCAAATGTGTACCAATAATAATGGAAGGATTGTAGGGTCATGCATGGTTGTGAAGTGGATTTGTACATAAAGATCGGGGTCTTTTTTACCAGCATCTTTCTGTAATCTGGAAACACAGACAATGAATGGAGGTCATTAAAAGACATAACTAAATTCATACCCAGTGTACAATCCAATAACTGGAATAACTGAAAGGAAACCATCTATTATAGGTTTCAGAAAACTCTCATTTCTTATTACCTCAATTCAATTCATTCAATAAATGTCATCCATTACTTACAAAATTAACAGAGAAAGATTTTCTTTTTATGAGGTAGTGCCTGCTGTGGGGGCAGGAAAACACGTGGCAGATAAATGAATTAGCAACTACAATTTGTCTGTGGTTCAGGTATTAACTTTAAATGTCTTTTATCACAGCTCTCCTTAAGGAAACATTGCCAACCGCCCACCTGAATGGTATCGTTGATGGCAATGATCAAAGCACTGAAGCCTTGGAATGTGCAGCAGGCTGGCATCAACAGCGTGAGAAAGAGACATTTGAAAAACTCTTCAAAAAAGATCATTAAAAGCTGGCTGCCTTTGTGTGTCAATCGAACAGAAGTGTGATCACAGGCTGAGGTTGAGAAGACTGAAAGAACTGTCAGTAAGAATCAAGCGCTCTGCAGTAACAGGGATTTATACTTAGAGAGGCTGTTTTAGATGGAATGGCCTATTGCGAGAGAAGATTCTTCTACAACATGGACAATTTTTTTTCCAGTAGGTATAAATCAATCATGTATTAATTGTACACCCTACATAGCTCTTCCTTTGTCTTTCACAGCAATAGCAGGTCACAGAGTTACCTTAACTCTTCTACCAAACCACAAATGAGTGTTCTTCTGGTAAAACAGGCCCATTTTCATTGACATTAGCTACCTAATGCACAGCAAATCAAGGCAGCAGTTGTATTTATTAAAAAGGAGACACCAAAATAGGATCCTGATCAAATTTGATGTACTCCTGCACCATATACAATCAGGGTTCACACTGATATTTTAACCTAATTATGGAGATCTACATTATCGTAAAATGTGTGCAAACCTGTACCATTAATTCATAACATATCCCTGTGAATTTAAATGCCCAATAATATAAAGGTGGCATACAATGAACTTTTTAAAAACTGGATACAAACAAAGCTATTAAAGTGGCTATTTTAAATCATAAGACTCTTGTAATTTGAGGTGCCGGCAGTACCAGTCCCAAACGAACACCACCCAAGTTTGGAGAAGAACCTTGAACTTGCAGCATGTTGAGGGGTCTATGTCGTCTCCTGCTTTTAAAGTCAGGTGGAAGTGGTTTGCAGACAGTTCCTTCGGAAAATATGGAAGGAACAGTTCAGCCGGTCTGTGAATCAGACATGGAAACCAAGCGCATGTCAACACGCAGCAAGGTAATTAACCGCAATAGCTTGAAAGCAAGTGATTCCCACAGAGAGTTTCAACTTCGAGGTTGCCTGGGAAACAACCTCCTAGAAACCCAACCTTCAGAAACCTCACACCACGCTGGGAATTGCTCATTTTGTAAAAAATGCTCATTTCTACTTTAAAGCATCAACTTCACCAAAGAAACCAATGCCTGACTTAAGAAAGACTGGAGATCATAAATCAGAGATTAAGTTGACCATAATTTGTAAAAGTGTAAGTTCTTGCCTTTTGCCGTGCTTTCGGTGTGTGTATACAGGTAGTGATCTGGTGGGTTATGTTGCATTCTTTTTGGGATAAATGACTGACAATGAGTCACCTTTCCATTTTTTTTTCTGTTAAATCAATAAAGCTCGTTTCTGAATATGTTAAATGATGTCCATGGGAGATCCAAGATGGCGGCGACTCAGCAAGTCTGAGTCTACAGAGCCCTTCCCAAAACCTGGGAAAAGTGGGTTTCCTGCCCCCACCACACTTGCCAAACCACCCAAAAAATTTCTTTAATCTTAATTAGCTGCTGAATATTATATTTAAACAGTCTAATACTGAGTGGATAATGAGTAAATCAAAGGGACCCCGCAGCTCTCAGAAAACAAAGACCCCTCCCCCACCCTCCTCTCCTCCTCCGGCTGCAGCTGATGTAAAAACAGGCCTTGAAGAGATGATTGCCAGGCTGGAAACGACACTCGTCAATTTCATCGCAGAATCCAGACAGAGATGGAATGCATTCGAAGAAAAGTTACAAAAGTACAGCCAGGCTCTCGAGGAATTACAGGGCCGAGTGAAGGGGGCGGAGCTAAAGGCCACGACCTCCGAGGCTGCAGCACAAACAGCTGCAGAACAGGTGCGAGCTCTGGAGCAGAGAGTCCGGGCCTTTGAAATTTACATGGATGACCTGGATAATAGAAATCGGAGAAAGAATATCCGTCTTCTGGGCCTCCCTGAACAAGAAGAGAAGGGACACTTAGTAGTATTTCTGGAGCGATGGTTGCCCCAGCTTTTAAACCTGGGGGCTGTAACTGACCGGGTAAGGGTGGAGTGGGCCTACCGGGTCGCAGTACGCGGATCTGGCCCAAACCAGCGCCCACGCCCGGTCCTGTTCCGGCTGCAGAGTTATAGGGAGAGGCAGATACTCCTGGATGCCTCCAGAAAGCTTGGAAAGGATCCTAAAGCTATGATTCATGAAGGATCCAAGATTATGTTATTTCAGGACTTCTCCCCGGCTTTGGCACGAAGAAGGAAGGCGTTTGATGAGGTGAAGAAATGTTTAAGGGACTTAGATATTCAATACACCTTACGCTACCCAGCGACGTTATGCTTTACCCACGAAGGATCCGAGTATAATTTTAGATCATCGGAAGAGGCCAAGAAACTTTTAGACTCTGTTAAATAAATCGTAAGAGACAATTTATGTTGGCTTGCCTCTCCCACACTCCGTGGGGAGAAATGGATACTTTATTCTACTTTACTTTTGCCTCTGGGAGCGGGGTTGTCTTCCTTGCTATGTTATTATACTTAACTGTAATCTGTTGGAGTTGTAATTTTATAGTTATGTGTGTTTGTACGTGGCATTGATGCTAGCAGATATACTCAGGTATGGGTGGGGAGGGGTGGGGGTGCGGAGCTCACTGTTAACTCTAGCTCGGTATTATATCTAAATCCTATTAAGGAGCGCCCGGGTCGAGGGTGGGACACTGTTTGGGAGAGGATATGGTGGAACGTTGGAAAGGTAGTAAGGCCCCCTGAGAACAAGGGGGAAGATCTCCATTCAAACATGTTTAATTTTTTTTTGTTCTTATTGTTTGGAAATAACTTCCTTTTTATCATACTGTTATGAGTGTATTAGAGAACATTTTCTCTTATTTGAAGGATGTAAGCGACTCAACTATACACTCTGGATGATTGTGGATTAGTTGAATTTTGATGATTATATATTTAAGATCTATTTTTATATTAATGTTTGTGCTTGAAAATTCTGCTTATTTTTGTAAATTTGTCAAAATGTTAAATTCCCAATAAAAATATCTATATAAAAAAAAAATGATGTCCACGCTCCAGCAGTAAAAAATATACATGTTTTCATAAAAGCATTATAAGTACAGAAGGTACAGAAATTCTTCCTTTCTGACACAGAAAACTTATAAATGCCTTCTCTCAAGTGCTAACTGCAATGTCAGCACAGAATCAGCAGAAACCCAAGAGAATTTAGCCAATTACTGATTGGAATTAAGGGGGATTATAGAACAGAGAATAATGCAACACACAAACAAGCCCTTCGGCCCACGATATTCTGCTAAACATGATGCCAAATTAAACTAATCCCTACCATCTGCCCATGGTCCATACCCTTCCATTCCTTGCATATTCATGCGTTTATCATGTGCAGTCTAACCAAAGTCTTATACATCTGTAATGTGACATCCTGAGTCTTGTAATCAATTCTCTGACCAATAAAAGCAAGCATGCCATACGCATTCTTTATTGCCTTATCTATTTATTTGGCTACTTTCAGGAAGCTAGCAGGAGGACTCTTTGGAAACATGAAGCAAAAGTGTTGCAATATATGTTGAGTGATTATATACAATGTGTGATTCACGTTTGGTTTAATTTACCAGGCAAGTTAGAGGAGCCAGACTGTAGAAGCTGGAATGGATGCGTTAAATACAAGGAGTAAAATGAACTGTTTATTCTGAAGCATGAAACTTTTATCTTTTTCTTGGCTAGTGAAAAGCATGTTCGCAGTTCAAAGATTTCGGAGGTGACGGTCAGAAATAACATGGATCTCAGAAATAATTCATCCTTTACATGACAAAATAAGGCTGATTAGTAGAGAAGATTTCTTATAATTTTGACAACAACATCTCATATTATAAATTTGCCCATTCAACATACATCTAACATTTTGCGAAACATAAGAAACATAAGCAACAATCTCCAGTTACAACAGGGCCATTAATTTGGCTTCCTGATGGAATATAATCCAGATAGACAATCACATATTTGGGCAATGACAGGCAAGTACTTCAGTGGTGGACAGCACAGTATTGTATGGAATAAAGTCCAATGTCCTTCCTTCAGCACTCAATTGTTAGGCAAGGTCTCATGGATATCACAAAAATGCCATGCACTATTGTAGCTTGAGTGAAGTTAATGAAACAAATAGTGTTGTCCAGACCTCCAACTGTTTATAATGTTTAGGTTTATTTCCCACAATGTTGCAAAGTAGTTTCAAAGTAATAGGGATCCTTATCAGCTACGTCAGAGACCATTCTCCATCGACTTACACAGATTTCTGTAAGTACTTGAAATATCATCTTATTCAATCCACAAGCTTGGAAATACTGGCTGAGGTCTCCATTTGGGTAATAATGTTTGAGTAAAAGGCCAAGGGGAAGATTACATGGATTATAATTTGTTGCAAAACTATATTCTCCAAGTGGATACTAATGATAATGTTGCGAATAGTAAACAGCAAAATTTGCTTTTCTGGCCTACATTATTCGTGTGGATAAGGATAGCAACACTGTTCAATTCCCTTGTTCTTCCAGCTTTGGAAATCCAATGTACCTATGCAACATACCAATAGAACCACTTGATAAACAGACTTTAAACTATAAATGGACAACAGCTGTTAAATTTGATTTATTAGGAATTATTCTGCACAACAGAAAGTCAGTTTTCTTCCTTCCAAAATATTTACCCTTTGACAATGGCCCAGCAAATAAATCCAACAATAAAAACACCTTACACACACAGTTAGGTCATTGATCAAATGAGCAATAAAACCAGATTACTTGTCCCCTCAAATAACATGCAACTCCAAAAGATTTCTTTTTATTCTCCGATTCAATGCTGCTCTCTGAACTGGTGCTAATAATGTAAATGGTGTAGGTTAAGATTCAAGTGCAATGAGACAAAGAAAAGCTGTAACCTTTTCACTTGTGACTCTATCAAGCTCAATTAAACCTCCCTCCTAATCAGCTGTAAGGTCTATTCATTTATCAGAAACCAATGAAAAAACTACTGATTCGTTTATAGATTTTAGTTAATGATCCTATTTCCTTTCAAACTACCTATGGTTGCAACAATGCTCATCAGGAATAAAACAGAACACTGTTAACCAGCTATTGAATAGTATGCAGCCACAGATAGTGGCAGCACCTTGCAGATCTATCGGTAGCACAATTTAATATGAACTGATTGCAACTGAGCTGTTCTCTTATTTGATCTTTTTAAGAGTCAGAGTAGTATACATTTCTACTTCTTTTCCTGTGATAATAGATGCTGGAGTCAAGAGTGTGGTGCTGGAAAAGCACAGCAGGTCAGGCAGCATCCGAGCAGGAGAATCAGCATTTTGGGCATATGCCCTTCATCGGGACTTATGCCTGAAACATCGATTTTCCTGTTTCTCGGATGCCGCCTGACCTGCAGTGCTTTTCCAACACCACACTCTCGACTCTGATCTCCAGCATCTGCAGTCCTCACTTTCTTCCTGTGATAATAGATGACAATATGAAAGCCCAAGATTATTAATCAATGTTCAGTTATCCTTTCCACCATGCTTCCTGACAGAAACTCTCGAATTGTATTGTTTTGCAAGCAGCTGTGTAACAAACAGTTAAAAGATGGAGGTTCAACACTTCTCAAAGTCCTGCTCGGTTTTCAAATTAGCAGATCATTTGCAATTTTTTGATGCATTAACTCTTATTTTCTTGGAGCAGAATTTCTTCATCTATTATTCTGAATACCTTGGACTTACAAGAGGAACATTGAAATAGAAAAAGGGGGTGTCACTTTCTTAAGTTTGCTTTGATTTGTGTGCTGGATTTAATTCACCATCAATAATATGAGCAGCACTGTGACCCCTAATATTTGCTGAGAGATAAGAAGAGAATATTAGTGGATGATGGGTGTGGGAAAAAAAAGGTGTGTATCAGAGAGGGAGTATAGCTTTCCCAAATTTACAATAGCAAGATGCATTACAAACATTACCACTGGGTTTTCCGGTCAACAGGCAGGAACAGAAAAGTGGGAAAGATCGTAGCGGTGCAGGATACGTGTGTGTCAAGTGAACAAATGGAGGGAAGAGATTGTGGAGCTGTCATTGAGGGAGTTGGTGTGGGGTAAGCTCATGAAAGTGAAGAAGTGTCGCCGTTGGCATCAAGAAGCTTGGTGATGCAGTGAGGGATGGGGGAGGTGAAGATTCAACTGACCATGGGCAGAACTGCAGGTAAACTTGTTGGGTCTGCAAGAAACACCCCTGCTCCTCCTAGCCTACAAGCAGTGTGGTAGATACACTAACCTTATGTGTGTGCCTTTCTCACTGATGAAAAATTGGCTGAAATAGGAAAATAAAAAGATCCTATCGAAACAGACCTCCTTAAAAGCTGTAACTAAATGGTCTCCTTCCTGACAGCACATTAGTTACCTGATGTAACATTAACAGCAGTCAAATTAGCACACTTCACAATCAACAGGCTAGCCATTTAGTCAATTCTTCAGTCCTGTGCAAAATGAAATGTCTAAATTAATACTGTGCAGAAGCATGTCTAATGTGGAGTCTTTACAGTAGTTTTAAAATGTCATGAGGAAACAAAAGTTGACATTATCAGAATTGAGCAATTATCAATTAAGATTTCTATCCTATAAATCACTGATGCATTCTAAATTACTACTTATCAGCAGCACAACAGCAGATAGAAAGCAGCAAATATAAAAATTGATTTTTGGACTGATACAGGCAGAAAATAAATTATCTTGATAAATGAACATTCATGATCACTAATACTTCCAGTGGAATCCCATCAGGGTCAACAGAAGGGTAGCTACACTGCATTGGGCTCACAAGGCCCCATGTCAATATAACTGGATCTCCAGTGCCCAGCTACCTCACACCTAGAAAATGCAGAGAATCAGAAACTCTAAACTCAGCCATGACTCAACATTGGTTACCTCCCTCAACTCCAGTCCCAGGCCACAGCTCATGTTGTTACCCTTTTAAAACAAATATAGCAGAAGTCTGAACAGGCTGGCTAAATAGTCTATGTATTTGCTGTGAATATGGCCTTTCTCTGTTGGACTCTTGCTGGCATTATTACTATTAAGGAAACCTATGGTTTTGGCCCATAAGCCAATCTGGAAAACAGAATTAGTCTTCCCACTTTCATAGAATTGCGTTGTACATTAATATACAAAAGTTAGAATTCAGTTTCTTCCAAATGAACAATAGAAATAAACCCTTGTGCTTTGGCTCAGACTTAAATTTGGTTACCTTATCATTGACTTCAGCCCTCCTCTGGCCATTCATTCAAGCTGTATCATATCTCAAAACACCTTAGCATCCTCTTCAAGCCACAGCTAAGTTTCAAACTCCGCATCCTATTTACTACTCCAACCCCTACAACTGAAACCTGTATGTTATTGATCTGACCTTGAATTGTAATTGCTTCATTGTGTATCCCTTACAGTCACCCATCACTCATCCTTCGAAAATGTCGATATTTCCCTCGCAAAAACATGATCTGCCAATACTAGTTCACATGCACTCATCACCCTCACCTTTTATTCTAACACATTGAATTCAATATGCTTGTCTTTATCTTCAAAGCTCTACAAGACCCTGCACTATTTAGCTCTGGAATTCTTCCCCAGCCTTACCTTCTTCACAGACCCTTTAATCTTCCAACTTATGCCAAATCATCCTCATCTTCTTCTACCATCATTAATAGCAAAGCAATAACGAACCTCGACCCTAATCTTGCTAACCATTTTGAGTTTTTGGCTTCCCTCTATGTTTAAAAACTCTGAAAAATGATTTCAGTCAAGCTGCTGTCTTAATAATCATCCTACTACGGTATGTGGCATTTCCTCTTAACCAGTCCAAAGATGTGCAGGTCGGGTGAATTGGCCATGCTAAATTGCCCATACTGTTAGGTGCATCATTCAGAGGGAAATGGGTCTGGGTGGGTTACTCTACGGAGGGCCAGTGTGGACTTGAGGGCCTGTTTCCACACTGTAGGCAATCTAATCTAATCTAACCTAATCATAATGTAGTCTGTAAGATGCCCTTAATATGTTCTTTAAATTTAGGCACCACATAAATGCAAGTTTCATTGTTTGGAAAGAAAGTTGCATTTTTTGGTATACTATTCCAATCACTTGGGTACCAGAGATATTGGGATATGAAACTAAATAGAAGAGATATGATCACATCACGATACAATCAAATTTTTAGAAAGCACCCTTTCCAAGATATCCTGCAAGGAAAATCAGATAGAAATATAGATTTACAGCAGGCATTCAACATTCTTGGAGCTACCCAGGATGGAACAGCTTAAAGGTAGTCTTAACTGAGCACTTAATTTCTGCACTAGTTTCTCCATTAGTGCAAGATCTGCACCAGTTAAGTCAGCCTGAAATTAGAAAAATGCACATTTTGCAGTCACAGGTTGCACAGTTTTGCTTACGGATTTAAAAATAGTTTAGTGTTCTGCCAGTAAAACACAATGCGGCATACATCAGTTTTTTCTTCCCCCCGAAAGAATTTGAATGGGAGGATTAGTTTGCGAAGCACGTATGAACCAACCAGTCACACAAAATGAGACAGTTCTCTAACTTTCTGATGGTTCCTGAGGAATATTATTTTTGTCATTAAGTATTTTCGGCATGCGTTGAAATATCTGGCTATCCCCAAATTTTGCCATTGAAAGGCTGGTGGTTTTATGACACTGTCAAATCTCTCTTGACAGACAATGAAGACTTGAGCTACGGAATCATCCGTGTTTCACTTTTCTGACCTTTAAGGCATTGAGCCTGAACTAATCTAAACAAAATTGAGTTTCATGTTACCAACATTGGTTTCTTTTTGAAACATTAGCAGAGTAAGCATATTATATAGGTTTCTATGCCTGCAGGATAATCATTTGCATCTTATTTTCAGGACCGTTTCTTCCACTAAATTCTAATGAATAGCATGTTAGTAAAGCTCCCCCAGCACAAAATAATAAAAAAAACTCAGGGCAGGAAATAATTACAAAATAGTGACAGATGAAGGTGGCCAGTCAGTCCATTCTCACTGTATGTGTAATCCAAATATTTAATACTTGGGAAATCTTCTGACAACCCTCAAAGTTATGCTTTATCATTATGAATCAATGCTCCCTTGTCTTACACGCAGTATTTAATTTAAAACAGTTGCCTGGATTAGTCTTTTCCATCCCATTTACCATCATTACTTTTATTAAACCAATTCTCTTGGATGAATCTTTTCCAGCTGGATAAGCTCAATTTTCTCCAGTCTCCCTCATAACTCTAATGTCTGAGTTCAGGGATCAGCTTCATTGCTCTGCTCTGCATTGCTTGCAACAATGAATAAATCCCTTATTTCCTGACAGCTGGAAGTGGGCACTGTCATGAAGATGCAGCCTGAATGTGGACACTGAATACACCACAATTTTCAGTTTTGGTTGCAATTGGCTCTAAGATGAATATTAAATAAGAGCACAAACTCAAGAAATACACCACAGTAAGAGGAAAACTTTTCAGCTCGATGAGGAGTATTTCCGTTGTTTCTCCTTTAATTTTGGATTCCCAGTACAGACCGAATTTTGCTTTGTAACAGTGCAAACACTGTTAATTGACAATAGACATTTGACTAAGATGCAAGCTCCTTCCTAGGATTTACATGACACCTCAACAGGTCACGCACAATGATGTCTTCAAATACCATGTGCTGTTTTGCATGCAGGATCTCAGAAACAGCAATACCAATGAAAGGAAAACTACTGGTCAGGTTAACAGGAAGATTCACTATTTTGAACAGAAACTTTGACACCCATCTGCATCAACCAAGACAAGTAGAGCCACAATTTAGTGTGTGGTCAAAGAAAATGCATCTTTTGGTATCATCTGAGATTACACACTTAAGTAATCAAGTAGGAGTTGAATTTGCAGGGTTTTTTTTTAATCTGCTACCAGAATCCTCTGTCCTGAGGACACTGATCTGCATAATGGTATAATATTTATCAGGACCCAATTTTAGGAAAATTTCCAGAAGGTTACACGCCACCTTTGCAGGAGTAACGTTTCCGGCATGGCCTCTGTAACTGTGCAGGTTTTGCTGAACATGAAGGAGACCCGGGTTCAATTCCCGACTCAGGCGACTGTGTGTGGAGTTTGCACGTTCTCCCCGTGTCAGCGTGGGTTTCCTCCGGGTGCTCCGGTTTCCTCCCACAGTCCAAAGATGTGCGGGTTAGGTGAATTGACCATGCTAAATTGCCCGTAGTGTTAGGTAAGGGGTAAATGTAGGGGTATGGGTGGGTTGCGCTTCGGCGGGTCGGTGTGGACTTGTTGGGCCGAAGGGCCTGTTTCCACACTGTAAGTCTAGTCTAATCTAATCTAAAGATGCATCGGGATCTGATCAATATACTTATTCTTGCAAACGCTGGATGTGTCCTTTCTCTTTTCCTTTCATGAGATATGAGGGTTACTGCATTTGCTGTCCATCTATAACTGCCCTTGAACTGAGCGAGTTGCCGGGCCATTTCAGAGGACATAGAAGAGCCGAACACATGGCTGTGGAGTCACATATTGGCCAGATGAGGTCAGGATACATTTCTTTCATGGATGTGAGTTCTTTTTTTAACAATTGATGATGGCTTCATAGTCATCATTGTAAAACAATTTTTTAATTCTAGAAATAGCAACCAAATTTAAATCCCACCAGCTCCTGTGATGGGATCTGGATCTGCAGATTGAATGCATCTCCCTGGGCCTCTAGATTACCAGGTGAATTACATTATCGCTACCGTGAGTTCTGAGGAAAGGTCACTGAACCTGAAACATTCAGGTTCAGTGCCAGATCTGGTGAGCTTTTCCAGCAATTTCTGTTTTTGTACATGACCCACAATATCAGCTTCTCCCAGCATAATACATTAATCCTCGCACACTAAGTCAAGTCATGGTCACCATGTTGGTGCTCCTGTAACTGGTATATCATCATTTAGGAAAAAATGCTATGAAACAAAATTGACAATTGAGCCAAATTTGGAAACCACAGGAATGTGATCAGAGACAAGTGTTAGACAAATCTGTACGACATTTTGAAAATGTAACTAGCAGGGTCAATGAGGGAGTGTAATTGGATTTTTAAAAAAACTTCAATAAGTTGCCACACAGGAGGTTACTACAAAATATTAGTGCTCCGCAGATTAAGGGCAATAAATTAGTTTCAAATACAGGTCAGTTAATAGGCAGGAATCAGAGAGCAGAAATAAATGGGTTCAGAAACTGTAACAATTGAGGGAACGCAAGGATCAATACTTGGGCCTTAGCTATTTGCAATTTGTCTTACTAACATTGACGAATGTAAAATGTTCCTGTATCCTGATGATATGAGACTATGTAAGAAAGTAAAGGGTGAACACAACGTAGAGAGGCTGGAGAGACACAACAGTTTACTTGAATGGACGAGGACAGGTAGAATACAATCCGGTGAAAAATGAAGTTATACCCTTTGATACGAAAGTAAAGCTGAACATGTTTAAATGGGGAGAGACAGAGAAAGGTTTGTATTTAGAAGGATATGGCTGCCCAGTACATGAATCACAGAAAACAGGAGCAGCAAGCAGTTAGAAATGTAAGTGGTGTGTTAGCTTCTGTTACAAAGGCCATAATAGGAAAGAAATGTTATTTATAATATAGACATTTGTGAGGCTACAGTTGAAGTACTATGGGTCGTTTTGGTCTCCTTTCCTGAGGGTGATGAAGGAATGCAATGATGGTTCACTAGATTGGTTCTTTGGATCCAGCAATTTTTCTGAGGTGAGACTGGGTAGACTAAGCCTTTTTCCCAGATGTTTTGAAGAATGAGAGGTAATCTATTTGAAATATATGAAATTGTTAATACTTGACAGGGTACACGCTGAAATGTTCCCCCTGGCTGGGCAATCTAGCACAAGGGGTCTCAGAATAAGGAGTTGGTCATTTAGAACTGAAATGAGGAGAAGTGCCTTCACTCAGAGGGTTGTGAACATTGGCAATTCTACATCACAGACAGCTGTGTGCGCTTCGTTACTAAGTATATTCAGGACTGGGCTTGAGAGATTTTTAGATACTTGGGGGATGGGATGTGGCCATTGTCTAGCAAGATGGATGGACATAGATGATCAGCCATAATCTTAGTGAATGTCCAAGAAGATTCAAAGGATCGTATGGCCTATTCCTGTTCCTATTTATTATGTACTTATGTAAAAAAAAAGTCTGATCAGACAGACAGATTTAAAGAGCATCTTATAAAGGAATAGACAGCTGGAAAGAAAAAGTCTTTGTGGAGAGAACTCAAGAGTATACACTTCAAATGGCTGAAGATATCGGCAATAAGAATGTGATAAAGGGAAGAGGAGTGCACTAGAATCCAGAAATGGAGAATACATATATTAGAAATGGTTATGGAACTAGAAGCAGTTCTAGTGATAGATAGGCAATGGCCTTCAAGAGATTTGAACATGTATAGTAATGTCTAATTCTTTCGTACTTGTCTAATTATTTACATTTATTCAAATATGCTGCATTAAAGATGATTTTTTTCCCCAATGGAACCATGCCTGTCAACTAGTGTTACAACTAGTTGATGGCTACTTTACAACAGAGGCTGTTTACTTATTCAAATTAACATGTTAAGATACAGTAAATATTCACTGCAATATTTTCATCCTGCTCCTAAGACCTATCTACAAAGCTTTATTTGCAGATCACTTGAACACCATTTCTTATGTTCTAAATTGAGTTTCATGTAGCCTTAGTAACAGGTACAGATTTATGGACTGATTCAGGGTCAGTCTTGGGCTCACTGGTGGTGGGTCCCAGAGTCACAAGTTTGTCTGTTCAAACACCACTCCAGAAACATAACAATTCAATGCTACACATTTCAGTATTATGGGATTTGTATATTGTTGGAGGAGTTAGAGTTTGAATCAGACGTTAAACTGAGACCACATCTGTCCCCACAGGCAGTAATATTCCAAGGATAAGAGGAAATTTATCTGCACAACATTTGTTCCTTCACTAACAATGCTCAAACAGATTCTCCCCTCAACCATCTCATTTTTGTTTGTGGGACCTTGCTTTGCTTAAACTGCCTGCCACATTTTCCCATGGGCGGCTACTCTTTCAATGAGTGCCAAACATACTTGAAAGGTGAAGACCTTTTTAATTCCAACCACTTAGCAATACAGCAACTGGAGTTATACAGGCGATGCAACAGACAACTCCCAATTGACAGGGTGATGACTAAATGAAAAGCAGAACATTCTGCAGCCTGTTCGAGTCTGTCGCAACAACAAGTGTTTGGCAACTCGACCCCAAATCCCCATTTTGAATCTACAACCAGATCTGATTACAGAAACAATGTCAATGATTTGCCAAAGATCCTTGGACAGCCACTTCAAAACCTATGAGTAATACCATTTAGAAGAACAAAGGTAGCAGATACACTGAAACATCACCACTTGCAAGATTCCCCCCCAAGCCACACATTACACTGACTTCTAAATATATTGCCATTCTTTCAGTGTTGCTGGGTCAAAATTCTAAAATTCCTTCCCGAACAATATTTTTATTCCATCTTAGCAATATGGGCTGCAGCAGTTCAAGGAGGCTGCCCACTAACACCTTTGCAAGGACAACTTGGGATGGACAATAAATGCTGGCCCAGCCAGTGGAACCTGCGACCCACAAGTGAATCTGAAAAAGGTTAGCTTGAATTTTAACCTTCGAGTCAGGACACACAAGTGAGGAAATCTCCTGGCTCACTGCACTCACATTGGAAAAGTTTACCCCAAACAGCGCAATTTAACTCTGTTGGCAAGGAAACAGATGCTAGCATCAACTACAGCAAGAACTCAGCAACCATGTTGAGATTAACAAAAGATCTATTAAAAATGCTATTATAGAAAAATTAAATTAATTAAAAACCTATTAAAAGCTTTAAAACTCTTCAATTAACCAAAATCAAAGCAAATAGATTCATATTTATGACACCCACATCCAGGACAGCTAATCCTTTCATAACCTCTTTGAGCTATCAATAAAACTGTGAAGTTACAAGCCCACTGTTGGGATAATTGTAGGTTGTGAAAAGCAGCCAACTAATAAAAATAATATAGCGACAGCCCTTGAAGTGATATCAGCAGTTATTGCAACAAAAAGAACAGTACTTTTTTTCCTTCGTTCTCAATGATAGAGATAAGTGCAGATTGAAAATTTTTCAAAATAAGGAATTCATTAACTTCACATCAAAAATTTTCTTTTACCCAGCACTGACAGAGCATGCTTTTTTTTCTCTTTTTACAGCGTTGGGGATGTAAATAACATCACAGCCTGACAGTCGTACAGAGCCTAACTTCCCTACTATGAATACTCTAAAAGTGTGCAGCTACTAGATTAGATTAGACTTACAGTGTGGAAACAGGCCCTTCGGCCCAACAAGTCCACACCGACCCGCCGAAGCGCAACCCACCCATACCCCTACATTTACCCCTTACCTAATACTACGGGCAATTTAGCATGGCCAATTCACCTGACCCGCACATCTTTGGACTGTGGGAGGAAACCGGAGCACCTGGAGGAAACCCACGCAGACACTGGGAGAATGTGCAAACTCCACCCAGTCAGTCGCCTGAGTCAGGAATTGAACCCGGGTCTCAGGCGCTGTGAGGCAGCAGTGCTAACCACTGTGCCACCGTGCCACCCATGAATGCAGGTGGTGAATGCAGGTCCATGCTACAGTAAAAACTGGGAATGTTTGAATGGATGTTGCAAACAACTAGTTTATTCCTCATATATTTTAGTGCTTGAACTTTAATTGCTCCAACTAAAAACTAACAGTGGAAAATGGGAGAATTTCAATTAGAGCAACTGGAACTGGAATGTACTTCCAGGTTGGGATATGTTGCTTTCATATCATTGCAAAGATCCACTCCGTCCTGGAACTGAGATTTAAATCTCATCAATAGCCTTGCTAAATTTGAATTATTCTTGTGAACCACATGCACATCTCCTTTCCCCTTTTTGACAAAAACTGGTTCTGTTGGAAATGGAGGTAGGCCTGCTAAAACTGGGACTTACCCAGCCATGTTATAAAAAAAGTCAGCAAGTCTCCACTACTGTCTCAAAACCCAAGGTGTATAGTGGGGGAACTACTGAAGGAAATGTTTACTTTGCAGCAAATAATTGGAACTTCCTATGTCTCATCATTCTGTCGCAAGCTTCACCCGAAACATGAAAACCAAAAGGAGCAAAACGGTGACTTTGCCATTGTCTAACCAGATCATAGGGGCTGCTCTCTTATGAGAGAGAAGTGACTCATGGTGAGTTACCTGAGGGCCACCAGACCTCGGGTGAGGGAAAAGGTTGAGAAGGAGAGTCCTTCATGGTAACCTCAAACCAGTGATGGGAATAGAACCCACGCTACTGGCATCACACTGCTCTGCAAACCAATGATCTAGCCAACTGAGCTAAACTAAGTCCCACAGCAAAGACAGTAATTGCTGGAAAAGCAGATCTGGCAGCATCTGTGGAGAGAAATCAGAGTTAACAGTCCAGTGACCCTTCCTCAGAACCAATGGCAGCTGGGAAAAGTTTTTAGGGTGGGGGAGAGGGGAGTAGGGGGTAAGGAGGAAATGATAATTGGGAGATAGACCCCAAAGAGAGAGGACAACAGGTGGACAGACAAAGCAATGGATAATGATCAGCCTGGGAGAATGAATAGCTGTTAATGGGGTCTATTAGTGGCTAACAATGGGCTGTGTGTAACAGCAGCTCAAGTGATAACAAGGCCAGATGTGTGGGGGTTAATCATTAGTTGCCATTTCCACCACATCCAGCAGGAGCCACCAAGAGACATATATTCCCTTCTCCAGTGAGCCTCCTGCAAGGACCATTCCCTCCAGGATACCGTGGTCCATTCCTCCTTCTACCAACACCACCCCTCACAGCTCCACAGTACCTTTCCCTGAAACCGCAGAAAGTATAACTCCTGCTTGTTTATTCCTTCATCCTCAGTATCCAAGGGCCCAGACGCACCTTTGAGATGAAGCAGCAATTGCAGTTCACACAATCTAGTGTACTGCACTCGCTTCTCAGAATGTGGTCTCCACTATACTGGGGAGACAAAACACAGACTTTGCAGAACATCTGTATTTTATCTGCAAAAACGTTCCTGAGCTTCCAGTCGTCTGCCAGTTCAACATACCCCCCTCATCTGGACCAACATCCCTGTCTCAGGCTTGCTGCAGTGCTCCAGTGAAGCTCAGTTTAAGCTGGAAAACCAGCATCTCATTTTCCACTTGAGGACTCTACTGTCTTCTGGACTCAATATTGAATTCAATAACTTTAGGGATTGAGCTTTCCCATATCCTTACCCCAACCTCCCCACACCAAACCTTGTTTTCACAATCTGCTATTACACACAACCCATTGTTAGCTACTAATTGTCCTCATTAGCAGCTATTTGTTCTCCTAGACCGATTGCTTTCCATTCCTTTGTCCAACCGTGCTCTCTCTTTGGGCTCTTGGCTCGTCCTTCATCCCGCCTCTCACCCTATCTTCTGCATAAAAACAACTTTTTCCTCGCTACCATCAGTTCAGAGAAAGGGTCACTGGATGTGAAATGTTAATTCTCATTTCCCACCACAGATGCTGCCAGACCTGCTGTGCTTTTCCAGCAATTTCTGCTTTTGTTTCTGACCATTTGCATCTGTTTTTCTTTGTGGACATCGAACACTTTATTCCACAGGCAATGTGCATTCACTCTTGGCTTGGGATTCCCAACGTTTATAATATAAAAGTAAACCTAATTGAATTTAATTGAAACTGGTCACAGTTAATTTTTGTTGATCCTTTATGTTTACCTAGAGCATTTAAATTCAGATTAGCAGTTTATTCAGATTGAATCTGAACCATGGCTCACTGTAGAAATGGGGCTTCAGGGAACACTTCTATTTCCTCAGTGTGACTGCTAAATCACCAAGTGCATTACTGTAAACTGGTTGCCGGAAACCAGTGTCAGCAGTTCTGAGCAAGCTTTGGCCAGTGGCATTTTGATTCATTCATAACGCAAACCATTTGCTTGGTACTTCACTACACCCCAGGGGTCTTAAAGCATTTTCCTGACATATTACCAGACTGTCTCTCTCTTAACTCTTAATGATCAATTACATTTTGAATTTTAAAAATCAGCAGCTTTTTTGGAAAATAAACAAATTCAGACAGAATAATAAATTAGTAATACAAATTCAATATTTTCTGCAGTTGTCTTTCAGCGGATACACGTACTTCACGTCCCAGTTACACTGCAGTCTCAACTCGAGTGCGAGTGTGGCAGCATAAATGAGGTGGTGTACCTCCTCAGGCATGTGATACCACCATGTGAGACAGTTTTGCTTTCTGCTCCCCAGGGAGAGCATTGCTGCCAGCTAATGGAAATATGTTGGATTCTGCGGCTGCCATTTTATTCAAACCACCGCCAATGCTGAGATTTCGGCCTTTCAGCACTAAACAAGATTTTCAGTTACACATCACACATCTCTACGGGCCTTCTGCAGACAGCAGGAAGCTCACGTTCAGCAATTAACTGTTTTGAACTGCTTTCTCTGCTCTCACTAAGCAAAGCCATAGGCCTATAAATGTGGCCCATACAGCATTCTTTGTATCTTTGGGAACAATGCTATCCCGGACAAAAACAGTTCATTTGATCAGTATTCCAAACATCATTTTAAACGTGCAAACTCTCCTGTAATTGTACACAGTGACAGCAGTATAAGACCTCACCAAGACTTCTCCAAAAGCTCCATCCAAACTCATGGACTTCATCACTTAGGAGGACAAGACCAACAGAGATGTGAGTACATTACCAATTGCAAATTCATCTCCATCTGATTTATAACTAAATTACCATTTCCTCAGTATTAGTGGCGTGAGAAACAAAACTCACTCACAATTCAGCCTGAGACAAAGCCTTGGAAACAAGAACATTTTATTCTTTACGGCCTTGCTAGAACGAGCGTTTGCTCAAGCAATCAGGCTAGCAAAAGCACGCAAAAACAAAGTATGTAAGCATTCTTATTCAGTTTGCAAGTTGCGGAATCACACCTCCCTTTTCCCATTCTATCATAAGCCGAATACCTCACTTGTTTTTCTCTAATTTTCCTTACCTGACGACCCTGATGTCCTTGTCCTTGTCTGTCACAGCCTGTTCTGTTATTTTATCCAGTTCCCCTTATCATACAATAAGCTTGTTGTGAAATGCCCCTATTGCTTCTTTTGTGGTCAGCTACAACACTTTAAAGTTATTTCTTAGTTTAAAACTATTTCTTAAACAAAAGTCTCTATATTCATTAAAATCTAAGCCTTAAGTATGCTGCAAGAATCCAATGACCATTTGTGTAATGTTCCCCTTCCCCGCCCCCCACAACACCCCCTCACCCATCTGCAAAAACAACATCTCTAAACACCACCATCTACAGAAACTACATTTCTAATCTCCCACAATGGGAATACTTAGAACTTTTGCCTTAAAAATACTGTCTGGGTACCTTCAACACAAGGACCTTTATGCAAGTGATGCAAGGAGCATGCTCACTGCCAGGGAACCCAGGGATGGGCAATAAATACCTGTCTTTGTCAGCAATGCCCACATCCCATAAGTGAATAAATAAATTTGGCCTCCTAAAGCCTGCATGATGGTGGGCAGAAACTGCACATCCATTACAAACCATTAGTGCCTCTTCAAAGCACAGGGTGTTGATGCAGACATCAGAAAGTGAAGTGTTTTAAAATCCTCACAATCACAATGTAGGTTACTGCTACAGTTTAAATGTGATTTACAACATATCACATTATGTGTTGAAAACATAAAAGAAAGATTTCCCATATCTGCAGTGTTCAATATCTGTAATTGATTTTTAACTACATGTTAAAAGCCACTAGTACATCACAGAATAATTAATCAGCAATTGAGTTGGTTGAGAGAGTAGGCATATAATAAAACACTGCATTCTCAGCTCAACTACTAAAGCTCTTCATAGATGACTTCCCAAATAATTACCTTGTCAACTTACATTTAAATGTAACTGTGCAACAATCACACAAGTATTTTTTTCATTCATTATAATATCACTTATTCTTCAACAGGGATCACTGTTAGCATAGCTCCAATAGCACTCTTAATCACAGACTAACAGCACGTAGATCTAAGCCTGCGATTCTTTACTCAATGAGCTTCCCCTGTAAATGGACAGCAGACAATAAGTGCTAGTGAAAGTGAAAAATGCTATCCACTGAGTCTTGAGTTTTATAGAGCCCTAGGAGTAAAAGTAGATCTGTCGTCAGTCAAATGTTTTACTTAAAATGAAAAACGTTCACATGAAAAAAATGGAGATGATTAAATGTTTGAAAGAATAAACATGCCTAAATGAACCAATCAAACTCAAGATTTTTCAAACCAAAAATTGAAGGGAATGTGCAGACCAAGTATTTTGGATTGAAATTGCATCTCAGTTGTCAAGGGCAGTTGCTCATGAGCATGGCATCGTGTGCAACATGGTATCAGTCTGTGGCCATCTGAAAATTTAATCTAGCTGAGTGCTACGCAGCGATGCAGATTGGAAATCGATTTAGCTTTACTTTACAAATTCCTGCGTACACAGAAGAATTTCGGGTTACAATTTTAAGAGTAACCGAGGTAGATGGTCTGCAGCAGACAAATGCAAAGCAAGTTTTAAAAGGCATACTCTACAGTCAAGGGAAAAACACATTTTAACTTTAAAACAGTTTTAACTTCTGCTCTAAATTCTGTGTCTTACAACCTTATACTCCACAACCACCTGATGAAGGAGCAGCGCTCCAAAAGCTAGTGCTTCCAAATAAACCTGTTGGACTATAACCTGGTGTTGTGTGATTTTTAACTCAAAGTGAGAGGGAATGGAATACTGGTCACACCTGGCAGTGATAGGTATTGGTGAATTGTAGGAGCAGCCCTGATTAAAGGCACAGCACTGGAGAATGAACAGACATCTGACAGTCTGTGTGTAGAATTGGAATGTCTAGTTGGCAAAAAAAAAGCTCGACCAAATAAATGACAGAGTTATGGTTGAAAAGATGAGAATTTTAAAAAGTACGCAAGGCTCAGAGTGAGTGATGCTGCCCTTGTTGAAGGACATCACAAGGTATGGCTGCAGTAGGCATAAACAAGAACAGCACAACGGAATTAAGTTGAGGTCTCCACATTAAAAACAGTGAAAAGCCAGAATTAAAGTTATAAAACAGAAACTTAGATGTCCAAACAGACAGAAAAAAGAAAGTTAGGAGACGATAGTGACTGCAACAAGATAGGGAGACCCATTATTGAACCTATGATTAAGGTGGACCCCATAGAAATTGGGATCCATACAGAGAAGCTGTAAAAGTGAACAGTAATCTCGAAACATAAGGCAAGAGGCACTATATGAAGTGCCACACAGACTGCATGAATCATCTGGGGAAAGTTGTTAAGCAAATACAATTCATCTTCGAGGCTGCAGGATTTATTTTGTAGTCCAAGAAAGGGACAGGAATGGTTTATTAGATTATGAAAGGTGGGAAACTATCCATTTTGTTTTCAGGACACTTCCAATTTGTCCACAAAAGTATGGAGACAACACTCCAGTAAACAGGCTTGCTAAAAGGCACAGTTAAAAGCCGTTAAAAACTGAAAAATAAAACAGCATTGCCATATAACAGATTCAAGGAGGTAAAAACAATGACTGCAGATGCTGGAAACCAGATTCTGGATCAGTGGTGCTGGAAGAGCACAGCAGTTCAGGCAGGATCCAAAGTGCAGCGAAATCGACGTTTCGGGCAAAAGCTCTTCATAAGGAATAAAGGCAGTGAGCCTGAAGCGTGGAGAGATAAGCTAGGGGAGGGTGGGGGTGGGGAGAAAGTAGCATAGAGTACAATGGATGAGTGGGGGAGGGGATGAAAGTGATAGGTCAGGGAGGAGAGGGTGGAGTGGATAGGTGGAAAAGGAGCTAGGCAGGTAGGACAAGTCCGGACAAGTCATGGGGACAGTGCTGAGCTGGAAGTTTGGAACTAGGGTGAGGTGGGGGAAGGGGAAATGAGGAAATTGTTGAAGTCCACATTGATGCCCTTGGGTTGAAGTGTTTGGAGGCGGAAGATGAGGCGTTCTTCCACCAGGCATCTGGTGGTGAGCGAGCGGCGATGAAGGAGGCCCAGGACCTCCATGTCCTCGGCAGAGTGGGAGGGGGAGTTGAAATGTTGGGCCACAGGGCGGTGTGGTTGATTGGTGCGGGTGTCTCGGAGATGTTCCCTAAAGCGCTCTGCTAGGAGGCGCCCAGTCTCCCCAATGTAGAGGAGACAGCATCGGGAGCAACGGATACAATAAATGATATTAGTAGATGTGCAGGTAAAACTTTGATGGATGTGGAAGGCTCCTTTAGGGCCTTGGATAGAGGTGAGGGAGGAGGTGTGGGCACAGGTTTTACAGTTCCTGCGGTGGCAGGGGAAAGTGCCAGGATAGGAGGGTGGGTTGTAGGGGGGCGTGGACCTGACCAGGTAGTCACGGAGGTAACAGTCTTTGCGGAAGGCAGAAAGAGGTGGGGAGGGAAATATATCCCTGGTGGTGGGGTCTTTTTGGAGGTGGCGGAAATGTCGGCGGATGATTTGGTTTATGCAAAGGTTTGTAGGGTGGAAGGTGAGCACCAGGGGCGTTCTGTCCTTGTTACGGTTGGAAGGATGGGGTCTGAGGGCGGAGGTGCGGGATGTGGACGAGATGTGTTGGAGGGCATCTTTAACCACGTGGGAAGGGAAATTGCGGTCTCTAAAGAAGGAGGCCATCTGGTGTGTTCTATGGTGGAACTGGTCCTCCTGGGAGCAGATACGGCAGAGGCGGACGAATTGGGAATACGGGATGGCATTTTTGCAAGAGGTAGGGTGGGAAGAGGTGTAATCCAGGTAGCTGTGGGAGTAAGTGGGTTTGTAAAAAATGTCAATGTCAAGTCGGTCGTCATTAATGGAGATGGAGAGGTCCAGGAAAGGGAGGGAGGTGTCTGAGATGGTCCAGGTAAATTTAAGGTCAGGGTGGAATGTGTTGGTGAAGTTGGTGAATTGCTCGACCTCCTCGTAGGAGCACGAGGTGACGCCAATGCAGTCATCAATGTAGCGGAGGAAGACGTGGGAAGTGGTGCCAGTGTAGTTACGGAAGATCAACTGTTCTACGTAGCCAACAAAGAGACAGGCATAGCTAGGTCCAATATGTGTGCCCATGGCTACCCCTTTGGACTGGAGGAAGTGGGAGGATTCAAAGGAGAAATTGTGGGTGGTGTCTCGAACATATGTGGGAGTTCCTGGACTAGGGGAGATAGGACAGTGTCGAGGTAGGTAGAGATGAGTTCAGTGGGGCAGGAGCATGCTGAGACAATGGATCGGCCAGGGTGGTCAGGCTTGTGGATCTTGGGAAGGAGGTAGAACCGGGCAGTGCGGGGTTCCCGGACTATGAGGTTGGAAGCTGTGGGTGGGAGATCTCCTGAGGTGATGAGGTTCTGTATGGTCTGGGAGATGATGGTTTGGTGATGGGGGATGGGGTCATGGTCGAGGGGGAAGTAGGAAGAGGTGTCCTCGAGTTGGCGTTTGGCTTCAGCGGTGTAGAGGTCAGTGGGCCAGACTACCATTGCACCCCCTTTATCCGCTGGCTTGATGGTGAGGTTGGGATTGGAGCAGAGGGATTGGAGGGCTGCGCGTTGTGAGGGTGAGAGGTCGGAGTGGGGGAGGGCGGCAGTTGGAAATGAAGAGGTCGAGGGTACAAGTTTCAGGTTAAGAAGTTAATGCAGCATTGATACATTGCACAATTAAAATCCTCAAAGTAGCAAACGCAAAGCAACATTCAGAGTGTGTGGAATTGCAAAGCTCCAAGTGCAAAGAATACATAATTGCATTATGAAGTCCTGACAGCAAAAAAAGTATTACCAGGAAGATTTAACTTCAGAAATGGGCGAAATGGAACACATAATCAGCCATCTTGGAGGAACGGTTCTTAAGATACAAAATTGATTCCAACCAGATGTAAGCCAGAAGCAGAACAAGTTAACACACAAACTCAATTGGGACTATAGCTGATCTTGTTACAGCTCCCTCGGCAGGAAAAAAAGCAAAGTTACTTTCAATAAAGTTCTACACGATTTTGATTACACGAAATAGAATTCTTGAAACTGCAAGATTTAACCTAAGTGTTCAGCATCCAAGGGAGTCAGAGAATAGACAGCAGAGACGTATTTCACAATCAAAAATTCTCATGCTTGAACATGAACACTACCTTGAATTCAACCGTTTTCAAATGGCAGCAGCAGTTCAATATTTCAAACAGCAAATAGTCCTTGTGGGATTCGGAACAGAATCAAGTTCAGCAATCATCAAACCAGAAACCTATCAAACTTCCAAGTCCAAAGAGAACACGTTCTGGAAGAGCAGTGAAACCTCCACAATGGTTGAATTTGAGAAGTCATAGACTTAGTCATAGGATATGCATTAGTGGTAAATGTACTTACCTACACAAAAGTATAAATGTTAACTATTAGGAAAGAAAACGTTGCCCTGGATAGGGGGTTGTGGAATAAGATGTTGAATAAGATAATGGTATTACGGCGACTATATCAAGGTGCACCCAATCTTACAATATCATAAGTTACGAATGATAGTTCAGCTTACCATGTTGAAGATGACAGATCTGTTCTCCAAAATCTCCTTATATTCTTTGTAACACTGTCGATTTTATTCACGTAAGTTGTACCTGATTACTGTCGTGCAGTAAAAGGATATCTTGTTTAAGAGAAACACTACTTTTCATTAGATAACACGTGGTTTGCCCCTAACAATTAAACCAAATAGACCTTTTAGACTCAGCCAAATCAAAATGAGGATTCTGACAGCAATTTACCAACCGTATATTGATAGTTGTTGGCATTGCGTGCTCATGTGACATGGTGCCAGCTGTAGTCATCTGAAGATTCAATCCAGCTTCATCCATGGCCCTGATTTCCATGTGAATATCTCCCGATTTCCTGCTCTTATGCTGGCAGAAATGGGTGAAACTCCCAGAAAAGCACACAAACATCTAACAATGTCAATCTGCATTGGCTCACAGGGGTTACAGTTGTCTTCTGTTTAAGGTTATGGTGGATTGTTGGACCAACAGTAGAAACTCAAGATCAGTAACATTTTAACCAGGACACTTGTCAAATAACATAAACATTCCATTAAACAAGCTGCAGCGTAATCTACATGATGTGTTGTTAATAACTGCAAATAATGCAATGAATTTAGCCTATCCAAAAATCACAGGTCTAGTGTTCCAAGTTTTCCATTCTTTGAAATCAAATTGGTTCAGAAGCTAGATAAAAGCACTGCATCATTATTTACTTCTCGCTGACCACATCTCTCAGATTCCTGCAAAGCCAGGAATCACAAAGAGCAGTGAGAAAGGGGATCCACAAGTTTGTAAAGTACCTTTGAAAAGTAGTATATTGCCTGATTTACACTGAGCAAAATGCATTAGATCTGCTAATGTGTGTTACTTGACAGAAGTAGAATTGTGTTGGTTTGAGGGTATAACATGTTGAAATAAAACCCCACACCAACAATGGCACTTGGAGCTTATTGATCCCTGAACCACACATTTCTGTTTGACCTTTTAACTAATGGCAACACAGGAGGGACAATTCTTCTCCCAGTTTCCATATAATGAACTCACGTCACACGCCAAGTAAAATCGCCAACATCTTACCAGACCACATGGCTACTTTCTCATTCGGGAGAAACAACTGGAGATTCACTACATCTCAGGCAAGGGAGAAGTTGAGAAAGAGACCTTTGTGCAAACCTCAGCCAAACCAGAACTGAACGTGTACTGTTGGCCAAGTAATTCAGTTCTGACAAAGTCATATCAGACTCAAATCATCAACTTGTTGCGTTTCCCATCATCTTTGCGAGATAGCACTGAAACCTTGAGCAGTAAATAAATTGATGCACACATGCATGTGATTTTCTACACATTAGGCCATGTAACATACCACAAACTGGATCCTTTTTGAGTCAGACATATTGAAGTGTATTTACACCATCAAAGACATGGTCTAGGTTCTGTGCTTTCTGGTGTTACTGTACATTGCACACAAACCCCAGATGACTAACTACACAGACTCCATGACACCAAGTGTGCAAATGAAGGTGAGGTTGTACCTTTAACGCAGAATATCACATCTCACAATAGCATGGACTGTTTTTTTTAAGTGTAAGTCTATCTGTTTGGAATCTATACCAAAATACAACAGTTAGGGCAAACTGCAACACGAACGACTGAATCACACAAGTACAATTGAATTAGATTTTGTCGATCAACGTCACTGATCCAGGAATGTTAGGAAGTAATTACCTGTGTAGATTTGTGTTTAATTTTAAACTTAACCATCATCAAACCACACTGACATTTCCAACAACTGAGACTGAAGGGAAGGTATTTGTCAAGGTAGCAAGTTTTCATCAGGCTTAGTTCACAAAAAAAACCAGGAGCAGCTGATAGCAACAAGAAAACAAGACGCAATAGCAACTGGGCAAACAGTTAGTGCTGCCATGGACCCTGAAAAGTCACTTCCACACAGAATTAGGTGCTCTTAAAGCTAATTTGATGTGGGATCATTTCCAAACTTGGTGCCAAACCAAAGTTAAGCAGCATTTACTCACAGGTCTATTATTAGATAAACTTAAGACATATGACAAAGCTAGGCAGGTGAAAATTCTGCTTCTGTCAAGCAACACACATTAGCAGATCTAATGTGTGTTGTTCAATGTAAATCAGACAATGTTCTATTTTATTAAGGGAACCGCATTCTATCAATGCATTGCTGTGTTTTTAAATTTAGAGCAATGTTTAACATGGTCTGCCTGCCATTAAGGGTCTAATCACAGTAACTAGCTATAGTAATCATGAATTAATTGCCATTAGAAATACCTTGAACCTAATTAGAAACGCCTGTCTTTATTTCAGAAGGTACATGAGAAAAGCAACTGTAGCTTGTAATTTTTTGGTGCTTCAAGAATGTTTGAGCCATAGCTGCATAGTGAATAATTGGGGGAGGGGTGTGAGTTACACCGAAAGGATTTGGGGAAAAAAAAATCAACCTAGAGCTTCTGAGAAGGATCAGAAATCTATTTACAACTGTGGTCACAAACAATGCACAATTACCTTTAGGATTCTCCAGGTGACCGTGCAATCCTGCTGTCCTGTCCGATAAAGCAGTCTACTCCAGACCAAGGAGTCAATACAATGGATGGATCAGCATGAAATCATACCCCTTATTTTTCCAAGACGAGCTGTCACATTTCCAGACTTAAAGCACTTGAAGCCAATTTTGTCAACTGCTGCAAGCAGTCAAGTAGGTGGCAGAGGGTGTCAAAGGAATGGAGAATTAAGATGCCAGGTGGATGGGGAGAATAGGTTTAAGTAGTAAGGTGGGGCTATAAGATGGCAAGTGGGTGAGGAGATATCGATTGCTAGGTGGCTCAGGAGAGTGGGAATGGCAGATGGGTAAGGGTGGGGGGAGGGTGGCAATGGATTGGCAAGATGTGGGGGGGGGGGGGGGGGAAAGAGAGATAAGGTGGTAGGTGAGGTTGAAGAATGCCAAGCAAGTGTTGGGAAATGGAGTTGGTGAGATTTTAGGGAGCATGGTGGGGGTTTTAGTGTGAGTTATTGGAAGATCAGTGAGTGAGGGTCAGTGTTATGGTTAGCCAGGAGCTGGTGTATTTTGATTTACCAAATTGATTCTGGCTGATGATTTGAATGAGTCAGTCAGATCCTACCAAAGTCTCTGGATGGGACATTTTTTCAAGTTGCCAGAGGGTAGAACACTTCCATGACTAAATAAACCAACACACATGTAGCAGCTCTTAACTTGGAACATGAAGCAAGGAAGCTGTCCCTTTTGTTGTCACTATTTGCTTTCAGAGTACGGATTATACAATATTAAATGTTAACCTAATTTGAAACTGTCATTCTTTATCAAATCACTGTAATAGTGCTTAAATGGTCCTCTAAAGAATAAAATGTTTGTGTTTTGGAATTTTATTCACAGCCCTCTTCAAATTTGAATGATGGTATGGTGATCCATAGCTTTCCACCTCTTTAATTATTTTTGAATTCTTGCTGAGATACACAAAGTCATATAACAACTGCAAGTATTTAGAAGAAATTATCAAATATCATTTAAAGTAAATATTGACAAATGTTTAAAATCTTCATTGGCCACCAATGTATCTTGATATTTTTGCTGAGGGGATAAAAAGACACTTCCTCGATTATATTAACACTGGCCAAAGAGAAAGCTTATGCTTTACTTTGCTTTCGCATTTCCTACATAAATAGGTAATTCCACTCACTTGCGTTCTCTTTACAAGTGATTTCTACATCTGCTAATGCCTCTCTGTGATTAAACAGTGTGAGTGGTTTCAATATACTAGGAATGTACACAAATCTACTGCAAGCTATACACCAACCTGCACAGTGTTTTCATACAGTCAGTGATAATTATATGGGACTCAAGAACAGCCTTCATATTCAATGTATCAATGCTGCTACATTGGGATATTTCATTATCATTTTGTATGCCTTATAATTTATAAGCATTTCTTTATTGTGCTACATATCATGTCTCCAGCAATAAATTTCTCAGTGTAAGTCCATGACAGCAATCAAATTAACTCAACACAAGTGTTTTGGAACAACTTCATTGGTTTATCTTTAATTAGTTGCTGTTGAGTGATTTCAAACTCCAGAATTAAGAGTTTTTTGGGGGGAATTCTCTGTTTCATGAGGGAATTTCAAAATTGAACTGTATGTGAAGTTGGTTTTTAAAAACTATGAATCTATCACATTATTTGAGACAGTCTTCATGTCTACAGTTCTAAAATCTACCCTGGCTCTAAATGTGAGCGGAACATTATAACACTTATGGCACTAAATATTCCCTAATAGTCCAGGCCAGAGTACATACATAGAATCAGAGACCTATAGCATGTAGAAAGATCCTTTGGCCCTTCACATTACATTGATAAAAGCATTCTTTGTTCAGCATTATACTCAAGTCACATAGCAGCAACTGACAATGCCTTTGGTCAATTTGGAAGGACTTGGTTAAGTGAAAATAATTTACAATGCTGCAAAAATCCTGATGATTCAATGAAAACACACTGCAAATTTGCAAGGCCTCATTATTCAACCTTTCTAAGGTTTGCAATCCATCCTTTATCAGAGATGGAAGAGGCTGAGAATATTGTACTTACCTTGTCACCGTTAGTGATATGGTGCAGCACTGAAAGGTCTCAGAGGGTTCATGGTTTTTTGGTTTTTGAAAGCAGTAAAGAAAGATTGATGTACTACTCACAATTTTCATTGTGTTTACACTACACTTTTCAGTCAGAACCCCTTGGTCCTGTGGAGAGAGTCATAAATTTTAAAAGGTCTTGCTTGAAACAGATTGAACATCAAAAGATTTAAGTGACAGTCACTGAATTTTGAAAGGTGACTATGAAGTGTGACACATTGCAGAATTCACAGCTGGCTGCATTTGATATCACACAAAAAAGGTCAATTTTACTAAATGCCAATTAAATGCTCCAAGAGAAAGTTGAATAAGCTCATTAGAAATATCATTTGGCAGGATGGAGCCAAGCTATCTATTTTCATAGAGTCATCCAGCACAGAAACAGACCCTTGGGTCCAACCAGTCCACGCCGAACATCATGTCAAAGTCAACTACAGTCCCACCTGCCTGCTCCTGGCCCCTATACCTCCAAATTGTTCCTATTCATGTACTTGGCTAAGAATCTTCTAAATGTTTTAACTGTGCCCACATTCAGCACTTCCTCAGGAATCACCCTCAGTGTAAAAAATTTGCCCCTCATGTGTTTTTTAAATCTCTCGCCTCTCACCTTAAAAATATGCTCTCCAGTCTTGAAATCCTCCATCCTAGGGACAAGAGACAAACCATCAACCCTATCTAAACCCCTCATGATTTTATAAACTTCTGTAAGGTCATGTCTCAACCTCCGACACTCCAGTGAAAAGTCCTACTTTATCCAGCCTTTGTTTATAACTAAAACCTTCCATACCCACAATATCCTGGTAAATCTCTTCTGAAGCTGAAAATGTGTTGCTGGAAAAGCGCAGCAGGTCAGGCAGCATCTAAGGAACAGGAGATTCGTGAAGAAGGGCTTATGCCCGAAACGTCGAATCTCCTGTTCCTTGGATGCTGCCTGACCTGCTGCGCTTTTCCAGCAACACATTTTCAGCTCTGATCTCCAGCACGTGCAGACCTCACTTTCTCCTCGAAAATCTTCTGAACCCTCTCTCACTTACTAATATCCTTGCTATTACTGAATTACACACAGTATTCCAGAAGAAGCCGCACCAACATCTTGCATAACCTCAATATGACTTCCCAACTCCTATATTTAAAGGATTGAACAACAAAGGCAAGCATGCTAAACACATTTTCATATGCTTCCTGTTCAATTCAAAAGAGAATTAACTTGCAAATATTTATATAGCGCCTTTCTCAATCATTGCATTTCACAAAAGATGTAACAGCCAATCAAGCTCTGTTGAAGCAACACTTAAGTCCTCTGTCGTTCCAGTTCTCTGACTGAAGGCAGGGTCATTGACAATTGCTCATCGAAACATCACTAAGTGCTAGAATCAACTTGGCCTAAGCCAGCATAGCGATTTAACCCTATGCTGTTGGCACCAGTCTAATTTACACACTAACCTCCAAGACACATGCAGCATTCACTATGGTGTGAATGAATGTGGAATGCCAACCCCAAATATGGAGTGTAGATGGCCATTGCAGGGACTTTGCATGAGTTGTTTTAGAAGTTGTATCTTTCATTCTGTGAACTCTTTCTCACTTCCACAAATTCCAATGGCCCTATATACACTGCATGCCAAGGTATAGCCCATGAGCCCACATGCCCTCCATGCCAACTGCATTGCTACTCACCTAGTACACAACATGGGCTGACCTCAGGAGGCATGTGGAGATGAAAGTGATAAATTTCAACTAAACTAATGCAGCTTTAACATGCTTGATTGTGAAAAAAATCTCGTACATGACAGCTATTAAAAGTTTCTAAATCATAAATGTTCAATTTATTAGAACAAACTTCATTTGGATGCCCACAAAGAAAATTGGTTCTTCAATAAAACTTTTTAAGCTGTCAATCAAAATGTGAATTCGGAACTCCCCTTGCTCAAATCATGTACCTTTAGAAATTTCCCCAAGCATTTGCTACAAGATGAATATCAACAAAGAGTCTGTTCCAATTCAGATATTACATTGCCCCCAGCCTGTAGAAGGTTTCTTTTAAAATCCCTAAAGAAAACAGGTTGCCATTATCATTGAAAGTTTAAGCAGCAAGTGATTTAGAGCGTTCAGATTACAACAGATACAGATCTTCAAGAGCATCCACGGCTGCCACTAATTTGTAACACTGAGACCTTGCCACTGCCAAAATAGAATGTGTTTCAATTAACAACTAATTTCAAATAGACCACCAGATTCATGATGCATACCTGTGAAAGGTACACCTGTCCCTTGTCCTTGAACAGCAGAAATGGTTTTGACCGCAATTAGGGTGGAACTTCACAATCTAGATCCTGCCCGCCAAGTGTTAAAGGCTCTTATTGTTTTCACAACTCTGCAAAATCAGGCCCTTAGAATCTATTTTGAAGGTACACACCTAAGGAAGGAGGCTTGGGATTGTGGACCCATATTCACCTGCTACAACTCCACAGTACACGATGCTGAAGCATTAAATTAGTTTACAAACCACAAGTTGTCTAATGAACTGAAAGTTAATAAGAGGTCAAATATAAATCGCTGCAGCTAAACAAACTAAAACCTGAACCAGATCAGATGCCAACTAAACTAAAATTCAAATATTTTAAGGAATTCCAATTGGGCTCCATTCAAACTTTTATTTAGTTAGGAAAGCTAGCTTATTTCTTTTACAGTGAAGGAAAGCTTAAAAAAAATAGCAGGCTACGTCTTGCTCAGTCCCCACTTTCCACTGGCAATATATATTTGGACATGTAAACAAATCAGGCGGCAGCAGGGCAGTAACTGGCCAGCCACCAATGCGTAAACAGAATCCCACAGTGTTCATGGCTTCCAAATGGGAAGGCCACCAAGCCAGCAATGACAGTCACTATCCAGCAGGTAATACCCAGACAGTGGAGTTTCTCTATTTGCAGCACTGTCGTGTTCCAATGAGTTCTACAACCCAGTTGCTCTAGAGGAAACTCAGGCATTCTTGTGAACTGGTCTAGCTCACACCTGCATTTATCCTTCATAACATGTGTTTCTTTCAGCATGTTATTTCAGTGATGGTATTTTAATCTGTACAACCTAATTCTCTATTTGAGAATGCTCATGAGCCTTGGTGTTGAGAAATAAATGCACAGCAGCACATTACAGTGCCATGTGGGCGGCACGGTGGCACAGTGGTTAGCACTGCTGCCTCACAGCGCCTGAGACCCGGGTTCAATTCCTGACTCAGGCGACAGACTGTGTGGAGTTTGCATGTTCTCCCCGTGTCTGCGTGGGTTTCCTCCGGGTGCCCCGGTTTCCTCCCACAGTCCAAAGATGTGCGGGTCAGGTGAATTGGTCATGCTAAATTGCCCGTAGTGTTAGGTAAGGGGTAAATGTAGGGGTATGGGTGGGTTGCGCTTCGGCGGGTTGGTGTGGACTTGTTGGGCCGAAGGGCCTGTTTCCACACTAAGTAATCTAATCTAATCTAATTACTGATGCCCTCTCTAGCTCAGCACCAAACTCAGTAACAAGGTCCTTTGCCATGAGGCAAGCAGTTCTGTGGATTGTTTGCACTGCTTTTGTCCTGGAATCAAAGTCCTCATGCGACAGCCGTTGGTGTTTAGAAATAGATAATTGAGCCTCCTATTGTAACTTGACACTGCCCCAAAACTGATGTGACTAACAAGTGCATCTGTTAGTCACTTCCTGAGATGATGATGTTGCTGTGCCTGAAAAGATCATCCACGTCCACCTAGCCAGCCCCCAGATTTCAAAATGCTCTTCAGATGCCCAAGGCAGTTCTCTGGATTTTCAGTGAGTTTGTACTCCTTCAGATACTTCTGAATTTAATCTATTGGGAACATTTCAACCATTTTGTCTTTGAAAATCATACAACGTGGCACAAAATTTCAGTCATGTTCTACAGATTAGATCCATACTTTAAAAACAAAACTAGCACTGCAACGGCACATGGCTGCCTTGAGGACTTCTTCTAAAAATAATGTCAAAATTCAGCAAAAAGCTGCAATCAATTTCCTCACACATACAAAACACCTTGCTATACACACCAACAGAAGATGCCCGCAAGGTCCTAATTATTTATTGCTACCAGACCTCCGCCCACAGAAAGTCCAGCCCAGAGAGATTTATCTGGAAAGGACACTTTCTTGGCTCAGGCAATATAATGCCTCTTAGTTGGCTGCCTCTGCTCAGTGTATTACCAGGATATCTTCAATCAGGGTTGGATCCCCTCGGTCAAGTTTGAGAATATACAGTTCTGAGGCAACTATGTCAATCTGTTTCCCAAGCACCATGGTCAAACTGTGTTTCTGAATATTTATAGGGATGCATTACAGGCATGAATGAACAGCTTTACATAAACTTTAAAGCAAATCCAAAGCAAATCCTGCTCAAATCTCAACTTCTAAAAGTCACTATTCTGTTGTCAAGCTCAACAGCAAAGTGCAGACTTGGCTCAGCTCCAACATTCAGCTACAATAAAACCTCGAGCTTATCAGGAGCTTGAATCTACAAAGCTTAGTCTGAACTCAGTTCTATTGAACTGCCCATATTTGGATAAGCTCAGGTTTCTGATGTGGATTTAGAGTCTCCCTGGTGTCTGTTAGAGGAAGGATTGTGATTTCTGGTACAATGATACCACTAGATTAACAAAATCACAGCATCAGTGTATACAGTGACCATTATATTATCCATGTCTATATACAGAGGCAGAAGCCTGAAAAATAATCATCGTGGTATTATTGCTACTCATTGAGTGGTTAAGGTGAAAATCATAATTGTATTTAAATATTGATAGGAATAAAGAATAGAAAGGTAATTACTGTATTGTGTTTAATTAAGTAGTAACAAAGGCTGTGGCATAGTGGTAAAGGCTAGGAAATCAGACTCTCAAATCAATGTTCTGAGGACATGGGTTCGAAACCCACCATGGCAGATGGTGAAATTCAATAAAAGAAATTTGGAATAAACAGCTAGACTAATACTAAAATACAGAAAATACCAATTAATTCTCAATAATTAACCCTTGCCTAACCCAATGGGAGCCACTGGGACCTCATTGTCGCTGGACAACCTAAACCAACACCATATACACACACAAACCTACCTCACCCCCTTCTCTGGCCAGACCTATACTGCAACACCCGGCTTGCACCCTGGCAACCTAGCCACTTCCAACAGTATCTTACCTACCTGGCACCCAAACCCCTACCCCCCAATTGTCACTCTACCTACCTGGCAACCTATTAACATGGCATCTTAGCCCCTACTCATCTGGTATTCAACTGTGCCACCCTACAGAGCAGACACTACTTACCTGGCTCCCTGAAACACAACCCATCTGGCACTATACTAACTTGGCACCCTGCCCTCTACTCATTGGCATCCTACCCCTCCCCAGCTGGCACCTATCCCCCTGCAACCATCTGGCACCCGAACATCACTCTTCCCTTATGCATTTACTATCTGCTACCAAGAACTTTAATTTCAGAATACAGCAATTGATTTCTGTGAAATAGAGGCGTGTGTTGCTTTTCTCATTCTGTGTTGCAAAAGAACTGTAAGATTGGCATTACAATTCTGCACTTCTTAAGGAGCCCTGATCGGAATCTCCTCTCACAAATGCAGAGCTCCCTTTGTTTATAAAAGGTCAGGCCCGAATGGTGACTTGCATGAGACTGCTACTCCTTTGAAAATTAGCCCCAATCTAGTTTCCTCTTACTCTTCTAAACTCTATCTTCTAAACTTCTAAACAAGTCTAACCTGTTGCACCTTTCCTGATAAGATAACCTGCCCATTCCAGATGTTAGTCTCTGAACTACCTCCAATGTATTTACATCCTTCCTTAAATAACGGAGACCAATACTTTGCACAGTACTATGCCTGTACATGACCTGGAAACTCTGGGAGTCAATCACACCCAAAGAACATCCCGCCTCTGCTTTTCTCTTGTATGCATTGCATCTGTGTGCTTCGCATGTTAGGTTTCATCAAAGCAAACCATAGGAAATTGATAATGAGAGGTGGTAAGGCCACAGAGTGTCAAAGAAGACATTAAGGTTTCTCCATTTGGAGATAGACATTTCTGTGGCATATCTGGTAATTACCAATTTTCAGTCCAAATCTAGATGCTACAGAGATGTGCAGTGCCTAAGAAAACACATATTGGGCAGAATAGTCTATGATCATCAAACAGACCCACTTATGATGAATGAAAGGTCACAAGCAATTGAAGAGAGAGACGCATAACACACAATAATGCAGAGCAGCTACAATGATGTTCTGGGCTGGGGATGGTTAACCTCCCAATAATCATAACCATCTCACTTTGTGAAGGCAGGACTCCAAACAGTAGAAAGAGTTTCCTTTGATTCCCAAGTACTTCCGTTCCAGTAAGGATCAGCAGTGAATTTATTGGTGAGAATGAGCCACAAGTTAGCACTGTTGCGGACTCCTTCACTGACCCTGCTGCTGATTGATGACAAAATTGTGCCTTTTTGCTCCACTTTGTGAAGAGGAAATATCTGCGCAGTATTTTACATTGTCAGATGGATACCATCATTGTAGCTGGGCTAGAACGAAGGCAAGATAACTCAAAAAAGAGAAGTTTCTATTTACGTAACACCTTTCACAACCACAGAATGCCTGTGGTGTTTTTGGACCAACAGCCCCAAACTCACTGGATACAGTTGGTGAAATACTTTATATGTGTTGCATCATGGGTAATGTGGCATACCAAGATCCCACAAACAGCAATGTGATAATGATCAAATAATCATTCCTTGTGATTTTGATGCAGAGATAAATATTGACCAGGACATTTGAAGATTATTACTCTAATCCTTACTGAAACAGTGCCATGGAATTTTTTACATCCATCTAAGAGGGAAGAGGGAAGCCATTCCCTCAGTACTGCACCGGAGTGTCAATCTTTTTCCACTCAATCCTGAAGTGGGACTTGAACCTGCAATCTTCTGACTCAGAGCCAGCAACAGAGCCATAGTTGACACATTCACACCATTTAAAAAAAACCCTGGCAATACTAAGGCACACATTTTTCAGGCACTGAAAATACTACAAAATAAAGCAACATGTTCTTTTAATGTGGCAATTGCTATGTTGGATATACATTCTCTCAAAGTGGAATACTGCAACTATCTCCATCAATAACCTTTTAACTATGTGGCGATTGGGACAATATTCCTTCTTCTACCCATCTTAATTTGAATGGCAAAGCAAACAATTGAAGTAGTGCTGAGCTTTTCAATAGCCAGTCCCTATGTAAAAGCAGCATTCAGCTCTCCCTTTTACAGCTGCTTTGAGATAAAGCCAACGTGGTGTTTTTTGCACAAAGAATCTATGAAAGGGTCAGATCGCCCCCAGAGAAATGCATGCTTCCCAAATTATAAATAATGGATGTGGGTATAAGGGAAGATCACAGAATTTACAAATTATCTTGACTCTCCTTTGACCTACTGAAGGCAAGATGCCCCATTTACACTTGGAACCTGATACACCTCTGAACTCTGAACAAGTTAATGTAGGGTAGAGAAGTGCACAATTGAGGAATTGGCATTGCAGATACCTGTGGGCTTATACAACTCAATGAATTATCACACTTCAGCTACTTTAGCACACTTTTTTACACAAGTCCAACCATTACTGAAAACATTCTGGGGTCACGTTTCCACCTGGTTGTGCTTTTCTTTTCAAGGAATACACCCAAAATTAGTCAAAGCAGCGAGGAATTTCAAGCACAAATTACACTCAGCACAGATGAGGTTTCTATGATCTTTCGTTCTGATTTTTAAAATGATCACAATGATAGGCAGCCCTTCCCCACAATGGAATTAAACTGAACAGAGATGCCAGTTTTTGAGGACACTCTTAAAATAAACTTTATTTTTAGGTGCAAGGTTACTAATTTCAAATTTTATAATATCAACTAAGAAATTGAGTGCTGTGCACTAACTTAATGACTAAATAGTTCTGCATAATTTCTTAAAGTTATTTTTAGTTTCTTAAAATTAGGTTATTCACAGGCTGTGGATTATAGAGTCTTTCTAAAAAGATTCTTGGATTTTATGATCAACCTATTTTTAGCTGTACTAAAAGCACACCAGGGTCCAATCTTGAAAATACCCAGAAATGCATTTTCAATGAATCAGAAGATGGATTCTGTGATGCTGCTGCCCTTTTAACAAGGTTATGCTGTCCTTGGTTATTTTTTATTAGAGGGCAAAAAGGCAACAATTCCAAAGGGTTTCCGTTTGAAAGGGTTTAGGGTCAATTTGATTATAGCTAACAGATACTGCCTCAGGAACAAGGCTTCCAAGTTTAAAAATAAAACACTTGTACAATGAAAGGAGAGTGGTCAGTTCTCCCAGCTCAGCTTTTCTCTGGTTTGCGTTAGTTTGTTTTTTTTTAAAGCAGTCTGGCTGTTCACTGAAAGCAGTTTGGGGCTGCTAGTCTAAGAAACTGCTACATGGAAGAAGGTGTTCCATGCTGAATCCCTCTGCCATCTCTCTCTCTCTCTCCTGTAAGACACTGTTTGCTTTGACCTTTTGTGCCAAGGGGTGTTTAGGGTATTTGAAACAGCATCATTAAGTTGGGATAGTCTGTTAGGTTTTCAGATTGGCTAAGTTATTCTATAGCCTGTTCTCTTTTGTTTGTGTTTTAATCGGTAACGTTGCAAATAAATTCTCTCTTGTTTGAAACTAAGTATTTGGGCCAGCTGCATCACCTGGAATATACACCTGCTTAAAACAACTAGCAAAGTTAGGGTTCAGGCTACAAAATGGTGCCTTTTTGCTCCACTTTGTGAAGGGGAAATATCTGGGCAATATTTTACATTGTCAGATTGATGCCATCATTGTAGCTGGGCTAGAACGAAGGCAAGATACGTAAATAGAAACTTCCCTTTTTTGAGTTAAGTCTTGCCTGGTCCATAACAAGACATCACAAAAAGGGACCCCTCAGCCCAACATGTCTGCAATGAACCTCAACTTATATCAGTGCCCCATCTTTTAATGCCAGGTTAAAAACAAAACAAATTGCATTCTAAGCAATTTCTCAATCACACTGATTTTGCACAAAATTTTAAAATTATGATTAGGTGGCTCAGGTGTGCTTTAAGTTTTTGTTCAAACGCAACTTCACAAAAGTAACATAATTGCCTCCTGACTGTTTGAAGATGCCCAAAAGGGAAATATTACCCAGGCCATATTCCTTATTAATAGGCTGCTATGGTAATTTCTCTATTTATCTGCATTAGGCTCTTGATAATAGCATGAACATTCAGGTGCACTGGATACAAATTCATTGGGATGTTTATTTGTGTGCTGCTGCTTTCAATGGGACCCAAGGCATCTTGAATTCTAGACTAGGGATTTTGGGCCCCATTGCATATATTAAAGTGCTAACAAACAATGTTAAAGTAGAAAAACCACAATAGGAAAATCAACTGTATTAAGAAAATAGTATTCAAGGTGAATGTATCCAGTCTCGTGCTGACTGATCAGTACTTGCTCCCAGCCCAGCAGCAGCTCGATTTAAAAATTCTCAAACAACAACAGAAGGTGCTGCAGGAACTCAGCAAGTTCATCAGTATCTGTAGAGACAGAAATACAGTTAGCATTTCAAGTCCAATATGACTCTTCTTCAGAATTAGAGGGGTTCAGGAGAAAATTCAAACTGGTCTTGAAAGGTTAGCGATGTTTCACTCTCTGCAGATGCTGGGCCTGACCTGCTGTGTTTCTTCAACACTTTCTTTTTTTTTCCAGATCTCCAAAGTTTGATTTTATTGTCAAATTTTCAAAATTGTTTTCAAATTCCTGCATAGCCTCAGTCTTCACTGTCTCTGTAATCTCCGATGGCAATTTTACTCTCCAGTACATTTAAAAAAATATTCCTTCAATTCTGGGCTCTAACATATCCCGGTTCTTATTTGTCAACTGTGACATTTGTTGCAAACTCTGAAATTTGTTCTCGAGATCTTGTTAACTCTCTACCCTCTATTAAGACGCGCCTTAAAACCAATCTCTTTGACCAAGATTAACAGTCTCATCTATTAATGTGGCTTGATGTGGGAGCATTCCTTTGGTTGATCAATATTTTTGCACCACGTCAATCATGGCTTTGCAAGAATTAAAAGAGAAACAGATGATGATCATGGAGAGATTTTGTGTTGTTTCTTACTGACTATGATCAACGACTGTTTTTAATGTGTTGTGTGTGCATTTTTCTGATGTAATGGTTGTCCAAATTTTTAAAAATCCAGCAGTAAGCCTTTTTTAAGAGTTTGAAAATCAAGATAATTTATTATCCTACATCTTCCTCAGGGATTTCAAAATGCGACTTCTCACTCATTTGACTCCCAAACACGGTCATTCACACAAAGACAGAAAATGTTACAGAAACTCAGCAGGTGTGGCAGCATCTGTGGAGACAGACACTGCATTACTGTTTCAAGTTCTGCAAGTAACCTAATTTTTAAGAATCTAAAAATAACTAAGAAACCTGGAAGAGGGGCATGATAGGATAAATAGACAGTCTTTTCCCTGGGTTGGGGGGAGTCCAGAACTAGAGGGTATAGGTTTAGGGCGAAAAGGGAAAGATATAAAAGGGACCCAAAGGTCAACTTTTTCACACAGAGGGTGGTATGTGCATAGAATAAGCTGCCAGAGGAAGTGGTGCGGGCTGGTACAATTGCAACATTTAAAAGGCATTTGGATGTGTATATGAATAGGAAGGGTTTGGAGGGATATGGGCTGGTTGCTGGCAGGTGGGACTAGATTGTGTTGAGATATTTGGTTGGCATGGACGGGTTGGACCGAAGGGTCTGTATCCATGCTGTATACCTCTATGACTCTATAACTATTTGGTCATCAAGTTAATGCACAGCATCTTACTTAATATTATAACTGAAATGAGTAATCTTTCCTCAAAAACTAGTATCTCTGTGCAGTCATACTAGACTTGAAATGTTAACCGTATTTATCCCACCACAGACACTGCTGGACCTGCTAGTTTCTCCATAATTGTCTTTATTTCAGATTTCCAGCATCTGCAATATTTTGCTTTTATTCAACTATCCCTCATAAAAAGACTGGATACAGCTGAAACAAAAATAATCACAACTTGGGATTATTTCACTCTCTTTCATTGAAGTTCTTAGATGATTTGGTGCTTTGGCTGGAATAATGGTCTCATAAAAGCTGAGTACTCTCAGTAAACTGTGAGACTTCATTTACTCGAATTGTCAGGACTCGGGTGATCCCGAAGTTGCAGTTGAGGAGCTTTCTTCCCTATTTTCAAGGTATTCAGGAGGCTGCTTATTATCTTGGCTGCTTAATTGACCATAAATAGCTTGATGGCATTCTGGTGGTGTCTCAAGCTATAAAGCTGTCGACTTCGGTTTTAAGAGGAGGTATCAAACACAACAGTTTCAGTCACATGGTCTTGTTACAAGTAGGGAGTCTTTTTTCCAAACGAGGAGTGTTAGGTTGATAAATATCCTGTATCATGGTCTTTTTTACAGCATGAGACTTTGAGATAGCCAAGTCTTTGGCTGAGGGGTCATAATAATACATTGAAAGATTGATGGGAGCTACTTCACATTTGTTTAACACCTATTGCACTTATGTCTTTTTTTGCCCATGGAAAGACAGAAAGTTGACTTCCGCTCCATTATTCTTTTGTTGAATGTCTATTCTTAAACAAAGGAATATCCTGGTTGGCTGTTAATTTGGTATTACTTTGAGTTATAGGCCTGTCCAGAACTGATACTAACAATGGTCATACGGTTTGAAGCAGCCATTACAATATGTTTGTTCAAGTGGCAATGACAGCCATATTTCCTGAGTACATTTCAGTATTAATTCTCTCACCTCTGAGTAAGGTGGTTTAGGTTCCACTCCAGTTCAACACATCTGCAAATAACATCTTTCATGAGATGTTAAATACTCAATATCTCAGCTGGATGCAAGGGATCTTATGGCACTCTTTCAATAGATGAGTAGTGGAGTCACCCCAGAAATTGTTCTGAATCCAATGTTACCAAAATGCAATTATCTGTTTATGCTCATCTTGCAGTTGGTGAAACCTTGCAGTGACCAAATTGCGTGTTGCAGTTGTGACACTTAATTGTAAAGATATTTTGAGTTTGCGAAAGGCACTTGCACACTTTTATCCAGCTGGGTCGTGTGATAAGATGTTTCAGAAGGGAACAATCAATTGTCATGGACAGTGATGACTGTTCCCACATACATATTGTGGAGGCAAAACTGAAACTGATATCAAAACTGACATATCAAATCAGAAAGGTTACACACAGTGTATTCTGAAATCTAATTTGGTTAGCATAGACAAGGCTAGCCATAGTGGGTGTAAGGTTCCTGCAGGCAGTGCTAGTGTCCTTGTTATAAGGCATCAGAGATTTAGGTTTCAAACTCACTGAAATTCAACTTCAGAAATCTTACTGTATTTTGCACCTCTGCTATATTTGAACATTGGGTGATACTGTACAGAATAGATACTGGAGAATAAAAACAGAAATTATTGTGAAAATCAGCAGATCTAGCAGCATTTGTGGGGACATGGCAGAGTTAACGTTGGGAGTCCAGTGATCTTTCTTCAGTCATCAGACTCAAAACGCGAACTTTACTTTTTCTCCATAAAAGCTGCCAGGCCCGCTGAGTTTTGCCAGCAATCTCTGGTTTGGCTTCAGATCGCGAGCATCTGCAGTTCTTTATTTTATTTTAGATATGGTGCAACATTGTTTTGTCTAATGTCTGCACTCACCATTCGTTAAAACATCAATATGCTCTTGGGGAAGTAAAGCATCTCCCCTAACAACTATGTGCTCTCTCCCTGTTCCTGCAAAGGTGATGAACTGACCAGCATTTACTCCAGTAAACTCTTCAGTACTTTCCTAGCAATTTACCAAATTCGTCCAGCAGAAAACCCTGACAGGCACTCTGATAAATTACAAAGAGGCTTGTGCCTGGGAGATAATTGGAACCTGTTGAGTGACTAAATCCTGACTGGCCTAAATGATTGCTTGCTTTTAACCTGTTAGCAATTAATTGGCAGTTCCAGGCGAAATGTTTCATGCTACATTTACCTTGCATCACTGCTACCAGTGGCAGCCCCAACCTCAGCAGCAGCACAGCATGATAAATGAGACAGTGCTGCTTCCCACCTGATGAGGTGGTTTAGCTGGCATTGCTGGAAGCCGTACAGCCGGAGTAATCATGGAAATGCTTCCCTCCAGCATCACTGGTTGGCAGTTTCTCTGGCAACGGCCAAGCTCACCAATGTAAATGGTCTTGGGAGTCCAGCTAAACTGAGCTGCTTCTGCTTGGAGTAGTAATGAGGAGGTCACTTTGCTTTCATGATGCATAATGTGTATTTCATGAGGTGAAAGTTTTCCTGTTTTCACCCACTCTTCTTTGTGGTGCAGTTGATGGGTGCATTGATGTTTGCTCCAGGTCAGCTTGAAGAGGTTTACAGAACCCAGGAAGAGTTTGTCCTCTCACCCTCTTAAGGAACTGCTCAAGAAGGGGACTCTCATTTTAAGTTGTCTGGGACACTCATCCTGCTGGAAAATTCAGATAAATACGACAGTAAAAAAGATGCAATTGCTTTGTTGCAACTCTGTTCTATTCATTGAATGATTTACTTAATGCCTAAGCAGCACAAAGCAGGGCTTTCTGACTATTCAAACTCAGTTCACTTATCTCATCCAATATACTCAATGGAACCAAATCTCGACATTACATTTTTTAATGAAATGTGTCAGTCTCTGTTACTTACTCCCTGTGGTTGGAATTTTTGTTTTCATGAGCTTAAACATAAAAGCAGAGCAGGGTTAACATTCACTTCAGCAAAGACAGATATTATCAATATTAGTTTCTTTGTCATTTTTCCTGTCTTTTTTTTCTGTTTATTTGTCTACAAATGTCTATTTTCTCAGTTGTTTTCGTTCCCTATTGTTATTCTCAACAGTTGGCGTGTTACTTTTTTTGTGTGTCTCTATTGCTGTCTCACTTTCTTCTGATTACTCTCTCCCTATGTCTCCTGTCACCTCGTTCTTTTCTTTTAGAATTAATCTCCAACTGCCTGGGGTTTCTCTCTTGCTTCTGTAAATCTCTAGGTTGGTAAACGTGTTCAGCTTTTCTAGCAACCTCCAACTGACCGTTAACCTACTCTCTAATAAGTGATGCCAGGTCCACACCCTTTAGTGCACATACCGAATAAGACTATTGAAGTCCTTTCACTCCCAGAGCTGCCAATCATCTCATCAGTTCCATGTTTAACAATTCAGCAAGCTTGGGAAAGTAAATTCGATCAGCACAAGATTTATGTGGCTTGATACTGGAACTCCACTTTTCTATCATCGGCACCTTCAGGTTTAAAACTTCTCTTGATTACCTGCCATTCTACTGCATTCAGCAGGTAAATAAGCTTTGCATCTAATTCACCTTCCAACGCAGAGCGCTCCTGTCCTACCCCAGCTGACTCAAACAGTAGTGCTCCTCCCCTCCTACAAAGGAATTCAAACTTAGAAAAGTGTGTGGATGTGGAGCCAAGAGCGAAGGTGATGAGCAACAGTCACACAGCTTCCTTCTGCAATGAAAAGATTTCTTCAGCTTGCCCCCAGCAAAATAACAGCAGGGAATTAAAGTATGCTGCAGGGAAGCAAGCAAGTTAAATGTGGAACTTGTCTACAATGGCAGAAGTCAGCTTCTTCCATAAACTGCTGGCTTCAAGCACACTCACCTTAGCACCACAGAGTAGAAACTGAATGAGGATACAGACCTCAGTTACACACAATACAGCTTTAATAATGCAGAGTCACAGCAAACAAAAATAAGACAGTCATTCTTTCACTTTCACTTCATTTTCCATGTAAATGACCAATTATGAGCATTCTGCTTGCAACAGATTCTTTTTTGAGGGTGTGATACATCATGAGCTCACAAGTCCTGGCCAGGATCATATCATTTGGCAAAGGGAGTCACCCAATACTATATATACAAATATTATCATGTTATAGAGTCATAGAGCTGTATAGCACAGAATCAGATCCTTCAGTACAACTCGTCCCCGTCAACCAGATATCCTAAACTGATGTAGTCCCATCTGGCAGCGTTTGACCCATATACCCTAAGCTCTTGTTAATCACGTACCCTTTTAAATGCAACTACTCTTCACTTGCTGCATGTTGCTGAGATGCTTTTTTTTAAGATTAGATTCCCTACAGTGTGGAAACAGGCCCTTCAGCCCAACCAGTCCACACTGACCCTCTGAAGAGTAACCCACCTAGACCCATTTCCCTCTGATGAATTGCATGGCCAATTCACCTGATCTGCACATCTTTGTGACTGTGGGAGGTAACCGGAGCACCCGAAGGAAACCCATGCAGACACGGGGAGAATGTGCAAATTCCATACAAACAGTCACCCGAGGCTGGAATTGAACCTAGGACCCTGGTGCTGTGAGACAGTAGTGCTAGCCACTGAGCCACCCCTTTTGTTGCTGGAGCTTTGTTCCTGAGATTAGGGACTCCTGTAAATCAAAAGCAGAGGTCCTGCTCCACTTCCAACTCTTGGTACTTTTTTTTAAAGAATCAATGTGAATAAAGTGAAAATTAAGTGTCTGAGTCACTCGCTTTTAGCAACAGACTTTCAGCTTTAGTTAAGTCTTGTTTGAGGATGATAGTACCAGACAAAATAGATAGAGCAATGCAGCACTCAAAAGGTTTCTGGTCTCTGTTTAAGCACTCCTTCTCACTAACAGCGCATCACCCAGCCTCCAACGAGAGCTTTTGAAAGCGCCCTGATTGAGAAGTCATTCATCTGACAACAGTCAACCTGTTAGTGATACAGTGATTGAGATTACAGGTTCTTTTCAAGCATTATGTCACAGCATTCCCAAAGATCAGCAAATTTTGAATGATAAAACTGCAGCTAGAAATTAATTTTTTTAGATCTGCATGCCCAAGTGACCAAGTAAAATGGGAGCAGACGGGAACGTTATGCGCATGAATGGAAAATCCATTTGAACATACACTACAAGGGTAATGAGCCAGGGAAATTACACAGAAGAAATCAGACAAGTTGATTAACATTTTGAAGACTCAATTCTTTTGTACCCTTTAATGTAGCAAGGCAAATTTAATAATTGCTTATCAAACTAAAACTTCACACAATTTAATGGATAAAAGACATCTTCAAAAAAAACCTTCAAAGGATTGCACTTCTCCTTGACCAACCATTTGCTGGTTATTTCAACTTCTATGTGGTCATTTTGACAGCTGAATTCCTGGGACAAGTTTACAACCAATCATACAAACACACACGTACAAACATCAAAAATCAATGGGCAAAATAAGCTGATCGATTCAGTCTGACTCACACCAAGTCGGCAGGAACATCGGGACTAAACACTTTTGAACTGTAACCCTCTCAACCACTCACTCTAATCTCTATAAGGTTTAAGTAATCAAACTATCCGATCAGTAGAATCAGATGCAAGCATGGCATGGCATAGTTTGAGCAAATGTTCAGCAGTTAATCAACTTTTCAAAATATTTAAGAAGGTGACCCCCACTACAGTTTGGCAACAGGGAGCCAAGTGAAGCCAAAATCAATTGAAAATCTCTCCCCAGCATGCTGGTAATTCTTCTGCCATTTTTCCAGTTCAATTTGGTGCTTCTAATGCCCCCTTAAAAATTCAAACAGGATGTCAAATACACTGTCTTTTTATATGGTGTTGATGGCCCCGGTTATTTCCTTTTCTCCAACTCAGAGACATAGAGGTGAATAGCACAGAAACAGACCCTTCAGTCCAAATTGTCCATGCTAACCAGATATCCTAAATTAATCTAGTCACATTTGCCAGCATTTGGCCCATATCACTCTAACCCTCCCCAGTCATATACCCATCCAGATGCCTTTTAAATGTTGTAATTGTACCAGCCGCCAACATTTCCTCTGGCAGCTCATTCCATACATATACCACTTGCTGTGTGAAAAAGCTGCCCCTTAGGTCCCTTTTAAATCTTTCTCCTCTCACCCTAAACCTATGCCCTCTAGTTCTGGACTCCCTTACTCTGGGAAAAAGACCTCGACTATTCACCCTATCTATGCCTCTTTCAATGTTATAAACCTCTATAAGGTCACCCCTGAGCCTCTAACATTCTAGGGAAAACAGCTCCGGCCTATTCAGCCTGTTCCTATAGCTCAAACCCTCCAACCCTGGCAACATCCTTGTAAATCTTTTCTGAACACTTTCAACTTGAAGAATATCTTCACTATAGCAGGAGGACCAGAATTGAATGCAGTATTCCAAAATTGACCAACTGTACAGTTGCAACATGACATCCCAACTCTGATTCTCAATGCACTGATCCATAAATGCAAGCATACCAAACTCCTTCTGCAATACCCTGTCTACCTGCAATTCCACTTTCAAGAACCTATGAAACTCAAAAATGATTTATTAACGTGCCGTAGATTACATAGATACTTCACCCACTTGACATGATTCCTATTCACTATGTAGTAAGCATTCTTTTTTATATTTGCCTCAGTGGTGTCCAATCTAGACAATTTTAATGAAAATCACAAAGATTTTCTGTAAAGCAGGTTATCTTAAACATGCCTTAAGATTTTGGTGTGTCACAGATGGGGCAGGACAGCTGCCAAAAAAACAAATGAATTGAAAGAAAGTCGCATTAATAATGATAAAAGCTTGCCTGCCCCTTACAGTTATTACAGTCCCCAAGACCACAAAAAGGCTGATTATTTGCTAAGCAGTATTATAAATTTACAAGCAATGATATATGGCTAAGATTACAGCTCAAGGTAGAAGAGAGAATTATAAATTAGTATTTCACAGCAAGTGATGGTGAAAAATCTTTTCACATTTCATTGCAAACCCAAGGGATTGACAACAAAAGATGTCACATTGGGAGCACAATGAAGTGTCATTTCAACCAGCTTGTGGGCCATTGAACTGCAACACCTTTATACTGTGCAACAACTTCAGCTGGTGTGTTTAAAAACTGTCAGCATTGTCCTGCTCAAATATTCAGTTGACCTTTTCCTTCCCACAAATTAAAATAACTCAACTCAAAGTGACAAGCCAAGTGCTATTATTTTGCTACTTTCTTCCAACCGTTGAGTAACGTTATCATCCTGGTCTTCTGAAACACTGTTGTTTAGCTCCATCTTCTTTCCTTTAACCAATCAAGGAATATGGAATAGTAGTAAGGATTGATGGAAGAAAATTGGAACCTCTGAAAATGGAGGTGCTGAGGTACACTGTTCAAATTCTACTTCCAGACCATAACACAAAATGGAGAGTTGTTTGACATTCCGAAATTAAAAAAGTGATACCCAGAAAAGAAAATCAAAGCATTTTGGCTACCCAATCAGAAGTGTCTCTTAGAGGGTAAAGTGGAGAGCAGCAGGAAGAGATGTTGACCGAGGCGAGTGTAACAGAGCAGATGCAGATGAGCTACAATGGAGAAGCAAGAATTGTATAAGGTAGATGAGTGTGAAAGCAGATCTTCTGGCAGACGTAACTATAGGCTATAGCAGCAGGATTATGAAAAAGCACACAGCAAGATTAATGAACTTAGTGATCGTGCAAGGAAATGGTGATGGGGGAGCAAGAAATGGTGATGGGGGAGCAACAGACTCTCTACTGCCTGATATAAAAGCTGCATAGAAAATGCCGATAAAAGGAACTGGGAAATAGTATAACAGGAAGAGTAATAAAATCTCAGAGTAGCTAAATACACAGTATAAATCATTGTACAAACAACTTCAGATCTCACTCTTTGCAACTCATACAAACTTTTTTGCACTTTATGACAGAGTCCCAGTCAACAATCCAGGAACAATGACCGCGTGTGTACGCTGAAAACTTTCTCTGCCACCAGGTAATGTTTTCTCAGCTTTCAAGGAGCCAATGTTCCAAGGAAGGACAAAGATACATGACAAAGACAGGCTGTAGCTCTCTTTGTATCATTGCAGCATTGGCATTAATGACTGAGAGGACCCTGCTAACGAGTGTTCAAAATGGCAACAACTTGCCCAGCAAGTTGGACCATGTTCTGAAAGCATAACTACTAGCTCCAACACTGGCACCTCCACATCATTGGTAGAAAGTGAGAACTGCAGATGTTGGAGATTAGAGTCGAAAGAGTGGTGCTGGAAAAGCACAGCAGGTCAGGCAATATCCAAGGAGCAGGAGAATCAATGTTTCGGGCATAAGCCCTTCATCAGAATTCCATTGAGAAAAAACATCAATTCTCCTGCTCCTCAGATGCTGCCTGACCTGCTGTGCTTTTCCAGCACCATACTCTCAACTCCAACCTTCACGTTATTACTTAAATCCCATATTAGGCACTGATTCACTTACCACAGAAACAAGTCTTGTGGTCGATTGGTCTTGCAGTGGGGCTTCACCCCCATTGCCCATACAACCATGGGACCTCTAGAAGTGGCAGAGCTACAGGACTGTCTGAACCATTCCAATTTCCATCACCCTGCCACAAAAAGCTTGTAGATAATCTTAAGGTCCAAGCCTCCATGGTCATCAAGCTGTAAAGTATAGGGAGCTAACCTACTTACACATCATGTCAACATCAGGTTAAAATCCCAAGGTTCTAATGTGGGTTATTGCAAACAAACAGGGGTTATCTTTTGTGATTTTGTTAATTTTTTTGTCAGCTCTGTATCACACTTTTATTGTAATGTTTTGCCCATCAACAAATGCAGTCATTCATTAATAAGAAAGAAGCTCTATTATTCTCTATGTGCAGCCAACAATTCTTCAGTATCATCAGACAAATAAAGGGCCCCATTTGAAAAAGCAAATGAAGCAATTGGTTCCAGCTTAAAGCAAAATGCATAAAGCATTTATGTCTTTCAATACAAATGTAAAAATCAAAGAAGAAACAAGTAAACCCATAGTGGCCACAAGAGCACAAGAGAAGACAAAGGAACCTTGCGCACAGCAGAACTAAATAAAATGCAGTTTTGAAGACAATGTGCAGCAGATAGACTCTTAAAAGGATCTACCATGCCAGGAACGTATTTCTAAAGCTTTTGTACCCAGACTGCACATCTGAGGAATAATTCTGCCATCTTCAAATATTTTTGATTTTCTATTGAAGTATCAGTAAATTGCCTGTGGCATATTAACTGTGAGAATACAGAGATTTTCAATGTTAATTGTAAGTTGTGCAAAATGTCCATTAAATAAAAAGGGGAGTGGTTAGATCTCAATAAGGCCCTATACATAAGCATGAAGTTGCAATCTTGAGTCAGATTGCATAGCTGCTCCATGGAAGGGGCACATGACCCTATTTAAGTAATGGAGTGGAGGCACCAGTGTTGGACTGGGATGGACAAAGTTAAAAATTATATGACACCAGGTTACAGTCCAACAGGTTTATTTGAATTTACAATTTTTCGGAGTGCTGTTCCATTGTCAGGTAGCTAGTGGGGCAGGCTACATAGGGCACAGAATTTATAAGTAAAAGGTCAAAATATCATATAACCTACATATTAGACAAACCTAGATGGCTGTTAATCACTCAAAATGGGGATGCAGGTTTCGATATGAAATTCCTTGAATTCCTTTCAAGTCACAGCCCCGAGAAAACTCAGCTCAGACTTTCCTTCTCCCTCACACACACATATTTAAGTCTATGGGGTGAATTTGCATTTGCCGATTTGAACTTGCATCTATATTCTATCTTGTTCAAAAACACACAATCTGTAGGCAGGCAGTCAATGTGACATTTTATAAATTCCTACTTTGGAAATAGATTAGATTAGATTACTTACAGTGTGGAGAGCTAGTATTGACTCCAGTTTGGGATACAGATTGACTTTAACCTCACACATTTAATGTGTTCTCTGAGCTGAGATGTCACCTTTTCTTATATACTGATGAAACCTTAAATTACCTCAGGGCTGTGACTTGAAAGAAATTCTGGGATTTACATACTAATCAAACGAAACCTGCATCCCCATTTTGAGTGATTAACAGCCATCTAGGTTTGTCTAATACACAGGGTGTATGATGCTTTGACCTTAGACTTATAAATTCTGTATCCTATGTATCCTGCTCTGTTAGCTACCTGACAAAGAGCAGGGCTCCACAAGCTTGCGTTTTCAAATGAATTTTTGCACTATAACCTACGTCACGTCATGTTTAACTACTTTACTGACAAAGTGGGAATGGTCAAAACAATGAGAGACAAATTTCCGTTGTTGCAGGAATTTAATGAGGTAGTTACTTAAAAAATTATAATTTCTCCATTCATGGCATGTGGGCATCACTTGTTGGGCTACCATGTTCTTGCCCACCTCTAGTTGCCCCTGAGAAGGTGGTGGTCTGCTGTGGTCCATATGCTGTAGGTAGACCCATAATGCCATTACGAAGACTGTTCTAGGATTTTGACCAATATATCTCCAAATCAGGATGGTGAGTCGCTTGAAGGGGAAACTGAAAGTGACGATTCTGTATATCTGCTGCCCATGTCCTTCAACTGGCAATGGATATTGATATGAATGAAATGGATGTTTCTGGATGTGAGGCCAATCAAGCAGACACTTTGTACTGGATGGTATCAAGTATCTTGAGTGCTGATGGAGCTGCACTCATCCAGGCAAGTGGGCAATATGCCATCACGCTTCTGACTCAAACCTTTTAAATAGTGGACTGGCATTGGGGAGACAGAAGATGTGTTACTTGCTGCAGCATTCTTAGACTCTGTGTTTATTTGGTGAGTCCAGTTAAGTTTTTAGTGAATGGTAACCCTGAGGATGTTGATTGTGGGGCATTGACTGATTGTAACACCATTGAATGTAGAGGGGTGGTGGTTAGTTTGTCTCTTACTGGAGATGGTCATTGGCTGGGAACTTTGTGGCATGAATGTGACTCATTACTTTTCAGCCTAAGCCTGGATATTGTTCCAGATCTTGTTGCATTGGGACATGAACTGCTTCCGAACCAGAGATTAGATTAGATTAGATTCCCTACAGTGTGGAAACAAGCCATTCGGCCCAACCAATCCACACCGACCCTCCGAACAGCAACCCATCCAGATCCATCTCCCTCTGACTAATGCACCCAATACTATGGGCAATTTAGCATGGCCAATTCACCTAACATGCATATCTTTTGACTGTGGGAGGAAACCGGAGCACCTGGAGAAAACCTATGCAAACACGGGGAGAATGTGCAACTCCACACGGACAGTCGCACAAGGCTGGAATCGAACCTGGGATCCTGGCACTGTGAGGCAGCAGTGCTAACCATTGAGGCACCGTGCCGCCTGTACGTGTTGAAAATTGTGCTGAATACTATGCAATCTTTGGTGAACATCCCATTTCTGACCTTATGATAGAGGGAAGGTCATGGACAAAGCAGCGGAGTTGGTTGGGCCTAGCACACTACCCTGAGGAACTTCTGCAGAGATGTCCTGGAGCTGAGAGATGACTGACCTCCAATAACCATAATCATCTTCCTATATCTCAAGTATGACTCTGACCAGCAGATAATTTAAACCCACAATACCCAGTGATTCTAGTTTTGCTAGAGCTCCTCAATGCCAAACAGAGTCAAATTCAGCTTTTTTGTCCCTGTTTGAACCAATGTCATGATGAGGTCAGGACCCTTATGGCTCTCGTGGAATCCCAACTGGGTATCACTGAGCAGGTGTTGCTTGATAGCACTGTTACTGACACCTTCCATCACTTTACTGATGACAGAGAGCAGACTGAATGGATCTGTAAGTGGATGGCTTCAATTTGGAAAAAAGTGAGAACTGCAGAGGAGATCAGAATCAAAAAGTGTGGCGCTGGAAAAACTCAGCAGGTCAGGTTTGGACTTATCCTGCTTTGTGTGTACCTGAGGAATTATCCACACTATCAGGTAGATGGCAGTGCTGTAGCTGGTACAGTTTGGTTGGGGGTGTGGCAAGTTCTGGAGCACGTCTTCAGTACTATTGCTGGAATATAGTCAGATCCCATAGCCTTCACATTATCCAATGCCTCCAACTGTTTTTTGATATCACACGGAGTGCTTTGAGTTGAAGGGTATCTGCGTTGCTGGGGTCTCCTGGAACAGGCTGAGAATTGCTGGGACACTACTGTAAGTTCAGGAAAATCCACCAGCACGTGAATGCATATTAAGCCCTTTCCCTTGTTGGTTTTAAAAGAAAACACAGCTATAATTTATTGCTATGTTTATCTTTGATCCATTTAGTGCAAGTGTGATGCACATTATGCAGGTGTGCCACTTTGAGATATAGTGAACAATTCTACATAAGCCAATGCTTTATAAAGACTGAATTAAGCAGAGTTTGCTTCATTACATAACATGATTTATTTTGATGTTTGCTAGACTGAAGTTTAGGGATACTCAGTAAAACAGTCACACTTAGTATTCCTTTGAACAGTTTTTCTCTTTCTATTTTCTTATCTATAAACGTACTATTTATCACTTCAGGCTGGAAACACATGTCGAAATGCATTAATGGAGGTATGTACCTGGAGTTTCCCAGTACTCAGGACAGATAGAGTCATGGGAGGTAGTCTGGGGAATTAATAGCCATGAGAAAAATGTCTCGGAGTGAAGTGGTTGTGGCAGAGTGGTGGTTGGGGAAAAGCAGTGGGACTCTAGATTAGATTAGACTTACAGTGTGGAAACAGGCCCTTCGGCCCAACAAGTCCACACCGACCCGCCGAAGCGCAACCCACCCATACCCCTACATTTACCCCTTACCTAACACTACGGGCAATTTAGCTTGGCCAATTCACCTGACCCGCACATCTTTGGACTGTGGGAGGAAACCGGAGGAAACCCACGCAGACACAGGGAGAACGTGCAAACTCCACACAGTCAGTCGCCTGAGTCGGGAATTGAACCCAGGTCTACAGGCGCTGTGAGGCAGCAGTGCTAACCACTGTGCCACCGTGCCGCCCAGTGGGGAACAAGGGTTTGGCAAAACTGGAAGATTCAGCAGAGGGGCTAGCTTGTTGGATTCTATAGGAAATAGGAGAAGAAGCGAGCAAGAGCTTAAATACAATGCTTAATATTGTATACGGCCATTATTGAAGGAGGTGGGGATCCATAGCTTTCGTGGCCTTCAGATCCCACGAAAAAAATTGACGTTTTTGTCTTAAGATTGATTCTCACAACAATACTCAATTTTTTGGGAAATAAATATCACAATTTTATTAATAAACATACAAAAGTTGCTCTCTTTCTTTCAAAACAAATAATATGTGGAGGTGCCAGTGTTGGACTGAGGTGGACAAAGTTAAAACTGACAACGTCAGGTTAAAGTCCAACAGGTTTATTTGGAAGTACAAGCTTTCAGAGATAAATAAGCACATTACTGATATGATCCATTTACTTTTATTTTCAAACAACAAAGTTCTGACATGAATGACAACACTTGGAATGGGAATAATGTTTGCAACATCCATGGGAATAACTAATCTTTCTGTGGAATAGGAACTTGCTGAATTTGCCTTCAGTAAAAATTGCTGAGAAGATGCCATTTCCTTTTCCACTGAAGTGAACAGTGTGATCAACTTCAGATAATAAATTCATTATCAATTTTATTTCCCAGCGATTCTGTCCTGCCTGTCCAACCCCATTGGCTGATTTTCTTTGTCTTGCTGTCAGCAGACCTATATTCTGCCATTAACATTTACACTGGACCCACTTTGCCACAACAATGGCTACTCCTTTTGCCACTAGACACCTATGATCTATAATCTCTCTCACCCATTAACCTTCCCTTCTGCTTCCTTAAGACCATAAGACATTGGAGCAGAAATTAGACCATTCAGACCATCGCGTCTGCTCTGCCATTCAATCATGGCTGATAAGTTTCTCTTCCACTTTCTCCTGTACCATTTCACACTTTTCCCCACTTTTTTTTATATAGTGTAGATTCTGGTACCTTCCGAGGGAAAGAACATGCCAACTGCAGTACGTCTACCCACTTAGAGATGAAGGGAGACATAACAAGGAACCTTCGTCCCAGCACTGGTAAACGTTCAGAAGATGATAGTTAGTATCCATGACAAGGCTGAGTGTGGAGGAGGAAAAGTTGACCTAGAGTGGAACAACCTTTTTAAAGGAAGGGGCAACAAAGCACTTCAGTAATTCATTAACGAAATTGTGGATGTCTGCTTATGCCCCACAGTCTCGATGAGCATCTCAGGATACCGAAAGAGAGGCCACAGCAAACAGTTCGCACTCACTGTTCTCTCATACAAATTCCTGAATAAGGTGCTGGAAGTGAATGTGAGAAGCCCAGTTCTCCTTCAGGACCTTGTTCAAGGCTCTAGATAATCAGTAACGGTCAATTAGTTGAGCGTGTATTACACAGATAATTGGAACTTCTTTGACTCAATGTAAATCGAAGGCACTGAGAAAAGGCCTGCACTTATGGCCAACACATTTGATAAAATATTTCTATTTTAGGCCGGAACCAGACATCAATTATGCTCCATTAAAACCATTTGAACCCCAGCTAACTGAGAACCATAATTTCACACATCATGTTGAAAGGATTCATAAACACGGTACCTAGCATGAAATATGATTGTTCTGTCTATGCAAGATATTAGTTAGGAGTCAATGGCTGCTTCAGTTCGATGTACAATTGTCAAGCAAGACCCATTAACACAGCAAATTCATTCCTTCATGAACATGGCTGAAGAGAATTCTTTAATATCTCAATTTTGTTTTCCTCTGAACCCTTGTCAGAGCTCTTATTACCAGAAATTAAGACTGCTGTTTGAAACAACAATCAGTGTGCATGAACAGAGGTGTGACATTCCATGTAAGCCGAATAAATTAGTACTTGAAATTTAACAAGTACATTAAAGATGATTAGCAATGATAAACTGATTACTCATATGATTTATATTTAATACATTATACCCCATTTTCTTGCAGAATAAATATTCATCATATTCTCTTAACAGCAGAAGCTCACAATCTGTCTGTAATGCAGGGTAGCTCACTGGTAACTTGGCAGCTTGCCTGAATTAGAGTTCCATTTTATCCCAGCTGGGTTCACTTGTAATATTCTGTCATCGTAGTAATCAGTGTATAGAATTTTTAAATCACTTCAAATCTGAATTGAAAACATTGTAAAGATGGGAATAAATGTTTAACTTCAGAAGAAAAAAAATCAGCATCGTACTTCAATCAAAATAACACCTCCTCTCACAAGTTGCAGGAGGGCTCCCGTCAATAATCAATGGGATCAATGGATCATTTTCTTGAAACGGATTTCCCTTCTGCCTTCACTCAAAACCCCAAATCCAGCTCCCTGGGTATAAACACTCCAAACACAGAGGTGAAAAGCTCCCACATATGGAGAAGGCAAATTCAGAGTCAAGGGCAGAGTAGAATGAGTGAGTGTACGAGAATATTGTGCCTGAAATATGTGTACATATAAAAGACATGTTTCAAGTACTCATCCAGGACACATTATGCCAAGTGTGCCTTAGCAGACATATTTGTAACAAAACAATCATATCATATAAATTACCTCAACTATCACCTATTTTGCTGTTGTTGCCTTAATCTTTAAAACCTCAAACGTAACCTCAAATTAGGTCTGCAAGTTATTGTACTAAATTATGTGACACATGATTTGTGTTAATATCTGCTAAACAGTACTTCCCTCAAGTAGGAATTAACCACAAGTTCATCCAGGTTATTCTTGTGAAAGGAGCAGGTTTGCAGAATTGCAGTGATTGCCAGTTGCCATTTAAATAGCCAGGAACCTTTTGGATTGAATCTGGAAGTGACTTTAGAACAGATATGTCTGCTATCACTAGCTTTCTGGTGCTTTGACTCTCACTTGCATATAAATGAAAATTGGATCTAGATGTGCAATATAAGGCTTCTCTATTGCAACCATGCCTCTGTATGTGAGCATCCCCACAGTGTACTTTCAGATATGCATGTGAACAGTACTTCTGAGCAAACAGAGATGTACAGCATGGAAAGAGACCCTTCGGTCCAACCCGTCCATGCCGACCAGATATCCCAACCCAATCTAGTCCCACCTGCCAGCACCCGGCCCATATCCCTCCAAACCCTTCCTATTGATATACCCATCCAAATGCCTCTTAAATGTTGCAATTGTACCAGCCTCCATCACATCCTCTGGCAGCTCATTCCATACACGTACCACCCTCTGCATGAAAACGTTGCTCCTTAGGTCTCTTTTACATCTTTCCCCTCTCACCCTAAACCCATGCCCTCTCGTTCTGGACTCCTCGACACCAGGGAAAAGTCTTCGCCTATTTACCCTATCCATGCCCCTCATAATTTGGTAAAAATCTATAAGGTCACCCCTCAGCCTCCGATGCTCCAGGGAAAACAGCCCCAGCCTGTTCAGCTTCTCCCTATAGCTCTAATCCCCCAAACCTGGCAACATCCTTGTAAATCTTTTCTGAACCCTTTCAAGTTTCACAACATCCTTCCAATAGGAAGCTGACCAGAATTGCACGCATATTTGCCAGCAGTGGCCTAACCAATGTCCTGTACAGCCACAACATGATCTCCCAACTCCTGTACTCAATACTCTGACCAATGAAGGAAAGCATACCAAATGCCTTCTTCGCCATCCTGCGACTTCACTTTCAAGGAGCTATGAACCTGCACTCCAAGGTCTCTTTGTTCAGCAACACTCCCTAGGACCTTACTATTAAGTGTATAAGTCCTGCACATTGCATTTATCGGAGTTAAATTCCATCTGCCATTTCTCAGACCATTGGCCTACCTGGATAGATCCTGCTGTAATCTGAGGTGACCCTCTTCGCTGTCCACTACACCTCCAATTTTGGTGTCATCTGCAAACTTGCTAACTGTACCTCTTATGCTCACATCCAAAACATTTTTGTAAATAATAAAAAGTAGAGGACCCAGTACCGATCTTTGTGGCACTCCACTGGTCACAGGCCTCCAGTCTGAAAAACAATCCTTCACCATCACCCTCCGTTTTCTACCTTTAGCCAGTTCTGTATCCAAATGGCTAGTTCTCCCTGTATTGCATGAGATCTAACTTTGCCAATCAGTCTCCCATGAGGAATCTTGTCGAATGCCTTACTGAAGTCCATATAGATCACATCTACCACTTTGCCCTCATCAATTCTCTTCGTTACTTCTTCAAAATACTTCTTCAAAAAAATCATATGAGACATGACTTCCAATGCACAAAGCCGTGTTGACTATCCCTAATCAGTCCTTGCCTTTCCAAATACATGTACATCCTGTCCCTCAGGCTTCCCTCCAACAATGAGCCCACCACCGAGGTCAGGCTCACTGGTCTATAGTTCCCTGGCTTGTCCTTCCCATCCTTCTTAAACATTGGCACCACATTTGCCAACCTCCAGTCTTCCGGCACCTCACATGTGACCCAGCAATCACTTCTCTAGCTTCCCAAATAGCTCTCAGGTACACCTGTTGAGGTCCTGGGGAATTATCCACCTTTATCCGCTTCAAGACATCCAGCATTTGCCCCTCTGTAATATGAACATTTTGCAAGATGTCACCATCTATTTCCCTACATTACATATCTTCCATCTTTTCCACAGTAATCCTGATGCAACATACTCACTTAGTATCTCCCGCATTTTCTACGGCTCCACACAAAGGCCACCTTGCTGATCTTTGAGGGGCCCTATTCTTTCCCTTGTTACCCTTTTGTCCTTAATGTATTTGTAAAAACCTTTAGATTCTCCTTATTTCTCGTTGCCAAAGCTATCTCATGTCCCCGTTTTGCCCTTCTGATTTCCCTCTTATGTATACTCATACTGCCTTTATACTCTTCTAAAGATTCACTCGATCTATCCTGTCTATACCTTACATATGCTTCCTTCTTTTTCTTAACCAAACCCTCAATTTCTTGAGTCATCCAGCATTCCCTACAACTACCAGCCTTTCCTTTCACCCTAACAGGAATATACTTTCTCTGGATTCTCGTTATCTCATTTCTGAAGGCTTCCCATTTTCCAGCCGTCCCTTTACCTGCGAACATCTGCCCCCAATCAGCTTTTGAAAGTTCTTGCCTAATACCATTAAAATTGGCCTTTCTCCAATTTAGAACTTCAACTTTTAGATCTGGTCTATCCTTTTCCATCACTACGTTAAATCTAATAGAATTATGGTCGCTGGCCCCAAAGTGCTCCCCCACTCACACCTCAGTCACCTGCTCTGCCTTATTTCCCAAGAGTAGGTCAGGTTTTGCACCTTCTCTAGTAGGTACATCCACATACTGAATCAGACAACTGTCTTATACGCACTTAATTCCTCTCCATCTAAACCCTTAACACTCTGGCAGTCCTAGTCGATGTTTGGAAAGTTAGAATCCCCTACCACGAGCACCCTATTATTATTACAGAAAGCTGAGATCTCCTCACAAGTTTGTTTCTTAATTTCCCTCTGACTATTAAGGGGTCTATAATACAATCCCAATAAGGTGATCATCCCTTTCTTATTTCTCAGTTCCACCCAAATAACGTCCCTGGATGTATTTCCGGGAATATCCTTCCTCAGCACAGCTGTAATGCTATCCCTTATCAAAAATGCCACTCCCCCTCCTCTCTAGCCTCCCTTTCTATCCTTCCTGTAGCATTTGTATCCTGGAACATTCAACTGCCAGTCCTGCCCATCCCTGAGCCATGTTTCTGTAATTGCTATGATATCCCAGTCCCATGTTCCTAACCATGCCCTGAGTTCATCTGCCTTCCCTGTTCGGCCCCTTACATTGAAATAAATGCAGTTTAATTTATTCGTCCTACCTTGACCCTGCCTGCCCTGACTGACGCGTTTCTGTCCTCAACTGTACCAGTCTCAGATTGATCTCTTTCCTCACTAATCTCCCTGGATCCCACCACCCCACTTACTAGTTCAAATCCTCCCAAGCAGCTTTAGCAAATTTCCCTGCCAGTATATTAGTTCCCTTCCAATTTAAGTGCAATCCGTCCTTCTTGTTCAGGTCATTTCTACTCCAAAAGAGCTTCCAATGATTCAAAAATGTGAATCGTTCTCATCTGAAAATCTTACTACACTTTTCTATTATCTTGCAAGTAAACCAAAGTACCTCTCCTAAATTAGGAGCTAAAGCCTCAATATTATACATGTGTATATGCATGAAAGATACTCCTATCATGCTTCGAACACAAGCTTGAGTAGACTTCATTGTAAACGTCACCGAAAATATGAAGGAGCACTTACTGGAGATTTGAGACTTTCACAGATTAATACAGGGGACATTAAAATTCCTCAGAAGAACATACAGTGTAATGTAAAACACCACAGTGACTCTTGTGGATCATCTCACTCAAATAGCAATCTGGTTTTAAGCAGGTGTAAGAGGGATAGAATCCTGAAATGTTAAATTAGAGGTACAAGCTGTATTTTCAATCTAGGCATTAGCTGGCATCAGTGTTAGCACTTTATGGTCACTGTCAAAACTTCCCCCCATTTATTTCCCTCCAAGGCCCCAAGGGATCCTTCCATATCCATCACAAATTCATCTGCACCTCCACACACATTTACTGCATCCACTGCACTCAATGTGGACTCCTCGATATTGGGGAGACAGGCCGCCTACTTGCGGAACGTTTCAGAGAACACCTCTGGGACACCTGCACCAAGCAACCCAACCACCACGTGGCTCACTTCAACTCCCCCTCCCACTCCACCAAGGACATGCAGGTCCTTGGCATCCTTCATTGCCAGACCATGGCAACACGACACCTGGACGAAGAGCGCCTCATCTTCTGCCTAGGAACTCTCCAACCACAAGGGATGAATGCAGATTTCTCCAGCTTCCTCATTTCCCCTCCCCCCACGCTGTCTCAGTCCCAACCCTCGGACTCAGCATCGCCTTCTTGACCTGCAATCTTCTTCCCGACCTCTCTGCCCCCACCCCCTCTCCAGCCTATCACCCTCACCTTAACCTCCTTCCACCTATCGCATTCCCAACGCCCCTCCCCCAAGTCCCTACCTTTTATCTTAGCCTGCTTGGCACACCTTCCTCATTCCTGAAGAAGGGCTTATGTCCGAAACATCGATTCTCCTGCTCCTTGGATGCTGCCTGACCTGCTGCGCTTTTCCAGCAACACATTTTTTAGCTGTTAATACCAGAGACCCAGGAAACGTTCTGGGTACTCTGGTTCGAATCCCACCATGACAGGTAGTGGAATTTGATTTCAATAAAAACCTGGAATTAAGAACCTAATGATGACCATGAGTCCATTATCAGCCGTTGGAAAAAAACATTTGGTTCACTAACATCCTTTAGGGAAAAAAACACTGCCATCCTTATCTAGTCTGAACTACATGTGACCCCAGACCCGCACTCTGTCAACTGCCCTCTGGGTTGGTCATTAAATGCACATTAAATCACAGCACTGCCAGTGAGAAAACATTTTTTAAAACCTCGAAAACACAGACAGTGGCCATATAGCACAAGCTGGCCAACACAAATTGAAAGTAGAATTCCCATGTATTATCGTTACTTGTCAAATTTCACCATCTCTGGAAGATTTGGAGTGAATGAAGCTTATTTTTTGAAATCACTAAGAAATTCCCTGTAATGAATTTCACTGCAGCCAATTTTCATACAGCAAGACCCAAGAAATAAAAATATGATGAGGACCAGAATATACATATTTATATTTTGAAATAAGTACAGAATAAACACAGAATAATAGGGAGAGTTTTCCTGCTGTCCTTCACAGCACTGCCAGGGAATATGACATCACTCATCAAAGATAACATCTCTGACAGTCGGCACTTCCTCAGAACTGCATTGAGTAGGACTTGAACCTGCAACTTTGTGACTTTGGTGAGAGAGTGCTCCCCAACCAGCTGATATGCAACGAGCATAGGTAGGTTTATGAAAGTGTGCTGTGTCAGGATTTCTGTCTTGCGTAAGTAGAGTTATATGCTGCTGCTTGCATTCTTCCAAGGTTGCAATATTGCTTTCTCTCAGGCAGAACTGCACAGAATATAGTTCAACTATTAAAAATCCAAAACAATTTACAGGCTTGAGTAAACAGTTGTTGGCATGAATGCTTGATAATCAAAATTCTACTGCGGCACATCCCACATGTCTGCGATTTTGTTTCTGACCTGAATTCTGGTGCACTAGGCCCCGTTATTAAGACCATGAAACCATAAGACATCGGAGTGGAAGTAAGGCCATTCAGTCCATCGAGTTCAATCCACCATTCAATCATGGTTGATGGGCATTTCAATGCCACTTACCCACACTCGCCCCATAGGCCTTAATTCCTTGAAGATTAAAAATTTATCAATCTCTGCCTTGAAGACATTTAACGTCTCGACCTTCACTGCGCTCCGTGGCAATGAATTCCACATTAATACTTCATCCTGTCAGCAGCCTGTTTGGAAGCTTGCTGAATTATCTTGTCTACAACTTTGGTAGGAAGCAGAAACCCTTCTGGGAAACTCCTCTTTCCAGAACTTAATCAATAAGCTCTTCTACCACTAATTGATTAAACGTTTGCCAATTTTGCTCCACCAAACTCAATGCTACAGGAAGGTGGTTGCACAGAATTAAGAGGTTAAATATCAACTTGCCAACTTTGTTGTGGATGTAGATATCACTTGTCATACATCACTGATATGGCAGCAATACTGGGAGTCATTAGAAAGATGGGAATTTGCCCAAAGACCCCTTAGTATCCAGAAGTTAATCACTAAACACACATAAGTAAATTATAGAGAAATACTGAATCCCTATTTCTAATTCTTATAGGGATGAGACATGTGAACTTCTTCAGGATTCTATGCTCTGTTTATGTCAGTCCAACCCAAACCCTATTTGTGGGTGTAAACAGGATTTTATGTCAAGCCTTTTGCTGAAAAAAATGGTGAAAGAGCAAGAGTCCCAAGGAAGAGGCGTTATCCAGCATTTTTGGAAATCTCCAACGGGAGTCAAAATCAACCTTACTTTCTGGATGTAAACTCTAACTGGTCCATCAATTGCTTGCATTAAGAAGCTTTGTTTTATAATTTGATTGAAATTCACTCTTCAAAAGCATTTACAATTTGTTTTTACACTGAGCAGTTAACTGAGTAAATAATCGAGATGTGTCATTTATTAAGTAGGCTTTAAACTAGCATCAGGCCCTTTGGTTTTTGATAGAAGCCAGTACAGAACATTCATTCACACTAATGTTGCTCTAGAGTCTGCTAAACTGTCAGGAAAATGAATGTCAATAAAACCTCAGTTAATGTTCCTGGCACCAATGCACTCTCACTAGCCAACTCACATGTCAAGCTGCAAAGTGATAAATATGTTTTGATGACATTTGAGAATTCATAGTGTTCCGACTGACCATACAGCAGTCAAACTCAGTTGTTCACACAGAGTCAAAAGGTCCCTTGACTGACCCAGCAGGTGCTTGTGATGGTGTGTCACTCAATTTGTCTCTTCCAGTTCAACACTGGCAATGGAAAGTTCTCAGGTACTGTTACAGTTGTGATTTCGGAGAGTGACAGAAGCCTGTTACAATTGTCAGCAGCTTGGACAGCAGTAGAAACAATGGTTGTATTTTAATACAAAGTTATGCCAGTAATGTGGACTGTTTGAAGGGCAAGATCCCATCCAGATTGAGTCAGTGCCACAATTCTTTATGTGGCCGCTAAGTAACAATGCAACTGCTGGACACAAGGTCTTTAACTAGAAATTCTTCCAAATTCACTTAAAACAAAATGACATCGAGGCAGGTCCATTGTTCTTAGTAAAAATTCGTGTTCATGTTGATGCTGTGTAAGGATTGATAATACAAATCCGTGACCACCAAATCACAGGAAGCAAATTTATTTTGTAAATAAACTTTAATTCACCAACAAATAATGTGATGCACCCCAGTTGTAGGGACAGAAAATCAGAACACCAAGTTATATCCCCAGTGAAACTAATACTGATGCCAGTAAGTTAAATTGCTTCAATGCCTTGTTCATCAACAGCTTTTGACATTTTGTGTTGAGTGGCACAGAAAATGACAGCACTGAAGTATGACAATTGAAACTTTGCCTTTCAACTTGAGAGAACCTGGTTCCTAACATAGCAGAGACTTAACTGAATCAAAATTCCAGCATATTGAGAGACAAATGAAACAGCACTGAAACTGCTTCAGTGACTAAGTCCCTGTTCCTATGCTGAAAACCTCTTCAGCATCTTTCTGAAAGATCTCCCCCACCTCTGTTCTCACACACATTCATGCATATATGTTGCATATCCTGATTGCTGCATATTCGTTTGAAATTTAGTTGACAAAATTAGTAAGGAGAAGTTCAGGTCAGGAATAAAGGAGGTTAAGGAAAGAAAGCAAGTCTGACTTAGGTAAGGAGTGGGGAAGGTTGTTTAATTGGTTCCTCGCATATTGTTTGAATTGCTACGGTTTGCAACAGCAAACTTGACCCCTTGGAGTGCTCCTCCCGCCATGCGTGGGAAATCATGGACACCTCTAATGTCCATAGTGACCATGAAAGGAGGCAGCTCCTGATTGACTGCTTGGAGAGGCTGGAACTGTGGATGGGCTAACCATGGATCACCCACTAGGCTGAGAATATTGTGGATAGCATGTTTAGCGAGCTGGTCACACAGCTCAGAGCTACACAGGCAATAAAGTGTTGGATGACCACCACGAAGATGAGTAAGTGGGACAAACAGTGCAAAAGATTGTGTGGTCATTCGTCTCCTTGGATACTCTTGAGGGGGTATAGATGAGCTCTCAGGGGAAGGCAGTAGCAGCAGCCAGGTCAGTGGCACCATGTACAGCAGGAAGAGTCAAAATGTAGATGAACAATGATAGCAGGAGATAGCGTACAGATAGGGGTTTCTGTGGTTACCAGCCAAGACTCCAGGACAGTGTGTTGCCTTCCTGGTGCCAGGGTTAAGGATGTCTCTGATTGGGCACAGTATATTCTGAAGGGTAAGAGAGAGGGCAGCCAGAGGTCATGGTCCATATTAGTATCAACGACATTGGCAGGGAGAGAAGAGGTCCTGAAAAGCACGTTAGGTAGGAGGTTGGAAAGCAGGATGTCTAAGATTGTAACCTCGGGATTACTCCATGTGCCACATTCCAGTGAGGCCAGAGATAGCAAGATGAATGGGTCTAGGAGCTGGATAAAGAGCTGGTCTAAGATGGAGGGATTCAAATATCTGGTTCACTTGTATGTGTTCCAGGGCAGGAGGTACCTTTCCAAGAAGGACTGTTTGCCCCTAAACTGGAGGGGCACCAACATCTTGGCAGGGAGGTTTTGTACATGCCACTGGGGTTAGGGTTTAAATTAGCATGGCAGGGGAAATGGAGCAGTAGATCAGCATGTGGAGTGATTGAGGAGAAGTTCAATGTTGAGTTGAGTGGTCAAATAGGAAGGAAAAGCAGGGCCATGTTAATGAACATGGGACTGATGATCTGAAGTGTATTTACTTTAATGCAAGGCGTAGAACAGGTAAAGCAGACAAGGTTAGAGCCTGGATTAATACAGAGCCTGGACTACAATGCAGGAGCCTTGACAGAAATTTGGTTAAGGAAAGGGCAGGACGAGCAATTTAACGTTCCAGGATTTAGATGTTTCAGACAAGATGCAGAGGGCATTAAAAGAGTGGGGAATTTGCATTACTGATTAAGGAGCATGTCACAGCTGGACTAAGACAGGACATCTTGGAGGACTCATGGACATAGGGATAGAACATAAGAATAAGAGAAGTGCTATCACTATGATGAGGTTACTCTGAAGGTCTCCCAATAGACTGCAGGAGATATAGGGATAGATTCTGTAAGCAGATCATGCAAAGATGTAAAGACAACAGGGTGGTTGGAGTGGGCAATTTTAACTTCTCCAGTGCTGACTGGGACACCACTGTGTTCCTGTGAGGATAAGGATGGCAAGATTCAGGAACCTTGGATAACAAGAAATATTGGAAGCTTAGTCAAAAAAAAGGAAACATTTGTAAGGTTCAGGAAATTGAAATCAAACAAAACCCATGAGAGATATAAAGGAAGCAGGAAAGAAAATTTTAAAAAAAAGAAATTAGGAAGGCTAGAAAGGGCCATGAAATTTGGGTTGAGGAGAATCCCAAGGCATTTTATCCATATATTAGGAGGAAGAAAGCCTTGACAGAGATTTAGCTATACTGCTATCCTCTTTAGCTATATAGGCAAGATCCCAGAATATCCAGTGTTGTTCCTTTGTTTAAGAAGGGCAACAGGGATAATCCAAGAAAGTATAGGCTGATGAGACTTATGGTAAGTAAATTATTGGAGAAGTTTCTAAGGGACATATTTACCTATATTTGGAAAAAAAATGGACTTATTTGGGATAGTCAGCATGGCTACATGGAGGGGAGGTCTCATCTCACAAATTTGATTGAGCTGTTGACAAAGTAACGAAGATGAGAGTAAGACAGTGGATGTTGTCTATGTGGACTTTAGTAAAGTATTTGACAAGACCCCTCATAGTGGGCTGTCCAGAAGATTAAGTTGCAGGAGAGCCATAGTAAATTGGCAAATTAGATACAAAATTGGCTTAATCATCAGAGACAGAAGGTAGTTATGGAGGAATGTTTTTTCTGACTGGAGGTCTGTGGCCAGTGGTGTTCCTCAAGGATCAGGGTTGGGACTTCTGTTATTTGTGATATATGTGTAAATGACTTTGTTGAAATTGCAGGTAATCTGATTAGTAAGTTTGCACAAGACATGAAAATTGGTGGGTGTTGTGGATAGTCAGGAAGGTCACCAAAAGGATATAGCAGGATATAGGTCAGTTACAAAGTTGGGCAGAGAACTAGCAGATGGATTTTAATCTGGACAAATGTAAAGTGATGCAGTTTGGGAGGTCAAATGCAAGAGAAAAGTATACAATAAATGGCAGGAGCCTTAGGAGTACTGATATATAGTAGGATTTGAGAGGGCAAATCCAGGAGTCCCTGAAAATATCAACACAAGTGGACAGGGTGGAAAAGAAGACATATGGCATGCTTGCCATCATCAGTCAGACATTGAGTATAGAAGTTGGCAAGTCATGTTGCAGCTGTATAAGCCTTTAGTTAGGCTATGTTTGAAGTAAGGTGTGCAGTTCTGGTCCCTACACTAGAGAAAGGATATAGAGGCTTTAGAGAAAGTGCAAAAGAGGTTAACCAGGACGTCACCTAGATTGAAGTGTATTAACTATAAGGAGAAGTTGGGACAAACTTGGATTGTTTTGCCAGAGTGCTGGAGGCAGAGAAACGACCTGATACAAACATCTAAAATTATGAGAACATAGGGTAGATGATGGAGTCTTTCTCCTGGGACAGAAATGTCAAATACTAAGGGGCATAGGTTTAAGGTGAGAAGGGAAAAGTTTAAGGGAGATGTGTGAGTAATTTTTTTTTATACACAGAGTGGTAGGTGCCAAGGGAGAAGATGGAAGCAGATACGTTGGCAATGTTTAAGAGGCTTTTAGACAAACACATGAAAAGGCAGGTTTTGAGGGATGCAGACTATGTGCAGGCAAATGGGATTAGTTCAGAATGGCATCATGGTTGGTCAAAGGGCCTCTTCCTGTGCTGTACTGTTCTATATTCTATGAAAAGCTGAATAGAACTTTCAGCTCCCAAAATAAATGGAAACTGAAGAAATAAAAGAATTAAAAGGTTCAACAATGACATAGAATGCAAGTGTACACTAACCAAACAAGTTGTAAGCAAGATTATGTAAAATTATAGAAACAACAGGGTGACCATGTCAACTCCTACAGCAGCCCAACTGACAGGGATACAAGAACAAGCTGCAAGCTCTCCTACAGGGACACAATGTCAACAGGTGAGAGACAAATTAAAACTAGCATAAATTACTGGCTCCAAGTCAGATAAAATAACTGTATCTCGTCTTTATTTTCATTTTTTGACACTTTAAATTAACGTCTATAACGTGATAGCTTCATGCAGCATGTTAAACATTTCCATTTCTTTGACAACTCTGAAGGTAGATTTTGCTAACAAAATGCAGTGATTCTTTTCTTAAATGTACTGTTTACTAAAAACTTTCCTAAAAAGCATTTCCTAACGCTTCAAATGCCTGAAGGCTTGATGCTCGCCAAGAGTCTTCACACTAAGAGCTGAAAAGCAGTTATTTAGTCTCTTAACAACAAAACAAGAGATTTTCTGCAACATTTAAATATTCGGTGACAAATTAAACTGACAGTCCAATAAATCTACCATCAATACTTTCCAGTTATCTCCCTGTACCATAGAGAGAATAAGCCCAAGAGAGGGCCGAGTGGATAAGAATGAGTGCAATGTTTGAGATCTGTGCATGCAACAATTACCAATCTGGTATAGCTTTCACAATCCTGTGACAGCTAGTATTTGGAATCCAACAGGCTAAGGCAACAGACTCATTCTGAACCATTACCACGATCACAATGATGAACCATTCACTCACAATCCATGATCTGTGACCTGAAAACATCTCCCATTTTGCCCATTTGGCAGACCAGGGGATTCCAATACAACAACAGAAGTAATGCACAAAGAGAATTTGCTGCATGACAGAGCAACATTTTAGAAAAACATACATTTACAAAGCCTGCAGGATGGGAGGTCAACTAGGAGAATAATTTAATATGGAGATAACAAGAGAGTGATGACCATTTTTGCCAGTAGATGGGGTAAGGTGTGGTGATGTTTCAGAAATGGGTATTTACAATGGCCAGAAAACAGTGTCAGGCTTGAAGTCAAAAAGATTGGGAACAGTCTAATTCAACTCACCACAATGGAGGAGAAATAGGAATTAGAATTTGTAGCAAAGACATGTGGGGAGACAATGGTGATAATATCATGGGATGAGTAATCCAGAAGGTTCAGCTAATACTCTGAATAGAAAGCGAGGCCTGCGATTGTTGGATGATTACAGTGGAAGAGTGTGGTGCTGGAAAAGCACAGCTGGACAGGCAGCATCCCAGGAGCAGGAGAATCAATGTATTGAGCATAAGCTCTTCATCAGAAAAACACTAATACTCTGAAGACACTACCATTGTAGCTGGTGGAACTTAAATTCAATTAGGGCGAGGACTGTCTGTGTGGAGTTTGCACATCCTCCCCATGTGTGTGGGGGTTTCCTCCGGGTGCTCTGGTTTCCTCCCACAATCCAAAGATGTGCAGGTCAGGTGAATTGGCCATGCTAAATTGCCCATAGTGTTAGGTGCTTTAGTCAGGGGGAAATGGGTCTGGGTGGGTTACTCTTCGGAGGGTCGGTGTGGACTGGTTGGGCTGAAGGGCCTGTTTCCACACTGTAGAGAATGAAAAATGTAATCTAAATTAGTTAAGTTTGAAATTGAAACCTAGACTCAGCAATGGTGCACATGAATTATCATCAATTTATTTATCTGATTCATTAATGTCCTGGTCTGACCTACATGTGACTCCAGACCCACAGCAATATGGTGGACTCTGAAGTGCCCTCTGAAATGGTCTAGCAATTCATTCAGTTCAAGGTCTTTTAGTGATGGGCAACAAGCAGTGACCCCGCCAGTGACATCCAAATCCCATGAAACAGCTAAAAAAAATGCTTAGAACGGGTCTAAAAATGAATGTCTAATTTGTTGTTAATGAAGACTAAACCTTAGGCAAACTGGTTGAGCAAAAAGGTAGATCAAGAAAAACAGATTAAAAAGATGTCACAGAACAAACATATAATCAGGAACATAAATCTTGAGAATGATATAAAGGCTATCAAGACAGATGTCACACTCAACCAGAGAGCAAAGATTCCAACAACATAATTCTTAATGTCAGAATCAAATGCCAAAAGCATAGAGATTAGTTCTGGAGGAGATCAGTGAGCCTGAAGGATTGCTCTTTATGAAAATTGGCAACACTGCTGCTGATGTACAAAGGAATGAAGAGGAAAATTTACAGATGCTATGAGATTCAAATTTGACAAAAGACTAGAGGGACAGCTATCGGAAGAGCAAGAAATTAATATGCCTTCTGAACAGGGTTATGTTGAACAGGTCTGATCATGGATTTACAAAAGTTAACAACAAAAACAAAGGTGACTTGGGAGGTATGACTGATCGATATACCTTCTGACAGAGGGAGAACAACAGGCTGTCCCAAGAAACCAGACTCTCTGCAATCAAATGTATTTGATGTCCTTTCCAGTCTTTCTGAGAATGATGGAAGGAAAAATTCTCAAACAAACATGTATGTAGCTGAGGACATGTTTAAGGTCAAATGAGTTATTTCTGTATGCAGATATAAAAGTTTATTTGTGTTGTGATGAGGGAGGCTAGAGTGATTGAAAAAGAACTGAATGGAGAATTCTGAGGGCCTATAAGTTGTTTGGTGGAGGTAGGGATGGGCAAAATCATGGTTTCCAGTGAATGTCATACTTCTGTTATGGGAGCGGAGCTGAAAATGTGTAGAAACTGCGTGGGGGCTGCCTGCATGCTCTACTGTGTTTACAAGTGATCAAGTTTTTTTTTAAATGTTGCCCTCAATGACAAAGCAATGTGCATTTTAAGTTTTTAGACTTCAAGAATATAAGAGAAAAGAACCTCGTCGGTTATGAGAAATGCCAGCGAGGCAGGGAAATGAAACCATGATGCATTTACTAAAGCACAAAGATCTGCTGCTGCTTGGATACAATCTTCTTACAACTCTCCCTCGGTCAGATTTAGTCATTTCTAAGTTCTTTACAATTGTCTAGGTTCCTGCAAGTCGGATTGTGGGCTGTAATCTAGTGAAGCTAGATGGAAGGCATATGGCAGGCTGTAAAACTAAGCACCAAACCAGTAACATCATACTTACCTCCTGTCCTTTACCAGCAGTAAGGGAGGGGGGGGGGGGGGAAACAATCCACTTGGCCTTGAGTTAATTGTGCCCTCAGGTGGAAAATTAGGAGCCATTTAAAGGCATCCTTCCACCACTGCAAAGACGTTACCCATGGTGAGGAAAGCCAAACGTCCACCCGCCAAGTGAAACTTGGAATGCTGGCAGCTGAGCAAGAGGACTGACTCCTTTCCAGCTATTCTGAGGACCCACGTTGCCAGGCCTCACCCCACAACCCAACCCTGACCTCATTCACTACCTTGTGGAGCCCAGCTGCTGACCCATAGTTAGGGCAAGCCAGCTTGACTCTGGAGAGACAGCAGGCTCACCTTTAACTCCACTTCCATTGCTGCATACCCCATATTGGGACTGCCAATGAGGGCAGAAGGCCTGCCTCAAGTAGAGCAGCTATTAAATTGCCTGTGAGGAAAACTGGACAAGCAGAGATGGGCTTACCACGTACTATGTACTTGAGCACCCACAACATAAAATTCAGCTCGTGTAACTGTATGATATAAAAAGGAGGCCATTCAGCCCAATATGCCTGTCCTTCCACTTTAAAAGAGATATTTGATTCCTTCCACTCCCGTTCTCTATCTGTTGAGACCATCAGTTATGTATAGTACGTATCGAAGTAAATATCTAATTTTCTTCTCAAAGCTCTAACTGAATCTGTGTCTAACATGCTTTCAGGGAGTGAATCCCAGATCAAAACTATGTTCTCCCCAAAATATTTCTCATTTCCTTCATGATCTATTTGCATAAGTCTGTGATCCCTGGTTTTTGGCCCTCTAGCCGCAGTGATTAGCTTCACTCTAGATACTCTTATCAAAACCCTTTATAAGTTTGAATGTCTCAATTCAATCTCCCCTTAACCATGTCTGTTCTAAAAGGAAAACCTTAAAATTTGAGAGTCTCTACATAACTGGATTGACCCCAACCCCAATACAATTCTAGTAAATCTCTTTTCATCCTGGCTCTTGGATCATTAGGAACAGGGGCCTTCCGACAGAATTGTATAATTTTCAAAACTCAGAAGCATTGTACCATTTCAGAACAGTGCATGCCTAACTCAGCCACATTATAATCTAATTTATCAAAGAAAAAGAAATGTTAGCGATGGAAGCTAGGAGCTTAAACTATCTAGATTTACACCATTGTTATTTTAGTTTTTCAGCCATACCAGTTGGAACAGATTTCAAAAACCGTGTCCTGCAGCAGAGGACGGAAATTGCTCCTGTCTTACACTGGCACACGTCAAAAGCCAAACAAAATAAACAATGCATTCAGGTGTAAGGAAAGTGGGTCAAGTCAGCAGAGTGAATGATCACTGTCACTCTCTTTGGATAACTGACAGGGGTTTCAATAGATGCAGACATCCAATTTCACCACCCACTTCTACATAGGTTAATGGTTTCTGTCCTCAGTCTTCCAAAATTGTTTGCAATGGTTCACTTCTCACCATAACTCCTGGTGTTCCAATTTTTAGTTTCTGCATGACAACCTGACCTGACTCCATGTGTATCCTACAAGCTTGTTCTATTACAGAATGGCACCAGGCTCATTGATCCAAAATAAACAACAAATTCACCATATGTACCACGATGTTTTTCCTCAGAATGATTCATAGAATTCTGTCGCACGAAAGGAGACCTTTCAGCCCATCATGTCAGCTTTCTGAAAAACTCATCCACTTTATCGCAGTCTTCTGCTATTGCCCTAATTTTTACAGTTCACGTAAATCAAATTCTCTTTAAAAAGTACTGTAAATTCTACATCCACTACCCTATCAGGCAGTGCATTCTAGATCATAGCAAATAATTATATAACATAAATATTTTCCCTCTTTCTTCATTTTGTTTTGTGAACTTGTATTAAACTGTATTTTCTGCTTCCAAAATCTCAGTTTAATTTATCTACACTCTCAGAATCGCTCATAATTTCAAATACATCTATTAAATATTCCTTCTTTCTGAGCTTGTCGTAACTGGAGGGCTTTCACCACTGGCCCCATTCTAATAAATCTCCTCTGCCTCCTGTCCAAAGACTCAACATCCTTCCTAAAAAAAAAGTGGTGCCAAGAATTACATAGAATATTCTAGCTGAGACCAAAGTAAGTGACTTTTATAAAGATTTAACATATCAATGTGGAACATTTAAAACAAAATGAAGAGGTTTTGCAAGAGTGCTATTATCTCTCTCAAAAAAAATGTTTGAAGTGTTTCACATACAGTGAATTACTTTGAAGTATAATACACAGATCTTATGTAGACAAACACAATAACTACCGTGCTCACATGGAGATCCCATTAACAGCTCACAGATGATTGACTAGTTAATCTGTTATAAGTGGTATTGGTTGAGTGAAAAATGTTGGCCAGGACACTGAAATATTCACAATCTATCTGAGGTACAAATGACAGGTACTCGGCACCACATTCATATATTAACTACTGCAGAGTCTAGTGGAATCAACAGAATATGTCAACCATCAGAACAGGCAAACAGACAATTCAGCCTGGAAGGAAAATATTTTTCCATACCGGTGACTGAACTTTCATATGGGCTCCGTGCTCTTCTGTGATTAGCATAATGCCACTTGTGTCTTTAAGAGGGATTTTCTGCCTGCAACAGAGGGTTCAGATTTGAAGTGCATATTTCGTGAGCTGTAGTAGAGTGCATGGTGAAAGTGGGTGCAGGGGGCCAACTGATTACATGGCCTGTCTTGATTCTCCCAACACAGCACTTTAGTTCCCAATGTTGTCTGAAGGCCCCCGTAATCTCACACCTCTATTCATACATGCCACACGATACCAACACATATTACTCATCTCAACTCAACGCCATTTCATGTTTCCTCCATAGACATCACCCAGTATGTATTATTTACAGTTCACAGTAGCAATACAATAGCAAAGTGTAATAGTTGCAAATCATTTGAATGCCATTAAATATCTAACAATTAAAGAAAACCCCAAATTCAAATTCACTGCCCCTGAAACCAATGCTGGGTCAAAATGTTAGAACCTCTTTCTTAACAGCACATTAGGACATTGCAAGGACTGTAATAATTCAAGAAGTCAGCCACCACTATGTTCTCAAGAGCAATTAATCATGGGCAATAATTTCCAGCCCAGCCAAGAAGTTTGTACCTCGTGAATGACCAATAAACTAGACTAAAATACCCAGCAGAAAAAGCTGTAATAATTTAAGTGCCTATTACATTTGTAAATAAACAAGAATTTGCATCAAAGTTGTAATGCTATTATAAGCTTGTTTCAGGAGTTATAACATTAGTCAGATAAATTGCAGAACTGAAGCTTTTGAAACCCAGCCAATCACTCATAACAGAATCGCTGTGAGTTCCACAGAAAGAATAATATCTATTTCAATTTCAAAGCAGACTGCATAGCAATCAATAGAAAGAGAACAGGTGTAGAGTAGTTTTACAACTTTCAGAAGCAGTGTTTAAAAAATTGGTCAGATATAACAGTCTAATTAAAACAGAGAATGAGACCATGACAGTACAGAACATTTTTTTTTATCCCTTCCTTACTTTATAAATATTCATTGTGGCACTTTCTCCATTGGAAGAGTTTTGTGAGGCTCGTAAATGAATTGTCAACTTGCTCTTGCAGGACAGATGCCTGTGGAGGCTCATTGCATTAATAACATATCCCCAACAAAATATAGAAACCAACAGTGACACCTGAAGGTATCAAAAACTTTACAATTACCTTCCAGAATGGTCCAGACTGTTTGACAGGTTTTCCATTTCCTTCATGACCTCTCAAACCTGACACGCCCCTAACGGATTCCCAGCATCCCCTGCATCCAGACAAAAACATGGTGCAGAAGAAAATCTGATTTTGTAATGAATTTGAAGTGGGGAACCTGACCCCAGGAAGGATGGATGCATCCACTCCAAAAAAAAACCCCAGAAGAAAATGAAAGTGGATCAGGAAAGTGGCTGAAAAATGGAATTCATTCAAAATAAAATCCAAGTATGGCCATTCATACACCAAAATGAGCCTTTGCAACCGGATATGGCACAACAAAATGTCATCGTGTTGCTGGTGTATAACGTTTTTTGATCAAAAGAACAAGAAATCCATTCATTTTCCATGGGTTGTAATCTTATACACTAGAAGCAGTACATTCATATATAAAGCTTATCAGGAATTTAATAATTTGGCCCAAGATACAGACGGTTTAATTCACTTTTTGGAGAACAATTCTTGCTTTTCACAAAGTTGAGTTGGGGATATTCTTGCACTCTCTGGGCAGGGGACTGTTGGGAGATGGAATTTGGAGTGGGAGTGTCAAACAGACTCATTGCAAATTTAAAGGTATCACGGTTTGATGTGACTCGTGATTCCTCCCCTTTCTAGCAAAAATATAAAAGCAATAACAAATCACAACTGCAAAGTCTTCAAAAAAAACTTGAAGGGAGACAAAGAAACCCAGGCATTTTTAATGGTGTCTCTCATTTTGAGATTCCCAAGCCCGTCCCAAGAAGGAGACAGCAAGCAGTTGCTAATTGAAAGACATTTCCTCCAATTAGTCCCTGATTGATTTCAAGACCTTTAGAGATCACTTCCTTGTGGGAAACAGCCAAACAATAGGCAGAAACCAACAGGCCAAGTTACCAACTAAATGTTACAACTGTGCCAACACTAACCATGACCAGCTCCACCGGAGATCTGATAATCTTTATATATAAATATACTGCTTCTAGGACATGGCATTCACACTTCAGACATTTAAAATGTCACACCCCAGGTAAATACATAGAGAACCAAAACACTTAGGGTCTGTTTTCAGCATCCCTGGGGAATTGTGTAATGGCTGCTTTCAGCATATGTGAGGGACATAAGGTTAATCCCATAATTAAAAGATAGCATGGCATAGGTAAAGATGTGCAGGTTAGGTGAACTGGCCATGCTAAATTACCCACAGCGTTTAGGGATGTGTAGGTAAGATACGTTAGTCAGGGGTAAATGTAGAGTAATAGGGTAGAGGAATGGGTCTTGATGGGTTACTCTTTGGAGGTTCGGTGTGGACTTGTTGGGCCGAACGGCTTGTTTTCACACTGTAGGGTTTCTATGATTCTATATCACACATCAAAATGTCACAATGTTGCTGGAGTGTTAACATTTTTTTTATTGAAAGAACAAGAAATCCATTCATTTTCCATGGGTTGTAATCTTACATACACTACCAGGAATTTAAAAACCAATCTACTGAGAAACAATTATCTCAGGATGTCTTTTATAGAATCGCTTTACATAGATTAGACCAGCACCCTTAAAAGGGGCGAGCCAATTACATGGAGCTCCAAATTGGTGTTAGAACAATATGCATTCCTTATCCAACTGCATATCCTCTGATTAAATCTGAGCAATGGCTCTAGAGATTAATTAGTCGAAGAAATATTTTCCCTTTCTAATCACAGATGTGTACAAAAATGACTTCTAGTTATTTAACTTATTTTTTTAAAATAATTAGTTCATGAGTATAATATTCATACAGATAGGGTACCGCCAGATTGAAAGAATTTTATATTTCAGCATCTGCAGTCAGATTTAATTGTACATAGTTTCAATGTAGCTTATGTGCTGAAGATAGTAGGAGTTTCTGTCTACTAAGCATAATAATTGACTCACTGCATTTAAACAATGGTTTATCATATCAAAACATTTTAAAGCTATTTATTAGAATTAATTATTTTGAAGCTTCATGACCAGGCATTCCCTGCTCCTAACATCACACTCCTTACCATGCATTGCTTCTCACTTGCCCCTCAGCTCATTGATGTTTTAACCTGACAAGAAGTCCTGGGAGGCCAAGGTGTAAACAGAAATTTTATTCAGCATCAAAACAGAGCAGTGCAGCAAGGCTAGCTCTACAGAAATTCCTGACCCATAATTACTGCTACAGTGGCTTACACAGACATGTATGTGGAAATTCATAGGATAGAATTACAGAATGCTCAGCACAGAATGCCGCCACAAGTTTTTGCCATTGCTTTGTTTACTGAAAGCCTGAAAACAGCAATTGCCTTTGTTTATTTTATCCTGTGTCTATGATATGTTGTGTGAAAACCTGACAATTCATCAACTACACGACTCGCAACATAAAGTTCCAAATGTGTTTTGGAAATTAAATCAGCCATCCATGCATAATCAATGCAGAGATCAGACCTCAGAAAAGCTCTTTGTTTTTGCTGAACTTCAGGTTATCAAGAAACCACTCACACAAGATCTCTCTCCTCCTTCTGAGGCTTACTTCAGAAAATACAGACTTTGTCCAAATATTGTCGTTTCATGTCCCACCTGAACGACTCTCTTAGCAGGACTTGAACACTTAATGGTAAGGTCCGAGGGAGTGTTGCTGAACAGAGATCTTGGGATGCATGTTCATAGCTCCTTGAAAGTGAAGTTGCAGATGAACAGGATAACGAAGAAGGTGTTTGGTATATATTCCTTTATTGGTCAGAGTATTGAGTATAGGTATTGGGTAGTCATGTTGCAGCTATACAGGACATTGGTTCGGCCAGTTTTGGAATACTGCATGTAACTCTGGTCTCCTTCCTATCGGAAGGATGTTGTGAAACTTGAAAGGGTTCAGGAAAGATTTACAAGGATGTTGCCATGGTTGGAGGATTTGAGCTAAGGAAGAGGCTGAGAGGTGACCTTATAGCGGTCCATAAAATTATGAGGGGGATGGATAGGGTAAATAAGCAAAGTCTTTTCCCTGGGGTCAGGGAGTCCAGAACCAGAGGGCATAGATTCAGGGTGAGAGGGGAAAAGATATAAAAGAGATCTAAAGGGTATTGGTCAATCCTTGCTGATCTCATCTGGATCTCAACTCCATGTTCCTGAACATCCCTAATACTTTTTCTTTCCTTTGTTAATTAAGAAACTATTCACTCTGTCACAAAAATAATTGAAGATTCTTAATCCATTGCCTTTGGAGGAAGGGAATTCCCAAAACTCCAAATCCTCAGAGAGGAAAAGTTCCTCATTTCTGTCTTAACTGGGTACCCCCTGATTTTTAAATGATGACTCCTAGTTTTAAGCATCTCCGAGAACAGGAAACATCCTTTCCATACCCACCTGGTCAAATCCCCCACAGGGTCTTTCACTCTTCCAAAGTGCAAAGGTTACAAGCCTAGCCTGTCCAGCATTTCCTCATAAGACAATTTGCTTGGATGAGTGCAGCTCCAACATCACTCAGGAGGCTTGACACCATCCAGGACAAAGCAGCCTGATTGATTGGTACCACATCCACAAACATCCACTCCCTTGACCACCAATGCTCAGTAACAACAGCATGTACTATCTACAAGATGCATGGCAGAAATTCATCAAATTTCCTTAGACAGCACCTTCCAAACCCACAACTACTTCCATCTAGAAGGACAAGGGCAGCAGATATATGGGAACATCATCGTCAAGTCCCCCTCCAAGCCACTCACCATCCTGATTTGGAAATATATTGCTGTTCCTTCACTGTTGCTGGGTCAAAATCCTAGAAATCCCTCCCTCATGGCATTGTGGGCCAACCCAAGCAGGTGGACTGCAGCGGTTCGAGAAGGCAGTTTACCACCACCTTCTCAAGAGGTAACCAGGGATGGGCAAGAAATGGTGGCCCAGTCAATGGCACTCACATACCATGAATGAATGAAAAAAATCCCCTCCTTCCAGGAGAACTCAGGGAGAAAATGCCAAGAGTGAAAGAATGGAATGATAAAATGCTGTCAATTTTCACCTCATTATTTTGTTCCCATTCTGTAGGTTATGAGGACTGAAAAGAACACTATGGTTGAAAACTTATTGCCTAGTAAAAGCAAATTGTCTTCTAAATTCAGACTAGGGTGTGTTTTGCTGGGATGGGACTGGGGTAGGAACCCTGGCTGATCTTGTGCACTATAATCCTAGATTGCAGGCAATCAATTAGAAACCAGGTAGGGTTATAGGGAAAAGGCAGATGATTGGCCCTAAATTAAAATGCTGAGAAAGCCGGTGCAGACACAACAGGCTGAATGGCATCCTTCTGTTCTATTAACCAACCATGTGATTAAAGTACCAGCAGCAAAGAACAGTTAACTTCTTGGCTCAGCACTATGATCTAGGAGAAAGCAAGGACTGCAGATGCTGGAGAGTCAGAGTCATCAGTATGTTTGTAGTTTATGTTGTTCTGCCATTTTGAATTCCAGCATAAGGCGGTTGCTATGTCAACCATGAAAAATTGTGATCCAGTTGTCTTAATTCCTTCTTTGAGGGAGTAACACAAGCTACACAGCAAACTGGATCTCTAGCCCATTTGAGACAATGAGGATCAAAATGCAGGAACATTTGTTTTTATTCATTCAGAGGATGACGGCATTGGTGGCTAGGCCTGTATTTATTGTCCTAATTGACCCAAGGGCAGTTAAGAGTCAACCATATTGCTATGTGGCTGGAGTCACATGCAGACCAGGCCAGGTAAGGACCGTAGTTTTCTTCTCTAAAGGACGTGAGTGAACCGTAAGATTCATGGTCATCTTTAGATTCTAAATTCCAGATATTTATTGCATTCAAATTCCACAATTTGCCATAGCAGAATTTGAACCCAGGTCTTCTGAACATTACCCTCGTGTCTGTCTACTGATAATACTACTAGGCCGCTGTCTGTATCATTGTGCATGTGTCAGAGAAACTATTTATCACTCATGGCTCACCTGCATGCATGAAACACATTGGCTGAAAACATCATATTCTTCTCTTTGTGGTTTTGAGTGGACTAGCTATTTAGCACCTATTTAAAATTCAGAATATTCCATGTATGATAAGGCAGTTTTGACAGAAATTATCTGACAATGGTTGGCGTTAGCAACAGAACTGCAAGTGCAGTATCAGCTCAATTACCCAATGAACATGAATGTCTATTACAAATTAATCCAACCAAACAGAAAATTCTATCTTTTCCCATAGCAAGATGGCAAGAGGTTTCCTAATTAATTGGAAAAGAACAGGAAAACATCAGTTTCCTCGACGAATATATGTAACTGAAAGGATGGAAAAGAAAGCACCATTGGCAACAATTCAAGACACTGAGAATTGTGAATTGCACATTTTTTATTTAGATGCAGAATTTTCTAAGGCTTTAATTTGTGGGAAGTCACAATGAACCAGAGAAACTGGCAGCGAGGCATTCTGCTCACCAGTTTCAGGAATATTTGGTTTGACCATCACCACGATTTTGTATTTACACTGCTGTTTAGATTCCACGGTCTATCAGTGTGGGATGAGCGTACATTCCAAGACACAACCATGCTTGCACTCAGTAGGGAATGCCAAATTATAGCTGCGTGCAGGCAGTGGGGATTGTCGTACCATCATCGTGTACTTTGAAGGCAAGGATTATCATACAATAACCAGGCTCCAATAAACCAAGATCGTCAGATCGAGTTTGTATAGTGCACTCTCCTCTGTTCAAAATCTCATAGACTCTGATTTGAAGTTTGGATAGTATACTTCAAAAGACCAGCACATCAACTTATCCTGATCCCTGGAAATGTTCTACAAATAAGTTACGACGATGGAAACTGCAAACATGAGCATTTTTAGTACAAAAATTGAGTGAGCCAAATCATATGGGTTCAGTTTGGATTCCCAAAAAGTTCAAAGTAAAGGCTCTTCCTCAAAAACAAGAGGTCTGTTAGCCAAGTAGATACTGCAATATTTTTATCAATTCAAAACTTTTTGTGATTGGTGCTTTGGTCTTGGTCAGACTTGTTGATTGAATCCAATGGCTAAATTTGTTCTGCTCCTACTAGGGACAACACCACAGTTAGCAGTAGAATATAGATGTGCTGACTGCTTCTACCCTCCCCATTGGCAAACACACACATCAGGTCAGCTACTCAACAATGCAATGGTACAACATCACATATCGAGTGTGACCATACACTTTTTTTTTAAATGAAAAAAAAGGTCCCCTTTGAATTCAACTTTGTTTCGTGAATAGATGAACCATTCAACAGAAAGACCCTAATTCAATTCCTAAGACTGTTGAGCTAGCTGATTTCAAATGGGAAGATGTCAGTCCTTCAGAGTTAAATTAGGAGAAAGGCTGTTCCACATTTTCTGCTCCTGGTTACTATGCAGTAATTCCTGCACTTGTGTAGGTATATGGTAAGGGCAAGAATGAGCTTGAATGAGACATATACTGCACAGTATGGCGAGAGATGGACTATACACAGATGTCCATTTGAATAAATACCAGTCAGCCAGCAATGCCTATGAACTGTGTTTAATAGGGACTCATTATCTATGAATGGCAGAGAACAAGACATAAAATTAGAAAACAGAAAAATCATAGAAATCATTGAACTGTCCTCAATAGTGAATCATTAAGTTTGAATGGCAGAGAACAAGACAAAATTAGCAAAAGAGAAAAAGGTCTATGCTGGTGCGTGTAATGTTAGCTGAAACAGGTACACTCACTAGTAATCCATAATTAAGATTATGGCCTAAAATAGCCATATTTTCTATTCCAGCTGAGAACAATGGCAACATTTGTACAATAAATCTATTGCTGCTGCTTGTAGCTACTCTGATCAAGAGCTCCATAGTCAAGGTATGTCATGTCTGTCCATCTGCAACATCTTCACACATCTGTTGTGGCTTGTCCACAAAGGCTCTGTGATATTTGTCATCCACTACAGCAAGGCCGACTCCTCTTTCTGCTGTCCTCTGGACAAGACCTTAGGTGATTGACATTTTCTTCCAATTTTTAAGAGTTCTTTTTATATGTGCATTTTCAACTATTGCTCCATCTGTCTCATAGTCTGTACGTGGCATTTAAGTAGCCATCTTTGCATTTATCTTTCAAAGACCTTTACTTTCTTCTACAGATCTTATTATCCATGCTTCTGAGGCAAATAGGAAAGTGGATGAAATGAGGCATTAGTTATTCCTCTGTTACAAGCTAGAGGTTTTTTTGTTGTTAACACATCCAATCACCTTCACAAAATTGTCTGTAGCTATCTCCTTCCTTTCTTCTGACTTCAGTATCACATCTACCATCTGTGTTATCATTTGGCTTAAATAGTCAAACCTACATACTTGTTCCAATAGAGGAACATAGGAATAGGGATAGGCCATTCTGTCTCTCAAGCCTGTTCCACCATTCAATAAGGTCATGGTTGATCTATGACCTAAATCCATATGCAGAGGAACCTCGATGATCTGAAGGACACAGGCGGGCAGTATTCTGTTTGGTTAATCGAATTCCAGTTAGTCAAATGTTGGATAACATAGTTTAGCTGAACATCGGTACTTTGTGACCTTGCTGGATAATCCAATATTCTGATAATTGAATGCAGGATAATCGAGGTTCCTGTGTACCTGACTTCAGCCCATATTTCTTAATACTTTTGATTAATAAAAAAAACTCCGATTTAAAATTAACATTGAGCCAGCATCCATTGTCATTTGGAGAAGAGAGTTCCAAACATGTGTATGTAAAATTGCTTCCCAATATTTGTCCTGCATGATCTGGCCCTAATTCTCAGACTGTACCCCCAGCTCTAGAATCCCCAACCAGTGGAAATAATTTATCTTTATCTGCTCTGTCTTCTCTTTTTAATATCTTGAAGACTTTGACCACACCACCCCTTAACCTTCTAAATTCTACATGAAACAGGCCTAATTGTGTGATGTAATACCATTCACTTCAAAATTTACTCACCAATTTATTCTCCTATCTTTCTAACCACTGTTGTTTCAGTAAAAAATCTGAATTCATACATTCCTTTGATACCATTTCACAGCATTAAATCCTAAGGGCCATTGAGTTAGCTACAGCAATTCAGCAGGTCTGGCAGTGCTAATAAAAAAGAAACAGAATTAATTTCCTGCGTCCAATATGTATCTTGAGAGCTTTGCACAAATTCTTTCTCCAGCACTTTGTTTTTGTTTCAGGTCTGCAGCATCTGCAGTAATTTGCTTTTATTTTAGTATTGATGGCATTTTGACTTCCAGTTCCTTGCTCTGTTAATCCACTTGAAAAATCTCCAACTGGTCTCGCAGACAGAAAGTAAAATTGGAAGAAATGATTTCTGTTCATTTCTGAACTCACCCAAAGTTGACCTTTCGATGAGAGATCCAACCAAGGACTCTGGTGTCAGATAAAGACCCTGTTGTCAGACAAAAAGAACGTACCTGGTATCTGGGTTAATATACTTGTTGCAGTGTCACCTAAAAACAGAATCACTGTTCATACATTCCATGGCGGCTTGTGGTATATAATATGCACAAAAAAAGGTTGTTGTATTTGCTTACATAAAACATCACAAAACTTCAAAACTGATCCATTGCTTCAAGCATTTTTAGTAAGTATTCTACAAGTGTACTACTTAATGTAAACTGATTTACACAATATGTGACTTATTAAATATGCAATTGTAATGAAAAATTCACAAAGAAAGCTTTCCAAAATCATAATGAGTGACTTTGAATGCTGCTCAGCAAAGGGTTCAGCAAATAGGCTTTTCAATAGCTAGTTGTTGGAGCAGTAATCTCACTGCCTGGCCTTTTCTCTATCTATATAGAGGAACCATTTAAACTTGCTCTCATGTAATGTCCAGATAATCACACAAGAGTAAGCAGTTAAAATCCAATCAAGAAACTCAACAGGATGAAGCACATGACAAGCCTGCCTGCCAGGCTCTTGGCCAAATGCACAGGATGCTAATCTGCTTATTCTAAGATTGCTTTGTTAGCAGTACAAAGTAAGCTCAAACACAACTGCAACATCTTCACTCATCACCCTCTGTATCTACAAAATGGCAGGTGAATATGAAGCAGGAATACAACAAGTTGTCCACTAAAGCCGCAATCTCCTTGTTCCACTGATTTACCTGCAGCTTTTAATATTTCCGCCTAGTTGTGAGGCTGGCTTAGGAGTGGAATTGCTTGTCAGTAGATTAGTTCCAATTTTCCTTTTAAAGAACTGTTTTCATTTAATCTTTCCCTCCCACCCCCACTGCTGGAGACTTGCACTGAGCTGCCCAAATAAACCTATTCCATGGGGAAAGGTCATGGTCTGATATTCTACTGTTATGCTATTCCAGGTGTCAACTGTTCTCTTGGCTGTGGTGTTATTTATGGTTCTCGTACATAAGGGCTATAGGGACTTCTGTGCTGCAGTGGTAGAGTCCCTAATTCTGAGCCAGAGGGCTCAGGTTCAAATCCCACCTGTTCCAAAGTTGACTTAACAAATTTGTCCAGGATGATTCAAAGTATCTAAAATATAGCTATATTTGAGGGATCTTGTGGTACGCTGCTAGTTTCACCATTAAACATTGATTAATAATATCCATTTTAGGGTATTAATTTAACATTACCAGTTCACAACTGACTACAGACTCCCTTCCAACAGAAGCAAAACCCCTGCCTATGTTTCTTCCCTTCCTCAAAAAGGTTAGCAAGTATATCAATTTTTTGGGTGAAATTGAAGGGCCCTTGGCAAAGACAAATTCAGTAAAATAGATTTTCTCACAGGCAATTCCAGCAGAAGGAAGAGAACTCCCAGCTTTTAACTGGAAGACAGAGAGGAATAAGAGCTGCCACATCCAGCTTCAAGATCCCAGCAACTACAGAAAGCTAAAACTAAAAATCCTTGATCTGTGGGAGCTTGACCTCACCCATTCAGACTGCATCTATTGGTCTAACTTCAAAAAAAAATCCCAAGACCTCTCAAACTGTTTACTTCATTGGCTTTGAAAATATCACTCAACATCTGTCTCAACCTTTCTTCATTGCAAAAAAAGGACAAAACACACCTCTTATAGCTATAGTATCATCACACACCTACATCAATCACCTTTCAACACCATGTTTGCCAAGAAACTAGCCATCTCTGCCTTAAAAATATTCAAAAAAATCTGCTTTCATTGACAGAGCTTCCGAGGTTCACAAAGCTCAGTGGGAAAAAGAAATGCTTCATCTCTGTTTAAATGGGATGACTGGGAAGCAAAATGACTTCTCTAAGCATCAGGGGTTTATTTACAATGACCAATGCTCCTGCCCAGTAGTCCTCTCAGTGAAGGATGGACAGCCTGAGGGACCTCAGTCAGGGATGAGCAGTGATGGTGATCTCAGGAACTGAGCAGCAGTACTAAGGAGCTTGGTGAATTATGAGCAAGCATTCCTAATTACCTTGCTGAGGCATCAGCACTCCTCAAACTTGCTGAAAAAATCAACAATTTCAGGAACAATGCCACAATACCCTTGTTGGATGTTCTTAAACAGGTCACTTTGACAGAAGGTGAGATTTCAAGTTTGTATTTTCACATTTTAAAAAAAACTTGTTGAAAACTATAACTCAAACTATTAAACAGTAACAACCTTTTCTTGAATCAAAAATATCAATTATTTGAGATATGGATATTGTGCAGTCAGCTTTCATTGTTAACCTCAAAGAATGTGAATCATATCCAACTCTGTATGCAGAGATGTAAATGTTTGGTGTGAAATGAATTTGTACAGTCTGTGTGCATCTCAAGTTGACAAGGGTTCATGATACAAGACACTTAATTTAACACCACCCTAACTACATCAGTGGGAGCTCACAGAAAGGTGGGTGTGGTAACTGCTAGCCAAAGGCTCAGCTGCGTAACACAATTGGGACTGACCACATTTGCCAGATCTGGGATCTTTCGTTAGTCACACCTAGTACTCAAAATGAAGAGGCGTCCATGTCCTCGTATTGATATTTCTCCTTTCAATTAACACATTTAAAGGGTGCCATTTTAATATTTTCATTTCAAAAGTTAAAATCTACATTCTAATAAACCAATTGACAAGGAGGTCTACTGAACTAATTCAGTGGACATCATTATCGGCATGAGCTAAATATAATGAATAAATTCACTATTGTGTGTCATAATGCTCAGAATAGAAAAAGACTTGAGCCCATAGCTTATCAGAATATTTTCAAGTGCAGCATGCTTTCTATGAGCCTCCCAGTAGGTTTCAGGAATAAAATTAAGTTCAAAAGCCCTCATAAATTGGATATTACCATTAAAGGTAATTGGGCAATGATTCAAATGTTATGAATTAACTAGTACATTAAACTGAGATTTCAGAAGTTGATGACACTAGTACTGAATCGATAAGGCCTTCAAGGAATAGACTGGGAAGGAGGTCTGGGACCATTTTAATAGACGATCAGAAAAATAATGGAAATCAAGTTCTAACATAAGAATTAACAGATTGTTTGATTTATTCCCATAATAATGTCAATATCACTTATTTAAACTCAATGTCACTACTAACAGAACACTGCTAATGAGGAATTGACTATGCTTTACAGTCCTAATGATCTACACTTTGATAATCTGAGCTACAGCACTTAATGGCTTTCACTCAATTACCTCTTAGACTACAGATGTCTGGTTATGTGAACTGTTCAAATAATTCTGTCTAGTTTTCCTCTGTATAATCTTTGGTTTACATTCAGTAAGGTAGTTTTGTAATGTTCATGAACAAACAAAGCTTCCAAAAAGAGCCACTCCCCCTTCAAGACAAACACTGTCATGGTAGAGTACCAATGCCTAAGGTGCTATCATTTATTCTTCACCCTGTGCTTGAGACCTAAACCTGACCAAGACAGCAGAGTAAATTTCCGAGATTTTGCATTGTCAATTACTTCCCTAAATTAACAATAATATATTGGTACATGTGACAATTAATTTCACCCTCCACCCCAGTAACCCCACCCTGATAAATACAAATCTTTTCAATGGAATAGCATTTACCATAGAATTCTGTTACACAGGAAGAGCCCATTCAAGGTCTTTGTGTCTCGTGTTCAAAAGAACTATTCCATTCCCCTGCTCATTCCTCATGGCCCTGCACACTATATCTTTGCATCCAATTCACTTTTGAACATTCTTTCAGACAATGCATTCCCAATCATGACTAATCAACACTTCAAAAATAATCACTCTCATTTCTCACATAGTTTTTTTTAAACCATTTATCTCAAACCTACTTCCTCTGCACACTGATTTTTCTACCAGAAGAAACAGTTTCTCTTTCTTTGCTATTCACTCCTCTGGGCAGTTCGACGTATGTTTAAAGTTAAGTTATTCCATGGACAATGTTTTTTTTCCCCAGTTTGTTCCCCTCCTTTCCAGTAGGCATTCATTTCTTGATGGTGTGCAGTCACTCTCCAATTGTGTTATTCCCATTAGCTTTGGCAGTGGGAGACAGGAACTTATTTGATCACAAAGTCCGATTCCAGCCCTAAAGCCAAGTTGGCATTCGCACGCATCATCACCCAGAAGTGCAGTGGGGAACCTGATCAACTCTCCTCTTGCCAAGACAGTGGTCTTAAAACCAACTGTACTGTCCTATCACATCCAGCATTGAGGTCAGCCCTGATCAACTACTGAGCCCAGGATATTGTTGCTCCATTTGCCTAAACATCTCACGGGTAAACCCACCAAAATATTATACAGCGCACACCTTATATCAAATGTTACTCCGTTGTCATCTAAATAGCTTGCTCAGCCCTTACTCTGCCAAGTCCTGTTGGAAAGCAATTTCAGATAAGTTATATTTAATGTACCAAATAAGCATGGATATACATTTTGGATTCAGCTCAGGTAGTTTGTAAACACGCTCATTTTTCAAAATCTCTCTTCGGTGTCTTAGTATCACACTGCCCAGCAGTCTTTAATGGACCACTGAGTGATTGTAAACATGGACATAACCAAAGCTAAGTTGGCTCAAGTTAGAATAACAACTCAACTGATTGTACAGGATTACCTATTGAACTTCATGAGGTAAATCCACAACTTAACGTGATAAAGGGGCTTCTGTGATTTGTAGTGGCTTCCTGTCCCCTAAATAAAACAAATAACAGCAACATTGGAGGAACACAGGATATATTTCATCTTAATTTTCATTTTCCATAAAATGCAATGTCGTGATTCAGGGAACACAGGGAACAAAATCTGTTGCTGCCTACAGCAGCCTGAAGTTATAGCAAGCAGCTGTCAGATGATTCAATACAACAATAAAACTGCCCCTGAGCAACTTTTCTTCAGTGAATCTGGATTGTTGCACTAAATGCATTCCATGCACCAGTACATTCTGCGAAATATTTTGGCATTTTGAGCCACTAAGACTGGCTGGACAACTCTATCTTTGGGTATGAGTGAACTGGGATTACAAAGCTAATATTTTTCCACCTGGCATGTTAAGTTTATGTGATTGGCAACATCCTCTCAGTCCTTAATGATGAGAACTAAATGCCATCATTGAAGCTCTTTAACACTGATGAAAAAAAAGTCATGCAATCAAGCATACGGCATACCAACTCCCTCCACACATGCTCATTCAAATACCCACAGATTGTGGCTGCATTAATCAAGTCTCATTAATTTGGCAGAAAAACAGAAACCAAGGAATACAATATGCATAGCTAAGATGAAAATCCTTTGCAACTCAATGCAAGGACTTGCTCGGTAATTGAGTAGAGGAGTTGTGGCTGTACCCTTCAACACCCTGAAGAATTGGCAGCCCCGACATGGTGCATTAACCCTTTCAAGCTGAGAAATGTGTCTGATCAAACTCCAGCAAAAGCATGTGCAGCGGGTTTCAATAGAGTCAGGGGTTAAAGATCCAGCTGCCAGCTGACTAGTTCTGGCTTCCAGATGGAATGCAATAATGTAGTAATCAGTTTCTGCTGTGACAAGTGTCAGCATAAGAGCTTTCTACACTCCTACATACTGTTAGATCTGGAAACTGTTATTCTATAATTAATTTGGCAAAATCTGAGGAAACTGCCATCACTTTACTTCAAAGAATTCAAAACCTACAGCACTGGGCACAAATACAACCAATAATATAGGAATATCAATAAGAAATTGTTCCAAAACAATTACATGATTACTGCAATCACAACAGTAGGCCACTCAGTCCATTATCTCCATGCTGGTGCTACATGATGCAGTCTAATTTGTATGTTTTTATTTCTGTTCTTACTTTATTAATACCTGCCCAATTAGGTTTGAAAACATATCTTGTCTGAATTGCCACTACTTATAAAGCCACCAGTCTTCCATTAATCTTTTGTACAAAAACTTTCATTCAACTTTCCTCTTGTATCAAAACATGCTAGATTATACAAGATCAGGTCATTTACTTTGTGAAGGATGGTGTAGGAGTACAATAACTCTATCTGGTACTGCCAGGCACAAAATAGCTGCCTATAGCGTTGTGATGGTCAGAAGCTCATGCAGTCACTTATGACAGACTAAAAGCAATATAGTGCCTGAAGCTGATGCTAAAAAACGTGCTCTTTTTGCCATCTGACTCTCATACAAGTTCATGGCCACAATGTGGTTTCTACGTAAGCTGCATGCAATGGGGTGTGCTGAAAACTCTGATTGCATTATGTTCGTCCCCAGCAGCTCATTTCCAAAAGGATGGCCACATTCACATTCTTCTTTTTCAGATCTCTGCCTGAGGCATGTCTGAGCCACATCAAGGATAGAGCAAGAAAGCAAGTCTGAGCACAACCCAGCTGGAATAGAGATAAACACACATTCTATTGATACCAATGTGATCCACACTGGCCTTTTAGCCAACTGAGCCAGGCAAATGTCCTGCCGCCCCCAGCTGCCCCACCGAAAAGCAGTCAAGGTTGGCAGCTTTATATACATGGTGTAGCCTGGAGCTATATATTGTGATGAGAGAGGCTCCAATTTCTTTCCATTATGTGGCTGATTGGGTATAATTCATGTTCTTACAGTCCACCACTGGTGGATGTTGAAAGGATTTTTAAATTGACGCTCAAGTTGAGTGGTCACACTATGAACATATCTTCCTTGACCATCAAGTCCTGGAGTCGTTCATGTGCCTGGAGTTCAGAGGTAGGTACACAACCCATTGCACCAGGCGACCTACAGTAGCTTCATACTGTTGGGCCTACAGGTTAACTCACAACCAGCTGTCATGCAATTTTCCTTCTTTCTTTCTTGGGCAGCGATGGAATTTTTCCCATGCTTAATAAATTTAGAGTTTTAAAACTTCTCTGGACAATTATTTGATGCCTACAATTTTTCTTTCCCAACCTCCTTCCATATTCTGGATGTATTCCTTGGAGCACAATTGAGACATTTATCCCCACAGCCTGTTCCCTACATAGCTTTGATATTTCCTCAGGTTCTCAGCATTCCCATCAGCTTGAACGCACCTTAGATTCAGGTCTGTACCTATACAGTTCCATGATTTGAAATGTGACAGCATCAGCTAGCGATGGAGTATTTAAGTCCCTTTGTGATCTGAACTAGGTATTCTGTCTTTTATATGCATGGTCATATGCAGTTCAATGGGAGTCAGTCAGCACAATTGGCTGGCCAGCTGGTTTGCGATTCAGAACAACACCAACAGCGTAGGTTCAATTCCCGCTCTGTTAGAGGTTACCACGAATGAGTCTCCTTCTCAACCCTCTCTGCTCGTTTGAGGAAGGATGACCCTCAGGTTAAACCACCACTAGTCATCTCTCTCTAATGAGAGAGTGGCCCTACGATCCAAAAGGACTATGGTGACTTTAGTTCACATTGACTTCTCCAACCTTTCTGAAGGTGAACAGAACTAGATTAGTGAAATGACAACAGATTTGAATAAGTAAGATGCTTTGTGATGCCACAGAATAACACCAACTGGAGAAAATTAAAGTAATAAAAATACCTCTTCCTAACCCAATTACTCTCAACCTCACTGGGCAGTCTTATATAGACCAGTGCCAATCTCCACATGACAACAACGTACAGTGCCACTGCATCATTGGAATCATGCATCCACTCACTTTGAAAGAAATTTTTAAAGGTTAAAAATAATGTAGCAAATTACATTTGTAATTTACTAATCTACATAATTTCATTGAGTGTGGACTTATATATTCAGACTTTCTCAAAAGTCTCTTCCTTTCTCGTTTGATGTTCACCTTGCTCTTGTAGGATTAGGAAAACAGCCTTTTTGTTCCACAGAGTCAAACGTTACAGAAGCAAATCAGAGTAACAAAATTGATGCGTTAAAAGGCAATATTTAGTCATGAAAAAAGTTGCTGACTTTTATGTAAGATACGAACTCTAAAGTCAAAACCCAAACAAGGTGAACTTTAAAATATATGATCAAGTGTCTATGTTCAAGACAGCGCCACTTTCAGGTTTAAAAAATGCTGCAGAGGGAATCACGCCTGCAAAATGTCCTACTCTCGACTAGCCTTAAATAAACAACTTTAGGATGATCTCATATAAGTTTGAATTAGCCTAATACAGACAAAGCTCTAAATCAACATTCCATCTTGACCTAATGCTGGGAAAGCAGTTACTACAGGTCAATGACTGCAAATGTTATTTAGTGTAAGTATGATACTTGTGTGTACAACGTGCTTGGAAGAACTGAAGTGCTGCTTTCAGAGACAAAATGAGCACAGAGCAGTGATCAAAAAGAAAACCTATGAGTTGTCTGATTTCTCCATTAACCTTCAATGACACCACTGCATACACTCTTCATTGCTATCACATAGCAGAGCTAAAAAGAGATATTGCAGCTTAACTGTGATGAAAATGGTTGGAGCTGTACTGTTCACACAAGCTTTATAAACTACCTGGAAAATAGCATTAACATTTCAACACTGCATTTGACCCTTCATGCTCTTCAGAAGTGGGAACATAACCCTTGCTCCTGAGTTTCTGTACACTGTAATATAGTCCTGTGTTAAACTATGCCTGCTAATAGCTACTTAGAAGAATACTTCTGTACATTTCAATCATATGAGTCAATCAAATTTCAATTAGGAGATAAAGCAGTAAACAAAGATCATTGTAAATGCAAAACTAAAGTATCTATTTTCCATTGATCTGCCTGTCAATTTCAGATCAATTTCATACATTCTAGTTTAATATATCATTGATTCTGAGGCTAGTTTCCAGAACACAATTAAGTTTTTAAATAAAAATGTAAGGCTCATCACAGCAGGAAGTATTGTGATTGATCCCATTGAATCATAGGGGGGGTGGGGAGGTGAATCTGGTTAGGCTCCCAGCAGGAGGCAGGAGCTCCACCAATTACATTGGAGAGCCGAAAGGGGTTCCCGCCGGATTCTTTGCTGCCAAAGGGGTGATGCCAAATAAGCCAGTTGTTGTGCCAACTAAAACTCATTATCACTGAGCTCACCACAAATTGATGGTGCCTCAGAGATTAAAGAGGAGCCACATGTTTTCCCACCACTCAGCAAACCCCAATCAGCTCTGTCAACAGCCCCAGTGGATGGCACTCACTCAGTGAGGTCCCCTGTTGCATCAGGAAAAGGCTGTTGAAATCCAACACCTCTGTGCTCCATCTCCTAGAATTCCACCCCACAAACCCCACCCTGCCTCACTCAAATTTGGACTGGATTCCCATGTCATTTCTGGGTGACTGGTGCACACAATGCTTCCAAAAGATACCAAACCTATTGATGGAGATGAGGAGCGTCTGGCTGTCTGATTGACTGGTAGCTCTCAGTACGAGGGATATCATGGAGTGTACTGGATACCTTCAATGTATGCTTGAAGGATCACGGATTCCTTCAGGACTCCCTACAGCAATGATAGGGCTCTGTCTATTTCTCCGGTTTGGCCCAACAAATTAACTCCATATCAGATGTTTGTTAACCAACAGCACTACAGTGAAGCAGAGTTTTCTCTGCTACATTTGTGCTGGTAATGCAAACTCAACATGAACTGAGGAAAAGCCCAGATGTCACAAATTATTCCAAATACTGACATCAATCTGGTGTCTACATGCAGGATCCAGGGATTAACAGAAAAAAATACATTTGAAAAGATTTGTGATGACCTCCTTTGCTTGTCCCAGTGCCACTGAAATAGTGCACCAAATCCAAGGTGGCAAAGAAGTTGGCAATACACAAGGCTTAAATTAGTAAAACAAAAATAACTTGCAATAGAATAGACAAGCTACACAGCTCGTTCTGGTCTATTTAGTGCGGACCTATCATGTAAGTACCCCAAATAATTCCTACATACTTTCTGTAATCTACATATGTTAATCCCTTTCTTTCCCTCTCTTAATTCACCTTCTGTTCAGACTTTGGCATTGAATTAATTCACAACTCCTAGTCCACATGGCCCATAGAAAAGTAAATGCCTACCTGGCTGCAGAAGCTCTTTGGTCACCCACGTGCCTCCTGCATTAGAAGGGTGCAGCGTCAATTCCCTCAACTAACGTTACTAAAATAGTTTCTTCACTAATGAAAAACAGAACACATTAGAGAAATTCAGCGTTTCAATTCATCAAAAGTTTCAAAGGAGACTCACAGGACTTGAAATGCTAGCTCTATGTCTCTCTCCACAGATGTCGCCAGTCTTGCTGAGTTTCTTAAACACGGTTGTTATTTCAGAACTCCAGTGTCCAGTTTTTTGCTTTTATCTGGCAGTTATCTGATGGCTTTTGTGGAGCATGTTCTGCAAAACTGGCCACATTCTTTCCTCCATACAATAGTTGCAATATTTCAAAAGTAGTTTAGGACATTCTTAAATAATGAAAGTGAATGCATTACTTTCTTTGCCAATAGCTATGATTGTGCATTCTCAGTAACTGCTCAGATAATGTATAGAACAGCAAAGCAATGGGAATTACTTACAGGTCCAGTCATCATTTACTTGAATGGTCTTAAGCATTTGAGCAAAGAATGCTCCTGTTCTTATGTCACCTATGTGGACCTTCCTCAGCCATAAATCAGTAAAAGGTAAAGTTGTTATAGTCCTCTCAGACTAGAGGGTTTCTCTGACAGAGACTGATGGTGGTTTAACCTGAGGGTCACCACACCTCAGGCGAGCAGAGAGCTTGAGAAAGAGAGCTCTTCGTGGTTACCTTATCCAGTGGAGGAACTGAACCTGTGCTGTTGGTGTTTTCTGCAACACAAACCAATCATCCAGTCAACTGAGCTAACCAGCCTAGATGGGGCTGATGTCATCTTATGACAAGTTATTTGCAACCTGAAAACAAATGCACGTGTACCAGCTTTAAACACAGATCCAAGCTGTGCAAAGCATCTGACAATATTATGAGGACGACTTCCATGGCATGAGCAGCTGCAGGCAGCATTGCTGAAATGATTTTCCTATTTAAATAATTTTCCAAACCCAGAGGGTGAAAGAAAACAATATTGTAAGTTTGATTTATGTTCACACCACAATTTAAAACATTTGGTACAGTAAAGTATTTGTGAACAAATTATCCTTATCGGAATCACCTTTCCACCGTTATTAACTCCTCTGAACATGGTGCGTAGGAGTAAATTACTCCTGTTTCTGTTTAAGTAGTGTAACCTGTAAAGCTCAACAAAGTTAACTTCATTTGACAGTCAGCAGTTGGGTACCTGTCAGAAAACCCCTAGAGGTAAAGAAAAACAAACAGGATTACAGTGAGCAGAAAAACTGGAGTCAAGCTTAGTACTATAAAAGGCACAAAGACAAACAGCAAGAGCTGTGCAAGGCAGTTAGACTGACAACTGGGGTTATTTTGTTTGTCGAAGCTGCTGCTGTGCCTGTCAGCATTTGTACTGGGAAAATTGAACCCATTCAAAATGATTAAGCTAACTGAAAAGGAAAAATTAGGCTGAATGCTATTCAGAAATGGAAGCCTAATCACTGATTGCTTGGCATAAATCTCAGTGCGCTGGAGTTAAACTAAAAAAACAACCAAATTTTATTCTTGTGCAGTGCATTGGTCACAAACAATTGCAAGTCAAATTTTCTATCATTGACAAAAGGGGACATTTAACAGCTAAATTACAACTCATGTTCCCATGTAAACTAGGATCATCACCCACCAGACAAAGAGGTGCCAACTTTTATTTAAAACAGAGCAAAATCACACCCCATCCTTTTAACACTTGGCTGTGAAATGCACTATACACATTGTTTTTAAGTGACATCCCTGGCAGAAAGATCTAATAAAACTTTTATTTCTATGTCATAATATCATTGATCAAAGCATTTCAAGTGTTTCATACATTAATGGTCTTAAAGTGCAAGGACTGTTGTTATGTACAAGTTAATGTATCACCCATTCTCCATCAGCAATATTTCACTGGTGCATGTGTCAAGTTAAATGTTTTGCTTTTGTTAGTATTGTCTGAGGGAGAGACGTCCATCAATCTATTCTTGCTGGGCAGTGACTTTAGAATGTTGACAATTTGACAAAAGGTTTGTACCACTTACAACTTAGTACCTGATCAGTGTCGCACTGCGATTCCAAGTGTGTGCCTCAAATCTCTAAAATTCTAATGGCACTTCTAAAATGGAAACAACTGAGCTAGATGTAAAAACTGATCCTACTATTAGTGGGAAACAGGGATGTGGAGGCAGAGAGTTAGCAGCTTTGCAGTCAGGATCCCAGGAGAACGGTTTTCCCTCAGGACCTGCTGAAATTAGCAGCATTTCGGAAAAATGTCCCTTGGCTGCAACCAGCCAGATTGAGTGACTGGTTGGGTGTTGGGTGGGTCAAAACTGGGAAGGTTAGTGGTTTCAAGAAACATCAATGGTTAGAGGTCTAGTCACCAAGACAGTTGAGGTGACAAGGGGATAGGATTGCAAAAGGAAAGCTGGCGAGATTAGAAGAGAAGGGGAGATTGTACCAGGGAGATGTGGAAGATAGAGAGAGTGAGAAGCACAGTGGAGGAGACAGCAGACCACATGGGATTGCAGACGGGCATCAGTTGCAGTTAGAGGTTAGGGGGGAGAAGCTTGCTCCTTACCCACCCTTGCCGGTCTTTAGCTGACAGGTTTCTCAGTGTCTGGGAAATTAGGTTGACTAGTGCTGAAGCTGCAACAGAGATAAAAAGTCTGAGGCTTTCAGCATGCTTACGTTTTTTAAATAGGGCACCAATCTCCAGAGCAGTTCAGTTATCCATCCACTACATTTGAAAATGGGAGCAACTGTTTGAGATGGAGGTTTATTCCTTGAATAATGTGATTAAATGTGAATACCCAGTATAGGTCCTGAAATTATCTGACATTACCTGAAAATATCCCAGTCCTCTCCACAGTTTCTCACTGTAACTCACAACTGCTGATCATTCATACTTCAATCCCATTCCTGTTAAAACGGCTGAATATTCAATGTCCTCTTCTAGCCACCACGTTAGTTGATATTGTAAACAGATCTCTCTTTACAGGTGTTGATCTCATCTTTTCAACCTGCCATCATCATCTCTCCTTAAAAAAAATCAACTCCGGACTTGGCCATCAGTGCAGGTTCATAGCTCCATGAAAGTGGAATCACAGGTAGATAGAATAGTGAAGAAGGCATTTCCTTTATTGGTTAGTGTATTGAGTACAGGAGTTGGGAGGTCATGTTGTGGCTGTACAGGACATTGGTTAGGCCACTGTTGGAATATTGCGTGCAATTCTGGTCTGCTTCCTATTGGAAGGATGTTGTGAAACTTGGAAGGGTTCAGGAAAGATTTACAAGGATGTTGCCAGGGTTGAAGGAGAGCTATAGGGAGAGGCTGAATAGGCTGGGCTGCTTTCCCTGGAGTGTCGGAGGCTGAGGTGTGACCTTGTAGAGGTTCACAAAATCAAGGGGGGCATAGATAGGGTAAATTGACAAGATCTTGTCTCTGGGGTGGGGAGTCCAGAACTAGAGGGCATAGGCTTAGGTTGAGAGGGGAAAGATATAAAAGGGACCTAAAGGAGCAATATTTTCACACAGAGGGTGGTATGTGTATAGATTGAGCTGCCACAGGAAGTGGTGGAGACTGGTAAAATTGCTGAAAATGTGTTGCTGGTTAAAGCGCAGCAGGTCAGGCAGCATCCAAGGAAAAGGAAATTCGACGTTTCGGGCATAAGCCCTCCCACAGCTACCTGGACTACACCTCCTCCCACCCTGCCCCCTGTAAAAACGCCATCCCATATTCCCAATTCCTTCGTCTCCACCACATCTGCTCCCAAGAAGACCAGTTCCAATACCGTACAGTCCAGATGGCCTCCTTCTTCAAAGACCGCAGATTCCCCCCAGACGTGATCGACGATGCCCTCCACCGCATCTCCTCCACTTCCCGCTCCTCCGCCCTTGAGCCCCGCTCCTCCAACCGCCACCAGGACAGAACCCCACTGGTTCTCACCTACCACCCCACCAACCTCCGTACACAGCGTATCATCCGCCGTCATTTCCGCCACTTCCAAACAGACACCACCACCAGGGATATATTTCCCTCCCCTCCCCTATCAGCGTTCCGAAAAGACCACTCCCTCCGTGACTCCCTCGTCAGGTCCACACCCCCGACCAACCCAACCTCCACTCCCGGCACCTTCCCCTGAAACCGCAAGAAATGCAAAACTTGCGCCCACACCTCCTCCCTTACCTCTCTCCAATGCCCCAAGGGATCCTTCCATATCCGCCACAAATTCACCTGCACCTCCACACACATCATCTATTGCATCCGCTGCACCCGATGTGGCCTCCTCTATATTGGGGAGACGGGCCGCCTACTTGCGGAATGCTTCAGGGAACACCTCTGGGACGCCTGGACCAACCAACCCAACCACCCTGTGGCTCAACACTTTAACTCCCCCTCCCACTCTACCAAGGACATGCAGGTCCTTGGACTCCTCCATCGCCAGAACATAACAACACGACGGTTGGAGGAAGAGCGCCTCATCTTCCGCCTGGGAACCCTCCAACCACAAGGGATGAACTCAGATTTCTCCAGTTTCCTCATTTCCCCTCCCCCCACCTTGTCTCAGTCGATTCCCTTGAACTCAGCACCGCCCTCCTAACCTGCAATCTTCTTCCTGACCTCTCCGTCCCCCATCCCACTCCGGCCTATCACCCTCACCTTGACCTCCTTTCACCTATCACATCTCCATCGCCCCTCCCACAAGTGCCTCCTCCCTACCTTTTATCTTAGCCTGCCTGGTACACTCTCCTCATTCCTGATGAAGGGCTTATGCCCGAAACGTCGAATCTCCTGTTCCTTGGATGCTGCCTGACCTGCTGCGCTTTAACCAGCAACACATTTTCAGCTCTGATCTCCAGCATCTGCAGACCTCACTTTTTACTCTGGTAAAATTGTACCATTTATAAGGCATCTGGATGGGTATATGAATAGGAAGGGTTTTGAAGGATAAGGGCTAACTGCTGGGACTAGATTGTGTTCGGATATCTGGTCAGCAGGGACGAGTTGGACCAAAGAGTCTGTTTCCGTGCTGTACATGTCTATGACTCGATGACTCTAAAGCCAAGTATTATGAAAGGTTCAGATCTGAAATAAAAATAGAAAGTGCTGAAAAAACTCAGCAGGTCTGACAGCATCTGTGGAGAGAGAAAAACAAAGCTAATGTTTCAAAGGACAATCATACCAGATTTAAGACATTCACTCTGTTTCTCTGTCCGCACACGTTGCCAGACCTGCTCAGTTTCTCCAGCATGTTCTGCTTTTATTCCTTGAAATGTCTTGTCACCTTCCAAACCCATTCCCATCTATCCTGGAACTCCAGTCAGGTTTTTGCCCCTGCAGAAGTGCCAGAAAAACTTTCAAAGTCACAGGTGGCATCTTCTGTGACTGTGACAAAAGTGAACTTTCCACTCCCTGCCCTTCATGACTTGTCTGCAGACTTTGACAACGTTAATCCTACCAACACCCTCTCTATTATCATCCAGTTGAGTTAGGGTTGCTCTCACCTGTTTCCATTCTGAACTGTGTAACCGCAGGCTAAGAAACGTTTACAATGGCTTCTCCTCTTTCACCCACACCATTACTTCCTGATGTTTCATTTCACTATCATTCATTTGCCTATCCAAGAGTCGCTTAAATGTCCCTAATGTAGCTGACTCTACCATCACCTCTGGCAGTGACTTCCACGTGCACACCAAGAACCCACCTCTGACATCTACCTTAAACCTTTCTCCAATCACCTTCAAATTATGCCCATTTATAATAACCATTTCTGCCCTGGGGAAAAAAAATCTCTGGCTGTCCACTCTATCTATAGCTCTCATCACCTCATACACCTCTCTCGAGTCACCTCTCATCTTTCTTTGGTCCAATGAGGAAAATCCTAGCTCCCTCAACCTTTCTTTGTAAGACATGCCCTCCAGTCCAGGCAGCATCCTGGTAGGTGTCCTCTGCACTCTCTCTAAAGCTTCCACATATTTCCTATGATGAGGCTACCAGAACTGAACACAATATTCCAAGTCTGGTCTAACCAGAGCTCGATAGAGCTGCAGCATAATCATGCAGCTCTTAAACTCAATCCCCCTGCGAATGAAAGCCACACATGTTCTTTACAACCCTATCAACTTGGATGGCAATTGTGAGGGATCTATGGATGTGGACCCCAAGATTCCTCTGTTCCTCCACACTGCCTAGAATCCTACCATTAAACCTGTAATCTGCATTCAAATCACTTCACACTTTCCAGTTTGGACTCCATCTGCCATTTCTCAGCCTAGCTCTGCATCCTGTGAACATCCCATTGCAACCTACAACAGCACTCCACATCCACCAACTTTCATGTCATGGGCAAACTTACTAACCCTCCCACTTCTCATCCAAGTCATTTATAGAAGTTACAAAGAACAGAGGCCCCAGAACAGATCCCTGTAGAACACCAAGGTCACCAAACTCCAGGCTGAATACTTTCCATCTACTACTACCCTCTGTCTTCTATGGCGTACCTAATTCTGTATCCAAACAGCCAAATTCCCAGTATCCCATACCTTCTTACTTTTTGAATGAATCTTATCAAGCATCTTGCTAAAATCCACATACATCACATCCACTGTCTCTAATCAAGCTATGCTTTACAAATAATCATAAATCCTGTCTCTCAGAATCCTCTCCAATAATTTGTCCACCACTGAGCTAATCCCCAGGGTTATCCCTTGCTTCTTCAACCTTGAGTAAGTTTCCTTCTTCGTCTTGACTAAGTGTTGCACATCTCTTGTCACCCAAGGTTCCTTCAATCTACTAACCCTCCCTTGCCTCAGTGGGACAAACCTATCCAACACTCGTAGCAAGTGCTCCCCACACAACCTCCACATTTCTGTTGTGCATTTCCCCAAGAACATCTGCTCCCAATTTATGTTCCACAGTTCCTGCCTACTAGCATTGTAGTCTTTTTGCAACTGTCATAATTTATCCTGAAAGAAGTTTCCAACCTCACGTTTAATATTATTCCAAAAATGACCAATCTTCACCTCTGTTACATCGACAAATATCATTTGTCTCAGCTCACCTCCTGATGAACTCCTTGTTTGTGCCTTTGTTACTTACATCTGTTCGAATGCATGGTTTCCACATTCCACCCACAGTAAACATGAAGTCATCCAAACACTGCAGTGCACATCTTAACTTACAGCAAGTTCAGTCTCCCATCACGTTTCTGCTCGCTGACTGACACTGGCTCTAATATGTTGATTTTAAAATTCCTATCCTTTTCGAATTCAACCATGGATTGCCCTTCACCTTTTTTTTTAAATGACTTCCTCCAAACCAACAGCCTTCCAAGCGACACGTGTTCCCCTCTCTCAGTCTCTTGCATCTGCAATTTTAATCAATGCACCATTGATCGCTGGACCTGGACTTGCATGTTGAAATATCCTCTTGATACCTCTCTCCATTAAGACAGTGCTTGAAAAGTCCCTCTTTAACAAAGCTTTTGTCATCTGACATATCTTCTTATACGACTGAGTTCCACACCATTTTTTAAACTGCTCCTGTGAAGGACCTTGGAAAACCATTTTATTCTAAAAGAGTATTTAAATTACAGATGTTGCTGCTGCAAAAGTAAGCAAGCCTACTCTGATGTGGTCAGAAACAAAACAGCATGCCAGAGAAACAGGTAATGCAAACCAATCCCTTCATAATTCCAACTTGCTCTTAACTTATTCATCAAATACAAACATAGTGATTAACTTGCTAAGCTCCAGACACCTTGCACGGTCGCAATGAAGACACCACCTGCAGCCTCTTGGGATCTGGCACTGTAGTTGGATATGCACCAAATATATATTTAACAGCTCATATGCCTAGTAGTATTTGTTTGTTATGCAGTTCTTTCAGTTGTTGAAGCTTATTCTTTTAGCATATCAGACTGTCACTCAACTGAGATGAACACAATATGCAATTCATTTCAGTGTATAGTTTTTATAAAGTCTTTTTAATATAGCCTTTGTTTAAATACCACTGTTTAATACTGCTTAAATAAGTGGCTTGTTTTTTGCAGGAGGGGTAGTTTTGTCATACCAGGTTCTACAACTCAACATCATCGCTCCGAGTCAGTGTGTCTGCTCTCATCTTCACACTGCCAAGCAATATGAAGGTTTCCTCACAACAAGTATTGGCTTTCACGAGGGAAATCAAGGCTTCCTCATCGCCCCACACACAATTTTTCTAAGTGAAACATAGGTTTGTCATGAATGCTATCATTATTCCTCCCAAGGAAACCGAGATTCTTTTCCCCAATTCAACTGTTCTCATTCCCAGTGGTGTTTCTTTCCTCCCACTGTCTCAGGTAACATTTTCAAGACTGCTCAGCTGCCAAAATACAATCAGTATCCGATGTCTCTAAAATTATCAGCAGATGCTGAATCTGGTCAAGACAGACTGAAGTATCAAACATTTCACCAAAACACCTTGGGAATATTTGGTGTGTTAAAGCAGCTGTTTCAAGATCAAAACTCATTGCTCTGTCAAATTAACTAATGCTTACCCAAAACTGAAAAGTTACGTTCCAATCACATTCCTATTCACAATGTGCAGCATAGGCTTTTAAAACCTTCAGTCACAGTAATCATTACTTCCTCAACTATCCATCCTATTTTTCCACTCTTAAATCTTGATGGGTACCTGTGCAATGTTCATTCCCATAAAGACAGCAGTCAGCACCGCAGGGGCTCTGATGTGCAATTCTAAAGTCATTAACAAAGGTTAATACTGATCAGATCTGTCCCTTTTCAACCCTTCACAGGGGGCACTGCGACTGGAGTGCAATTGGTGGCTACGCCAAACTAGAAAATGCAATTGCATACAATTTTCAGAAAGTTACATTAACAAGTGTTGTATTTATGGAGTGGCCTTCACAATGTCAAGTTATCTTGAAGTTCATTACTGCAATGAGAACATTTTTGAAACAAACACAGTATGTTGAAAAAACTCAGCAGGTCTAACAGCAACTGTGGAGACAGAAGAATAGTAAACGTTTAGAATTGAATTGAAAGCTATTTTTTGAAGTGGAGTCACTGTTGCAATTTAGAAAAGATAGCTGTCCAATTTGTACAAGGAAAGCTCCCATGAACTGCTTACTGACAATGACCAGATTTTTTAACAATGCTGAGCGAGCGATAAATATTAGCCAGGCCTCCAGAGAGAAGGCTCTTCTTTCTCATTGATATCATGCACCTGAAAGGCCAGACAAGCCCTTTATTTGATACTTCACCCAAGAGATGGTATCTCCAACTCATTCATTGGCGTCTCAGCCCAGAACTTCTGCTCCAAATCTCCGGCGAGGACTTAAATGTAACTTTCAGTAGCTGGAGTACTACGTATTGGCACATAGCAAAGCTTAAGCATAAAGCGTCAGGATTTCTGACTCGCTATACTTCGAGTGAAACATTGGGGCTACTTCTTACGGACAAAGGACATTAGTAAGGACACTGGTCATATAATCCTTCAGTTTAGGTATGATGTGGAGGTGCCAGCGTTGAACTGGGGTGGACAAAGTTAAAAATCACACAACAGCAGGTTATAGTCCTGGTGTTGCATGATTTTTAACTTCAGTTTAGAGGCAGACTTGATGACATGCTTATCTCAACACCTGTGAACAGTCAACCATGATACAATGAGTCATCACTTCCTTATTGATTGCTGAATCATGAGAGTATACTCTTTGACTGAATCAAGCTCAGTCCCACCAATAGTGATCAAGAATCTAACAAATGGCTTCCATGGAGTTGGTTGATATATAACTTCTATATTTTAAGACTCATAACGCTAGTGATACTACAAAAGCTGCAAGTCTATCCATCAGCTGAAGACCCACTTAGAAATACACAACAAATACACTGACATCAGCATAAAAACATTTATCTATGCTCACCATCATGAGAGATTGAAGTTTCTCAGTTGTGTGGATTTCGATTTCAACTCCTAGCTGAAGAGCTCTCAATAGTATCATTCAGCATAGTTCAGAATTAAGTGGTTGTTACATCTTAAGTCCTATCAGGCAGTGTAATTACTTGTTTCCAAGTTGCCTGCTTTCAAGATGTTTGTTGTTTAACTGCTCCCAGTTGTCTAGACTGGCATGTAAACCTCTTTTAAAAAGAATTTTGTATGTAGATTCCTGGTGTGTACTCAGTATAATTCCTAGTCAGCTTCGGTTCTGGATAGCTCACAGGAGATATTACAGAAAAACTGTAAACTTAACAGCAACATTTCATGAGATTTGCTAAGTTTATAAGGCATTGGAGACTTAATGGTCATCGAGGTAGATGCTTATTTCAATATAACGGGCCATACTTATGTACAAGAGAGATGTGAAAGAAAATGTTATCCCATCTTCATTATTCTTCAACTTTCTCCTACATAACTTATTCTCTTCCGAGCAATGCTGTACGTGAAACCATTGGGATTTCTAGCTTTAACTCAGAAACTCCAACACACAAAAACTAAGTGGAACCAACTATTAATATTGGCGGAAACATAATTCTGACTGAATATTTTCGGACCACGTCTGGAACATATCATGAAGACTTTAATGTCCAAATGTCATAGTGTGTGAGAACTAATGGTCAGGAGTCAGACAACACCAGATTATAGTCCAAAGGGTTTATTTGAAATCACAAGCTTTCTGAGTGTTGCCCCTTTATCAGGTGAAGTGAACTGACTGTGTTCACACAGACACGTTTACTCACACCAGACCACCTCACTGAAGCAATTTTCTTTCATTTACAGAATACAAACCAAATCTGTACCATTTACTGTACCTACTATATCACTCCATTTAATCATTATAACATTATCCTATAGAAATAATGTGAAAATGACATTATTATTCAAGTAGCACTTTGTGCTTTCAGTGGTTTCTGGTAATGATAAGACACTCCCATCAGCAACCAACTGGTGCATAGGATGGCAGCAAACTGAGAAGATATACAAGAGCCATCTTTAATGTGTCCAAACTTAACTTCAGAACTTTTCACTGAAACAATTCACATATCTGCCATTGCAGCCATTTTCTCTTTAATTTTCTCGGTATCAGGTTCGTGAGCAGTGTGATGCCAACAGCGTGGGTTCACTTCCCATCATCGGTTTGAGATTACCATGAAGGACTCTCCTTCTTAACCACTTCCCTCGCTCGAGGTTTGGTGGCCCTCGGGTTTAATCACCGCCAGTCGTTTTTCTCTCTCTCTCTCTAATTTGCTAAGTTTATAAGGCATTGGAGACTTAATGGTCATCGAGGTAGATGCTTATTTCAATATAATGGGCCATACTTATGTACGCGAGATGTGAAAGAAAAATGTTGTCCCATCTTCATTATTCTTCAACTTTCTTTTACATAATTTATTTTCTTCTGAGCATGGTGAGACTATGATGACACAACAAAAATAGTATCTAAGGTGCTGAGCTTGGCTTGAACATGGTTCCAGGACCTTATACAAGTCAGTAATTGTAATGTAGGAGAATGTGAGGACTGCAGATGCTGCAGACCAGAGTTGAAAAATGCGGTGCTGGAAAAATGCAGCAGGATTGGCAGCGTCTGAGGAGCAGGAGAATCGACGTTTCAGGCATAAGCCCTTCTTCAGGAATGAGACTGGTGTGCCAAATGGGCTGAGATAAAAGGTGGGGGGGGGGGGGGGGGGGGGGGGGGGGCGCTGGGAATACGATAGGTGGAAGGAGGTGAGGGTGATAGGCCGGAGAGGGGCTGGGGGCGGAGAGGTCGGGAAGAAGATTGCAGGTCAAGAGGGCAGTGCTGAATCCGGGGGTTGGGACTGAGTTAAGGTGGGGGGAGGGGGAATGAGGAAGCTGGAGAAATCTACATTCATCCCGTGTGGTTGGAGGGTTCCAAGGTGGAAGATGAGGCGGTCTTCCTCCAGGCGTCGTGTGGTCAAGGTCTGGCGATAGAGGAGGCCAAGGACCTGCATGTTCTTGGCGGAGTGGGAGGGGAAGTTAAAGTGTTCAGCCACGGGGCGGTTGGGTTGGTTGGTGTGGGTGTCCCAGAGGTGTTCCCTGAAACGTTCCACAAGTAGGCGGCCTGTCTCCCCAATGTAGAGGTGCAGCAGATACAGTAAATGATGTGTGTGGAGGTGCAGGTGAATTTGCGACTGATATGGAAGGATCCATTGAGGCCTGGGGGAAGGTGCCGGGAGTGGAGGTTGGGTTGGTGGGGGTGTGTGGATCTGACGAGGGAGTCGCGGAGGGAGTGGTCTCTCCGGAACATTGATAGGGGTGGGGAGGGAAATACATCCCTGGTGGTGAGGTCTGTTTGGAGGTGGCGGAAATGACGGAGGATGATACGATGTGTCCGGAGGTTGGCGGGGTGGAAGGTGAGGATCAGTGGAGTAATTGTAATGTATAAGCTCAGATGGTCAGTATTGGTAGCTATTCCACTGAAGCGTATATCACAGCCAAGTCTGCTTGTTAAATTCTGAAATGTTTCCTTCAAATTAAGCTTCTCCAATGATCGCTGCAAGCAATTAGATATTACCATAAAACAAAGAGCTGTGGATGTTGGAGGTCTGAAACTAAAATAGAAATTGCTGACAAAACTCAGCAGGTCGAGCAGCATCTTTGGGAACAGGGTAGCAGGGTTAACATTTCGAGTCCAGTGACTCTTAATCAGAACCCTATAATCAAGCATTTGCCTTTGCCAGATATATCTAAATAAATATACTTAATGCAAAGGCTAAAGTTGTAACCTTCATTATGGGACAGTGACCCACTGGCTGAAATTATGCACTACAAACCACCCCCCCCAAACCCCAACCCCAACAAATTGCATCAGCAGTGGAGGAACAGAAAGGTACAAGAGGAGTGTGTTACAACCCAGGCTGGAATGGGGAGCTGCCTCACTTTCAAATCCCATTCCTCCACCAATCACAACAAACTTTAAATTTAACCTGGATGGGTGTTATGGCGAATTCTATAGGTCTCAGACTGAGTCTGGTTCATTATTAATGAGCATGTCAGCAATGTTTTCTTTTAGTCAACAACAAATGACTGATTTATTATTGGAACAAACTTCCTCAAAGACCCAAAGATTTTTGCCACAAAGTAGGAGTAGAAACAAGAAAATGAAAAATCTGCAGTGTTAAATTTAAAGTACTTTGACCAGGCAATAGTCAAACATATGAAAACAGGACAAGTCACAGATTGTTCCAAATGATATTCAGTTTCCAAAGTTATTCTGTACACACACAAGCTATTGGCACTGGGCTGTCATCCGAGAACAGTTGTAGTTGCCTGCATTGGCTTTGTGTCAGACGGTGAGGTAGTTGCTACAGTGCCCCATAATGAGATGACTATTTTTAAATCCTTGGGCTCTGAATATTTGCCTACATATTTCCACCACAGGTTAATACTTGGTAATAGTTGTATGCACTTGCAGCAATCATCACTGAAGGTTAATTTGACAGAAACTGCTCCGTTAATATTCAGAATCTAACAACCAGGCTTGGATGTAATGCACACTTCTGTGGAATAGCTGGGAACAATGGGATACATTCCAAGAAAATCCTCTCCAGGGTCTCTTCCCCCAGCGATCAATATGATCTGCAGTGGGTTTTGCTGAGGTGGGATTGCAAAGAAAGAGTGGAGAAATGGGATGTCGCTCTCTAGGCAGGTTAAATCCATTCTGAGGTCAAAAATACAAATATTATCCTGCTGTCATACTGGGCCATGTGATCGCTCTCTAAAAGTTCCATATGCTCTGAGCACTCTGTTCCTTGCATTGTTGCTGTTGTAGCCAGTATCTTTTGATTTGTGGTGCCTTTTTCAAAAGCTTAAGACATGTCCCGTCATTGTGTTTTAAAGTAATATTTTGATCCCACTTCCTCATTACAAGGGGAAGACCATGGACGGAGGCATTGTGCCCAATTTGTATTTTATTAGACTTTCTCAACAAACTTGATCGGGAAAGCAACATCTCTTTAGCGTTCCCTGGCATGAATCAAAATGCCTTCAATTTGAACTATTCAATGAGTGCTCTGGTAATGTGTTGTAGCATGGACACAGTACGATCATCATCTCTAAAATAAGGCGATCAGATCAAGTGCAAAACTACTACTACTGCAGTGGCCAATATTTTATCAAGATTTACAGCTTTTGGTGCTATCCGTTACCTTGAATTACTGAAGTACCTAAGATCTGAAGAAGAATTATCTTGGATATGAAACTTTAACACTACTTTTCTCTCTCTCTTCACATGCTGCCAGACTTGTAGAGATTCCCTAGCATTTTTAGATGTTTCGTTTCTCAGATCTCCAGCATCTGCTATACTTTGTTTTTAATATTCCAGTATCAATGTTTGTTCACATGTAAATTATCCAGTAATTATCTTCTTTCATCTCTTTCTAAAACCATTCAAGATGTTTTTCTGTAGTAATCCAATAGCCACAGCCAATGGGCTGAGAAGTGGCAGATGGTAAGGTCCTGGGGAATATTGCTGAACACTTAGACCTTGGAGTGCAGGTTCATAGCTCCTTGAAAGTGGAATCACAGGTAGATAGGATAGTGAAAAAGGTGTTTGGTATGCTTTCCTTTATTCGTCAGAGTATTGAGTACAGGAGTTGGGAGGTCATGATGCAGCTGTACAGGGCATTGGTTAGGCCACTTTTGGAATATTGCATGCAATTCCGTTCTCCTTCCTAGCAGAAGGATGTTGTGAAACGTGAAAGAGTTCAGAAAAGATGTACAAGGATGTTGCCAGGGTTGGAGGATTTGAGATACAGGGAGAGACTGAACAGGCTGGGGCTGTTTTCCCTAGAGGTTGGGGCTGAGGGATGACTTTATAGAGGTTTACAAAATCATGAGGGGCATGGATAGGATAAATAGACAAAGTCTTTTCCCTGGGGTCGGGGAGTCCAGAACTAGAGGGCATAGGTAAGGGTGAGAGGGGAAAGGTATAAGAGAGACCTAAGAGGCAACTTTTTCATGCAGAGGGTGGTACATGTATGGAATGAGCTGCCAGAGGAAGTGGTGGATGCTAGTACAATTGCAACATTTAAGTGGCATTTGGATGGGTATATGAATAGGAAAGGTTGGGAGAGATATGGGCCGGGTGCTGGCAGGTGGGACTAAATTGGTTTGGATATCTGGTCAGCATGGATGGGTTGGACTGAAGGGTCTGTTTCCGTACTGTACATCTCTATGACTCTATCTTGCAGGAATGGACATTCCCTTAAGATGCAGCCAGTGTCAGGGAGCTAACTGAAGGACACAACCATGACAATGTTTATACTATTATCAGAGGGATGCCTCTCAGTATCACGTTGACAGAGAATTTGACATGATTTAAAGAGTTTATTGAGTTCAGGCAATAATTCCCAGGAAAAAAATGCTTAAATCATACATCAGCTCCATCATACTGCTGAGTACCGTTCCTATCAAACACACAGTATTCTTTCCCACCTATTCCCAGGGCATGATGATATTATACAGAGTCTAATCCACTTGATCTATTCTCACCAATTCTGTGATTGTCCTGAATGGGTCCTCTAAAGTATATCACTTGTCATATAACTGTATGTGCATTTAAATATCCATTAAATAAAAGGTTAGGTGCTATGTCCACAAAGAACTGTTTTTTGCTTGTAAATTAGGTGCAGTTTCTTCCCCAGATGTCCAAACTCTTTATTGCCCATAGATATCCAACATCAATCCACCCTAGCTTTATCAATGCAGTGAAAAATGTGAAATACATTTTCAAGCTAGATTAGATTTACCTTTAAGTACATATATCCCTATAATTGAACCTCATTCTTTCATATTCCAGTGATCTAAAGTGGAAATTCTGTGACACACAAAGAACTGTTCTACTAGTGCATTTAATTGAAACAGTTCAGCACAAAAATTCCTCATATTTCCTCCATGTGCCCTTGTGTGGTTTGCTTTGACTTTGGTAGGCATAAGAAAATAATGTTCAATCAGACTGATTGTTATCTTATCTGCAGTTAATTTAAATTGAACATTAAAGAGATACAAGAACGCTTACTAAATGAAAACAATAGATTCTCAGTCATTAAAGACTTCACTATTATCTTACAACAAGATGCTTCGATGCTACCACAACATGTAACTGAACCTAGACACAGCATAACATGGCAGGTTGTTACCATGGAGATCTGACTTGTCCCTGTCTCTGACAGCTTCAGAACGACTGTCGACAGGGTGAAAGGCAGCCTCAGATATACACCATTCAAAATCCTTTGAAGAGCTATCAGAACAAAAGACATTAAAAGATGCATGTCTCATAACTAGACTCGGTGGTCTGTCATTCATAAATCCTGGGCTCATGCACAATGAAATGCAGCTTCCAGTCAAACATATGGATCTTTGAACTGAAAGGGGTTCTGCTCCTGTGTGGTGTTACCGCCCTTGACAAATTTATAAAGCAATGACTTGGCTGCCGGCCTGAAACTAAATCATCTTGCTTCCTGCTACAGTAACAATCCAATAGTCATTTACTTGGAAATTTGGCGGACAACAGATCATGCCAATCATTCATGAAGTAACAGCTACGAATGTGGACTTATGAGCAAACCACTTGTGGTGAGGGCTAGCGTATATCGATTAGAATAGCCTTTTTTTTAAAATTGGCATTAAGTTTTCAGCAGAGATATTTGAAATACTGTTTTGTGCTGCTCATTTTGTTTGAACTGAAAAGTGTGTGTATAGGTTTGCAACGTGCTTAATATTCAATAAGCTCCCCCATTTCCCCACTGGCACCACTCATTGAATGTAAAGCGCTTTGAGACACTGAGCAGTCGTTCGCGAATCATAAAGCTTTTGCTTTATGATTCATCCTCTAATAATCTAATGATCATTTCTCCAGTTCCTCATTTAAGTGATCTCCCTTGCACGTAGTTCCTGGGATGAACATGTTTGTTTGTGTGGAAAAGGGAAGTAGGTTGAGTCTACAGACTCTTTGAAATTTAGAAGCATGAGAGATTTTATTGAAATAGTAGATTCTGACAGAGCTTGGCAGTGCAGACACTATGAGGATGTTTCCCCTCATGGGAGAGACTAGAACTAGGTGCTGCAGCTTAAAATAAGGGCTCTCTCATTTCAGTCAGAGATGGGAGAAATTTAGTCTCTCAAAGCGCAATTAATCTATGGCATTCTCTTAAATGACAACAGTGGAGGCAGGGTCATAAAAATATTTTTAAGGCTGAGTTAGACAAATCTTTGATCTACAGCGGAGTGAAAGTACTAGGGAAGACAACAGGAAAGGCCATAATCAGATCAGCCATGATCCTATTGAAAAACAGAGCAGGCTTCACAAGTCAAATGGCTCATTCCTGCTTCTACATTTTATGACCTGGCGTATCTGTCTACCTATTTTCCATGCTTCTCTTTTTTTTAAATTTTATCTTCCTGCACACAAGCATGATCTGAAATTTCCAATTTGGCATAGTTTGAACTACACTGATTAATCCAACGTGCAGACATTGCTGTCAAAAACCTTATTTAATGACAGCAGGAAATAACTGGGGATGACAACCAATCTAACCTGTGTGAAATACTTGCCAACAGCCTGGTGAATTATAGGCCAGGTGTCTGACAGCTATCTCAGGTATCACCTAACTCACGAAAGCTTGAGACATAAAACACTTACAAAAGGCTCAAGGACATTTCAACAAAAGGCTTTTTACAATGTTCACAAAGTCCATTAAAATTTATCCCAGAATTTTAGATTCAGTACTGAAGAGTTTTCCATGAGCATTAGGATGGGTTTAAACACCAAGTACAATGTTCTTTTGTTAGACTAGAGCATTTACTACTGTTCACAAGTGCTTGATATCTGTTCTGCAGGTTTTAAAGTGGTTTCCCCCACTATGAATCATATGAGCACTGAATAGTTCCATCACTAAAAGTGGCATTCAGCCCATCATGTCCATGCCAGCTCTCTCCAAGTGCAACTCTGCTCATCCCACACTTTTGTCCCTTCACCTTAGACCAGGCCAGAAAATTTCTCTCTCACACTGGGCAAAAATTACTGCCCTTCTCCACTGTGGATTTGACAGCAGAGGAATGTTTCATCAGGCAGGCAAGTGGCAATCCTGCCACTTCTCACCCCTGACCCAATTAACTCCCATGGAGAATTAAAGAAGGGCATTTTTGCCATGTGGCAATTGAGGCCCTAAGTGCACAGTTAAGAGACTTACTCTGCTGCTACTGGTATTCACCCAGCTCCAGGCAGGGGTTTCCATGTGTAGGACATTCACAACCCAAACCGCTTTAGTGATGATGGCTGACTCCCTCGAGGGTGGCAAAAGGGATCCAGAATCTGAATGGAGGGAACTTCTAAGAACCATCCACTTCCTCCCATGACACCACTCCTGCTATCAGCTCTCCGTATACTGGCAAGGTCAGGGTGTGAATGGTGTAAAACTGGAAAGAGCCATTGGCTTCCCAGTAGTGCTGCCAGCCAATGAACAATTTCCAGCCTTTGATTGGCCCACAGTTGTCAGTTAGGAGGACTTCTGCTGCAGGGGTCATTGACCCCGGGGAAGGTCAACAGTTGCCCTCTTAAGTGCCTGGATGGTTGCTTTTGCCAAATTTCCAGCTGACAGGTGAGACCAACCCCACCAACCTCCATTGCAACTATTTTCTAATTCATTTCCACAATTTGAATATATACTTGTAAGAATCTCCCGATATTTGGCAGAATTAGAATATCAACATAATGCAAGGCTTATGAAAGTATGTTTTGCAAACTGCGAGGAATGAAAGGCTGCTCCATAGCTTTGCACCTTCGGTTAAACCAACCCTGGGTAACTGCATTGGTGATACTTCCTAAACCTCATAATAGGACTTTCATTGTTTTCCTCTGGTACCCAATGACACGAGAAAGTTCTGAAATATCCCTTTCATCACCGTGAAGAAGAATGTCACAAAGTGTTGCTGCATTCCAAATTAAAGGACTAAAAATAAAAATAAAACAAACTCCTCTGCCTAATCTATTAAAATATCAGCAATGTGGAAATGGGTGCACATCAATCAACTTTCCAAAGGGAAACAGCTCTGAACTCACAACATTATGATATGTAGAACAGATAATATTGTTTCTCCACACTTGAAAACTAAGATAATAAGACACTTCCACACTTCTCATGTTTGGTACCTCTGGATAGATGAAGCAAAGCTCAGTAATTGATGTAAAACAGGCTGGATGGGGATGGAATGCTAATCTCCAGAATACAGCAAGCAGTTCATGTCTTCCATTCCTTTCCCACCTCAAGGTTTACCGCAGAACGACCTCCATTCCAACAAAATGACTTCAAAAAATAAATGCTGACTGTTATCCACCTTAACTAATCAAGACCCATTATATATTAATGGCAATGTTCTTGCACATAACTAAAAGAAAATGATAAGGTTTAGAATTCTACAGTCTGTTTGGAAACAACCAATGACCCATGCTGTGATATTCATTATGGCTTTCAAAAAAATTTAAAAACAAAAATTGATTTCATGGAAAATTGTATTGAAGCTAATACTGAAAGTTGAACACCTATGGAGGTAACAGCAAATGGCACACGCAGTTCCCAAAGGCAACCAGTCTTAAAGGGGTGGCGGTGTTGTGTTACAGTTCACTTACAAAATTGGAGTTGCCATGGCAACATGCTCACTTACAGCCATGTTACGGTCCAGGGTTAGAGACAGTAATTGTAGATGCTCCAACGACTTCATCACATGGCAGACTAATAATCTCTTCCATTCTTATCACCTGATACTGATTTATGTTCGAAGGATTTGCAGGTTGAATCATAATCTGTTTGGCCACATTATGAACCCATCCTCCCTTGGCATCAAATTCTAAGGTGGGTCTTGACGCTGGAGCTTCTGTTCAAAAGCTATGTGCCAAACACCTTTCTTAAAGGGGTCAGTCCTTTTTTTCTTTGTTCTGTTGTCGGGTCATCCAAAATTACCAATGGCTAAATTGATTCATGATTAACTTTTCTACAATACAAGCTCAAGACATACTTTTAAGTTTAGAATTCTGTGTAGGTTCATAGTTCTCAGTTAACAATCTCAAAATCATGGTGGACTAGCTTCCATGATTATTTGGAAGTCAAGTGGGAAGAACACAGCACTCTAGTGACAGCTCTTCCTCACTCCTTAGACTCCCTGGTCAAAATTCATGAATGCTCTGGAATATCTTGAACCTGCCTAGTTTTGACAATGGAACAGCAAGACAGCCACAGAAAAGTCACTCTGTTCCAAATATCCAACCAAGAGCTTCTGAAACTCTAAACAGATCCCTTCCCTCTCTCTGCCAATGTACAGTCGCAGGTTAGTCATGACAAGCCTTTGTTTGAGCTGCCTGTTATTTAGAGAACAGGAGTTCCCACATTACAGGATGGAAAGGCAACAACACTTGCCATAGTAGACAATGAGCAAGTGACCTGTCATCATGTTGTAACACATTGACCTGATCTCACAAGACAAGTTTGCCATTCAGCAGAGATTTCTTGTGATAGTCGTTAAATTCTAATAAAATCTATCCTAACCACAATGGCACCTAAAAAAATGTTAAAGCACATCACTGCTGTACTGGTGGCAGTGGAGTTTAAAGTTGTCATGTAATAAACTACTGAAACCATAGAATTGTACATAATGGCTTGGTTTTAATTTGGATTTCAGAGATTTCTGCCCACGAGTTTGTTTTTGCTTAGCTAAACCTGTCCATTGCTTACCTTGATTTAATAATACTGGTGGCAGATTCATTGGTCCAGAATATCAGGGGTTCAGTGCTGCCACTAAGACTACCAAGTCAGATTTAGCAGTGTAAATTCCAAGAGCTGATATACGCCAATTTTCTGGAAACCAAATTAAAATGATACCAATATAAAAGTAGCTTTAGGCTGTTTGAAATTATTGTATAATCATACTAACCTTCCTCTTTAAAACTGGCTCCACAATAATGGATTCAAATCAGGTCAGTGTAATTAGATTAAATTGAATTCTTTGATGCCCCAAGCCCTACTTTTTAAATTTAAGTTTGGGGAATTCATGCAGTAAGAACATCCTATTTTAAGGGTGAAAATATTCTCTTTGGTGGAATAATCCAATAACAGAATTGTACTTAATGTGTTGGCTCTAATATTTTGAAGGACACAAAAGCATAATGAAGACAATCCCTAAATCTCTAGTGTCTTCGTCACTTCTGAATGTCCCCATTTATTGATCCATCTACACTGGGAAAAAAATCAAAGTCTAAATTGAAATTTGGACTCGAGAAAACATTTTCCAACTTCATCAAATACTACATTTGTGAGTTTTGAAATCCAAATCAATACCATATTGTTCCTAACTCTCAGATAAGGAGTGAACTGTGAGCAACTGTGAGGACATACCAGAGCAAACCACATTTTAATCAATGCAATTGCAAAATAAATGTGAATACCAATGAGATTGTAAACACACTACAAATGTCTCAGCCTATACATGACTGCCCTCAATGGTGAATAATACTTCAAAATCTTAATTGTGCCTCATTACCTAATAAATGGTGGCTCAGCGGTTAGCACTGCTGCCTCACAGCACCAGGGTCCCAGGTTCAATTTCAGCCTTGGCCGATTGTCTGTGTGAACTTTGCACATTCTTCCTGTGTCTGTGTGGGTTTCCTCCGGGTGCTCCGGTTTCCTCCCACAGTCCAAAGATATGCAGGTCAGGTGAATTGGTGATGCTAAATTGCCTATAGTGTTAAGTGCATTAGTCAGAGGGAAATGACTCTGGGTGCGTTACTCTTCAGAGGGTTGATGTGGACTGATTGAGCCAAAAGGCCTGTTTGCACTCTGTAGGGAATCTAATCTAACCTCATAATATGGCTGGGGCTCTCTATTATACTGCCTGGGACCGAGAAAACAATGGTTGTTGTAAAATAACCAAACTAGTCATAATTGGACCAAAACCACATGTTTTAAAAAAAAAGTACTGTACAATTTTAAAATTGTGCATATTACATTGTTATACTACAACAGTCTGTTATGTTTCTACATGAGACTGTAATAATTTAAAGGAGGAACAAAGGAACTCTGCCTTCAGAAACATAAAAGTCTGAAACCTTTAAAGTGACTGGCATCTGACTTCACTCAAAATTTAGTCAGCAGCAACTTGATATTTGAGCTTTGAAGGGCCATTTTAGCAAAAGAGGAGTAATGATTTACATTGAGTGATATCTGACCTGCGCACACAAATGCAAACTAGTACAAAAGATGTATTTCTACTTGAATACTGCTTATTCATATAGAGCTAAATAATTGGGGGGGGGGGGGGGAGGAGGTGTTTTCTTATCAAAGCGAAGTGCACTTTTTGTGTTGAATTTGGACTATGAGCATCAGGATGGGCCAATTTCCAATAGTTGGTCAATTGCATTACTCAAGTCAAGTTTGCATGTGTTTGAATTAGAGACGAGATCTTATGAACCGACACATCTTGACTGACGAGTCACATAACTTCACAGAAGAGAAATCTCTCAACCCAGCCATTATTACTGCTACTCAGTGAGATTACAACTTTGTTTGGAGCTGTGGGAACTTAAATCCTGCAAACTGAGCAGGTCTGAGATGACCATCATTTAAGGTATTTAGAGAGGCATAAGACTTCAACACATGACATTGAACTTGACCTGGAGTCAAGCTCAGACAGAGTCATAGTGAAGCACAGAGTTGGAAAGTGTGGCACTGGAAAAAACACAGGAGGTCAGACAGCATCCGATGAGGACAGTCAGTGTTTTGGGCTGATCTTGCTGCCCCCTTCCCCTCCCCCACACATTCTTGATGAATAGCTTATGCCCAAAACATTGACTTTCCTGCTCCTCAGGTGCTTCCTGACCTGCTGTGCTTTTCCAACACCACACTTTTCAACACTGACTCTCCAGCATCTGCAGTCCTCACTTTCTCCTCATAGGGATGTACAGGTTGGAAACTAACCCATTGGTCCAACTTGTCCATGTCGACCAGATATCCTAAATTAATCTCATCCCTTTTGCCAGCAGGTGGTTCATACACCTCCAAACCCTTCCTATTCATATACCCATCCTTTTCAATGTTGCAATTGTACTAGCATCCACCACTTCCTCTGGCAGCTCATTCTATACACATACCACCCTCTGTGTGGAAACAATTGCCCCTTAGGTCTCTTTTATATCTTTCCCCTCTCACCCTAAACCTATTCTCTCTAGTTCTGGACTCTCCCGTCCCAGGGAAAAGACTCTGTCTATTTATCCTATCCATGTCTTTCATAATTTTATAACCTTTATAAGGTCACCCACTCAGCCTCCGAAGCTCTAGGGAAAACAGCCCCAGCATACTCAGCCTCTCCCTATAGCTCAAACCTTCCAATCCTGACAACAACCTTGTAAATCTTTTCTGCATCCTTTTAAGTTTCACTTCCTATAGCAGAGAGATCAGAATTGCATACAGTATTCCAATAGTGGCCTAACCAACGTCCTGTACAGCCACAACATGATCTCTCAACACTTACACTCATTGCACTGACCAACGAAGGCAGGCATATCAAAAACATTCACCACTGTCACATCTCTTGGACGTAACAATATTTTGTTACCAATATATACCATATAATAGGGGGTGGTTAACTCAGTTCGCTTGATGGCTGACTTGCAATACAGAGTGACAACAGCATCACAGGTTCAAATTCCACATCACGTGAGGTGATCATAAAGGACTCTCCACCTCAACTTTTCCCCTCACCTGAGCTGCGAAATCTTCAGGTTAAATCACCACCAACCATCTCTCTCTGATGAGATAACTACTCTATCGTCTTCTAGGACTATAATGACCATATAATTCACAACCATCATCCCCATTTCTCCAAGATTGTCAAACTTCCTTCATATTTGCAACTTTCTTCATACATTCTCAAAAGTGAAAAAGCTAAGAATGAGAACACAACAGTGACATAGAAACAATCCTATACTATTACAGCAATATTCTTAAATAGTATAAATACTGCTGTGCTATTGGCTCAACATTCTACAATAATTTACACCAACTATCTTCACAGCATCACCACAGCAGATGGTCAAATTAATGTCAATTTGAAATGAATGAGTACTTCATGGACTGGGCTAAAATCCAAAGAAAATAATTCAAATTTCCAAAACACAATCACTAAAAAATTAAACAAATTGGTAGAGAGAAAAAGAAGAGATAGCTACATCTGTCTGGAATGATTTGTGTGAAGATTGTTGAATGGAAAATGCCCAAATAGTTCAGATTTCCCTTGCTCTGAAAATGTTAGTATAAGGACTACACAGTCAAATAGAATGCTGATTCATCACTACATTTTAACTGAATTGTAATTAATTAAGCTATTTATTTTAGTACCTTATTCTTAACAGGTAATCACATTAATATGGTATTGTTACATGATTTCGTTCTCTGCAGTTTGATCACTGCGGTTAACTGTGCTTTTACCACAGTATTTGTTGGATTAGCATATTGAATTGCTTGTTCTTAAAATTTTTACAGGCTAAATTAAAACATGTCACGCAGCAAGAAATCCATGTCCACTTAACCATAAAGTGTATATTCTCAGAGGCTTTTCATCGCTATAAAATCTAATGGATAAGAGTCCAGTGCTTTTTAGCTAATTTTCCTCAATCATATTCTTATTCCCTTTATTAAGGCTGAATCTGCTCCTTTCTTAACAGCACTGCTTGAGAACAAGCAGAACATTACCCAGGAACATGGGATGTGATTTCCCAACAGGCAGGGCCAAATGTCCACTGCACTCACAATTTACAAATGATTATTCCTTGAATTAATCACTCTTGAAAAAAACACAAACAATAACAAAGCTGAACTGCAAACATTACCCAGAATCAATCCATCATTATTACTGCATGAACACAATACAATCTGAAAATATCATTATTCATTTTCTACAAACAATCAAAGGAGGTCTTAGACTTGTTAACAATCTGAAACCTATAACATCAATATACACACACTCACAAAAGAATGAATGTGGCAATTCATTTCAGAGAAGGATCAGACACAGGGAAGTGTGGACAGATGATCAAACACTTATTTGCAGAGAAATTCAAGGTGTTGAGTAAGGCAGTGTAGGAAGAGAGTGGTAAAGAACGGAAGATGGGTCTGATACAAAGGAAGGCTACAGAGATTGGCCAGAGTCAGGGAATTAGATTAGATTAGTTTACTTACAGTGTGGAAACAGGCCCTTCGGCCCAACAAGTCCACACCGACCCGCCGAAGCACAACCCACCCAGACCCATTCTCCTACGTTCATCCCTTCACCTAACATGATGGGCAATTTAGCATGGTCAATTCACTAACCTGCACATTTTTGGATTGTGAATTATGGAGCACGCCTGAGATAAATGGGTGTGGAGAAGGCCATAGAGGTTGAGGGACGAAACAATGGGTGTGAAAATGAGATTGATTGTTGGAGTGTTGGAGAACATACAAGGCCAAGAGTAACAAGTGAATAGAACCTAGTACAAAGGGCAGACCTGGGCAGAAGCAGAGCTTTGTACAAGTTAAGGAGTTGTGTGTTGGAAGTGAGAGGTCAAGTGTAATGTTAATTTAAGAATGGCTCAGGCTTTCAGCTGTGCTGGGATTGTAATCAAGGTGAAGGTGTAACAGTGAAAGCAAGCGGTCTTTGTGGTGTATAGGATATTGAATGAATAGCTAATTTTTGATTAAAACAAGAATCCTTACTTGCTTGGAGCTGCTCCTGCTTTGTCATTGTAATGTTACCTGAAGTGCAATAGAAACCATGGTTGTGCATTAAATGGAGGTTCTGCCACACTTCTCAAAAGGTAGTGACCAAACAGATGTGGCCAGCTTTATGGGTACGCATTCAGATGGAAGCTTTGATTTTACTTAATTATGTTGTGGCTATGTGCATAACGCAGCAATGTTTAAGAGAAAGGGTCAGAAAGCAATAGGCTGGACTTGAAGCACAAAATGATAGTTCCACTTCCTACATAAAGGACAGGGGTCTTTGCTGGAGCTTTAGAATACAATCCTTCAGATAAACACCTACCAACGACAAGCAGCTCTTGATGACACATTTAAGATAAACTGACTTTGCAATTGCTTCAGAAATGTTGGACTGTAATGGTGGCCAACGTGGAGGTAGGTCTTCTAACCAGATGTGTAATTTGTTTCGACAGCTTTTGGCCACTTTTCTTCAGAAATCACATTCTGGAAACAGAGCATCATGCTTCATTAGAAGAAGCAATCTGGCTTTTTTGGCTCAAACAAATACTGTAAGGCAGAGTATATATTTGCTGCTTGGATTCAATTTAAGTCCCCTGTTGCTTATATGCTCTTTCCATGGAGTCATTGTGAGTAAAAACGGAATTGATTTGTCATTTTACAGTGGTCCCTTTTTTGCTTTGTAAATTACTGCACTCTACTTGTTTGATGCGTCGCGAAATGGAGAAATATTGGTGAAGTTAGTAGCAAAACAAGAGACCTTTCTGTCCCATAAATTGAGCAGTTCTGAAAGTGCATTCCTCGCCATAATACAAAGCAAAGCTCAGAAATGAAGTGCCCCTGGAGCACAGACAAAGTGATTGATTGAGAAATTAGTCAGAATATGGGGAGTTTCTTTGCTGTTTCCAATTAAATCAACATTAAATCACCACTCCTCAAAACTCAAATGCCATGACTGCACCTACTCATCAGCATTCTATGCAAAGTGTTTTCAATCCTAGATGAATGACTTCAAAGACTCTTTGGACTAATTAGTGGTGGCAAAATTTCCAATTGTCTCAGTTCTGACAGAAATCTGAAGTCTATGGATTAAATGGAGATTTTGAATGCCCAGATATAACTGTGACAACTCAAAGCCTCACCCAAAGTTAACTTTGAATTTCAGCAAAAAGTTTAATCATAATCAGATTCTGGAATAAATATGGAGTGTGATTGAATGAATGAATGATTTTGCTGTCAAATGTATTTTACAGTAAAAAAAACTTCCACTGTCACCATGATTCTGGTGCCATTTTGAATAGTCTCGAACAATTTCAAAAAAGCTTTAAAAGACTTTGCCCATGCCAGCGCCAGACCCAACCGTCAGTGTTGTGTTCCTCAGTCACCATCTTCCACCACTGTGCCTACTTCGCTGAGGGGGCCTTCCCTGATATAGCAGCTGATACTGGGTCCCTTGCTCATCCCTCTGCTAGCTGCATCAACACCGCTGACAGAATCCCACTCTGGGCTCACCAATCACCTCATTGCCGTCAACCAGGGACCCCCTCTGGACCGACAAAGCCACCCTCCTACAGCCTTCTGCATCCATGTCGTCACCATGACCAACTATATTTCTCTTACATATGATGCCAATTTGATCGCCTGATATTGGCATTCAGCTTCTGTGTATTCGTTAACCAAATCTGACCATACCATTTTAAGTTATGCAAATGATCCATTAGTCTGGTATTTTCCACCTTCCAGGAGAGAGGAGGGAATAAACTGAGTATCTGCATAATCTCCAGGAATAGGGGCAATTGTTAAAAGTGGGACTTGTTATTCCACACATGCAATCACACTGATTCAAAGGAGACTCTATGGTCAAAATACGAATGCAAAGACCAGTTAAATCTGAGGTTTAAACAACAGGTCATTCTGCTATAATGTGTGTTTCATCAATGGGAATTTGCTGTCACATGATTAAGGGATTGGGGATGCTGTTTCTAAAGTGCGAACTTTTAAGATGTGTAAAAAGGGTCAGTTAGACTCGAAATGTCAGCTCTTTTCTCTCCTTACATATGCTGCCATACCTGCTGAGATTTTCCAGCATTTTTTCTTTTGGTTTTAAGATGTGTGTTGGCTGTAACGCAATTTCATTGCCAATACTTCAAATGCTGTTTCTGAAGAGATTGTTCTATAACATGGGGTTATACAAGAACGCAACCATTGTGTCATAGTAAAACTGACTTTATTTTGAATAATTATTCACTACTGTAGGTCCTAACTCAGATAGACTGACAAAAGGCATTAGTGATTAAGGAAAATACCGTGCCAATAAAAGTTGAAAATAAAAGGAGTGTAATTTAGAGGGGGGAATTACAGCAGTTGTGGATTGAGACAAAATCTCAAACAAATTTTAAGTCAGTCTTCAAAGTCACCCTGCTTACCTGGAACCACTGGAGATTGAAGAAAACTGCACTTTTCTCACATTTCTGTTTCAAAGAGGGGGCTTCCAACATCCCGCCCCAGGCTAAGAGGAATTTGCTCAAGGTCAAATTAGGTGAACGTTCAGTGAAACATAAATGTAACCGTTTCCACAATTCAGCACAACTCACCTATTCTGTACCATACACTGAAATCAGATTCACTGTCTGTATGGGGACTGTCTTTTCATCATTCATACAAATATGTTGAGGGCAAGTTTAAAGTACAACAATTGAACCAGCTCTAAACTAATGAGCAGTTCTTCACTACAGTCTCAGAAAGATCCTTCAAATTATGTTAATAACAAGAAAGATATAAAATTAAAATTTCAGTCCCAGAATACAGCATTAAATAAACATTGCAAAAATAACTTTTGCTGTCATTGTTTAATTATTTCTTTCTGAAAATTCCATTGCAATCCAATTGTTCACACTTAAACAAATCTGTATGTTCCTTTAGCCTCCATGATCAGCATGTTTTACACCAGGAGTTTTGTCTGTTTCCTTACTCTTCACATGAAGGAATCTGTTAAATAATTCCAAAAACAACCTTGTGGGGAGTTAAAAATAAAGAAAATTACTTATTCTCACTTTATTCAAAATCAATGCAACATTGCACCCTTTCATCTCACACACACACACACACACACACACACACACACACACACACACACACACACACACAAAATACTGTTACAGACTGTAATTATCTCGGTCTCTTCCATAGCAGACCAATAGTTTATTAGATTCAATGTTTAAGGTTGAAGAGAGAGTCTCGTAAAGAGGAGGATTTTCATCAGTTGGTGAGGTTTCTTGAAGCAAAAACTTTTAATTTTGCAGATGATCTTAGAGTTTAGAACAGGTTAGAGAAGTTTGTCCCTCAGTTGGAATCTTCCATTTACCTGGTACTGTTGTTAATTACTTTGGTCATTTGGATCATTTGCACCTTGCTTAATGGCTTAAGATAGAATTTTCCCTGAAGCTTCTAAATGATTTTAAAGCAGACAAAATATGGTAGTTTCATTATGTAACCTTTTATATGTTAAAGTTCTTTACCAAATAAGATGAATGCATACATAATTACACATCTTGTGTTATGGGTTTGATACTTTTGAGTGTCTGAGGCAGGCTGTGATTCTGCTTTTGAATCACCATTAAAGTTGAGAATTTCCTTTTGGACTTCTATCAATCTACAAAGTTGCTTTTGTTCCTTCTTCAGACAGGAGAGTGCTTTAAATCCACAAAATAAGTCAGGTGTGTCTTAGGCATCTTTTATAGAAGTGTTTTATAGAAACATAGTTTTATAGAAGTGACAATATTTGTTTACTGGAGACAATACCGCAAGATAAATGTTTTCTTTTAAACTTATCTAGACGGTAGTCAATTCTGGAATTCTCTCATTCATTCCTGTCAGTAATCAAAACCCTATACAGAAACAAAATTCTCTCTATGTGTCCATGTCAAGTGATAGTCTGTCATATCCATGATCAGAAAGGGGCACTACTGGAACACAGTGACACTTGGACTTACATCTAAGGACATGATTGCTTAAAGGGCAAGAAAAGGAGTTACACAGGCAAAAATCAAAATATCAATCTCCTGCATGTCAACTGCTGCAATGAGCAAGTAGTAGAGATTTGAAAACTTGCTGCATGCAACGCCAAACAAAAAGGTTTGATTGAACCAAAGAGACATTCGCTTCTCCCATGTACACAAAATAGGAAAATTGAAACTAGAGTTGAGCAATTGACTGGGAGATCTTTTTCTTTACAATAATGCTACTCCTGGGAAAGATCTTACAGGTTTTCTGTGTTTTTTATGTGCTCTTCTCTATTTAATACCAATATTGGTTCATTTTTCCTTTTGATCATTCATTTCAGTGTTTACTTGCAAGTGGTTTTTTTTGTTTTTGTTTAATACTCATTGGACCTTCAACGTCCACATTGAGTGAAATGATGCCAAAGTGAACCAAATGCACTTCAACAAAGCGGAAGTCACTGAAATTCCAGGAAAACAGAATGGTTGGTGTGCTGTGTCCATAATCTCAGAAGGAAGCTGTGCTCAGACAGCATGTGTTGAGGGTAAAGCTACAACACTGTGGTTAATGGGCTGTCACTAATGATGGAAATTACTTGAGATGATGAATTAACAAAATCACACAGGTAGGCAGCACAGCAATTTACATTTTGGATAAAGTGTTATTTCTGTAAAACTTGATTTTCAAGGTGGAGTGGGTGAAAAGATCTCGGCAAAGATTTTCCACAGGCACTTTCTTATTTGATTTTCAGGCCAGTGAAATAGGCCTGGTTTAAGTGGGCTGCCTGTTCTATTTGTGGAATTTTCAGCTTTATTTTGGTGAATTACTGTTAAACGCACATGAGAATAAAAGGAAAACTTACATTTGCTTACAAAAACTGGCATCACATAGTTGCAACAAACAGCAAAACAATTATAATGTTTAAAAACTGGGAGAGACTAAAGCTAGCCTTTTAAAATTTGTGATGAAAATTCAATCAGTCAATATTGTTGGGGCCTGTCAAACCTTTTCCTGAGCATGTCTGGGTATCAGTGTTAATTGGAGCTGAAAATGCGTTGCTGGTTAAAGCGCAGCAGGTCAGGCAGTATCCAAGGAACAGGAAATTCGACGTTTTGGGCATAAGCCCTTCATCAGGAATGAGGAAAGTGTGTCCAGCAGGCTAAGATAAAAAGTAGGGAGGAGGGACTTGAACCGTCCAACCACAAGGGATGAACTCAGATTTCTCCAGTTTCCTCATTTCCCCTCCCCCCACCTTGTCTCAGTCGAATCCCTCGAACTCAGCACTGCCTTCCTAACCTTCCTAGACATTTCCATTTCTATCTCGGGCGAACGAATCAACACGGACATCTACTATAAACCGACTGACTCCCACAGCTACCTAGACTACACCTCCTCCCACCCTGCCCCTGTAAAAATGCCATCCCATACTCCCAATTCCTTCGTCTCCGCCGCATCTGCTCCCAGGAGGACCAGTTCCAATACCGTACAGCCCAGATGGCCTCCTTCTTCAAGGACTGCAGATTCCCCCCAGACGTGATCGTCGATGCCCTCCACTGCATCTCCTCCACTTCCCGCTCCTCCGCCCTTGAGCCCGCCCCCCCCAACCGCCACCAGGACAGTACGCCATTGGTTCTCACCTACCACCCCACCAACCTCCATATACAGCGTATCATCCGCCATCATTTCCACCACCTCCAAACGGACCCCACCACCAGGGATACATTTCCCTCCCCTCCCCTATCAGCGTTCCGAAAAGACCACTCCCTCTGTGACTCCCTCATCAGGTCCACACCCCCCCCCCCCCCCACCCCCCCCCCCCCCCCCCCCCCACCCCCACCAACCCAACCTCCACTCCCGGCACCTTCCCCTGCAACCGCAAGAAATGCAAAACTTGCGCCCACACCTCCTCCCTTACTTCTCTCCAAGGCCCCAAGGGATCCTTCCATATCCGCCACAAATTCACCTGCACCTCCACACACAATATCTATGGCATCCGCTGCACCCGCTGTGACCTCCTCTATATTGGGGAGACAGGTCGCCTACTTGCGGAACGTTTCAGAGAACACCTCTGGGACACCGGACCAACCAACCCAACCACCCCGTGGCTCAACACTTTAACTCCCCCTCCCACTCCACCAAGGACATGCAGGTCCCTGGACTCCTCCATCGCCAGACCATAACAACATGACGATTGGAGGAAGAGCGCCTCATCTTCTGCCTGGGAACCCTCCAACCACAAGGGATGAACTCAGATTTCTCCAGTTTCCTCATTACCCCTCCCCCCACCTTGTCTCAGTTGAATCTCTCAAACTCAGCACTGCCTTCCTAACCTGCAATCTTCTTCCTGACCTCTCCGCCCCCACCCCACTCCGGCCTATCACCCTCACCTTGACCTCCTTCCACCTATCACATCTCCATCGCCCCTCCCCCAAGTCCCTCCTCCCTACCTTTTATCTTAGCCTGCTGGACACACTTTCCTCATTCCTGATGAAGGGCTTATGCCCGAAACGTCGAATTTCCTGTTCCTTGGATGCTGCCTGACCTGCTGCATTTTTCCAGTAACACATTTTCAGCTCCTATCAGTGTTAATTGATTCAGCTTCTGTTGAGCGAGCAAACATTTGATCTAAAACTATGTAAGAATGTGGTTTGCTGAATCTAACCTATCATGAAACAATTCTGACTGTCCAACTGTGCTGCAATACCAAAGTATATTTCTCTGATTTGAGTCAGTCTGGGTTTAGGTTACATTGAGGTTTATCAAGGTTTAGGGTTGCTTAGGTCAGAATCAGCTTGGTAAAGCATGACCCTCTGAAGTGCAGCAATTAGTGCTGGCCTCATCTCCTGCTCCCATTTCTTTTGCAAATTAAGGGAAACCCCTGTAACAAGATCCCAATAACCAAATGCCCGCTTTCTCCTGCTGACTCTTATCAGACTTTTGAACAGACCGCTCAAATGTCAATTCTGATCTCTCTTTCTGCACCTTCTCTGTGGCTGTAACATTATATTCTGCACTCAGTTTTGCTAGTCTGATGCACTTTGTATAATATAATCTGCCTGTATAGCACAACTGTATAAAACATTCTTCACTGTATCTTACTACGTGTGACAATAAAAATTCATAAGGTGTGCAGGCACCAAATTAATTATTTTTTCCTGGAAAAAATGTCTGGAGTAAATGTTGCTGAAGGCTTAGGAAATGTTTGAACAAATTGTCATATGTTTAAAAAGTCCTCTTCAAACTTCCAGCAGCAAAAGGGAAAGAACAATAAAAGGAAGTGTGCCTTCACATTGCAAAAAGATCAGCCTAGACATATTATAATCATAGGGAACAGACCCTTCAGCCCAACTCACCCATGCAGACCAAGTTTCCTAAAGTCAACTAATCCCACTTGCCTGCATTTGGCTCAAATCTCTGTAAGCCATTTATTATTCATCAGATCTTTGTTCAGAGTAGTTGTTAAGTCATGTGCCATCCACCAAAATCTTTTTATTAAAAGCTAGTAGACAAATTAAATGGTAATCAGCTCTTTCGTGATTCTGCTCCTCATGAGGGCTTCAACTTCTTCATCAAAAGTGTGTTTGGTTTAACTCCCATTCAGAGTAGACAAGCAGGAGACTGGAAGCACACAGCAAGCCAGGCAGCATTCAGGACAAGCATTTGAGCTCCAGATCACATCTTGGCCACCTCAGAGACACTTCAGTGCCTAAGGAGCCATTGAAAATCATTTCAGTGTGTGAGGATTATATGGGACAATCATCACTGCAGTACTGTCAACAGTGTGGTAAATTTGCAAAGTGCATTGCCATGCGAGATCCAAATGATTTCACAGCTATTCAACATATGTTAAAAACCTGTCTGAGTAAACTTGCCTATTTAATCAGCTCACAAATGGAAGATGTTCATTCATTGAAATGGCAAGCCAACAAGGATATGTTTTATTTAATACAACAGCACAAGGTGGCCCCGTGTAACAAAAGCCTTGCCTGCGGATTAAAAATTCACCTAAAACTACTTCTTACATTTTTAAACATTTAATATAATTCTGACAGAAATAGAAATATCTCCACACACAAATGTGAAGAGAACAATCACATCACCACAGCCCTTTCACAGATATTTTCAGCTGTTCTATAGCCTGTCTTTCTCATCCAAGGTAACAATGAAAGACACAAAAGAAAAGCTAAACCCTAGGTGTCTTTACGGCATTTACTTTGATTTCTGAAACAATACAACCATTAAATCTTTAGCACCAAAAGAGACGCCACTTTAATCCACTTTAATGGCCTTCCTTCTAAGGATAATGTTTCATCCTCGGAATAGCATCATTGACTATGCTAGATTTAATCGGTACTGTCCATTAACGTCCCTTCCCTTCAATCATTCCTATTATTGCACACTTGCTTTACATTTAACTTATGCTAATTATGCTTTAACTCCTCAGACTATTCGGTGCACATTCTGTTGCTACGACACAAATTTTCCTGTTAAATATCATCAGTATTCAGGGATCGACAGTGCTTGGGCAGAGTTCGCTTTATATATAGCTGTCATTATTTAAATAAAATAAAACTATTTATTTTGGAAGGCACTAAAAAGTGTTTCAATAGTCAATGTAAATATCAAAATCAGAGGATTATGTATATCGATAATGACAGGAGCCTGTTTTATAACATCTGTAACATTGTATTTTTATAATCACAGCAAATAGTGGACATTGTGATACTGCAGTCCTTTATAACCTGTTAAAATTACAGACTTCAAGGAAACCAGTGGTTAATTTTAACTGGACCACCTCAGCTAATCTCATGACGATGTAAAAGGCTTATCTGAAGAAGTTTGTTGTACAAGAAATGCCACTGATAAAGCAAACCTTTGCTGAAAAAGAGACTTCCTTTTGAAAGATGCTATCGGTCATCGATAGACTTTTGGTATCTTCCATTGTGATTTACTACTACTTTATCAATGAGATACTAAACCAATCATGCACAAATGTGGCATAATCAGAGTTTTGATGGATATGCTTCAGGCAAGATTTTTATTCAATGCCCTTATCTGTGATTAGTGTCACTACTGATACGCTCTGCACATGTCCCTCTTCTTCTAATCTCACTAAGAAGTCAGTTTTATCTTCTAATGCTCAGTTTTTATGAACAGTGTATTAATTTAAGTGCGAAGAAGAGCTCAAAATGTCAAATCATCTAAAGTGGCATGAGATTTAACACAATCTGTACGTTCACATATATGAACTTTAAATGACAGAAGGAGAACACGTCAAGTTTAGATCATTGAATATTTAGGGAATTGATGTCCAGGAGTGAGCTCTCACTAACAGGAGGTTAGAATATTCTCAGCATTACATCAACACAATTCAAACTTTTCCTCTTGAGCTTACTCCAAGGTGCTGCCTCCAAAATTAGTTTGATATTGACAACAACCATTTGATATCGTCAATGGATAACAATTAAGATCTGTGAATTTGACATTGATCTTGGAAACTAAGACTGTTACTGGAACTCTCTGGCATGTCCTTTTGAATTCCTTTTCCATTATTTTCTCCTTGAAACAAAAATGATTGGAACAAGGACAATCCTGAAGATCCATACCTTCTTCAAAGTTAGTCTGTAGCCAGGCGGTCAGAGATGTGTAAGAGTATTTGAGGGTACAAAGTTGAACCACACCCCAGTCTTACACTATCATCCAATCAACCAACTAAGAGAGTAAATTAAACTGTATGTAGAATTATAAGTGAAAATTGATGATAACAAAACTTGGGAGTCCAATTACAGGTACAGAAAATAATTAAAAAGGCTAATGGAATTCTAGCCTTCAAACCAAGAGGACGTGAATATAAGGAGGTGGGTATCATGCTTCAACTACACAAAGCCGTAGTCAGATTACATCTTGAATACTGACAGCTGTCAGTACCTCACCTTGCGAAGGATATATCTTTCTTGGGCAATGTGGTGAGCGGGTAAGCTGCTGATTTTTCAAAATGATGGTCTTCAAGGGATATGTTACGTGGAAAAAGGACACAAATTAAGGTTCTCTAAATTTCTAAGAATAAGGAACAAAATGATTGATGTTTTCAACATGTTAAAGTGAACAGATGAAGGTGAATTGAAGAAAACTAATAATACCACCTGGGAGTGTAGGATTAGGAGTATGGTCTAAAACTTAGCCCCCCCCCCCCCCACCAACCTTTTTTTGGAGTGAAATGGAAGAACACCTCTTCATCTACAGGGTGGAAGTGGTTTAGAATACGCTTCCACAATTGCAATTGCTCCTAAGTCAGTCGTCAACTTGAAATCTGCAGTTATCTAACAAAAATCCATCAAGGTTCTCAGAGGGTGTGAGGCAAGATATGTATGGGTGGTAGATCACAGCTGAGCATGATCTCATTAAATAATGAAAAGGATCAAGTGGCCTATGTACCTATGTACTTCAGTTCTCCACAAAGCAGGGCTTGAAAGCACTAAAATGCTGTACAACAGTGTGATTAAAAAGAGATTACATTGAAAAGACTTGCTTTCTGACAGGTTGAAGTGAATGTTCTGGTAAAACCTACAGTAGAATGGTCATTTGTAAGATTAGCCTGGAAATATTTGTGTGATACAAAGAACCTCCATGAAAAGATTTTATCAAGATACTCACAATCCCACTCCGACAGCTCACAGGGAATATCTAAACACGAGCAGAAAAGCAGCAACAACGTCTTTTTGTCTTTTTTTTTAAAAAAAGTCTTTTACGGAGATCCTTGCCAACTAATAGCCACATTTAATTTCCAGACAACTCTAAATGAAAAAGCTGAAGGATTTCTGGTGTCAGTGTAAATGAATAGTGTCATTATAGCACATGCAGGCTTTGTGGAAAGCTGAAGTTTATTCCCTGGTGCAAAGCTAGATACCACCTTGTCAGTGTTTAGTTTTACTGAGACTGTACAACTTGAATTGGCAGCCAGGTCTTGGAATGGAGGAATGTTGAGTAACAGAATTGAGGGTTTCATCTGTCCTCAGTAAATGCTTCAGCAAAGCTTAGGAATTTTCATTTTGTCATCTGAATACTGAGATGGGGTTACAAGCTTCTCAGTATTCTTACATTTCTTGGGACTTGCTGGGAGCAAAATAAAACACAGCCATTGTGCGCCAAAGAACCATCAGATTTTGTCTCAACCACATTATTTGGCAGTGGTCCCAGGATGAGAAACTCGCAACAGCCTGTGACAATCGTATATTCCACCCTTTGCATCACACAAAATCCCTTCTCCTGCTCACAATACTGTACACAGCTAACATAACCCAGTCTGAGAGAGTGCTAGAACCAATTCAAACTATTCAGCAATTTCCCTGCATAAATAACAGCAGAGCACAGTAGCAGTTTCCATAGTCTGCATTTCCCAGCACATGAAAAAAAATGACAATCGTGATTATAACAGGGTCACACCAAATCCACACAAACTCAAGAGAGACACCTGCACTCCATGGTGGTCAAAGCTTGAGCCAGAAAATCTGCAGTATTCCAAGACACTACTGAACAGCTGGCATGGCTTACGAAGCGACTTGAAAGGGTTTAAAAATAATTTAGCACTAGCCAAATGGACAGAAGACCACCATCACCAAGTATGGTCTGAGACACTTCAACATAATGATCCCTTTCCCAAACATTAAACATGTAGTTGCCTTAATATATGCACATTTCAACGTACTTGTAAATGCTACAGTTAGCTTTTGAATCATAAATGAATTATACTGGGCTGGATAACAGAATGCACAATTAATTTTCCAGACCACAAACAGGAATGAACAAGGACTCAAGGAGATTTTGTAGAATATAAAAATCTCACATGCAATATTACTTCAACTTTGTTTGTTACATAGACAAAAATACATGCAATTGTCCAACAAAATTCCAATCTCAGTCCTGGTAAAAACAACTACATGGACCAGGGCCAAAAGCATTGACACGTAGCCTTCAGTAGTCTTTGAGCAATGGACAGACTTGACATGAGAATGAGGTTAAATTAATTACCTGCCTTCTTACCATGGCGAATCGACTGGGCATCAAAGAAGGGACAACAAAATGAGAAAACAGCTTAAAAAAAGAAAAGCAAATCCAATCAATCATTAGATCATTGTTTCTTGCTCTTGTACACAGAAACCACACCCTGCCAACCACAACTGTTAGGTTCAGTCAGAATGTGATTGCATTGCCCTGCAGCTATACAAGGCCAAGTGAAGACTTGAAAGAATGACAGGAGCATAGCCTAGCAGCACAGGAAAGAAGTGGTTGCAAAGGCAAGAAATTTAAACTTGATTTATATTGTGACAGCAAGTGATTGATTTAAGGAATGAGAGACTTGGTTAACTGCCAGAACAGGAAATGTTGGGAACTGTTGCAGAATAAACTGAATGACACAGAACCTGACTGACTTCTGAAAGTTACTGATTTCAACCAAACAACAACAACCTATGTTTACACAGCACCTTTAAATATGACCAAAAATTTTGAGTCAATTCACACAAACAACTTACAGCAAAGTGAGGCACCAAGCCACACAGGAGATATTTGGTCAAATGATCAAAATCTTGGTAAAACAGATAGGTTTCAAGAGCGGTCTTAAATGAGGAAAGTGAAATTGTGGAGAGAGGTATAGAGAGGGAAATCCAGAGGTTGGGGCTTAGCTATCTGAAAGCACAGCCAACAATGATGGAGCAATTAAAACCAATGATGCTCTGGAGGCCAGAATCAGAGGGAGATGGCTCAGAGTTTGGGACCAGAGGAGATTCCAGACAAACAGGATCTAGGTCACAAAGGAATTTGAAAACAAGGACAGAATATTAAAAAGTTGACCATGGGGTGATAGATGAATAAGACTTGGTACAAGTAAGGATGCACATAGCATGGCTTTGTTGTTCATAAGCTTACATGGTAAGAATATGGGAGAAAGGTACAAAACGAAGGCTTCAGTAGTAAGTTGACTCAGGCAAGAGCCAGGGTCTATCACAGAGTTGCAAACAGGTGGCCTAAGTGACGGTGAAAAACCATTGTCAGAAGCTTGCTTCAAGTCCAAATCAGGGACTGAAACATTGGCATGTCTCAGACTGTTGACAAGCAGAGGGATGGGGTCAGAAGCAAGAAAATGGAGTTTGATTGGGGTCCAAAAACAAGACTACAATCTTGATAACTTTTAATTTGAGAAACTTCCAGTGAACCCAGTATTTGATGTGTAGTGTTGGGATTGAGCTGTGTATTATCGGGCTGAAAACTAATTCAGCTTTCTTGGTGACCTCACAGGCACAGAGTGAGGCACTGGCCTCGTGGTATTACCATGAGGCTATTAATCTGAATACCTTGGTTATGTTTTGGGGATGAGAGTTCAGCCCTGTCATGTCAGATGGTGGAATTTGAATTGAATAACAAATCTGAAATTAATAGTCTAATGATGACCAGGAAACCATTGTCGATTGTCAGAAAAACCCATCTGGCTCACTAATGTCCTTTATGGAAGGACACACTTGGCTCCCTTCTGAGCAATTAGGGATGGGCAATAAAATGTTGGCCTTTGGCCAGTGATGTCCATATTCCATGACGGAATAAGTTTAAAAAAAAACTTTCAAGGTACATATCAGATGTTGGAACTTTTAATGGATATCAGTACTTGTAAAACATCTTAAAAATCATACTTAGAAAGTATCACATTGAATAAGCTAGGTCAAACATTCATTCCTGTACCAATTAAACCAAAACAAAACTTTCCCCACTAAACATAGATATGAAATACTTGGTCAGGCAGGAATTTTATACTATTCCCATTTATTGAAAATTTTCAGGATCCATTACTGTTCACCTTTCCCTTTTGTATCTCACAAGTAAAGCCCATCAGCACAGGATTAGAATGGAACAACACATTCTAATGTCCCTTAATAGTGTAACTTAATTCTGAACCTATTATGTGAGATACACACAAGGTGAGTCCCTGAGTGTAAGCAATTTCCCCTATACTAATGAATTTCTTAAGGAAACACAAATGGGATCAAAGTCTGTGATCCATGCATTACTGTTTATGTCTACTAATGGGTGGAAATAAGAAAACTGTAGGATAAAATATCTTTGGCTACACTATTTTAAACTACAGATGGCATGAACTGAAGAAAGCCAGAAAGTAGATCAGGTTTCTAGTAGTAGGAAGATTTTTTCACGTCGGGCAGACAGAATCAATGGCGACACTATAGTTCTTAAAAATGTTCATTTTTGCACATGATATAATATTACAGTCAGCTTTCAGTAACAGTGTCTTCATTGAAGCAAAGAAATCCAATACATTAATCCACTTCCTATTTGCTCCCAGCTTGTCTTGGGCTCAGTCGCCAAATACAGTCAAACTGCTAATTCTCGATCATACAGGAGTACATTTCAGAAATCCCCAGCACTGTATAGGTTTATGCTGATCTTGGTCGATGTTTCACAAAAAAAAAGTGTGATGTGCCCAGAAGCAAATTGCTTAACTCATTAAATGAAGTGTTAACAGTCATGTCCCCCACATTTCTAACAATGTTCAAAACTCTGCTGAGAAGCAAGAAGGGAAAAATAACCAAATCTTCAAATCAAGAACTCTGTATTTGAACTCACCTCAAACACAGCAGGATCAGTTTTAGCAACTAGAAGTGAACCATCTAACTATTCAAGGAACAGGAAAAGTATCAGAAAACCATTGGCTAAATTTTTGCTGTTTGCTGTGTGACCTTCTTGGTCAAGTTGGCAGACTGGCAGAGCCTTCCTTCCTGTCACTTTGTGACATACCACATTCTGAATCAGCCCCTGGTGCTCACCTTCCACCCTACAAACCTTCACATAGACCAAATCATCCGCCGACATTTCCGGCACCTCCAAAAAGACCCCACCACCAGGGATATATTTCCCTCCCCACCCCTTTCCACCATTCCCTCCGTGACTACCTGGTCAGGTCCATGTCCCCCTACGACCCACCCTCCCATCCTGGCACTTTCCCCTGCCACTGCAGGAACTGTAAAACCTGTGCCCACATCTCCTCCCTCACCTCTATCCAAGGCCCTAAAGGAGCCTTCCACATCCAAAGTTTTACCTGCACATCCACTAATATCATTTATTGTATCCGTTGCTCCCGATGCGGTCTCCTCTACATTGGGGAGACTGGGCGCCTCTTAGCAGAGCGCTTTAGGGAACATCTCCAAGACACCCGCACCAATCAACCGCACTGCCCCGTGGCCCAACGTTTCAACTCCCCCTACCACTCTGCCGAGGACATGGAGGTCCTGGGCCTCCTTCACCGCCGCTCCCTCACCACCAGACGCCTGGAGGAAGAACGCCTCATCTTCTGCCTCCGAACACTTCAACTCCAGGGCATCAATGTGGACTTCAACAGCTTCCTCATTTTCCCTTCCCCCACCTCATCCTAGTTTCAAACTTCCAGCCCAGCACTGTCCCCATGACTTGTCCGACCTGCCTATCTTCTTTTCCACCTATCCACTCCACCCTCTCCTCCCTGACCGATCACCTTCATCCCCTCCTCCACTCATCCATTGTACACTATGCTACTCTCTCCCCACCCCCACCAGCTTATCTCTCCACGCTTCAGGCCCACTGCCTTTATTCCTGATGAAGGGCTTTTGCCCAAAACGTCGATTTCGCTGCTCGTTGGATGCTGCCTGAACTGCTGTGCTCTTCCAGCACCACTGATCCAGAATCTGGTTTCCAGCATCTGCAGTCATTGTTTATACCACATTCTCAGCTCTACTCAATTGTAAGGCGATTTCACGGTCTACAGGAAGTTTCCTCTGAAACTGTAGCTAGGATGGTATTACTGGTAGAATTTAATGCAGAATTACCTGTAGCAATTTGTGGTAACTGTCAAGTTGAACATGTGTAAAGGAATTTCTTTGTAGATATTCAGACTTGCTTCCATTTAAAACAGTTGTTCTTTCCCATTTATCAACAGCAATCAGAAAATAAACAGCTGAGAAAGTGGCTGTCTGCAAGTGCCAACAGGCTAGTCAGAAGAGGTTTCTTAAAAGGCTATAATGTAAACTGAACAAAAGACCTCTATCCCAAATGTTTATTTTAAGATTACTGTTGATAGTACTGCCATGTTCAGTTGTACCTTAGTGTTAAAGTTCTGGTGCTAATCAGCAGTCCCAATCAGTTCATAAATGTCTGCCTTGCTAAAATACTGATTTCCTCTTTGGCATTATAACCTTCACAGATATCCAAGTGGACGACAGAATTTTGGTTCAACTTCACAAGGAGACACACTGAACATCACCGCATTGTTTGTTTCAATTGCAGTTCAACAAAATTGTCATTTCAGCTCTGAGCAACAGCTTTAACTGGGGAAGCAAATTGCTGATTCACTTCTCTCAAACTGGCTGTAAAGTTCCAAAATGGGTTTCAGCAAGCATAACAGGGCCACATGCCTCTTCATAGTACAAAAAAATTGTAGCTGAGCCATTCTAAGTTTAATACTCTTGATCATACAAGGCCATCAAAAAGGCTACTGGAGGAAATGGGGGAAACACACACACACACACACACACACACACAATCTTAGTGCAATGGGAATGCTCTGTTCTTACGGACAGCAAGTTTCTCCCCAGGAATTTCAAAGTAGCTAACCATCTATGTTTATATTTTGCCTGAATTTTCTCCAACTTTCACACACCCAATGTTTATAAGTGATTGTCTAGTAAGCAACCAAAGCAGAAACTTGGCACACCTTCGATGCATCCCCTGGACTATTAATGCTGATTTCCATTCATTCTGCACTAGTTTCTGCACATGCTAATGGGATTCTTAAGAAATGTTGGTGTCTCTCACTGATGGCAAGAAGTTCAATTCAAGCTTCAATGTGATTTTACAATTATATATTTTCAGAAAATTCTAGGACTGTGATAATTTTTTGCTCAAGTCTCACTTTGTACCTGAACCAGCATGGCCAATGACTTCATGCTATGGATTGCAAAATATGGTCAATGCTCCAATCTTGAGCTCTGATGTTTCTTTCAGAAAATCATCTTTTTTTTAAAAAAAAGAAAAACAATCTTGAGTTACAAACAAGAAAATTTCAGCTGCCACCAAAATCACAGACAAAGATGCTAAAAGCCAAGAAAGACTTGCTACCATTTTGTTTTGTCAGTGGGCATTTTATCTTCAACACCCCATGACTCTTCATTTGCAAACTCAGCAGATCATAGTTTATTGATGGTTTGGAGAGCAAAATTCAACCCATGCCACACTAGATAAAAATGTGGAAGACAAATAGGTAGACAGGAGGTCAGTGTGAGTCACCTGTGGTATGGGTTTATGTTGAAGATGTCACCAACAGCTTTCCAAATGGCTGCTGTTATCTTCAGCAAATTAACAAGTTGTCATTTATTTTATCCCAAATCTCCAAATAACTCAGAAAACACTCAATGGATTGTTCTGTCTCTAGATGTCAAGAGTAATACCACACAGCCTCATGCTAACTGACTCCTGAGCTCAGAACTGAGAACTTTCGGTGCTGATAGACAAACAAGATAGCAGCAGCAGCACATTATAACAAATGTTGGGAGATAAAAGCTCAGGAAAGCTGTTGGGTCCCTTGGATATGGATAAATACAATGACCCAAATGTGAACAATATACATTCCAGACAATGGAATGAAAGTTCTTATTAAGGCAATCTCAAGTTTGTAATTTTAAGGCAAAAAATGTTAACATCTGGTTTCTCAAAGGATCGAAATCTATGTAATAGGTACATTAAAAGTACATACACCAAACTTCACTTAACTGAACAGGAGGAAGCGCAGCACAACTTTGTGCTGCTCCATCTTTGCAAACCACACAGAGAGTGAGTCTTACCATTGATACCTTTTACTGAAGCAGCATAGCAGCTAAAGAAATATACACTTCCCCAGATTCGTAGTTCTATTCACTGAACAAAGACAAACACATAAAATATACTGACATCTCTGTTTATCCCCTGCTCCAGTCCATTACAGTGTTTAAACCCAGAGAAAATTGATCTACTCTCATTTACGTCATTACACTGCCTCCTCTGCTTCTGGCATGTTAGAAAGAATAATTGAGAGTTCTCCACTTGGTTTGTCCTTTCTTTGACATCGCTGACCGTGTAACATTCTTCTGATGTTCTCATTCTGTTATAACTGTCACGAGCCCCCAAAGGCAATTGTAGTGGGAGGAGTGACTAGTTAGAGAATGAAAATGTCACCATTGTTACCAAGATATAAAAGATAGATGTAGCCCCGATTTAGTGCATTCACAGCTCCTTAGCACTTTATATTCAATAAATTACTTTTGAAGTATAGTCACTCTTGTTTTATAAACAAGGTGTCATTGGCATCTTGTCTTGTGAAGTAACAGAGTACTCTACTGCTGCAACAAATCTGTTTTGCTTTTCTCAGAATCTAACCAACAAGCTCTGTTGAAAAGGTAGCAGCTTATGTTGCACTTGCAATGCACAGAGCAATTTCATAGACTGCTTTACAAGGCAACGGACACCAAGCAATAATGAGAAAACGGAGTAAACTGGGAGGTGAGACAAAGTGTGGCTTAATTCAAATTTAGTGCTGAGGTGAGGCCATCGAGTTCACAGTAGAACATTCTCTCAACATATTCTCCAGGTTAAGACCATAAGATTGTCAGGTGTAAGAATGGAAGTAAACCATTTTATATAAATAGATGCATGGCTATTTTAGCTTTTCTGGATTAGATTTAATTGTCAAACTGTTGCAGGTGGAGTGGGAGGTTCGGTGAAGAGAATGGAGAGACGTTGTCTGGATTTCTCCCACCTGATGAATCTTATGTTTTTCTCTCAGTTCTTTTGGTCCTCTGGGGAGACAGTATGAGTAAGAGTGGGTTGGTGGATATAAATGTTTATTCATAATGCTCCAGGCATTGCCATTGTTTGGAGCAGCCTTCACAGACCAGTTGGTTTTTCCCTGCCTGTTCATTTCACATGATCACAGCTGTGAATGGAAGAGCCCAAATCGTGAGGTAGCAAGGGGCTGGTTGAGTTAAAGCTAAAAGGACAGAATACCTAGGGAGGAATTACTTGGCTTAGGCAAGAAGCAACTGGAGTGGAGGAAGTAACCTGTTCTAAAATTCTGTCAAATTAATTTCCATCATTTAGCTGACACTGCTTTATTATTTTTAAATTTTAATCTGGGTACTTATTTCACTTTTTAAAAAAAATTCTGTTTCATAACCCCTTTCTTTCCAGATTACAAAACACAAAACATTCTTAGTTGTCCTTCACAGTTAATCCTTTTCGGATCGATTTACTCCCTCCTTTGTTTCATCTGTGAATTCAGCAGATTTTACAGGAATAATCAAACTGGGTGTTTTTTTTAAAGATCTTGGTAGGATTTTGAATGGTAAATTATTTTAACAAGAATAGGGAATATTTCAATATGGCCTTTCTAGCATTAGTCACAGGCATAACAAAAGTTTCATAGGATTTTAATATACTGTAAATGACTCAATTTCTGCCACTTTGTAAGTCATACTTTCACATGATCACTAATATGGTTATATTAAGGTTCTATGGTAACAACTAAGAACTTGCCAAGAATCAATTTAAATTAATAAGTACCAGAAATAATGGTCAGAAGACAGACAGCTCCACTACATGGATTGTCTGAATTGTACTATTGTTACCTTCAAAATAATGAGCTGTTTCATTCCTTAACGACCTCTTTATTTAGCTAAAAATTCCAGAATGCAACATATTCTCAGACGATGCTACAGGCATCAAGTATCAAAATACGATTTCCGTTAGAACATTTAATCCATCATTTAAGTCATTGCACATCCCTTGACCAATTTCCCTTCCAATTGCAGGTGGAGAAAAGAACGATGAAATTTGTAACAAACCATTTCTTTGCCATTGCGAAAATCCAACAAAGACGAATTTCACTAGCTAAGTTTCTCAAATTCTACATTTAATAATATCTTGGGAGACGTACCAGAAGGCACAGTATCACATTCAATGAAGTTTCAGTGGCTTTAACAGAGAAAAAAGACCATCTTTAAAAAAAGTCGAGGAAAAGACTATGCGCAATTGCTTTTTTTTGGTTCATTCTGTTTCAGAGATGGCTGTCTGTTGCCACTTTGGCAAAATTAGGGGTGTAGATCTTTGCTGGGTTCTCTCAAGTTTCCTCAGTTCATATCTCAACGCTATCCACCCTCTGATTTGTCTTCACTTTCTGTTTTTACCACAATTTCCCTTTCAATTATTTCAGGGCAAGGTAGTTGGGATTTGATTTCCAATGTCTGTGTTTAACCATCTTTCTCACTTTAGTTGTACTTAGCAAACCTTAGCAACATGAAAAATTATAAGAAATATTTAGTGAGTATTGCAAGCATGTTATCACATTTTAACAGTTTTTTTTTCAATGTAATTTTATGGAACCATACGAGTAGAGCTGCAGCTTTATTAACTTCCTATTACTTCACCTAAGCTAGTTTTCTTTGCTCCTGTTGGGTTCTCTCTTTGTCCACCATATTAGGACGCTGAGGATTATAATTAAGAACTTAGTCAAGTACTGGTATAGACTCTTTGAAATCACCAAACTAGTTTTCATTTCCAGCAATATAATTCATTTGCATGTTAAACACAACCGATATCATTTAATATCAGTGCTTTAGCAGCATGGATTTAAATCCCACACTCATCCACTTCCTCAGAGTTCTTACCCGTAAAATCATAACTTTATACTATATTTCTCAGTGTTTACATGCATGGAATTGCAAGTCTAAACCAATCTTATGACAAATTATTGAAAAGGCATTTTCTGCTTTTACTCTGCTTGTGTCAAAAATCATAGAATGATATTAATATTCCAGAGCACAATGTGTGAAAGTACGCTAACTCTTGAATTTTACAAATAGGGTAATTACTAATTCAAAGCATGTTTTATACTTGCATCACTACATACGCGGACAAATCTATACTTTATAAGAGTCAGTTACAAATCCAAATGTCAACTCATCCTCACTCGTAGATATGAACACTGCTGAATTGCTGAGAAATCCGAGCAGAATCTAACTACAAATATATATAAATCATGGTCAGTGCTTCACAAAGAATAAACTAGACAGAGTAGCACCAACCTTATATCTTGCCTTAAAAACCTTGATGTACAATACATGTACTATTTAAATAAAGATTTAGGTCTGAAAATCCTTCTTACACTGAAAAGTGCCAACTTTTATCACAGCAGTACTGCAAGCGATTAGACATACTAATGAAAAGGCATATAAAAGTGTTAAAAATTAAATACATTAATAACAAGTAGGCAACCTATGATAAACAGCAATATATATACACTCACCCACGGATACAGAGAGATGTCCAAGGAGACATGTGGGCGGCACGGTGGCACAGTGGTTAGCACTGCTGCCTCACAGCGCCAGAGACTTGGGTTCAATTCCTGCCTCAGGCGACTGACTGTGTGGAGTTTGCACATTCTCCCCGTGTCTGCGTGGGTTTCCTCCCACAGTCCAAAGATTTGCAGGTCAGGGAAATTGGTCATGCTAAATTGCCCGTAGTGTTAGGTAAAGGGGCAAATGTAGGGGAATGGGTGGGTTGCGCTTCGGCGGGTTGGTGTGGACTTTTAGGGCCGAAGGGCCTGTTTCCACACTGTACGTAATCTAATCTAATCTAAAAAAAACAGTAGATAGATAGAATGAAGGATGAAGGAAGGGATTTAAACAAAAAAAAGCATTCATATCGCGCCTTTCACAACTTTCAGACAATCCAAGTCAGCTCCCAGTCAAAGACATTTTTCCTAAACCTTTGTGATATTAGATACTTTTGTAGGTATCTTTGAAGTCCAACTGAATGATGAGAATAGGCAGTGAATACCTCAGTTCAATAGTCCAATGATTAGCAACTTTCACATTACAGGAGTGTCACTATTTTATTTGAATGTCAGCTCACATTAAACACTGCAGTGTTGGTGTCACGCTCAAATTCAGAATCTTCTAATTTGTGCACAGTATTCAGAAAAATAAGTCATGTGAATCTTTTGGCCATCTGCCAACCTCACCCCCCCACTCCCTCCCACCATGCCCAAAAAATCTCTTTTCCATGGGTCAGTGCCCTTTTAAATAAAATCTAGTCATGTATCATGACTTGAGAATTTCTTGGAAAGCAGTGTTATTTTTCCCCAATCTGTTTTCATAGAATTATTTGTGCATTATGCTTTGAAAGTAACCACGATGTGATGTCACTCAGCTTCAAATTACAAAATTTAGCTGACAGGCTGGGAATGTGGAGCAATGTTTATCCAGAGTCTCTTCACTGACTGATCAGACAGGAATAACATGCAGTCATTACACTGAGCTTGATATAAGAAGTTTTTGCTGCCGTGTTTATTTAACTGCAATAGATTGTTTTCACAGGCACAGGATAGAATTTCCCACAAATCAAATTTTAAGCTTTGAATTATGGTATTAATACTAGTATTAATTCAAATATTGCAAGTCCTTGCAAGAGAAGAATAAAGTTGTTTTCCAAGTTGATGGTTTTAAACTCATCCAATTTTCCCCTCTTCTTCCTAACATACACCACTTCTCAGAAAGCCAGACAATAGTTATCCATAGGAGTGGAACATGTTAACATTCTGATTAATTTACTTTCCCATTTTGAATGACCCATCTGAATAGGTCTTGACAATCTTTCCTACAACTGTACTGGATACTGCTTAAACACAGAATTAAATGTGGTATCTGCATAATCAGAAATAAATCTTGATCCAGTCACTCCATAGGCTCAATAGTGCAGTGCACCAAGTGACCTCCCACAGAGTCAGAATTGTTGGGAAGGAAGGAAGGAAATGTTGAGACTAACTCCCCACTAAGATATCTGACAAAACAAACTAGGTATTAAGCAGACCATCTGGGCTTTTCTTCAAAGTCTTTGAAAGAACTTCACGAATCACATCTCCAAGCTTTTCCGAAACCCCTCTGGAATTCATGCCATTAAACACTATTTAAACAACGACATTTTATGTCAAAATATTTAGAAAACGTACAGTGAAGTGTTAGATTCAACATGCCCAATGTCTGCCATAATTCTTCATATATCATAACAGTCATCATACATAGTTCAGTCCCAAACACATTGCTTGCAATAATAAATACTTGGTCCAAAACAACTTGCAGAGGGCTATGAGGCCACTGGTCTTGCACTGTGTTGGCCACTACATGTGGTATTGTTCTTACAAATCCGAAGTAACAAAGTGACAACTCACTAGAATAACACTTGGGAGAACTACAGTGTATCGGCACCATTTGAAAGGGGTTTGAATGATTAATTTGAGACACAAGAGGTAGAAATATCATTCCACTTGAGATTCTAGATTTTAGCCCAAAGCACCTGATCCTTCCATTAGTTTCAGAGTTCAGAAGTCACGGATGGGATGGGGGTGGAGGAGGGTTCCATACTGTTCCCAGTATGCTTACTAATAGCACAAGATTTCATTGCTCATGCTGAGGTTGCTACATCCTAGATACTTAGCACATATGGTCATGTTTCTGGTTCTCATGTTGAGCATGAGTGGGAAGTATCAGGAGAGAGCCCAAAGCATAACAAGTGCCAAGCACCATTCCCTGACAGATGGCGAGCAGGCAGCATTTGCCAATGCTGCTTTGTAACAGGTTGCTCGGATTTGTGGAGCAGTGGTGAATACTTACTCATGGCTATGAACCATATCATACCACCGCATGCTGCATCAAACTGGCAACAAGCTTGCATTAAAATGAATGAATTGAAATGTTAAGTAGTACCTTAAAAGTACAGCTTGTGCTAAACTGTGTTCAAATCCTCAGAATGCTTAACTGAAATTTGAATTCAGATCATTATATTGATGTTACTGATCTGGATACAAAAACACGAGAATACAATGCCCACACACACACAAATGAGGTATCAAGACTGTGAATGAGTGTGAGTATCAGTGAGAATCAATGAAACAATGAGGGTGAGAGTGAAGATTAGAGTGTGCACATCAGTAAGTGAACACAGGAGAGTGTGAGTGACTGCAGTCAGAGAGTTAGCAATAATATAGAGTCTCAATTCAACAGCCAGATAATTGTCTTCCCATCGACCTCATTTACTATCCCACAGTCATGGCAGAGATAAAGGGAAAGACAGAAAATTCTGTTCTTCTGTACCGCACATACACTTTCCTTGGACACTAGATAAGGCCAGACTGCTGTGAATTATAGACTCGAATTCCAGTGCACCATCAGATTTTAAGATGCCTATAATTGTTTAAATGTCACTTACTCGTGTTTTAAATCATTTATCGTCTAGTCAGCTTTTCCTGTATTATTTGTGGCAAACATGTTTTCTCACAATTGCTTGTGTATGAGTTTGACACTATATTAAGTCAGTAACATTTAATATTATTGACCAGTTTAATGTAAGGCCCTCAAGAAGCTTCACAGAGAGATCTTGAAAATGATTCTCCATCTCAATGAATTAGATTTTCTACAGATAGCATGCTCAAATATGTGACATTTAGAGCATGAACAAAAATGATTTATGTCTAGACCATCTGATCAAATAACATGGCTTAAGAGAAAAATGGTGTTCATGGATAATATCGCAGAAAGAAAAATTAATGGCAGGGATAAAAAATACAATGAAGAGGAGTAAGCTAAGTGAGAATTGGGAAGGTATTAAAATCCATTATTAACAGGATTATAGCCACATTGAGGAAAACTTAAGGTAATGGGGACAAGTCAGCATGGTTTTGTCAAAGGGAAATCATGCTTAATCAATTTATTGGAGTGCTTTGAAGGAGTAACGTACACTGTGGATAAAGAGAAGTCAGTAGACATACTGTGCTAGTATTTCCAGAAGGCATTTGATAAGTTGCCACATCAAACATTAATAAGGAAAATAAAGTCTAATGTTACGGGGGCTAATATATTATCACAGGTAGAACATTGACTGGCTGGCAGAAAATGTGCACAACTAAATGGGTCCTTGCCTGACTGGCATGATGTGATTAAGTGGTATCCCTCAGTGGTCTGATGGTGGTGCCTCAACATTTTACAGTTTACAAGTATTTAGATGAGGGGACTGAAAGGATGCCAGCCAAATCTGCAGAAAACACCAAAATGGGTTAGGAAAGAATGTTGTGAAGACGACACAAGGAACTTGGAGACCAATAGAGATGGGTTAAATGGCCAGACAAAACTTTGGGAGATGGAATCTCACATGGGGAGGAGTGCACGTGTTTACTTTGAAGAATGCAAAGATAGAGTACGACGTAAATGGGAAATAACTGAGAAATGTCAAAAAGTGCAGAGGGATTTTGGTGTTCTCGTGCATGAGTCACCAAGAGTTAGGATGCAGGTTTAGCACATAATCAATCAAATGAGATGCTATCCTTTAGTACAAAGGGAATTGAACAGAAAGGTAAAGAAGTCATTCTTATTTATACAGGGCATCAGTGAGACCAAATCTGGAGAACTATGCAAATGTTGGTCTCCTTAATTTGCAAATACATAGAACATTACAGCGCAGTATAGGCCCTTTGGTCCTCGATGTTGCGTTGACCTGTTATATCAATCTGAAGTCCATCTAACCTACGCTATTCCACGTATGTCCATATGCTTGTCCAATGATGACTTAAAATGTATTTAAAGTCAGCGAATCAATTACCATTGCAGGCAAAGCATTCCATACCCTTACTACTCTCTGAGTAAAGAAACTACCTCTGACATCTGTCCTATATCTATAACCCCTCAATTTAAGGCTATGCCCCTGCTTGCTTGCCGTCACCATTCTTGGAAAAAGGCTCTCCCTGTCCACCCTATCTAACCCTTCTGATTACTTATATGTCTCTATTAAGTCACCTCTCAACCATCTTCTCTCCAACAAAAACAGCCTCAAATCCTTCAGCCTTTCCTCGTAAGACCTTCCCTCCATACCAGGCAACATCCTAGTAAATCTCCTCTGAACCCTTTTCAAAGCTTCCACATCCTTCCTATAATGTGGTGACCAGAATTGTACACAATACTCCAAATGCGGCCGCACTAGAGTTTTGTACAGCTGCAGCATAACCTCATGGTTCAGGAACTCGATCCCTCTATTAACAAAAACTAAAACAAAAGCTGTATGCCTTCTTAACAACCCTGCCAACCTGGGTGGCAACTTTCAAGGATCTGTGTACATGGACACCAAGATCTCTCTGCTCATCTATACTACCAAGAATCTTACCATTAGCCCAGTATATTGCATTCTGGTTACTCCGACCAAAGTGAATCACCACGCACCCACCCACATTAAACTCCATTTGCCATCTCTCAGCCTGGCTCTGCAGCTTATGTATGTCTCTCTGTAACCTACAACATCCTTCGTCACTATCCACAACTCCACCGACTTTAGTGTCGTCTGCAAATTTACTCACCCGCCCTTCTATGCCCTCATCCAGGTCGTTTATAAAAATGACGAACAGCAGTGGACACAAGACCGACCCTCGCGGTGCACCACTGGTAACTGCTCTCCAGGATGAACATTTCCCATCAACCACCACCCTTTGTCTTCTTTCAGCAAGCCAATTGCTGATCCAAACTGCTATATCTCCCACAATCCCATTCCTCTGCATTTTGTACAATAGCCTTCTGTGGGGAACCTTATCAAATGCCTTGCTGAAATCCATATACGCTACATCAACCGGTTTACTCTCATCTACCTGTTTGGTCACCTTCTCAAAGAACTCAATAAGGTTTGTCAGGCACGACTGACCCTTCACAAAACCGTGCTGACTTTCCCTAATCAAATTATTATTTTCTAGATGATTATAAATCCTATCTCTTATAACCTTTTCTAACACTTTACCAACTACTGAAGGAAGGCTCACTAGCCTATAATTATCAGGGTTGTCTCTAATCCCCTTCTTGAACGGGGCACCACATTTGCTATCCTCCAGTCTTCTGGCACCATTCCTGTAGAAAATGACGACTTAAAGATCAGTGCCACTGGAGCCAATACAGATGAGGTTTACTGGATTGATACCTGGAATGAGGGTGATGTCTTACATGAATAGGTTAAAAAAGTTGGCTTTATTTCCATTGAAGCGTAAAAGATTGACAGTTGACTTGATTGAAGTATACAAGATAGAGATCCTGACAAAGTAGTTTTGGAATGGATGCTTCCTTTTGTGAAGTAATGCAGGGTGCCCTGCTTAAAAATTAAGCAGACTGAAGTGATGCAAATTAGATTTCCTCCAGAGGCTCCTGTGGCCTTGACGCACCGTGCCTCAGAAGACGGTGGAGATGTATCACTAAATATTTTTAAGGTGGATTGATTTCCCTTGCCCAGCAAAAATCTAAGGTTATTGTGGGAGCTGGAAATGTGGAATTCAAAACAAACTCAGCAGCCTTGATTTTACTGAACGCTGGAGCTTTTTAAGAGGGGTCAAATGATCTATTTTTGATTCCCATCTTTTATGAACCTGTTTCTTTGATTCATGATGATAAACCAACTCCTCTCCATGGATCAACATAAGTAAGAATAAAATAGACAAGGCAGTTATGTCTGAATAATTTGCTCAAAAACTTTTAAGTAACTGTGACTCACTCACCCCCTGACATTAAGCTCACCCTATCATTGACTCATTCTATTCTCAGTGAGTCAGTTGTATTTGGGTATGATAGTGCAAAAATCACATCATCTAGAAGCCAGAATTGTGGGATGAGGAATACTATTTGTCCACAGTGCTTTTCCTGACTTTTTCCAAGAGTGTGAAACAAGTGGAGACGATTGTACCTTAACATTCAAAAATAATTCACTGTAGCTTTCATGTCCTCATGTGAAATGGCTGCTCAGCAGCCTAGGAACACCCTTGCTTGCAGTGGTATTTATTCCAGACAAACAAACGTTCACAAAAATGTTTATTTCAGCATCGCTCAAAATAAACCAAAACCATTACAAATCATCAAGATTGAGCTCTGGCTCATCCTCACAGTAATTAGGATAGTCAGTACATCACTGAAGTATTTAAGCTAAAAATAATCAAATATCAGCCTGGAATAAAACCAACATAAATAAAATACTCCAGATGGAAAATTGGGATGTCTGACTTTCTCCTAAAATTGAAAATTGTGAAGCAACAATGCGTGTATGTCTGGTGGGCCTGTACTGTTGATGCAGATCACTGGGTTCCTGGAGGTCTGTAACTTAGCTATACTGATCTTTCTGTTAAGTGACACAAACAATTGGGAACAGCCAGATCTATTGAGGAACAGTATGGAACCAGATGTTCCTCATAATGAGACAATGCAGCAGCACATTCAAGATCAAGGGCTACAAACCAGTCTCTGGACATGAACCAAAATTGATAGTGGTACCAGTGAATTCATCAGCACTTTTAAAAAAAGAAAACCTGAATTTCCACAGTATTTTTAATAATTTCTGAACATCCTAAAGTGTTTTATTGTCAAGGTGGTCACTAGTGTGTTGTTGGAAATGGGACAGCCAATGTTCACACAGAAAGCTCCCACAGAATATAATGTGCTAACAATCAGATAATCTGATGAGTAACATTTGTCAAGGGATAAACATTAGTTGGGATACCAGGGAGAACTATCCTTCTCTTCAATGAAATTTTGCGAGGGCATATTTTGTCTGAGAGGGCCAGATATGCCTTGCTTCAATGTCTGATCTGAAGAACAGTCCCTCTGAAAATGTCAGCTGGATCAGAAACTCTGGTCGCTGGAGTGAGTATTCATCCCACAAAAGTGTGACCACTGAGCTGCAGCTGATACCTAACCAATTAAAGCTCATGCTCTCCCTCATAACAGACTTGCATCGTCAAATGGTTAGTTCCACACTAACAAACTGGACTCATCTCTGTTCAGTATTTTAATTTTTCAGGGGGCGAAATACTGGAGAAACTGACTGCAGCCAGAAAATATTACAAAGTTAATGATCATTCTGATCATCATCACACTGACTTCCACATGCCAGTTTTAACAACGTGCAAATAATACGTCCCTCAGCACTTAAACTCAGCGAATCTTGAGAGAAAACAAATCAAGTTGTTGGGTGGAAACAGGAGGGATGACACAAAGCTAGCTCAACATCACATTAATGGCACCCCTACCAGGTTCATGAAATACGATGGTTATAGATTAAAAGCAAAATATTTTGGAATGAAGAGATGAAAAAATCAGTCAAATATAACAAGTGACAATTTTAAATGAGCAGAATATTCATAGAATGGCACGGCACAGAATTACACATACCCGCAAATATAAGCAACGTATTCAGTTCATGCTGGTATTTATGCTCAACTAGAGTTCCTTTTTTCCATCTAAATCCACAAATATAATCTTTACTTCCCTTCTCCCTCAAATGCTTGTTTATCTTCCATTCAGATGCTTCTATATTACTTATTCCAATTATTCCCTGCCAGAGTTAATTTCACTTTCTCAGTATATCTTTAAGTAAAAGAGTTTTTCAAAATTCCTACTGAATATCAGAACCTATCTCAGATTGATAGACTCTAGTTATACTCTTCAATTTAACACAAAGCATTCTTCTTATCTGCACTTTATCAAAATATTTCATAATTTTAAAGATCTCTACTTGACCATTCCTCGATCTTTTTCTTGAGAAAGAAGAGGCATAGCCAGTCAATCTTTCATGACATGAATACCCACACATCTCAGAAATCAGCCCAATAAATCTTCTCTTCACCCTTCATGGAGCTTTTTTTTTAATCCTTCTTTGATAATATGCTGACCTGAACTGCACTACTGTAAGTGTAGTCTAATCAGCTTTAATACAGGTCTAGCACGCTGTAATAACTCAAGAATCCTGACTGAAAGGAACATCATTTAATGGTGAACACCAAAGTAGAGTCACCATCCATGGTGTACATAGGCTAGTCTTAGCCTGTGATGGAGAGTTCTGAATACTCATCCCTGGGTCTGCTTTATTTTTCTTTTTTTTACTTGAACCCAGACCTCCCAGTCCAGAGATAGGGTCAATACCACTGTGCCAAAAGAAGGCCTAAGGACCTGTCTTTTTTTTAAAGAAGCACTAGTGAACCAATAACCTTGTAGGGGTTATCACACATACCTTTCCAATTCTATCCTTTTAGAAATAAAGCCTGATGCAATTTTATTTTCACAGCCTTGCTAACCTGTGTCATAACTTTTATAAAAATTGGCCTATTTGTAGTCCAAGGTGCCTTTGTTCCTGTACCCAACCTGCAGTAGCTCTTTCCAAATCATAAGCGGCTTCTCCAATTTACCTGCCAAAATATAAAAGCAAATTACTGCAGATGCTGGAATCTGAAACCAAAATAGAAAATGCTGGAAAATCTCAGCAGGTCTGGCAGCATCTGCGAGGAGAGAAAAGAGCCGATTTTTCGAGTCTAACTGACCCTTTGTCAAAGGGTCAGTTAGACTCGAAACATCAGCTCTTTTCTCTCCTCACAGAGGCTGCCAGACCTGCTGAGATTTTCCAGCATTTTTTCTTTTGGTTACCTACCAAAATGCACTATTTCACAATTAATTGTGTGGAGGGGTCATTTGTACCATCAAGTGTACACTGGCTTCTTCAAACAGCAATCCAATTAATCAATTTAACAATCAATCAGTGGTTAGCACTGCTACCTCACAGCATCAGGGATCCAGGTTCGATTCCAGACTCGGGCAACTGTCTATGCAGAGTTTGCACATTCTCCCATTGCCTGTGTGGGTCTCCTCCAGGTGCTCTGGTTTCCTCCTACCATCTAAAGATGTGCAGGTCAGATGAATTGGCTAAGAGAAAGTGAGGACTGCAGATGCTAAAGATCAGAGCTGAAAATGTGTTGCTGGAAAAGCGCAGCAGGTCAGGCAGCATCCAAGGAACAGGAGATTCGACGTTTCGGGTATAAGCCCTTCTTCAGGAATCATTCCTGAAGAAGGGCTTATGCCCGAAACGTCGAATCTCCTGTTCCTTGGATGCTGCCTGACCTGCTGCGCTTTTCCAGCAACACATTTTCAGCAGATGAATTGGCTATGCTAAATTGCCCATAGTGTTCAGGGCTATGTGGGTTAAGTGCATTAGTCAGGGGAAATGCAGATTAACAGGGGAAGGGGAATGGGTCTGGGTGGGATACTATTCGGAGGGTCCATGTGGACTTATTGGGCCAATTGGCATGTCTCCACACTGTAGGGATTCTATGATTCTATAATCTCTCTTCTTCAGATATTTATCGTATGCCTTTCTGGAAACTACTATTGAACCTACCCAGCAAGGAAGCACTTTTCAAACCTTAATCGATAAGCGATTCCATGAAAACCTTTAGCTTCCTCTCGGTCCTGGCTGTTTTGCTGATCATTTTAAGCCTGTACCCTCTGTTTATAGACTATAGAGCAATTGTAAACAGTTTCCCGATGCATAATCTTATATACATTATTGAAACCTATCATGATTTTAAGGTGCCTAAATCAAAACCCTTTTAGTATTCTCCGCCAGCAGGAGAACGGCCCCAGTTATCAGGTTATCTTGTGTTAGATATCTGCTGCAGTCTGCTATCATGAACAATATTTCCTGAGAATGGTGCAGTGTACAATATTTGCTCCCTGTCCAGTTAGCATTGTTCATAACTATTCAGTCTTTCGTGCACCACATATGCTTTTCTACTTGTTGCACAAAACCATTGGGGAGCGTGAACGCTTCCTTTTCACCAGTCCTTCTGCATTCACCTTCTGCCAATTCTCCATGTTTCAATTAGATCTGATTGAGTCTGGGTGAGTTCTACCAGCCTTCTACAAAAACCTGATCCTTGAGGATTGACAACATCCTCACCGACAAATGTCTGCCACTACCCTATCATACTCAAGTCACTGATCAACAAACAGCTTTCAGTTCAAAGTCAATCTATCAAATGCATTCTGTTTGTCATTTATTGCTGAAGCATGACAGTCCAATGTTTGTTATCAAGTGCCTTGTGTATCTCACAAAGAGACATATTTGATTAACATCCAGTCTTCCCCGGAAAGGTTAGGCCTTGTTCACTGCTGTGGCAGTTTTCAAAAGTAGGCCTATGAACAAAAACTGACATTTAAGGACACCTCAGTGACTTAACACAGTCTAAAGGTTTAGTCTCCGTTATCCCAGATCTAATACACAGTCAGACCCTGATGTTCAGGCTAAAATAATGTGATTTATTTACACCAAGGTAATTGAATAGAAACAGGTCACCACACCAAATTTACTGTCAATACAGATACCTGAAAGAATAAAGGTAGAATCACTCCATGAGGAGCTAAATTATCTGATTCAGAACCAACTGCATATATCTTTAGGAGGAGGTTTACATTCCTATCAAGTTACAATGTAGCAACTCATTCTAAAGTGCTTCACAGCAGTTCTGACAAAGTTTGACACCGTAGTACATAAAGAAATAGGAGGTCAGATGAGGTGTTAACTGTGCTTTGAAGTAGGGGAGAAAAGCTGATGGATTTAGCGAGTGCATCCACAGCTCAGGCTCAAGTAAAATTAGAAATTTGTCAGAGGCCAGAATAAATCTCGGAGAATTAAAGGACTAGAGGAGTGTCACAGAACCTTGGAGTTGCACAAAGCGATGGAAAGTACAAAGAGGAGAATTGCTGAATTGGAATGTTGCTGAGATAAGCACCAGTATAGATTGTGAGGTACAATGTAGTCTCATAGTCCAATAATTTGTAGGGCTTCACAATTCACAACACAGCAAGCCAAATGAACAAAAGATTGAATGAAAAGCTGACTGTGAACATTCCAGCCCAAAGGAAATGAAGAGTTGTCAATTAAATCAATTCAAAAATACTACCTGCTTTAACTGATTTTATAATACTGTTGTTCACACCTCACCCTTCTCTTATATATCTGACCCTACACAAAGTGGTCAACAGAAAGAATTCAACCTTTCAGCGGAATTACATCCCAAATAACTTGTCAGCGAATCACAAAGCACACACATTAATCATCATAAAATGCAGACAGATCGGGGGAATTTTATACATGTCTTGAGTGCATGGTCAGAAAATACCCTCCTTCTATCAAACATAATTATCCAAAGCCTCTTTTAAATCATAACACCATCTTTTGCTAAATTCAAGTTGCTCTCTATTTTTTTTAGTTCTCTGCCAGAAGTCAGGTCCAGCACTCAACATTGCAACCTCCACCATGACAGAGGAAAGAGGCAACCGTGAATCCACTGCAATTGGTACAGGGATTGAACACCACACTACCAGCACCAACCTGATCCACAATGACCAACTCCAACCCCATGCCCTTCCTTTACAAGCAGTACCAGCGAACATTTGTACAATCATGGTGCAGCCTGGAACTATGTGTAGAGATGGTGGAGGGCCCAATTTTATTTTCATCAATATCCAAACAGGAATCACTCCTGCTCATACCACCTGCCAGTTTTACGTGTTGGAAGGAATTGCAAATCGATCCTCAACATTTTCCATCTGTTAATACCATAACTTACTTGACCATCAGGTCAGGGGTAGGAATTGAAGCTAGAACCCCTGGCTCAGAAGTAGAGATGCTACTCACTGTTCCACACCTAGGGGTACAGGGTCGTGCCTCCTTAAAATTGGAGTCACAGGCAGGCAAGGTAGTGAAAAAGGATCTTGTTTTCATCCATCAGTACACTGAGTGTAAGAGTCGGGACATCATGTTGCAGCCATACAAGATGGAGGTCAAGCCACATTTGGAGTACTGCATGTAGTTCTGGTCACCCTGCTTTGGAAAGAATATTATTAAACTAGAAAGAATGCAGAAAAGATTTATTGGTATCCTACCTGGACTGGAAGGTTCAAGTAATAACTAGAAACTGATAGACTGGGACGTTTTTCCCTGAAGTATACGAGACTGAGGGGTGATTTTATAGAGGCCCATAAAATCATGACAGGCATAGATAAAGGAAGATTGACAACATCATTTCCCCATTGTAGGGGAGTTTAAAACTAGAGGGCGTAAGTTCAAGGTGAAAGGGGAGAGATTAATAAGGGTCCGGAGGGGAACTTTATTTCATATAGAGGGTAGTGAGTATCTGAAACAGGCTGCCAGAGATGGTGGTGGAGGGGAGTACAATTTTGTCATTTGAGAAAAACTTGGACAGGTTAATGGTTGGGATAGGCATTGACGGATATGGACCAAATGTAGACAAATGGAACTAGATTAATTGTGAAAACTGGGAACATAGACAAGTTGGGCCAAAGAGTCTGTTTCCACTCTGTGAACTCGATGACTCTATGACTTCATAAATTTACATTTGAGATGCAAGATGTACTCTCATTCATACCTATGTTAACAGAAAAGTGAAATAAGAGGCTCAAAAGTTTTGATGGCACAACGTTTTCCTCCTCAGACGATACAACTGATTTGAACGTTTTTTTCTCTGGTTATGTACAGGTTTTGTTTAATTTATCAAAATTACTGATTAATGATGACTGACTCAAAAGGTACACATCAAACCAGATAGGTGCACAGTCAGAATAACCACATCATCATCGTTGCTTTTCAATGGGATGTTCAGCAAAAAGAAGTAAGCAGTGAAATAGGTTACGTTTCTATATCACTATCGGTGAGTTAATGGCTGGCAGCTAAATCACTGCCTCAGCATGAAGACATGTTAAAAATCTGAGTTATCAGCTGAAATACAAAATAAATCCAAGCTAAAATTAAACATTAGTATGAACTGTCAATCTGATAGACTGGTCAAGTAATGCCTTCCTGAGATGCCTTATAAAAATACAAATTAATTTTTACAATGAAAAAAAGTCAGATGGGAGAGGTTGAATTTGATTTTTGATTATCTATATATGCTCCTGCTTCCTTAGCCTTCCAGGACTAATTGATATTCCCAGCTGGTCCCTGGCACTCATTCAGGAGCAGAATCAGAATCAAATCTTCAGCCTTCTGCATTTCCAGGATGAATGTAGGGACTAAGACATCAAAAGCATAATCAAATCCCACAGCATCCAAAATCTGCACATTAAAAAAAAATGCTTATTTGCACTTTAAAGGGCACATCAGGTTGGAAATTATTGAATATTCCAAATAAAGAAAATAAGGAAAGATAATGCCTGTAGAGAGCCAGTGACACTGTGCTCACTGATGTATCAGTGACAGCACATCAGCAGTAGCATGAGCAGGACTGACTGTTCACTGCCTGCCTATTCCACTGGTTGTAACCAATTTTATACATTTTCTTTCATGTGTGAAGCTAGAAACTTCCGACTTACGGTCACAGAGTCATACAGCACAGAAACAGACCCTTTCGTTCAACTCCTCCACAGCAGAATTCCCAATCTGATGTAGTCCCACTTGCCAACATTTGGCTCATATCTCTAAACACTTCCTCTTCATACTTGTGGTGGTATCGTCAAAAAAAAGGTGATTGAGAAAAGCAGATATGACAATTGAACGAAACAATGTACAGAAACTTTAACAGTGGAAATTTTTAAAAATAAACGATTGAGAGTTTTCCTTTCAAAACAGAGCATGAGGCTTGTTTTGAGTTCTTTCAGTTATGTCCCTTTGCAAGTGAGTTAAAGCTTTCTAGTCACTCTACAAAACGAAGTAATCTTGCTCAGAGGTTAAGAGGCGAATGAATAGGGAGTAAATGATTTGTGATTAATTACTCCAGAACTGAAGTATGGGAACTGGAAGATGCAGATGTCTTGCATGTACTAGATTTTGCTTGGATGGAAAAAACCCAGTGTCACAGTCAGGTAACTGAGCTTTCCTCAGGGCCAGAGGATAACCAACCATAGCTTCACTAACTACCAGTTTCTTGAATTTGCTCAGCAAGAACATTTGATATAAACTTATCTTGAAATTAATCAACATCAAACCTAGACAGAAATCCATTGCCCTTTTAATTTTAGAGACAGGATATCTGACTTCTCCTGTGTCTCTTAACAGGCCTCACAGTGATCAAATTAGTCTTCACATTTGTTTACTGTTGATATATAGAGATTAAAAAAATGCAGATGCTGGAATCCAAAGTAGGCAGGCAGAAAGCTGTAAGAACACAGCACGTCAGGCAGCAACAGGAGGTGGAGAGCTCGACATTTCAGGTGTTACCCTTCTTCAGGTCTGGGGGTTGGTGTATGAGGAGGTGTAGAAAAAGGGGGTAGCGGAGGCAGGGTGATGAAGTGGGGATAGTTGAAGACAGATCGAGGGTACGACCTGGTTGGTCAATGGGAGGAATAAATGCGATTCATGGCAGGGAGCGGTGGAATGGCGGAGATGGGGCTGGGATGGGATGGGATGGGAGTCGGGGTCTGGGAAGGGAGGTTATTTGAAATTGGAAAACTGAGTGTTGACTGCCCTGGGCTGTAGGCTGCCCAGGCAGAAGATGAGGTGTTGTGCCTCCAATGTGTGGTTTGATTTGTTTTGACAATGGAGGAGGACAAGGTTGGTCATGTCAGAAAGAGAGTAGGGAGGAGAATTAAAATGGGTGGTGACTGGGAGGTCATGTCAGCCCCTGTGGACCCAGCTGTGGATGCTTGGCGAACCATTCGCTTAGTTTAGATTTGACCTCCCCAACATAGAGAAGACCACATTGGGAGCACCTGACCCAGTAAACTAGGTTGGAGGAGAGGCAGGTGAACCTCCGTCTAATCTGGAAAGACTGTTTGGGGCTCTGGAGGGAGGTGAGGGAGGATGCAAGAAAGGTTTAGTGCGAATCCAAATTGCAACAACTAAATTGAAAAGTGTGCATTTAGGTGCATCAATTTATTTTAAAAAATAACTCGGGTTTGGCAGAATTCACCTTCTTGAAACTTTTGAAGGGCCAAAACCACCTGTGATAAGCCACAAATTTGCAGGCAGGTTTGTGATACCTATGGTTGAAATATTAACCTTTGCAGGTGTTGGGAAGAGAGCAGAGTAAGGCTTTAGACCCAACTAGCCGCTGTGCTGATTTTCCCAACACCCTGCTCTGATTCTCACCAAGGTGCAATGGCGAGGCGTTAGGGCTATCCAGCACAGCAGAGCAGAACCAAAATAAAGATGGATTGAGGCCAGTTAACAGGAACAGACTGGGATTTTTCACTCCATAAGGCAGTACCACAGCAGCAGAACAAAGGCCAAACACCAGAAAGGCATAGGGTCCTCTCTCTCTGTCTAGCACCAGCGCCCTTTACAAGTGAAGCATCATATCCTTGTTTTTAGGTTCAATTCATCTTATAATCAAGGGTAGCACTCCATTAGCCTTCTTAATTACTTGCTGCACCTGCTTACTAATCTTTATGACTCGGACTCACAAACCCCTAAATTCCCCCACACCTTAGAATTCTGCAATTATCCGCTGTTTAAATAATTCTTTGTTCTTGTTTTATTCCTCCTGCCAAAAAGAACAACTTCATATCTTGCATTACTCACCAGCTGCCAGATTTTAGCTTATTCATTCAAGTTGTCTGTAATTGATCTGCACTCTTGTTATCTCTTCTTCATAATATCATATGAAATTCAATGCAGAGAAGGGTGAGGTGATACACTTTGGTATAAAGTAAAAAGAGACTGTAAAGGGTACTCTTCTGGAGGATTTCAGAAGCAGAGACCTGGGTGTGTAGTCACATAAATGAGTAATGATGGCAGGACTTGCAGAGAGCTATTAATAAAGCTTATAGAGTTTCAGACTTAATTAATAAGCACAGAGAGATGTTATTATAAACTTATAGAAGACAGTAGTTAGGCCTCAGCTGGAATAATGTGTACAGTTCTGGTCACCTCAGTACAGGAAGCATGTGAATGCCCTGGAGACAGTGAATAAGAGGTTTATGAGAATGGTCCCAGGGATGAGACACTTCAGTTATGAGGAAAAAATTGGAGAAGTTGGGACTGGTTCCCTGGGAGAGAAGAATGGTAAGAAGAGATTTGAAAGAAGGTTTCAAAATCACGGCGGGTCTGGACTGTGTAGACAGAGACAAACTGTTCTCACTCCAAAATGGATCTAAAATAAGGCGGTACAGGATAAGGCTTTTGCTCAAGAAGCAAACTAGATTAGCCATGATCTCATTGAAAGGTGGAGCAGACCTGATGAGCTGAAAAGCCAACTTCTGCTCTTACACCTTATTGTAAATGAGAGGTGAAAAGAACCGTTTTCACACAGTGAGTAGTTAGGTGCTGGAAAGTGCTGCCTGAAGCATGGTGGAGGTAGGTTCACTAGAGACATTCAAGAAGCATTGGATAGGAAATAATGTGCATAATTATAGGGAAACACAAAAGATTGGCACTAAGTTAAAATGCTCAGAGAGGTAATGCAGACACAATGGGCTGATTGGTCTTGCTTCACACTGCATCAATTCTCTGATTCTTTTCTTAGCTATCGTATGTCACCTGTAAAGGTAACTGCCATGCCCTCACTCCTATTGTTAGGGATGTTGATAAATTATATGAATTCTGCTTGGGTGAGAGCCCAAGTACTCCCTATATCCACAGAAATACAGAAGGTATTCTCATTACAGGATAGCATCACTTAATAAATGAGTTAGCAAGAATGAGAAAGTAATCTCCAAAAACCAAAAAAAAACTCCAAAAAAATCTCTGGAGAAGCCCTCGAGAAAGAAAAATTATTTTGACCCCTGACTCGAACTCATCACCTCTGACTCGGAGGCGGCCAGCTGAGCCACAGCTGACACGACATTTAGACTAGTTCACAGAGCACTGACATTAATGATTAACGATGACAATGTTTGTGCTGTGCCATGACATAAATGTCAGTCATTGTTTCCCTGTACACAGCCAAGTCTGTACAGCTTTAAGACCAGATTGTATTTGCATGACTTCCACAGACACGTATTCCGCATTTAACAGTGCCCCTGTTAGCACCATGTCACTTTTAAGTGTCGAAGTTATAAGGACTGGAATGCTGCAAGACCAGCTGATTCCTGCAGTACCTTGCCTGATCTGATTGTGCCATTTTGGAGCAACCTTTCCATTCTCCCAGCCTTTGATTTGGAGTCTTTCCCTGCACCACACTAATGGCTGAGGTTTTCACCAGGGAAACCCCATCCATGAGGCCTCAGAATGTTTACTACTACCACCCAATAACAACACTCATCAATACCAAGGGACCAGAAGACCCACATAGATAAGACATCGGTGTTGCTCTCAGCAGCGCCCCACCAAGGCAGCAGCTAGAACAGCAATGCCTCCACAGCCAACTGTCGCCCACAGCCACTGCGGCAATGAAGGAGAATTGCTGAACTCCACCTGGACCAGAGAAGGCTGGGGTGATGGCTACCGAGATGCTTCCCCATTTAGAAAGAAGTATTGAAAATATCAAGTTAAAATCTCAGTTAGTAATAATTCGAAATCCAAATCAGTCCCCGCCCATCACTCTCTCTGGCATATTCAGCACTGTAGCTGTGGGCTACTTCAGATTGAAAGCATTATTTCAGAAAACAAGTTACTTTAAGCTTTAAAAAAAAGTGGCAGCCAGTTTGAATCATAGCCTAACAATCTAAGCTTGACCTGCAGACAAGAGTTAACATATGGGGTGACACAGTTACCATAAGACGTGTTGACATGGTCAGTATGAAATCAGAGGCCTTTGACTGTGGAAAGAGCAACAACCACTGAAATTATCCCTCATTAATAAGTGTAAGTGGTGAGCTGCTCACATAAAATGCATTTTCAAAAGGCAGCTCTCCAATTAGAAAAAAAAGATTGTTGCTGCTCATAAGGGCAAATTTTCACTTAGAAACAGAGCATTTCCTTTCAAAGCCAAACCAGAGACAGTGGAAGTGGAGGGAAAAGAGTTCCAGCAGGGATTACAGGCTTTTGGATAAAACCATGGAAGCCAGTCTGAAGAATAAGCAAGAGAAAGCATCTTCTTTCCTGAGGTAGTCAGGGAAACCAAGACTAGGAGAAGCTGGGTAGGCTGGGGTGGTTTTCCCTGGAGCATCAGAGGCTGGGGTGAGAGATTTTAGAGGTTTATAAAATCATGAGAGGCATGGGTAGATGAATAGGCAAAGTCTTTTCCCTGGGTTGGGAGTCCAAAACTTGAGGGCATCAGTTTAAGGTGAGAGGAAAAAGATTGATAAGGAACCTGAGGGGTAGCTTTTTCTCACAGAGGGTGATGTGTGCATGGAACAAGCTGCCTGAGGAAATGGTAGAGGTGAGTACAATTAGAACATTTAAAAGACATTTGAACAGGTACAGGTACATAAAGGGAAAAGGTTTAGAAGGATCTGGGCGATAAAACAGGCAAATGGGACTAATTCAGTTTAGGAAATCTGGTTAGCATGGACGAGTTGGGCCAAATGGTCCATTTCCATGCTGTATGACAGTGAACAGGTATTAGATTTAGATTACTTACAGTGTGGAAACAGGCCCTTCGGCCCAACAAGTCCACACCGATCCGCCGAAGCGCAACCCACCCATACCCCTACATATACCCCTTACCTAACACTACGGGCAATTTAGCATGACCAATTCACCTGACCCGCACATCTTTGGACTGTGGGAGGAAACCAGAGCACCCGGAGGAAACCCACGCAGACACGGGGAGAACGTGCAAATTCCACACAGTCACCTGAGGCGGGAATTGAACCCAGGTCGTGGGTGGCACGGTGGCACAGTGGTTAGCACTGCTGCCTCACAGCGCCTGAGACCCGGGTTCAATTCCCGACTCAGGCAACTGACTGTGTGGAGTTTGCACGTTCTCCACGTGTCTGTATGGGTTTTCTCCGGGTGCTCCGGTTTCCTCCCACAGTCCAAAGATGTGCGGGTCAGGTGAATTGGCCATGCTAAATTGCCCGTAGTGTTAGGTAAAGGGGTAAGTGTAGGGGTGTGGGTGGGTTGCGCTTCGGCAGGTCGGTGTGGACTTGTTAGGCCGAAGGGCCTGTTTCCACACTAAGTAATCTAATCTAATCTGTCACAATGTAAGGATGAGTGTGAAAAAAAATGCATTCACCAAATTATAGGGCACCTAGAAACTTAATGATCTCACCAGAGGTGCAACGGTAAGACTCCATTTTACATCTCAGAACAGATTGAAAATTGAACAATAAAATGAGAAACCTGGAAGTGATAGAGTCTTTTCAGCTGGTAAGGTGAGAAGTGATGACGAGTAAAAAGTGAGGTCTGCAGATGCTGGAGATCAGAGCTGAAAATGTGTTGCTGGTTAAAGCACAGCAGGTTAGGCAGCATCCAAGGAACAGGAAATTCGACATTTCGGGCCAGAGCCCTTCATCCCGAGAAGTGATGACCTCAAGAAATCTATGTTTGAACTACTTTTGTTTACAATCACAAACAGAACGTGTGTTTCTTACTGCCCATGATCATTCTTTTGTATCCTTGGACTGTAGATCCTGTTACATAAGGTAATAGTTCCTCAGTGCTTGATACCTATATCATATTGGCTCCACTCATTCAACACATGTCACAAACTATTTCTGTGTGCACACAAGGACTTCTAGTCTAGCTTTCCAAATGAACAGGTGTATCAGTACCAGCTCCCTCAGGTCCCAGCCACTCTGCCTGACCAAACATAGTTGCTATCATGCAAGAGGAGAGCTTCTTCTGTAGATATTTTAGTGATATAACTCGTACCACTAATCAGTCAATAAGTCCAAGACACAGCACAGACGAAAGGAGGATTGGTGGCCGTGAATTGACTCAAACAACCCTTTGCTGAGATCACATAGTCAAAGAGGTGGCAAATATTCCAAAATATCAGGAATAATCATCTGGATAAATATCAGCGATCCCAATTAAATTTGCTTTTGTGATTTTGAAATATCAGTTATTTGTTCTTACACACACTCCCAAATTCAATGTGCACACCCATTATTGCACATGTCCTCTCCTACACAGACAAAGAATAGATACAGAGCAATGTACCTCAGAGAAGAAAGTGAGGACTGCAGATGCTGGACATCAGAGTTGAGAGTGGGGTGCTAGAAAAGCACAGCAGGTCCTGATGAAGGGCTTATACCTGAAACATCGATGCTCCTGCTCCTCGGAAGCTGCCTGACCTGCTGTGCTTTTCCAGCACCACACTCTCAGCAACGTATTTCAGACTCTGGTTTACAATCTTCAGTCTCCCACATAGCAGGGCTGCAGTTTCTTGGGTTGCTCGATGCTTTACACTTCAAGTGACAAACTTGTAAACGGACTCTCATCAGGTTGGGATGTTTATCATTGCGAAATTTCCAGCAGGATGGTTTTCAGGTGACCTTGAAGGTGGAATGAGTTAGGAAGGGGTGAAGCAGATCATTCTCTCTTTTGAGATCTCCTGTTTACAAAAAATGTTCTTGTTAATTACTTTAGTTTGCTTGATGCCTTGCAGTTGTGGTTCTGACCAGTGAAATTTGGTTAAATGGCCTATTATAGATCTACCTGAAGAGTGTGTGTTGCTGACAAACATCAATACAGCTATCACACTGATTTTCACAAATTCACAGTATTTTCCAAATAAGGAGTTGGTACTCTTGTTGATTACGCATCCTGTGTTGTGAGCGAACATCCCTAAAATTTGAGAGATTCAGTGTCTTCATTTCTGATTGCGTTCAGAGAACTATATTGATTTACATTTGTCTGGAAAGTTCTTTTGTTATGACTCACAACAGGAGGGACACTCCAATCCACTAAAGGTGGCCCTCAGGGCAATCCTTTCCAGCTTTATTCAAATTTTAAAAATATACATCTAGTGTGAAGATCAGAACAAAAATCAGACAACATCAGGTATAGTTTATTTAGAAGCAATAGCTTTCAGAGTGCTGCTCTGAAAGCTATTGCTTCCAAATGCACCTGTTGGACTATAACCTGGTATTGTCTGATTTTTAACTTTCTCCACCCCAGTCCAACATCAGCTCCTCCACATCAAGGTCAGAATAGGATTTGTGAGTAGTGAACATAAGAACAGCAAGTTGAATTTATATAGCATCTTTCACATTATAAGAATGACTCGAGACATTTTACAGGAACATAATGAGAACAAAATATTTGCTATCAAACAACTTCAGGCAATGAAAGAGGCTTGATGTCCAAGATTTCATCCTGAGTTTTAAGGAGCACTTAAAAGGATTTTAAACGATGAAAAACATGGTAATCCAGGCTCCAGTGTGATAAGTTGCACAGTGAGAATAGGACCAAGTGGAATTGGCAGGGATGGTTAAGGCTATAGCTCAGGACCTAGCTCTGGTCAGGTTCAGGAACCAAACAGACATTACAATCAGCTCGGTGCCTTGGGACACTTTAGTAGATTAAGTAACAGCACAGCAACAGTGATCTCCTGCAGTCTGCTTTCTCACAGATTGCTATCAGTGCTGAACTGCAGCCATTATACAGTAGTAGTGGGAAATACATACATAAAAACGTTACATGCTATATTTAATGCATTGTGCACTTGAAGGACAATGCTTGCTTATATTTACTGCAAATTGACAACTTTGTAGTGATGATTGCACTTACAGCTGTTTTAATTACTTTCAAACAGCTACATTTCTTGACTTGAGCAGGAGGAAATCAATTGTGACTTTGAATTTTGCATTACTAACAAAACTCAAAATTGGAAGGTGCGTCACAATATTGTTTGGGAATTATCACGATCTAGTTTTAAACATTGCCAAAGAACTATTTTAACCATAAGATTTGGATTGTGTAGTAATATAGATCATCTGGCAAGAGTCCAGTGTCCTAGTAGTATTTGAATTTAATGAGAATTCAATGTGGTAAACATGAGATTATTCACTTTGAATCCAAGATCCAGTTTAATAGATTTCTGAAACAGCAAACTGGCACTGAAGATGAGCAGAAAAATCTAGGAATGCCTGTACAAAAAAAAAATTACTGAAAGCCAGTCAATAGGTACAAGAAATAATTCAAAAGACTAAAGGAATGTTGGCCTATATCACAGGAGTGTTGGAAGGGGATGAAGTTATGTTCCAACTGCTCAGAGCTCTGGTTTGATTCAGTTACCTGGTTTATAACCAGTGCTCAGTTCTAGGTACTGCACTTCAGGAAGCAAGTGTGAAGTGCAGTTTCAGTATAATGATGTTAGAGCTGAAAGGGTTACACTGTGAGGATCAGTTGCAAGAATGACATTCACGCCTCTTTTAATATAGAAGCTTAAAAAGTGGGTGCTTAAGATGATCAATGGAGTTGGTATTATAGGTATAGAGACACTATTTCCTCTGATGGTGGAGCGGACCCCTCACATCAGAGCTAGACTGTTCAGAGGTGATAGTGGAAGCACTTTCGCCCACACACTGGAAAATCTGGAACAGCACCCAGTGTAATGCCTTCCCACCCTCTTTCACCCTAGTCTTCTGAACACCCAGTCTCTATTACTTGGCTTAATTGCTGATTGGGCTCCTGGAATGCCCAATATTGACACAAAACAAATATCACACCTTGACTGCAGTCAGTATTTTTTAATCTGATGAAGGACTCTTATAGAAAAATAATAGATAGCTGTCAAGGGCCATCAGTGACTTTAAAATTATTTTTAATTATTGCTGACATATGCATCCTCATTTTAGAAAAAACATTGGATCTAATGGGATAAAGACGATGCATCTATTGAATGCTATTCAATCATGTAGAATATGAATGTAAGCAAGATTATGTCATTTTAAAAAATGGCCATTGGAGCCAGCACTGCAAACCAGCATTGATGAAAGCACACAAACCAACACACTGTCACCCAGCTCAGCAAAGGCACAGTGACAAATAAGGCATCTGTGTCCTATCCTGGAAATGTATTAAAAGGACTTAGAACTCCAATTCACTCAAATTCTGTACTTCCTCAGGAAATATCAACCAAAATGATGGATTTCTAAGTAGAATGAATGACAGGAAAGACACATTGCCACAAATCACTCGAGTCTAAAAGCGTTGCCCAAGACCAAAGAAACTTTTCTGGTTTAAAACAGAAGTCAGATTGAAACAATTGGCAAAACATGTGAATACAGGCAGATCACAAGCATTTGGCTTCAGAGTGGAATGCATCAACATGCTACAAATAGTAGAAGATCAAACAGCCAGTTCGTTCGAGTATCGAGAAGATCCCCACAGGGAGACTCAAAAGATAATGCACAGGATCAGAAGCAGCTGTCAATACATATAATAGTTTTAAAGAAAGACTCACAGTTCTACAGCAGTGAACATGATCTCACGATGCCCCAAACGCTTTACAGCTGATGAAGTACTTACTGAAGTGGAGTAACCGTAGTAACAAGGGAGATACATCTCTAAATCAAATTAACACTTCCTCCAAATCTTCAGGTGTTTGTAAAATTAGACATATTCTTATATTTTAAAAGTGGTGAGTAATTCCCTGCTATTAATTTCTACTCTTGCATATGCCCATATATAAATAGAATCTACAAGGAATCCATTTTCTTAGAATAAAGTAAAAACAAGTGCCTCGCCAAAGTGGTAGCTGATCATGGAATTTAACAGCAGGACAAATTAAGTGGTCTTTTGCTCACCACTATCACTGGTTTTAGTTTTGACTGCAGTTACAGTCCTTAAAACAGTACTTCCCAGTTGTTTTTCCCATGGTAATCCTATTTCAAGGCTCAAAAACAGTCATAGACTCACTGTGAGAAAAGGGGAGGGGAGCGGCAGAGGGGTGTGTGTGTGTGTGCAAGCGTGTGTATGTAGGTGGGTCCCTGTGAAAGTAGGGCCTCTACGTGATGAAAGGTGGGAGTTATCTGGACATTAATTTTTTTCTAAATGAACTGATATTTTAAACTAGTGGCATGTGTGCATTGCTCCACTTTTCTGAAGAGGTTTACAAATTAATTAGGCTTGTCTTTTCAAGATTTTAAACCAACTGCAGTATACTGAGCCTCCCCAAGTATTATGAAAGTTTGTTTTATATTGGGGTGTTTAATGACAGGAAGAAGAAATCATTATGCCATGAGCTCAGCATAGTTCAGAATGAGAAGACGTTTTTTAAAAACTTAGGTCAAAAGCTTCTGGGTCCAGTTCAAAGGAGACCTAACAAAGTTTGATGCAAGCAGCATCGCTAGCAGAAAAGGAGACTGACCAAAGCAGTTAAGGAATATGTTACTGTCGTTCAAGGAAACTTGCAAACCAGCAGATCTTGGCTAGAATTTGGCTTATTATTCAAACCTAAGAAAGTTTAAGCTCTCAATCCAAGGGAATTTGATGCATCCAAGAGATAGACAGTTCACAGGATAGGAACTACAAAGAAGCAGTCAAGTCTAACCTACAGATTAGACAGAGAAAGAAAATGTCTCTCAAGATTGATTACAGTAAACTTATTGTGTTGGGGAACAGATGGAACTGTGTCTTGTTGTGTGTTTTGAAATGTTTCAAACTGTGTTATATGAAAATGGTTTGGTTAGTTTGAAAGATGACAACATCAGATTAAATAAAAAACAAAATATCATCTATCAAGTCAGAATTTGACTTGCCTCGTAGAATTTCATGGTAATCCTATTTCAAGGCTCGAAAACAGTCATTGACTCACGGGAAAGACACACTCGGGAAAGAGAGAGAGTGTGTGGGTGAGAGTGTGGGTGAAATAGGATTACCTAGTAACATTAGCTGGGATCATAAGACCTGATAGATGTAGAGGCCTGCTACTTTAACTCAGTGCTTCACAACTGACACCGTGATCTGCAATCCCACCGAAAGGAGGTGGGGGGGCGTGACCTCCACTTTGGGTTTCCTCATTAGTATGGGGAATGTAGTAGGTGCAGTTCCACAACTCAGAGATCTAATTTGTCAGATAGATTGCCACTTTTCTTTTTTACATGTCAGGGAAGGCAGCCAAGGCACACGTGAGTGCTCCCCAGTGCAGTTATTCCTACAGTCACAGGAGATACAAACCTCTCACTGAAATACTGACTGCCATAAAGCAGAGCTGTACTGTGGCTAACTTGGCAACATCCTGGATTAAAGTATCAAATACTATCCCCTGTAACTGGCATGTTGGCCACAATCGAAAATCTTTAACACTCTCTTGAAGAGCACGTCTCAAATACATGGCTGACTTCCAACTAAAAAGCTCAAAAATTGCCCAATTCACAAAGTCTGGAAACAATTTTGAAAAGCAGACCTGCTTTGGATTGCTTGCCCTGAAGTGCACATATGCGCTTCTCACATTCTATTCCAGCCTATTATTGCCTTTCAGTACAACATGCACAACCATTTAAAATACTCTAACTTCCAAGACAATCACATAATGTTATGTATTTCATTCTGAAGATGATATCAATCTGAAATGTCATGCAGAAACAGAGGTTCCCATTAGACCAGCAAGTTTTCATTAAGCACTAAGCAAAAGCACTCTGCAGTTTTTAAAGCATTCCTAATGCATTATTAAACTCCATAAAATGTACAATGGTGAAAAAAGCTTATAACTGATGTAACAAATTGACTAACTCTTAGATAAAAAGGCACAGATACAAGGAAGACCTAACTAAAAATGTTTCTGAATAGCACATTGGAAAGAGTATAGGATAAATTCAATGGTGCTGAGTGAAAGAAGAATTGCCAGGGTTCCACAGCCAGCTACTCTTAATCTACATCAGATGATGAAAACTGGCCCCACGTGTAACACATGGAGCAATTTCTGGCCGTTTATGGGAAAAGGCTTATTCAGAGAAACTTTCTCATGTTAGAAGCTGTCTGTACAAACAAACAGAGGTCATTTTCTCAATATTGTTTGTTTCATAAATTGAGAAATGTCTTATACTAACTTTCCCATGGGTTTCTTTCTACACCTAAATGTTTTATAAAGGTATTGGCAGAATTTCCCACCTCACATAAAGCGACACTAGCTTATTTGCTGATGTACCCTTTAAATCATTTTTTTTTCCCACCTGGAAAATTTTCAAAACGCTGATAAGCTCATTAAAGATTAGCTGTTTTGTGCCCAATCTCTTCGTATAAAAATGACCAATGATACCTGGCACATTTATCACTTAGATTATAAAGAAAAGCTTTCCGTGTCTTTAAGTCAAATTTTTCTGACATCATGTTACATTTCTCAGACAAATCCACTGGCATCCATCAGTTATGGCTACAATGACCAAGTCATGTCCCTGGCAGACACTCTACTGACTCTACAATCAGGCAACAATTAGAGGATGGAAGCCCTTGCAATAGGACTCATCAAAAGTAGTCTATCTTAAAGCAAACACAATTTACTTACACAGCAAACAGAGTCTACTTAAATGCTGTACAACAGCAAATAATCTACTTAGTCCATAGTTCAGTTGGCTTGTGATGGAGTGTGGGTTCAATTCCTCCGCTGGCAGCGGTTCACATGAAGGATTCTCCTTCACAACTTCTGTCCTCGCTGGAAATATGGTGACCTTCAGATTGACCCACCTCCATCATTTCTCTCCAATGAATGAGCAGCCCTGTGGCAACTTTACCTTTTTAGTAGAACAGACTGTGCGAACAAAACCCAATAACGTCACCCAAGTTGACTTCTCCAGGAAAACAGAGGAAGGACATTTATAAAGAGTTCACTTGAAAGAAACAGCAGTAATTTGCAACAGGGTTGCCTCCGGGTTGGACTGATTGGATATTTCCCTGTCATCTCTACTTTGACGAGGAATAGTGATGCCACTACATTTGGCCATCTCTTGAAATTTAGAAGAGGAGGTACTGTTAGCTGATTGTTTACATTGGGAAGAATGGACACTGGCTGCAGTTTTAAAAAAATTCTTGCAGGAGGCCATTGGGAAATATTCCTTGCATGAGTGAATTTCAGTTGTGGCTCTCTCAGGTGAATACAATGCGACTGAGCATGACAACATGACTTTCAATGTTCACTGTGCAAAAGAACCCAGTACTGTAGCTTTTAAAGCAATAAAACCTAGCAGTGTTTTATTTTATTTTCTTTTATTCTTTCCCTCAATCATTTACCTTTTTCGCCTGGAGGTGGTTGGTTGCAATTCTGAAGCATAAAGAGGCAGCAATGTGCAATTACACTGCACCTTCAAAATGCAATAAAGAAAGACACTTCATGGAGGTGTAATCAAGAAAACATTGACAACAGGCCAAAGAAAGACAAGGCATGTGACTCAACATTTAATCGTAGAGGTAGGTTTTAAGCACAGTCTTAAGACAGAGGAGTGAAAGAAAGCCTTTCAGCCCATTGGGTCTGCTCTGCCATTCAATGAGAGTATGCCTGATAATCTTCAGCCTACGTTTGTTCCCTTTACTGATTAAAAATCTCTCAAACTTGAATGTTCCTAACGACCTAACTTTGACTGCCCTCTGAAGAAAAATCATATCCTCATCTGTTCGAAAAGGGCAGCCCTTCTTTTGAAATTAAGCCCTCTGGTTCTAGACGCTCTCTCAAGGGGAAACAACTTTTCCACACCCACCCAGTCAAGTCCCTTGTATGATTCAATAATTCGCCTCTCATTCTTCTAAACTCTAGTGAGTACAGGTCCAATTTACTCAAGCTATCCTTAAAAGGAGAGATAGAAATTGAGGGGCAAAGAGATTTGTCCACATATTCTAGAGATTAGAATGCCATTGGTACGACTGGTTGGATAAATACAATGAAGAAATTGGGGTTGGTGGAGGAGAGTCTGGTGGTTGCAAAGATGTCAGACGGTGTACAGTTGAAGGAGGTCACAGAGGCAATATCACAGAAGGATTTCTTAAAAAGGGAGCTCGAGTAGGAATGAATACACATCAGCAAATACAAACATGGGTAAAATGGAACTTGGCACAAGTCAGGATGGAGATAGTAGAGTTTGAGATAAACTCATGTTAATGAAGGGTTGAAGGAGGAGACTGCTTAGGAGAAAATTACAAGTATTCTGAGGCATACAAACATGAGATCACAATCTAAATGCCCAAGTTACAGTCTGAATCTGAGAAAATTGATAAACTTCTTATTTGTTTCAAAAAACAATTTTAAAAGTGCATTTAATACAGCATCTGTATAAAATGATACATGTTCATATATCACTGAGACAAATATGTAGACTGCTGGCTTTGAACTTGAACTAATTATTCGGACGCAAGACTAGATTAATGAGGCAGAATGATAGAGGGTCTTCTGAGAACTGGCCTCAGCAAAAGTGAGCTCATTGCAGATGCAGTAATAGGTCAAAGCATCCATTGGGTTAAGAAAAGCTATCCAACCCAGCATATTATCATTTAAACACATTGTCCTCAATGATTGGTGTTATCTGACAAAAGAATTACTGAATGCTGACTAAAAATACTTGAAGATAATGTTAATTAGAAGCCTTTGCCTAATGTTGCTTTGTGCTAAGAGTCTTGTTAAATTAGGCTGATAGTACAAAAGTGACAACAGTTCTTTACGAATCTCCAAGGTTCTGAGATTGATCTTGGCCCCAACAATAGTGTTTTTCTGCCTCCAGCACTTCATTAATTTATTCATGCTAAATTATAAAGAGCTTTTGAAACATATCCAATATCTTACACATGATAGCATAAAAGCCATGTCTGCAGTTAGTTCAAATTGTTTAAAATCTGGTCTTTCATACTCAATGGAATATAAAACTTATACATAAATTGCTTAAAAATGTATTCATTATAGGTTAAAAATACAATCCTGTCACTGCAAAACCACTTTGGCCCATATATATTCAGAATATGTTAACACCCAAAAACGTTTTCTACCATCGAACAGGCAATTTTCAACATTACCATCCAAATTTCCTGAAGGCACTGAGGGAGGTCTTGTTTCCAGGCACGTTATCTGAGCATGAATCTTCATGTTAGACATGATCGAGTAAACTGAACAATAGGAAACATGTGTAGTGGTCATTTTAAAATAGAATCTTCGAAGAATCAATTTTCTGAATAGCGTGAGGGTCAGGAGTCCTACAGTGTGAGCAACAACATGAATCAATGACATAAAGCAGACTGAGAGTAAGTGGCATGGTATCTGCTGCAGGTACAATAAAAATTGAAATCCCAAATTTCAAATTGAAGAACCATAAACTGAGGGGTATAAAGTAGTTGTAAAACCTGTGGATTCATGCTTGCCCAGTTTTACATCTGTTCAAACAGGAATTATGCTACCACCTCAAACCACAGTCAGGAATGTTTAAGAATCATGGGATTAAAACCATTCTCAGTAGACAATGTACTATAAACAGCAAACCACTGATGAAATTAGTCTCTCTGGAAGAGTTCCAGCTACTTTTGGCTTCTCATTTGCTGTTCTCCCAAAACTACTCAATCACTTCCACTGCTGCACACACATTTCCCAAGCTTCCACACTATTCCCACATGATCCCAAAGCACTGGAAATCCAGAACCCCTCACAAAAGCACTTCTCTCACTTAATCAAATGCAACATCAAAGCACATCCGTTTTCTCATAAAACATCTCCTCACGGGGGTGACTATGTAAAAGCCTTGTATCAATTGTGTGTTTTTCACATCTAAACAACATATATTATGTGAGATTGTTTGAATCCAATACAAAATACCCATCCAACCTTCTTCTGCATGAAATTTACAAGCCATTTACAAGTTAATCTCTAATTGATCTACATAATTCACATCACAGAAAAATGACCTGGATCCCCACTGGGACAATGAGAGCAGTGGCCTGAAAGAAGCAGACCCAGTCAGAAGCTGAACCTCACAGTATGACCGTGAATAATGGGAAATATGCTCATTTGTGTCATTTGCCCCAACGACAATGTAGATTTGGTGACACATATAATCTAAGAACCAATTTAAAAATATCTGTTTCAGTCCTTAGCATACTAAGTCCAAGTACATCTTGCGAAGTCAGCTGCAATCTTTTCTTACTGAGTCCTGGTTGATGTCCACATATAGTTCATAACACAAGAAAACCATAAGAAAATTAAGTATATTGACCACACTTCTCCATTCCATGTGACCAATAACTGTGTGCAATCAACCTTACTGCAACACCTCCCCCACCAGTTGTAACTACCCCTTAATTTACCATTTCCAATTCACCACATTACTTCATGTGCTCTGAGACCGAATTATGAAAACCTTGATTTCAAAACTGTAAACTGTGCACGTCTCTTCCAAATATCATGCTGTAATTCACTATGCCTGTGTCACACCTTTTCTTTCTCTTGAATCAGAGTTCCTCTATTCCAACAGCCATGATTTTAGTCTCTCTCCGCACTTCTTAAAAACCTTGCTCCCGTCTTTTTGGCCTTGCGATGGAGTGTAAATAATGACATTGTGAACCCATTCATAATGAATGCAACAATGTTACAGGAAAGATAGATTTAGGGCATGTAATTTGAAGTAACATTGTACACGATCTTCTAATCATTCCTAGGTATCCATTGTTCTTTCTAAACCACCTGAAATGGATTCAAGTTTTGCTGTTACTGCACAGTAGCCAAAATCTATAGATATTTCTTGCTGATCTGGAACTTTATACTTTGAGGCCTTAAAAAGTGAACAAGCTGACTTTTTCCATAAAGATGCAAAGTGTATTACAAAACATAACATTCCTGCATAACCCATCCCGTGGCTGACATTAGACCCACCCTGGCAATCTCTCAACTTTAAAAATCAGCTATGCTTTAAAATTCTGTCATAACTCTGTAACCTTATATAATTCTACAACTAATAGCATGGCATTGATAACTAGACATTGGCAGACGTGGCAGATACCACATGGTGCCAGTAGTGGTAATAAGGGTTATTGGAGGTAGTTCAGTGGCACCAAACTTCCTTAGACTTGGACTTATCTAATGTTCAGTGATGGAGGATACAGCACCAAAGAGGCACTTAATAAACAAGTTCTCTGCATGATGGTAGTAAGTACGACTACATTACAAATCAGATCTAACTACTAGGGCCTGAAGAAGCTAGCAGAGATACATCTGCTCCCTCTGAACGTGAGAGCAGCACTCCTTGTCTCCACCAATAGGTTAGGTATGTTATCAATAATATTGTGGAGGGGGGAGCCAATATAACATGAACATTCTTCAGAATCATCACCTTGTACAATATGACCTTTCAATTCTTTTCCTGAGCGTCGGAGAGATTTACTGAGATCCACATTGGATGTTATACCATCAGTGATTTGGCTCAATGTTCCTTAATTCCCCATATAAAAATTTCTACCTTCCTACTGCCATTAAGATCTTTTCGGCGGCATGGTGGCTCAGTGGTTAGCGCTGCTGCCTCACAGCGCCAGGGATCCGAGTGTGGTCCCTGTCTGTGTGGAGTTTGCACATTCTCCCAGTGTCTGCGTGGGTTTCCTCCGGGTGCTCCGGTTTCCACCTGCAGTCCAAAGATGTGCAGGTTAGGTGAATTGGCCATACTAAATTGCCCATAGTGTTCGGTGCATTAGTTAGGGGAATGGGTCTGGGTGGGTTGCTCTCCAGAGGGTCGGTGTGGACGTGTTGGGCCAAAGGGCCAGTTTCCACACTGTAGGGAATCTAATCTAAAAAAGCCTGACCTGAATGGTGGACAAGTTGTTGGAGGGAATCCTGAGGGACAAGACGTACGTGCATTTGGAAAGGCAAGGACTGATTCGGGATAGTCAACATGGCTTTGTGCGTAGGAAATCATGTCTCACAACTTAATTGAGTTTTTTCAAGAAGTAACAAAGAAGATTGATGACGGCAGAGCAGTAGATGTGATCTATATGGACTTCAGTAAGGCATTCGACAAGGTTCCCCATGGGAGACTGATTAGCAAGGTTAGATCTCATGGAATACAGGGAGAACTAGCCATTTGGATACACAACTGGCTCAAAGGTAGAAGACAGAGGGTGGTGGGGGAGGGTTGTTTTTCAGACTGGAGGCTTGTGACCAGTGAAGTGCTGCAAGGATTGGTGCTGGGTCCTCTACTTTTTGTCATTTATATAAATTATTTGGATGTGAGAATAAGAGGTTTGCAGATGACACCAAAATTGGAGGTGTGGTGGACAGTGAAGGGGGTCACCTCAGATTACAACAGGATCTGGACCAGATGGGCGAATGGGCTGAGAAGTGGCAGATGGAGTTTAATTCAGATAAATGCGAGGTGCTGCAGTTTGGGAAGAAAATCTTCACAGGACTTATACACTTAATGGTAAGATCCAAGGGAGTGCTGAACAAAGACACCTTGGAGTGCAGGTTCATAGCTCCTTGAATGTGGAATTGCAGGTAGATAGGATAGTGAAGAAGGCATTTGGTATGCTTTCTTTTATTGGTCAGAGAATTGAGTACAGGAGTTGGGAGGTCATGTTGCAGCTGCACAGGACATTAGTTAGGCCACTGTTGGAATATTGCGTGCAATTCTGGTCTCCTTCCTATTGGAAAGATGTTGTGAAACTTGAAAGGGTTCAGAAAAGATTTACAAGGATGTTGAACGATTTGAGCCACAGGGAGAGGCTAAACAGGCTCGGGCTGTTTTCCCTGGAGCGTCAGAGGCTGAGGGGTGACCTTATAGAGGTTTACAAAATTATGTGAGGCATGGATAGGATAACAAAGTCTTTTCCCTGGGGTCAGGGAGTCCAGAACTAGAGGGCATAGGTTTAGGGTGAGTGGGGAAAGACATAAAAGAGACCTAAGGGGACAACGCTTTCATGCAGAGGGTGGTATGTGTATGGAATGAGCTGCCAGAGGAAGTGGTGGAGGCTGGTACACTTGCAACATTTAAGAGCATTTGGATGAGTATATGAATAGGAAGGGTTTGGAGGGATATGGACCGGGTGCTGGCAGGTGGGACTAGATTGGGTTGGGATATCTGGTTGGCATGGACGGATTGGACCGAAGAGTCTGTTTCCATGCTGTACATCTCTATGACTCTATCTCTTTAATCAAGTTTTAGTCACCTTTATCAGTGGCAACACGTACTTTTATAAGTGTATATTGTTGTATCATGACAGATATTCCACACCAGGAAAGCCTGTGTCTTTTTTACATGACATGATGTGATTATCTGTTGTAATGGTAGTTGTCTTGTCTTCAGTCACTCTTTCTGTAATGGAGTCAGTTAGCTATGTTTTTATGTACTGTATAGTAACATCAATAAGCATAGAACCCAAATTGTGTCAGCTTGTTTACTTGAAGGCCTGAAAGTATAAAGTTCCAGATCAGCAAGAAATATCTATAGAGAATGGCTACTGTGCAGTAACAGCAAAAGTCAAATCTATTTCAGGGTGTTTAGAAAGAACAATGGATACCTGGGATTGATTAGAAGATTGTGTGCAATGTTACTTCAAATTACATGCCCTAAATCTTTCTTTCCTGTAACATTGTGAATCCACTCATAATGAATGCAACAATGTCACATTGTAACTACCTAAATTTGTAAAATTGTAACTATCTAAATAGTTGCAAATAAACTTCAAGATATAGGATTCAACAGAACCTAACAATCTGTGTTGTGTGTTATCTAGGATGGTATGTATATAAACTCACAAGCTGTCTCACAGACTGCAATGCAGAGCTATGAATAGGGATGACAGAGGCTCCCACCTTTCTTTCTTTTACAGGGATGATTAAGAAACTCTCCCACACATCCCACCGACCAATGGCATGTTGGAACATTTTACATCGAGGTACATGTTTAGCCATCTTATAAACTCATCTTCCTTAGTGTATACGTCCTGGGGTCAGGACTCAAAATGACTCTGAGACATGATATCCCATTTCTTTATGAAGCTTGGTGCCAAATCATTGTGAAACACAGTGAGGTGTTTTATTACAATAAAACAACTACATAAATAAACACAAGTTGTTGCTTCACTTCTTTGTTTAAACATTCACTGAGACACTCTTCTTTTCATTTCATTAGTTTTCACATTCTGACTGGTGTTTCCTCTCTTCTTTGTTTGGCTTTATTCAGCTCAGTCTCCAGAGCGCTCTCCTTTTCAACTGAAGAGAATCATAGTAATAAATGTGAAACAGTTTGCTCCCGATCAAACTTGCTCTTAAGCAGAATGTGTTCTCCAGAGAAGTCACTTGTACCTTGCACAGATGAAACAGATATTTACATTTAATCTTCATTCAGTTCAGACAGAATTACACAGGTGTATTGCTGATGACTGCCAAGTGATGTTTTTGAAATGCAATGCCTGTAGGTCATCATTGCATAATGTCCGGATTGGTCTAATTGCCTTCAACATGATGTGTTTTGTCATTTAGCTTCCAAATTCAAACAGTTATTTGTTGCTTGCTGACAGAAATGCTGACATCCCCCAGTGATGGGACATGTAAAAAGCAGTCTGCCACAAATTAAGTCACTCCATGGTGACCTCTGTCTTCACTGAGCTACTCTGCCAGGTTTGGTGTCGATATGACAAACAGAGTTGCTTAATTGGACAGTTTCCACATGGACACAAGTGGTGGCAAAGCTCTGGTAACATAAGCTGTAGGAAAAGGATTAGAATGCATCCCACTCCCCATCCCAAACCCCTACCATCACCACCAGATCCTAATGTATTGTCTTGTGCAGCAAACACAGTTTGTAAAGGGGTTTTTCCATGTTTAGTTTTAATTTTATCCTGTACCAGGCCAACCATATTTTCCAAAGACAGAGTCTTTATGTAAATCTCTATTTCTTAATCAAATCAGCTGCTGCATTGGGATGATCTCGCTCCATTCAGCTACATTGCCCAAACTGCTGTGTATCAGAGAAGACTCAGGTCTTCCCAGGTCGTTGTAAAAGATCCCATGGCACTATTTTGAAGCAACGGGCAGGGGAGTTACCTGCGGGGCCCTGTACAATATTTAACCCTTAAAGAACATCACAAAAACAGATTAATTGGTCATTATCACATCGCTGTTTGTGGAAACTTGCTGTGCGTTAGGGAGCTGTCATATACTCCCAAATGGCACAAGTGACTACATTGCAAACTTATTTTATTGGCTGGAATGTGCTTTAGAACATCCCAAGGTCCGAAAAGGCTCTGTATAAATGCACATCTTTGTTCTTTTTGCTGTAAGTGCCATACTTCTCACAGAAAGATTCCATTCCCTCAACCATCTTAACCTTGTACAATACTGCAGCTACCTTTGTACGACACAGTACTTACACAGCACAGAAACAACCTGCTTGGTTTAACAGGTCCACATACGCATTTACAGTTCATGTAAGTTAAGTCCATCCTACATTTCAGATAATTCCTTAACATAAGGCTATGCTCCTTAAACATATCACTATGCTCCTTTCTCCCATAAGTGTCTAATATCAAATAGCCATGTAGAATTCATTGCTTTAATGTAAAAGAAAATAATAAACCAAGTAAACTGTAAACAATAATATTTATAATCAAATCATTCAAAATCTACAAACTTCCAAGTACCTGTATCCACAGGAGATTGAGACAATGGCAAAAATGGCCTTGTGGGGAAACTAACATTAAAACATACTAGATGATTACCAGGAGACTCAGACAATCAAGTAATTGTGCTGCGTAATAATGAGAAGGGTTTTCACATTTTACTTCAGAAAATGTTACAAGCTATAAAATACTTGTAAATGTTGTTGGCTCCTCCATGTAATAATTATCATGGAAGTAGGAACATACAAGATGAGTCCAGATCAGTGTGGTACTGGAAAAGCACACAGCAGGCCAGGCAGCATCCGAGGAGCTGGAAAATCGACGTTTCGGGCAAAAGCCCTTCATCAGAAATCCTGATGTAGGGCTTTTGCCTGAATTGTCGATTTTCCTGCTCCTTGGATTCTGCCTGGCCTGCTATGCTTTTCCAGCACCACTTTAATCTGGAGTCTGATTTCCAGCATCTGCAGTCCTCACTTTTGCCTAGTACATACAAGATGAGTACCTGTTCATCTCCCTATATGGAGCTTGAACGCAGCAATACTTCATGGGATGGTTTTGTTATTTCTCAGTTGGGTGGTTCATATTGAATGAATATTGTTTCTCAAGAAATCAGATCCTGCCTCATGGAACTCTGATGACCGACAATGATACGAGCAGTAGTAGTGACAAATCTTTGAAGGGTAGGTGTCAGTTTGTTAATGCCTCTCCAGTCTTCCTTCCAAGTAGGATGGCTGTGGATTCTAAACTCTACCACAGACTTCAGTGCATGACCAAGTCTAATGCTTCTGACCGTGCTCTGTTATTGAAGGTGTCACCTTTCAGATGAAACATTAAGGCAAGGTTTAAGCTCTGCACATTACATCCCTCATATTTTTTCCTCAACAAACATCTCAACTGGTCTTTTCTCATTTACCATTTGTTGAACTGGTGTTATGAAAAGGGTGGTTGCCATATTTGGCCTGCATTATCGCACTGAATTGAATTCAAAAATAATTCATTCATTATAAAACAGTGAATTGTTGATAACATGGAGAACTAATGTGCAGGTTTACCTCATCCTCCTATCACCTCTGTATTTGCTGACTGATCTTGATTTCTGATCAGGAAGAGGTGTTGCTTTTTAAATTCTCATGCTAGTTTCTGAACCCCCTCTGTAGTCATACTCCTCTCTCTCTCTCTCCTTCTAGTTTCCTACAGCCTAACCAAACCTCTGAGCCAGCCCGAACTGCCTCCTTTTCACCATGGATGTCCAATCCCTCAAAACCTCCATTCCCCACCAGGACGGACTGCGAGCTCTCAGTTTCTTCCTCAACCAGAGGCCTGAACATTCCCCATCCACCACCATTCCCCTCTGCCTGGCTGAACGTGTTCTGTCACTCAACAATTTCTCCTTTAATCCATCTTACTTCTGCTAAGTCAAAGGAGTGGCTATGGGCACCTGCATGGGTCTCAGTTATACCCTGCCTCTTTATAGGGTATAGAGTCATAGAGATGTACAGCATGGAAACAAAGCCTTCGGTCCAACCCGTCCATGCCAACCAGATATCCAAACCCAATCTAGACCCACCTGCCTGCACCCGGCTCATATCCCTCCATACCCTTCCTATTCATATACCCATCCAGATGCCTCTTAAATGTTGCAATTGTACCAGCCTCCACCACTTCCTCTGGCAGCTCATTCCACATACGTACCACCCTCTGCATGAAAAAGTTGCCCCCTTAGGTCTCTTTTATATCTGTCCCCTCTCACCCTAAACCTATGCCCTCTAGTTCTGGACTTCCCCACCCCAGGGAAAAGATTTTGTCTATTTATGCTATCCATGCCCCTCATAATTTTGTAAACCTCTGAAAAGTCATCCCTCAGCCTCTGAAGCTCCAGGGAAAACAGCCCTAGCCTATTCAACCTCTCCCTATAGCTCAAATCCTCCAACCCTGGTAGCATCCTTGTAAATCTTTTCTGAACCCTTTCAAGTTTCACAACATCTTTCTGAGAGGAAGGAGACCAGAATTGCACGCAATATTGCTGTGGAACAATCCTAGTTCCAGTCCTATACTGGCCGTCTCCCACAATTCTGTGTTCAGTATATCCATGACAGCTTTGCTTCATGTTCCCACCAGGACCTTCATTTTTGCCTCCAACTTCCACCCTCTATAACTTTTAGATTGTTCATTTCGGACACTTTCCTCCCTTTCCTTGACCTCACCATGTCCTTTTTAGGGGATAATCTGTCCACTGCCACCTCCTACAAAGCCACTGACTTCCAGAACTACCTTCACTACAGCTCTTCATACCCCACATCCTGCTACGACTCCATCACTTTCTCCCAGTTCCTTCACCTACATCACACCTGTTCACTTGATGTCACCTTCCTAAACATTGTTGCTGACACGGCGTCCTTCTTCCATGACCATGGTCTCCCACCCACCGTGGTTGACAGGGCCCTCAACCACATCCAACTTATCACCCAAGCTTCTGCCCTTCCTTCTTCCCATCACTCACAAAGGGTTCCCCTTGTCCTCACCCTTTCATCCCAGCAGCCTCTGCAATCAAAGGAGCATTCTCCTCCATTTCAGACAACTCCAGTAGAATGCCACCACAAAACACATCTTTCCCTCACTTGCCCAGTCTGCATTTTGTAGGAATCGTTCCCTACGGGACATCCTAGTTCAATCCACAACCACCAACACTAACCCCTCTCTCATGGCACCTTCCCATGTAACCACAGAAGGTGCAATACCTGTCCCTTCACCTCCTCCCCATTTACCATCCAAGGACGTAAACAGTCTTTCCAGGTGAAACAGCATTTCACCTGTACCTCCTCCAATCTTGTGTATTGTATTCGCTGTGCTCAATGTGGCTTACTGTACATTGGAGAAACCAAATGCAGACTGGGATGACTGCTTGTGGAACACCTCTGATCTGTGCACAAACAGGACCCGACCTTCCTGTACTGGAACACAGCATCCTGCTTACATGCCCACTTGTCTGTCCTTGACATGCTGCAGTGCTCCCGCGAATCACAATGCAAACTGAAGGAACATCATCACATCTTCAGACTACGCGTTTTATAGCCTTCTGGACTTAATATTGAGTTCAACATCTTCAAACTGTGACCATTTCTTCCCTTCGTTTTAGCTTGTTATCACGTTTTACTCGCAACCCCACCACCCGCCCCTCCCCCTCCCCCACTGCCCCCATCACACCCCTTCTATCCTTTCAAGTCTGGTAGGAGACTCACCATTGATCTGGCCATTCTCAGTTCGGATTGAGTGATCAGAATTTATCAACATCTTCTCCCCCCCCCAGCCCATTCAAAGTGTGTTCAGCTCTGATAAAGTGTCATCTACACTCAAAACGTTAGCTTGCTCTCTCTCCATGGATGCTGCCTGACCCACTGTGATCTCAAGCATTTTTTTTGTTTTTAGGTCAGATTCCAGTATCTGCAGTAATTTGTTCCTAGCCTCATGCGACCTGGCATAACAGTTTGTTTAATAATGCGCCTGTGAAGCATCTTGACATGTTTTATGAGATTTGCAAACCACCCATAATGTATTTTGTTGTTGCTTTTTGCATTTTCCTAATAAGGGTGGTTCAGAGACTGGAAGCAAGTACAGATATTGATTCATATCCACTAAAGAAGCACTCTGAAGATCTAGTCACTTGCTTCAACAATATGAATATGGACAGGAGATCAAATTGTTATCACTCCCCAAAGGCTTAGAGGTAAAGTCAACCACCCAGAGCTTGGGAATCCAGGAGGGCGAGAATAGGATCCCTAGTCTTCACTGAGTTGGCCTACACAGTGAGGGCAGAGGATGAGCCACTGTCTGACAATAACAGACATTGGTTCTGAAATGCAAAACCTTCAAGGCTCCCACTCTAGATCAACATGTAGCAAATAAAGCAAAGACCCATGGGCATTGGAGATTTGAGTTAAAAGCAAGCTGCTGGTGCAGATCTGGCAGTATTGATGGAGAAAGAAGGAGTTAACATTTTGAGTCCAGACCTGCTCAAGTTTCTCCAGTATTTTGTTTTTATTTCAATATGCAGCAGCCACTGCTGAAATGCTTATTTAATGAGGACAGGGACTGCTCTCGTTAACTGTCACTGGCAGTTTCTAATTGTGGGGGAAAACCAGTCAGGCCCACTGGTGACTCAGTTCATTAGTGTAAATCCAACTGAGGATTCTGAACAAAATGCTCTACCTACAAATTGACTGGAATGTGGAATTCAAGATATAGTTCAGCCAAAGGAATAGCAGTTTATATTGACAGGGTTAGATAAAGAAAAAGGTGGAAGAGGGCGACGTGGAACACAAACACCAGCATGGTCAAGTTGGACCAAATGGCCTATTTCTGGGCTGCTCATTTACTTAACTGTCAGGCTTAGCATGTGAAGAAAATAATCAAGAAGGCTAATGGAATGCTAAACAGCTGGAGTGTAGGGATGCAGACATTACCCCACTTAGAATACTGTGAGCAAATCTGGACACCACACCTTACGGAGATATGTTTTGGCCCCAGATGGAATTCAACAATGGTTTAGGAGGATGACACCTGGGGTTTGGTTGTGAGAAGAAATGAAACAAATCAGGCCATTTTTCAACAGAATTTAGACGGTTAAGGGGTGATGCACTCAGGTTCTTCAGGATATTAACAGAAAAAGACAGGGCAGATAAAGATAAATTAATTTCCACTGGTTGAAGATTCCAGAACCATGGGGCAGCATCTAGGAATTAGGGCCAAGCCATTCAGGAGAGATGTTATAAAGCAGTTCGACATGCTAAGCGTGGAGGAGGTTTGTAATTATCTTTTTCAAACAGAGGTCAATGCTAATCCAATTGGTAAATTTAAATCGAAGATAGACAAATTTTTTACCATGCAAAGCTATCAAGGGATACGGGTCTAAGGCAGGCATATGGAGTCAGGCCACAGATCGGCCATGATCTTACTGAGTGGCAGAGCAGGTTCGAGGGGCCGAATGGCCAGTTCCCAAGAATGGCCTATTAAGCAAATTTCCAGTAGATAATCACCAATACGGAAGACTAAGCAAGAAAGAGCAAATAAAACAAATAAATACCAGAATTAAACATCACATTTGTAGATCAGTACAAGCCGTTTAGAAGTGAGGCTGTTAGGCTAAGCTGTTGCAGAGAATAATATATTCCAGGGCTTAAAGAGGTGAACGTAGGAAGTGTTTATTCAACAAAGACCCAAACGGTTATAAACTGCTGATTTCAGTACCACTGCACTACACACACACACACACACACACACACACACACACACACACACACACACACACACACACACACACACACACACACAATATATGTGAGGGTATTATGAATGTATATCACTGCACTTGGGGTCAATGTCCTCATGCTTTAGGAGTACTTCAACATTATCACAATATAAACATTTCACTTAAACCTGCATAGATTTTACCCATTTTCCACAGCGCAATCTGATGCTAATCTTCTTGACTGATGCACATTCGAGTGCACCTGTAGTGCTCATTACAAATGCAGAGTCCCCTGCAGCCTTAAAGGAGCCCTGTCGTCAAGGTAACAGACTCTTGCCAGGTGCAGAAACATGATGATTTGACAAAGTCAACCTCACTGTATTACCTACTTATTTTGCTCATCTCATTTAAAAAAAAACTTCTTCAATAAAAAGTTTGCAGCACAGCACATTGATAATGTTTAAATTGCTCTGCTAAGGTTTCAGCAGTGCCTTGTAACAAAAAGCATGTTTTAGGTTAATTGGAATAGCTGTTATGTTACAAACTCAATCAGCAGGAAATGTGTGTCTCCCTTTACACGAATGAAAACTAGAAAAGGAGAATGTTTCTTGAATGGCGAGAGACTCGTATTTATAGGGATCTGGGTATCACGTGAAGTGCAGAAAGTTAACACGCAGGGAAAGTAAACAATTATGAAAGTAAGTGGCAAGTCATAGAGATGTACAGCACAGAAATAGACCCTTCCGTCCAACCCGTCCATGCTGAACAGATATCCCAACCCAATCTAGTCCCACCTGCCAGCACACGGCCCATATCCCTCCAAACCCTTTCTATTCATATACCCATCCAAATGCCTCTTAAATGTTGCAATTGTACCAGCCTCCACCACATCCTCTGGCAGCTCATTCCATCCATGTACCACCCTCTGCATGAAAAAATTGCCCCTTAGGTCCCTTTTATATCTTTCCCCTCTCACCCTAAACCTATGCCATCTAGTTCTGAACTCCCCAACCCCAGAGAAAGGACTTTGCCTATTTACCCTATCCATGCCCCTCATAATTTGGTAAACCTCTGTAAGGTCACCCCTCAGCCTCCAACGCTCCAGGAAAAACAGCCCCAGCCTGTTCAGCCTCTCCCTATAGTTCTAATCCTCCAACCCTGGCAACATTCTTGTAAATCTTCTCGGAACCCTTTCAAGTTTCACAACATCTTTCCTATAGGAAGGAGACCAGAATTGCATGCAATATTCCAACAATGGCCTAACCAATGTCTGTACAGCTGCAACATGACCTCCCAACTCCTGTACTCAATACTCTGACCAATAAAGGAAAGCATACCAAATACCTTCTTCACTATCCTATCTACCTGCAACTCCACTTTCAAGGAGCTATGAACCTGCACTCCAAGGTCTCTTTCTTCAGCAACACTACCTCGGACCTTACCATTAAATGTATAAGTCCTGCTAAGATTTGCTTTCCCAAAATGCAGCACCTCGCATTTATCCGAATTAAACTCCGTCTGCCATTTCTTAGCCCATTGGCCCATCTGATCAAGATCCTGTTGTAATCGGAGGTAACCCTCAAGTACTTGTAACAAAGAATTGCACTGTAAGAGTTAAGAAATCATAGTAGTGCAATAAGAACTTGGTGAGACCACACTGGAAGTCTTCCGTATAGTTTTACTCTCCTTATACAATGATTTATTTATTTGTATGGGAAGGAGTGTAATGAAGATTTACTGGGCTGTCTCTTGGTATTAGGAAACAGCCCATTGTGGAGAAATTGAATAGACCTATATTCCCTCAAATTTAGACAGTCTGAAAGTGCATTGAAACATTTCAGCCCTAAACGCGGTGGGTCAAAGGGCCTGTTTCTATGCTCCATGACTCTGCATACAAATTTAAAGGAGTTTGATAAGGTAGCTGGTGATGAGAGGACTTTCCCCCTGGCTGGGAGTTTCGAATCAAAGGCCACATCCGTAATTTATGACTGAGGTGAGTAGACTTTTTCCACTCAAACCATTGTGGATTTTTTGGAATTTTCTATATCAAGCACTGAAGTTGCCCAATTGTTGAGCAAATTAAAGACGGAGATGGATAAATTTATGGATATTAAATTTATCCATAAGTTAGTTAAGTTAGAAGATCAGCTGCTATCTTATTGAATGGCCAAGCAGCCTCGAGGACCAAATGGCTAATTACTTCTCTTCTTTTCTGTAGTCTCAATCAATTTGGATAAACTGACTTTTCCTGGTTTTTTGTGCAGCTCAGACCCACTCTGTGAATAGCCAAAAGATTCAATGGCTTGGGCTTCTCACCTATTATAATGCATGCATTCAGTTTTGCTCAGTATCAAATGTCTTGACCAGCCAATTGAGGACAATTGCCCATTGCAACACAGAGTGCGAGCTCAAATGTGAAGTTATGAGAATCTGAGTTTAGGTTTTTATGATAAAATCTATAAATGAAAAAAATGTCAATATAAGTCTCAATGGAGCTGTGGATGTCTCAAAAAGATCCGACTGCTTCACTGATTTCCTTACGAAGCAACCCTACATTCCTTAACCAATCTTGCATATGCATAACCTCAATAACACACCAAGATGTGTTATATCATTACTGGTTGAATAAGACACATAGACGGACTAGGCATGGCCAATGAATGCCAACTTTGCCATCATGCCCATGACACTCACCAGAGGATTAAGGTTGGTGAGACAGTGTCCAAGCATATACTGTTCTGGTCAGAAGTTCATTCCTACTCCCACAACACTACTTTCCAACTGCACTGTTTACCCCACATTTGTCTACACCCTGTTCTCACCTAATTATCCCTCAATTAACATATTACCATCCCTGTTCCCTCATCCCATTTCGTCAAAGGTTTCCCCTGTAAGATCCTACCAGAGAGTGGTAACCCATGTCTCTTGAACTAATATTTTCTAAAAATGTTTCTGGTCCTGCTCAGGCGTGCTTACAAGAACAAGGATGCATTATAAGCAGAGAGAGTAAACTACAAGCTCTTTTTTCTGACATCACAGAAAAGGCTAAGTTGAAAGGCAGCTATGAATTAAGATGCCCTTTGTGGATACCTATAGTGCTCTGGTGTTTAAGTTGCGCAATTCTGAAAGTTTACATAGAATAGACTACACAGCAGCTTGCTGCATTTCACAGTTTTCTGGATGGTGAGTCAGCATAGCAGCTCATAACAAGCTGCACATTGAGCATAATAATATTGGCCAAGTAAGTAATCCTCAGGCAGAATGTTCAAACAGGATGTCACTGCACAAGCACAGCAGACCAAGCTGAACATGAATCTCAGCAGAAAGTACTACTTTGGATCTTTAAAGTCCCTGCATATGCTGCAAAGTGTGAAAGTCTAACCCCATTCAAGGCAAAAAGCTATGAAGAGAATATATCAGTTGCAAAGGACAACAAATTAGTACCAGTGCTGATTGCAGGTAACTTCTGAAAATTCTGCTCCTTTGACGACAGATGTGCTCATTTTTCAGTGGGTCCCCATCTACATTTAATTGGACGAAAAGAACCAAGTAAAACGCATAAGAAAAGTTGTAGCCAGCAGCACATGTTAATCTTTCATTACAATAACATGATTACATTCTTGTAATGGGACTGGATATGTTTGATGTCACTCCGCAAATGTTGACTTAATGATATCATGCTTGTTTACCTTCAGAAGATTACTTAAAAACTACTGGATGAATATTTTACAAACATGTGCCCAACACTCCTTAATTATCATCTTTTACTCAGAATGTCCTTGGAAAAGCTGAAGTGTTATTCAAGACCTACTGTGCAGTTACAACCTATAGATTACCACAACATTTCGTGTTGATTTCAATGTACTGCAGCTTCAATATTCAACATATCTGACTGTTCATGATTCAGATATTTACATTTTAAAAGCCCTGATGTGCAGATAAAAAAATGCTTCAAGAGTACAATTCTTTCAAATATGTCTCACAGTAAAAGAATGTTCCTTATCAATTTAGATTTGCATGGGTTCGTGCCTAGCATTAAAATGAGCAAATGTTGGAATGCCACAGATTAGGCAGGCTGGGTCTTCCCACCCCCACCTGACCTCATCAGTGTCAGCCCCAGACACAGAACATAACCTTGGATGACCTTAGTGGAGTGCTGCGCTTCTCATGGCTCTCAGGCTATTCTACAATCTCAATGCACACATAAAGGAGCTGAAGAAAAGCTCCAAGTGAAAAACGACAAATGCCACAGAGGTTATGTTGTTGATTGCTGCCTCAGGAGAAAGAGAAAACGTGAAACATATGCACATCTAGGAAATCTTTGAACTCCATAAATACGGAAGATAAATTTGTGGGCATTCCTCCACAGATAATAAAGTTTACACTACCACTGAGTGCACACAGTGGCTTAAAGGATTAGCCTTGTAACACTTAGCTAAATGATTAGAAAAAGCGATAACGCGTGCTCGCCTTAATTAAGGCACTGGTCAGACTACAACACAACACTACTTCCTTGATGCATACTGATATCAAACTCAGTGTAGATGGACATCCAGAAGTACAGGAGTCAACATTCCTCTGATAATCCAGTAGAGTTCTTGTCATCATCCAAATGTAAGTTTAATAAGAATTAGATTTAATTGTCATGTGTACTCAAGTACAGGAAAACAGGTATTCAGTGAAAAGTGTACAAAGTCGCCATTCTCCATCACCAATGCCTCCCAGGAGCAAAAGAAAATGGGGGAAAAAAAACACAAAAGGAGAAAAAAAAGAACAAAAAGCAGACCGAACTGAATGAGCTCAGGAGCTCGAATGCGGTGCTGCTAATCCATCGACATCTTAACATGTGATTGGAATGTGTAGAGTGGATATTAAACAAGAATATCAATTGTCAATGGATTCATAGCTGTGGAGGCCCACAGTGGAAAAGGCTGAACCACTTTGGCCTCAATAATTTTACTGAAAAAATTAAACATTTTAGACCAATTTCCCAGGCACAAAATTTCCTTCATCCTTTAGGTATAAATAGAAACTCCATGCATTTTGTCATAATGTAATGTTATTATCATTGGGGATTTGTAATGAGCATTAATGGAGTTGTGATGAGTACTGACAAAAGATTTAATAATGCAAAGCGCTTTCCTTGACACTACACTGCAGAAAGCAGCAGCTAAGAATTTTTGTCATGTTATGTCACCCTAGCCATAGCCTCATAGCTGCTTAGAGAATCAGAGCATCTGCACAGCAGAAGGACAAGTTAAGGGAATGTTGCTTACAGCCAGCTTACTTCGCTTTGAGGAACATGTTCATGATGCTATCACTGTACAATATGTGACCCGATGGTATAAAAATCTCAGTGTCCTTCTAACTTCATCCACTTGCAGCATGACAGAGTTGTGAATGCATGGAATGCGTTGCCAGTGGTGGTGGTGGAAGCAGAGTCATTAGGGACATTTAAGCGATTGCTGAACATGCACATGGATAGCAGTGAGTTGAGGGGGGGTGTAGGTTAAGTTATTATATTTTACATTAGGATTAAACCTTGGCACAACATTGTGAGCCAAAGGGCCTGTTTTGTGCTGTTCCTTTCTATGTTCTATGTTCTAGAAATATGCTGCAGTATACATCCACAGTACTCAGCCAGAGCCCAGAATCACCTGTGCCTGTGACGACACGTGGAGATATCAGGAACTATCAGAAAACGTCACTGAATTCTTCAGCCATGTACTGTTCTTATATTGTGGGAACTAACAAAGTATCATTGCATTAGGTTCAAATATCCTGAAGTTAAAAAGCACATCAAAGCATCTCTGTAGATCACGAGGGGCACAACAAATCCGGGTTAACAGCAGTGGCCATTTTTAGAAAAGTGACTCCCAGATACCATGTATCACATTAGGCTTATGTCTCTCACTGAACTCATGATCATGAATTATAAAGTATGCAAAAATACATAAATGAATGAATTAAGAAACCTTTCAAGAGCTTTTGGGAGATGATGTATCCATTTGTATTGAAAGTCCAAAGATATTACCATTTCCATTACAAAGGCAGTGATATTAACCCCAAAACTAACAATCAGGAGTGCAGCAATTCACAATCTAATATGATTAGATAGAATAAAACCCAATATGCAGATACAATGCAGTTATACATATCAAAATTTAGAGAATTATAAGAAACACTATTGCATATATAAACTCATCAAGGAGTGGCTTAGTACCAGATAAGGCAAAAGTGAGGACTGCAGATGCTGGAGATCAGAGTCTAGATTAGAGTGGTGCTGGAAAAGCACAGCAGGTCAGGCAACATCCAAGGAGCAAGAAAATCGACCTTTCGGGCAAAAGCCCTTCATCAGGAATGAAAGCAGAGAGCCTGACCTGCTGTGCTTTTCCAGCACCATTCTAATCTAGACTTAACATCAGATAACTCTGTCCCTAGACTTAAAAGGGATCTAAATCAAATCCAAAGAACTATAGTTTAAAATCAGTGGCAGTACAGATAATAAAATATATATTCAGAGATGTAATAGGGAACCAAAACACAGGATAAGGAAGTCACCGTGGTTTTTGAGGTTACATTTACTCACCCATATCGATTTCTTTGAAGGAATACCGAGTCAGTACACAAGGATTATACTACAGGTGCAATAGTGGGCGGCACGGTGGCACAGTGGTCAGCACTGCTGCCTCACAGCGCCTGTAGACCCGGGTTCAATTCCCGACTCAGGCGACTGACTGTGTGGAGTTTGCACGTTCTCCCCGTGTCTGCCTGGGTTTCCTCCGGGTGCTCCGGTTTCCTCCCACAGTCACAAAGATGTGCGGGTCAGGTGAATTGGCCAAGCTAAATTGCCCATAGTGTTAGGTAAGGGGTAAATGTAGGGGTATGGGTGGGTTGCGCTTCGGCGGGTCGGTGTGGACTTGTTGGGCCGAAGGGCCTGTTTCCACACTGTAAGTCTAATCTAATCTAATCTTTGAATTTTCATGAGAACTCCAAATGAGATACTGCAGATTCATGATTAAAATCGTGTGGAGTCAGGGGATATGGAACAGAATGGATATCAAGTTGGCTACTAAGTGGTAAACAAGTAGTGAGAGCTCCACAGCTCTCTGAACTAGAATTGTTCACAGAAATGATCTGAACTCAAGAACTAGAAGTTAAATTTCAAAAATTTGTCAATGACACCATTTTGGAAAAGAGAGATGTTGCATAATTATGGAAAAACATGACAAAACATAAGGCAGCAATAAAATTACAGAACAGATTTCCAAATGGCAAAGACATTCCAATGTATGTAGGTGGAGATTGTGCATTTTTGTAGGAAGGACAAGGAGGTCACCATGTTTGGATAATATCTGAAGCAGACAGAGGAGCAAAGGGATGAAAGGTACAAATACACAAATCATTAAACATAGCAGCTGAAAGCCACTAAAGCAGCAAACCATGCACTGGATTTCATTTCTACAAAAAGTAACTTCAAAAGCAGGGAAGTTATGCTCAGTTTGTAAAGAGCATTGATCTGACCACACTCGAGTATCATGTTGAGTTCTGCACTCCATTTTATAAACTGGATGAAGAGCACAGATTATCCACAATGTTGAAAGCTGAGTGGATATACTTAACAAAAAAGGCTGAACAGGTTGAGACTTTTCTCAAGAAAAGTGCTGTGGGGCACATGATAGAAGTCTACAAGACTATGGGAGGGTTTAACGTGTTAGGCAATACCACATGTAAAAGGGTCTACATCAAAGATCATAAATACAATTACTAATACAGCAAATTGGGGATTCAGGAGAAACTTCTTTACCCAAAGAATGATAAGAATGTGGTCATGTGGGCATGGTGAATAGCTGAGATTCACTTAAGGGGGAGCCATATAAAGGATGAGGGAGAAAGGAATAGAATGACATACTGATAAGATTAGAGTCGGGTCAGAGAGGTATAAAACCCTATGGACAAGCTGGCCTGTCCTTGATTCTTCAACATCTCTCCACCCATCATCCACGTTGTACTGGATCGCAATTGCCCAATCCCATTATTATGCAGCTAATCAATGTCAGCCAATCGCCACCCACTGCTCTCTTCCCATTCCTGCACTGCTACTTTTAGCATTCTATGCTTGGCTCCCTCCTATTTCTTACATACTGTTGCCTCAATTCTCCTGCTAGTGAAATCCTCATGCATACTCTTTTGTTGCTCACATACTTGATGTCCTAGAGCACACCAAGCAAGACTCTCTCATTCTCCTCTCTGTGAAACTGATGTTATCCAAAACCCTATTGACTGCATCCTAACTTGAAGCAAGTCCCATTCATCTTTAACCGCTGAACTCACGAATGATTTACATTGACTCTAAGTGCTGCTTAACGAGGAGTCAAAGAGTCATAGAGATGTACACCACAGAAACAGACCCTTCGGTCCAACCCGTCCATGTCGAACAAATATCCCAACCCAATCTAGTACCGCCTGCCAGCACCTGGCCTATATCCCTCCAAACCCTTCCTATTCATATACCCATCCAAATGCCTCTTAAATGTTGCAATTGTACCAGCCTCCATCACATCCTCTGGCAGCTCATTCCTTCCCCTACCACCCTCTGCGTGAAAATGTTACCCCTTCTGTCTCTTTTATATCTTTCCCCTCTCACCCTAAACCTATGCCCTCTAGTTCTGGACTCCCCGACCCCGGGGAAAAGACTTTGCCTATTTATCCTATCCATGCCCCTCATAATTCTTTAACCAATAAAGGAAAGCATACCAAATGCCTTCTTCACTATCCTATCTACCTGCGACTCCACTTCAAGGAGCTATGAACCTGCACTCCAAGGTCTCTTTGTTCAGCAACACTCCCTAGGACCTTACCATTAAGTGTATAAGTCCTGTGAAGATTTGCTTTCCCAAAATGCAGCACCTCGCATATATCTGAATTAAACTCCATCTGTCACTTCTCTGTCCATTGGCTTATCTGGTCAAGATCCTGTTGTAATCGGAGGTAATCTTCTTCGCTGTCCACTACACCTCCAAATTTGGTGTCATCTGCAAATTTTCTAACTGTACCTCTTATGCTCACCTCCAAATCATTTATGTAAATGACAAAAAGTAGAGGACCCAGCACCGATCCTTGTGGCACTCCACTGGTCACAGGTCTCCAGTCTGAAAAGCAACCCTCCACCACCACCACCCTCGGTCTTCTACCTTTGAACCAGTTCTGTATCCAAATGGCTAATTCTCCCTGTATTCCGAGAGATCTAACCTTGCTAATCAGTCTCCCATAGGGAACTTTGTATGTTGTTGTGAAATGACCTGTTCTAATGCAACAAATTCTACATAAATGCATTGACTTGAACTAAATGGTAAACCAAGAAATTTAACAACAATAAAAATCTAGATAGATTCATAAAATCTCAATTCCTAGATTGCTTAAAGCACTTTCCGTCACGTTAACCCGTTTCTGAATTGTACTGCAGTTGTGTTGCTGATTCCATAAGTACAGAAAACTGACAAGTACATGGTGAAAGTCTGGTGAATACATTGCTCCCTTCATAACCCATAGTTCAGCTTCATCAATCTCCCTCCCTAAAAATCACAAAACCCGAGGATAATGTGCAGAGCACAAAAGTACCATTGATGCTGAAACAGTTAAACATCAGTGAACAACAAACAGTACATTAACTCCCCCTTTAGCCATTATAATACCTAAGTGTATTACAAACAAAGTGTATTATGAACAAAATAAAATGGTGCAGACACTGGGTGCCTTAAACAAAAACAGAAAATGCTGGGAAATAATCCACAGGACTGACAGTCTGTGAAACTTTGAACCATGCACACTTTTTGTCATCTAATATCTCTTGGCCCTCTACTTTAATATCTCTTGGCGCTACACATTCTTGGGCAATTTAGCATGGCCAGTCCACCTAACCTGCACATCTTTGGACTGTGGAAGGAAACCCACGCAGACAGACAGAATGTGCAAACTGCACATAGACAATCAACCAAGGGTGGAATTGAACCCAGTACCCTGGTGCTAGGAGGCAGCAGTGCTAATCATTGAACTACTATGCTGCACATATCACAGATACTCCCTTTATTATTAATTCTACTTATCCGCCCTTTTGCTTTCAAAGCTATTACAGTACATTTTTCAGGTTACAGTTTTGATTCCCCCTTCACACATGTAGCCAGAACTGCTGAGTATTTCCAGTGTTTCTTGATCAACCCCAGGATGTTAACTGTTACAGCAGGAATGGAATATATCCCATCAGGAAACGCGAGATGAACATGCAATAGAACATAAAACAAGATTTGGTGACTGATGAAAAAAAATAAGCCACGCAACACAGGAAAATCAATGATGCCATCAATAATCTGACAGTGGTTCATGTTTTCAGGAGCTGCTGTGGAAGAAGCATGGATTTGCATGTCCTGAGGTGACCGTAGAAGTAGTCTCAATGTGCCTTTCTAAAACCCCATAAAAATGGGCACAATAATTGTTTAAATCTCAACACTGCTTCCAGTCAAGAAAAAAGATAAATAATTTTCAAATTGTCACGTAAGTCGAAATAAATATTGCTTCAACAATACTTATAATGATAGCTTTTCAAATTAAAATAGCAGCCTCAGTGGAAAAATAAAGGAGGTGCGATAAGACTCTGAACTGTTGATCTCGATCATATATCCCCTTTCCGTTATAGGTTTATCTGGGAAGAACTGATTTCCTAGAAATTCCTGCTGACAAGTGTTATAAAGTATAATTATATGAGCAAAGGCATGCCAGGCCAGTTCTTATCAAAAACAGAATACACTGGGGGTTACAGAATTTATCTGTGATAAATTTTTAGTGATAACATAATTATTAGTCTTGTCAACACCACTTGCATCAATACCAATTCACAGCTTTCACTTCTGTGTAAGACTGTTCAAAAATAGATGACATCCAACTGAATCAGTGACCGTCAAAATCACAAGCACTCGGAAGAAATTCTTCAGGACTGCAGCTCAAACCATTGGTTTAGGATTAAAGGATTCACACTGCTGGTGTGAATACCAGGCTTTAGACAGCCCAAAGCTCACCCACAACTTTATTGCTGCTCTCTGCAGAAATCAGGCAAGGAAGGTTGTTAAAACTTTAGTTTTCTGTCCCAACCTTGCAAAGCTGGTGGTATCACTGGGACCTGCCTACCATTTTAACATGAAGTCTCAGCAGGCAAACATTGTCATATGACCAAACCTGATATGAACAATAACCAGAAGGCACCCTGTAAAGTGAGGTTGTTTTAGAGCATCTTGACAGCAGACCTTCTGTACCTGTTGGAACAGGAATGTTGATCTAGGTGCCACAAGATTCCTTGGCAGCTTTTCCCTGACCTGGAAATCCACTCTGAGCACTTTTGGGCTCCCCAAGTGTTTGCCCCAGCTGTCTGACTGTCCTCTAAAAATGCAGTTCATTTTTTGGCAAAACAGTTGTGCATATGTAGGAACCCATCCACTGACTATTAGCCTGTATTATAAGCCAAGTTGCTCCTTAGTTAACGACTGAGCTCACTGGTTGTCTCCTGGACATGCTGATGCTCAGATTTCTTTATCAGTAGGATACATTTAATTTGCCACCCACTCTTCCATAGAAGTGATCGAAAAAGGATTATTAATCTACTCAAGAATAGCTAGCTCAAAACACCCCACAAAGCTTCACTGTCAACCAGTTCCTTCTGAAGCGTGGCTGGAACATTAGGGAACATGACAAGTTTGGAATGCAAGGTTGTGCAAACAATCCTTGAGATAAATAACCAATCATACAGATTTAATAGAAAGTTAGAGGATGCTACTAATACTCAGCAGGCCAGACAGCACCTGCTGATAATCGACCTGAGGTTAACTCTGTTTCCTCTCCACATTGACTGAATTGTGCAGGTCATAGACATTCCAAGGATGTTTGTTGGAGGATTGACTTGACCAGGAGAACTCATTGACAGCAGAAGACAGGGACATACCTAGGTGTCACATTCTGCTGGGCAGAACGTTGTCAGCCGAGGTAGCACTAATGGAGTATTAGTTTGTTTGGATGTGCCGCCTTTCAAGTAAGTTGGCAAAGCAAGGCTCTCTGTTCTGTCAAAAGATCCCATGACAAGTTTCAAATGATTACCCCAGTGCCCCAGTCAAATTCCTCAAGGAATATATGATAATAATCACACTATTGTTTGTTGGAGCTTGTGCTCCATAACATGGCTGCTGCTTTTCCTACATTACGATTGCAAGTGGCTATGTTTGTAAAATACTTCATCAGCTGTGAAGCACTTTGGAAATCCTGTGGATCTGAAAACTGCTGTACGAAAAAAGTACTGTTGTTTGTTTTCTGGGAGCAAACACTGCATACTTTTGGCAAAGAAATGTAAATTCCAACTGCCCAAATCAGATCCAAGCGGAACACTAAAAAGTGAACAAGTAGCTGAAATCCAATGTCAAGGAAAATGCTGAACACAGTATATTTTCTTTACTTGAACACACAAAATTAAACTCAATGAATCATCATTCATGTATATCAGACACATTTGTT